>NC_090443.1:154073374-155323374 GCF_031143425.1 Pleurodeles waltl | reverse complement strand
TACCACGGTCACACACAGAGAACAGCCCTACGCACTAGGCATTGTACTACCAGTTATAATGCTAGCCACCAAGGCAAGGGGAGGGGTACATACCGGCAAATGCAGCACCCCTTCCTTATTGGGAGGCCATCCCCAGCTGGGCCTCTGCCGTCTTCTGTGCCTAGCATCTCAGGTCCTCCCACTGTTTCCGACAGTGGGTGCTCTGCCTGCGGTAGACCCCCAGGGTCCGCACGTCCTTGGCGATGGCACGCCATATACCCTTCTTTTGATGGGCGCTGACCTGCAGAGGAAATACATGCAGAAAATGGTATCAGTCAGACCGTGCTGCCTGTTACACTTATGGCCCACCATACCCCTTCACAACACCATTTATACACACACATGGCCCAGCACACAAGCTGTACGCCGCCCAGAGGACATCCACCCACCCCCCCTACACGAGGCCTTCACACACACCTCTCCATGAATTCATGCCACATGCATCGTGCCTACAGTGTATTCTACTGTTGGTCTGGTGGCCCATACAGCAGTCCGTACTGGGGTAGGACCCCATTCACCCATTACTCCAACTCCGCCTAGGTGAAGGCAGGGGCCCGTCCCCAGTCACACAGGCCACAGTGGGTTCCAGACACAGGTCACAGCAGCACATGCAGTGTAGGTCCTCTCCTGCTGAATCTCAGGTAGCAAGTGAGTGATCAGATAGAAATTGGTGGTCGCGTCCCCAGCAGTGCATACCGTCACCACCGGCGTACATCATCATTGGCCTCTGTACACCATAGGGCCCACTGTTAACCAATGAGGAGTTGCATGGCGGTTCTCGACCGCCTACTGCAACGGCACACAACGTCAGTGGAATTACCTCACTTTCACCTGTCCCTCCACACAGGACAGGCGGACGCCATCTCAGAGGGGGGGGGGCAGGCCCTGGATAATAACTGTGCCACAGTTAAAAATAGGATATACAGGACAAATCCCACTTAACCATAATAAATTAACATCATGCATTTTACTGTTGTGGCTCCAATGTTCAGTTTGTGACCGGCTTCTCACTCTTTTGTCCCTTAGACTGCAACCGCTGCGGATGAATAGGAGATGGAGACTATAGACTTGACAGGGCCACAATCACAGAGCTGTGTGCCCAACTGGAGCCTGACCTGATATCTGCTATCCGTCACCCTACTGAGATCCCCCCTCCTGTGCAAGTCCTATCTGTGCTCCATTTCTTGGCAACTGGTTCTTTCCAAGTGACATTGGGCTTGGCATCAGGAATGCCACAGCCAATGTTCTCAATAGTGCTGACGGGTGATGCCTGCCCTGGTTAAACACCTGTGCAGCTGCATTGTTTTCCCCCAGGTGGAGTATTTGGCCACAGTGAAGGCTGACTTCTATGCAATGGGACATATCCCCAACATAATTGGGGCGATTGATGGAACACATATTGCATTTGTCCCCCCGTCAAAATGAATAGGTGTAAAGAAATCGTAAGAGTTTCCACTCAATGAATATACAGGTGGTGTACTTAGCAGAGCAGTGCATCTCCCATGTCAATGCTACATATCCAGGGTCGGTGCATGATGCTTTTGTCCTGAGGAATAGCAGCATCCCAAATGTGATGGCCCAACTACAGAGGCACTGGGTGTGGCTAAGAGGTGAGCCCTGGTTCCCACCCAGATGTTGGTGTATGGGTGTGGTGTGGGCCATATAGGATAATGTGTGCCTAAATGTTGTCCCTTGATATTTGCAGGTGACTGAGGTTACCCCAACCTATCATGGTTACTGACCCCTGTGAGGAATACCAGGACAAGGGTAGAAGAATGTTACAATGAGGCACATGGGCGAACAAGAAGGATAATCGAACTGACCTTTGGCTTCCTGAAGATCAGGTTCAGGTGCCTCCATCTAACTGGAGGATCCCTGTGCTACTAACCCAAGAACGTCTGCCAAATAATCGTGGCATGCTGCATGTTGCACAACCTTGCCTTGAGACAAGCCCTGTAGCAGCAGCAGTGGACCCTGTGGACAGTGAGAATGAGGAGGCAGAGGATGAGGACAACAGAACAGCAGTGATGTGACAAATCTTCCAATGACACACAGGTAACACAGTGTTACTTCACATTTCATTGTCATTATTTAGATTATCTTTGGCACTGGCATGCTGTTATTTCCAACTTCCATGCCCACTCACTGTACCCTTTGGCAATAATTTTGCAGATGTTGGTGCCCCACTATCGCTCCTGGTCTGATCACTGCAACCAACTACAGGTCTTTCCTATGTGAACATTACTGTACAGGTGCATTGCAATGTTTGAACCTGTTTAAACGAATACATACTTAAAAAATTTGACATACTCCATACTTGTATTTTTTCAAAGGGTGTTTATTGAAGTGTTAAGAAGAAGAGGGACAAGTGCATTGGGATGGATGATGATGGAGGAAACTCCAGGGTATTGTTCCAGTCTATTTGGTGCACAGATGCATTGTCCACGGGGCCACAGGAAGGGGAGCAATGGCAGTTCAAGGTGGACAGGGTGACAGAGTGGGACACAAGGGTGACGATCAGGAGAGTTTCATTTCCTGGTGGGGGTCTTGGCATTAGTGTCTGGCTTCTGCCTGGATCGCAGGGAACGTTTGTGGGATGTCTTTGTGGTGTCTTTGAGGTGTGCACATGTAGCTGGGTCGGAATGAGCATGTACTTTGTGCATAGGATGGATTTGTCTATGTGGCTCTTCAGAGTATATTGGTGTGATGTGTAACAGTGCTGTTGATTTGATAACACTTCACCAAGTTTAAGACTTTGGTGTTGTGTTGCACCATGATGGTGTTAGAGATGTGGATGACCTTGTATCGGTCTGTCTAAGTGATGGTGGGGGATGATAATGTCAGCGTTGAGAGGTGCTGTATGATCCCAGTGGTACAAAGAGGATAGAGGCAGAAGCATTTGGTTAGTGACCTTCTGACACCGTGCAATGTCAAGTGTAAAATGCTGCCCAAGGGATAGAAAACACAAGGAACAGGGTGAAAACTCATCTGACCCAATTACAAGGAGACAGGGAACAAGCTGGACAGCCTAGGTGCACCTACCTAGATCAGTGGAAGACCGCAAGACCCTTTGCAGCAATCTGTAGAAACAGACAACACTGCCATAGCTAGCATTGGTCGGTGCAGAGTAAGACCATATCATTACAAGAGCCGCGGGCCTGCTCTGACCTCTGAAGTGTGCTTCACATGCATATCCCATGAAGCAGTTAGTGCGTGGAATAAATAGGATGGATGTTTGATTGGATTATCCATCCCTCTGCAACTTCAACACTGTTGGAAAACACCTACAAACCACTTTATCTACAATTACACAGGACAGTGAAGGGTTGTTGACCCACCACCTATCTGGAAATATTCTGCTGGGAGAACCCCAAAATTAGTAACACCTATCTACTCAATGACTAATAGTGCCAGGAAACACAGAATTTTGCTACCCCTGCACTATACACAAGAATTAACAAATTCAATAGGCTTTACTCGTGCAGGACTTAGGGGGCCATTCTGACCCCGGCGGGCGGCGGGAGCCGCCCGCCTGGAGGGAACCGCCAGAATACCGCTGCGCGGTCAAAAGACCGCCGCGGGTATTCTGGGTTTCCCACTGGGCTGGCGGGCGACCGCCAAAAGGCCGCCCGCCAGCCCAGTGGGAAACACCCCTCCATGAGGATGCCGGCTCCGAATGGAGCCGGCGGAGTGGAGGATGTGCGACGGGTGCAGTAGCACCCGTCGCGAATTTCAGTGTCTGCTGAGCAGACACTGAAATTCAAAGGGGGGCCTCTTACGGGGGCCTCTGCAGTGCCCATGCCATTGGCATGGGCACTGGTGGGGCCCCCAGGGGCCCCACCACACCCCTCACCGCCATCCTGTTCCTGGCGGGCGGAACCGCCAGGAACAGGATGGCGGTGAGGGGGTCGGAATCCCCATGGCAGCGCAGCAAGCTGCGCCGCCATGGCGGATTCCCATGGGCAGCGGAAAGTCGTCGGTACACCGCCGACTTTCCGTTTCTGTCCGCGGCTGTACCGCCGCGGTCAGAATGCCCGGCGGAGCACCGCCAGCCTGTTGGCGGTGCTACCGCCGACCCCGGCGGTCCTTGACCGCCGGGGTCAGAATGACCCCCTTACTGTCATTGTCAATGTTTTTTAGACATGTTGCACAGCTGTGCAAGCTGCTTTGCAACATCTATAAAAAATATTGACAATCAATTTTTTAATGTTAGACGTGAGGGCCAGAGTGGTAATGGGGGGGGTGTGGATACCAGGAGAGGGGTGCTAGGTGTGAGGGGCTAGTAATACAAGGGTCTTGCGGGAAGGGAGATGGAAGATGAGGAAAAGAGACAGGAGGGTGGGAGGACACAAAGAAAACAGACAGTGGAGGGGCAATCAGCTCGAGGGTTAAGGGGAAGAGGTTTGGACAAGACCACAATGCAAAGAGGTGGGAGGGAGTCAGGAAAAGCACGGACAGTGAGAGGTGGGCAGACAGACTGAAGACACATGCACTCAAAGAGAGTGCATGTTGAAAAATAAAAAAAGAAGTACCTCGGGAAGCGTGCAGCAAGTGGAAGGCCACTGGCCACAGACTGGTAACTAGTTGGTCCATGCTGCACTGCAGGGATGGAAACTTGAAGCCCAGGAGGAAGCAGGGAGCCGCCGATCAATAAGAAACAAGGACACCTGGGTGAAGTACAAACCAACCAACAGTAAGTAATAAGCAGGCTCTAAGCTCCCTTTAAGGTCTAAGGGGGTGATTCTAACATTGGCGGGCGGCGGAGGCCGCCCGCCAATGTTCCCCCGTCAAAATACCGCTCCGCGGTCGCAAGACCGCTGAGGGTATTTTGAGATTTGCCCTGGGCTGGCGGGCGGCCGCCAAAAGGCCGCCCGCCAGCCCAGGGCAAATCTACCTTCCCACGAGGACGCCGGCTCAGAATTGAGCCGGCGTAGTGGGAAGGTGCGACGGGTGCAGTTGCACCCGTCGCGTATTTCAGTGTCTGCACAGCAGACACTGAAATACTTTGTGGGGCCCTCTTACGGGGGCCCCTGCAGTGCCCATGCCATTGGCATGGGCACTGCAGGGGCCCCGCGGCACCCCCTACCGCCATCCTGTTCCTGGCGGGAGACCCGCCAGGAACAGGATGGCGGTAGGGGGTGTCAGAATCCCCATGGCGGCGGAGCGCGCTCTGCCGCCATGGAGGATTCTGTAGTGCAGTGGTAAACCGGCGGGAGACCGCCGGTTTACCCTTTCTGGCCGCGGCTGAACCGCCGCGGTCAGAATGCCCTTGGGAGCACCGCCAGCCTGTTGGCGGTGCTCCCGTGGTCGGTGACCCTGGCGGTCACCGGCCGCCAGGGTCAGAATGACCCCCTAAGTCTGCATGAGACTTTCCTTGTTAACAGCGCAAGTGCCATCTGCAGGCAAAAATTAAAATTAGCTTACAAACTTTGGAAAATAACTTGTGCACCTTTTGAGTAGAACTCATGCAGATTTACACATTTCACACTCCTCTAATAACAACCGTGCACTCGCACTTAATTTTTGTGTGGGTACTGTACATATTACACTTTTGAAAAGAACTCTGTTCAAAACACTCTGGTTGAGGGCTGCCTGCGTGGACGCCATGCAAGATGGCCTCTATCCTCTTAAACTCACGGGCAGCCCCAGCAGACAAATGGAGATACCGCTCCTTTTGACTATCTTTATTGCTACGTTACCCGGATTCATCCATCAGAAGGAGGACGCTACGTCAAGTGATTATTTTCAGGTTTTTTCAATCATTTTTAAAGCATTTTGGAGATAAGGGTTTTCCGGCGGAGGATTGAGCATTCAGCGGCCGCCATTGTGTACAGAATCTGTTCACCTCTTTTGCGGCTCTGAACTCCACTCTCCCTTATAGCTGGAAGAAAGGCTTATGTTATCTTTCTTTGGGGTAGATAACTGTGATCTCAAACGACACTCGGTGTGTCCTTTCTGGCAGCTGCAGTTTTAAAGCACCCTCCTTTATTGAGAGTTAACCGAATGTTTATGGGAAACGTAGGTGCTGATTTAAGATAACTGGGTGTGTACAGAAGGGAAAGATGCAACTTGCTGCCTGAGAAGTATTACTGAAATGGAAATAGGAAGAAGCCTGGTTAATGCTGCTTGATTGTGCGCGGAAGTCGCATTGGATGACCACCATTATCTAAAGCTCCTGGATGGCACATGTATCTAGGGCTCCTTTCAACAATGTTTCAACTACATGGGCCGGATTCATCTATTATAAGGGAGGCGGCCACATCCAGCGCTTATTTCCAAGTGTCTCCAAACACCATTCAGGGAATTTGGAGCTAAGTTGATTTACACGAGTTTCAAGCATAGTTTTGTACAGCACCCACTTGTATCTCCTGAGGTAATTTTCACACTGACTAATTGCAATATTCTTTGGACTTTACCAGTTTCAGCTCTTTCCAGTCACACTATGATTTACCCCCTCTTTATTTTCTTATAAAATACCTGTCATTTACTCATAAAACCAATGACATGTCTAACTGCGCTTTTCAGTTCAACAACAAGTTAAATATCATTTGTCATGCTCCCGTATCTGTATAATGACTTATAGGCAGATGTGCTACATGTGGTTCTCTGTTATAGATTCAACTGAATTATCATATGATACTCGTGCTGTTTCATTGGTTTCCTGACAATATTCTTTGACATATATATTCTTCCTTAGCATTATTTTCATAACAGTCAGTTCTGACACTCATGCGTGTCTCATTCAGTGGATGATGAAATACCTCAATAGTATGGAGTGACAATGCTTCACAGTAATTTGGTTTTCCATGGGTAGGCCCCGCAGACTGAAGTGTGTTACCAAGAAATACTTCCCTATAGCCAAACCCGTGATCAGGAAGTCCCATCATCAAAAGTAACTTACCCCAAAATACCACTGGGTTATCATGGAGGGTGACAGTGACTACAAAGGGTCCTCTCCGACCTCTGCTTCAGGATCTATTTAAAGAAATCTTCTGGATCGGTCAAACATCCCAAAAAAGACACAGAGGGGGTCATTCCAAGTCTGGCGGGCGGCGGAGAACGCCTGCCAGACTTCCCCCCTCCGAAATACCGCTCCGCGGTCGAAAGACCGCGGAGAGTATTCTAAGTTTTTCCCTGGGCTGGCGGGCGGTCGCCAAAAGACCGCCCGCCAGCCCAGGGAAAAACTCCCTTCCCACGAGGATGCCGGCTCGTAATCGAGCCGGCGGAGTGGGAAGGTGCGACGGGTGCTGTTGCACCCGTCGCGTATTTCACTGTCTGCCAAGCAGACAATGAAATACTTGTCGGGGCCCTCTTACGGGGGCCCCTGCAGTGCCCATGCCAGTGGCATGGGAACTGCAGGGGCCCGAGGGGCCCCGCGACCCCCCCTACCGCCATCCGGTTCCCGGCGGGCGGACCGCCGGGAACTGGATGGCGGTAGGGGGGGTCGGAATCCCCTCGGCGGCGCAGCTAGCTGCGCCGCCTTGGAGGATTCCAAAGGGCGGCGGTACACTGGCGGGAGACCGCCAGTGTTGCCGGTCCGACCGCGGCTTTACCGCCGCGGTCGGAATGCCCTTGGGAGCACCGCCGGCCTGTCGGCGGTGCTCCCGCGGTCCTCCAACCCGGCGGTCATTGACCGCCAGGGTTGGAATGACCGCCAGAATCTCTCTACAGTCACCTTCACCTTTCACTTTGGAGGATATAATTGAGAAAACGAAGGCCTTAAAGCCTTTCGTCTACTGCTTTGCTTCAGCGTTCTCGAGAAAAATGGTCCCCTCATGACCAAGGTATTTCTACCTTTGAACAATATGTCAGTGAAATAGAAGATTACATTCTAAATGTCTCTCACTTGGCAAAATAAATTATGCAACTTAAAAAGCTCACAGAAGATTTAGAAAATAGGAATTGGAGAAATATTCTCAGTCTTTATGGCATAATGGAAAATTCAAAGGGATCTAATATGATGTCTTCTTTGCAAAGTGCTGTTCCTTCAATCGTTCACTTGCAAGACAGAGGACCTATCAGCATTCAAAGAGCACATCACATAGGACCCAAACCAACATAGTCTCCACATTCATGACCTAGAGGGACCATTTTTCTTTTTCTACAGTTCACTGACTTGATGCAAATATTATTGGCAGTCAAGCAAAGTAGCACCTTACAGTGGTCAGGAAACAGAGTATTCTTTTCAAAGAATGTTTTCAATGGAACTGCAACCAGAAGAAAGCATTTTCTTGAGATGTGTCCTTAACTGAAGTTTATGAACATCAGATACGGTTTGGTTCATCCATGTTTTTTTCATAATTTTGTATACAGACAAACCATATACTTTCAAAGACCCGGATTGTTTGTAATACTTACTTTGTAAGTAAAGCCATGAGGATATGGAAACTGTTACAAATGCTGAAATTTGATTACGTTCTGTATACCTTTTGTTTACCTGTGTTTAGCTAACAACATGATTCCCTGTGGAATTCATTAATGACCCCTTTGTCTTCGTTTTCCCAATTTGGTTCAGTGTTGGATCACAAGTTATCCCTACATCAGTCCTCGTTATCCCTGCGTCAGTTTTATCAATTATCATTCATTTCCCTCCATTGTTATATTTCTGCTTGAGATGATCCTCTTTTGATACCTTATTCCTTCTCTCTCTCCTTGTTTAATTACCTTTCTTTTTTATTTTCCTACAATGGCTGTGTTTCTGTTCTCGTCGTAGGTGCCCCAACCCCCTTTATCCTTCTGGATGTTCATATCATCCATGTTTGTTTCATCTGCAATTAAGGAACATATTTCTCAAGTGCCTTTTCTAGTTATTATTATTTTTCTGAATTATTTTTCCCCACCACTTTGCCTTTCTCTAGCTCTCCTCTCTTACTTCTTTGTTCTTTTCTTCCATTTCATCTTCTCTCCTGTCGCCATGTGCAGTCTGTATACCTTCAAGTACGCTGTTGTGGTTTTGCCATGTTTTCTTCAAGAGTGACCCTAAAAGTTATAACATGGAAAGTCAAGTGTTTAAAAAACATGATTAAACATCAACATGTATTGTCACATTTATCTGGATTGAACTGTCAAGAAGGATTATTTCAAAAAGCTCATCTTTCTGAAAAATAAATTGTCATGATAAAAAAATGTTGGATGGATGAACTATTCATTTCCCTATCTGCTCTTCACTAAAAATTGAGTGGTTAGTCATTGTCATGAACACCTAAATACTACATTTATATCCCAGGATGTGGCACTGAATGCCAGTGGGTATTAGTTAAGTTTAAGAAATATAGCACCCCTTTCACATTATTAAATTTATACAGTCCCACACCCTGATCCTGAATTCTGGAAACTTGATTTCCCAAAAGATCACAGAGCATTATTCTGAGGACTGTATATTAGGTGGAGAGTACAATCAGGTTTTAGACCCATTTCTACGTTTTTTCATGCATAAAGCGTTTCAACTCACTATATCGCAACATTCCATGCTGGATTCTTGGAGAAACTTTAGTCCAGATCTTACGGAACATCCTTCTTCTCTCTTCCTCACCACTCTGAAACCAGGATTGATTATATTTTCTAAAGTAACATTTTATTTCAACACTTGACCAATTTGGAAATTGGGTCAATTTTGATCCCAGATCATGCTCCTGTTTGTACAGATCCTAAAATCCCCTGTGACCATAATTGTAAATTGCGCTGGAGGTTCAATTATTCACTACTCACTGATAAATGCTTTCTTTCTTCATATGAAACCTATGTTTGTATCTGAATTCTTCAAACAAAATAATATGTGGGACACTACCTTTTATTTTGTGCTGGATGCTTTTACAGCAGATACCAGGGGTCTTATAATCAACTATGTCTCCCCTAAAAAGTAACTTAGTTTAGGGAAAAATAATCTACTGCTATTTTAACTAATATGAAGCATCCCAAACATACTTATTAGACATCTAAAAATAGAAAAGCAGATTTGGAAGCGCTGATTGCGGCCAAGATACAGTTTCAAACTGAAGCCTCGGAATTTCACTACAATTGATAGTTCTCTTTTTGAATCTGCCTTAACAATGGATGATTTACAATCGGCGGTCAAATGTCTGCCAAAAGGTAAGGCGCCTGTCTCAATGGCTTCACTGTTGAATATTATCTGCAATTTTCTCATTTACTCTTCCCTAAACTATTTAAACTCATGAACTATGTTCTTTCTTCAAATAATTCTCTTGGTTCTTTCTCAGAAGCGATGATATATATAATTTCGAAAAAAGATTGCAACTTGAGGCTATGTAAAAATTATTGTCCTATCTCTTTAATCAACACTGATTGCAAGTTTCTCGATAAAGACATTGCTTTTCGATCAGTTGACCTCATTCTTGATCTTATAACCTCAGAACAATCCAGTGATGTTAAACACAGGAATGTAGCTGATAACTCCTGTACCTTTCTGAATATTATCTGCAAAGAAAATAAACACACTTCTTCTCTTGCTGCACCTACTCTTGACGCAGAGAACACTTTTGAAAGAGTGAACTGAAAGTTTCTCATGGAGGCCCTGGAATGACAGTTTTGGTCCCGATTTTCACAACTAATTTCTCTACTTTACTGTTTGCCTCATTCCACTGTCATGACAAAGGAAATACAATCTCCCTATTTCCCTCTCAACAGAGGCATTAGGCAAGGTTGCTCCATGTCTCTATTATTACTTATTTTCACATTGAAACCCTTTTTACATGAATTAAAAACTTCAGACACCAACTCTGGTATTAAAGTTAAAGTCGCAAATATTAAATATACTGCATATGCCAAAAGCATTCTCTTCTTCCAGTCACTACCTGATTTCGCACTCCCAACTTTTTTTAATCAGTTGCAATTGTATTCTGAAGTGTCAGGCTATACGCTTAGAGTAGAAAAATTGGAAACTTTGCCTCTAAGTAAATATGACATAAAGGATCCATGTCATATTTACTTAGTTGTATTTAACTGTTGTGGCAGGCCTAGCTTGGAACGCTATTAAGAATAAGGGCCTGATTTAGACCCAGTGGAGGGATTATTCCATTGCAACAGTGACGGATATCCCTTCTGCTGAAACCTAAATACCATAGAAAACAATAGTATTTAGATTTTGGCGGATGGGATATCCATTACAGTTGCAATGGAGTAACCCCTCTGCCAAGATCTAAATCTGGCCCTAAGTGTTTGGGTTTTTTGTTATGCTAATAATTCTAGAGACACATTAAAGATTAACATGGAAAGTATGATTTCCAGGATTACTCACCTCGCCCAGGGCTGGTCACCTCTATTTCCGTTCTGGTGGGGTTGTTTGGATACCATCAAGAGGATGTTACTTCCAATTGTAAATTTCTTTCTTCAGATGTTACCCATAAAGATCCCCAAGATGTCCCTCAACACTATGTATAAAATGATATTTCATTTTCTATGAAATGGGAAAACGTCTCAGATTCCACTAGATACATTAAAACTTCCCAAATCTGCAGGCGGTTTTAATTTTCCTGATTTCTTTCTCTAACATAAAGTGTTTGGTATTAAGCAGTTTCAGTGTTCCTCCTCTGACTCTACTGATACTTATTTTAAATCTTCCATGATATCTCATTTCTCTCATAAACATATCATGTTCATGTCCCAACCGCCCAGGTTTTGGTTGCTATTGGTAATATTGTATTCTTTTTCCCTGCTCAACCCATTATATATCTCCAACAAATCATCATATGACTAATGGCTCCAAAGCCCTATCTGGTATAACAAACAGCTCATATTAAATTAGAAGTCTCTCTTGTGGCGGAGTTGGATTGATAGTGTTCATTTTCTGATCTCACAACTAATTTTCAAAAAATCAGTTATTTCTTTTGAATCTCTCTCTCATTCATATAATCTACTATCTAACTTCCTTAGCAATATAAGTTAGTGAAACACCTTTTTCAAAATGCAATTTTCTCACATTCTTTGCTTCGAACCGATGATATGCAGTCTACTACATTCTCACCAACTACAATCAACAACTTCACTTATTTACAAACAATCCATGCACCCATTCATGACAGACCTAAGACCAGGCAGGAAACTTTGTGGGAATCTGTTTTGCAATACAGTTAGCCTCTCTTCATTTGGGACAATCTCTGGACCACAATTAATTCCACTGGTTGTCAGGCCAATTTAATGCAAACATTATACTACTTTTACAACAAACGATTTACACTCTAGTTAGCTTGTTTGCCTAAGCTCAAACTTCTGAAACAAAATACTTATTGGCGTTGTAATTTCCATTCTAGCTCCTACATTCATATGTTTTTTCTGTTTTCTGCGTTTAGGTATTTGCTAGAATTGTAGCTATTACTGGAGTGTCTGCGCCATTTTCTTTAGAGAAAGTATTCCTTGGTGTACTACAGTTCACGAGGTCAGATAACAGACTGATTGGTAAATTAGTAGATCTTCTATTAGCAATTGGTTTACAGGTGATTAAGTCCGATTAGAATCTGCAGACAATCTCAACATTCAACAGTGATGGAGTATAGTATGTCATAATCATAGACTAGATATAACCTACATTCTTTTCTGTTTTCTGTTAAACAAGATTCTTTGGTCACCTCTCACTACTTATCTTACTAAGGTTGCAATTACTCCCACTCCTTGACCCCCACTTATGACTCTTTTGTCTTATTTACTACTAATATTACTGCAGATTTTGCTTGTTTATGGTATTGTTTTTTTAACTCTTTGGAATTATATAGGCATTGTTATGTGAAGAGTATTCTTTGATTGCTCCCTCCTTTAATTTTTAGGTGTCGCCTGCATGGGTGCGCTTGCACGCTGTGCTTGAGAAATGTTTTGTTGATAAAAAGACCGAAAAAGGGGCTTAGGAACCACCCCTAACTTACCTGAACGTAACATTGACTTGGTCCAACAATGCTCTAATTTACGTGCCTCTGATTGGGCAGTACGTCTTCTGCTTCACTTTCCACTGTCTTCTTTGCTGTTCATGTCGTCGTGTTGCCTCTGGACCAAGTACTCCTTCCGGTCACTTGCCACTGGACACTGGCAGTGTCCTTCCTCTGGCTGTGACGCTGAAGGTACTTCTTTTTTCTTTCTGCATGCTGTCTTCTTTCTTTGTTGAAGTCTTCTTTCTTCGCTGCTGTCTTCTTTGTCTTCTTTCTTTGCTGCCATCTTCTTTCTTCACTGCATGCCATCTTCTCTGTCTTCTTTCTTTGCTGCCCTTCTTCTTTCTTCTTTGCAGCGTGCCATCTGATCTGTCGTCTTTCTTTTCTTCCCTTCTTCTTTCTTCGCTGCTGTCTTCTTTGTTGCTGCCTTCTTCACTGCATGCTGTCTTCTCTGTCATCTTTCTCCGTTGTATCTTCTTACTTCTTTGCCACGTGTCATCTTCTGTCTTCACTGACATCTTCTTTCTTCATTGCTATCTTCCTTCTTCTTCACAGCATGCCATCTTCTATGTGTTCTGTTTTTGCTACCCTCTTTCTTCGCTGCATGCCCTCTTCTTTCTTTGTTGCATCTTCTGTCGTCTTCTCTGCATGCTGTCTTCTCTGTCTTCTTTCTTCGCTGCCCTCTTCTTTCTTCCATGCCGCATGACATCTTCTATGAGTCCTTTCTTCGATACCGTTCTTCTTTCTTCTTCACTGCGTGGCATATTCTTTCTTCTTTGTGTCTTTCTTCTTCTCTGCAAGCCGTCTTCTCTGTCTTCTATCTTCGCTGCTGTTTTCTCTGTCTTCTTTTTTCTTATTTCTATCTAACTGGATTATAAATATTGGAATTTTTTTATAATAATGTTTGTTTTAAATCTGATAACCTGTTAATAATTGCTTATGTTGTGATGTATGTTAAATTAATAAACAACAACATAAACAACTATTACCGGATTATCAAATTTTAATTAGCATTATTAACTTTTTTCCTAAAAAGAAAAAACAATGATGAAACCTATTGACTTTGCCAATGCTTGTTTTCTCTTTCTGTCGTTTTTTTGTCTTTCTACTCCATATGCGCTCTTCTTTAGATGCCATTACAGAATTAGATTCCTTCTAGATTCATATGCGTTCGTATTCCTATTGTTTTTATTTCATATTTCTGTACAATAAGATCATTTTCTGGATTGGCATGATTATCGCATGTATATATAGAAAAAAAACACTGGGCCTGATTAAGGGCCTCATTACGAGTTTGGCGGTCCGACCATCATCAGGATGGTGGTTGGACAGCCGTAATAGGAGTCATGCTGGCCTATGGAGCAAAGACCACCACTGTTCGGTCAAAACCGCCAGGCAGCACAGACCTCTACAGTCACGAGGCTGCACAAACAGACCACCAGACACATTACAAGGTTTCACACCGCCAATTCGACCATGGTGGTCCAACCACCACGTCTCAGCAGGCAGAAGCAGACTGTACAAAGGGAAACACTCACCTGCAGGCAGCCTCACAGGTCCGATGCCACCATGGAACCTATCACGTATATCCTGCAGCTACTGATGATCATCGAAGGAGCACAAAATCAACGCCGACGTGGGTGCAACCAACCGTAAGTACACACACCTACCTGTATCCTTAACCCTAAAAACAAATTGTAGCACCGCTGTCCACATCATATGGGGGGCACACTACAGGCATCAAGTACATGTCTCATGCTGTACACAGCCCAAAACATAAATGAAGACGGACACATTCACACTCACAATACGGCCCTTTGCGCATCTCACTCACACTGCACTGCAACGCTACACAAAAACACACAGCCCCACATCTCAGGCACAGGGACAGTGAAGGCTACACAACATTGTCTCACACATCACCAACGCTCAGACATCCCATATACAAATACAACTCACACACTCACATTCCACACAAGCCAGGGACTGTGGTCACATACAACATACATATGTATTGGTGTGGCATGGAACACAAACAACACTACCATTAATCAGCCCTTCAATGGACACACACATCACAGCACAATGGAACGTGGTAGCGACCCTTGACCCAAGGGTAGGTCGCTCCCCCTGCCGCTGCAGCTCCTCCAGGTTCCTGAGTTCCTGAGACCCACCTCACAGTAAGTACCCCCCCTCCCAGCCCCTCGCTCTGCCCTGCGCTACTCACCCTCTCTCCTGCTCCTGCTTCTTTTCTTCTTTTCTTCTTCTCTGTTCTTCTGTTCTTCCTCCTCGCTCCTCGTCTGTAATCTTCTTCTGTACTCTTCTTTCCCCCATCTTCACTCTTCTTCTCTTCTTCCTCATCTTCTTCTGTGGTCTTCTGCCCTCTGTTCTTCGTTTTCTGTATCTTCTTCTGTGTTCTTCTGTGTTCTTCCGGTCTTCCTTTCTTCTCTCCTTCCGGTCTTCTGATCTTCCTTTCTTCTCTCCTTCCGGTCTTCTGTTCTTCTGTTCTTCTGTTCTTCTGTTCTTCTGTTCTTCTTGTCTTCTGCCTTCAGCTCTTCTGCCTCCTCCGTCCTCTTCTCCCCGCGCCTGCCCTCCTGCCTCATCCCCCTCCCCCACTCGCATCCCCCTCTCTATCTCCCCTATCTAACCCGTTCACTATCTACCTTCCTCACTCCTCCTATCTACCTATCTCTCTATCTCTCTATCCCACTATCTAACTCCCTCACTCTCCACCTCCTCCTATCTTCCTATCTCTCTATCTATTTCCCTATCTATCCATTTTCTCTATCTATTTCTCTATCTCTCCCCCCCTCACCCCCTCTATTACCTATCTTCCTATCCTCTCACTCTACCTCTCACCCTCACCCACCTCTACAACCCCGTCCCCTATCTTCTCAACCCTACTCCTATCTTTCTCCCTTATCTCCTAAACCTCCTAACACTCATCCCCCTCCACCCTTAAACTCCCCTCCCCCAGCTCTTCTCACTCTACCTGTCCCCCCCCTCCCTCGCGCTTTCCCACCGCGACCTCCTGCACGCCCCAGCTCCCATTCGCCCCCACCTGACCCCTCCCCCCCTCCTAACTCATATGGCGGCCGCTGCGCGAGCGCGCCGCTGGCGCGCCAGAGGCAAGCCCGTCTGCGCCTGTCCCGCGCCCAGCGCCACGACCCCTGGTCCCCAGCTCTCCCAAGCCCCGCTGACCCGCTACGACCCCACCACCCTCCACGCCCTCAACCCAGGACGCTCCAACACTTGCTTCCAAGCTCACCCCAAACGCTCCCATGGACCCTTCGCCTGCAACTCCTGCAAACGCACCTTCCACCACGCAACAACCACGACCACAAGCCCACGCGCCATCAACCACCTCAAGTGGATCCTAGTCAACGCTCGCTCCGTCCACAAACACGCCGTTGAACTCTGGGACCTCCTGGACTTCATGGCACCAGACGTCGCCTTCATCACGGAGACCTGGATGAACGCCTCCTCGGCCCCTGACATTGCCACTGCCATCCCCGAAGGCTACAAGATCTCCAGAAAAGACCGCACCAACCAGGTAGGAGGAGGTATCGCCATCGTCTTCAAAGACTCCATCAGCGTCACCACCTCCACCGAAGACACCCCTCTCGCCGCTGAACACCTGCATTTTCAGATTCGCACCGATCCGAGGACCACCCTCAGAGGATCCCTCATCTACCGTCCTCCCGGGCCACGCGCCCCTTTCAGCGACGCCATCGCCGACTTCATCTCCCCGCACGCCCTCGCCTTGCCGGACTACATCCTCCTAGGTGACCTCAACTTCCATCTGGAACAAAACAACGACCCCAACACCACCACCCTGCTCGACAACCTCCCCAACCTCGGCCTCAAACAACTAGTGAACACCGCCACCCACATCGCCGGACACACGCTTGACCCCATCTTCTCCGCCAGCAAACACGTCTTCTTCAGCCACGCCTCCGCCCTACACTGGACCGACCACAGCTGCGTCCACTTCACATTCCGACGCGAGACCCGCCACCTCCGCACCCAACCCATCCCTCGTCGACAGTGGAACAAGATCCCCGAAGAGCAACTCTTCTCTGCACTCGCCGCCAACCAACCCACCCTCACCAGCGACCCCAACGATGCAGCCCTCAACCTCACAAACTGGATCTCCAACTGCGCAGACATCCTTGCTCCCCTCAAACGCACGCATCGACAGACCAACACCAAAAAACCTCTCTGGTTCTCTGACACCCTCAAAGAATCAAAGAAAACTTGTCGCGCCCTTGAGAAAGCCTGGCGCAAGGACCGCACCGCTGACAACATGACCGCCCTCAAGAACGCTACCCGTAAACACCACCACCTGATCCGCGCTGCCAAAAGGAACTTTTTCACCGACAGACTGGACAAAAACAGACACAACAGCAGAGAACTCTTCAGCATCGTCAAGGAGTTCTCCAACCCCAGCGCCAACGCCGTCACGCCCTCACAGGATCTGTGCGAATCCCTCGCCACTTTCTTCCATCGCAAGATTAGCGACCTCCACGACAGCTTCGGACACCAGACCCAACCAAACACCACTGAACCGGCATCCACGGCCATCACCCTCAACAACTGGTCCCACATCAACACGGAAGAAACCAAATCCATCATGAACTCTATCCACTCCGGCGCCCCTTCGGACCCCTGCCCGCACTTCATCTTTAACAAAGCCGACGACATCATCGCCCCGCACCTCCAGACCGTCATCAACTCTTCTTTTTCTTCTGCTACCTTCCCTGAATGCTGGAAACACGCCGAAGTCAACGCCCTACTAAAGAAACCTACGGCTGACCCGAGCGACCTGAAAAACTTCCGCCCCATCTCTCTTCTGCCTTTCCCAGCCAAAGTAATAGAGAAGACCGTCAACAAACAGCTGACCACCTTCCTGGAAGACAACAACCTGCTCGACCCCTCACAAACCGGATTCCGAACCAACCACAGCACTGAAATCGCCCTCATCTCAGTCACTGATGACATCAGAACCCTGATGGACAACGGTGAAACAGTCGCCCTCATTCTGCTCGACCACTCGGCTGCCTTTGACACCGTCTGTCACCGCACCCTAATCACCCGCCTCCGCTCCACCGGAATCCAAGGCCAGGCCCTGGACTGGATCGCCTCCTTCCTCTCAAACCGTTCCCAAAGAGTTTACCTCCCTCCGTTTCGCTCAGAACCCACCGAGATCATCTGCGGCGTACCCCAAGGCTCATCACTCAGCCCGACACTCTTCAATGTCTACATGAGCCCCCTCGCCAACATCGTACGCAAGCACGACATCATCGTCACCTCCTACGCCGACGACACCCTACTTATACTCTCCCTCCCCCAAGGACCGCGCCAGCGCCAAGACCAACCTACAAGAGGGTATGAAGGACGTCGCAGATTGGATGAGGCTCAGCCGCCTAAAGCTGAACTCTGAAAAAACGGAAGTCCTCATCCTCGGCAACACCCCGCCGCCTGGGACGACTCCTGGTGGCCCACAGCCCTCGGCACCGCACCGACCCCCACAGACCACGCCCGCAACCTCGGGTTCATCTTGGACCCTCTTCTCACCATGACCAAGCAAGTCAACGCCGTGTCCTCCGCCTGCTTCCTCACCCTCCGCATGCTCCGCAAGATCTTCCGCTGGATCCCCGCCGACACCAGAAAAACCGTGACCCACGCCCTCGTCACGAGCTGCCTGGACTACGGCAACACCCTCTACGCCGGGACCACAGCCAAACTCCAAAATCGCCTGCAACGCATTCAAAACGCCTCAGCCCACCTCATCCTCGACATACCCCGCAGCAGCCACATCTCCGCACACCTGAGACACCTGCATTGGCTCCCAGTCAGCAAAAGGATCACCTTCCGACTTCTCACCCACGCACACAAAGCCCTCCATGACAAGGGACCGGAATACCTCAACAGACGCCTCAGCTTCTACGCCCCCACCCGCCTCCTCCGCTCCTCTGGCCTCGCACTCGCTGCTGTCCCTCGCATCCGCCGCTCCACGGCGGGTGGGAGATCTTTCTCCTTCCTGGCGGCCAAGACCTGGAACTCCCTCCCCACCAGCCTCAGGACCACCCAGGACCACTCCGCTTTCCGGAGACTCCTAAAGACCTGGCTGTTCGAGCAGCGATAACCCCCCTTTTTCCCCTAGCGCCTTGAGACCCGCACCGGTGAGTAGCGCGCTTTATAAATGTTAATGATTTGATTTGATTTGAACGTCAATTGCATGCACAATAGACAGGGAGACAAGTATGCAAAGATCACTATTCTAACAATACCTGTTCAATAGGAATGGGGGCATCAGGAACACTGAGGGAAGGAGGCTGAATTGGGACACATATCACTTTGCACATGCCCCTTAAACAGCATTTGCACAGGAAATGGCCCTACATGTATCGCAGGGGCAAAAAATACTACACCCAGATGTCATGCCCTTCAGCACAATGTGGAAGTGCAAGTCAACAAAGCACATACAACTCCAACTGCATGGGACATACCTCTACATGAAGTAGCTGCAAGGGACACACAGAATGGACACATGCCCAGTCAATTACAAACAGAGGTAGCACAACTGAACACACTCCAGGTCGCACAAACAATACTCAAGCTGAGACACATCAGATGAATACATACACAATATCAGGGGGACAAGTCTAACACCATACATGTTCACATCGGACAACACAAGATGAAATACTTACCATAACAAACAGTACACAATGCCAAGAAACCACCATTTCATTTACAACCACATATCCATACCCTCAACGTAAACCCTTCTCCTGGGGGACTTGTGCATTTGCCTACAAAGTAAGATACTGCAAACAACAGTAAATGGATCAACAAGCAGGCTGAAACACTCTCAACCATAGGCACACAACACAAGTCTCCAAGGAACAACATTAATGAAGAAAAGGAATTGCAGGACAAATGTGTACCCAAAACAAAACAACTCTTTGGGTTTATTTCAAAACCAGATGGGAAATGTCCAGTCCATAATAAATTGTCCATGCATATTTGTGTGCTCATACGTGACTCCCAGTACTGCCAGGGAACTATCACAGGAAGGGGCATCAAGGGGGCAGGCAGACGCCTTAGGGATTACCTGGTGGTGGTGGGGTGGGGGGGTTGGATTTGGGAGAGGGCAGTTTGGGCTTGGGCTTGGAAGGGGTGGCCTTCTTCTTAGGGGGGGAGGGCTTCTTTTTGGGGAGGAGAGGTACTTGTGGGAGGGGGGTGCAGGGGGGACCTTGGAAATGGAAGGGAGGGGCTGCGAGCTGGATGGGGGCCTCTTGGTTTTGGGACCGGGTGGAGGGAACAGGAGAAAGGTTACGGTCAAACAGAAATCTTTTTTTCGAGCCGTAAAGACGGACATCAGAAGGGGTCGGGATTTGGAGTTAGAGGGAGTGGTTGTATGCTGTGTTGGTGTGGATGTCTTTGTTGCGTGCTACTAGGAGATATGTTTGTGTGTGGTGGGTGTCTGCTGGTGGGTGAGTGAGTGCGTTTGTGTGTCTTCGGGGTATGGAATGTGGAGGTGCTGGGGGATGGAGTGGTGTATGTGTGTGTGTCTGTAGGGGTGGTGTGAGAAAGTAGCCTCTTTCTAGCATGGTTACCACCATTTTTGGCCTGTTTCTCAGTGTTTGTTGGTGTGTTTTAACTGTGTCACTGGGATGCTGCTAGCCAGGACCCCAGTGCCCATGGTTTGTGGCCTACTTGTTAGTCTGTTTCACTGTTTTTGTCGGTATGCTTGACTGTGTTACAGAAGTCCTGCTAACCAGAACTCCAGTGCTTATGCACTCTCTGGTTCCAAATTTGTACTTACATACTGGTAACCCAATATTTTACTCCAAATTGGCATACTAGCCCCCTATTATAAGTCCCTAGTACAGTGGTCGGCAAACTCATTAGTCAACAGAGCCAAATATCAACAGTACAACGGTTGAAATTTCTTTTGAGAGCCAAATGTTTTAAACTTAAACTATATAGGTAGGTACATTGGTATTAACTTAATTAGGGTACTTCTAAGCTGGCCTTTGCTAAAAACGTCCTCAATCTAATTGAGGTACGTTCACTGAGGACGACTCCTTCCAACTCTCCCATCCACACTCATCTTGTATACTTGTTTCGTCTATCTCCTTTCGTTCATCCTTCTATATGTCCAAACCATCTCACCATACCTTTCTCAATCCTCGACACTACATCTTCTTTCACTCCTCAACGCTCCCTAAAATGAACTTAATAAACTTTACTTAAAGTTTTAAGTCTTAGTTAAACTATAGGTGCGTTGAATAAAACTTGATATCATACTTAATAATATTATTTATTGATACAATTAAATTGTAAGGTATCGATAAAATTAACTCATGACAATGACTGACAAACACTAATGTGAACAATGGCCCTGCATCGCCTTGGAAAGTTTGGGTAAGTCAGGTTTGTATGTTGTTGTTTTTCATTTTAAGCACGATTCCAGGTTCTCATCAATAAGACGACTTCTCAATTTACTCTTGATTAGGTTCATGCTTGAAAATGATTGTTCGCATGAATATGTAGACCCGCATAAGGAAAGAACAGCAAATGTTACTTTTCTTCAGCTGATTATATGAGTCAGGAATACTATTCCAGGTGTTAAAAATCAACATATCTTCCTTCTCCAGGTCTTTTAAAGCAGACCACTTATGCAGTGAACTAAGTTCACATTTGTTTTTCTCCAATATTTCTATATCAGCACAAAGACGTTCAAATTTCGAGCTCCACAATTCTTGTTTTTTAAATCCAGCAATTGCATTTCAAAGTTGCCAATGTCAATATTAAAGGGATAAAAATGTAATTCTGTTACACTAGCATTAAGAGGGTTTTGAACAAAGGCTAACGACGCTTTGCTGTTTCTCAATTCCTGAAACCTGTTGAGAAAAGCTTCCATCATATTTAAAAGAGTTGTTTTGAAATAACAAATGTCAATATCAGAATTATTTTCTTGGCGATGTTTCAACAGGCTTGGAAAGTGAATCAAAGTTTCTCTTTCAAAATCTTGAGCAAAAAGAGATAATTTGTTTTCGAATGCAATAACTTCTTCTAACATCGAAAAAATTGTGTTTCCTTTACCCTGTAGTTTACGATTAAGTTGATTTAGATGAGACGTAACGTCTACCATGAAATAAAAAATTTCGATCCACTGATCGTTAGTTAGTTCTGGATAGTGAACACCCTTCTCCAGGAGAAATGCTTTAATTTCTGTTAATAAGGAAGCGAAACGTTTCCTCTTGATAACCAACGTACCTTGTTATGCAGCAGAAGATCTGCTGCTCATTCTTCATTTAAAACTAAACATTCATTAAAGTGGCGATGATTAAGAGCTTTAGCTATAATGGAGTTGATAATCTTAATCACCAACTCCACAACAAATTTCTTCTTCTGGAAATGTCTGCGCACAAAGCACTTCTTGATGAATGATGCAATGGTATGTAAGTATCTCGTGATTCATTTTTTCTTTCAAAATAGCAACAAACCTGTTTCTTGCGCCAGTCATACTTTTCGCCCCGTCTGTTGGAATTGAGACAGTTTTATCGAGTGGAATATGATGTTTTTCAATGCACTCAGTTACAGCATTTGCTATATCTTCTCCACGTGTTTGACCTTTGAGTGGCAATAATCCTAAAAGTTCTTCTTTAGGACCTGCAGATTAAATATATCGTACAAAAAAGTGAAACTTGCACTTTATCATTTACGTCACAAGACTCGTCAACTGCTATTGATAAAGCTGAAACCAATTTAAGATCTTCGACTTGCTGGTTGGTTATATTCAAAGACATTTTGACTGTTCTATCTTTCACTGTTTTAGCAGACAATGGTAAGTCTTTAATTTGTTTTTAGAATATCTGCTTTGTTCTTAAAATCCCAAAATACCTCTTCGGATGCATTTATAAAACAACTTTTTGTGTATTCTCCGTCTGTATATGGTTTTCCTCTCTGAGCAATCTCTTGACTAACCACACAACTTGCAATATTAACATTGTTGGAAGATTGAATCCATTAATTAAATACAGAACTTGATTTTTCTTGACTCTTCTGAAGTTCTTCAACTGCTTTCTTCCTTGCATCACCAACAGGATATTTAGTACTAAATGACACGTGTTTAGTTGTAAAGTGTCTCTACAAATTTGATTTCTTGTTATGCGCCAATTTTTCCTGACAAATAAGACGGGTCGGAAGGCTGTTTAATTTTTGAATAAATGCGAAAGTCTTGGTCCATTCAACTTTAAATTCACGGTTTTCGTCTTCCGTTTTTCTTTGCTTCTTCTTGGTAGCCATGTCAAACAGAGCACCTTGGACTTGGTCTCCTTCTTCCACAGGTCTTCAAGTCAAGGAACCCATTGTTGGTGTCTTATAGTCTCTTTTGGTTCTTGAATTATCTTCTATCACGACTTCAAGTGTGTTTTAGGAAACTTGCTGTGTTTTAATCCTGCTTTCCTGGACTCTGTGGTGGGGTACCTTACTTCCTTTGGTGTTTTCTTATACTCCCAGCACCCCTCTACACATTACACTTGCCTAGGCGGGAAACCAACTTTCGCATTCCACTATTTTAGTATATGGTTTGTGTTCACTCTAGACCCATTGCACCCTATTGTGATTTTCTCTATTTGCACTGTTTTCCTACTGTGTACTTACCTGTTTCGGGTTACTAGTCTATATATTGTGTGATTTACTTCCTAATGGAGTATAGCCAACAAAGTATTTTTGGCATTGTGTGGTTAAAATAAAGTACCTTTATTTTTGTAACACTGAGTATTGTCTTTCATGTGTGTAAGTACTGTGTGACTACAGTGCTATTGCAAGAGCTTTGTATGTCTCCTAGTTCAGCCTTGGCTGCTCTGTCTACAGCTACCTCTGGACAGCCTGGCTTCTAGACACTGACTACATTTCACTAATAAGGGATACCTGGACCTGGTATAAGGTGTAAGTACATTTGGCACCCACTACAAACCAGTTCAGCCTCCAACATGTGGGGACTGCAGGTTGGCTGGATGTGGTGGATGTCTGTGTGTCTGTAGTTGTGGTGTCTCCGGGTGTGGTGCTTGTGGTGGATGTCTGGGGGTCAGCTGGGGTGGTGTCTCTGGGTATGATGGGTGTGGTGGGTGTGTCAGTGACTGTTGGTGTAGTGCCTGTGTGTGTGATTCTTGGGGTGATGGGGGAGTCCAGGGAAGTTGTGACTGTTGTGTTTGTGTGTGGCTGTTGTTTGCTTGCATGCCAGTGTGTTTTGTGGTGCTCGTATTTGTGTGTGCTCCTCTTAGGTATTGATTTGGATGTGTGCAGCTCTATCTGTGTGCTTTTGGTAGGTAAGGGAAAGGGGGTTTGGATTGGGAAGAGGGAGTTGGAGGGGTGACGGAAGGTGGGGGTTGACTGGCTGCCGTCAGTGTGGAGGCCAGAGCCTGAAAAGATCTCTGTAGGCCAGCCATTGCATCATGAATGCCACTGGTTTGTTGCAGTTGGGTGGCCAGCCCCTTGATGGCATTCACAATGGCTGACTGATCCACAGAGATTGTTCTCAGGAGGTCAAAAGCCTCCTCACTGAGGGCATCAGGGGTAACAGGACCTGCTGCGGAGGTGCCTGCAGCAAAGGAGACACCCACCCTCCTGGGTGAGTGGGCACAGCTAAATTGGTGGGGAGAAACAGGGAGGGTGGTGATAGAACGGAGGGTGGTGGACAAGAATGGTACAGGGGGATGCCCCAATGGGTCCGCCACCACTAGGGAGTGTCCACTGGAGGAGAAATCTGATGATGATGATGATGAGGATGATGTTCCAGTCTCCCTTGTGGCACTCCCCTCGTCCTCTGGGCCACTGGGTCCCTCTGTGTCGGTAGTCTCTGGACCTGAGGTCCCAAGGCCAGATGCTTCCCCACTCGGATTTGTCCAGTGGCCTTCACTTGCTGGTGCTGATGCTGCAAAGACAAAGAGAAATAGGGTCATCACATGTCTAGGATCACACTTGAACACCAGCTCTGACTTGCAAACGTAACCATGATGCCAAGTAGGCCCAGCAACAAACTCCACCTAAGTGGCTCATACATGTGCCATACCATATGCATGCATGCAATCTGAACTGTTAACACTTGCCCACAGGAAAATCAGGATCTCATAGAACTACAATTGCATGGCTGAAATTGTGCAATGACAGTTACCATTCAACCATCAAGAGACACCATCAGCCTCAAAGCTTTGCCCCAAGGAGCATTTCCACAGATTCCACACAAGGTCATGCACACATCTATTTTTCACATACATGATGAGGACTGATGACACAAAGGCCCTCGCTACGACCCTGGTGGTCGATGATAAATTGGTGGTAATACCGCCAACATGCCAACGGTAATAAATATGAAATTATGACCACGGCGGAAACCACTCAGACAGACAGCCACTTTAACACACCAACCGCCAGGGCAAAACCAACAGGCACCTCGGCATAACCACCTACAGCCAGGCAGAAGACAATATTCCTCTCACTGTATTACGAGACACCAATCTGCCACCTTTTCTGGGGTGGTACCAAAGACATCAAAAGCCTGGCGGAAACAGATTTCAGAAGTCAAAGGACTCACCTGTGGAGACTCAGGGAAGAACCATGCTGCGATGGAGCCCGAGTTGCATGTCTTCCCCATGCTCTTCTTCCTTCTGCTCCAGTACGAATACCAACACCGGTGAAGACGACCACAGTGAGTACTGCCGCCTAGCACACAGGGGATGGGGGGGGAGTAAAAAGAGAGTGACACACACATGCAACACCCCCATCCCCATCCCCAACACCATACACATAATCAGATGCAGTAACATTACATATACACCCCGTACCTCTCAGGAATAATGCAAGGGCAAAAGGTATTGATTAAGGTGAGTGTAAAAAGATAAAATAGTATAAATACGTGCTTCAAAATAAAAAAGTATATAAATATTTACAAATGTTGGGACACTGCCCAGTCCTCAATGATGTTGGGCCACAGGGCCACATCACATAATCCTAGGCCCCACCTTACTCCTGCAACAACACGGAGAGAACACTGCACGGGAATTAGGTTGAAAATAGACAGGCACCTCAGGGGACGGGGAATGGGGGGACACCTCAGCCAGAAGATGGTACAACGCCACTGGTCCTGGAGGGGGTAACATGCCCTGTGCTCTGTCCTGGGGAGTGCAAGGCCACAGTCTCTCAAGTGGGTGACTTGCCCACTGGCTCTGGAGGGGGCAACATATCCTGTGCTTGATCCTGGGGAGTGCAAGGCCACAGTCTCTCAAGTGGGTGACTTGCCCACTGCTTGGTCCTGGGGCGTGCAAGGCCACAGTCTTTCAAGTGGGTGATTTGCCCACTGCTTGGTCCTGGGGAGTGCAAAGCCGCAGACTCTCAAGTGGGTGATTTGCCCACTGCTTGGTCCTGGGGAGTGCAAGGCCACAGTCTCTCAAGTGGGTGATTTGCCCACTGCTTGGTCCTGGGGAGTGCAAGGTCACAGTCTTTCAAGTGGGTGATTTTCCCACTGGCTCTGGAGGTGTCTACATGCCCTGTGCTTGAAACTGGGGAGTGCAAGGCCACAGTCTCTCAAGTGAGTGACTTCTTCCATTAGACGGGTCATTGTGCCCAGTGAGCTCCATCCTGGGGAGGATGGGGTGAGTGGATGGCTTCTCCACTGGTTCTAGAGGGGGGCTTGTGCCCAGTGAGCTTCATCCTGGGGAGGATGGGGTGAGTGGATGGCTTCTTCAACTGGTTCTGGAGGGGACATTGTGCCTAGTGAGCTTCATCCTGTGGAGGATGGGGTGAGTGGATGGCATCTTCCACTGGTTCTGGAGGGTGCATTGTGTCCAGTGAGCTTCATCCTGTGGAGGATGGGGTGAGTGGGTGGCTTCTTCCACTGATTCTAGAGGGAGCATTGTGCCCAGTGAGCTTCATCCTGGGGAGGATGGGGTGAGTGGATGGCTTCTCCACTGGTTCTGGAGGGGGCATTGTGCCCTGTGATGCAGATCTTGGGGAGTGCAAGGTCACAGTCTCTCACTTGGGTGTCAGACCCACAGGATTTGCTGGGGCTAGGCCGCACAACAGCCCTTGGATGCAGGACTACACACTGTCTGCCAGGCGTGACGGCTGCTCAGTAGTGGCAGTGGTGGTGCTGCTGGTGGTGCTGGCAGTGGTGGGGCTCCAGACCATCTCCTGCAGCCTCTGACAGCTGCCCACTGGGGCTGCTGCTTCTGCTGCTGGTGGTGGTGCTGGTGGCGGTGCTGGCAGTGGTGGGGGGAGGCTCCAGCCCTTCCCCTGCCCCCTCGGATGGCTGAACCACCATGGTTAGTGGTGGAGGCTCTGACTAAGTCCCAGCACCAGGCCTCTTGTCCTTTTTGGCTGCTGTTGCAGGCCCCTTGACCTTCCTGCCAGCATGCCGACAGCTGGGGATGTCTCCTTGCTCCTTTAGGCAGCAGCTGGGAACTGCTCCTTGCCCTTCCTTTCAGCAGCCGAGGATTGCTCCTTGCCCTTCCTTTTAGCAGCTGGGGTAGCCTCCTTGCTCTTCCTTGCAGCAGCTGGGGGTGCCTCCTTGCAGCACTTGGGGCAGGCACCCTATCAGTGTGGCTGCCTGGTGCCCGGGATCCTCTCCCACCTGGAGTAGCTGTGCCCGTGGACTGGGTGGCTGAGGTGCTTGCCTGTGTTTTGACTGCCCTGGCCTGATGTGAGGGACGGGGGGTAGGGAAGAGGTCAATAGTGGAGAGGAAATGTTTCTTAGGGACATTGGGGCAGGAAGAGGGAGATGGTTTGGGAGTGGAGGAAGAGGGAGTGGTGGTAGGAGGTGTCTGTCTGCTGTGTTTTGGTGCAGGTCCATGGGATGGATGCTGTTGTGAAGTGGATTGCTGTTGGGTGTCTGAGTGCTTGCGTTTGTGTACTTTGGGAGGAGGGGGCACAGACACAGTGGGAGAGGACACAGGGGATGTGTGCATGGAAGTGGGGATGGTGACTGCCAGTGACGGGCGTGTGCTGTTAGGTGTGCTGGTGATGGGGGTAGTGGATGAGGATGTAGTGCATGCAGGTGTGACTGGAGAGGAAACTGGGAGGGAGGTGGATGACGATGAGGAGGGGGCCACAGTGGAGCAGTGGATGTTTATATGTCTGATTCTGGATGGTGTTTTGTAAGTGCCTTTGGGATGAAGTGTGGAGCTTGTGTTTGCGATGTCCACTCTTGTGTGTTGTCCTGGGTTCATGCTCATCTTACTGTGTGCTTGGGATAGGTTGGGGTTGAGGGAATGGTATTGGGTAGAAGATGTTGGAGGGGGAGGCTGGAAGCAGGGACAATGGCTGCCATCAGAGAGGAGGCCAGAGCCTGGATTGATCTATGTTGGGCCGCCATGCCAATGTGAATGCCCTCCATTTGGGCTGCCAGCCCCTGGATGGCATTCACAATGGTTGACTGCCCAACAGAGATGGATCGCAGGAGGTCAATAGCCTCCTCACGCGGGCAGCAGGGCTAACTGGGACAGGGCCTGAGGTGCCTGGGGGGAAGGAGATGCGCACCCTCCTTGGTAAGCGGGCACGGGAAACTCGCTGAGGGGCTGCTGGGAGGGCGGTGCTCGTACGGGGGTGGCGGCTATACCTGTAGCTGGGGTGGGCACAGATGTGTCCGCTGCCACCAGGGAGCTTCCATCAGAGGAGGAATCCATGTCCGAACTGTCCCCTCCTGTCTCCGCCATGGTGCTTCCCTCGCCCTCCATCCCACTGGTGCCCTCACCGTCGGTGGATTCGGCATCCTGGGTCCAGTGGGATGCAGCTCCCTCCATGGCTGGTGCCTCTGCTCCTCCGCCAGATGAGGCTAAAGCACATAAGGACAGGGTGACAAAACAAAAAGGGGGGGAGACACAAAGGATACACGTGGTCATTGGTGTCAATAACACCACCGTTGGCGTACACAACACACTCACACTCAGGGAACAGACCTACACACTAGGCAATGCACTACCAGTCACACTGCTAGTCACCAGGCCATGGAAAGGGACACCTAACACCAATTGCATCTTACCTGAGACCCACAGACCCCTGCCCAGTAGTGGGTGCCTACTAGCTTGGTTGGAGTACTTTCACATCAGAACCCTGCTCAACATAGGAGCAACCCTGCAATACCAGGACTGGCCTTGGTGCACCCAGAGGGCCCACACCCCCCACCCGGATCCCACCCCAACTTGTGCAAGTTGTATATTGGGACACTGTACTCACCCCCTTGTGGCTGCTGTGATGTCCCCAAGCGCCCATCCAGCTCTAGATAGGCCACCGCCAGTTTGCGGGCCATCAGGGGGGTCAGGGTTCGACGGGCACCCCTTCCTTGTTGGGAGGCCATCCCCAGCTGGGCCTCTGCGGTCTTCCGTGCCCAGCGTCTCAGGTCCTCCCACCGTTTCCATCAGTGGGTGCTCCACCTGCCGTAGACCCCCAGGGTCCGCACGTCCTTGGCGATGGCACGTCATATACCCTTTTTTTGAAGGGCGCTGACCTGCACGGAAATGGACACAGGAAAAGGTATTAGTCCGACTGTCCTGCCTGTTACACTTATGGCCCACCATGTCCCTTCCCATCCCCATTAGCACAGACATGGCCCACCATACATGCTGCACTCTGCCCAGGGCCCATCCGCCACACACCCCCTACATTTGGCCTTCACACACAGCACTCCGTGCATTCAAGAACCATGCATCGTACTCACGGTGTACTCACCTGTTGGTCTGGAGGCACATACAGCATTCGGCACTGGGGTAGGACCCTATCCAGAAGTCTCTCCAACTCTGCCAAGGTGAAGGAAGGGCCCCTTTCCCCAGTCACACGAGCCATGGTCAGTTCCAGACACAGGTTACATCAGCCCATGCAGTGTAGGTCCTCTCCGGTGAAGGTCAGGCAGCAAGTGAGTGAACAGATAGAAATGGCTGTGACGTCCCTGGTGGTGCATACCGTCACTGCTGGCGTACATCACCATAGGCCACTGTACCCCTTAGGGCCCAATGTTAGGCAATGAGGAGTTGCACTGTGGTTTTCGAACACCTCCTGCAATGACGCACAAAGTGAGCGGAATTACCACATTTCCACCTATCCCTCCAAACAGGACAGGTGGACACCATTTCAGGAGGGTGTGCAGGCCATTGCTCCTAACTGCGTCACAGTACACATATGCACCGTTTGGACCCCTCCAACAAAATACTGTTACAATCACAACATGCATTGAAGTGTAGTGTTTGGAATTAATAGATAATGACCAGCTGCTCACCATTTTGCCCCATAGATTGCAACCACTGAGGATGAATAGGAGATGGAGACATCCCCCTGTGTACAGATTCCTGGTGGACTTGACAACAATGGAGGACAGGCACATTATCCTCACCTAGAGACTGCACAGGGCCACAATCACAGAGCAGTGTGCCCAGTTGGAGCCTGACCTAATCTCTGCTAACTGTCACCCCACCGGGATCCCCCCTCTTGTGCAAGTGCTATCAGTGCTCCATTTCCTGGCAACTGGCTCCTTCCAAGTGACAGTGGGCTTGGCAGCAGGAATGTCTCAGCCAATGTTCTCAATAGTGCTGACCAGAGTGTTGTTTGCCCTAATTAAACACATGTGCACCTAGATCGTTTTCTCCAGGTGGAGGATTTGGCCAGTGAAAAATGATTTCTATGCAATGAGACATATCCCCAACAATGTTGGGGCAATTGATGGAACACATATTACATTTGTCCCCCCTCCCGCGGCGAAATGAACAGGTATTCAGAAATCAAAAGAGCTTTCACTCCATGAATGTGCAGATGGTGTACCTGGCGGACCTGTGCATGATGCCTTCATACTGAGGAATAGCAGCGTCCCAAATGTGATGGCTCAACACCAGAGGCACAGGGTGTGTCTAATAGGTGAGCCCTGGTTCCCCCCCAGTATATGTTAGTGTATGGGTATGGTGTGGGCCCTAAGGGTTAGTGTGTGGCTAACAGTTGTCCCTCAATAATTGCATGTGACTCTGGTTAACCCAACCTCTTATGGCTACTGACCCCTGTGAGGAATCCCAGGACAAGGGCAGAGGAAAGTTACAATGAGGCACATGGGCGTACAAGAAGAATTATAGGGAGGACCTTTGGCCTCCTGAAGGCCAGGTTTTGTTGCCTCCATCTAACAGGTGGATCCCTGTGCTACTCATCCAAGAAGGTCTGCCAGATCATTGTGGCATTCTGTATGTTGCACAACCTTGCATTGCGTCACCAGGTGCCTTTTCTGCAGGAGGAGGAGGCTGGAGATGGCCGTGTGGCAGCAGTCGACCCTGTGGACAGTGAAGATGAGGAGGCAGAGGATGAGGATGAGGACAACAAAAGTGCAATAATTAGTCAATACTTCCAATGACACTCAGGTAAGACAGTGTAAATTCACATTTAATTGACACTTTTGTGTTTGACATTGTCACTGGCAGGCTGTTTTTCCCACTTCTGTGGCTACTCACTGTACCCTTTGGCATCTCTATTTTCAGATATTTGTGCCCCACTATCGCTCCTGGTGTGTTGACTGCAGCCAACTACAGGTATTTCCTATGTATACATTACTGTACAGTTGAATTGCAATGTTTAAACCTTGTTAAACGAATACATACTTTAATCATTTGACATACTCCATACTTGTATTTTTTCAAAGGGTGTTTAATTAAGTGCTAAGAAGTAGAGGGGGTAGTGGAATGGGCTGGGTTGATGATGGAGGACAGTCCATGATAGAGTCCAGTCTATTTGTTTCACAGGTGCATCGTCCAAGGGGGCATAGGAAGGGGAGCAATGGCAGTTCAAGGTGGACAGGGTTACAGAGTGGGACACAAGGGTGACAATCGGGAGAGTCTTATTTCCTGGCAGGGGTCTTGGCAGTAGTCTCTGGCTTATGCCTGGATCGCAGGGAACATTTGTGGGGTGGTTCTCCTTCTGCAGGTGGCTTGTTGGCCCTCTGGCTGGGCCTCCTGTCCACTAGCAGCAGCGGCGGTGGAGGGCTGTTCATCGGTTTGGCTAGTGTCAGGGGCCCGGTGATGTGCTACTGCCTCCCTCATAGTGTTGGCCGTGTCTGCCAGCACCCCTGCAATGGACACAAGAGTGGTGTTGATGTCCTTCAAGTCCTCCCTGATCCCCAGGTACTGTCCCTCCTGCAGCTGCATGTTCCCCTGCAACTTGTCCAGTATCTGGCCCAGCTTATCCTAGGAATGTTGGTATGCTCCCATGATCGCGGTGAGTGCCTCGTGGAGAGTCGTTTCTCTGGGCCTGTCCTCCTCCTGTCGCACAGCAGTCCTCTCAGCTTCCCTGTTGTCCTGTGCCTCTGTCCCCTGAACCATGGGTGGGTGCTGTGGTGGTGTTTCCTGAGGGGGGAGGCTCTGTGGTGGTGTGTGACTGTGCCTGGGTAACCGACTGTCCGGAGATCCCTGATGGGCCAGGTTGGTCATTGTAGGAGGCTGGCCTGGTTTGTAGTGGTACCAAGGGGTACTTACACTCTGCACCAGGTCCAGTTATCCCTTATTAGTGTAGAAGAGGTGTCTAGCAGCTTAGGCTGATAGAAAAGGGTAGCTTAGCAGAGCAGCTTAGGCTGAACTAGGAGACGTGTAAAGCTCCTACTATACCACTGGTGTCATATGTACAATATCATAAGAAAACACAATACACAGATATACTAAAAATAAAGTTACTTTATTTTTATGACAATATGCCAAAAGTATCTCAGTGAGTACCCTCAGTATGAGGATAGCAAATATACACAAGATATATGTACACAATACCAAAAATATGCAGTAATAGCAATAGAAAGCAATGCAAACAATGTACAGTCACAATAGATTGCAATGAGAGCACATAGGTATAGGGGCAACACAAACCATATACTCTAGAAGTGGAATGCGAACCACGAATGGACCCCAAACCTATGTGAGCTTGTAGAGGGTCGCTGGGACTGTAAGAAAACAGTGAGGGTTAGAAAAATAGCCCACCCCAAGACCCTGAAAAGTGGGTGCAAAGTGCACCTAAGTTCCCCAGAGAGCACAGAAGTCGTGATAGGGGAATTCTGCAAGGAAGACCAACACCAGCAATGCAACAACAATGGATTTCCAGACGAGAGTACCTGTGGAACAAGGGGACCAAGTCCAAGAGTCACACTCAAGTCGGGAGTGGGCAGATGCCCTGGAAATGCCAGCTGTGGGTGCAAGCTGCCACCGGATGGTAGAAGCTGTGGATTCTGCAAGAACGAAGAGGACTAGGAACTTCCCCTTTGGAGGATGGATGTCCCACGTCGTGAAGAAGCTTGCAGAGGTGTTTCCGTGCAGAAAGGCCACAAACAAGCCTTGCTAGCTGCAAGGGTTGCTGTTAGGGTTTTTAAATGCTGCTGTGGCCCAGGAGGGACCAGGATGTCGCCAGTTGCGTGAGGAGACAGAGGGGGCATCCAGCAAGACAAAGAGCCCACTCAGAAGCAAGCAACACCCGCATAAGTGCCGGAACAGGCACTACAAAGAAGAGTGAACCGGAGCTCACCCGAAGTCACAAAAGAAGGTCCCACAACGCCGGAGGACAACTCAGGAGGTCGTGCACTGCAGGTTAGAGTGTCAGGGACCCAGGCTTGGCTGTGCACAAAGGAAATCCTGGAAGAGTACACAGGAGCCGGAGCAGCTGCAAATCACGCGGTACCCAGCAATGCAGTCTAGCGTGGGGAGGCAAGGACTTTCCTCCACCAAACTTGGACTGAAGAGTCACTGGACTGTGGGAGTCACTTGGACAGAGTTGCTGAGTTCCAGGGACCACGCTCGTCGTGCTGAGAGGGGACCCAGAGGACCGGTGATGCAGTCTTTTGGTGCCTGCGGTTGCAGGGGGAGGATTCCGTCGTCCCACGGGAGATTTCTTCGGAGCTTCTAGTGCAGAAAGGAGGCAGATTACCCCCACAGCATGCACCACCAGGAAAGCAGTAGAGAAAGCCGGCTGGATCAGCAATACAAGGTTGCAGTAGTCGTCTTTGCTACTTTGTTGCGGTTTTGCAGGCGTCCAGAGCAGTCAGCGGTCGATTCCTTGGCAGAAAGAAGAGAGAGATGCAGAGGAACTCTGATGAGCTCTTGCATTCGTTATCTAAAGAATTCCCCAAAGCAGAGACCCTAAATAGCCAGAAAAGGAGGTTTGGCTACTTAGGAAGGAGGATAGGCTAGCAACACAGGTAAGAGCCTATCAGAAGGAGTCTCTGACGTCACCTGCTGGCCCTGGCCACTCAGAGCAGTCCAGTGTGCCAGCAGCACCTAGCACCTCTGTTTCCAAGATGGCAGAGGTCCGGAGCACACTGGAGGAGCTCTGGGCACCTCCCAGGGGAGGTGCAGGTCAAGGGAGTGGTCACTCCTCTTTCCTTTGTCCAGTTTCGCGCCAGAGCAGGGCTGGGGGATCCCTGAACCGAGGTAGACTGGCTTATGCAGAGATGGGCACCATCTGTGCCCATCAAAGCATTTCCAGAGGCTGGGGGAGGCTACTCCTCCCCAGCCCTCACACCTATTTCCAAAGGGAGAGGGTGTTACACCCTCTCTCAGAGGAAGTCCTTTGTTCTGCCTTCCTGGGCCAGGGCTGCCTGGACCCCAGGAGAGCAGAAACCTGTCTGAGGGGTTGGCAGCAGCAGCAGCTGCAGTGGACACCCCGGTAAGGCAGTTTGGCAGTACCCGGGTTCTGGGCCGGCCTTTCTGGGCCAAGCCTGGCTGGACCCCAGGAGGACAGAAACCTGTCTGAGGGGTTGGCAGCAGCAGCAGCTGCAGTGAAACCCCGGGAAAGGTAGTTTGGCAGTACCCGGGTCTGTGCTAGAGACTCGGGGGATCATGGAATTGTCTCCCCAATGCCAGAATGGCATTGGGGTGACAATTCCATGATCTTAGACATGTTACATGGCCATGTTCGGAGTTACTCACAAACTTCGCGGAATTTGCCCTGAACGATGGGGGGGGGGCATCTTGGCTAGTGCCAGGGTGCCCATGCACTAAGTAACTTGGCACCTAGGCTACTCCTCCCCAGCCTTCACACCTATTTCCAAAGGGAGAGGGTGTTACACCCTTTCTCAGAGGAAGTCCTTTGTTCTGCCTTCCTGGGCCAGGGCTGCCTGGACCCCAGGAGAGCAGAAACCTGTCTGAGGGGTTGGCAGCAGCAGCAGCTGCAGTGGACACCCCGTTAAGGCAGTTTGGCAGTACCCGGGTTCTGTGCTAGAGACTATTATGAGAGGCCAATCCGCCACCTTTTACGGGGCCGATTCAACACAAACAAAAACACGGCGGAAACAGGTCTTGGAAGGGGAAATACTCACCTCCACACAACCCACGTGGAACCAGGACGCCATGGAGCCAGAACTCGAAATCCTCCCTGCAATAGTCTTCCTGCTCCTCTACCAGGAGCACGAAAGACGGCAGCGACGACCACGGTGAGTACTGCACCTACAACACAGGGGAGGGGGGAGGGAAAAGAGAGTGACACACACACGCAACACGCAACACCCACACCCACAACAACACACCTAGAGTGCCTAGAGTGCTTCATCCTGCCAAGGACTGAGGTAGTGGATGTGATTCTCCAATGTTTCTGGAGGGGGCTTTGTGCCCCGAGTGCTTCATCCTGCCAAGGACTGAGGTACTGGATGTGACACTCCACTGACGGTGGTGCAACATGCAAGCTGCCCAGGCTCCTGGAACTGAGCACCAGCCTCGTACGACTGACCGCTGAGGATGCCAGCTATGTCCGCGTTGGTGCCACTGGCTCAGGATGTCGCAGGGCCACTGGCGGTGCTGGCGGCAGGGTCTGTAGCGGCGGTGCTTTTCGGCAGACTCTGTGGCATCGGTGCTGGCGGCGGACTCTGTGGCATCGGTGCTGGCGGCGGTCTTTGTGGCGGCGGTGCTGGTGGCGGCCTCACTAACTGCGGTGCTGGTGAAGGGCACAGTGTCTGCGGTGCTGGTGAAGGGCACAGTGCCTGCGGTGCTGGCGGCGGTGTTTGTGGCGGCTGTGCAGGTGGCGGTGCTGGTGGCGGTGTTGTCCGCCGTGCAGGTTGGCGTCGACGTGGACTTGCCTTTGTTTTTTTGGCCCTTCCCCACCTTGGATGGTGGTGCAGCTGTCTTGCCACTTTCAACTTTTGTGTTGCCTGAGCCCTTGGTGGCAGGTGTTTTTGCCTTCTCCCTCTGGGATGTGGGCAACTTTTTCTGTTTTGGAGGTGGGGGAATGTCCTTGCCCTCGCTCTTTGGGGCACTGGCAGCCCTGTTGCTTGGCGCACTCCAAAATCCTGCTATTGTTGGCACCACTGAGCCCGGTGATGTGGTGCCTGAGGTGCTGGGTTGGGACCTGGAAAGGCCGGCCCTAGGGGACGGTCAGGGGGGGAGGTGTAGGGAAGAGGCCAACATTTGAAAGGAAAAGCTTTTTAGACACACTGAGATGGATAGATGGAGGGGGTTTGGGAGTGGAAGAAGAGGTAGTGGATGTAGGAGGTGTACGTTTGCTGACTTTGGGTGAAGGTGCATGGGCTGGAGGCTGGTGTGAGGTGGATGGCTGTTGGGTGAGTGTGTGACTCCATTTGTGTATTTTGGGAGGAGGGCTCACAGACACACTGGGAGAGGACACAGGGGATGTGTGAATGGTAGTGGGGGTGGTGAGTGCACGCGAGCGGTGTGTGGTGATGGGTGTGCAGGTGATGGAGGTAGCGGCTGAAGATGTAGTGCATGCAGGTGTGAGTGGAGATGAGACTGGGAGGGAGGAGGGAGACGTGGAGGAGGGGGACACAATGGAGGCAGTGGATGTTGGTATGTCTGCATGGGTATGATGCTTGTGTGAGTGCCTGTGGGATGTGTGGTGCTTATGTTTGCCAGAGCCACCCTTGTGTGTTGAGATGTGTGCATGCTGGTCTGATGATGTGCTTGGGATAGGCTGAGGTACAGGGGATTGGGTCTGGGTGGAGGAGGCTCGAGGGGGAGGCTGGACACAGGGACAATGGCTGCCATCAGTGCAGTTTGTTGCAACTGCCTCTCTACACCCTGGATGGCATTCAGAATGGTAGACTGCCCAACAGTGAGGGATCTCAGGAGATCAATAGCCTCCCCACTGAGGGCAGCAGGGCTGACTGGGGCAGGGCCTGCGGTGCCTGGGGTGAAGGATATGCCCACCCTCCTGGGTGAGTAGCCACTGGACACATGCTGAGGGGCTGCTGGGAGGGCGATGCTGGTAGGGTGGGTGGCGGCTATACCTGTAGATGCGGTGGGCACAGAGGGGCCCACCACCGCGAGGGAGTTCCCATCCGAGGAGGAGTCGGTGTCGCTGGTCTCTGCTCCTGTCCCCGACGTGGAGCTCCCCTCGCCCTCCGTCCCACTGGTGGCTTCAGACTCCGTTGTCTCACCCTCCATGGCCATGTGGGATGCAGCTCCCTTCTGCTCCGGTGGCACTGGTCCTCCGCCTGATGATACTAATGCACACAAGAACAGGGAGACCACAAAAGGGGGGGGGGAGAAGAAAGACATGTTCAGTGCATGCAATACCGCTACCGTTGGCGGACACAACAGACAAAGCAGCCCTCTGCACTACGCCATGCACTTAGAGTTCCCCAAATAATCACAGGGACATGGGGTACAAGGCCTATGCCCAATTGCTGCACACATGGAAGTCACAGGAGCCTGACTAGGTGTAGATGGGTCTTACCACTGGTGGGGTTGGGGTGCCACATAGCCTGCCTCACAAAGGGACCTTCCCTACAAAGCTCGCCCTGGCCTAGGATAACCCACTGCCCACCTCCCCCACCCAGACACCTCGTAATGCGCGCAGAGTCATATGGATGTGACTGTGCTCACCCCCTTGTGGCTGCTGTGATGCCCTCAAGCGCCCATCCAACTCCGGATACTCCACCGCCGGGATCCGGAACATCAGGGGGGTCATGGTGCGACAGGCACCCCTCCCACGTTGGGAGGTCATCCCCAGCTGTGCCTCCGCCGTCTTCTTGCTCCAGCAGCGAATGTCCTCCCATCTTTTACGGCAGTGGGTGCTCCGTCTGTGGTGGACCCCCAGGGTCCGGACGTCCTTGGCGATGGCACGCCAAATATCCTTCTTCTGGTGGGTGCTGACATAGAGGAATAGTACAGGGCAAAAGGAAAAACTTTAACCGTCCAGACTGTCACAGTCATTGGCCCACGTTCCCACCCTTGCCCTGACGCACATACACTCACCGTCCGCTCATGCAGGCCTCAGTCCCCCCCTGTATCTTCCATCCACACCACTCCAATCAGGCATTGCCCATACAGCATGCTCACAGTGTACTCACCTGTTTGTCTGGAGGACCGTAGAGTAGCGTGTACTGGGGGAGGACCCCATCCACTAACTTCTCCAACTCCTCCGAAGACACATGAGCCATCGTCGCTTCCAGACTGAGGTCACAGCAGCACTTGCAGTGTAGGTCCTCTCCTGTCGAAGGTCAGGTATCAAGTGAGTGAACAGACAGAAAATGGCGGTCATGTCTGTGGCGGTGCGTACCGTCACCGCCGGCGTACATCGTCATTGGCTCCTGGGACTCATAGGGTCCAATGTTAACCAATGCAGGATTGCGCTGCGGTCTTCGACCGCCTACCGCGACGGTGTAGAACGCCAGCGCTGTTACCTCATATCCCCTTGTCCCACCTTACAGGTCAATGTGAATGCCAAGTTTCCAGGCTCAGTGCATGACGCTTACATTCTGAGGAATAGCAGCATTCCTTATGTGATGGGGCAACTCCAGAGGCACCGTGTGTGGCTAATAGGTGAGGACAAGGACCCTATACAGTGTGTCTGGGTCTGGGGCTGTCCCTACAGGTTAGCGTGTGTCTAACAGTTGTCCCTCAACATTTGCAGGTGACTCTGGCTACCCCAACCTGTCATGGCTACTGACCCCAGTGAGAAATCCCAGGACAAGGGTAGAGGAATGCTACAATGAGGCACATGGGCGAACTAGGAGAGTGATTGAAAGGACCTTCGGCCTCCTGAAGGTCAGGTTCCGGTGCATCCATATGACAGGTGGTTCTCTCTACTACTCACCACAGAAGGTGTGCCAGATCATCGTGGCCAGCTGTATGCTACACAACCTGGCTTTGCGACAACAGGTGCCTTTTCTGCAGGAAGATGGTCCAGAAGGAGGTCTTGTGGCAGCTGTGGAGACTGTGGACAGTGAAGAAGAGGAGGCAGAAGAAGAGGATATCGACAACAGAAATAACGTGATCCAGTAATACTTCCAGTGAGACACAGGTAAGAAGACGTCACAGCCTCCTACATCTCATACAATTGTTAGACCTATCATATGTCTGTCACTTTCACCCAGTGAATGGACGCTGGCCTGTCACTTTGCCTTTCCATTTCACACATGTGGGTCCCACTGTGTGACCTCTGCTTTGTTACTTCATGGACTAGAGCTGTGTGACATAGGTATGTTGACAATACAATAGACATTGCTATTTTCCTCAGTTATTGCAAATACACATTAGTGAAAGCACAGACTGACTCCAGATTGTTTTGTGATTCAAGGGTGTTTATTTAAGTGCAAATTAGTGGAGGGGTTGTAAAATGGGCAGGGGCGATGGTAGACGAATGTCCATGGCAGAGTCCAGTCTATTTGTCTCACAGGTGCATTGTCCAAAGGGGCATAGGAAGTGGAGCTAGGGCAGTTGATGGATGGACAGGGGACGAAGTGGGACAGAAGGATGACATTCAGGGGGTCTCATTTCTTGGCGGGGTCTTGGCATCGTTCTCTGTCTTTGTCCTGGATCTCAGGGACCATTTGCGGGGTGGTTCTCCATCTGCAGGGGGTGGGGTGCTTGTGTCGTGGTCCAGTGGCAGTGCCTCCTGTCCACCAGCGCCGACGGAGGTGGTGGGCTGTTCATCATCGAGGCTAGTGTCAGGGGCCCCTTGTTGTGCCACAGTGTCCCTCCTGGTGATCACAAGGTCCTTCAGCACCCCTACAATGGTGACCAAGGTGGTGTTGATGGACATGAGTTCCTCCCTGACCCCAAATACTGTTCCTCCTGCAGCCGCTGTGTCTCCTGAAACTTGGCCAATACCGTTGCCATCGTCTCCTGGGAATGAAGGTACGCTCCCATGATGTTGGAGAGGGCCTTGTGGAGAGTGGGTTCCCTGGGCCTTTCCTCCCCCTGTCGCACAGCAGTCCTCCCAGTTCCCCTGTTTTCCTGTTCCTCTGTCCCCTGAACCGTGTGCCCACTGCCACTGCCCCCAGGTCCCTGTTGTTCTTGGGTTTGTGGGTTTGCCTGGGTACCCTGTAGTGGTGGGCACACTGCTTCTTGACGTGTCCTGGGGACAGAGGGATGGGCCCACTATGTGGGTGCTGTGCTGGTGTTTCCTGAGGGGGAGGCTCTGTGGTGGCATGTGCCAGTGTGTGGGGAACCGACTGTCCCGAGGTCCCAGATGGGCCGGGCTGGTCATCTAGATCCAGTTGGACAGAGCTGCTGTCATCACTGTGGGCCTCTTCTGTGGTGGGTGGACATGTCTGGAACCTCCTGTCCGGTGACGTTGGGTAGGGGTCCTGCAGGGGTGTAAATACATGATTATTGCATCTGTGTGTGCCATGGTGTGCAATGGGTGGGTGACCCTGTACCCCAGTGCTTACATTCTTGTCTAGGACCTTGTGTGATATTTGGTTTGGGGATCTGTGTGGGTATCTGTAGTGGACATGCTTTGGTGATGGGTGTCCATGCTTTGATGTTGCATGCAGGGCTTGGTGTTGGGATGTGTGGTTTGTGATAGTGGGACATATGTGAGGTGTTGGAGTGATGGGGTGAGGGTGGGGGTATGTGATAGCATGCAGGTAGGGTGGGGGAATGTAATAGTTAAGATTTGACTTACCAGAGTCCATTCCACCTGCTACTCCTGCGAGGCCCTCAGGATGCAGTATAGCCAAGACCTGCTCCTCCCATGTTGTCAGTTGTGGGGGAGGAGGTGGGGGTCCGCCGCCAGTCCTCTGAACTGCAATCTGCTGTCTTGAGACCACGGAACGCACCTTCCCCGTAGGTCGTTACACCTCTTCCTGATGTCATCCCTAGTTCTTGGATGCTGTCCCACTGCGTTGACCCCGTCTACGATTCTGCGCCATAGCTCCATCTTCCTAGCAATGGAGGTGTGCTGCACCTGTGATCCGAATAGCTGTGGCTCTACCCGGATGATTTCTTCCACCATGACCCTGAGCTCCTCCTCAGAGAACCTGGGGTGTCTTTGCGGTGCCATGATGTGGTGTGGGTGATGTGTCAGGTGGTGTGTGTTGTGATGTGTGAGGGGATGTGTTTGTGTGCATTGTCTGAGGTGCGTGGATGTTGTGTGAGTGATGGTGTTGTGTGCCTGTGGATGCTAGTTTGTTGATGGTGGTGTGTCTCTCTGAGCTTCGTTCTCAAATTTTGTTGTAGGGGTTTGTGGGTGATGTGGGTGTGTTTTATATATTGTATTGAGTGGTGTATGTATGTGTATCAGGTGTGTGTATTTCGAATTGTCCAATGTGGTTATGTTTTGTAAATATGTGTGTATTTTGAGCGCGGCGGTGTGTACCGCCAACGGTATACCGCGGTTGAAAGACCGCCCCGTGGATTCGTGGGTCGTGATAGTGTGGGCATATTTCTTTTGGCATGACGGTGTTGGTTTTGTTATCACCAGTTTATCACTGACCTTTGGTTTGGGGGACTTGTGTGGGTGTCTAGATTTTGGCAGATTCCGGCCTGTGGGTCTTAATAGCTGTGGTGGATTTCCGCAGTCGCAGCGGTGTGTTGGCAGTCTTCTGCATGGCGGAAAGCGGGATTTACCGCCAATGTTGTAATGAGGGCCTACATGTCCTACCTTAACCATACACTGCACCCTGCCCTTGGGGCTACCTAGGGCCTACCTTAGGGGTGCCTTATATGTAATAAAAGGGAAGGTTTAGGCCTGGCAAGTGGGTACACCTGCCAAGCCGAATTTACAGTTAAAAACTGCACACACAGTGGCAGGTCTGAGACATGATTACAGAGCTACTTAGGTGGGTGGCACAACCAGTGCTGCCGGCCCGCTAGTAGCATTTGGTGTACAGGACCTGGGCACCACTAGTGCACTTTACTAGGGACTTACTAGTAAATCAAATATTCCAATCATGCATAAACCAATTACATATACATTTTGTATGGGAGCACTTGCACTTTAGCACTGTTTAGCAGTGGTAAAGTGCCCACAGTAACACAAAGAGCAAAAACAGAGTCCAGCACACATAAACGACCTGGGAAACAGAGACAAAAAGTTAAGGGAGATCACTCCAAGGATGAAAAGTCTAACAACGCCCATGGGAGGACTAGGCGGGTAGTGGAGCGGCCTTTGGGCTTCTGAAGGCCTGATTTAGGTATCTGGACCACACTGGTGGAGCCCTCTTCTACTAACTCGGAAAAGTGGTCCAGATCATTGAGGCATGCTGCATGCTTCATTGCCCTGCGGAGGAATATCCAATACATCACAGAGGAGTGGGAGTCTGCATTGTCACCAGGGGAGCCTCCTGAAATGCCAAGTGAGGATGACAGTGGTGAAAAGGAAGGAGCTGTCTTGAGGGAAGATCTCATAAATAGATACTGAGGGGGTCATTCTGACCCCGGCCGGCGGCGGAAGCCGCCGGCCTGGCTGGAACCGCCAGAATACCGCTGCGCGGTCAAAAGACCGCCACGGGTATTCTGGGTTTCCCGCTGGGCTGGCGGGCGACCGCCAGAAGGCCGCCCGCCAGCCCAGCGGGAAACACCCTTCCATGAGGATGCCGGCTCCGAATGGAGCCGGCGGAGTGGAAGGGGTGCGACGGGTGCAGTTGCACCCGTCGCGATTTTCAGTGTCTGCATGGCAGACACTGAAAATCTTGGTGGGGCCCTGTTACGGGGGCCCCTGCAGTGCCCATGCCATTGGCATGGGCACTGCAGGGGCCCCCAGGGGCCCCACGACACCCCATACCGCCATCCTGTGCCTGGGGGCCAAAACCGCCAGGAACAGGATGGCGGTATGGGGGTCGGAATCCCCATGGCGGCGCAGCAAGCTGCGCCGCCATGGAGGATTCCCCAGGGCAGCGGAAAACCGGCGGTACACCGCCGGTTTTCCGTTTCTGACCGCGGCTGTACCGCCGCGGTCAGAATGCCCAAGGGAGCACCGCCAGCCTGTTGGCGGTGCTCCCGCGGTCGTTGGCCCTGGCAGATTTTACCGCCAGGGTCAGAATGACCCCCTGAGTGTATGTCATGTGATGTTTTGACTGTGACTATATGAAGAACTGTAGTTGTCAGAATGTGTGGAGTAGAGTGTTTTGGTCAAACACTGGGGAGCCAATGCTCTGCGATATTCAAACAAAGGGCGCTTGAAGAGTTGTCCTTTGACATATCCCCACCTTGATGTAGCTGCTTTGTTTGTGTCAGTCTCATTGCAATGTCATTTCCTTTCCAGATGCTGGCTATGTGATTTGTGTAATAGATATGTTTTCAAGCCTATACTCCTTGTTTTGACTTTGTCCAGGTACAGTCACCATGACGTACTTATGTGGGCATTTCAGAGTTGTGGCCCTGGCAGGTATCTGATGCTGTTCTGACATAGGAAGTCGACATGGATTGTTTCAGGTAATTTAGGTCACAGCTTTGGGGTGTATGAGACCTGTGCCAAGGCAGCTTGAGCAGTGTTTGGGTGGAAGGTCTGAAGTGCACATTATACAAGTTTCTTTGTGCTGTGTTGGGCTTATTGCATCATGTGTGTGATCACATGGGCATGAAATATGTTGTCATGAAGTGCAAGCCAGATTTTCACCTTTCACACAGGCTAAACACTCTTCTTGTGTGACCTGTATGTAGTTGTAGATGCGTTTCATCACTGCAGGCCACTGTGCCTGTGCCACAATGCTGACATACGTTTGTGTCATACCACCAGATGCATGGACATTGGATCATGATGGACCTGTGACCAGGAACTGTTGTATTGCCCTCTGTCTATACCTTGGTTTATGTGATGTTGAATTTCTTTGGTTTGATAAGTGATAAGGCTCAAGCTGGTCACACCATTCACTTCTCTGTTTGCCTATTATACTGGACAATGTCTTACAAGGCCCTTACTTCTGTGGTCTGGGTTGCTGTACCATGGTATATCTACCTAGACACAATATGACTCAACCACTCTTGGCTATGACAGTCCAGATATGTTTTGTGATAGGTGGTTTTATTGAAAAAGTGTGCTTTAAAGGTGAATTGGTACATGGTTGAAATAAACAGTGAAGGATTCAGTCATGATGGATGAAATCATTGGAATAGATGCCACACAACAGTCAGTCCAAAGTCCAGTGTACTCCTCCTATAGGAAATGGAAGGTGGTTGAGAAACAGTCAACAGAGTGAATATGTGTCACACAAAGGAGCTCATTTAGGAAGAGTTCACTTGATGGCAGTGGTGGGTGTCTTGCCGTCCATACCTCCTGGATTTCTTGGTGGACATCCCCGCTTGCGGGGTGGGGGTGATCGGTTGCTACAGAGGTAGGGGTGTCTGTGGCGAGTTGTTCCCCAGACAGGGCCTCCCTTCCAGTGACTGGCACCGATGAAGGGCCTGGTGTTGCTGCTCCAAAGGAAGGGTAGATTGTTCTTGACGATCCTGAATCATGGTTGTGTTAATGTCCCTCAACCCTCCTGTTACGGAGGCCAGGTTGATGTTGGTGGCCTCCCACTGTTGAAGCATATCCCTATGGATATCCCTCTGCAGCTGCTTGATTTCCTGGAGTTCTGCAAGTACCAGGCCCATGACGCCTTGGGACTCCTGATAGAACCCCAAGACGTGGCTGATGGTGTCCTCGCTCGGAACATCCCCAGTGGTCCACAACCTCCCTCCCATGCACCCAAAATATCCCTCCCGCGGACCCTACCTACACTGGACTGTGCCTTTGTCACAGGGTGCCCCCTCCCACTGCTTCCAGGGCTATCATTGTCTGAGGTGTTGAGTTGCGACTCAGGATCCTGGACCTGGGGGGCACAAGATGGTTGCCACTGTCCTAGGGACACAGGTTGGGGGTGGCAAATGGCTGCCTGTGATGATGTGTTAACCAGGCTGGGAGGTGTTGATGTGGCCACAGTGAAACTCACAGTAGGAGTCTGACCAGGTTGTCCAGATGGGCCTGAACCGTCCTCCATGTCCAGATGTCCAGGAGTGTCTTCTTCACTGAGGGCTTCAGCCATGGGGGTATTGTCAGTCTCATATAAGGGCTCTGGGTTCCCATTTGCAGGTCGACCTGTTGATGTGAAAGATACAATGTTACTGGTTGTGCTGTGACATCTATCTCCAAAAGTTTACAATGCAATGCCCATGTAAATAGTTGATTTGCAGGTTAGCCTATCATGACAGGTACCCATGCTATTGGTTGTACCGACCTGACATTTGTGAAGCATGCCAATCCATTTAAGCCAAACAGCTGCTGAATTTATCAGGTCATTAGCACTTGAGAGGAAGGGCTGAGAATTATGTCTTGCCACCAGCGCAGGCAAAACAATGGCTGAGCAGGATGTGGCTTTGACCATTTTGAGGCCTAGTTCATTGTTATGCAGGCAGACCAATGAGGTTGTTCTATATGTGACTGGATGCATCATGTGATCATTGTATTGTGCATGTGTCTGCTGACAATACCATTCTGGTGATGCATCTTGAGGCCTTGCTGATTATTTTTTTCCTGTCCTCAATAGTTTCATCTCAGGTTAGCAGTTCAAGATGGAGTGAGGTGGCCAGCCACATCTCTGAGTTGAGCCTGATCTTTATCTTGGTCCCTTCCAGGTGAGTAAACAACATTTGAAAGTTAGCAGACAAGGTTTTTTCGACATGTGACCACTCTTCTGCTATTTGGAGTCACTTGAACAGTGCCCTTTGGGCTTTCCATTCAGGTCACTCCCTCTACTTCCCTACACTGGACAAATGTTATCCTCCCAGGTAAGTAAATTTGATTTGCGAGTTCACTAAAAGATGCATTGGGGCAAGTGAACACTGGGATGTTGATTGGAGTTAGCAGCACAGTGCCCATTGGGCTTTGCATTATGGTCACTCCCTCTACTTCCCAACATTAGCCAAATGTTATCTTCCCAGGTGAGTAAACGTAATTTGAGAGTTCCCTAATAAATGCATTGGGGGCAAGTGGACACTGGGCTGGTCATTGGAGTCACAGACACAAGGCATCCTGGTAGTTGCAGCCATGTCACACACCAGTACACACACCAAACAAATGTTATCCTCCCAGGGGAGTACACTTCAATTGGGAGTTACCAAACAAGGTTAGTTGGAGGAGGCCACACTATACTGGTGGTGTGATAACCAGTAACAGTGCTTCCTGGCATTATCAGTCATGTCAGTCCCTGTACTACACACACTATACAAATGTTATCCTCCCAGGTGGGTACACTTCAATTGTGGGTTGACAAAAAGGGTATTTGGAGGAGGAAACAATGGGCTTGTTGAGTGGAGTAACAGTAACAGTGCCTGATGGGAGTTATAGTCAGGTCAGTCCCTATAAGACACAAACTTGACAAATGTTATCCTCTCAGGTACATTCACTTCAGTTGGGAATTGACAAACTGTGGTCTTTGGAGAAGAGAACACTGTTCTGGTGTTTGGAGTTACAGAAACATGGCCTGCTGGGAGTTGCAGTCCTGTCACTCTCACTACTCACCAATAATTGACAAATGTTACCCCCCATGGTGGGTAAACTTCATTCGGGAATTGACAAACCATGGTCTTTGGAGAAGAGAACTCTGTGCTGGTGTTTTGAGTAACCACAACCGTGCCTGCTGTGAGTTGCAATCCTATCACTCTCTCTATTACACAAATGTTATCCTCCCAAGTGGGTATACTTCAAATGGGCATTGACAAACCAGGGTCTTTGGAGCAGAGGACACAGGGCTGACTGAGTGGAGTAACAGTAACGGTGCCTCCTGGCCTTAATAGTCATGTTAGTCCTTGTACTAACCACACTATACAAATGTTATCCTCCTAGGTGGGTACACTTCAATTAGGAGTTGACAAACAAGTATCTTTGGAGCTGAGGACACCAGGCTGAGTGGAGTGACAGTAACAGTGCCTCCTAGCCTTAGAGGTCATGTCAGTCCCTCTACTACACACACTATACACATGTTATCCTCCCAAGTGGGTGCACATTAATAGGGAGTTGGCAAACAAGGGTCTTTGAAGCAGAGAACAGAGGTTTGGCTGAGTGGAGTAACAGTGCCTCCCGTCCTTAGCAGTCATGTCAGTCCCTGTACATCACACACTTGACAAATGTTATCCTCCCAGGTGAGTACACTACACTTTGGAGTTAACATACAGGGGTATTTGGTGATCGAAAAACACCGGTCTGCTTTTTGGAGTTGTAGAACAGTGCCTGCTGGGAGTTGTAGTCATGTCAATCCCTCTATTACACACTATACAAAGGATGTTGTCCCCCCAAGTGACTCTACCTCATTTGTGAGATGCCAGACAGGGGTCTTTGAACAGTTCGACACTGGGCTAGTGAGTGGAGAGACAGTGAAGGTGGCAAAATATGAGCGGTGAGCACACATGACATGGCTTTTTGGTGACATTTTTAAATTAGTGACTAACCAGTCTCCACTCCCCCAGGTATTCCTGTCAAGTCCTCAGAATGCAGGATGGCCAAGACCTTCTCCTTCCAGGGATGGAGTTGTAAGGGAGGAGAGTGAGTGCCACCGCCAGTATTTCATCCTGGCCTGTCTTCTTGGCCTGCAGCTGGTGCCCGGAGACCAGGGAATAGACTTTGCCCCTAAGGTCATTCCACCTCTTCCTGATGTCCTCCTTTGTGCACAGGGTAGTGCATACAGCATTGACTCTGTCGACTATCCTGTCCCACATTTCTATTTTCCTACTGAGAGGAGTGTGCTGGACTTGTGTTCCGAATAATTGTGGCTTTACTCTTATGATTTCGTCCTCCTTGACTCTTAACTCTTCATCAGTGAAAAGGGGATTTTTAATACGTACCCTGGAGGGAAAAAAAGGGTGACAGCGACTTACTAAAGGGAGGTAGTGCAAAAGAGTATGACTGGGCAAAAGTGTGTGCTATGTGTGAAAAGAGATGGTGAGTAAAAAGTGGTGCCTATTATCTGTGCTGTATGGTGAAGAATTTGCTCTGGCTTCAGTGTTTGGCATTGTAAATGCAAAGAATTGTGGTGGGAGAAGGGTTGTGTTATAGTGTCTTTTGCTGGTGTGTCCAGTGTGTCAATGTATGTCAGCTATGTTGTTTTCAAATCCATCCAATGTGCAGTTGGGAATTACTTTGGTGAGCGCGGTGGTTCAGACCGCCATTGTTTAACTGCCATGGGTGCCCGGGACTGTGACTTGTAATACGTCAGTGGTTGGTTGCTCTGCTGTCCATGCTGGAGGTTGGACTGCCGGTTTCTGGGCCTCCATGCCGCTGCTGGTCTGCCTTTTTTGGTTGGGGGTCAGTGGTCCTACCTATATAACTTATAGTGGGGCGGTCTGTAAGACCGCAAACATGGCGATCCTTTTGGGACCGGCAACATGGCAGTCTGGCGGTCTGACCGCTTAACTCATAATGAGGTCCTTAGAGTTTGGTGGGCGGGGTCTGCCTATTTATGATTCTATTATGTCCTATGGACATCGTAATATGGCAGACGGGATATCCGCCACATTTGTGACAGAGTAACTCCATCCAGAAAACTCTAAATCAGGCTTCTGTCATTAGTTGTGAATGCACTGAAAAAAAATATATATGCTTTTGTTAAAATCTATGCAAACTGTTGCAGGCTTTTATGAAGAACTTAGGGGCCTATTTACATGCACTGCTCCATATTTACAAGGCACGCTAAGCAACTTTTTGAAGCTTAGCCTTGTAAATATGGGCCCCTCTGAAGCAGTTTTCTGCGGAAGAGGGGCGTGCAATGAGTATTGCTGTTAACATTTCAGCGCACCACCCATTGCTTTTGATGCTGTCCCAGATTTACAAGGAATCATAAATCTGAAGCAGCACCAAAAACTAACGCCACCCCACAGGTGGGGTTAGCATGGTGCAACTAGAAGAAATACTTTAATTTTTCCTTGTTTTTACTTTTTCTGTGTGTGCTGCATTCTGCATTCTGCAGCACACATAGAAAGAGCAAAATGCCATGAATTATTGTTTATGTGCAGGAAGGCATTCCTTTCTGCACATAATCAATCATTCAGTAATGACGATTTGCTACTTCTATGTGTGCTGCATCATGCAGCACATAGAAGTGTCAAATCGCATTTATAGATTGTTTATGTGCTGGAAGGGACGCCTTCCTGCACATAAACAATCATTCCCTTCAACGCAGACACCCTTGCACTATGGTGCAAGGATCCTGTGTTGCCGCTGGCAGCTAAATTTCGCACCAGCGCTAGGGGAAACACAGGGGTGTGTTTTATTTTTGTAAATGCGGTGCATCCCCTCATTTCAGAACTGATGCAGCGCGGCGCTCACATTTGTGGTGCAGTGCCGCGCTGCGCCAGTTCAATGTAAATATGCCCCTAAGTGTGATTTTGTAAAAAGAAACCTCTACAATTTTGACAACAAACTCTGCCAAAGCAAGCAGTATTTAAGTAAAGAATTGTGCTTACGTTATAAGGAACAATGGATATTTCTTCCACTGAACTATGCAGACTCCTGGACCTTGCGTATTCTTCCCACTTGCACAGCAGGGGCAGGTAATTTTCTAATAAATTCCAAGTGAAATGGAATCACATTCTCCATTAGTGTGTGAGGTGGTTACCGAAGGCACCGCATGGCTTAGGTTTAGCTGTGTCCATTAGGCAAACAAATATGCGCTGTTGCCAACCACTGTACTTTCACAGAGAACAATGTGCCCTTCTCTAAAGAGCTGTGAAATGTTTTGTAAAGATGTTTGTTCTCTTCAGGAATGATCTGTGCTCTATTGTAAAGGACGGTGACAACTTTGTACAAATCTCTGCATACATTTGTTAGTAACTTTGTACCCTTTTATGAAGTTACTGAGCCAATTAGCAAGGTACTCTACTGTGAGACCAAGAATCCTTCACCATTTCATGAAGCCTGACCACCCTTTGGGGAAGAGCAGGGTGCCTTTTAGTAGGCCTTTTACTAAGGTCCTTGCCTAGCAGCGCTTAGCTTTTGCACGTTCTCAGTGGTTTCTGTAAGACATCCTGCATTTTCTGCTGTTCGTGTGGCACGAGTAGTGCAGAGATGTCAGCAACCTTACTGCTGATGCCTTTCTCTTTTTTGTCTTATGTCACTGCTTTTGTAGGATTGGTGCTAAAAAAGATTGGTAAAGAGTCTTAATTTCCGTGACTCTCTGTAGTTACTGTTATGTTGGCAAGTAGTTTGGGATTCAATATGACAATAGCTAGTGCAGAAGGTACATGTGTGTCCAAAGTGGTCTTTTCCCCGTGCCACTTTGTAACCCTTTGTGCTACATTATGCCTGCGCCAGGCATAATGTATGCAAAAGGTGTGTTTACCCATAAGGGGAGCTGAAAAAATGGCACAAATCTAAGAGATTTCTTTGTGTCTTTTTTTGGCACTTTAAAAGGGGGCACACCATTGTTTACAATTGGCCCCTATGTACTGTTCAGGGTTAGTGTCAAAACGTTGGTGCTAACCCTGAACAGTACATCAATGGCATCAAAAATGTTTATGCTATTGCCCCCTACCCTGCACGATGGTATCTTAGATACTGCGCACACATTGTGGTGGTGGGGCACTAAGGGGCGCAAGGAGAGTGCTGCATTTGGTGCAGCACCACTTTCCTTAAATCTGGCACGTAGTCTTAAATGATCAAAGGGGTGGAACACCAAAGTTACTAGCCCTGGTGAATGTCAAATTTTGGCCACAAGCATACATACTGCTTTTCTAGGGGCCAAACTGGCAATTCACTGTAAGTTCAAGGGAGATGGCTTCAGACCATGTCTTTGGGGTAACTACAATGTTGAGCTTTTCAAGTCTAAGTCATTGAAATGACATACTGTATGAAGTGGTACTAGCCTAGATGAATACCACAGCCTTGGCGTCTTATTTAGTTTAGGATAGATTAGTGGACTTCTATCCCTGAGAACTGTAAATTGCCAGATAGTTTCCAAACGTAAAAGTCATACAGGGCAGTGGAAAAGGGGCTTCTCAACTGAGTATCCAAGCCAGTGTTGGTACAACAGATTCCTTTGCGCTCCAGAGCACCCCTTGACTCTTGATGAAGGTTAGGAATGCCCAGTAACGGGTAGGGGACACTATCTGAAAACTACCAGTTAGGTTGGCATTTTGTTCTGGTGCTTAAAGGTACTTCATCTTGAGAAGCACATATCTTACAGTCAGTCAATTGTGATCAAAATACATTGTCCTCTCAGAGTTCCAGTAGTCTGGTTGGTGACTGCGACATATACGAGGGAAACATAAATGCTTGATATTTTTGGAACCACTAGTCATGGTCATATATTTTGTTCACCAGTCGGTCCCTCGAAGTTTGGAACTTCATTTGTGTGAAGTTTGAATCCTCCAACAGCAAAGGAACTTGGGGAGAGCAAAACAAGCAAAAATCTCAAATCAGGATCAAAGAACATGTTATGTTATGTTAGTTTAATTTATATTGTGCACAAATCACCCCAGGAGGAGTATCTCATTACAGTGCAGACCACAGGCAAACAGAGACTGTTAACTTATAACACTGTCTTAGTAATTTCCTAAATGTAGTATGATCAGTGCGCTTTTGGATGTGAAGTGGTAAATCTTTCCAATTACGAGGGGCTAGGAATGCAAAAGATCTACCTCCTACAGAGGACCTTCTAACTTGTGAAACATTAAGCAGGGCTTTGTCACTAGATCTAAGAAGTCTAGCTCTATGGCAGTGTGTGAGCTTCAAAGCTAAGCAGTTAGGACATTTCCTTAAAGTGTCAAGCAGCAAATTTTCAAAACAATGCTCTTCCGAACCTGCAACCAATGAGTGAAAGTAAGAGGGGGGGGTTGCTGTCTCAGATGGAAGATTACAGATGAGACAAGCAGCAGTGTTCTGGACAACTTGTAATTTAGATAGTAACTTCTCATTTGCAGAAGCCAATAAGGCATTGCCATAGTCCATTCAGCCAATGACTAAGGTTTGGATGAAAGTTTACTTCACCTTAGGTAGGAAGAGAGGGAAAACTCTCCTCAGCAGGTGCATTGCATGAAAGCAAGTGCCTGTGATGTTCAAAACCTGTTCTTTCATTGTGAGGGATTGGTCAAGATGGACACCTAATTTCTTGACTACCTGTTTGGGACTTGGGGCTGTACCTAATTCTGAAGGCCACCAATTGGAGGCCCATAACTGTTGGGCCTTGCCAAACAGCATAATTTCTGTTTTGCCTGCACTTAAATGAAGACAATTTAAGGACATCCATGTAGCAAATGCTTTCATCCCGGCTGAAAAGCATTCTTTTGCTATGACCAGATCTTTGTCAGAAGTATATTAATAGCTGTGTGTCATCAGCATAGAATAGTAGTTTAAATCGAAAAGATTTAACAGTCTTGGCAAGGGGGGCAACAAATATTTTAAAGGATGTAGGGCTGAGGCAGAAGCCCTCGGGTAGCCGTCTTGGCCAACATCATGATACTGATTTATATGAACCAAGAGTAATAGTCTGAGTTAAGTTGGTTAAAAAAAATCACGGAACCATTGTAGAGCTGTTTCATGAATTCTAAAGTCCTGCAGTCTTTGAAGGAGCCTGGGGTGAGGCACAGTATTGAATGCTGTGAACAAGTCCAATAGCAAAAGCAAAGATGGAATGTTGGTACCTAAGGAACATTTTATATGATCAGTAACAGCCATTAAGGCCATCTCAGTACTGTCACATGTTAGGTGTTTTCTAAAACTCTCACTGCCCACATAACATAACATAACATAACATAACAAGGTAAAGTGTCTTTACTATTGGGACCCAGATAAGCAAGTCTTTCCAGACAGGGTTACTCCTACAGGATAGCTCGTCTGTACTTTTCTTGCTTGGATATGTACAGGTTGCCCTGGGCTTTGATGGGATGGAAATGTCTGCTGTCTTGTACTGGAGAGCATAATTCCCCACCTGCTGTTGATATCCAGCAGCAGCAGTGAGTTTTTCCCTTAGCCAGTAGGCCAATCATTCATACTCACCAAGGAGTCTACCTCTTACGTGGTTTAAGACCCAGGTTCAAACTCCGAAGTCAAGGGGGGCACTAAAAGAATATCCCGCTCTGCTCAGGCTTTGTGGGACTGACAGTGTTGGCAATGCAGATTGCAATGAAGTAACACGCTTTTCGACCTGTGTCCATCAGGCAGAATTGTCTAGGGGACTTTTGTTTGAAAGCCTGTGCAATCTCCCTTGGCTGGGCTCTTCCAGTCACATCTGTCTGTGTTATAAGTAAAAGGTATATGTGTGTGGCACAGGGTTTCGTGTGGAGCCTATGATTGCGATTTGCTGGAAATGGCAGGAAACACATTTTGGCTTCCTACTGCGTGTATTGGAACCCAAAATGGATGCAGAAGTGAGTTTTGCATCGACTGAAAATGTTTTGACTTCAAACAGCTGTTTTGAAGGAATGTCCATTGGCTCAGAGGAAACAAATAATCGTGGTGTCTCCTGTTCGGGCCTTAGATGGAACTGCTAACGCGTCCCTTTATGATAATTTATTACACATCAGGTCTCGTTTTAGGCCAATGAATCTTTTGACCCAGTTGAGAGACACCTTAAGACGAGGTAGCTCATCAATATGTCAATCAATACGTCAATAATATTATCAATATTTATCACAACAATACATTTCACTTTAGTCAAAGTCATTAATCAATTCAAGACGCTACCATGACCTTTCAGCCATGAATAACCACACCGGTTTAGTAGAATTTTATGAATTTTATTCCCTATTGCTTGCAAATCTAATAGCAGGTGCGTCAATCTCAAAACCAAGAAACATAATAGCATAGTCACAATATGGCAACTTTGGTAAGATTTCATTAAAGCAAGAATCACAAACATCAGAACATAACCCGGCGTGAACATAGATCAATTTAGAAGAGTGTCAATAACGCGTCAGTTCAACAAAGCATAGATTTGGTCATTTGTCTATTTGCGTCAGTTTAGTGAACACCTGTCCTAACCACTGATTAGCATTCGCATGTTGGGCTTCATGCAAAATAATTTAGAACACTAATTTGGAAAACATCTGACTAAGGTCTCTGTCAAAAGTAAGCAGTTGGTACCTAGAAAGGAAAAGCAAACAGACAAATCACAATTGCATTGTCATAATTACCCTCCAAAGTTTAGGTCAGCACACAGGTTCAGTCTTCGTCTTCAGGACATCAGTCAAATCACCATCAGCCAGAACTCAGCTCCGGGGCAAAAAGGGCACTTCCCTCATAAGGAGGTAAAGTGTAACATGGACAATCTAAGGGCGAGGATGGTTTTAAGTAAACCAACAAGTCACCAAACAGAGTGACAGAGTTTCTGGATAAAATCAATAGCATTCCCTAACCCACCTAAATGACTCCCCGTGACATTGGTTTTTATCCCTTTTTCGTTGTACATTCCCCCAAAATTCTATTGGACATTTGTTATACCCCATTATCTTTAACCTATCAGAAAACACATTAGGTCACCTATCTCTCACCCCATATTATTTTACAAGTCTTTTATTGGTCTCCACAATTGACGTTTTGCATCTTTCTGTAATTCTTTGCACATCTTTTGGTCAGTAGCTCCATTGTCTTCACCGGTTTGAATGACCTTGTACATTACATTAATCTACACTGTTTCATTTTATTTTAACATTATTCTGCAAGCAAGGAAAAGCTATGGGAACGGATCTAACATGGTTACATTCGTCTTCTAGTTTGAAGAAAAAGAACATACGGGGTCATGTCCTTTTGTGAGTCAGAACACTGCAAAATAGAAAAATACATTTAATATGAGAGCCAAGCAGCTAAGCTTCGGCTCATGCTAATTTAAGGCCTATGAGGATTTCAGCACAGATTCGATAGCGCAATCATTAGTATAAACTTATTTAAACATAATATAAACTTTTAGTCAACATTATTAGTCTACGTATACATTGGTGGCCACTCTCTGCGGTCACATTTCAGGTGCACATTTAAGCAAAATTACTATTACAGTTTCCAGGTGGCGTTATCACACATTAATTCATAAACATTTCATGTTAATATAGATTATATAAGCTACACTCTCTCACTACCACTAAGGTCAGGGTTCCTAACGCGCAAGGCTTACTTCCAAAATGGATCCAGTGTACCACTTCGTTAACAGCTACTGATGTAGACTATGCTTTTGACCCTACTTTAAGAACACAGGAATACCTCCAGTATAAACAAGAATATCCTGTGCCTAAAGAAATTTTGCCTCTATATCAGTGGTCTTCAAACGTTTTAATGCCCCCCCCTTAGTGAAGAAGAAAAATCATTGGGCCCCCTCCAAATATGCGATAATTATTCTATTAAACCACCAATGTGATTATTAAAAGTGGGGGTGGGGGTTCTGAAGAGCATTTGGCATCTCTTCCCTCTTGACACATACTCTGAGCTTGGATGTAAATAACAAAACATGTTAATGATGGCCCATTACAGAGGGGTTTACTGCTGCTCATTTTTTTTCAGATTAAATCAAAGCCCCATTATCAGCATAATACTTCTTTGGGCCAAAGTCTGACGACCCCCGCCTCTGGGATCACATGAGGCCCATCTAGGGGGCCTGCCCCCCTTTGAAGACCTCTGCTGTAGATCAATATGCTTACTTTATCTATACTGATGGTTTAGACCAGCCCATGATTGTTACCAAGTATAAGTACTCGGCTGCACGTGCTGCAGTAAAAGATGTCATGAAAGATGCTGTACTTCAGGCACAGAAAACATTCACATGCCAGCCTGGACACGCTGCCGGACACTGACGCTCTGCACTAAGCAGTAATTTTAATCTGCGCCTCATTTTATTGAGGGGGACTGTAATGGGGGGGCTTTACTTTTCTGTTGTGCCTCATTCCTTTGTGAACAGCCAGTCTGTCCGAATGCAGCCTTTGGCTGAATGCGTGGAAGGGGTTGTTCTCAATTCCTGGTTTCTCCGATTTCAGGCGCAATCTTGCAAAGTTGGCAGGCTAGTATTTTTTGGCCAGCCTTTCCTGTTTAAGACGCTTGCTAGCGCAGATGCACAGCCGGCCTGTCACCGGCACGCTGAGGCCCACTTAAGGGAATCCCGTCTGTGCCTGTAACGCACCCGGGGCCAGGGAAGCTGCCAGTTCCAGCTCAGATTACCCCAAAACAGCCTTAATGTTTTACTCTTGGATGTAGCTCTTCCAGCTTCGTCTCTGACGGAAGGCTATTAATTGCACTAGTGCCAATTTAATTAATGAGAAACTTTTTTGTAGCCCCTGCTGCAACTTTAAGTTTCACCTGCCAGTAGGCATCTGTTCTTGGCCCTGCTTTATAGTAAACCTCAAAGAGAAGGACATTTATTCTACTATCTGTCCCCAAAATATCTGTGCATTACTTAACACACACCCTTTGTGTAAGCACAACACTAAAATGTATGAGCTCATTACAACTCTCCATCTTTACTGCTGTTTTGTTACTGAAACTCGGGCTTCGGAGGTCTCGGACCCTGATCTGGTAGCTGTTATTCCATCAGGCTATGTTATATCAAGGTAAGATCATCCTGGCTGCAGAGGAGGCGGCCTGGTGATTATTCATATGGACTCATTTAATTGCATGCTAGAATCGGTTATGCTGCACAGGTCAGAAGTCACGGAGGTGAAGTCTTTTAAAGTGAAAAGTGGTGCCATTTCTGTATTTACAGGGCTTTTAATCTACCGGCCTTCGGGCCAGCGGACTCATTTCTTTGATGCTTGGCTCCAAGTGCTTTAGCCCTTCCTGTAATCAAATTTTCGTCTTACTAGAGACCTTCAATTTTAATTTAGAATATCCATCTAACTGGATTCAATATCCTTAACTTTGGCTTCTCTCAGGTGGTGAAAGCCCCCACTCACTTAACAGGGCACACTTTAGATGGTATTTTCTCTGATTCTACTGCCCTGACGTTCAAGCAAACCACCCGCTCAGTTGGGTGGATCACTAAGTATTGACCTTTTATGTGAACTGCCCTGTCCTGATATATAAGAGGGTGGACTTGGGACTGTCAGCCAGAGATAGACTTTGGTAGGAACTGGAATAGAATTACTTCAGAAGGCCATGTGTAGGTGCTTAACTTGACTCATAGCCCTGTAGGTACATTGCCTGCCCTCTCAGCTGAGGGATTTCAAAACTGGATAGGGGTGGACCTTGACATTGTTGCCCCTTAAACAAGCAGGTGTTGCACCAGATCCAAAACCTTCTGCACCCTGGTTTACAAACGTTCAAAAAAAGCTGCAGCAGACTTGTCATAGACATGAACGGAAATGGCAATTGTATTTTGACCATACAATAAAATGAGTCACAAAGTTCTTATACACCAATATAAACGAGCTTTCGACCGTGACAAATCCACCTTCTATAGAGATAAAATCAGAATGACCTGTAACTCTTCTAAAGAACTCCTTAGAGTTGTCAAAGAACTGTTCAGCCTTCCACCTCTGGCCTAACTGACACTTTTCAAGATTTCTGCAATAGAGTGTCCATCTACTTCAGAGACAATGGGGCAGATTTGCAGTGCCACTTTTCTTGCGCCTCTTAGCACCCCCTAATACCACCATGAGTGTGCCATATTTAAAATACGGTGCACCATGGCGGTAGCCTGGGGTACTAGCGTCACAATGTTTGATGCTAGTCTAGTGCTTTGCAGGATTAGCGTCAAAAATGTTGACGCCAATCCTGCAAAGCACCTAGAGGCCCTTTGAAAACAATGGGAGCCTCAATTCAACACCTGCTCTTAGCAGGCATTGAAAATGCAGATAGAAATGACACAGAGAAATCTCTTTGATTTCTTTGCGCCATTTTTTCAGCCCCCCTAGCACCGAACACCTCCCTCTTGCATACATTATGCCTGGTGCACAAAGGGGTTACAAAGTGGTGCAATGCAAGCATTGCGATACTTTGTAAATATGGTGCAGCATTTTTGGCCTTTCAAATGCCACATTAGTATAAAAAAAATGACGCTAATGTGGCATTGGAATGGCACTAGACCCTCTTAAATCTGGACCAAAATCCTTAAGATCTACTCTGAATTTCCTCCACCTATTGAACTCGGTTTTTCAATGGAATCACTGACCATCTCCACTGAGTCTTCTAAACTCCTTGTTTTCCCTCCTATTTCCAAGCAGGAAACCAAGGAGCTTCTAATGCATCTTAAATCAGGGTCCTGTGTGGACCCTTGTCCACGTACAGTTTTGCAGCTGGCACTGGATTGCATTGCTAAATCTCTACAGGATGTACTCAATCATGCCCTTGATTCAGGGATTTTCCCTCACCTTGGAAGGAAGCTACTGTAATTTCTCTTTAAAAAAAGACCAATGTTGACCTTGATGATATGAAAAACCTTTGTCCTACCTCACTTCTGCCCACAGCTGCCAAAATTTTGGAGAAGTACCTCAATCAGGAATTAGTGAAGTTCATTAACACATGTGACATTCTTGACCCCTCACAGACCGACTTCAATGGCACTCGTGGCTGCCACAGATAGTATCAGGCGCCAGGAGGATCAGCTTGGGGCAGCTGTCTTGGTGCAGATGGATCTTCCAGTAACCTCTGACACTGTTGCAGCCATGCTCATGGTCCAGTGTCTTCATCAGGCAGGTGTCAGCGGTAAAGCCCTTAATCTCTGCCATTCCTTCCTCACCAACAATGTGCAGGTTGCTAGCTGTGGTGGCTTTAAAGCAAAGGCTTTTAGTCTTCCTTGCGGGGTTCCCCAGCGGCCTCCGTTGAACCCCACTCTTTTCAATCTGTATGTCATTCCTCTCGCTGAACAGATGCATTCCTGTGGTTTTCAAGCACTCTCATATGCTGACAACTCACAAATCATCGTATCCATCTCAGACAGCTTGGCTCAGTACCTAACAAGTTCAATCTTTGCATGACCAAGATCACATCTGGATAAAAGAAAATGTTCTTATACTGAAAAAAACTGAGGTGCTGGTGCACAGCAATCCATTTGGTCTTGCAGTTGGTCATCAGAGGATAGTGGCCCTTTGCCCACTCCTGGTAAAGGGGACAAAATTCTTAGGGAGATCTTCAATACCTCCTCGAGTTTTGAGTTACAGGTCAATCACACCACAAGTACCTGTTTCTACATAATTAGGACTCTTAGGAAAATCTTTCCTTTTATTTTAATTGAACTGCATCACTCGATGGTCATTGTTTTAATCTCCTCCAGACTTGATTATTGCAATGCGCTTCATTTGAATATTAATGCCTCCTAATTGAATAAGGTGCAAGTCGTTCAAAATGTGGCTGCATGCCTTATTCTTAACATTCCCTAACGAGTGTCTGTCTGAGACAGCAATAGAGCCCTGCTCTGGCTCCCTGTTTGGAAGGGCATCATTTTTCAGGCTATTTGCCTAGTCTTCCTAGCCCTCCATCACAAAGGGTCTAAACAACCCTCCAACCTTTTCAACGGGTACATTCAAAGCAGGTCATTCAGATCTTCTTCAGCCAAGAATGTCACCATTCCAAGGTTTCACAAAGTCAGATGGGGCAGCCGGTTAATCTCCAGGACTGATGCCCAGTTATGGAATTTTCTGCCCCCCTCAACATCCCCTCCCCACACATTGCTCGACTTGACTCTTGCCTTGATTAAGAAATCTTTGGAAACCTGACTTTTTTCATTTTAGGCTCTCAGGATTTTCAGCGCTTAATGAGCTCTGTTTTCTGGCATAGCTCTTAGATACCCTTGGGCTTAATGTGCTCTATAAATTCATTTTTCATTGACTTTCATTTCATTTACAGAAACATTAGGTGTCTGTACCATTCAGCTGGCACAATTAAAAACTTTGGATTTGCTACTGCAGAATACAGATCCAGAATTCCCTACACTTATTGTGTGTGATTCCTATTACTGCTTCCAGGCCTTTAATGACAATTTACCTTACTGACACTTGAATGGATTCAGAGATTCTCAAGGTAACACTATCAAGCATAAGCGTCTCTAGGGGAAGGTCGTGGTACTGAAAGATGCTTTGCCACAGGCTCATGTGATTCACAAATTGAGTCACCAACGTGTTGGTGTACATGTTGCAGGGAATTCACTGGCTGATGAAGATGCCAAGGTGTTTATTCAGACTGTGTTAGTAGCTGTGATTACTTGTTCACATACCAGGATAGATGATGAGATAATGGCTACAGTCACTGCTTTGGCTAGTGGCAAGCCTCTACCTAAAAGTTATTTAGCAGAAAAGTCCTATCTATTGGGTCCACAAAATACTTCCCTTTGCCCGTAGGTGATTGAGTGATATCCAACCGCAACCACAGGTTTGGGTTAATAACAGCAGCTCATGAGGGATTGGCATCTGCCCTTACTGGTGTGGTGTCTAAAGTTTCTTCATTACAGAAACACTACTGATGGCTGGGTTTTTATAAACAGACTCAAAATAATTGTTGTTTGATATGACGTGTGTCAGCAAACTAAAAGTTCCACCGTTGCACTCTCATTGCAGACACCACTTTTAGCTTTGGCTACATTGTGTCTATATAGATAATTGCAGACCATTCCATACGGATGGTGACTTTAAATTTATCTTGTTGGCTGTTGATTTTTGTTCTCGATTTCTATAGGGATGGCTACTGCAATTGGATGATGCTCAAACTTGTACTAAAGATTTCAAGTCTTCATCAGTACATTTGCAGTGACAGCATTCCACTCAGACCAGGGACCGGATTTCTCGTCTAAGGCTTATCGGAATAATATAGCCACCCTGGGTGTTGCTGTGCATTATTCCACCTCCTATCGTCCTGAGGGAACTTTGATAGTGGAACTGATGAACCGTCACTTAAAGCAGAACATAACAGCTAGGGTTTAAGTTCAGGTCATAGTTGGATCCATCACCTGTGTGGACTCCACAGAGCGTTAAACAATCCACCCAGATGGTCATTGGGTAAGCGGACTCCCTTTGAGGCATTATTTGGGGTCCAAATGTATGTTGTTGATCTTTATGACTCAGGGACAGCGACAGCATATGCGCCGTTTGACATCAATGAATGTTTCACTGTCTTACAGGAATTACAAGATTTCCGAGATGAGCACTTACATTTAACTTCTAAATGTTCTGCCACTGAAGAAGTAAAGGAGTAACCAGCAGCTTCTGTCTGGATTCCTAAAGTTGGGGATCTAATCCGAGAGAGAAGATTACAGACGAAAAAGAGTTTGATCCATCCTATCGTGCTCTGGTGCCTGTCTTTTCAGTCCAAGGTACTCGATCTGTGATTTTGCCTACGCTTGTTGGTTGTAAACAGAAACAATTTTCCATTGATTTGATGAAGTTACATCATGTGGCCGGTTCTTCTTAATAGGCCACAATAATTTCTGGGTAGTTCCTTGTCTCCTCTTCCTACCCTGTATAAAATTCGCCTACATGCACTAACTAGTCCTGATTTTCTACTCCGCGCCTGGGACTTCAGATGCTGAACTTTCCATCATACCAGTTGCTCATGATAACTTAGCATCTGTTTTTAACATGAGTTTGCCATTTACTGCTGCTCTTAGCAATTAAGTTATATACTATCAGCCATCTCTGGAGATGCCTACCTCGACCCCTTTGCATGGGGAGGTTCCTGTTTTTACTTAGACTGCCTCAGGTTACTCTGTCAAGAGTGATTATTTTTCTTCAAATTCTTTGCATGTCTCCTTGAGCAGTAATCATGCCCTGTTCTGCTGGCTGAAAAAGACTTACCTGATTCCTCCATGGTCCTACTGTTGATTTTTTCTTACATTATTTTCCTACTACTCTGGTTAGATTTGTTACAATTTCTTTCTGCTATTGAATGGATATTATCTCCCAGATTGCTGTTCTTCAGAACCGGTAGCTGAGGTGCTTATTGTTTGGGGTAAAGTCTCATATGACTTTGTGGTCCTTCAGAGACATTGAAAGTTCCCTATGCATTTAAAATTGCTATGGATGGCGTTATTACCCGAGGTCCCATTTCTGATGAATTGTGATTTTTTCTAATTTGCTATCTGAACTAGAATCGTATTCAGTATTTGAAAGTGATCATTTGTATTTGAATTCTGCAAATTATGGTGAAATGTTTTGCTACCATCATTATGCACATCAATCAATCAATCAATCACAAGATTTATAAAGCGCACTAATCACCCGTTAGGGTCTCAAGGCACTGGTGTGGAGCTACTGGTCGTAAAGCCATGTTTTTAGGTGTTTCCTGAAAGTTAAGAGGTCTTGGGTCTGGCAAAGGTGGAGCAGTAGGGAGTTCCAGGATCTTCCTCCGGCGGTGGTGCGGTGTGAGAAAGTAGCCTCTTTCTAGCCTTGTTACCCCCACTTTGGGCCTGTTTGTGAGTGTATGTCAGGGTGTTTTCACTGTCTCACTGGTATCCTGCTTGCCAGGGCCCAGTGCTCATAGTGAAAACCCTATGTTTTCAGTATGTTTGTTATGTGTCACTGGGACCCTGCTAGTCAGGACCCCAGTGCTCATAAGTTTGTGACCTATAGGTATGTGTTCCCTGTGTGATGCCTAACTGTCTCACTGAGGCTCTGCTAACCAGAACCTCAGTGGTTATGCTCTCTCTTTACAAATTGTCACTAACAGGCTAGTGACCAATTTTACCAATTTACATTGGCTTACTGGAACACCCTTATAATTCCCTAGTATATGGTACTGAGGTACCCAGGGTATTGGGGTTCCAGGAGATCCCTATGGGCTGCAGCATTTCTTTTGCCACCCATAGGGAGCCCTGACAATTCTTACACAGGCCTGCCACTGCAGCCTGAGTGAAATAACGTCCACGTTATTTCACAGCCATTTTACACTGCACTTAAGTAACTTATAAGTCACCTATATGTCTAACCTTTACCTGGTAAAGGTTAGGTGCAAAGTTACTTAGTGTGAGGGCACCCTGGCACTAGCCAAGGTGCCCCCACATTGTTCAGGGCCAATTCCCCGGACTTTGTGAGTGCGGGGACACCATTACACGCGTGCACTACATATAGGTCACTACCTATATGTAGCTTCACAATGGTAACTCCGAATATGGCCATGTAACATGTCTATGATCATGGAATTGCCCCCTCTATACCATCCTGGCATAGTTGGCACAATCCCATGATCCCAGTGGTCTGTACCCTGGTACTGCCAAACTGCCTTTCCTGGGGTTTCACTGCAGCTGCTGCTGCTGCCAACCCCTCAGACAGGCTTCTGCCCTCCTGGGGTCCAGCCAGGCCTGGCCCAGGATGGCAGAACAAAGAACTTCCTCTGAGAGAGGGTGTTACACCCTCTCCCTTTGGAAAATGGTGTGAAGGCAGGGGAGGAGTAGCCTCCCCCAGCCTCTGGAAATGCTTTCATGGGCACATTTGGTGCCCATTTCTGGATAAGCCAGTCTACACCGGTTCAGGGACCCCTTAGCCCTGCTCTGGCGCGAAACTGGACAAAGGAAAGGGGAGTGACCACTCCCCTGACCTGTACCTCCCCTGGGAGGTGCCCAGAGCTCCTCCAGTGTGCTCCAGACCTCTGCCATCTTGGAAACAGAGGTGCTGCTGGCACACTGGACTGCTCTGAGTGGCCAGTGCCACCAGGTGACGCCAGAGACTCCTCCTGATAGGCTCCTTCAGGTGTTGCTAGCCTATCCTCTCTCCTAGGTAGCCAAACCCTCTTTTCTGGCTATTTAGGGTCTCTGTCTCTTGAGATTCCTTAGATAACGAATGCAAGAGCTCATCCGAGTTCCTCTGCATCTCTCTCTTCACCTTCTGCCAAGGAATCGACTGCTGACCGCGCTGGAAGCCTGCAAAACTGCAACATAGTAGCAAAGACGTCTACTGCAACTCTGTAACGCTGATCCTGCCGCCTTCTCGACTGTTTTCCTGGTGGTGCATTCTGTGGGGGTAGTCTGCCTCCTCTCTGCACTAGAAGCTACGAAGAAATCTCCCGTGGGACGACGGAATCGTCCCCCTGCAACCGCAGGCACCAAAGAACTGCATCACCGGTCCCCTGGGTCTCATCTCAGCACGACGAGCGAGGTCCCTTGAATCCAGCAACTCTGTCCAAGTGACTCCCACAGTCCAGTGACTCTTCAGTCCAAGTTTGGTGGAGGTAAGTCCTTGCCTCCCCACGCCAGACTGCATTGCTGGGAACGGCGACTTTTGCAGCTACTCCGGCCTCCGTGCACTTCCGGCGGAAATCCTTTGTGCAAAGTCCAGCCTGGGTCCACGGCACTCTAACCTGCATTGCACGACCTCCTAAGTTGTTCTCCGGCGACGTGGGACTCCTTTGTGCGACTTCAGGTGAGCACCGTTTCACGCATCCTCGTAGTGCCAGTTTCTGGCACTTCTCCAGGTGCTACCTGCTGCTGAGGGCTCCTTGTCTTGCTCGACGTCCCCTCTGTCTCCTGACGCAATTTGCGACATCCTGGTCCCTCCTGGGCCACAGCAGCGTCCAAAAACCCCTACCGCACGATTTGCAGCTAGCAAGGCTTGTTGGCGGTCTTTCGGCGGGAAAACACTTCTGCACGACTCTCCACGGCGTGAGGGATCCGTCCTCCAAAGGGGAAGTCTCTAGCCCTTGTCGTTCCTGCAGAAACCTAAGCTTCTACAGTCCAGTAGCAGCTTCTTTGCACCCGCAGCTGGCATTTCCTGGGCATCTGCCCATCTCCGACTTGCTTGTGACTTTTGGACTTGGTCCCCTTGTTCCACAGGTACCCTCGACTGGAAATCCATCATTGTTGCATTGCTGGTTTGTGTCTTTCCTGCAGAATTCCCCTATCACGACTTCTATGTCCTTTGGGGAACTTTAGTGCACTTTGCACTCACTTTTCAGGGTCTTGGGGTGGGCTATTTTTCTAACCCTTACTACAGGGAGTGCAGAATTATTAGGCAAGTTGTATTTTTGAGGATTAATTTTATTATTGAACAACAACCATGTTCTCAATGAACCCAAAAAACTCATTAATATCAAAGCTGAATATTTTTGGAAGTAGTTTTTAGTTTGTTTTTAGTTTTAGCTATGTTAGGGGGATATCTGTGTGTGCAGGTGACTATTACTGTGCATAATTATTAGGCAACTTAACAAAAAAAAATATATACCCATTTCAATTATTTATTATTACCAGTGAAACCAATATAACATCTCAACATTCACAAATATACATTTCTGACATTCAAAAACAAAACAAAAACAAATCAGTGACCAATATAGCCACCTTTCTTTGCAAGGACACTCAAAAGCCTGCCATCCATGGATTCTGTCAGTGTTTTGATCTGTTCACCATCAACATTGCGTGCAGCAGCAACCACAGCCTCCCAGACACTATTCAGAGAGGTGTACTGTTTTCCCTCCTTGTAAATCTCACATTTGATGATGGACCACAGGATCTCAATGGGGTTCAGATCAGGTGAACAAGGAGGCCATGTCATTAGATTTCCTTCTTTTATACCCTTTCTTGCCAGCCACGCTGTGGAGTACTTGGACGCGTGTGATGGAGCATTGTCCTGCATGAAAATCATGTTTTTCTTGAAGGATGCAGACTTCTTCCTGTACCACTGCTTGAAGAAGGTGTCTTCCAGGAACTGGCAGTAGGACTGGGAGTTGAGCTTGACTCCATCCTCAACCCGAAAAGGCCCCACAAGCTCATCTTTGATGATACCAGCCCAAACCAGTACTCCACCTCCACCTTGCTGGTGTCTGAGTCGGACTGGAGCTCTCTGCCCTTTACCAATCCAGCCACGGGCCCATCCATCTGGCCCATCAAGACTCACTCTCATTTCATCAGTCCATAAAACCTTAGAAAAATCAGTCTTGAGATATTTATTGGCCCAGTCTTGACGTTTCAGCTTGTGTGTCTTGTTCAGTGGTGGTCGTCTTTCAGCCTTTCTTACCTTGGCCATGTCTCTGAGTATTGCACACCTTGTGCTTTTGGGCACTCCAGTGAGGTTGCAGCTCTGAAATATGGCCAAACTGGTGGCAAGTGGCATCGTGGCAGCTGCACGCTTGACTTTTCTCAGTTCATGGGCAGTTATTTTGCGCCTTGGTTTTTCCACACGCTTCTTGCGACCCTGTTGACTATTTTGAATGAAACGCTTGATTGTTCGATGATCACGCTTCAGAAGCTTTGCAATTTTAAGAGTGCTGCATCCCTCTGCAAGATATCTCACTATTTTTGACTTTTCTGAGCCTGTCAAGTCCTTCTTTTGACCCATTTTGCCAAAGGAAAGGAAGTTGCCTAATAATTATGCACACCTGATATAGGGTGTTGATGTCATTAGACCACACCCCTTCTCATTACAGAGATGCACATCACCTAATATGCTTAATTGGTAGTAGGCTTTCGAGCCTATACAGCTTGGAGTAAGACAACATGCATAAAGAGGATGATGTGGTCAAAATACTCATTTGCCTAATAATTCTGCACTCCCTGTATTTTCTAATAGTCCCAGCGACCCTCTACAAGGTCACATAGGTTTGGGGTCCATTCGTGGTTCGCATTCCACTTTTGGAGTATATGGTTTGTGTTGCCCCTATCCCTATGTGTCCCCATTGCATCCTATTGTAACTATACATTGTTTGCACTGTTTTCTAAGACTATACTGCATATTTTTGGTATTGTGTATATATATCTTGTGTATATTTGCTATCCTCATACTGAGGGTACACTCTGAGATACTTTGGCATATTGTCATAAAAATAAAGGGGCATATTTATACTCCGTTTGCGCCGAATTTGCGTCGTTTTTTTAGACGCAAATTCGACGCAAAACTAACTCCATATTTATACTTTGGCGTTAGACGCGTCTAGCGCCAAAGTTCATGGAGTTAGCGTCATTTTTTGGCGTGAACACCTTCCTTGCGTTAATGAGATGCAAGGTAGGCGTTCCCGTCTTAAAAAACGACTCCCAGGCATGTGCGTGGTATTTTTACTCCCGGGCAAAAATGACGCCCGGGAGTGGGCGGGGCAAAAAACCCTGCATTTGCGCCTCTTTTTAACGCCTGGGTCAGGGCAGGCGTTAAGGGACCTGTGGGCTCAGAATGAGCCCAGAGGTGCCCTCCCCTGCCCCCAGGGACACCCCCTGCCACCCTTGCTCACCCCAGGAGGACACCCAAGGATGGAGGGACCCATCCCAGGGAAGAAAAGGTAAGTTGTGGTAAGTATTTTTTTTAATTTTTTTTTGTGTCATAGGGGGGCCTGATTTGTGCCCCCCTACATGCCACTATGCCCAATGACCATGCCCAGGGGACAGAAGTCCCCTGGGCATGGCCATTGGGCAAGGGGGCATGACTCCTGTCTTTGCTAAGACAGGAGTCATGTTAATGGCGTCTGGGTGCCAAAAAAAAATGGCGCAAATCGGGTTAAGACGATTTTTTTGCCTCAGCCTGACTTGCCCCATTTTTGGACGCCCAAACGCCATTTTTCCCTACGCCGGCGCTGCCTGGTGTACGTGTTTTTTTTTCACGCACACCAGGCAGCGCCGGTCGGCTAACGCCATTCAATAAATACGGCGCCCGCATGGCGCTTCAGAATGGCGTTAGCCGGCGCTAATTCTTTTGGCGCAAAACTGCGTTAGCGCAGTTTTGCGTCAAAAAGTATAAATATGGCCCAAAGTACCTTTATTTTTAGTATAACTGTGTATTGTGTTTTCTTATGATATTGTGCATATGACACTAAGTGGTACTGTAGGAGCTTCACTCGTCTCCTAGTCCAGCCTAAGCTGCTCTGCTAAGCTACCATTATCTATCAGCCTATGCTGCTAGACACCCTATACACTAATAAGGGATAACTGGGCCTGGTGCAAGGTGCAAGTACCCCTAGGTACTCACTACAAGCCAGTCCAGCCTCCTACAATGGTTGTGCAGCGGTGGGATAAGTGCTTTGAGACTACTTACCACTCTTGTCATTGTACTTTTCATAAGAGAAAAATATACAAAACAAGTTCAGTGTATATACACATAACCAAAAAATTTTGCATTTCCTCTTTTCACTCTTTTCTAAGTGCTGAAAAGTACTTCTAACTTTCTAAAAAGTTTTAAAAGTTTTTTTTTTTTCCAGTCTTTCTAAAAGCTCTGACAAACTTTTTTCTCTTTTTCTAACACTTTAACTCTCTCTAAAAATGTCTGGCACAGGCCAAAATGTTGATCTGTCCAAACTTGCATATGATCACCTTAGCTGGAAAGGAGCAAGGAGTCTCTGCATAGAGAGAGGTTTGAGTGTAGGGAAGAATCCTTCCTTGGAATTGTTACTTAACATGCTTAGAGAACAAGATAAGGCTACAAGTTCCCCATCTGTTGAAAAAGTAGCTAATGGTTCCCAATCTGATCCAGGGACTCCCCCAGGAAAAGATTCAGGAAAGAAACTTCCAAGCCTGCCCATTACTAGACAGTCTAGCATAGTTGGTACTGAGGTGGAGTCACATCATACAGATGGTGTGCTCTCACATTACACTGTCAGCCAAGCTGTTAGGGTGCCCTCTGTAAGGGACAGGTCTCCTTCTGTTCATTCTCATCATACTTCTGTGTCTAGGAATGTCCCTCCCACCCACCCTGATGACAGATTGTTAGAAAGGGAGCTCAATAGATTGAGAGTGGAACAAACCAGACTGAAGCTCAAGAAGCAACAGCTGGATTTGGAGAGACAGACTTTAGAAGTAGAGAAGGAGAGACAGAAACTGGGTTTAGAAACCCATGGTGGCAGCAGCAGTATTCCCCATAGTCATCCTGCAAAAGAGCATGATTCTAGGAATCTGCACAAGATAGTTCCCCCTTATAAGGAGGGGGATGACATTAACAAGTGGTTTGCTGCACTTGAGAAGGCCTGTGTTGTACAGGATGTCCCTCAAAGGCAGTGGGCTGCTATCTTATGGCTATCATTTAGTGGAAAGGGTAGGAATAGGCTCCTTACTGTGAAAGAAAGTGATGCCAATAATTTTACAGTTCTTAAGAATGCACTCCTGGATGGTTATGGCTTAACCACTGAACAATACAGGATAAAGTTCAGAGAGACCAAAAAGGAGTCTTCACAAGACTGGGTTGATTTCATTGACCATTCAGTGAAGGCCTTGGAGGGGTGGTTACATGGCAGTAAAGTTACTGATTATGACAGCCTGTATAACATGATCCTAAGAGAGCATATTCTTAATAATTGTGTGTCTGATTTGTTGCACCAGTACCTGGTAGACTCTGATCTGACCTCTCCCCAAGAATTGGGAAAGAAGGCAGACAAATGGGTCAGAACAAGGGTGAACAGAAAAGTTCATACAGGGGGTGACAAAGATGGCAATAAGAAGAAAGATGGTGACAAATCTCAAGATAAGCATGGGGATAAGGGTAAAACCAAAGATCCCACTTCAAATCTTAAACACTCTTCAGAGGGTGGGGATAAAACTAATTCTTCCTCTTCTTCTCAACCAGCACACTTTAAAAAGCCTTGGTGCTTTGTGTGTAAAAACAGAGGCCATAGGCCAGGGGATAAGTCCTGTCCAGGTAAACCCCCTGAGCCTACCACCACTAATACATCAAGCTCTAGTGCCCCTAGCAGTAGTGGTACTAGTGGTGGGACTGCTGGCAACAGTCAAGCAAAGGGTGTATTTGGGTTCACTTATGGGTCCATCATAGAAACTGGGGTAGTCAGTCCCAAGACAGTTTCTGTCACACCTAGTGGCATTGGCCTTGCCACACTGGCTGCTTGTCCCCTTACAATGGATAAGTACAGGCAGACAGTTTCAATAAATGGTGTTGAGGCCTTGGCCTACAGGGATACAGGTGCCAGTATCACTTTGGTGACTGAAAACCTAGTGGCTCCTGAACAACACATCATTGGACAACAGTATAAAATTATTGATGTCCATAACTCCACTAAGTTTCTTCCCTTAGCTATAATTCAGTTTAGTTGGGGTGGAGTTACTGGCCCTAAGCAGGTGGTGGTATCACCTAGCTTACCTGTAGACTGTCTCTTAGGTAATGACCTAGAGGCCTCAGGTTGGGCTGATGTAGAGTTTTATGCCCATGCAGCCATGCTGGGCATCCCAGAGGAATTGTTCCCTCTCATTTCTACTGAAATGAAAAAGCAAAGGAAAGAAGGCCTGAAAACTCAGGATCCCTCTCCACCGACAGGTAAAAAGGGTATCACAGTATCCCCTAACCACCCTGCCATTCAGGATACCATTCCTGTGGTGGGAGAAACCTCTCCTGGGGTGGCACCTGTTCCAAGGGAATCATCAGCTAGCAAAGCTGTACTCCCTGAGGTAGAAGTACCTCTCTGTGGGGTAACTAACATTGGTGACAAAAAGAGCACCATTTTAGTTAACATGGAGCATCCCTCCAACCCTCCCAGAGAAACGTTAGTGCAGAAACTCTGCACTGCCTCACAACACTTAGGACAGCATCCCTGCCCTAGTGTGGAGCTCATAGGACAGCATCCCTGCCCTGCTCCAACCCAAGAGAAACAGCATCCCTCTTCTCTCTTCCAGCCATATGGACAAAGTTTTTGCCCAGCTATGGCTTTTCTGAGACAGCATCCCTGTCTGGCATTTCCATCACTACAAATAGGTTCAGTGGGCAATTCCCACTGCTCTAAACTAAAACTTACTGATAGAAACTCTGAAAATACATCTTCACATTGTTGCTTAGCTAAAAAACTTCAAACAGGGTGGTTTACATCCCCACAGGGAAGTAACCATATAGTGGATGATAAAGGGAGTAACCAGTCTATTGCAGAGCTACTCTCTACTTATCACCACTTAGACAATAAAGTCTCAACTGGCCAAGGTTAGCCTTATTGTCCTTCGTTTGGGGGGGGGGGGTTGTGTGAGAAAGTAGCCTCTTTCTAGCCTTGTTGCCCCCACTTTGGGCCTGTTTGTGAGTGTATGTCAGGGTGTTTTCACTGTCTCACTGGTATCCTGCTTGCCAGGGCCCAGTGCTCATAGTGAAAACCCTATGTTTTCAGTATGTTTGTTATGTGTCACTGGGACCCTGCTATTCAGGACCCCAGTGCTCATAAGTTTGTGACCTATAGGTATGTGTTCCCTGTGTGATGCCTAACTGTCTCACTGAGGCTCTGCTAACCAGAACCTCAGTGGTTATGCTCTCTCTTTACAAATTGTCACTAACAGGCTAGTGACCAATTTTACCAATTTACATTGGCTTACTGGAACACCCTTATAATTCCCTAGTATATGGTACTGAGGTACCCAGGGTATTGGGGTTCCAGGAGATCCCTATGGGCTGCAGCATTTCTTTTGCCACCCATAGGGAGCCCTGACAATTCTTACACAGGCCTGCCACTGCAGCCTGAGTGAAATAACGTCCACGTTATTTCACAGCCATTTTACACTGCACTTAAGTAACTTATAAGTCACCTATATGTCTAACCTTTACCTGGTAAAGGTTAGGTGCAAAGTTACTTAGTGTGAGGGCACCCTGGCACTAGCCAAGGTGCCCCCACATTGTTCAGGGCCGATTCCCCGGACTTTGTGAGTGCGGGGACACCATTACACGCGTGCACTACATATAGGTCACTACCTATATGTAGCTTCACAATGGTAACTCCGAATATGGCCATGTAACATGTCTATGATCATGGAATTGCCCCCTCATACCATCCTGGCATAGTTGGCACAATCCCATGATCCCAGTGGTCTGTAGCACAGACCCTGGTACTGCCAAACTGCTTTTCCTGGGGTTTCACTGCAGCTGCTGCTGCTGCCAACCCCTCAGACAGGCTTCTGCCCTCCTGGGGTCCAGCCAGGCCTGGCCCAGGATGGCAGAACAAAGAACTTCCTCTGAGAGAGGGTGTTACACCCTCTCCCTTTGGAAAATGGTGTGAAGGCAGGGGAGGAGTAGCCTCCCCCAGCCTCTGGAAATGCTTTCATGGGCACATTTGGTACCCATTTCTGCATAAGCCAGTCTACACCGGTTCAGGGACCCCTTAGCCCTTCTCTGGCGCGAAACTGGACAAAGGAAAGGGGAGTGACCACTCCCCTGACCTGTACCTCCCCTGGGAGGTGCCCAGAGCTCCTCCAGTGTGCTCCAGACCTCTGCCATCTTGGAAACAGAGGTGCTGCTGGCACACTGGACTGCTCTGAGTGGCCAGTGCCACCAGGTGACGTCAGAGACTCCTCCTGATAGGCTCCTTCAGGTGTTGCTAGCCTATCCTCTCTCCTAGGTAGCCAAACCCTCTTTTCTGGCTATTTAGGGTCTCTGTCTCTTGGGATTCCTTAGATAACGAATGCAAGAGCTCATCCGAGTTCCTCTGCATCTCTCTCTTCACCTTCTGCCAAGGAATCGACTGCTGACCGCGCTGGAAGCCTGCAAAACTGCAACATAGTAGCAAAGACGACTACTGCAACTCTGTAACGCTGATCCTGCCGCCTTCTCGACTGTTTTCCTGGTGGTGCATGCTGTGGGGGTAGTCTGCCTCCTCTCTGCACTAGAAGCTCAGAAGAAATCTCCCGTGGGTCGACGGAATCGTCCCCCTGCAACTGCAGGCACCAAAGAACTGCATCACCGGTCCCCTGGGTCTCCTCTCAGCACGACGAGCGAGGTCCCTTGAATCCAGCAACTCTGTCCAAGTGACTCCCACAGTCCAGTGACTCTTCAGTCCAAGTTTGGTGGAGGTAAGTCCTTGACTCCCAACGCCAGACTGCATTGCTGGGAACGGCGACTTTTGCAGCTACTCCGGCCTCCGTGCACTTCCGGCGGAAATCCTTTGTGCAAAGACCAGCCTGGGTCCACGGCACTCTAACCTGCATTGCACGACCTCCTAAGTTGTTCTCCGGCGACGTGGGACTCCTTTGTGCGACTTCAGGTGAGCACCGTTTCATGCATCCTTGTAGTGCCTGTTTCTGATGGATACAACTACCTGTGGATTCCTCACCTAATGAATACTCCCATGGCGCCAGCATTCGACGGAAATCTTCTTACTAGTCTCTGCACGTCGACGAGGACGTCACTCTAGCCCACGCGACGCCGTCTGACGTCATACAGGCAATAAGAGGTCCTCGACGACGTGCCAACGTCAGTTCCCTTTTTTCCGTGCATTTGAAACGGTTATCTTAGAGGGAGCAACTGTTACTTTTGTGGTTACAGTGTATTTTTGCTGCGTAGTCTTTCGCTGTGGTAATAATGTTGCAGAGAAAGTCTGGATTCAAGCCTTGTCGTGAGTGTGGAGGCAAGATGTCAGTGACGGATCCTCATTCCGACTGCCTTTGGTGTTTGAGCTCCGACCACGACGTCTCGACTTGTGATTCATGCCAGCACATGAATCCAAAGGCCCTCAAGGAACGTGAGGCGAAGCTGTTTATGGCAAAATCGAAGGAGAAGCATCACAAGAAGTCTTCTTCGCCAAGACATCGGCGTCATCGAGACTCCCGGCGCCGTAGAGAATCTCGGCGTCATTCAAAGGAGACTCGTTCCAGGTCTTCGGATCGGCGCCGAAGGACATGGGAGATCAGTCCCACGGTTACGCCGCATCCTTCGACGCCGTTGCCCTCTCCGGCGTCTCCGACTTCACCTGGACAGGCGTCGGTGATTGAGGTATTGGAGCCTCAGGTGTTATCTCCGGCGTCGCAGACGTCGAGGCCGGCGTCGGGGTCGCCTCCGAGACAGGCACCCCAGTATCCGGCTTTTCCCACCCCTGGAGCCGATAGTTCCGCATTCTTGAATGCGATGTATGCCATCTTCCAACAGATGGCTCCAGGGGGTGCTCCGGCTGGGCCTTTGGCCTTTTCATTGGGTGATCCTGCGCCTCTTCGGCCGGCACCCTTTATGCCCTTTCTCCCTTTTGGGAACGTGGGCTCGGCGCCGGTGGCCGCTCCGGTGGCTTCAGAGGGATTGGCCCCGGGGATTTCCATCCCGTCGACGTCGGGATTTCGGCCTGTGACTCCGGTGCGTCCATCTGCTTCGACTGCTCTTTCGTCGGTGCCAAAGTTACCTGTGGCGCCGGACGCAGCGTCGGTGGCTTCTGAAGATCGGCGCCGATCTTCGACTTCGGCGGAGGCATTGTCGACTCCGCGTATTGAACAACGGCTTCATTCGAGGAGACGTGCTCTCTGTGTATTAGAGGAGCAGGAGTACCAACGAGCCCTGGAGGAAGGAGAGCTAGAGGACTGGGGTGATGGGCTGCGTGGTCTGGAGTGGGCCAGTGGGCTGGACAGTTCCCCTGAGTGGGATCTTTCGTCCCCGGGAGAATATACTGAGGAGGCTGCTTCCTTTCACGCAGTGGTACGGAAGGCAGCTAGTTTTTTGGACCTGCCTTTGCCGGTGGTGGAGGCTAAACAAAACCTTCTAACAGAGGTGCTACATCCGGCCTCAGCTGCGGCGGAGCCTCTTTTGCCATTTAATGACGCTCTGCTGGATCCGGTGTTAGAGGTGTGGAAGAGGCCGGCATCTTCCCCAGCAGTTCACAGAGCCGTGGCCAGGAGGTATCGGGCGGCTCCAACTGACCCTGGTTTTCTGTCTAGGCACCCTACGCCGGAGAGCTTGGTGGTGCAGGCCTCCTGTTCATCCAAGTCAGCGCCTGGTTCTTTCCCGACGGTGCCTGGGGACAGAGATTCAAAGAAACTGGAGGCGCAGTCCAAGAAGATTTTTTCGTCCTGCAGTCTGGCGTTGAAGGCCACCAACACAACCTGTATCCTGGGGAGGTATATTCATGCTTTGATGGATGACATTTCCTCATCATTTACAGAGCTTCCCCAGGGTCTTTTGGATGTTGTTTCAAATGCCCAGGCTGCTGCGACCCAGATTATCCAGACTGGACTGGATACGACCGACTCGGTAGCCAGAGCAATGGGCACAACTGTGGTGGCAAGGAGGCAGGCCTGGCTCCGTAACTCGGGCTTTTCTGCGGATGTACAGTCCACATTGTTGGATCTCCAGTTTGATGGGGACAAACTGTTTGGAGCCAAGGCTGATTCGGCCTTGGAAAGTTTTAAGGAGAGCAGGGCCACGGCTAAGTCGTTAGGGCTCCAAGCTCCTTCTTCCACGGCCTCTTCCAGATTTTTCAGGAGGTTTCGTGGATTTGGGCGTGGCTCTTCCTCCTCTTCCTTTCGGGGAAGATATCAGCAACCTGCCTCTTCCCATCCCTATAGATCTTTTAGAGGGAGAGGTAGGGTCCGCACCAGAGGAGCCTCTCAGCAGCACTCTTCCTCATCCTCTGGCGGGGTGCAGCAGGGGAAGCAGCCTTAGGCTTCCACCATTTCCCACTCACTCCTCTCCTGTAGGGGGAAGATTACAGCATTTTCTCACCAAATGGAAGACTGTTACAACGGACACTTGGGTTCTCAGTATTGTGGGAAAAGGCTACACCCTTCCCTTTCGGGAGTTCCCGCCCCTCATCCCGCCCCGCCCTTCTTATTGTTCAGAAGAACACCTCCTGTTGCTAGAACAGGAGGTACAAGCCCTCCTTTCAAAGGGCGCGGTGGAGTTGGTCCCAGAGCAGGAAAGGGGTCGAGGATGTTACTCAAGGTATTTCCTGATTCCCAAGAAGGATGGTCATTTGAGACCAATCCTGGACCTGAGGATCTTGAATTGGTTCCTCAAGCAGGAAAAGTTCAAGATGCTGACCCTAGCACAGGTGCTTTTGGCGTTGAACAAGGAAGACTGGATGGTGTCTGTCGACTTGCAGGATGCTTACTTTCATATCCCGATACTCAAGTCACACAGAAAGTATCTCCGGTTTGTGGTGGGATCGCAGCACTATCAGTTTGCGGTCCTTCCGTTTGGTCTTACTTCAGCACCTCGAGTCTTCACGAAGGTGATGTCGGTGGTTGCGGCAGAACTCAGAAGGAAGGGGATAGCAGTATTCCCTTACTTGGACGACTGGTTGATCAAAGCCAAGTCCCCGGAGCTTGTGTCGCATCATCTGCAGTCAACAACCCAGTTGTTGTTCGACCTGGGTTTTTCGGTGAACGAGCCCAAATCTCACCTAGAGCCCTCTCAGCGCCTCCTGTTCATAGGGGCAGTACTGGATACAACATTGGGTCGGGCCTTTCCTCCGCCTCAGCGGATTCAAGATATTCAGGATTTGGTTCCAATGTTTCGAAATGGAGCGGTAGTTCCAGTCCTCAAGGTCCTTCGTCTGCTCGGTCTGTTTGCCTCCTGCATTCTGTTGGTCACGCATGCTCGCTGGCACATGAGGGCTCTTCAATGGTGCCTCCGAAGGCAGTGGTCTCAACACAAAGGGGATCTAGAGAGTACTGTCAAGATCTCCAGAGATGCTGCTGTGGATTTGAAGTGGTGGATTGCAAGCAACAATCTTTCACAAGGAAAGCCGTTCCAGAAGTCGCCACCAGTGGCCACAGTCATAACGGATGCTTCCACTCTAGGGTGGGGAGCTCATCTGGGGGATCTGGAGATCAAAGGCCTTTGGTCTCCAGAGGAACAGATGTTTCACATCAATCTGTTAGAGTTACGGGCTGTACGTCTGGCTCTCAAGGCCTTCCTCCCTTCCCTTCGTGGTCAGTCGGTACAGGTCCTAACGGACAATACTACCACGATGTGGTACATAAACAAGCAGGGAGGAGTGGGGTCGTACCTTCTCTGCAGAGAAGCTCTTCGACTATGGTCCTGGGCAAAGGACCATCAGATTTGCTTGATAGCAAACCATCTGGCCGGAGTCTTGAACGTGCGTGCGGACAGTCTCAGTCGCCAATTCTCGGCAGACCACGAGTGGCGTCTCCATCCAGATCAAGTCCGTTTAATCTTCCAGAGGTGGGGGTTTCCTCGGGTAGATCTGTTTGCCACTCGAGAGAACGCGCATTGTCCGTTATTCTGCAGCCTCCAGTATCCGATGCAGGGAGCGTTGGGGGACGCGTTTCAAATAACCTGGTGCGGCCAGTTGCTTTACGCGTTTCCTCCCATACCCTTGATTCCTCGAGTATTGAGGAAGATTCGCCAGGACCGGGCTCTAGTCATCCTAATAGCTCCGGATTGGCCAAGGAGGGTATGGTACTCCGACCTTCTCCAACTCTCAATGTGCCCTCCGCTCCGTCTCCCTTTCAGGGCAGACCTCCTGTCGCAGTCGCAGGGGCAGGTTTTACACCCCAACCTCCAGAGTCTGCACCTACATGCCTGGAGATTGAACGGGGCAACCTGAGTTCCTTCTCTCTCCCGCCTGAGGTAGTGGATGTTATATTAGCGGCCAGGCGACACTCCACTAAATCTATCTACGCTAATAGATGGTCTAAATTTGTTGCGTGGTGTGGAGAGAGGCAGATTGATCCTTTGCATGCTCATCTATCGGACGTTTTGTCTTTTGCTCTGTCTCTAGCGCAGAAAGGTTGTGCAGTGGCTACCATTAAGGGTTATTTATCGGCCTTGTCAGCCTTCATATGTCTTCCAGACCAACCATCTTTATTTAAATCCCCTATTGTTATCAGATTCTTGAAAGGTCTTCTAAATAAATATCCTCCAAAGCCATTCGTTATGCCGCAATGGGATTTGTCCTTGGTCCTGACTTTCCTTATGGGGTCCCCTTTTGAACCTATGCATTCTTGCCCCTTAAGGTATTTGGTTTTAAAAACAGTCTTCCTGATAGCTATAACATCAGCAAGGAGAGTGAGTGAGTTGCAGGCCTTATCAGTAAAGCCCCCTTATACAACGTTTTATGGGGATAAGGTGGTGTTGAGGACCAAGGCTGCTTTCCTCCCGAAGGTTGTTTCACCTTTCCATTTGGCTCAGGCAATTACTTTGTCCACGTTCTATCCTCCGCCTCATCCTTCCAAAGAGGAAGAAAGACTGCACCGTCTGGACCCAAAGAGGGCGTTGAGCTTCTTTATTGATAGAACAAAGGATTTCAGGCTGGAGGATCAGCTGTTTATTGGATACGTGGGCAAGAGGAGAGGAAAGGCAGTCCACAAGAGAACACTATCCAGGTGGGTTGTTCTTTGCATTAAAATCTGTTACTCTTTGGCAAAGAAGGATCCTCCTGAGGGCATTAGAGCTCATTCCACCAGAGCTAAGTCGGCCACTTCGGCCTTGGCCAGAGGTGTTCCTGTGGTCGACATCTGCAAGGCCGCAACTTGGTCATCCCTTCACACTTTTGCAAAACATTACTGTTTGGATTCTGAGGTTAGAAGGGACGGCCATTTTGCACGGTCAGTGCTGCAGGATTTCTTGGTTTGACCATTTAGGCACCCACCGCCGGGCGTGGTACTGCTTTGGGACTCTATTCATTAGGTGAGGAATCCACAGGTAGTTGTATCCATCAGAAGAACGAGTTACTTACCTTCGGTAATGACTTTTCTGGTGGATACATTAGCTACCTGTGGATTCCTCACGGTCCCACCCGCCTCCCCGTTGCCTTTCTGGTCTTACCAAGTAATCCTTGAGTACGCTCCTCTTGGTCTTCGAGGGTGCAATAGATGTTGTATATAATATATTTATATATGTATATATCTTTGTGTATATACTTGATGTGTATATATATTTTAAAAAGAGAGAGCTATATATATATATAAAAGATTTACAGTTATTCATGCAATGTTGTGTATTTTTACAATGTTATGGGATGTTGCCTTGCTCTTTCATTGCATTGCCTGGTTGTTCTCATGCACGTAAAAAATGATTGGTACTGACGTCGGCACGTTGTCGAGGACCTCTTATTGCCTGTATGACGTCAGACGGCGTCGCGTGGGCTAGAGTGACGTCCTCGTCGACGTGCAGAGACTAGTAAGAAGATTTCCGTCGAATGCTGGCGCCATGGGAGTATTCATTAGGTGAGGAATCCACAGGTAGCTAATGTATCCACCAGAAAAGTCGTTACCGAAGGTAAGTAACTCGTTCTTCTGGCACTTCTCCGGGTGCTACCTGCTGCTGAGAGGGCTCCTTGTCTTGCTCGACGTCCCCTCTGTCTCCTGATGCAATTTGCGTTATCCTGGTCCCTCCTGGGCCACAGCAGCGTCCAAAAACCCTTACCGCACGATTTGCAGCTAGCAAGGCTTGTTGGCGGTCTTTCGGTGGGAAAACACTTCTGCACGACTCTCCACGGCGTGAGGGATCCGTCCTCCAAAGGGGAAGTCTCTAGCCCTTGTCGTTCCTGCAGAAACCTAAGCTTCTACAGTCCAGTAGCTGCTTCTTTGCACCCGCAGCTGGCATTTCCTGGGCATCTGCCCATCTCCGACTTGCTTGTGACTTTTGGACTTGGTCCCCTTGTTCCACAGGTACCCTCAACTGGAAATCCATCGTTGTTGCATTGCTGGTTTGTGTCTTTCCTGCATTATTCCCCTATCACGACTTCTATGTCCTTTGGGGAACTTTAGTGCACTTTGCACTCACTTTTCAGGGTCTTGGGGTGGGCTATTTTTCTAACCCTTACTATTTTCTAATAGTCCCAGCGACCCTCTACAAGGTCACATAGGTTTGGGATCCATTCGTGGTTCGCATTCCACTTTTGGAGTATATGGTTTGTGTTGCCCCTATCCCTATGTGTCCCCATTGCATCCTTTTGTAACTATACATTGTTTGCACTGTTTTCTAAGACTATACTGCATATTTTTGGTATTGTGTATATATATCTTGTGTATATTTGCTATCCTCATACTGAGGGTACACTCTGAGATACTTTGGCATATTGTCATAAAAATAAAGTACCTTTATTTTTAGTATAACTGTGTATTGTGTTTTCTTATGATATTGTGCATATGACACTAAGTGGTACTGTAGGAGCTTCACTCGTCTCCTAGTTCAGCCTAAGCTGCTCTGCTAAGCTACCATTATCTATCAGCCTATGCTGCTAGACACCCTATACACTAATAAGGGATAACTGGGCCTGGTGCAAGGTGCAAGTACCCCTAGGTACTCACTACAAGCCAGTCCAGCCTCCTACATGCGGCGGATGCGGGGAACGGAGGTGAGGGCGAGGCTGGCGGAGCGAAGGTTGCGGGTGGGGGTGTGGAAGGTGAGTCTTTCGTTGAGGTAGGTTGGGCCTGTGTTGTGGAGGGTCTTGTGTGCGTGGATGAATAGTTTGAAGGTGATCCTCTTTGGTATTGGTAGCCAGTGTAAGTCTCTGAGGTGGGGGGTGATGTTGTGGCTGCATGGGACGTCTAGAATGAGTCGGGCGGATGCGTTCTGGATTCTTTGCAGCTTTGTTTGGAGTATGGTTGTTGTTCCTGCATACTGTATAGGGCGTTTCCATAGTCCAGTCAGCTGCTGACCAGGGCGTGGGTGACAGTTTTCCTGGTTTCGACGGGATTCCACTTGAAGATTTTTCGGAGGATGCGGAGGGTGTTGTAGCAAGAAGAGGAGATGGCGTTGACCTGCTGAGTCATGCTGAGTGTGGAATCCAGGATGAATCCCAGGTTACGTGTGTGGGTGGTGGGAGGTGGTGCGGATCCTAGGCAGGTGGGCCACCAAGAGTCGTTCGATGCTGAGGGGTTGGCTCCGAAGATGAGAATCTCTGTCTTGTCTGTGTTTAATTTGAGGCGGCTTGCTTCCATCCAGCTGGCGATGGCTTGGAGTCCGTTGTGGAGGTTGTTTTTTGCAGCTGTAGGGTCCTTTGTGAGGGAGAGGATTAGCTGAGTGTCGTCTGCGTAAGAAATTATGTTGATGTGGTGTGTTCGTGCGATGTTGGCGAGTGGGGCCATGTACACGTTGAAGAGCGTGGGGCTGAGGGATGAGCCTTGGAGGTCGCCACAGATGATATTGGAGGTTTCTGTTATGAATGGTGGAAGGCGGACTCTTTGGGTTCTGCCTGAAAGAAATGATGAGATCCAGTTGAGTGCTTTGTCGCGGATTCCGGCGTTATGGAGGCGTGTGTGGAGAGTGTGATGACAAACCGTGTCGAAGGCTGCGGAGAGGTCCAGGAGGATGAGTGCTGCTGTTTCTCATTCGTCGAGCATGGTCCTGATGTCGTCTGTGGCAGCAATGAGTGCGGTCTCGGTGCTGTGGTGTTTGCGGAATCTGGATTGGGAGGTGTTGAGTGCCTTGCTGTCTTCCAGGAATCGGGATAGTTGGCTGTTCACGATTTTTTCGATTACTTTGGCTGGGAACAGGAGGAGGGAGATCGGTTGGTAGTTCTTCAGGTCGTCTGGGTCTGCCTTGGGTTTTTTCAGCAGGGCGTTGACTTCTGCGTGCTTCCAGCTTTCTGGGAAGGTGGCTGACTTGAAGGAGCTGTTGATGATGTTGCAGAGGTGGGAAGCGATGATGATATTTCCATTATTGAAGATATGGTGTGGGCAGGGGTCTGATGGTGATCCAGAGTGGATGGAGGCCATGGTGTTGGCGGTGTCTTCTTTGTTGATGGGGGTCCAGGTGTGGAGGAGGTGGGTGTTGCTTGGGGGATTGGGTTCGTGGGTGTTTGTAGACAGTTGGTGGGTCTGGGGGTTGAAGCTGTTGTGGATTTCTTCTATCGTTTGACGGAAGTGGGTTGCGAGTGAGTTGCAGAACTCCTGTGATGGCGGGGGTTCGTTGGAGCAAGTCTTGGGAGTGGAGAGCTCTTAGATGATGCCGAAGAGCTCTTTACTGTTGTGAGCGCTGGTGTCAATGCGTTTTTTGAAGTGGGTCCTTTTGGTGGTGCGGATCAGTTGTTGATGTATGCATATGGCATCCTTGAATGCGATGTGGTGGGAGTTGGTAGGTTTGCGGTGCCAGGTTTTTTCCATTCTGCAGCATATCCGTTTGGATTCCTGTAGGTCTGGGGTGAACCATCTGGCCTTGATTCTGTGGAGGGTGTTTTTTTTTTTTTGGAGCGGTGCGAGGGTGTTGGCGCAGTCCTCTATCCAGCGATTCAGGTTGGTGGCGGCTGTGTTGGGGTCTGTGGTCTCGGGGGGTGGGTCCTGGGCGAGTGTGGAAATCAGTTGATCCGTTGATATTTTTCTCCAGTTGCGTCGGGGGGTTGTGTGCGGTGGGTGACTGGCTTCTGGTAGAAGAAGTGGATGCATCAGTGGTTTGTCCAGCTGAGTTCGGTGGTGTGGCTGATATAGATGTGGTTGCTGGCTGAGAAGACGGGGTCGAATGTGTGGCCTGCGGAGTGGGTGGGTGATCGTACAAGTTGCCTGAGGCCGAGGTTGGTGAGGTTGTCAAGCAGGTTGGTGGTGTTGGCGTCGTTGTTGTTTTCTAGGTGAAAGTTCAGATCGCCGAGGAGTATGTACTCTGTGGAGTTGAGGGCGTTGGTGCTGACGATGTCGGCGATGGCTTCGCAGAAATGAGAGCGGGGTCCTGGGGGTCTATAGATCAGAGTTCCTTTGAGGGTGGTGTTGGCGTTGATGTAGATTCTGAAGTGGAGGTGCTCGGCAAGGTTGAGGGTGTCATGGGTCCTGGTCGAGACTCTGGTGGTGCTTTTGTGGACTATGGCGATTCCTCCTCCTGGTTTGTTGGTGCGGTCTCTTCTGGTGATTTTGTAGCCTTCAGGGATTGCTATGGCTATGTCGGGTTCTGAGGCTGAGTGTGTCCAGGTTTCAGTTAGGAAGGCGACGTCCGGTGAGGTTGAGGTCAGTAGGTCCCAGAGTTCAACTGCGTGTTTGTGGATGGAACGGGTGTTGAGTAGGATGCAGCTGGGGTGGTTGTCAGCAGGTCTGTTGTGGTGCTTTAGGGTACAAGTGAAGCGGCAGGCTTGACAGGAGAAAGGTCCCTTGGTGTTCTTTGGGGAGGACAGGAAGCAGGTGGAGGGGCGTCCTGGATTGAGGGTGTGGAGATTGCTGGCAGAATAGTGGCCTGGGGATGTGTGGGGGCCTTGCGGGCCAGGGGGAGTGGTGCTGGGCACGGTCCAGGTGCGGACGGGCGCAGACGGGCTTGCCTTTTGGCGCACCTTCGGCGTGCCAGCGGCGCATCGGCACCACGGCTGCCATAAATGGGGAGGTGGGAGGGAGTAGCAGCTGGGAGGAGGGAGGGGTGGGTGAATGGGAAGGCTGGGGGGGGTAGGGCCGCAGGGATCAGTGGTGGCGGGAAAAAGGCGAAGAAGAAGAGGTGGGTGGAGGGGGGATAGGCCGCGGAGAATCAGCGGCAGGGATTTGGGACAAAACTAAACGGATGGAGGCTAAGAAATAAAATGGTACAAACCAGTAAAGTGGAGGCGGCGGCACGATGAGCGACTTGCCTGCTGCCTCACTATTTATACAGAGCTAATACACCACATTCTGTCTTTAATTATACACAATGGAAACACTGTGTGGCACCACCTTTAGGAAGTTACAAAACATATTTGAAGAAGTTTTCTTATTTTTCTGGGCATGTCCCTGCAGGCCCAGTTTCATAATATTTTAAGCTTACGCCTTCTCCAACAATTAAAAAATATGCTAACACACACTAGATAGATTTATTCAGATTTATTGATTTTACAACTAGCATTGAATGGTTATCAGTATTGGAACAATATTGAACTACAATCTATTGGGGTACACAACACTGGCATGTCCAGGGCACTGGTGCTTTTTTACGACTTGTCTGATCCCTCACCAAATGATATTTTTAAATTACACAGTACAACAGACTTCCTGTGTTGATTTGGCCAATGCTAAAAATCTGAATACGACTGGCATTCCCTCTGTTGCAAGGGTTTGATAATTGACAACAGTAAATCAAATTCACAGATGAACAAATTAATGAAATGGTGTAGAATGGAACATACAAATTTTCAGTTTTCGGTTCATAAGGGTGGTTACTGTGGTCAGTTGAAACCAATGGCTGCAATTCCAGTTTTTAAACTTTTCAGTGGGATATAAAGCAAGTAGGCCAGACCCCCAGTATATTTAGTCTTAGCACTCAACGGTTGTTACTACCAATAGTGTAAGCTACATATGCAAACATGGCTAGAACATTCCACCTTGTCGGCAGTTAAGAGACCACTAATTTCTCCTTTCAGGTGATATGGATTTACAAGGTTTTTTTGTTGGGTCCAAGTTCTCCTCATTCAAGATGTTTTATCTCTGTCACTTATAATGAAATTTGGAATATTTCTCAACCAGAAGCTGTTGAACGGTTAAGGGAGATAAAAAATTTGGAGAAATCTTTGGCTGTTTTCGATAATGGCATGACTACTTTGTGAACTTGTATTTATTCTTTGAATAAAATTCTTTCATCTGCATTCAATATTATTCAGAATGACATGTCAATACTTCAACATGGTCAGAGTCAGTTGAGGTCGCTTTTGCAATGGATGTTGCAAGTTTTAAAACTGAATAGACTGCCATGGAATTAGTGGAATTAAACTGAATTTTTCGCCTTATAAATTGACGCATATGCAAAAATTGATGGCTAGAAAAGAAGCAACTTACACCATGCCTAATATTGAGGGTTTAAAAAAATTGTCATTTTCTGCTGCTGAACGTCCATCTGTGATCAGGCTCATTCACGGTTTCATTTCTCTACCCAGTTCAACGTTTCATTTCACATCATGTCTGAAAGATTTTCAAGTAGGCAGGTATGAAGAGATAGGCACATGTTTTACAAGAGGTTTGGTTTCTCCCTTTTGAATACATATGTCTGCACAAGAACAAAGAGGTTTTTGTAAGTCTACATCAGTGTGGAACTTCTTTGGGTCACGCCTTCATCTGTAAATAGATGACACTTCATGGAGTTTATAATGTGTCCATGGCTAACCTACTGTGTTACTTGAAGGGTGTTCCCTTACCATTGATAAGGTCTGATTTTGTGTAGCTTTCTAATGGAAGCTACTTATTTTTTTTTAATAAACACTTTTATTGTGTTTAAAAAGTAATCAACAAAGCACAATAACAATGCAAACAAGCGCATCAGTACCCCATGTGACAAGTCTGTCATACAATAATAGGTCTTGGAGAGATCAAGCATCTAAAGCATAAACATACAGCCATTTGTCCCATATCTGTGAATGTTTCTGCAGGCAACTCCTTGCCACGCAGATGCCAGTTGCACACACCAGTCCATTCCTCTCTGCCATTCCCCAGGGTAGGTGTCAACTCTGATCTTCATTTTCAGGCAGTGTCACACTTTGCCGCCACCATTGCCATCCAAACCTGAGATTGGTCCCCCTGAAAATTCTGGACCCCATCCAAAACGCATAAAAGTTCCTGTATGTGTGTATGGGTGATGTGGGTTTGGAGTATCTGAGTTAGGGCGGTCATATTCTGCTGCCTGTCGGCAGTGATGGAGGGGGCACTGCCACACCACGTGGGAGACACCTACACAGGAACATCAGGGACATCCTGGGGTTTTAACTCTATCAGCCTGCCAGAGCCGAAGCAGTGTGAGATAGGTAGCATGGAAATAGTTAGGTTGTATCAGGCAGAGACTCAAGGATATTGCTATTTCATAGGGTGCCAGTCACGCTAAGAACCAGTAAGCATCATCCCGCTGCCCGACCCAAATCTCCCATTACTGTCTGAGGAATGGGGATCCATTTGGGGCATTTGTCACTTGTGTCCAGTACTGCCGGGAGATGCCTCCTTTCCCCATTCCCCCCCCCCCCACCATCAGTACCTTGGCCTCCAGAGCGCTGTGTTCAGGAAGGGAGGATCTGAGATTTATAGAGCTGTGAAGAAAGCCTCAGCTGCAAGTACTTATGGAAATGGGTGTTGGGAAGAGAGAAGTGTGTCTAAGGGATCCAGAATGTGCTCACGTACCCCTACTGACACGTCTACGAGGGTTGTGATGCCAATCCTGTCCCACTTGGCAATTCCCAACTGTTGGGCCATGTGTTCAAGGCAATGACCCTGCCACATCAGGGTCTGGCTGGTTAAGATTTTCCAGCACCCCATACTCCTGGACTCCTCCTGCCATGTTTGTATTACCAATGCAGTGGTCTCAGGGTTAGTGTTGGGGATTAGATCATCATAAAGGATGCCCATTAACCGTTCCTACCCAATTGGTGAGAGTACGGTATGCCGGAGCGTCCCAGCCACTGGTCAGGCTGCCTTTGAAGAATCTACTTCATTTTAAATTATCAAAGTACCAAGGTCACATATTTAGAACGCAATGCCCTGGTTATACATTTTTGTGTGCATAGTAAATTACTTTTCTCTCCAGACTAACTAAAGATGCTGTTCTGCACCTCTGGCAGAGTACAAAAAAGAGAGAGAATTATCTTCTTATCTGCTGAAGTAATCATGGAACTACTGTGACTGAGATGCAATCCTGCTGACACCGACCTTCATCCTGAGAAGGAAGATCGCTGTACAAGAGAAATGTGCAGACTGCATTTAGACAGGTGCATTTGTTAATGCATTAAGTCTGGATTCCTGACACCTAATGCCAAGGTAAGGGGTTAGATCATTCCAACAAGTCTGCCAGTGGGGTACTTCCACTATGCTCTCTCTAGTGCATAGGTATTAGTGACAGGAGTAATATTAGGAACAATTTACATGGTTGAATTGTTTGTGTTTTTCACCATTCTAACAATGCTTATTACAATGATGTGTCTCAACTGCTTAACCTCTTGGGTGCCTTGGATGTAACGGTTACGTCATGGGCAGCAGCGCTCAGGTACCCAGGACGTAACCGCTTCGCTATGTCCTGTACTCGGCCCTTGGGGGAAGAGCTAGCGCTCCCCCAGAGGACCTCCCTCGAACCCCCCCCCCCCCCCACCCACCCCTGGGCAGGGCTGGAAGGGGAATCACTTCACCTTCCACTCCCACCCGCCTGCTCCATCTATTGACACCAGCACGCGATTGCGCGATGACATCATTAGAGGCCGCCGACGCACTGGAAGCCATGTGCTTCCAGGGCGTCGAGGGATGAAGAAGTGAGTTTCTCTTCCGGCCGGGAGGGGAGGGATTACTTCAAAAGAGGCAACGGGGAAAGGAAAGGGTTTTCCTTTCCCTCTATGCCTCTTTTAGCATTCCTGCTGCCCGATGCGATTGGGCAGCAGGAATGGCCACTAGGCACCAGGGATTTTGATTGTGTGTGTGTGTTTTTTGTGTGGGGAGAGGCCCCTTGGGCATCGGCCGCTCCCCAAAGGGGCATAATGTTTATGCCGTTTCTACCCCCTTGGGAGCAGATTGGCTCATTTTTAAGCCGATCTGCCCACAGGGGGAGTAGAAGCCACGACGACCACAGGGATGTTGTGCGTTGTTTTTTTTTTGTACGGGGGGCAGCCCCTTGGGCAAGGGTCTCCCTCCAAAGGGGGAGAAACACTTTTGGGCAGTTCTGCCCACCTTGAGGGCAGATCAGCCTATTTTATTTGGCCCATCTGTACCCAAGGGGGGCAGAATAATCCACTAGGCACCAGGGATTTTGTTTGTATGTGTATGTGTGTGTTTTTTGTGTGGGGGCGGCCCCTTGGGCCAGGGTCGCCTCCCTGAGGGGGCATAATGTTTTACGCCGTTTCTGCCCTCTTAGGGGCAGATGGGCTCATTATTTTCAAGCCAATCTGCCCCTTGGGGGGTAGAAGTCCCGACGACGCCAGGGATGTTGTGCAGTTAGTTTTTTTGTGTGGAGGGGCGGCCCCTTGGGCAAGGGTCTTCCTCCCAAAGCGGGAAAAACACTGTTGGGCAGCTCTTGGGGGCAGATCGGCCTAGTGTTTTTAGGCCCATCTGCACCCGGAGACCACTAGACACAAGGGAAAATTTCTAAATGTTTGATCGTGGGCGTTTAACAACTGGCGAAGTATTTGCATTTGTGATTATAACAGTTTATTTCTCTTTTTTGTTCTAGTTCGATACTTCCTTTGCTATGGCTATTGTGGTTTTGGCAGTGGTTGACCTGCAGTTTGCATAGCTGCATGTTTGAGGTAAGTAAATTTACTCCAAAGAAGTATTGTTGCCATGCATGAATGACCTGTTTGTAGGTGGTGTACTAAATGCAGGATTGTGTGTGAAATTGTCCTTAGGTCTGTGCACAATGATATTTGTGTTGTCTTAAGTCTAATTTGCTTTTCTTTTTTATTTTTAGTGGGATATCATTGGTGATTGCTGTGTCTGTGCAGAGTAGTTGCTGGTGAGTTTAGCTTTTCCAAGCAAGTGAGTGGTATAGTTTTTGAACACATAACTCTTTGTGATAAAGCCACACTTTGGGGGTCATTCTGACCCTGGCGGTAATTACCGCCATGGCGGAGGTGGGCGGTAGCACCGCCAACAGGCTGGCTGTGCTCCGCCGGGCATTCTGACAGCGGTGGTACAGCCGCGGCCAGAAGCGGAAAGCCGGCGGTGTACCGCCGACTTTCCGCTGCCCATGGGAATCCGCCATGGCGGCGCAGCTTGCTGTGCCGCCATGGGGATTCTGACAGCCCATACCGCCATCCTGTTCCTGGCGGTTCACCCGCCATGAACAGGATGGCGGTATGGGGTGTCGTGGGGCCCCCGTAACAGGGCCCCACAAAGAATTTCAGTGTCTGCTTTGCAGACACTGAAATTCGCGACGGGTGCAACTGCACCCGTCGCACCTTACCACTCCGCCGGCTCCATTCTGAGCCGGCTTCCTCGTGGGAAGGGTGTTTCCCGCTGGGCTGGCGGGCGGACTTTCGGCGGTCGCCCGCCAGCCCAGTGGGAAAGCCAGAATGACCGCCGCGGTCTTTTGACCGCAGAGCGGTCTTTCGGCGTGAACCGCTTGGCGGGTGGCGACCGCCGTCCGCCGCGGTCAGAATCACCCCCTTTGTTTATTACTTATTTTAGACAGTGCAGGTTGTTGTTGGTGCACTTGTCAAGTTACTTTTCTTAGAAAGGATCATGGCTAGCCTGAGGGTGACCGCTCAGCAGGTTGTTTGTAAGCTTTTTGAGTCGTCTTCTGATCATGATTATGAAAATGACTCTGTCTGAGGCAGAGGGGAAGAGAGAGATTCTGGCAGTGAGTTTTCTGCCCGGGAGGAGTCTTCTGATGAGGAAGCCACTCTCAGTGCAGATGAAGGGCGTGTTTTAGAGGAGGACACTGATGTGCCAATGGTGCCGCAGCCAGCGGCTGAAAGGCTTCCCATTGGAAGACCTGACACCTGGGTTGCCCCAGACATGGAGCAGCCACAGCTGCCTGCCTTTACTGGTCTCCCAGGGTGTAGAGTAAATACGGAAAACCTTTTTGCCTATTAATTTCTTTGAGTTGTTTATGGATGATGTATTTTTCGAAGAGATTTTTGACCAGACTAATTTGTATGCGGAGCAGTATTTGAGGGACAACGCTACCAGACTTAGGCCTCAGTCTAGAGCTACCCAGTATTCCCACAAATCTGGAAGAGATTAAAAAGTTATTGGGTTTGACTATTTTGATGGGGTTGATAAGGAAGCTGTCCCTGGCTTCTTATTGGTTTATTAGTCCCTTGATGGCAACGGCTATATTTCCTGCAACCACAACTCGTAGTCGGTATTTGCTTCTTCGAATGCTGCATTTTGTTGACAATGCTTTAGCCTTGCCACAAGATCACCCTGATTGTGACTGTCTTTTTTAAGATTAGGCCTGTCCTTGATCATTTTGTAGATCATTTTTCAGAGGTCTATGTTGCAGGCAAAGAAATAAGCGTGGGCGAGTCTTTGGTCCTGTTCAAGGGTTGTTTGTTTTTTAGGCAGTAAATTCCTAGCAAGAGGGCATGGTATGGAATTGAATTCTATATGCTGTCTGAAAGTAGTACAGGATATGTTTATAATTTCCGGGTCTACACTGGTAGGGATTCCAGTATTGACCACACTGGTTGTCCACCCACTTTTGGAGTTGGTGAGAAAATTGTGTGGGGACTTGGTAGACGACAGTTTAACAAAGACCACCATTTGTTTGTTCAAGGAATTGTTCAGAGTGGACACTGTTGCTTGTGGCACAATCTTCTCTAACCGGAAAGGCTATCCAAGGGAGCTTGTCTGTAAAAAACTTGAGAGGGGACAGTGCAGTGCCTCGTGGAAAGATGAGCTGCTAGCTCTGAAATTTGTAGACAGGAGGGATGTGTACATGCTAACTACCATCCATGATGAGAGTGAGAAAATGTACATAAAGTTAATCATACACCATAGCTGCTAGGCATCTGTTTATCTTTATTATGTTGCCATGTGCTCGACAAACCTCCTGAACTTTGATGATTGACCTTGTGCTCGCAGCCTTGGGCTGCAATCTGCTTATCGCTGCCATATTACTTTTTCCAATTACAGTTCAGAGAATAGTTGTGCTTAATCAGTAACTGCCAGAACAAGTTTGTACAGGTCGTTGCCACCTCCTGCCAGCTGCATCTGTACCTTCTCCCACCACACGTGTATCCCTGAAATATTCTGAAGACCGCAGAGGACCTTGAATACGATAGGGGTGGAGTTGTCCTCTGACTAAGCAGTTTTGTGTGTATATAAGGTTGGGTGCCCCAGAGTGAAGGGGCAGCCTCCATAGGATAGTCACTTGACTGTCCTGGGAGTCTGTATTAGCTCGAGCTATAATCCATGTAATAAACTTCTCTTTATTCCTCCAGTTGGTGACTCCGTCTGATTTGTGAACTCTCAGCTAAAATAACCCTGAGGACATAAAGGGTGTCCCTCCACCGCTGGGAAGGAGACCCCGGGTGGGGGTCTAATCTTTCCTGGTTTCTCAGTTGGCGCCTGAACAGGGACCCGAGTCAGGCATCCAGGGGACCTACCAGGTGACGGAGGACTCACGATTGGATTTCCAAGGGAGGCGCCCCACATCAGATTTTGAGCTTCGTTCTCTGTCGTGGACCTGCGGATCTCCACTGTGTGTCTTCCAGCCGGCTCAACTTCTCCTGGCGCTGTCTGAATTCGGGTCTCTGTTTCCTGTGAACTACTGGAGTCCCCAACTGTCGGAACATAACAGAAGTGCCAGGTAAGGACGGGAGTTGAAAGATTCCTGTCTAAAAATAGGTCTGTGAGTAGTGTACGGTTTCTATCGCTCTTTGCAAAGACCGACGTCAGTGGTAAGACTGACCTCAGTTGTCATTTAAGTATATAAGAAGCAAAAGGCATATTTGCCACTCATTTGGTGTATTCAAACCACTGATGTAAGATTTTTTATTTTTTTTATATACTGGAAGAATGCCAGCGTTCAGTTGTTTCAGGAAATTGTGTTGTTGTCTTTGCAGTAGGGACTCCCGCCTGGAGGAAACATGCCCGCTTCTCTGGCCGGGACTCTGAATTATGATATATATGTTAAATATGGCATAGGTCCGATTATTTGGTCTGATATATGGAGAAAAAGAACCAAAGGTAGTTCTGATTTACAAGGGCCTATTCACAGGACATTTGATAAAGATAAATTAGACTATTTACAAGAACGTTTGTTTGTGACAAAAAGTAGACCAGGGATGTTTGATTCACTACGGACTTGGCAGAAAGAAGCAGACCAAAGACGTAGGAAGGAAGAGAAAGAATTACAGAGACATAAGACCAGGACGGTGACTGAAAAGGTATATGACTCTGACGTAGCTGAACATCAACAGAAAATTTTAGAACATGACCGAAGGCTTCACTTACAAACTGATAAGTGTTACCCTTCCAGGACAGTAGTGGATGAGCCACAAGAGGAAGACCCCCTTTTAAACGATATGTTAGATAAACCCCTGTTATATACTCCACCAATATATCCTACACTACATCCTCAACCTGCACCAGGTGACCCTATTGTGCCACCCCCGGTTGGATCTCAGGCAAGTGCTCCGCCACCCACCACCACTCCTCCTTCCACCAGACCTATAGAGGATACACCCCGCCCGACTGTACCCACCCCTCAACTGGCCACCGTTTGGCCCACCACTGACTCCTGTTTAGACACCACACACACCCCCCGTCCCATGACCCCGCAAAAGCGCACCCTGCGCGGACACTTGTTCTCTAATTCACAAGAGGAAGATGTCATTGAAGAAATGACACGGAGGTGGATGACTAATTGGAATGACTATGGGGTCAGGGACATTGTCCACACTATGAAACAATGGGATAGTTTAGTTCAGTTACATGCAGCCACCCTTATGTGCAACATTATAATACAAGAATATGAGGATGATGGTTCCTCAGCTCCCCCGGGACTGGTGGACCTCCGAAAACGCGCCTCTACTGGGCTGCCGTTTGGTTCTGGTCTACATGATTATGTTGTTACTCTTCTTGTATATAGGGACCACCTGTGGACATGTAGCCCTTCTATAAGGGCATCCATGTTTCCCATGAGAGAGGTTCCGCCGGTTTGGCGAGAACCAGTGACGGGTGACACTGGCCAAGTTATTACCGCAGGGCATTTTCAACAAATGTGGGTACACACCCCATGGAAAAGATCTGAAACATATACCCTAAAAGCCGCCTTACCTGACCCCCGTAAGAACCCTGCAGGGTATTATAAAGAATTGCAACAAATTCTTGAATCATGTACTATGACGTTGTCCGATATTGACATGTTAATGGCAGCAGTAGTCCCGCAGGAAGTATGGTCAAAAATACGGAGGCACGACCATGCTGAACTAGGGGGCACGTGGGACCAATTGCAAGCAGCAGAAAGAGACAGGGTTGGGGGAGCGAAACCAGACCCACTTATATTGGCTCTCCCACTGCGTATTTTGGATTTAATGAAGACCATACTTGCACCACACAGGATAAATTGGGATAAATTGGCAGCCTGTAAACAGAAAAAGGACAAGGGTGTTTCAGACTTTTATACAAGGTTTGAGGGTGTCTTTTCTGATTACAGCGGCCAAGACATGACTACTGAAGGGGGGATAAGACTCTTTGTTGACAAATTCGTGGACAATTTATTACCAGACATAAAGTGAAAATTGAAATTGTGTGAAAGTACGTGGCCAGTCTCTACTGCCACTGGAATACTGACAATGGCCCAATATTATGAGAACAGGGAGATAGAAGAACAAGAAAAAAACGAGAAAAAAACGAAGGATTTGAAAACAAAGGTGTTATTTCAGCAGGCCTACCCTCAGCCCCGTCAACAGCAGTCCAGATCAAGGTCACAAGGACCTCCCAATGACAGAAGGCAGTCCCAACGCCCTACCCGTTCTTCCCTCTCCTACAATCAGTGCGCCTATTGCAAGCAGGAGGGCCACTGGAAGAATGACTGCCCCAATAAAGACAACTTTACAGGCCGCCCCATGCCCCCACCGCAACAGGACTACAGACCAGGCGGTAGGTCTGGTCCTGCAGACAGACCCCGCCAGCAGGCCCCTTCACGGTCCCACAGTACCCCCCACCCGAATTATTTTGATGCTTCATCCCAGCGTCAATATTTTAATGAGGACTATGATGCGTATGAAGGTCAGGGGTCCTCCTTTGAATAGGACAGCCTTCGACAGAGGGGGGTGGGACCAGTGTCTATTCCTGTTAGGCAGAATGGCCCTCACATTGAGGTACAATTAGACGGTACTCCACATGATTTTTTGGTAGATACTGGGGCCACCAAAAGTTCTGTTAAACAGGAAGAGGTCCAAGGGGTCCCTCTGTCTGTCATTATTAACGTCTCTATGGGTTTTTCTGGTGTTCCGGTGGCTAACCCCGTCTCCCAGCCACTGCATGTTGCTGTAGGTCCTTACACCATTAGCTCCCCTCTCATTCTTACTTCGGGCTGTAGTGAGAATTTATTGAGTTTGGACTTATTAAAGAAATTGTACGCCACCGTTTATTGCTCTCCGGATGGAGTTCATGTCACTCTAGGTCCAAATATTTCCCCGTCACAATTTTTTGTCAAAACCACTTCCACCCAAACTTCGAGATTTGCCAGACATTTTATGGGCCACACATAAGGACGATGTTGGATGTCTGGACATACCACCGTATGTCATATGCTTGAAAGCCAATGCCAAATTACCTCGTCTTCACCCTATACAAATTATCCCAACACATTGAACAACAACTCAAAAATATTGTGACCCAGTTGATTTATTTGGGTGTCATTGAAGAAACGTGGGGGAATGATTGTAACAGTCCTGTCCTTCCTGTTCATAAAAAATTATCTGATGGCACCGCGTCTCCAGGACTCCGATTTGTTATTGATTTACGGGCGGTCAATAAGATTGTAATACCCCAGTTCCCTGTTGTTCCTGACATTACGACATTATTAACAATGATACCTGCCTCCGCTACTTGGTTCTCTGTTATCGATCTTAAGAATGCATTCTTTAGCATTCCCATTCATCCAGATAGTAGACACATATTTGGGTTTTCACTGGGTGGTCGCAGTTTCCGGTTCTGTCGCGCTCCACAAGGCTATACTGAATCGCCTAGCATTTTTAGCCAGGCCCTCAAGGGTCAATTAGATGCCATTGTTTTTCCTTGCTCCTCGACGCTGATTCAATATGTGGATGACTTTTTAATAGCATCCACTTCAGAACAAAATTGTAAAACAGATACTGTAGCCTTATTGAAACATCTTGCACACCATCACCATAAGGTCTCCCTCTCCAAATTGCAGTATTGTAGACAGGAGGTTATATACCTAGGACACCTCCTGTCTAAGGAGGGACGTACGTTAATGGCTGAGAGAATACAAGCTATACGAGACATACCGGTTCCAAGGACACAGAGAGACGTTAGGGCCTTTATAGGTATTACCTCCTTCTATCGTCAATGGATTCCTAATTATTCTCTTTTGATAAAACCATTTTTGCATCTCACCCACAAAGATTGTCCTGAAAAGATTGAATGGAATAATGATTTTCAGCCTGGTTTTGATGAATTGAAAAATACACTCTGCACAGCACCTGTACTGGGTACGCCTGATTATCGCAAATATTTTCAGTTATATGTGAGCGAGAGAAATGGATGTTCACTATCAGTGTTAACCCAAGAGCATGGCGGCAAACAACGCCCCTTCATATCTTTAGGTTCACTGTTGGCATTACTGTCATGTATTCAGTTAGAGCTTTTGTGTTTGTAGTTTTGTACTTATTTATAATTAGTTAGTGTTTTCTTTGTTGTTTAAAAACAAAAAAAAGTGATGGTAGTGTGTGTGGAGTAGCTCTTAGCTGGCGGTGTGTGTGGGGTGGCGCTTGGCTGGCAGTGTGCATGGGGTGGTGCTTGGCTGGCAGTGTGCATGGGGTGGTGCTTGGCTGGCAGTGTGGATGGGGTGGCGCTTGGCTGGCAGGTTGCATGGGGTGGTGCTTGGCTGGCGGTGCTAGCCAAACCCTAGTACACACACTCCCATCAGCAGGTGTGATTGCCGTGGGCATATGAAAGTGATGGGCCCTTGAGTGGAGCTATCTGTCGATGCGAGTGTTGTAATGTGCTGGGTCCGTGGCTGGCGGCGTGAATGGTCTTTTGCATGTCATGTATGAGAGGTGTGTGAATGCACTGTAAAGCGTTTGGTATCTTGTCGAGGCTTTACAGCTCACGAGCTGTGAGTCATTGGTTCAGGTTTTTGGCCTTTCTGTTTTTAACAGTGCATTTCAATTTTGTGAAAATTCTTGTTAACAAAATTTGATCGACTAAACCATCACTCACCCTCATGCCAAATCCAACTAGTATGTGTGGTAAAAATGACAAAACCTGCTCTGCTGTAATCAGGCATCGCAGCACACCAGTGACACATTAGGTGTCTCGGGTGGGAGCCCGATGATGAAGCATGCCACCAACTTGGTTGTTGGGTGAGGTTTTTTTTCAACATAACCTAAGTGTGTTTCTTTTCATAATGTTAGTGTTTGTAACTACACAGAAGTACATGGACACATCAAAATGATCTATTACAAAACTACCTGTGTTTTGGCTGGGGGGGGCACATACATTTTTGGTTCAGGGTGCGGCCTTCATCTAAGGTAAACCTACCAAACAAAGACATTTTTTAAAACTACAGTAGCAGGAGGACTGGACTCTGGTAAGTCAACTCTTTACTACTTTCACCCCCCCCCGGCTGCATGCCATCCCATACCCCCACCCCTACCCTCACCCCCATCACTCCACCACCTCACATACACCCCACCATCACAACCCACCCATCCCAATACCAAGCCCTGCATGCACCATCAATGCATGGACATCATTCGCAGCCCTGCATGGACACCCATCGCTAAAGCATGCACATTAGAGAGCCCACAAAATCACTACTCACACAATGCAAAGCTGACAGGGCAATCACAACCATAGAGGGCAACACACCCATGCACAAGATGTCACATGCAGAAACAATAACACTGCAGTTACATCCCCACAGGTCCCCCACACAACATCACCGGAGAGGAGGTGCCAGCAACATCCTGTCCCCCCACAGAAGAGGCCCACAGTGATGACAGCAGCCCTGGGCACCTGGATCTGGATGACCAACCTGGCCCATCACGGATCAGGGGACAGTCGGTTACCCAGGCACAGTCCCGTACCACCACAGAGCCTCCCCCCTCAGAAAACACCACCACAGCACCCACCCAGCGGGCCCATACCTCTGTCCCCAGGATATGTCAGTCAGCAGTGTGTCCACCACTACAGGGACCCCAGGGCACCCCACAAACACAGAATGATCAGGGACCTGGGGTCAGTGGCAGTGGGCACAGGACATCAGGGAAGCTGGGAGGACTGCTGTGTGACAGGGGGAGGACAGGCCCAGGGAACTGACTCTCCAGGAGGCACTCACCAACATCCTGGGAGCATACCACCATTCCCAGGAGACGATGGGCCAGATACTGGACAAGTTGCAGGAGACCCAGCGGCTGCAGGAGGGACAGTACCTGGGGATCAGGGAGGACCTGAAGGACATCCAGACCACCCTGGTCACCATTGCAGGGGTGCTGGCAGACATGGGCAACACCATGAGGGAGGCAGTGGCACACCACCGGGCCCCTGACTCTAGCCACACCGATGAACAGCCCTCCACCTCCGCTGCAGCTAGTGGACAGGATGCCCCACCACAGGAACAACAGGCCACCAGCACTCCTCCCCCTGTAGAAGGAGAACCACCCCGCAAACGGTCCTTTCAATCCAGGCAGAAGCCAGAGAACATTGCCAAGACCCCTACCAGGAAATAAGACTCTCATGATTGTTACCCTTGTGTCCCACTCTGTCACCCTGTCGACCTTGAACTGCAATTGCTGCCCTTCCTATGCCCCCTTGGACAATGCACCTGTGATACAAATAGACTGGACTCCATCCTGGACTTTCCTCCACCATCAACCCAGCTCATTCCACTACGCCCTCTACTTCTTAGCACTTGAGTGCCCTGACAGCTGCCTGTTGCACTTAAATAAACACCATTTAATAAATACAAGTATGGAGTCTGTCAAATAATTGAACAAAGTATTTTTTTAATAAGCTTTAAACACTGCAATACAACTGTACAGGCATACATACATAGGAATGACGTGTAGTAGGCTGCAGTCAACACACCAGGTGCCGGAGTGGGGCACAGATATCTGAAAATAGAGATGCCTCATTGGTTGTCATTGGGCTCTATGGTCCAATGGTGATGTACGCCGTCCGTGACGGTACGCACCGCCGCGGACGTGACTGCCATTTTCTATCTGTTCACTCACTTGCTACCTGACCTTCAACAGGAGAGGACCTACACTGCAAGTGTTGCTGTGACATGGCTCGTGTCACTGGGGAAAGCGCCCCTGCCTTCACCGCTGCAGAGTTGGAGAGACTGGTGGATGGGGTACTACCCCAGTACCGAATGCTGTATGGGCCTCCAGACCAACAGGTGAGTACACTGTGAGCACGATGCACGCGGCATGAATGCATGGAGTGCAGTGTGTGAGGGCCTCGTGTAGGGGGGGTTGGTGGAAGGGTTCTGGGCAGCGTGATGCATGTATGGTGTAACAGGCCAGACGGTCTGACTGATACCTTTTCTATGTTTATTTTTCTGCAGGTCAGCGCCCATCAGAAAAAGGGTATACGGTGTGCCATCGCCAAGGACGTATGGACCCTGGGGGTCTACGGCAGGCGGAGCACCCACTGTCGCAAACGGTGGGAGGGCCTGAGACGCTGGGCAATGAAGACGGTGGTGGCCCAGCTGGGGATGGCCTCCCAACGAGGAAGGGTGCCCGTCGAACCCTGATGTCCTGATGGCCCACATACTGGCGGTGGCCTATCCGGAGCTGGATGGGTGCTTGAGGACATCACAGCAACCTATTGGGGGTGAGTATAGTTTCCCTATATCCTACTTGTGCGTGGTGGGGTGGTCTCCGGGTGGGGGATGTTGGCCTGTGGGTACCCCTAGGCCAGGCCAGACATTGAAGGGTAGGTACCATGTTGGGCAGAGGCTAATGAACACCACCTCCTACCAAGCTAGTAGGCATCCACTATTGGGCAGGGGTCTGTGGGTGCCAGGTAGGCTGCTATTGGCGTTAGGTATTCCTGTCCATGGCCTGGTGGCTAGCACTATGACTGGTAGTGCATTGCCTAGTGCGTAGGGCTGTTCCCTGTGTGGGTGTGTGTGTGTGTGTGTGTCATGTACCCAACTGTGGTGTTGTTGGCGCCATTGACCAAGTGTATCCTTTGTCTCTTCCCCCCTTTTTGTTTTGTCACCCTGTCCTTATGTACATTAGCATCATCTGGCGGAGGAGCAGAGGCCCTGGCGACGGAGGGAGCTGCATCCCACAGGGCCCATGAGGCTGAATCCACCGACAGTGAGGGCACCAGTGGGACGGAGGGCGAGGGGAGCACCATGGCGGAGACAGAAGGGGAAAGTTCTGACAGTGATACCTCCTCCAATGGAAGCTCCCTGGTGGTTGCTACAGGTACAGCCGCCACCCCCGTACCAGCACAGCCCTCCCAGTAGCCCCTCAGTGAGTTTCCTGTGCCCGCTCACCCAGGAGGGTGGGCATCTCCTTCACCCCAGGCACCTCAGGCCATGCCCCAGTTAGCCCTGCTGCCCTGAGTGATGAGATTATTGACCTCCTGCGATCCATCTCTGTTGGGCAGTCAAACATAGTGAGTGCCATCCAGGGGCTGGCAGGCCATTTGAAACAAACAAATACATTCCTGGAGGGCATTCACTCTGGCATGGCGACCCAACAGAGATCAATCCAGGCTCTGGCCTCCTCCCTGATGGCAGCCATTGTTCCTGTTGTTAGCCTTCCCCCTCCAACTTCCTCTACCCAGTCCCATTCCCCTCAACCCCAACCTATCCCAAGCACACAGGTAGACCAGCATGCACACAAGGCAACACACAAGAGTGGACATGGCAAACACAAGCACCACACATCATCCCAGAGGCACTCAGACAAACACCATCCAGATGCAGACATACCAACATCCACTGCCTCCACTGTGTCCCCCTACTCCTCATCCTCCACCTCCCTCCCAGTAACGTCTCCACTCACACCTGCATGCACTACATCCTCATCCATTACCACCATCACCAGCACACCTATAAGTACACACCCCTCACTGGCAGTCACCACCCCACATCCATGCACACGTCCCTTGTGTCCTCTCCCACTGTGTCTGTGCCCCCTCCTCCCAAAGTACACAAACGCAAGCACTCAGACACCCAACAGCCATATACCTCACAGCAGCATCCAGCCCATGCATCCAGCCCATGAACCTGCACCCAAAATCAGCAGACACCTCCTACAACCACTCCCTCTTCCTCCACTCCCAAACCATCACCCTCTTCCTGCCCCAATGTCCCTAAGAAGCTTTTCCTCTCCACCGTTGACCTCTTCCCTACCCCTTCCTACCCTCCCCGTCCTTCACGTCGGGCCAGGGTGGTCAGAACCCAGGCGAGCACCTCAGCCACCCAGTCCACGGCCACAGTACTGTCGACAGCTACTGCAGGTGGGAGAGGCTCCAGGGAACCAGCCATCAGCACTGAAAGTGTGCCTGCACCAGCTGTCAAAATAAAGGGCAAGGAGGCACCACCATCTGCCAAGGGGAAGGGCAAGGAGGCACCACCAGCTGCCAAGGGGAAGGGCAAGGAGGCACCACCAGCTGCCAAAGGGGAGGGCAAGGAGGCACTACCAGCTGCCAAAGGGAAGGGCAAGGAGGCACCACCAGCTGCCAAAGGGAAGGGCAAGGGGCTTGCACCAGCAGGCAGGAAGGACAGGAGGCCTGAGACTGATTCCGAGACCCCACCACCAACCATGGGCTGCAGGGGAAGGGCTGAAGCCTCCCCCCACCGCTGCCTGCACTGCCTGCAGCACCGACACCAGCACCACCAGCATAACCACTGCCAGCATCAGCAGCCCCATTGGGCAGCCGTCCGAGGCTGCAGGGGATGGGCTGGAGCCTCCCCCACCACTGCCTGCTCCGCCACCAGCACCACCATCATCACCATTGCCAGCATCAGCAGCCCCAGTGGGCAGCCATCCGAGGCTGCAGGGGAAGGGCTGGAGCCTCCCCCCACCGCCACCAGCACTGCCACCAGCATCAGCAGCCCCATTGGGCAGCAGTCCGAGGCTGCAGGGGATGGACTGGACTCTCCCCCCACCACTGCCTGCACCGCCACCAGCAGCAGCAACCCCAGTTGGCAGCCATCCGAGGCTGCAGGGGAAGGGCTGGAGCTTCCCCCCACTGCCACCAGCACCACAGCATCACCACTGCCAGCATCAGCAGCCCCATTGGGCAGCCATCCGAGGCTGCAGGGGAAGGGCTGGAGCCTCCCCCCACAGCCACCAGCACCGCCAGCATCACCACTGCCAGCATCAGCAGCCCCAGTGGGCAGCCATCTGAGGCTGCCGGGGATTGGCTGGAGCCTCCCCCCACCACTGCCAGCCCGACACCAGCCCCTCCACTGCCACCAATGAGCAGCCATCACCGCCGGCAGGCAGTGTGTAGTCTTGCCTCCGTGGGCTGTAGTGCGTCCTGGACCCTGCAAATCCTGTAGGTGTGACCATCAGGTGAGAGACTGTGACCTTGCACTCCTCAAGTGCTGCATCACAGGACACATTGTCCCCGACAGAACCAGTGTAAGAAACCATCCACTCACCACATCCTTGCCAGGATGAAACACACTGGACACTATGCCCCCTCCAGAACCTGTGGAGAAGCCATCCACTCACCCAATCCTTCCCAGGATGAAGCACACTGGGCACAAGGCCCACTCCAGAACCAGTGGAGTAGCCATCCACTTGAGAGACTGTGGCCTTGCACTCCCAAGGACCAAGCAGTGGGCAAACCACCCACTTGAGAGACTGTGGCCTTGCACTCCCTAGAACCAAGCACTGGGAAAACCACCCACCTTGGAGACTGTGGCCTTGCACTCCCCAGGACGAAGAAGTGGGCAAACCACCTACTTGAGAGACTGTGGCGTTGCACTCCCCAGGACCAAGTAGTGGGCAAACCACCCACTTGAGAGACTGTGCCCTTGTACTCCCCAGGACATCGCACAGGGCATTTAGCCCCCTCCAGGACCAGTGGTGTTGTACCATCTTCTGGCTGAGGGCCCCCCCATTCCCCATCCCCCTGAGGTGCCTGTGTATTTTCAACCTGATGCCCCTGCAGTATTCTCTCCGTGTTAATGCAGGATTGAGGTGAGGCCTTAGCCTATGTGTTGTGGCCCTGTGGCCCACGGACATTGAGGACTGGGCAGTGTCCCTCCATTTGTATATATGTATATACTGTTTTGATTTAGAAGCACGTATTTCTACTATTTTATCTTATTACACTCACTTTAATCAATTCCTTTTGTCCTTGCATTATTCCCGAGGGGTACAGGGTGGATATGTAATATGTTTGTGTGTATGGTGTTGGGGGTGGGGGTGTTGCATGTTGCGTGTGTGTGTCACTCTCTTTTTCCTCCCCCTCCCTTGTGTGCTAGGCGGCAGTACTCACTGTGGTCGTCTTCGCCGGCGTTGCTGCTCGTAATGCAGGAAGAGGTAGACGAGCATGGGGAAAATGTGCAACTCGGGCTCTATGGCAGTGTGGTTGTTCCCTGAGTGTCCAGAGGTGAGTCCTTTGGCTTCTGTGCAGTGTTTCCACCATGCTTTTGATGTCATTGGTACCACCCCGGAAAAGGTGGCAGATATGCCTGTCTTCATACAGTGGGCGGAACATTGTCTTCCGCCTGGCTGTTGGCAGTTACCGCCATAGTGCTTGTTGCTACCGTGTTAAAGTGGCTGTCTGTCTGAGCGGTTTCCGCCATGGTCATAATTCCATTTTTTTTTACTGCCGGCCTGTTGGTGGTATTACCGCCGCTCTAACACCGACTGCCAGGGTTGTAATGAGGGCCTGAGTGTCTTTAATTTTGTTGGCCTAATACACAGTCCTATTCAATTCTTAGGAACCATATAACACTGTGGAGGGTAAAGTGTCCTGTGCTGGGAGTATCAGGTCCCTTTGTTGGGCTGTAGTTCCCATGCCAGGGTACTCTTAACTCCACCACCTCTTTCTGCCTCTGTGTCACCAAGGATCTGGCCTAACTGTCTGTATCCAATAGACTTACATACTTAAACCAGTTGAAACTATCTAAGAAAAGACTTCTGTTGACTAGCTATCTGTTGTGTACTGATCATGCAGTGTGTGTGCAGGATCTGATTGGAGGAACATGCCCCGCCCCCTAAAAAAGACTGAACTATCCATCACCACTAATTGTACAGCTCTGTAGATGAGAAATGGTCTTGCAAGCCCGTTCATTCTTCCAGGATCTATCATTAAGGAGAACTAAACATGAGTGTAGCTAAAAAGATACTGGGTTCCAGAGAAAAGATATTGAAGACTGAGCTTGGTTTAAGAATACTGCAAATGTTTTGTTGGAGTAGCTGGAGTGAGGAGAAGCACCCTACTTACCCAGGATAAGGGGTTGTTTGATTCCACCCCACAGAGGAGGGTCTGCTTTCTCAGTTGTTTTAGGACCTTTGAGAGATTCTGCAAGGTGTGTTTCAACCCTAAAAGGATTACCAGATTTACCAGGGCAGTCCTTTTATACTGCCCAGGGCCAAAGGAAGAATCATCAGCTAGTCAGCCCCCTTTGACATGTGCTCTGCCAGCGTGCTTTTCATCTGGGGAAACTAGGACAAATGTTGTAGAGTTGACATCACAAAGTGTGAAAATCCATTGTGCAGCTGTGTAGATACCAGAATTGTAAGGCCTTGAATGATGACTGTGCCATTGCCCTTACCATCAGTGTCTGTGATTCTGTGGGCACCTGTCTCCATGGGACGAGGTTGACTGTGATTGGCTGGTCTCAAGATAACGCACGATTAAACATGATAGGTGTTGTTTGGACCTGAGACTCCAGGCAGATAGTGAGTGTTTCTAGTTCAGCTTGTCAGGGTTTCACACCTTCCCCACTCATACCACAAGGCCACGTAGCCACCTATGAATAACTGTGTGCATGCGCACATTTGATTTTCGTGATTCACACATCTAAGTTCATGGATTTGTATCTTGGGTTTTAAAGCAGGTATTTGCAAGCTCCATATAAAAGTGGTGATATTTCTGTAACCTTACAAAAGACATAGGACCCGATTCACAAAGGTAAACTTAGACTTTTGGTCTAAACTTAGACCAAAAATCTAAGTTTACGACATTGTGAAATCATGAAGGGTATTTACAAGTAGTATTGTTACATCTGCACTCAGGGCGGATTCTCCGCACTTGGGGTGGAGACTTTGCACTCAGTGGAATCTCCTCACTCGTGGTGGAGAATCCGCACTCAAAATGGAATACAAAAATCTCAATCTGTACGATCAAAATACCATATAATACATCAATTACAATTTGAAATAACTACATGTAGGCACTGGTCAGTAACATATGTGGATGTGTCAGGTATGTATTGCAGTGGGTGGTAAATGTTCTGTCACAAATACAAAACACTTCAACACTACAAGATTAATGTAATACTACATAATTGCAAATAAACTTCTTCTGTACAATAACACCCATAACCCACAATCATGGGTCATCTACAGTCTTCCACAGTCAACTTGAGAAGGTAATATGCCACCCCAAATCTATGAACAAACATCAGAATCCTAAGTTTCTCCCAAACACACCACATACACACCTGTGTCAGTGCTTACCATCTCCCCACCCAGCTCCAGCTGGAAGTCGTTAACCAGTCACAGCCTGGATGCAAACATAAAAGCTGAGATGCTACACACAAACCTCTTCAACCCTTTCAACATGCCACTCAATGTGTTTGTTGGGTTGTCCCTAGTCATGTGGCAGAATGATGTGAGGCAAGGGAGGAGTTCAGCAGAGAGGATCTTCAGGCAAAGGATTAACCTCTTTGGGAAGTCCAGTTAAGATGTCAGGGCCAGATTCAGGTTTCTTCCTTATGTCATCTTGAAGATGGTCTCTGAGTGGGAGCAGGATCTTGAGTCTGTGACCTGCCGCTCCCGGGCCATCCCAGCCTACAAAAAGATTCTAGCAGCTCTCCATTTCTTTGTCACTGGCTCATTCCACAGGATGTCCAGTGCCAATGTGACCATATCACAGGCAAGCTAGTCCCGATGCTTGTGTCTGGTACTGCGCTGCCTAAATTGGAGAATGCATCAGTACACGTGTATGCCTCACACACTGGCAGGAAGACAAAGGTTTGCCAGGCTTTTTTTACATTTTATCCTGCTTCCCACGTGTGGTTAGTGCAATGGATTGCACTCACTTGACACTTCAGCCACTTCTTCATAATGCCCACATCTTCTACACCAGACACCGCTGGCACTCCAATAATGTGCAGGGTGTGTGTGATGCCAGTGGCTGCTTTACGAACGTGCATGCAATGTTCATTGGTAGTACACATGACAGCAACATATTCCGCAGGTCAACTCTGGCCCAGCGGTTGGCAGTGGGAGAATTTGGCATCATGTGGCTTCAGACTAAGTACACCAACCACAGAGAAGTTTGCATTTGTGTAAAATTGTTTTCATACACATCCATCACAATGTAATTATTTTTGCTACACATACATTATGCCAGCAGACACTGCATGTACTATTCATCTCTTGGTAACTTAATAAATGCTACAGTGACATGCACCAAAACTGTACATTTCCTTCCCCAGGTGATGCTGTATGTGCAGTCTCCCCCCGTCTCCTTACACCATACAGATATGCAGTCACTCAGCAGAGGTACAATAGGGCACTCTTGCAGACACAAGTCATAATTAATTCGTACTTGTGGATTCCTAGATCGTGTTTCAGATTTTTTGACCGTACAGGGGTGTGCTGCTGTACTCTCCTGAAGTTGTGTGCAAGATTATAGTAGCCTGTTGTGTCTTACACAACATTGCAGTAAATAATCGCTTACACATACTTCTGAACCCTCACCTATGTCTGAAAACCAGGGAACCAGGCCAGTGGACAAAATAGAGGGCAGGGTATGTAGGTGCGTGACCAGCAGGTTGACACTTTTTCTCTTGAGACACTAGTTCTGTTACAGACTTTGGGGGTCATTATGAACACAGCGGTTTACACCGCCTTGTTCATGGTGGCGGTCTTTCCAGTGACTGCCAGCCCCACTGGAACCCCGCCGGCAGTATAATGGACATTCTGCTGGGCCGGCCGGCGGGCGGGAAACATTGTTTCTGCCCGCCAGCCCAGCAAAATGCCTGGCCGGGACATTGCGGGTGGCTCCACATGGAGCCGCCGTCAATGCCTCTGTGCGGCGGGTGCAGCTGCACCCATCGCGCAGATCACTGCCTGTAAATCGGGCAGTGACCTGAGCGACAGGGCACTGCACAGGGGCCCCTGCACTGCCCATGCATGGGCTGTGCGGGGCCCCGGAGCACCCCTTCTGCCCGCCAAGGAAAGGCTGGGGGATTTGGGCTCATTATCCGACGGGGCAGCAGCGCTGCCCTGTCGGGTAATGATGCCATCCACCGCCAGGCTGCCTGTCGGAGGCAGCCTGGTGGTGGGTGGGGGCCACCTAAGGAAGCCCTCCCTGGCTTCATTATGTGGCAGTGTGGGCCGCCATGCCGGATGGCGGGATTTACCGCCACTGCCGGCATGGTGGCCCACACCGCCAAGTACTAAACAAAATCCTGAATTTAACGCAGACACCCTGCTTTCACCATGATGCAGGCCAGCGCTGCAAGCTGACTAAGTGCGCATACCTATGCTTAACCCCAAAATATATGCCACCAAGTGTCACAATGAACAATGCCTATGCATGGAGTCCTTTACATTTGAGACTCTGTATATTAATAAAAAATCTGAACTTTAACTGAAAATTGCACAGGTAAATGTCAGTTGTTGATATACCTTCAAACCTTAAAACAAGCACACTTTCCCCATTATTTAGAGGAGGTTGGCTGTGTGTCAAACTGTACGGTGGAGAATGGCCCTAATACACATGTGACATGGGTTTGTCAGGCCTGTGTCATGAGTTTGGGGGCACATTTTCTGAAAGGTGGCGTAGCTATGAGGATAAAGTCAACTTGCTGCCCTGCACTGTGTAATTTGAAATGTCAGAGAAGGGCCACATCTAAGGCATATGGAAAATTTCTGTCCTCTACCCCTAAGGTGGTGCAAAATGGGATGCCTAGTGTCAATGCAGGCATTCTGGCACCATAGTCGTAGGGTGCCTTGCTGCATGCACAGTTGTACTTGTGCAGGAAGAGGCACCCTTCTGCATATAAACAAACCTAGGAGGCTTTACTCTCTTTTTATGTGTGCTGTATGGGACCAATAGTGATTTGGCTTCTCATTGTGCATCACCTGCATAGGCGTATGGCTATTGTGCTCTGCTAAGGTTACAAAGCCTTCTAAATTTGGGGTTGTGTCCAAGTCTATTTGAGTTGCATGAACATAGCCACTGCAAGCCAGAGCACAGTAGTATAGCCCAGCAATGTGTGCAGCGTACCGCTACATCTGATTTATGAGGCCACCCTAAGCCACTCAAGTTAATTTTGTTTTTCTTTTTATATCTGACATAGAGCTTTGCATCATGCATGTACCACTTTACATGGTGCTCACATGGTGCACTGCAATCATACATATGTATAAACAGTCTGGCCAGGTTAATTCAGCTGTAGGAGTGTTGTGGTCTTCTGTGTGTGGTGAGAATGGCACAGAAAAACCTCAAAATTGCTGTGTGTAATGGTAGGTACTATCTTTTCCTCTTCTTTTTAATTTTTTTCAGTTAAGCCTTGTTTTGCAGCTTAAGCATAGATTCTCTGCCCTGAGTGTGGATTCTCCACCCTGCGTGTGTTCACTCTACACACAAAGCGGAGACTCGCCACTTGGGCCATAGCCCAACAATATCATACAGGATATGAGAAACAGGAAATAAACAGCAGTAAGTTTATAACAACAAGCTCCTGGCAGCCATTTTAAAGTCATTCTGAGCATCATCATCTGCAAACAAGATCCTCTGACCTCCTGCTGCCCTCGGTACCTGAGTTGTCCCCACCATTGCTGAGGGACTTGATGTCAAAGCACCCCTTTCAGTGAGTCTGAATTAAACATCTTAGCGGAGGGGGTGCTTGAGTAGTACCCTCAGCTTTATGGGGACCCCAAACAACAGATGAGTATTGCAGTGCACAACTGATTCTCGGAGGACATCGCAGAGCGCTGCAGTGCAGGAGGTTTTTACCATAGGCGGGTGAAAATGTGCAAAAAGTGCTGGGAGGATCTGCAATACTGGTGGGTTTTGTGTGTCATCAGGTTGGATCGACTACAGCTTTTCCACTACAGGTACAGAGCCAATACTTTATGGTGGAGTTTTCAGAAATTCAACTTTTGTTCTAACAGTAATACAGACAGGCTCTGTACCTTTTATCAGTCTCTCAAATCTGGAGGCAAATCGTCAACTGTTCACAAAGTCAATATGGTGCAATGTGTCTCACTTTTCATCAACTTATTGACAGCATACTCTTTTTGAGTATAAACCTCTATTCCTGCTGGAGTACAATAAATGACACAATTCAGTTTGGACAGTAAATCTCTTCCCAAGAGATTCACTAGGCTGCTATCACATATTATAAACTTGTGCTTGTCTTCAAAAGATCCTATTTTTACTGTGACTGGGGCAGTTTCTTGAGCTGCCATTCGTCTATTTTCCTCTTCAACAACTTGGACTGTTTTTCCTTAGAGAGGTAGGTTTGGGACTTCTACTGTTTTCAGAGTAGAATGGGTAGCACCAGTGTCAACCAAAAATGACACAGGACGGCCATCCACTTCAGTATCTATGACTGGTCTGCTCTGATCTACCTGTAAGGCTGCACTAAGCATGCAGTCTTCTTCTCCTCTCAGGCACCTTCAGGCTGAAATAGATTATTTTCCAGTACCCCTTTCACATTCATCCTCAACCCCTGATTTATATTGTGGCATGATCCAAAAGCATTCTGCTGTGGCATCAGGGGTCAGGGTACTAGCATTACCACAGCTTGGGGCACATTAAACATTTTGCTCCTGGTTCTTCGAATACACTGCATCTGGTTAGGATTGTTATTCTGAGAAAACACAAATCCTCCATTTTGGATCTGATTAGCCGAATTTAAATGACATTCTTGCTCCCAATGTCCCAGCTTATTGCATAGGTGATAAGGAGTTGACCTTTTTAGACTTTTTACATTCACTCCTGTACTAGGATCTATTGGGACTCCTCGACCTCTACCTTGCATTGGATTCTGTGGCTGTTGACATAAACCTTGCATTACACCAGTATTATTTGGAGCCATGGGCATCTGGCTAGTTCTTTGAGCAGCTTTCATTTGAGCAAGCATCAACTTTTCCTTCATCTTTTTCTGCTTCATTTCCATTTCATCATGGCAATACTTAGCATAACACAAAATCTCATCAGTGGCTCTATTCTGCCAACAGATTAAATACTGCTGAATCATAAAACTTTTTTTTAATTTGACCTTATTGCAATGTAATAATGTCATAAAATAACTATTAATAAAAGATATTGATGTGCACACGTTTACATTGACCTATGTACAGAATAATATCATCCTTGGTGCAACTATACAGTGGTGACACCTAATCCAGATGTCAATTGATCCTGAGTATTCAGAACAACTACCCATCAGCAGTAAGTGGCATGAAGTACACTGACATGGGAGCCCAGTAATCCTTCGGGCGGGAGGCCCTAGGAAACTCCTCAGCATAGGCCTCCAATTGGTCCCTACAATATGCAATGTCTCAGTACCAGTGGGTTAGTGTCAGGTAGGTTTTTCTCCACCAATGGATAGCAATCCTCCTCTTTGCCAACAACAGAGCCACCCCTAACAGCTTGTAGTTTGCTGGCTGCAGAGGTCTAACATACCCATGCAAACATGTGCGAGGATCGCACAGCACTAATTCATCAATGACCTTGGTGAGTGACAATGTAACCAATTCCTAATACTTGTGAATGTTAGCACACTCCCACACAAGATGTATAAAGTTTGCTCCTAATGCCCTGCATCTATTACAATTATCACCTTGACAAAGCCCATACTTGGCCAATTGCATTGGTGTATATTATGTCTGTTGGAGGAACTTAAAGTGGATGATGCGCAAATTGCCATTAGCCGTTAGTCTGTCGTCAGAGCACAACAGTACGACCATTTCGCCTTGGTGAGTGGGGATTCTAGCACTGCATTCCACTTGTCCAATAGGGTATTATCGGACTTGCATAGTTCTGCCTGCACTGCTCCATATAAGCTGGTTACCAGACCAGCATGAGTTGTGCTTGTGAGTACCAACTGCAGAGCACTAGAGGGGGGTCCTGTGGAAAGGTTGAGTAGTGCTCTGTCCAAGCCTCCTGCAGTTGTAGGTATTGAACATGCATGAGGGGGTAGCCCTGACTTTGTTGTGGCAGTGCCAACATTTCTATAACATGGCAGTTGGGAAAAACATCTCCCATAGATCTGGATCTAAGACCGGCAGCCTTAAGGAGAGTCAGTGACTTTGGTTCTTGTGTGACAGACAGATCAGGGTGGTGTACGAACAGTAATGGCGGGGCGTACAGAGGGCACCTGAGTCCCAGTAGTCTGCCAGGTACTCAGTGTCCAGTTGAAAGTGCTAATACTACCGGGATTCCCTTCCATCCGCCTATAGGGTATTAGTGAGGATAGCAGTATAGGATCAGTGGCATCTTGCTCTACTGCCAGATGTGGCATGTAGTGTTCAGGATGTTTACAATAGTATGCATGCTGCGGCACTTGCACACAATAATAAAGGTGGAAGTCGGGAGAATTAAATCTACCCTGCTCGTTTGGAAGTGTGAGCTGACTCCACACTAGCCGTGGTTGTTTACCCACCCAGGTTAGTGCTATCATCAGTGAGCATAGTGTCTTAAAAAAAGGTTGAGTGAGGGGGATTGGAGTATTTACAAACATGCCAAGAAATTGAGGCAATATGAAAACCTTCATGTCTGCAATGAGGTCAGCCAGGGAAAGAGGAAGACGGGACCAACGCTGCACCCATTCTTCCAATATTGAGATCACTCTACCGTACTAATGACGAATCACTAGCTCCGCGTCTCTGTGCACCCAGACTCCGAAATATTGCACTGGGTCTGTGCACAACTGCAAGGGGAACTCCTTGGGGAACATCTCAGTGGCTATTGTAAGTGGTAGCACATATGACTTCTCCCAATTGACACTCAGGCCAAAAATCCATTTGAATCACACATAATCATGAAGGAGAATGGCCAGGTGGCTTTCTGGGTCCCTCACATACAGCACCATATCGTCAACATACAATAATATTGCCAAGGGGCATAATTGTAATTTAAAGGACACTGCAGCATGTCGCAGCCGAATGACACAGACAAGAGGCTCCAGGGTCAGGGGGAAAAAAAGCGGTGACATGGGACACACTTGATGAGTACCCCTGCACACTGGAAAGTGATCGAAGTAAATCCATTGACACGCACCCTGGTGACCTGGTCAGTGTACAATAGCTGGATCCAAGGGAGGAACCCGGTGGGGACACCCATCCTTTGTTAGATGGTAAACATGGAGGCCCGAGCTTCGTGAATCAAATGCCTTGGTGGCATCTAGGAGGATTGAGGCTGCTTCCATAGAGGGATCTAGGTGGTGCAACAGTGCAAAGAAGGTCCGAAGGTTATGGGTAGTGCAGCGAGAAGGCATGAAACCCAGCTGGTCAAGTAAGACCATGTTAGGCATTAGAGGTAACAGCTGTGTAGCTATCAGGTTTGCTAATATTTTTATTTCAACATTGATGAGGGATAGGGGACAATATGATTCACGAAGCTCAGGAGCCTTGCCTGACTTGAGCAGCGTGACAATGAGTGCCTCCTGAAGAGAAGGTGGAAGTCATGTCACTGTGTAAGCTTCTTAGAGTGGGTGAAGGAGGTGTGGAGCTAACAGATCAGCAAAATCTTTATAAAACCCTCCTGGTATGCCATCCACCCCCTTTGCCCTTAGGTAAGCTACATATTGTATCTTTAATTGAATCCATTGTAAATGGCTGGGAAAGGTATTCTCATCATGCCGGTGATAGCCACGCTAAGGCGACATCATCGAGATAGATGTCTATTTCGACCTCTTGTGCCATTTCTCTGTGCCTATAAAGTGCAGCATAGAAGGAAGAGAAGACTAGATCTATTGTCCCAGCACTGCTCATCTTCTGAGGTAAGGATACTCACTATATGTGGCTGAGCCCTGAGAGTCCTAATTTTATTGTCCAGAGCCGCCCAGGCCTGCCCCCATCTCTGTATGTGTCAACATCTGGGCAGTGCGCGCTCTACGGGCGATTGGAATGCAAAAACCCAGCACGTATGAGATGATGTAATTCATGCATTATGTTGATATGCTGTTGTTTAACCTTTTTGCATTGCAGAGTTTAATCCTGAAGACTTATATTTAAGGTGCTTGTAAATACTGTTCATTTGCAATGTATTGCTGCAGGTTTTCAGAGTGTGTCACGGTGTGGTCCCTTTCCAGGGCCTTCTAGAAGCTTTCCCTGCAGCACGCCTGGGTGTGGTTGTGGGCTGGGCCAAGACTCTATAAATGGGAGCTAGCCCAGCTCCACGTGCTCACTATTCAGAGGTCCCGGTGCAGAGCAGCAGCAAGTTCCTGAGCTCCTGTTCCGGTGGCCTACTTTGATCTTCCAGGCCTCGCCCTTTCACTTGGCTGGGTGATTCTTGATCAGGGTGGTAAAACGGAGGTTGGGCTGGACCCCCCCCCCCCCCGGCTCCGTTATCAATGACGCTCGAGTTCTTGGGCCTAATCTTTGCATGATAAGTGATTGGACTCTAGTGCGTGTGAATGTGCGCTTGGGCATTTCATGGCATTTACATGTGAATATTCAAAGATCCGCGATTCTTTTCTCATGCTTAATACATGTTATTCATTGTGCGCTACCATTTTTTGGCAGTTACATGATGGCATTCAAATTGGCAAGACGCGTGATTCACTTTTCGTGCTTGAACCCTTGATATTTATTCTGCGCTACAATTTCTTGGCAGTTATATGGTGTCATTCGAATCGGCAAGACGCGCAATTCGCTTTTCGTGTTTTAACCCTTGATTTTCATTGTGCGCTACCATTTCTTGGCAGTTATATGGTGGCATTCGAATCGGCAAGACGCGCAATTCGCTTTTCGTGCTTTAACCCTTGATATTCATTGTGCGCTACCATTTCTTGGCATTTATATGGTGGCATTCGAATTGGCAAGACGCGCGATTCGCTTTTTGTGCTTTAACCCTTGATATTCATTGTGCGCTACCATTTTTTGGCAGTTTACATGGTGGCATTCGAATCGGCAAGACACGCGATTCGCTTTTCGTGTTTAACCCTTGGTATTCATTGTGCGCAACCATTTTCTGACATTTACAAGGTTGCTGTTGAATCGGCAAGACGCTCGATTCTTTACTCGTGTACAAATCACGATATTCATTGTGTGCAACCATTCTCTGACATTTATAAGGTTGCTTTCAAATCGGCAAGACGCGCGATTCTTTATTCGTCTACAAATCACGATATTCATTGTACGCAACCATTCTCTGACATTTACAAGGTTGCATTCAAATTGGCAAGACGCGCAATTCTTTACTCGCGTACAAATCTAGATATTCATTGCGCGCAACCATTTTCTGGCATTTACAAGGGTGCATTCAAATCGGCAAGACGCGCAATTCTTTTTCCTGTGCTTAATTCATGATATTCATTGTGCGCAACTATTTCATGACATTTACGAAACTCTCTTGTGGAAATCCGCGATGTGCGCAATTTGTGTTCTGGCATTCTAAAGATCTAATCTGATAGAATTCTGGATGTTATAATTAATATGCATGTAGGGCCTCTAGTACAATTCCTATTATTTTCCAAGGAATGTTTTTGGAGAGCCTTATACTCATGTAATGAGACCATGTTTGTTCTGGGACATTGTTCTGGAAAGTTCTAGTATTCCTAGAACAGTATGTTTTCAATTCATGAAAATTCCATATGAAACATTGTACTAACTATTTTTTATTCTTTTCCAGGTACCTAGATTTAGTAAGGTCTACTTAGAGTGTAGTTCTAGACCATTCATGTTTCCTTAGTTTTAGGTGCTATTTCATGTTCCGAGTATCCCTGAACTCTAGACTTAACAGTGTGTTGTTTCATGTTCCGTGTATCACTGAACTCCAGACTTAACAGTGTGTTCTTTCAAGTTCTGAGTTTCACTGAACTCTCTAGATTCAAAAGAGTGTTATTTCATGTTCCGAGTGTCATAGAACTCAGGACTCAATAGAGTATTATTTCATGTTCCAAGTATCATTGAACCCTAGATCAAATTGAGAATTTTTATGAATCTAAATGTGGTTTTGAATCTGATGTTGTGTTGTTTAATCTTTTTGCTTCCCACAGGTGTCCCCTTCCTAATCCCATCTTCCCCTCTTGAACTCTCTTAGCCTCTGTGATTCATCTATCAGAGTCTTGGAGCTGTTCAGTGGTGGACGTGTTGGGAACGTGCGCATACCCCGATGATCTGGTGACTCAGACAGTATGCTTGTGCTACATGTTTCTTGAACTGGTGTCGCACCTCTTGTTCTGCAGTTTCGTTATAGTCAGTCACCTAGTCCCAAATATGTGCTTGTATGGTGGGTGAAGGGCTGGAAGCGTCCCACTCCAGCCCACGCGAAGTGTCCTCAGTGGTCCCCAGTCGGGTCCTAACATCTTTCAGTATGCCAGCCTGCACCCCAATGCACACCTCCTTGATGGTGGCCTTCATTGCCTCCCAGAGGCACTCTCAACTGAGTCCGTGTTAAGCTGGAAGTACTCTACAATGGCCCCACGGATTGTGTCACAGAACACCTGATCGAGCAAAGCTAAGTGAGGTAGGCACCAACAAAATAGTGGGGGCTATACGTGGGAACACACACTGTTATGCAGACCAGAGTGTGATCTGAGAGAGTGCAAGGTAAGTGGTAGCTCTCCCCAGCCTACCCCCGGATTTCCCAGTTGTCAAGCAGTAATCGAGGCGCGACCATGAGCAATGTATTGATGAAAAATATGTACCTTCCCTAGTCTCCGGATGCGTAGATTCCAAACATCTACAACCCCAAATTCTGTCATAGATTCTCTCATTACTTTCGTAGCACACCTATCATGCCCAGTCAAGGAAGCCAACCTATCCAACCATGGGTACACGCATATATTAGGATCTCCTCCCCACACCAGAGGCAGAGATGGCAAGGCATGCAGAGGGCCCCAGATATGTAAAAAAAATCTGGGTTGTCTATGTTTGCGCCGTAGGAGTTAACCATAGTAATCATGGTACTGCACATCTTGCCCTGTGCTATACCATATCGACCCTGATTTATTTCCGAGTGTCAGGTCAAATTGCACCCCCTCTGGACAAGAATAATAACCCCTTGGGTGTAATAGTGTTGCATAGGCTCTCATTATTTTAATGATACCACTGGATTTGAGCGGCAATATCACTTGTACTGTGGGGGATAGAGTCTAACCCATTACAGGTGACACCTGTCGACCTAATCTGGGTTTTGCTCCGGCTAACTAGCAGTGCCTCATCTCTACTCAAGAGCAAGGATGATTAGGCAGCCGTGCGCATTACACAATTGACTCAGGGAAATCGTGGTCACTCAGATCACATCCGTTTCTCTCATTTACGTTAGTCTCACATATACAAGGACAATCAGAGGCAGTATATGTTTCAATAAGGTTTTAATGAAGCAACTGCATCTTAGATAATAAAAAATATACTGCGATAACCAGGACGATAAAGCATGACAGGTTTAAAATAGTGACGAGCAGACTGAAGCATAAAAATAATGCTACCATATTGTCACTAGAGTCATTAAAATAATTCCTACCTAGGCTATGTTAGGGCACAGCATGTTAAGCTCTAACATGCTCCCCTGAGAAGACATCATCCCTGATACCTGAGCAAGAGGCCTGTAGTCTGCATAAGCAGCTGTAGCAGAGCATTCAGCAATCAGCATACAGTCGTGGCATCTGGCTGGAAACTCCCTTTAACATGAATGGGACAGAGAAGTGTCTTTATAATAAAACAGCTAATGTTCTGAGAAAATGTCCCTACGTAAGGATGTGTATGTTTCTATGAACACTAGAGACAAAGATTTACTACGTTTACCGGTAACCTATCTTACTGAAGCCTTAAGAAAAGCAGAGAGTGAAAGAAATGTGTTGTTTAAGAATGCAGTGCTGACCTAGGCAAAGAACAGCTACATTGAGAGAAATAAAACAAGACCACAAATGTGGCTATTGTTAAAATAATAAACAAAGCTGAATAAAATATGTCTATGTTAAACTGCACAGCGGCAGGCCTAGTTCACTAAAATAATGTGTGTGAAGCTATATCTAAAATGGCTACACAACAATAGGAGTATGAGGATGCTATACAGAACCCACCCATTTTCTTCCCACTGTGTTCGTAGCATGTTTTGACAAATGTGCTTCTTTCAAATAGGCAACATGCATAAAATACCGGTCAAGGTATGCCAATACCTGCCAAATCTTTTTCTGGTTATTCAATCCTCGCACATTCTGGGAGGTAAGATTTAGAGAGGCAATAGCAGGACTGACAGTTATGCTCATATCACTGGGTCGTCATTGGGCACTGATAATCATCAAGCATTGCAACAACAGACAAGGTGCTAATTGAAAAAGTCATATGGGCAAGGCAGATCTCTATTATCTCCCCACCCACCTCCCACTTCAGCAACCCCAACCTGCTAAAGGCACATATGCCCCCCAATGAAACACAAAACAGCAATGACAAACACTTAGGTCCCCTCTAGGCAATACACTTGCACTGAGAGGGTACTCACACGGACAAGTGGGACATTCCCTTCTGGGGGCAGGCCTCCAGGTGGAAGGAGGTGACCGAGCCAACATTGCAACCAGTGTAACTTGAGAGCATATAGGAGAGTCAGAGGCACAGCAGCGGCACGGGACTACAAACCATTCCCCTGCCCTCCATGGCCATGGGTGCCAGCCAAGTCCCTCAACCTGTTTATCAGAACAGGCCCCAACTTCAGTCAGTTAGCTTATCTAGGGAGGATTTGAAGTTCAGCCCTGCTTTCTGTATGTTCTCTAGGATGACCTTTCAGCATGGTGAAAGTTTTCGGGTCATCAGGCAGGCCCACACAAAGTCTAGCCTGGTACAACATGGTGTAGGTCAGTCCAGCCTGCTGCAGCTTCTTCTTCACAAATGTGAACTCACACCTTGCTGTCTGGACTGCCACTGTGAAATCCAGGAAAAGGGCAATGTCTGAACCTTGATGTTGAATCTTCATTCTGTCCTTGGACAGCCAGAACACCGTATTGTGGTGGTAATATTTGAGCAACCTAGCGATTATTGGTTGTGGCGGTGTTCCGGGAGGGGTCGTGGCATCAACAATCAATGGGCACGTTCAACGATCAGCAGACTGGAAAAGTGTTCATCACCAAACACATCTCTGAGGAGCTGCATAACATAGAGTTCCATTTTTCCGGTGTTGGTTGACTCTGGAATCCCAAGAATGCAGATGTTGTTTTTGTGGGATCGCGCCTCAAGGACTTCATTCTTAGCTTGAATAAGGGCAATCACCTTTTCCATATTAAGAGAGGCATCGCGCATGCTGTGCAGAGTATACTCCGTCACTGAAAGCACCTCCTTAGCCTCGGTTATGACTGTTCCATGGTGGTCTAACTTAGTAGCCATTTGATCCATGCACAGGTTTAAGGAATCAGTGTTGTTGTCTATGAACTGCAGACTTTGCTGCATGGCAAGCAGTGTGCTCTCCGGTGCAACACTCCTCCTGGTGTGCTCCTCATGTGCAGCTTCTGGAGATTCTTCCTGCACTGGTCTGGTGGCTCGCTTGGTGTCGAATGTTAGGTGCAATTGTTGCTTATCCGACTTTCCCATGGTGCAACAGAGCAAGGGCAGTTAATGTCAACTATTTTGCGTGCCTAAATATGAATTCCCCATGACCCCCACTGATCTCAGCGCGCTATGATATATAAGGGAGAAAGCCACCAGTGCGTGAGGGTGAAGGCCACACCAAGAGCACTTATCTCTGCTGTGGGTGAAATTGGGCTGCGTCCAAGCCCTCTGTCAGCGAAGCACGGCACTGATCGCCCCGCCAGGGACACCCCGCAGCAACCAGCCGTGCCCTGGCAGCCTCGCTCCTCACCACAGCCCCCAGCACTCACTCAGCACTGGCACTATCTATAGGCTAGCTGCTGTATTGCACACTCCACGTTATGGTGCCATCACTTCAGCATGGGGGAGGGCTTAGGGCCACAAAAGTAACAGGCCCCTTCTGTGAACTATAAAAACAGCAGACACTGTGCTGTCCAGTCTTTGCTTACCCTGGGCCCCCAGAAAGTGCGCTCTCACCTCCCTTTGTAGCCCGCAGGCCCAGCAGCACGCCCAGGCCTTTCCACCACCGATGGTGCAAGGCGGTCACAAGGCCCACTCATGCTGACTGCTACCGCTCACAGGCCACATAACACATGTAGCACCAAGGAGCTCAGGTCCGCCTATGTGGACCTACAGACAACCTCTCTTGAGTGCAAGGTCCCCAGGTGGTGTCCCGATAGTGCCACAATTATAGCCATGCCACCGCTGCCAGCGTATCCCCAGCCGCTCCTTAATCCGCGTACTGAGGCTGTCATCTTCTGCAAACGCTGAGGCACACAGTCCAAATGGAAGAGGTACATTGCATTGATCAATGTGCTGTTGGCTGACTATAGGTGCCGAGCCATCCCCTGCATAGTGTAGCGCCCTCTTAGCGTGGATGGACTCTTATATTGAGGATTAATGGAGGATATCAGGCTACGGTCCGCTGAGCCACACTACAGTGCGGCCATCTCACGTAGGACTTTCTGGTGCCCCCAGAATCATAAGACTTATGTCTGGCCTCTATGCTGTCACACACCCTTGACACAAAATGTCCCATATCCTTTGCCTCTAAAGTCTCCATACCACCATGCTGTTTAATTGCTTGTAACAGCCTTTCATAGTGAGCATGGATCGACTCCTTTGGTTCGTGAGTTGTTCTATCAATCTTGACGCAATCAACATCTTGAGGAGGCACCTTCCCTTTCAAGAATGTCATACTCTCCTGACATTTCTTCAACACCAATAGCGAAGGGCCCTTTGTCACTACGTTCCTAGTTGGTTCTGTCTCAGGCCATCGAACAGCTATTTTGCACTCAGTCCATAACAACAATGTATTCAAATCAATCCACAATACCTTTGACATTTTCACAGATCTTTAAATCTGTCGATACCATTCCACTGGCTTCTCTCGCACTTTTGGGAAATAATTAGTAAATGATGCAAGATCACTTTGACTCCATGGCACATGAACATCACCACCACCCGGCATTTCTCTGAAGGGAAAGGTTGTAATACCTCCTTCTGCCCCAATGGGTGGCTGTTCACCTGACGGTTTCTACACCTCTTTCTTTTTCACCCATTTGGTCTCCCAGTTATCTAATTCATTCCATCTGCTACTGTTCTGAATCAGTTCTTTAATCCCGGAGTTGTCATATCAGCAATGTCCTTTTCACTGAATCACCCTTAATAGCTTATTTACAAAGCCTTAGTTTTATTTATGGCTACCTCACATTTTTGAGCCAATTCCGTCAATTTATCATGAATTTGGCTTGCTTGCTTAATAATATCTATACACATGAATGCGAGCTCATCCTCTTGATAGGTCTCTAGCTGTTCCAAACCAGGATATCCAACTATCTTTGCATCCAAATCTGTTGCCAACTTTGTCACATTTAAAGTCCTCTTTCTCGGTGTTGATGAAAGCATTTCCTGACTCACCCCTGAGCTAGTACTCTCCTTGGATGGGGTGTTTCCAATAAAGAATTGTACCCAATCATCTATCTCCTTTGCACTAATAGATTGGGTCACCACAGGAATCTTACGTGTGGGATCACTTCCCTGAGCATCATTCTTCAAATTCAAAGGTGGTTCCCATGTAAAAGGATTATGTGTGGGTATCTTCTGATATGTACCTATTGACGTGCATACCGGCAAATTCAAAGTCATATCTGCACTTGCTCCACATGGAGTGCTAGTGTGTGTTGGAACTAAATGAACAAACTCCCTAACACTCAGTATTTGGAACTCTGCTCTGCCTTTCACCATTGCTGTGTATAGTCAAATTGAAAGTATTTCTCCAAGAAGCTCCTGTTTTATACATAGGAACTACTAGTCATATATTAACTGGGACTGTCTCTATAAATCACCACACTCACACAACATGCAAACATCTTTGCAAAACACCAACCAATTTCACAATCACTGCAAGCTAAACGCAAACCGCTGCACTCAGCAATCCTATTGATTCTCTTCCCCTGCCAGTACAACTCTCTTCCGATCCTCCGGAACTTCACCTATTCTCCAACTCTGGGCATTGACACTGGGGTTGGGGCCCTGGGGACTAACTATTCTAGAGCCTAGTTCCAGTTCACCTCAATTCGGAAAGAGAACCATCCTCTTTTGCTACCACCTGATGAAGCCTATCTTTTCATCTAGGTTCAATTGTATCTTTTATCTCTGTTCCAAGGGGTGAAGAAGTAATTTTAACCAATCATTCAAATCAATTACAGTGCAAAACAAAAAGTCCATAATAAACCTCAGTCTAAATTAATATTTCAAAGGGCTTTATTACAGACTCAAAGATACATAGATGAGTGTCAAAACCATAGTATAGAGACACAAAATCGCCAATGGAGAGTTAAGGCGTTGCGCAATATTAAATCAAAGCAACATATAAAATAACAAAACTTCAATAGAAACAATGGAGAAAATCATGAAAAGTACTTGGTGCCTGGATTCTAAAATTAAGTTCTGCTGCCTAACTATTGAATCTAGCTCCTACACTATGCTAATACTAAAAGAATATTGGAAAAAGGTTAGCAAACATAACTTCAGTAGAAGATTCTGTTTAAGAGAGGTTCGGTGGCATAAAGCCACATGGAAAGTGTGAGGTCTATACCTCACAAAGGTCCGCTCTGAAAGGGCAGAGAGAGTTTGAATCCCTCGCTAGCTAAACTAGTCTTAAATCTTGGTTTTCCCAAGTGTTATGACATCATGACAAAAACTCTTATTTTGAAAAACAAAACTGTAAGGCAGTTATAATTAATAATTCAATCTTCTGAAGCCTTCAACTCCCGACCTTGATACACCCTCTGATTCAGGAAGACCAAAACCTGTAACTGCCAGCGCCAAGGTACTCCTTTTGTCTGGTAGTTTTCTTTCAGACCCTCTTAACTCTCATGCACAACAAGCTCCTTGTTAACTTCAGCACCTGCAACTTTGTAAAAACATGCTTTCACATTGAAGGACAGAACATACACAGATAATGTGTCCTTTATTCTGACCAGCTAAAATCAACACAACTATACTTTTAGTTCAAATATATTTAAATGTGTAACTGGTTGAATATATAAAATGATTATAAAGAAAAACATTTTTTAAATACTACAACATTGACATTCTTGCAAGCCAGTATTGCGGCTTGCATAAACGTTAACTTTATTGTGCATTTTTACTAATATATTTCAGTGCACCACGTTTACAATTTGTTTTACATGTTACAAAAGGAAAATAACCACACCCTCTTCTACACTTTTTAGGAAGAATATTGGCACAACCAGGTTATGCTCAACACCAATGCTGGCAGTGTGTGTAAGTAAATACTCAAGGGGATACAGAGCAAACCTAAGACAGATGTAATTGTTGTTTAATATCAGGACATTACTGTGATGAAGATACACATAGTTTTGGCCTCTCTAAACATTACATTGCTTAGTGATAACAGGATTACAAAGTCAGCACTTGCTTCATTTTGTTGTGACCTTCTTGGTGATTTGTACGCCAACTACATAATTGTTTGCTTTCTGTTTTAGTGGACAGGGCTGGCCAAGGGACATCTACCCAGAACCAGTGGCAGGAGAGTGGCATATCAGTTCGTAGATGCGTATGACCTCTCAACACCAGCAGCGAGGAGGAGTAGGAGGGAGAGGAAGACCGGAGCAGAAGAAGTACACACAACTGGACGGACAATACAATAGCAGCACCATCAGCCCGGGTGGAGACTGCAGACATTGGGGTGGGGGGGACATTGAGAGGGGCACCATCCGCTGGGGGGGAGGGGGGATGGATGTCCCCGACCCAGAAGACCAGGTTTTGATGTGGTGTCTCCAGGGCAGGCACCATTGCCATCTGAGCCTGCCACTGACCCTCCCTAACTCCAGAGACTCCCATTCAATTGGGGCCTCCAGCTGCACCCACTGCCACTACTCTCCCTCCATATGCCTGCCCAGAAGAGCCGATGGCGGCACCTAATCCTGTCACCTCACATCCTTTTTGTTCAACCCAGACCCCTCCATGTACAGTGATTCCTCTGACTGCCTCACAGGAACTGGTGCTGGCATCTGAGGTTGTTGGGAATGTGTCCTTTTAGACCTTACAAGAGAATCAGATATGAACTCTGTATGCTCCAAGAGGCAGAATCCTGAGACATGGCTCACCTCAGTGCCTCCATAACTTCCTTTGGGGCAGCCCTTTTGTCTGTGTTGGCCCAACCCCCCTGCCCACCACTGTTGTTGTGTCTCCCAGTACGTCATCCTTCTCTGTTTTCCTTGCTACCCCTCGTAGCCCTCCTTTTGCCCACTCTCGTGGGATGTCTGGCCCTGCACAGGCCAGCCAAGAACAGTCCACAGGCACAGAGGATTTGGACATTATTGTGAAGGATGATAGTGAGGATGGCCAGTGACTAGACATTGTTTTCACAGTCACACTGATGCTTCCTGATGTGTTATATTTATTTTGCCCACCCATACAGTCCCCATGCGCAATCTGTTTTAAGATTCTATTTGATTTCCTTTCTTACTTTCCAATGGAAGTTTAAAAAAAAAAACATATTTCCAATAAAATTTAAGAAGAATCCACCTCTGTGTTGTGTGCTTCATTATATTTGCAGCATTCAAACTATTGAAGCCACATAGTTATGTGTTTACCTATGCTTTCAAAATTATACCTTTGTACACATATGGTTCTACTCAGTGCTTAACTTGTAAATAAAAATGGCTGCTGCAATTAAATGTACAAACACGGAATACTGAGGCAGGTAATCCCGAAGCCATCTCCAGGCTCTTTCATTCATTTACAGCCACTCCTTGCCCCTTCAGGTCACACCTGCAGCTTTCTGCTTTCTCCATTTGTGACTTTTTTCACTTTTCCCTTCCTCCATCTTTCCCTTACGTGTCTTTTGCTTGTAGTAAATGCTTGAGGCAGAAAAATAAGTGCCGGCCTTCAAGGATAAGTGCTGGTGCCCCGCTCCGGAAACCACAGGCACAAATAAAGCACTGGTTCTACTAATATACATGTCTTACACAAATTTATCAACACATATATGGCCTAAAAACAGGTTGACCAATTGACCATCATCAACCACTGCTCAACTTATTTACAAAGTGTATTGAAAACATATAGATGACATTGATCAAGGGGGATCCCTCTTGAGACTTTGCAATTGTGGTGGTGAGGATCTCTGTGAGTAAGTGTGTTTAACATGTTGGTGCTGATGTCTGGGTGGAAATGGTGCCTATACAGGAGGTGACAGTGGCTGTACAGGCGAGGGGTGGGACAGTACAGAGGGTGATGATGGCTGTACAGGTAGTGGACATGCCTAGAAAGGGTGTAATGGTGGCTGTACAGGTGGGGGACGTGCCTGGACGGATATGATGGTAGCTGTACAGGTACGGGATGTGATTGGACAGGTGGTGAGGGTACCTGTACAGTGGCTGATGGTGGCTGTACATGTGGAGGACGTGACTGTGCAGTGGGGGGCATGTGCAATGGGAGTGGTGCCTGTGATAGTTGGGGGATTCCTGTGCAGGTTGTGGTACTGGTGGCTGGATGTGACGTGGTGCAGGTAGATGTGTTGGCTCCCCTCAATGTGTTGACCATGAAGGTGACTTTGTATCAGTTTAAGCATGCCCTCATTCATTTTCATGGCCAAGGCATGGTGTCTTGCACTCTCTTATGGATGGCCATGATGTCATTTATCTTCTTGGACATGTCTTACCGAGATTTATCCATCCTGTCCAAGACCTCGGTCAGTCTGTCAACCTGTTGAGAGAATTGGCACCTGTCCTGTAGTGAGTCTGAAATGTCAGACAGAGTACCCCCTAGGGCACGAATGCCCTGCCTCAAATCAGCCTGCTATTGGAAAAAATCCTCCTCCCTCTGGCCACCATTACTATCCACTAGCCCCCTCCGCATGGGATAGCAACATCAGGTTGAGCAGTTGGGGAGGGTGACGTCAGGGTGGTGTCAGGTGGGAGTCTGTTGGCTGGAGGTTGGTGCATAGGGGATAGCTGCTCCTCACCAGGGGTGGTAGGTCCCTCAGATTGTGGAGAGAAGGCCTGGGATGCACTGTCTCAGGAGGAGTGTGTAGGGGAACCAACAAGTCTGACCTGAATGTGAGGTCTGTGAGTGGTTAATGGTTGTATTGGGGTATGTAAATGCTGTGGCTGGTGGTTGGCTGAGTGCTGAAAATGGGCAATGCATGGGGATGGAGTTGGAGGCCGGAGCATTGTGCATCCCATCGTGGTGAGCTTAGATCTTTTGCCCAGTGGGCCAACAATGTTGGGCAGAGGTCCAGCCGCATCATCCTCTGCACACAGCAACTGATCTTGTTCCTCATTTTCTGCTTCCTCCTCCTTCTTCTCTACTTCTTCGTCCTCCTGCTGTACATTACTGGCAGTTGACAAGGCTGCTTGGAAGAGCAGTGGGTTCTCCCCTTGGATTAGCCATCGCTCGCCTCTGTTGGATGGTTCTTCTCCCAGAAGTGACTTATCTTCCTCTGCACTTGAAAGACATAGGTTGCAACAGGCTAAGAGGTAGATTTGAGAAAAGTGTAGCTGCACCCTGTGCACTTTTCTTGCACCCATTAGCGCCCCCCTTCCGCCACCATGTGTGTACTGTATTTAAAATTCGGCAAACCATGGAGCAGGGTAGGAGGCAATAACGTCAAAATTTGTAACGCTATTGATGTGCTGCTCAGGGGTAACGCCAAAATGTTGCAACTAACCCTGAACAGTACATAGGGGCCCATTATAAAAAATGTTGTGACCCTTTTAACGTCTGCTCTGAGCAGGCATTAAAAATATCGGAAAAAAGATGCAAAGAAATCTTTTTTCCAAGTTTAGCTCAAAAGTATAAGTTTACTTTTGTGAGTCGGACCCATGGTATTTGTCTCATAAACGGCACATATACATTTATATTCAGAACTCCAGTTGTGACAACACAAGGGGCTTTTGGCTTTCAATGTAATCTTTATGTTATGCCTAGTATTTCGTCTTGTGTGCTTTGAAGTACTTTTCTTTTTTAAAAGTAAAGCAGTCACTGGATACGTTTTTGCAGGCTTTCCTCAGTTTGTGTTCCGAGTTTTTAACCCCTACCTTGAACTGCTCAGACTCACTATCCTGTCGGAGAATGCTAAAGGGATGTACTTCAGATTCAGTTTGATGTCCAATTCATAGGCATGGGAGTAGGGGTGCTGGGGGTGCTGCAGTTCTCCCATAAATAATCATACTGGAGTTCAGAAGATGATTGAATAATAGAGATGTCTTTGAATTTTTTGTTTATCTTGTCACATTTGAGGCACACAAAGACAAAGGTCATTTGTTACACTATGTCTGACATTTGAATTGCTGCTTATTTGGTAACTTTCATGTACTTGTATTGATCTAGGTGGCAATCCTACCTTGGTGCAGAAAATGAAAGGATGTCAGTTTTTTCCTAACACATAACATTTAAATACCAAATTAACTACATGTGTATTTCAAATTATATCAGCAATTAGGAAAGCACAAGTTAAGAACATGTATTGTATTTTTTAAGTGTGATGGAAGCAAAGATTTTAATAGGATCAAAACAAATCAAGTCACTTTTCTTGGAGATCCACAAATGATAACTATTTGCTGAAACCCATTTTCCACACATTATTGTTTTAATGCTATATAGTTTTACCAGTAAAACTGCATGTCCATGCAAATTTAGTGGCCATTTCAATTGAAAATGTACCATCCGTAAATGACTCTGTTCTATCTCACCAGTTCTTTAAAATGCACCATCAGCTACATACCACACCATTACCACTCTTCTGCTAAACTGGCATGGCACATTCGCCACCCTTATGTTTTTTGAGTGATGCTTGAATTTTTCAAAATCCCTCTGATTTCAGTGATATATTATTAATGGCAGGACCCCCACTCCGAAAGCTATTCCGGCACCACTGCCAGCAGTAACAGTTTAATTGGAGGTCACTAAACCCTGATTGTTCAGGATCCTTCCCCTTCCCACACAATGCCCATCTCTTGGGCTGCCACATAAATTTCTCCTGTATTACTCGATCAGCACTTCTCACTCCAACTAGCATCCCAGTGCGGAGTGTTCTTCATCTCCGAGGTGGCTCCTCATCAGCAGGCAGTACTCTGGGCAAAGCTTTAGGTGACTGGAAATGGGTTGGGTCACCAACATTTTGCATTCTGATGACCTTCGTAACAGAGGTACCTGTGGGCTAAAAGATAATCTATTGGTTCCAGGGGCCAAATACATTTTAATTTTGTAGGGTGCTTGGTAGATACCCTAATCCGATTATGGTGGTCCAGATTTAGAAAATCATGATGGGAGTCTCCTTTATGGACTTTTCACTTACCTTGCACAGCCGCAGCGGATGGGACACAAACACACACATAAATGTTCACTCACAATCATGCATTCACACATGCACGCACACATACACATCCATTCGCAACATTCACTCCCAAATATCCATGCACCAATCATTAAAAATAAAATCATACTTACCTGCATGCACAGCGATCTGCGTCAGAAATCCCAGGAGGGCCGGAACTGCTGCCTTAGGGAAGGCAGCTGTCTTTCACTCGTCACAAAGTGGATTGGAATCAGTGGGACTGCTGACCCCACCCCTCTCCCTAATGAGGTGTCAGTGAATGACACACGGCCCTGGGCACTTCAGGGGTTAGAACTGAAGCGCTCGTGCCTGAAACAATCAGGGAGGCTCCTCATGTCATGAGGGGGTGGGCCTTGAGGTGGTTTACCAGGCTGAAGCGGCCACGCCCACAGGAGCTGTGACTTCTTCAGCCCAGCAAAATTCAGCTCAGGCAGCCAGGTGCCTGCACCTTTAGCGCATGTCTAACTCCTGGCTGTCTGACCTGAAAATAAAGGGCCAGATTTACAAGAAAGTGGTGCATCAGTACTGATGCATCACTTTTCTTGCGTCACCCTTGCCCCACCTAATGACACCATGTGTGCGTCGTATTTATAATACTGCACACCATGGTGGTCGTTAGAACAACAGTGTCAAATTTTTTTATGCTAATGTGGCGCTTTGCTACACTAGCATCAAAAATGTTGACGCTAGTGTAGCAAAGTGCAAGGAGGCCCATCGATTACAACATTGCATCATTTTAACTTTTTTTTAAATTACACCAAAAATGGTACAGTGAAGTCTTGTAGATTTCACTGCACCATTATTGCAGCCCTCCTAACACAGGAACTTCCCCTTTCCATACATGATGCCTGATGCAAGGGGTCTCAAAGTGGCACAATGCATGCGTTGCACCACTTTGTAGATATGGCTTGGCAAAAATTGCTTCCTTGAGCCTCATTAGCTTAAAAATAAATGCTGCTAATGGGGTGCAAGGAGGGGCAAGGGCCTTGTAAACCTGGCCCAAAGAGTGTTTTTCAAGCTGACCTTTGTTCAGCCTCACAGACACTTTTTATGGTGGCCAAAAGGTGAAGGGGCGTGACCTCTTAGCCCATTAGGACAGGCCTCAGCTGAGCCAAAGAAATGGGATATAGGCCTGATTGGTTCACTTTGAAAAGTTATATGAAATGTTATAGGTATAATCTGAATATTACAAAACTTATGAGAAAGGTAGGCCTGCATTACTTACATTAAAGCATTACTGTGAAAAGCATTTGTTAAAGGTAAAATACCTTTATCTGTGGATTGACGTTACACACTTTTACAGGCTGCAGAAATGCATTATGTTACACAAAATGTCACATATTACCTTAGTAGGCAATGGTTTGGTGGTAGTCACACCCTCTAATAAAACCTAGAGGATCGAATTTTCACTTTGATTATCCTTGTTAGGCTATTTTGAGAGAAGAAGTATATTGTTCTGCCAAACACAATTTTGTTCATATTTGTAATTTTATAGCTGTATGCATCATGGTTGCTAGCTTCAATAGGCTTATGTTGTTATGGAATCAAGACAACAGTAAAGACTTTAGGCCATATTATTTCATTGGGAAAATTAATCGCAGATTCCCTAGGTTTGTTCTGTTTATTATAAAATGTAATACCAAAACCAGTAGGCCTAACTTACATTCGGTGAAAAGCCTGTGTTTAAGACAATAGACCTTTATGGTTGAAATGTTAAATTTGTTAAAGCCTGTAGCTTTACCTGTAGGCAGGTGTTTGGTACATGGAATCTAAAAACTAGTAGGTAAGGGTTTTGGTATTTATGACCCACTAAAACAAAACTTTGGGATAGAAGATTCTCCTTAATAGGCCATTTTAGGAAGAATTTTATATTGTTTGGACAACTATAAATGTGTACATATTTGAATTTACTTTATGGTATACCTAATGGTTGCCTTGTGGGAGGACCTATGCTCAGTATAGTAGGTTTGAGTTGGTTATGGGTTCATTCGGAAAAGTTACACGCGAAAGCAACCTTTGACCCTGCTTGCAGGTAGGTCGCTCCCCGCTCTGCCTTCTGTGCCACCTCCTCTCCCGTTACCTTTTTGCCTTTTTTCCCTGCCGCTGCGTCCCCTGCGGCCCCTCCCACCTCCCCCCTCCTTCTCACCTCTTCATTAGGCTTTTTTCCCCGCTGCTGCGTCCCCTGCGGCCCCTCCCGCCTCCCACCTCCTTCTCACCTCTTCATTAGGTTTTTTTCCCCCTCCGCTGCATCCCCTGCGGCTCCTCCCGCCTCCCCCTCCTTCTCACCTCTTCATTAGGCTTTTTTCCCCACCGCTGCGTCCCCTGCGGCTCCTCCCGCCTCCCCCTCCTTCTCACCTCTTCATTAGGCTTTTTCCCCGCCGCTGCGTCCCCTGCGGCCCCGCCCCCCCAGCCCTCTCATTGGACAGGCCCTCCCGCCTCCCAGCTGCCACTCCCACCCTCCCCTCCTCTTATGGCAGCCGCGGCGCAGCCGCGCAGCGGACACACGCAGCGGGCGTGCCGCTGGCACGCCAAAGGCGCACCAAAGGCAAGCCCGTCTGCGCCCGTCCGCGTCCAGCACCAGAACCCCTGGCCCTCTCAGACACACCTACTCCCCCCTCACCCTCCACTCTCTCAACCCAGGCCCCCGCCCCACATGCACCACATCTAGCCCCACACACACTCATGGCCCCTTCACCTACCACACCTGCCACTTCTCCTGCTTGTCATCCCTCACACCACACACCAACCACAGGGACCCCACCTTCAACAAAGACAACACCCCCAACTCAAGACTCACCCACCCTGCTCCCACCAACCAACCCCACAGCACACCAGCCCACAACCAGAACACACCCCGCAACAACACCCTCACGCACCACACCAACGCCACCCACCACAACCACCTGAACTGCCTGCTCCTCAACATCCGCTCCCTTCATAAACATGCCATAGAACTCTGGGACCTCATCACATCACACTCACCTGACATCGCCTTCCTCCCTGAAACCTGGACCAACCCCTCCTCAGAACCCGACATAGCCATAGCCACCCCCAAAGGATACAAACTCCAACACAAAGACCGCCTCAACAGGCCAGGTGGACACCATCAAAGTCACCACCAGCTCCCAAGACACTATCGGCAACACTGAACACATGCACTTCCTCATCCACATCAACAACAACTCCACCCTCAGAGGTACACTAATCTACAGACCACCTGGACCACGCCCCGCCTTCTGCGACACCATCGCCAACAGCATCAGCCCGTACGCCCTCACCTCCACAGACTACATCATCCTCGGTGATTTCAACATTCACTTAGAAAACCCACAAGACCACAACACTACCTCCCTCATAGACAACCTCAACAACCTCAGACTCAAACAACTGGTCACCGCACCCATCCACTCAGCAGGACACACGCTGGACGCAATCTTCATCTCAAGCCAACACATAGCCTACACCCACACCACAGAACTCCTCTGGACTGACCACCGCTGCATCCACTTCTCCTTCACCAAACCCCCCACACACCACACCCTACCGCATGTGGGACAAGATCCCCACAGAACGACTAAACTCCCAACTGGCCATAACCCCCCCCACACCAACCACCCCAACGCAGGAGCACACAACCTCTCCAAATGGATCACTACCTGCGCAGACACACTAGCCACCCTCAGAAAACACATCACCACCCGCAACATCAAGAACACCCCATGGTTCACTTCAGGACTCCAAGCGCAAATGCCGCCAAGCTGAGAAAATATGGAGACTAGAACCTTCCTCAACCAACTTCTCCACCCCCAAAACCACCATTCGCACCCATCACCAACTCATACGCACCGCCAAAAGAGATCACTACAAGACACGCCTTGACAACAACTCTCAAAACAGTAAAGAACTGTTCACCATCATCAATGAACTTGCCAAACCCAAAGCCAGCAACATAGACCCCACACACACACAGCCCCTATGTGACGCCCTTTCCAACCACTTCCTCCACAAAATCCTAGACATCCACAACAGCTTCATACCAAACATACCCCTCACTCACCCAACTCGACCCCCACTCAAGACCCCCCCACCACACTATCCACATGGACCCCCACCACACACGAAGAAACCGTAAAAACCATGAACTCCATCCACTCCGGTTCCCCTTCCGACCCCTGTCCACACCGCATCTACAACAAAGCTAGCCCTACCATCGCCCCCATACTCTACAACATAATCAACTCCTCTTTCGACTCCGCCACCTACCCAGACCCCTGGAAGCATGCAGAAATTACTGCTCTCCTAAAAAAAAAAAAAAGCCGACCCGGAGATCCTCTCCAACTACTGCCCCATCTCCCTCCTCCCTTTCCCCGCCAAGGTTGCAGAGAAATTAGTCAACACCCGCCTATCCCACTTCCTCGAAGCAACCAACACCCTTGACCCCTCACAATCAGGGTTCCGCAAGAATCACAGCACAGTAACCGCCCTCATTGCATGCACTGACGACATCAGGACCAAAGTCGACCAAGGCGAGACCGTCGCACTCATCCTCCTAGACCTCTCCGCAGCTTTTGACACCGTCTGCCACCACACACTCCGCACACGCCTCCACAACATAGGAATCTGCTACAAAGCCTTAGACTGGCTCACCTCCTTCCTCACCAACCGGACCCAGAGAGTCCGCCTTCGCCCCTTCCACTCCAACACCACCAAGATCACCTGCGGAGTCCCCAAAGGGTCCTCCCTCAGCCCCACACTCTTCAACATCTACATGATCCCCCTAGCCAACATCCTCCGAGCACACGGAACGACTATCCTTTCCTATGCAGATGACACCCAACTCATCCTCTCCCTCACCCGCAACCCCACCACCGCCAAAACCAACCTACACGCCGCTCTCCTAGACACCGCCAACTGGATGACCACTAACCACCTCAAGCTCAACTCAAACAAAACCGAGATCATCATCTTTGGCCCCAACAAAACCACATGGGACGACTCCTGGTGGCCCACCGCCCTAGGCCCCGCAACCCACACACGCAACCTCGGCATCATCCTCGACCCCTCCCTCTCCATGACACAGCAAATCAATGCTCCAACCTCCTCCTGCTTCCACACACTCCGCACTCTAAAAAAATCCTTCAAATGGATCCCCCCAGAAACCAGAAAGACAGTCACCCACGCACTCATCAGCAGCAGACTACGCCGGCACCACACTCAAACTCAAACGCAAACTCCAAAGTATCCAGAACACAGCCACGCGCCTCGTCCTTGGCCTCCCCCGCCACAAACGAATCTCACCACACCTCAAATGCCTTCACTGGCTCCCCATAGACAAGAGAATCACATTCAAGATCCTCATCCACGCACACAAATCCCTCCACAACACCGGCCCAACCTACCTCAATGAAAGAGTAAACTTCCACACTCCCACACGCAACCTCCGATCAGCCGACCTCGCCCTAGCCACAGTCCCCCGCATCCAGCACACCACCACAGAAGGCAGGTTTTTCTCCTACCTCGCCCTCAAAACCTGGAACTCCCTCCCCACCGACCTTCGCAAAACCAAAGACCTACTGGTCTTCAGAAAGAACCTCAAGACATGGCTGTTCGACCAGTGACCCTCCCTGTCCCCCGCCTGGTCTCCCCCCCCCCCCCCAGCGCCTTGAGACCCTCACGGGTGAGTAGCGTGCTCTACAAATTTTATTGATTGATTGATTGATTGATACCATAGATCTGATCTGAAAAATAAAGGCAGAGACAATAGGAGTCATTTACTATCACTGCATATGTTAAAATCAATAGACTTATAAGCATGTATTGTTATTCCACAGTGTGAAATCCTACAGACAAGTACTTTGTTATACGTAATTAATCTCACAGATTATGTTTGGGGGCAAATATTATAGTGTTGATTACCCACTTTGACTATTATAATTATTGCTAGAATCTTTTTGAAAGACCTGACAGGCTTGGTTGTCTACCAGGATCTTGTAATTAAAAAAACCCATTAAAAATACATTTGTACATACACTTTTATGACCTATTGGCATTGTCAATGTGACTGTCTTTCAGCTATGGGGTATAGCAGCACGGCTACTGTTCAGCATGGCTGAAAGTCATGAAAAAATGCACTATAATGCAGCCTGCGCTGGCTATGTCATAGCACTTTTTTGTTTGGCAGGAGGGGCGGGACAAAAAACACAAAATGGGGGATGGGACTGATAACACATATGAACCTTGATAATTTGACTTACAAGGGGACTCGTTTTAGGCCAATGAATCTTTTGACCATGTTTGGGGACTTCCCAGAACGAGATATCCGTTTAGCATCTCAATCAATAGATCAATAACTTCATCAATGTTCACAATAACTAATCAATCAAATTAACCAATAACATTTAAAAAGAGTCAAACACACCATGACCCTTCAGCCATGAATAATCACACAAATCTAGTCAGATTTAGGATATTTATTCCTTATTAGTTACACTCTAGTATCATATTTATTAGTCGCAAAATCAATAAGCACATCAATACCATTATAACTTGGCAACTCGAGTAAGACTTTATCAAAGCATAGGTCATGAACATTAGAATAAAGCACGACGTTAACATGAATCAACTTTAGCAGAGTATCATTAGTACATTATTCAACAAAGCAAGGATTCAGTCATTTGTCTATTTGCATCCAATATTAGTGAACTCCTCAACTATCCACGAATTAGCATCAGCATGTTGGGCTTCATGCAAAACAATTTAGCAACATGAATTTGGAAAACATCTAACTATGGTATCATAAGAGCAGTTGGTACCTAGAACAAAAAGGCAAACAGACAATTACAAGTTATCATCAGATAGTTACCCATCCGAATGAGTCAGCATGCAGGATCAGTCGTTCGACACTTGTCGTTCCAGTCAGTAGTTCAATTGTCTTCCCCTAGTCCAGGCGACCTTGCACCTGTTGCGAATTACACTGTTGCATTTGGCAAGAATGTCTCCTTGCGCAAGTCAGGTCACATGAGAAAGAATTTACTACGGCTACACACATATCTCTATCTTCTGGAAAAGTACAGCTTTGTGTCCTTCAGAAAAAGCAGCACATTGCACGTTAGAAAAGCACAGTTAATATGAGACCAGCCAGCTAGGCCCAGACCCCTGCTAACTAAGGCCTAGTGAGTAATTTAGCATAACCCTAATACATAACTCTTAATGCTAATACAAAATCATACATTAGTACACTGTTAATTCATTATTAGTCAGTTTCATTAATCACTGTATACATTGATGGCCACTCCCCGTGGGCACATTTCAAATGCGTACATTGATTTTCTTCTAAGTTAATACATCTTCTATGCGGCTTCATTACACATTATTTTGCAAGCTTTTCATGTTAATGTTAATTTTAAAAGTCACACTGCAACAATCCGTCCTCTGATGAATCTTGTCATCACACAAACCTTTTCTCTTACAATTTGCATTTTAAAATTCTCTCATCTCAATTTCTTCCCTCAATTTTGCCCCTTCCAATTTGGCTCTGAACATTTTCTCCTTTTTCTTTTCTTCCCTCCTCTTATTATGTTTTGCCATTTATAATTGTATTCTTTTACTAATTTTGCATGACAGCCATAATCCAAAAGGGCAAGCAAAAACAATCAATATTCCCTGTATTATTTTTCCCAGTATCCCATGCCAAATATTACTAAACCAACTTCCCACTTTAGCAAGTCCCTTTCCAACCTTTTCCCAAACTCCAGGTTCTTTCAGCTCCTTCAAATCTGTACTATCTCTTGTTAGGTTAGTAAGCATACTTTTAATCTCATTACTATTATCAGGTATATAGGCACAACAATGTCGCTCATTAAGCATTTTACAAACTCCACCATTTTTTGCTAAAAGAATGTCAAAGCAAGCCTGTTTTGAAGGGTCATAGCCCTCTCCGCAGCAAGTTCAGTTTCCATCAGGAGTATAGCCCCTGTAAAATTTGTCAGCATGTTTTCCACAATAGTAGACAACTTTCGAATCTTTATGGAGTTCAAGATAACTCCCAATGAAGGAATTATTCCCCCAAATATGTCTCCTACTACACCAGCAGCAGTCTCTCTCCTTTGTCTAGTACGATGTAATTCAGACAATTTCAGAAACTTTTTCAAGTCCTCTAATTGATATATCTTTGGGAAAACTATCCCCAAATAACATGTCCCATACCATCCCTTTGGAAGACGGTAATAAGCATTAAGTCCACATATATAATGGATCCCAGGGATTGCTGGATCCTGTCCATTTAACATGAACGTCCATTTACTCTAAAACAAAAACACATGCTTACATTCACTCGTTCCCACAAACACATTGTCATAATATGACTTTGGTCGCGTTATGCACAGCTTGCCTACGTGTAGTGCATCTAAAGCTAATTTCTCTTGTTCCCTAATTGCGCTATAACTCTCACTATTTACAAAAGTTCGCTGCTGCAATCCTTTCTCCAATTTCCCCTTCAATGCCCTCCTTCTATCTTCCGTGTGAGCTAGAAAGCTTTTCTCTACAGGTGTAAGCAGACATGTCAGATTATTGCGGTGTGCATAGGATGTACTAATTGTTAATGTTGCTTCAAAGAACCCCTTAACTAGTTTTATGTTATAGTATTTCGCTACACTATTTAAGTCATCTATGATAGGCACATAAGAAAACACAAGATCATTGTTCAAATAAAAGTACTGAATCTCTTTCTGGTTATACAATCGTGTTAGAAACAAACTACAGCTTATCCCATATGTTAAAGGCAAACTATGGTAGGTAACTCCCTCTTGCACTGAAACAGGAATTTGTGTACACACATAACAATCTTTCGCATCCATAGTGTCAACATACTCACTCAGCAAGCGATAGAAAACATTAGTTGATAGTTCCCCTTTCGCATTAGTTCCCTCATCCAAATATCTTGTGTCCTGCTCAAACCTCTCCCAAGCTGTTAGTGTAGCAGCGGTCTCAGGAATTGTAGCATTGTTAGTTTCACTCTTATCCACCAATGGCATTCCCACAATCAGAACTATAATGAATATCACACACACAAACCCAAACCAACACCCAAACATTTACAGCACCTATTCCCCTTATTATCATCTCTAGTGTTAGCCATGATCTGTAAAGAATTAGAAAGCAAAGTGCTATAAGTTCAACCAACAACCAACAGAGGATGGTTAAATCCTCTTTTATTTTTTTTTCAGCAGGTTAAAGCAAACAAAAGTCTCTCTGCAGCAAATATTTACAGTTTTCACATTCACTCCCAGGATCCTTGTCAATTCTGGTTAGCAGCTTGTCAAAATCAGTTCTCAAAAGTCAATTTAGGTTAACAGTATCACATCCGGTAATTTATCAGTCTCTTTTCTCAGTTTTCTTTAGCTCAATTTTCACATCAACACAGTCTCTTTCTCTGGCCAGACTCAGATGCCAAAGTACTGACCTGGGACTTCTCGATCAAAACAGAACGCCAAGAACTCTTGTTGCCACTCAGCTGACGTTGCATATGCCCATTCAGGACCTGCGTACCTTCTGTTTGCTACTCTCTTTCTTTTCAACTTGCGATCACCTTGCAACTCTCCTTCACTCAGATCTTCTTTCCTTGTTGTATCAACTTCTTCATCTATTGCATCATCAACAACCACTCTTCCTTTTGTCACTTGCAATTTTGGCCACTTATCTCCTTTCAGTGTCTCTCTGGTCTTTGATCTTCCTTGTGGCAGCTCGTCGCCCTCCTCTGACTCTATGGTGCTCAGGAGGAGTATGGTCACTCTGACTCTCTTCCGCCTCAACTCCTTCGCCTTCTGGGTCTGTCAGGGGCTAAAATTCTTGTCTGTAGCCGCCTACTTCTGGGAGAACCTTCTTCTGACTCAGTCCTCCTGGCGCCTCAGTTGAGGTAGGCTCACAGTCACCCCTCTGGGTCTCTTCTCCTTCGTCTCTTATTGGAGTGACTAGGCCGTCCTCAACGGGCCCTCCTTCTGTCTCAGTTCCCCTTTGATTACTCTCCGGCCCTGAGACTTCCTTTTCTGTTGCTGTTACTTTTGACAACTCAATTTCCTCATCAGTTGGACACGTCATCTTTTTCGTGTGACTGGCATGAATCTAGTTTGGAATTCCCACATATTTCACAGCAGTAGTAGTCGTTAGTATTACTTGATATGGCCCCTTCCAACGTGGTTCCAAACACGACTTCCTCACGTGTTTCTTGATGACAACCCAGTCACCAGCTTTCAGGTTGTGACCTGGATCACTTATCGGTGGCAGTGTGGTAGCTTCCATCTGGTGAGAGAAATAGCAGACCACGTCAGCCAGACCCTTGCAGTAGTCCAACACCATATCATCCGTGATATTCACAAGAGCATTTGCAGGCACTGCAGGCAGTCTCATAGCTCGGCCCATGAGAATTTCCTGAGGAGACAGTCCTGTCTTCTTGTTGGGCGTGTTTCTCATTGACATTAACACCAAAGGCAATGCATCAGGCCATTTCAAATTCGTAGCCGCACACATTTTTGCCATTCTCGACTTCAGGGTACCATTCATTTGTTCCACTAATCCTGATGCTTCAGTGCGGTAACTACAATGCAACTTCTACTCAATGTTTAATGCTGAACACAATAGCTTAACCACCTCATTGTTGAAGTGACTTCCTCTATCTGATTTTAAAGAGATCTGAAACCCTAAACGTGGGATCAATTCCCTAAGCAGCAGCTTCGCTACTGTTAGACTATCATTTCTGGGTGTAGGGTAAGCTTCAATCCAGTGACTAAAGATGCACACAATCACTAACACCTATCTCAGACCTCCACATACAGGCATGTCAATAAAGTCCGATTGCATTCTGCTAAATGGACCTCCTGCTCTCCCAATGTGGCTCAAATTCACCACTGTCCCTTTCCCCACATTCATCTGCTGACAGAAGATGCACCTGTGACAAATCACTTCTGCGGCTTGTCTGAACTTTGGGTTAAACCAGTCAATTTTGAACAACCTGATCGTGGCATCTCTCCCAATATGTGCTTGCCCATGGTAAAATCTTGCAAACTGTGACAGAAGACTGTTTGGCAAAACCATCTTCCCTTCATCTGAAACCCACAAATCATCTGGTCTTTGTACACATTCCATCCTAACCCAAGAACGCTTCTCATCTTTGCGGGCACGTCCCTGCAACAATTTCAATTCCTCCAACGTGTCAACCACCCTTAATGCGTAACCTGTGCATGTCTCATTTTCTGTTTCAGGTAACAATTCCCACTGATCCTTGAACGATATACAGTTCAATGCGCAAAACCTTGCGACTTGATCCGCATATCCATTTCCCATTGACACAAAGTCTTGTGATTTCAAATAAGCGCTGCATTTCACCACAGCAATTTCATGAGGTAACTGAATCGCGTGCAACAACTCCTTAATTCTTTCACCATTTTTCACTGGAGAACCAGAAGAGGTCAGGAAACCCCTCTGTGACCATAGCAGGCCAAAATCATGAACAATTCCAAATCCGTACCTGCTATCAGTATAGATTTTTACTCTCAATTCGGCGGCAGCATGGCAAGCTCTAGTAAGAGCAACCAATTCAGCCACTTGAGCGGAATACACTCTCAAGCCAAGACGCTTCCAGGATACCAGTGATTGTACATACAGCGTATCTGGCTCTCAGCACTCCTACTGAGTCTCTCAAACATGTACCATCAACAAAGATAATTTTGTCATTTTCTTCCAATTGGGTATCTTTAATATCAGGCCTCGGTTTGATGCACATTTCGGTTACCTCAAGGCAATCGTGTTCTACATCATCAGCATCCACAACTTCTGTGTTCTCATTTGGAGGCAAAGTTGGCGGGTTCAGCACTGTACATCTTTTCAACGTTACATTTGGTGACCCCAATATAATTGTTTCTTATTTCGTCAGTCTTGCGTTTGTCATGTGCTGTGTTTTGGTACGGGTTAACAAGATCTCAACTGAGTGAGGGACCATAACTGTTAAAGGATGTCCCATCACTATGCCTTCACATTGTGCAATGCTTTGACCAACTGCTGCTACTGCACGCAGACAACCCGGTAAGGCTGCTGCAACTGTGTCCAAAGTAGCTGAAAAATATGCTACTGGTCGGTTTGCACCTCCATGGACCTGTGTCAGGACAGACAAAGAACATGCATCACGTTCATGACAAAACAAGACAAAAGGCTTTGTGTAGTCAGGCATACCTAAAGCTGGAGCCCTACACATACACTCTCTCAATTCAATAAACGCCTTCATTTTTTTCTCTGTCAGTGTTAGGACATCTGGCCCATCCTTAATCATCAGTCTCATCAATGGCTTGGAGATGACTGAGAAATTTGGGATCCACTGGTGACAGTAGCCCACCATTCCCAGGAACGTCCTAACGTCTCTCCGTGTCGTTGGGGGATTCATCTGCAATACGGCAGTCACTCTCTCCCTGGATAACTTCCCCGACCCTTTCTCAATTACATGACCTAAGTATTTGACCTCGTGCTGACAATACTGCAGCTTCTTTGGGGACACTTTATACCCATTCTTTCCCAAGTGGCAGAGCAAAGCAATCGAATCGTATTTGCAGTCATCTCTCGTTTTGGATGCAATCAACAAGTCATCAATGTACTGCACTAGAGTCGATTGAAAAGGCAATTCCAATGACTCCAAATCTTTCTTCAGTATCTGATTGAAGATGGAAGGTGATTCCGAAAACCCTTGGGGAATTTGACACCAACTGTAGACCTTGTCCAAGAATTTGAAACTAAAAAGAAATTGTCTGTCCTCATGAAGGGGCACAGAAAAGAACGCTTGGGACAAATCAACTACTGTGAACCACTCTGCATCGCATGGAACCTGAAACATGATCACAGCTGGATTTGACACCACTGGGCAACATTTCACCACTATGTCATACATTTTTCTCAAGTCTTGGACAATTCGAACTTTCCCACAAGGCTTTCTCAGTCCCATTATTGGTCAATTGCATGGACTGCTCATCACTTCTTTCAAACCTCCTTGCTTCACAAAGTCTGCAATTACCTGTGCTACCTGTATAAGAACATCTTGCGCCATGTGGTACTGCGGTACCTGAGGGAACACAGCATTTGGCATTACACTAACTTTAACTGGTTCCACTCCTTTTATCAGTCCCACTTCCTTTCCTGTCAAGTCCCACACTTTCTCTCTGACTGTGCCCTGCAAGTCTGCTGGCAAATCAGTCACTGTGAACATTGGGAAGAAGTTAATCAGAGGATACTCCTCTTCTGTCGTCTCCGTTTCAGGATCTGAAATCTGACCATCATCCCCTTCATCATCACTGTTTGTCTGCACTTCAATTCCCTCACTGGAACAGGTGATAGAACATCTTGTCTTGAACAGTAAGTCTCTTCCCAGTAGGGACACAGGACTCAAATCACAGACTACGAACCTGTGCAACCCCTGGAAAGTACCAATCTCAACCTGAACCGGATCTGTGATCAGGTTAGTCAAGAGTTGAGTCGCCACTCCTACCACCTTAACTGTGCATCCAGGAAGAGGCAGCTTCGGAACCTCTCTTCACTTCTGACTGTAGAGCGTGTAGCTCCTGTGTCAACCAAGAATGAGACTTTGTGACCCATCACTTTCCCTTGCACGTAAGGTCCCCTTTGATCTACTTTTAAGGACGCTGCAAGCCTACACTCCTCACCATCTGAGCTCTCATCTGACCATTCATCGTTTATTCCATTCTCACCACGCAATGGGAACTGTTGTACTGCGTTATATTGACTCATTCCTTGACCTGTGACCTGTTGAGGAAGCATCACCTGTTACTGTCCCATTGATGCTAAGGGCAACTGCATTTGCTGTCTAGGTACCAAAGGAACCTGCTGTTGTGTTTGCTGCATCTGCACTGGTTGTACAAATGACATCTGCACTTGTTGCATGGGTTAAAGACCCTGCATCTAAACCATGTTATTCTGAAAGTTCGGATTAGGGCCTCTCATCCTTGGTCCTTTAACATTTTGGAATGCATTGACATCATTGCTTTGTTGAACAACGCCCTCCTGCACCATCATCAGGCACTCCCGCTTCCAGTGTCAGACGCACCTGTAAGCATGACAAGATAACACCTTCTTCATTCCCTGCACATCATTTTGAACCACTATGGTGTTCAGATCTGGACCACGGTTCACAAAACCTCCTCGACCTCTGCCTCTCACTTGCGCCTGGAACATCCCGTTTCCTTGCGTCTGTTGCATCATCTGCTGTAAACCATTTCCCTGCATCCCTGCTTGTGCTGCCTTAATTTGCATTACCATTACCTTCTCCTTCAACTTTCTCTGCTTCAACTCAATTTTGTCACTACAGTATTTCGCATACTGCAACACCTCGTCAATTGGCTTTGCTTGCCAACAGATCAAATGATTCTTAATCATCTGACAAATCTCGGGTCTCAATCCTTCAACAAATCTGAACACAAGGTGATTCATGTCCTTTGCCTCTATGACCTCTGTACCACTGTAGTGCTTGAACGCCTTCAACAACCTTTCATATTATGCATGTATCGACTCTTTGGCTTCCTGTGCCATTCGATCAATCTTTTGCCAATCAATATTTTGCGGCGACACCTTCTGCTTCAAGAACTCAATCGCCTTATAGTAGTACCTCATCACCTCAGGAGACGGTGCTCCTGTGGCTCTGTCCCTTGCCGGTTCCGCTGTTGGCCAATTCACACTTCTTCTGCACTCAAGCCACAAGTCAGCTGGAACTATAATCTCAAACAGGGTATTCAGGTCTTCCCAAAGTTACTTCGCAAGCTTCACAAACCTATCTGTCTGCTGGTACCACTCCATTGGTTTCTCCCTCAGCCTGGGAAAGTCATTTGTGAATGACAGAATGTCACCGCTCGACCATGGTACATGGACAAGAACACCTCCTGCCGTCTCTGTCATAGGTAATATCTTAATTATACCGGTATCCGATGCCGGTTTCGCCTGCTGCTGCGCCGAGCAGTCACTTTTCCTTTTATCTCTTTTCTTTGCCCATCTGCCTTCCCACTTCTCTAAGGCTCCCCAAACTTGTGCACTCTGTAATATTTCTTCAAGGTGTGCCTACATCCCAGTAGACCTCATGGGATCAAAATACTTGGGCTCAAAATATAACCTATAACTTCTCTTCGGATGTTTAGTATTGTCTGAGTCTATGCCGTATTTATCTGCCGGATTTGACAACTTCTGGTGCACCTTGCTCACTTCTTTAGTTATCTTTGGGCACAGATACCTCAACTCTGCTTCAGCGTATGACTCTAGCCTATTCACTCCCATGCTCCCTTCAACTAGTTCAGCTGCCTCCATGCCCAGCCTCACAAAATTCAGGTACTCTTCTCTTTCTGACCGCTCTGCTGTCACAGGAGTAGTCTGTGGTTAATTTAATTTGTCTAACCATTCGTTCAGTTGTTGCGCAGTTAAGCCTTGCAATGAGATATTTCCCGCCTGCATTATCGATGTTTGCGGCACATTCGCACTTGAGATCTGCGGAGTTAGCAGTCCCAAACCTGACTGACTCATGGTATCTGGATGAACCCCAATCGGACTGAAGTCTAACAGGGACCTAGATCTCTCTATTGTCTGTTCCACTGGTGTCATCCCTTGAGAGTTCCCTACGAACCCTCCTCTTGTCATCTCTTGGGTCATTACTCCCTGATCGCATGCACTAGGCTTCGCCTGTGCATATAATGGTACTGGCGGACCAACTGTAATAGGTAAGGATATGGCGGCTGGCGACTGCCTGCTTCCCAAAACCTGTGGAGCATTAGCCCCGATATTTTGATTTATTATCAGTGCTGTAGCTAACTGCGGTCCTGTGACCGAGGTGTAATTTAGGACCATCTTTTGCTGTGCCTGACGCAGTAAAAGTGGAGTTGGCTCAGTCTGTATTAGCTTTTGTCTCGTATATGCCGGATCAAATTCGTAGTAGTCTCTAATATTGGGACATCAGGGTAAAGTCTCTGAACCGGTGGTGGCTATAACTGTGTCTGCATCTCTGGAGCAGTAGACACACTGACATTATTCTGTATCGGAACTGGTGTTGCGACTGTATTAACCTGTACTGTGTTTGTTGTCCCCTGGTTTTGAGACGAATTTATAGGACCTGCACTAGTACTTGGTCTATTATCATCTAGGGCATATGGTGGTGGTCGATCGTAGCAACTGATTAAGGAACTCATCATCATCTGAGTCATCTGCCTCTGCCCAGGACTTCTTAGTCTCCTTTTCTTTGCTAGAACCCTTATCCGTCTTACAAGTGGCTTTCCCTCCTTGGGTTCTGCCTTCTTGAGTTATTGCTGGAAACATCCTAACTTCCACTACTATTTATCTTCTCCAAACCCTCTGTGCGCTATCCCACCTAGCTTCTGCTAGTGTCTTTTCAGCTTTCCTCATTCTCCTCTCAAACTTCTGTTGCTGCTGTCGTATTGCCATCAGTTCCCAAATTGCTAACACCTCGAACTGTGCTGGCCACGGAGGTGGCTTTTGTTAATTTAATACCCTCCGCAAATTTTCCAAAATCCTTATATTGAACGTTCCGTGCTCCAGAAACCCCAAACACCCTTCTTTCTCTGTCATTTTGCACCATTGCTTAAGCCAAAGACATGGCGCGACTCCCCTCTCCTCCATTACGGCATAAGCTAGTGTATCCTCTGGCGGTGTAGGTTCCCCCACACTCGCGGTAATGTACACTTCTCCCCACAAAGCGCTCTTTAAAGCCTTGAAAAACTTCATTTTTTGCGTCTTTTACTTTCTAACAATTGAATCAGGAAGTGACTTTAATTCCCAGAACTCTCTTCACCTACCTTCCCAACCAATCGCCTCTCACGGACGGCTGCCAATCCGTGCGCGAGCCTTCTTACTAACTGACCTATCCCAGCGCATCTCCAATGACGTTACACTCAAACACACTGCGGCTGACAAAGTCTTGAGGCTTGTCTTCCTCACTCTCGATTCGCACAAACTAATGCAATATATTACGAGCACTAACAAAAACTCAAATTTGCCGGTTTAATACAGGAAGGGTAACACAATTCCTTCAGAACTTTACAGAGATTTTGCTTAGCCTCGGCCGCTACTCACTCCTTCTCAGATCCCGCACTCGCAAGCAAAATTTGACCTGCAAATTTTACTCTCGACTTGTCAACGGGTTTTTCTAGTGCACTTTAGAACTCACCAAATCTCCATCGAAGTTTTCATTCATTCACTATGACTGAAACTCGATCGTTAACCACGCCCGATTGACCTATTAAACCGCACAAATTACAACATAAACCATCAATATACTCCGGAGTCTTAGACCACGCAGGGTCCGTACATTACCAACAACCACGTGGACAATTTTTTTAGCACAAAGCACCACGCTCACATGAAGTTCGCCGATTTCCCTACTCTCATACTGCGGAGTACGCACACTCCTACTAAAACATTACCTGGCCTACTCTCTCCTTCTCAGATCCCGCACTCGCAAGCAAAATTTGACCTGCAAATTTTACTCTCGACTTGTCAACGGGTTGTTCTAGTGCACTTTAGAACTCACCAAATCTCCATCTAAGTTTTCATTCATTCACTATGACTGAAACTCGACTCGTCAACCACGCCCGATTGACCTATTAAACCGCGCAAATTACAACATAAACCATCAATATACTCCGGAGTCTTAGACCACGCAGGGTCCGTACATTACCAACAACCACGTGGACAATTTTTTAGCACAAAGCGCCACGCTCACATGAAGTTCGCCGACTTCCCTACTCTCATACTGCGGAGTACGCACACTCCTACTAAAACATTACCTGGCCTAAAATTCTCACAAACTTCACAATTCACCTGCGGTATGCATATGCTGTTCAAGCGCCAACCCTATGTCACTCACACTATCACTAGAACACAGAGAACATACCCCAACTCACTTCGCAATGCTCCGAAATTCCAGGAAAGTCATTTGGGACTTAGGGGCACATCATCTCTCCAATTTGCATTACCTCAAAAAAAAAATTCAAACAATGGTCCCCCTTCCTAGGGCCCCAAAGGGCCAAAACCGTCCTCTGCTACCAGAACTGATAACGCGTCCGAACCTTGATAATTTTACTTACAAGGGGACTCGTTTTAGGCCAATGAATCTTTTCACCACGTTTGGGGACTTCCTAGAACAAAATATCAGTTTAGCATCTCAATCAATAGATCAATAACTTCATCAATGTTCGCAATAACTAATCAATCGAATTAATCAATAACATTTAATAAGAGTCAAACACACCATGACCTTTCAGCCATGAATAATCACACAACTCTAGTAAGATTTAGGATATTTACTCCCTATTAGTTACACTCTAGTATCATATTTATTAGTCCCAATATCAATAAGCACATCAATACCACTATAACTTGGCAACTCAAGTAAGACTTTATCAAAGCACAGGTCATGAACATTAGAACAAAGCACGGCGTTAACATGAATCAACTTTAGCAGAGTATCATTAGTACATCATTCAACAAAGCAAGGATTCAGTCATTTGTCTATTTGCATCCGATATTAGTGAACTCCTTAACTATCCTCGAATTAAAATCAGCATGTTGGGCTTCATGCAAAACAATTTAGCAACATGAATTTGGAAAACATCTAACTATGGTCTCTATCAAAAGAGCAGTTGGTACCTAGAAAGAAAAGGCAAACAGACAATTACAATTTATCATCAGATAGTTACCCATCTGAATGAGTCAGCATGCAGGATCAGTCTTCGTCCTCAGGACATCAGTCGAATCACCATCAGCCAGGGCAGGCAGGCAAGTCTCAGTAGGGCATAGCAAGAAAACTCTTCCCTCATAAGGAGAGGTGCATATCAGGCAAGGGGTGGGATGAGGATGGTTTAAAGTATAAGACAGCTAAAGACAAAGTATCTCAGACTGGCAAAGGGTGATGAAGAATGGCGAAGAATGGCTCCGTAATGGCTGATTTCTCTTCAGGCCACGCCGTTATATCAAAGTTGTCGAACAAGTCTCTAATTTCCCATTGGGCAATATTTGGTGCATCGTTATCTCTGTCCAATTATCCGTCACACACCTTACTAGAATTTTCACCTTAGACAGTTCTCATGCAGTTGATTGGCTCCTGTGATTGACATCTTCAATGGGTGGAATGTCAGGTAAGAAAAGTTACATTTGTCGTTCCAGTCAGTAGTTCTATTGTCTTCCCCTAGTCCAGGCGACCTTGCACCTGTTGCGAATTACACTGTTGCATTCAGCAAGAATGTCTCCTTGAGCAAGTTGGGTCCCATGAGAAAGAATTTACTATGGCTACACACATATCTCTAGCTTCTGGAAAAGTACAGCTTCGTGTCCTTCAGGAAAGCAGCACATTGCACATTAGAAAAACACATTTAATATGAGACCAGGCAGCTACGCCCAGACCCTTGCTAACTAAGGCCTAGTGAGTAATTTAGCATAACCCCAATGTATAACTCTTAATGCTAATACAAAATCATACATTAGTACACTGTTAATTCATTATTAGTCAGTTTCATTAATCATCGTATACATTGGTGGCCACTCCCCGTGGGCACATTTCAAAAGAGTACATTGATTTTCTTCTAAGTTAATACATCTTCTATGCGGCTTCATTACCCATTATATTGCAAGCTTTTCATGTTAATGTTAATTTTAAAAGTCACACTACAACAGGACAAGCAACACAACATGGGAGGGGGTGGAGGGCGTGTGGGAAGAAGGTAAAAAAGCACTATGATGCCGCCAGCAGTGTCAAGCTCATATTGCTTTTTGTCTTGTTTTGTATCACCTATTGTTGAGCTATTGGTTTTTGCAGTGGTGGGCATGGAGAGCACGAGGGTGGGTGAAGGTGGAGAATGGGACGGTAAAAAAAAGCGCACGAAGTGGGTAGCTGTGGCCATCTCATAGTATTTTCTTTTGTCTGTAGGAGGGGGAAGGCTGGGATGGGTGGGAAGAAAGCAGCAGCATGAACTGTATTTCTTAAAATTTACTTTGTGGGCAATCCTGAACCTCATTATTTCAAAATGACACTAGCTATAACAAGCCAAGTCAAAATGTGTTTCAGATAATGCTACCTTCTCGGCCAAGGCCAACACCGCTAAATAACATTTACTGACAGGCACATTCGAAAACAGGAGCTGAAAACAGAAAAGCTGAATCTGGCGACAATTCAGTCAAACAAGCCTCATGCCTATGCATTTTCTCACCAGTGCCATTTCCCCACGTGCCCTTTGATAAACTAAATGTAACTGCAGTTCCAATTGGACATTTAAAGATGTAGTGATATTAAATTGGGTCTCATTTTTGAAGAGGAAGGGCATAAAATAAGACGTAGTACTCCACGGACTACAAAACTCATAATTTGAAAAGTTGTATGCCGAGCGCGACATTTCTCGTTTCCAAAGGTTTCAAAGACACACTGATAGCAGACGCTGCAGAGTGATAACCGCCCCCATACATTTTGGCAGGGATAAAGCTGTGAAGAGATGCCTGAAACAGTTAAATATCCAAACGAAGAGTATATTTTCGGCAGCTCAAGCAGCAAGAAAAGAGAACGGAGCACCAACTTTACTGAGACACTCATCTGGTCTCAGATGTTTATCGTAGAACAATGTAATATAATCCACAGTGCTCCAAAAACTATGAGCAATTTTAGCACCCAAATACAGAAAAACACAACCAACGATTGAGGTGTGCAATGCTTTTACATACAGAACAAAAGTCACCAGAACTAACGCAGTAGGCAGAAATGAAAAAAAAAACACTGAACAAAACGGACCTATTAACTTTCCAACGAAAACGCAGCTGTGTTAGACTAAGATAAATATTCTGTAAAGATACTTTCATTGTTTGCACTTAGGCCCATATTTATACTTTTTTTAGCGCCGCATTTGAGTCGTTTTTTGACGCAAAATCGGCGCAAACATTTTGACGCACATTCGACGCAAACCTTGCCCCATATTTAAACTATGACGACCGACTCCACGGACGCCAAAAAACCTCCGCGTGCGGCATTTTTTGGATGCGGGAAACCGCCTTGCGTTAATGACATGCGTTCCCGTCCAAAAAATGACTTTAAGGCCTGATGTGCGCCGTTTTATAACGCCTGGGTGAGGGCAGACGTTAAGGGGTCTGTGAGCTCACTTCCTTGGTCTCTGACCATGGAAGTAGTCCAGAGGTGCCCTTCACTGCCCCCAGGGACACCCCCTGACACCCTCACCCACCCCTGGATGGGGGGACCCATCCCAGGTAAGTACAGGTAAGTTGAGGTGAGTATAATTTTTTATTTTTTTAAAGTGGCGGAGGGGGGCCTAATTTGGGCCGCCCTACATGCCACTGTGCCCAATGACCATGCCCAGGGGACAGAAGTCCCCTGGGCATGGCCATTGGGCAAGGGGGCATGACTCCTGTCTTTGCTAAGACAGGAGTCATTTCAACGGGGGTTGTGTGTCAAAGTCCGGTTTGAGCCATGATTTTTTACTCAAACCTGACTTGCACCATTTTTTGACAACAACGCCAATTCTTCCATACGCCGGCGCTGCCTGGTTTGAGTAATTTTTTTTACTCTGACCAGCCCGCAGCGCCAGCTAACATCAATCCTTAAATAAGGCGCCCACATGGTGCGTAGGAATGGCGTTAGCCGGCGATATTTTTTTGACGCAAACCAGCGGTGGTTTGCGTAAAAAAGTATAAATATGGGCCTTAATATTTTCAAGAGGGGTCAGATAAAATCATCCAACTTGCATTTTATATCACAGAACAGATAAAACGGCACCTGGCAGCCACCTAAAGGAGGCCCATGCTAATAAAAGTAACCATTGCTACTTTCTGGTTAAACACGTACAAAAACAAAATGTTACGCCTGAAAAAGTTATGCTTGGGTTATAGTCTCACAATAAGAGGTCTAAAGAAGCGTGTTAGGGTTTCTGCAAAGCCAACTTCGACGATAAATTAAACATCTGTATTTTGGTAACAATTCGCCCTGCTTTGGTCTAAAATCAGCCTCCATCCCCCATCTTGAAAGCATGTCACGGACTAAGAAATCCCTTCGGTTCCCAGACTAAAACAAATCAGCTGTTGTCACCTAATAGCTGTTAGTTCTTTCTTGATTACATTGAACTGGAGATTACATTTTTTAAAGGAGGTTTCAAAATGTGTTTTAACAAATTAAGGCCCTCATTACAACCCTGGCGGTCGGTGTTAAAGCGGCGGTAATACCGCCAACAGGCCAGCGTTAACAAAAATGGAATCATGACCACGGCGGAAACCGCCAACACACACAGCCACTTTAATACTCCGACCGCCACGGCGGTAGCAACAAACACCGCGGCGGTAACTGCCAACAGACAGGCGGAAGACAATGTACCGCCCACCCCATTACAACCCGCCCATCTGACAGCTTTTCCGGGGCGGTACCAATGCCATCAAAAGCACGGCGGAAATAGTACTTTGAAGGGAAACCACTCACGGAAGAACCAGGATGCCATGGAGCCCAAACTACAGGTGTTACTCAGTTACCCATGCTGGTGTATCTTCTCATATACCAGGAGTACCAACGCTGGCGACGACGACCACGGTGAGTACTGTTCCTAGTACACAGGGGAGGTGGGGAGGAAAAGAGAGTAACACACACGCAAGACGCAACACCCCCACCCCCACCCTCGCCCCAAACACCATACACACAAACACATGCAAAAACATTACATATACACCCCGTAACCCTCTGGAATAACGCAAGGACAAAAGGAATGGAGTAAAATGAGTTTAATATTAGAAATTTAGAGAAATATGTTCATAAGTAAATAAACAGTATGTACAATATATATACAATATATACAAAATGAGGGACAGTGTCCCCACAAAAATAGTCTGTGGCCCACTGGGCTATAACACATAGGCCAAGCCCACACTTGACTCCTACCTCAAAATGGAGAGAACATTACAGGGGCATCAGGTTGAAAACACACAGGCACCTCAGGGGTTGGGGGGGGCACCTCAGCCGGAAGATGGTACTACGCCACTGCTCCTGGATGGAGCTCCATGCCCACTTTTTGGTCCTGGGGAGTGCAAAGCCACAGTCTCTCAAGTCTCTCAAGTGGGTGGTTTGCCAACTGCTTTGTCCTGGGGAGTGCAAAGCCACAGTCTCTCAAGTCTCTCAAGTGGGTGGTTTGCCCACTGCTTGGTCCTGGGAAGTGCAAAGCCACAGTCTCTCAAGTGGCAGACATGTTCCACTGGTTCTGGAGGGGGCTTGGTGCCCAGTGTGCTTCATCCTGCCAAGGATTGGGGGAGTGGGTGCTTTTCTCCACTGGTTCCTGAGGAGGCTTGGTGCCCAGTGTGCTTCATCCTGCCAAGGATAGGGTGAGTGGATGCCTTTCTCCACTGGTTCTGGAGGGGGCTTTGTACCCAGTTGCTTCATCCTGCCAAGGATAGGGTGAGTGGATGCCTTTCTCCACTGGTTCTGGGGGGGGCTTGGTGCCCAGTGATGCAGCACATGGTGGGTGCAGCACATGGGGGGTGCCAGGTGACAGTCCCTCACCTGGGTGTCAGAGCCACGAGATTTGCAGCGACCAGGTCCATGATAGTCCATGGAGGGAGGGCTACAGTCCATCTGCCGGCGGCTACGGCTGCACAGTGTTGGTAGTGCCGGTGCTGGTGGTGGTGCTGCCAGTGGTGGGGGAGGCTCCAGCCCTTCTCCTGCAGCCTCGGATGGCTGCCCACTGGGGCTGCTGCTGCTGGCAGTGGTGCTACTGTCAGCAGTGCAGGTGGCGGTGCTTGTGGCGGTGAAGATGGCAGTGCTGTTCAGGTGCAGGCGCCACCAGTGGTGGGGGAAGGCTACAGCCCTTCTCCTGCAGCCTCGGACGGCTGCCCACTGGGGCTGCTGCTGCCGACAGTAGTGGTGCTTGCAGCGGTGCAGGTGGCGGTGCTGGCGGTTGTGCTGGTAGCCACCAGGCCTTCACCTGCAGGCTCGGGTGGCTGACGTGCCTTGGCTGGTGTTTTGTGCCCCTTCCTGCCCTTGGCAGATTGTGGTGTCACCTTGGGTCTGGCAGCTGGAGTCTTTAAAGTGGCCTTGCTGGGTGCTTGCGGCTCCTTCCCCTTGCTGGATGCTGTACCCTTCTTCACCTTGCCAGGTGGCGGAATGTTATTGCCCTTGGCAGGGGTTGGTGGCAAACTGGCTGGGCTGACGAGTGCCCCCTTTGAGCCTCTGACAGATGCAGACACCACAGCGGACGTGGATATGGTGGCTGAGGTGCTGGGCTGGGTTTTGGCCACCCTGGCCCAAGGTTAAGGACAGGGGTGGGGGGAAGGGGTAGGGAAGAGGTCAATGTTTGCTAGGAAGAGCTTCTTAGGGACATTGGGGCAGGAAGAGGGTGAACGTTTGGGATTGGAGGAAGAGGGAGTGGTTGTAGGAGGTGTCAGTCTGCTGTGTTTGGGTGCAGGTGCATGAGCTGGATGCTGTGGGGAGATGGATTGCTGTTGGGTGGGTGTGTGCTTGCGTTTGTGTACTTTGGGAGGAAGGGGTCACAGACACAGTGAGAGAGGACACAGGGGACGTGTGCATGGATGTGGGGGTGGTGACTGCCAGTGAGGGGTGTGTAGTGATGGGCTTGCTGGTGATGGAGTTAGTGAATGAGGATGTAGTGCATGCAGGTGTGAGTGTAGACGAAACTGGGAGGGAGGTGGACGACGAAGAGGAGGGGGACACAGTGGGGGCAGTGGATGTTGGTGTTTCTGCATGGGGATGGTGCTTGTGTGAGTGCCTGTGAGATGAAGTGTGGTGCTTGTGTTTGCCTGAGCCACTTCTGTGTGTTCATTTGGGTGAATGCTGGTCTGAAGGTGTGCTTGGATAGGCTGGGGTTGAGGGGATTGGGACTGGGTAGAGGTAGTTGGAGGGGGAGGCTGGATACAGGGACAATGGCTGCCATCAGTGCGGAGGCCAGAGCCTGAAATGCTCTCTGTTGGGCCACCATGCCAGAGTGAATGCCCTCCAGATATGCATTTGTTTGTTGCAAATGCCTCTCAACACCCTGGATGGCATTCAGTGTGGTTGACTGCCCAACTGCCTCAGGAGGTCAATAGCCTCCTCACTGAGGGCAGCAGGGCTGACTGGGGCAGGGCCTGAGGTGCCTGGGGCGAAGGAGATGCCCACCCTCCTGGGTGAGCAGGCACGGGAAACACGCTGAGGGGCTGCTGGGAGGGCAGTGCTGGTAGGGGGGTGGCGGCTGTACCTGTTGTTGGGGTGGGCATAGAGGTGTCCGCTGCCGCCAGGGAGTTTCCATCGGAGGAGGGGTCGCCGTCTGTAGTTTCCCCTCCTGTCTCCGTCGTGGTGCTCCCCTCGTCCTGCGTCCCACTAGTGCCCTCACACTCGGTGGATTCGACCTCCAGGCCCATGTGGGATGCAGCTCCCTCCATCGCCGGTGCCTCTGCTCCACCGCCAGATGATGCTAATGCACACAAGGACAGGGTGGTTAATGCCAGCAACAACACTACCTTTGGAGTACACAAAACACAGGGAGCAGCCCTATGCACTAGGCCATGCACTACCAGGTACAAACATAGTCACCAGCCCATGGGGTACATAGCATAATGCCATCAGCTGCACACCTGAAACAAAAAGGGCCCTGACCAGAAGGAGATGCTCACTAACACCACTGGGGTTGGAGTGCTTCAGAGCCTGCCCAAAAAGGGACCTACCCTGCCATGTTCGCCCTGGCCTGGGGCACCCACTGTCTACATCCCCACCCAGGTAAAACCTTAATGCGCGCAAAGTCATGATTCTGAATTTGTACTCACCCCCTTGTGGCTGCTGTGATGACCTCAAGCGCCCATCCAACTCCGGATAGGCCACCGCCAGGATGCGGAACATCAGGGGGGTCAGGGTATGACAGGCACCCCTTCCTCATTGGGAGGCCAGACCCAACTAGGCCTCCACCGTCTTCCTTGCCCAGCAGCACAGGTCCTCCCACTGTTTGCGGCAGTGGGTGCTCCGTCTGTCAAAGACCCACAGGGTCTACACCTCCTTGGCGATGGCACGCCAAATACCCTTTTTCTGATGGGCGCTAACCTGCATGAAAAATACAGCAGAGAAGGGATTAGTCATACCGTCCGGACTGTCATACTCATGGCCCACCATATGCCTCCCATCCCCTTACGCACATACATTGACCACCATACATGCAGCACTCTGCCCAGGACACCTCAGCTCCCCCATACATGTGGCTTACACACTCACCACTCATCATGCTCACAGTGTACTCGCCTGTTTGTCTGGAGGACCACAGAGTAAAGTGTACTGGGTAGGACCCCATTCACCAGTCTCTCCAACTCCTCCGAAGTGAAGGCAGGGGCCCTTTCCCCAGACACATGAGCCACTGTCGCTTCCAGACACAGGTCACAACAGCACTTGCAGTGTAGGTCCTCTCCTGTTGAAGGTCAGGTAGCAAGTGAGTGAACCTATAGAAAATGGCGGTCACGTCCATGGCAGTGCGTACCGTCACCGCTGGCGTACATCGCCACTGGCTCCTGGAACCCATAGGGCCTAATGTTAACCAATGCACAGCGCCAGCAGAATTACCTCATTTCCACTTGTCCCTCCTCACAGGTTAGGCAGCCACCATTTCAGGGGGGCACATGCCGTGGCACCTAACTGCGTCACAGCAGACATTGGCACATCAACTGACTCAGATTCACATACTGGTTCTGTAAATGAAGATATGCATCATTATTTCAACAGATGTGTGAATATGACCCTCTGCTCACAGTTTTCCTCCCTAGACTTCAACCGCTGAGAATGAATATGATATGGAGACATCCTCCAGTGTACAGACCCCTGGTGGACCTTGCGACAATGGAGGACAGACACATTATCCTAACCTACAGACTTGATCGAGCCACAATCCAAGAACTGTGTGCCTAATTGGAGCCAGACCTGATTTCAGCTATCCACCACCCCACAGGTATCCCTCCTCTAGTGCAGGTCCTGTCAGTGCTCCATTTCCTGGCAAGTGGTTCCTTCCAAACAACAGTGTCCATGGCATCAGGGATGGCTCAGCCAATGTTCTCCAACGTGTTGACCAGAGTGTTGTCTGCCCTGCTGACACACACGTGCGCAGCTACATCGTATTCCCCCAGGTGGAGGATTTGGCCACATTGAAGGCTGACTTTTATGCCCTGGGACATATCCCCAACATCATTGGTGCCATTGATGGTACCCATGTAGCATTTGTCTCCCCCCTGGAGAAATGAACAAGTGTTCAGGAATAGAAAAAACTATCACTCTCTGAATGTGTAGATGGTGTGTTTGGCGGATCAGTACATCTCCCATGTGAATGCCAAGTATCCTGGCTCTGTGCATGATGCCTTTATCTTGAGGAATAGCAGCATCCCATATGTGATGGCTCAACTCCAGAGGCACCGGGTGTGGCTAATAGGTGAGGCCAAGGTCCCCACCTAGTACATATATTTTGGTATGGGGTTGTCCCTAAGGGTGAGTGTGTGGCTAACAGGTATCCCTCAATATTTTTAGGTGACTCTGGTTACCCCAACCTCTCATGGCAATGACCCCAGTGAGGAATTCCTATTCAGGGGCAGAGGAACGTTACAATGAGGCACATGGGCGGGCAAGGTGGATAATTGAAAGAACCTTCGGCCTCCTGAAGGCCAGGTTCAGGTGCCTCCATCTGACTGGTGGATACCTGTACTACTCACCCAAGAAGGTGTGCCACATCATCGTTGCCTGTTGCATGTTGCACAACCTTGAGACGCCAGGTGCCTTTTCTGCAGGAGGATGAGCCTGGAGATGGTCTTGTGGCAGCGGTGGAGCCTGTGGACAGTGAGGACGAGGACGCAGAGGATGAAGATGTGGACAACAGACATTCTCTGTACCCTTTGGCATCTCTATTTTCAGATCTCTGTGCCCCACTCTGGCTCCTGGTGTGTTTACTGCTGCCCACTACAGGTCATACCAATGTATATATAACTGTACATATGAATTGCAATGTTTACAGATTGTTGAAATAATACACTTTTCAATCAATTGTTAGACTCCAGACTTGTATTTGTTCCAAGTGTGTTTATTTAAGTGCTAAGAGGGGGATGTGCACTGGGCTTGGGTGATGGTGGAGGAATGTCCAGTTAGAGTCCAGTCTCTTTGTATCACAGGTGCATTGTCCAATAAGGCATAGGAAGGGGAGCAATGGCAGTTCAAGGTGGACAGGGTAACAGAGTGGGACACAAGGGTGACAATCAGGAGAGTCTTATTTCCTGACGGGGTCTTGACAATGTTCTCTGGCTCCTGCCTGGATTGCAGGGACCGTTTGCGGGGTGGTTTTCCTTCTGCAGGGGGTGGGGTGCTGGTGGCCTGTTGTTCCAGTGGTGGGGCCTCCTGTCCACTAGCGCCGGCGGAGATGGAGGGCTGTTCTTCGGTGTGGCTAGTGGCAGGGGCCCGTTGGTGTGCCACTGCCTCCCTTATGGTGTTGGCCATGTCAGCCAGCACCCCTGCAATGGTGACCAGGATGGTGTGGATGTCCTTCAGGTCCTCCCTGATCGCCAGGTACTGTCCCTCCTGCAGCCGCTGGGTCTCCTGCAACTTGGACAGTATCTGGCCCAAGGTCTCCTGGGAATGGTGGTATGCTCCCAGGATCCCTGCAAGTGCCTTGTAGAGAGTGGATTCCCTGGGCCTGTCCTCCCCCTGTCGCACAGCAGTCCTCCCAGCTTCCCTGTTGTCCTGTGCCTCTGTCCCCCTGAACCGTGTGCCCACTGCCATTGATCCCAAGGTGCAAAGGGTAGGCTAGAGTAAAAAAAAATGACTTTAGTCAGGTGGGGCTGGCGGTATCGAAGAAGGGGGTTTAGCACCAAAAAATGACTTTAGGCAGGCTAGAGTAAAGTAAAATGACTCTAACCAGATTAGCGTCATTTTATGGTGCTAAACCTACCATGCCACATGACTTCTGCCTTGGAAAAGGCAGGAGTCATGCTCACCACCCCAATGGCCAGCACAGGGGACAAGGGTCCCCTGGTCATGGCCACTGCACCCTGTGCCATCTATGGGGGCCCTGCTATGGCACTTTAAAAAATAAAATGCAATACTTACCTGTACTTACCTGGGATGGGGCCCTCATCCTCTGCATTTCCTCTGGTGTGGGTGGGTGTGCCACTGGGGCCTGGGGAGGGCACCTGTGGGCTTTTTCCATGGTTTTCCACCATGGAAATAGGCCCACAGGTCCCCTAACGCCTGCCCTGACCCAGGAGTTAAAAAACGGGGCAAAGCAAGTTTTGCACCATTTTATTTACCCCTCCTCCCTCCTGTGCACCATTTTTGCACGGGAGTATAAATATGGTGTTGAGGCCATAGAGTCATTTTTTGCACAGGAATGCCTACCTTGCATCTTGTTAAGGCAGGGTAGGTGTCCACTTCCAAAAATGACTTTAACTCCATATATTTGGCACTAGACGGGTCTAGCACCAAAGTATAAATATGGAGTTAGTTTTGCAACTAATTAGAGTTAAAAAAAAAAATACGCTAAGTCGGTGCAAACAGAGTATAAATATGCCCCTTTGTTCTCAATTAACTAATGCCATTGTAGCATCAGGAAAGGGAGTGCTGGATGTCTCCATGTTTACGTTTACAAACCATCACAATTAATAAACTCTTCTCAACGTAGTGATACAATCTGATTTACTTAGGTGAAATGCTTCTGTGTGCTAAATAAATATACTTTTAATTTTTGAAGAGACCTTATCACATTTTTACATGATGTTTATTGGATGATTTTCTTGCTAAACATTTCCAGGGCTCAGCTCCTGCACGGGCTCTTAGAGCCAAGCCAGACCCTTGGCTCAACTCTGCTCTTTCTGTTAATTTGTTGGCTCTAGGCAACGGGTCAGCCCACTTCAGTCATTTACTCTATTGGCCTGTGAGTGAAGGCCTTAAACTGACCATATGTGCACATCTCTCTGAAAATGAGTCTGCATCAGTGCTAGGGGTGGTTAGCCAGTCTTTTTGTTTTCTGTTTTCTTCTTTCCTTGTTCCTCCTTTCATTTCTTTTCTTCTCCTCTTTTCATTTTTTATCAACTCTTTTTATTAGCAGTTTATTCATAAACAAACATGTTGAGCAAATAACATGACACCATTATTGACTAACAGGAGTCAGACCACTGAGCAGGGCTAAACAAGTCAAGGGATTAGTGTAAGGAAATGCCTCCTTGGCATGGTTACCCCCTGACTTTTTGCCTTTGCTGATGCTATGTTTTGATTTGAAAGTGTGCTGAGGCCTGCTAACCAGGCCCCAGCACCAGTGTTCTTTCCCTAACCTGTACTTTTGTTTTACACAATTGGCACACCCTGGCATCCAGGTAAGTCCCTTGTAACTGGTACCCCTGGTAGCAAGGGCCCTGATGCCAGGGAAGGTCTCTAAGGGCTGCAGCATAGCTTATGCCACCCTGGGGACCCCTCACTCAGCACAGACACACTGCTTGCCAGCTTGTGTGTGCTGGTGAGGACAAAACGAGTAAGTCGACATTGCACTCCCCTCAGGGTGCCATGCCAACCTCACACTGCCTATGCAGTATAGATAAGTCACCCCTCTAGCAGGCCTTACAGCCCTAAGGCAGGGTGCACTATACCATAGGTGAGGGCACCAGTGCATGAGCACTGTGCCCCTACAGTGTCTAAGCAAAACCTTAGACATTGTAAGTGCAGGGTAGCCATAAGTGTATATGGTCTGGGAGTCTGTCAAACACGAACTCCACAGCACCATAATGGCTACACTGAAAACTGGGAAGTTTGGTATCAAACTTCTCAGCACAATAAATGCACACTGATGCCAGTGTACATTTTATTGTGAAATACACCCCAGAGGGCACCTTAGAGGTGCCCCCTGAAACCTTAACCAACTACCCGTGTAGGCTGACTGGTTTTAGCAGCCAGCCACACTCGAGACATGTTACTGGCCACATGGGGAGAGTGCCTTTGTCACTCTGTGGCCAGTAACAAATCCTGCATTGGGTGGAGATGCTATCACCTCCCCCAGGCAGGAGCTGTAACACCTGGCGGTGAGCCTCAAAGTCTCACCCCCTTTGTTCCAGCACCACAGGGCACTCCAGCTAGTGGAGTTGCCCAACCCCTCCGGCCACGGCCCCACTTTTGGCGGCAAGGCCAGAGGAATTAATGAGAAAAACAAGGAGGAGTCACTGGCCAGTCAAGACAGCCCCTAAGGTGTCCTGAGCTGAAGTGACTCTAACTTTTAGAAATCCTCCATCTTGCAGATGGAGGATTCCCCCAATAGGGATAGGAATGTGACCCCCTCCCCTTGGGAGGGGGCACAAAGAGGGTGTACCCACCCTCAGGGCTAGTAGCCATTGGCTACTAACCCCCCAGACCTAAACACGCCTTTAAATTTAGTATTTAAGGGCTTCCCTGAACCTAAGAATTTAGATTCCTGAAACTTACAGAAGAAGAGGACTGCTGAGCTGAAAAACCCTGCAGAGAAGTAGAAGACACCAACTGCTATGGCCCCAGCCCTACCGGCCTGTCTCCCTCCTTCAGAAGAAACCTGCTCCAGCGACGCTTTCCCTGGGACCAGCGACCTCTGAATCCTCAGAGGACTGCCCTGCTTCCAAGAGACCAAGAAACTTCAGAGAACAGCGGCCCTGTTCAACAAAGACTGCAACTTTGTATCCAGAGGAGCAGATTTAAAGACCCCTGCAATCCCCCGCAAGAAGCGTGAGACTTGCAACACTGCACCCGGCGACCCCGACTCGACTGGTGGAGAACCAACACCTCAGGGAGGACCCTCCGGCGACTCCGAGACTGTGAGTAACCAAAGTTGTCCCCTGTGAGCCCCCACAGTGACGCCTGCAGAGGGAATCCGAGGCTCCCCCTGACCGCGAATGCCTGACTCTAAAATCCCGACGGCTGGAAAAGACCCTGCACCCGCAGCCCCCAGCACCTGAAGGATCGGAACTCCAGTGCAGGAGTGACCCCCAGGAGGCCCTCTCCCTTGCCCAGGTAGTGGCTACCCTAAGGAGCCCCCCCCTTGCCTGCCTGCACCGCTGAAGAGACCCCTTGGTTTCCCATTGAAATCCATTGGAAACCCGACGCTTGTTTGCACACTGCACCCGGCCGCCCCTGCGCTGCTGAGGGTGTACTTTCTGTGTGGACTTGTGTCCCCCCCGGTGCCCTACAAAACCCCCCTGGTCTGCCCTCCGAAGACGCGGGTACTTACCTGCTGGCAGACTAGAACCGGGGCACCCCCTTCTCTCCATTGAAGCCTATGCGTTTTGGGCACCACTTTGAACTCTGCACCTGACCGGCCCTGAGCTGCTGGTGTGGTGACTTTGGGGTTGCTCTGAACCCCCAACGGTTGGCTACCTTGGACCCCAATTTGAACCCCGTAGGTGGTTTACTTACCTGCAAGAACTAACATTACTTTACCTCCCCCAGGAACTGTGAAAATTGCACTGTGTCCACTTTTAATACAGCTAAATGTGTTTTATGTAAAAAGTATATATGCTATTGTGATTATTCAAAGTTCCTAAAGTACTTACCTGCAATACCTTTCAAATGAGGTATTACATGTAGAATTTGAACCTGTGGTTCTTAAAATAAACTAAGAAAATATATTTGTCTATAACAAAAACCTATTGGCCTGGAATTGTCTCTGAGTGTGTGTTCCTCATTTATTGCCTGTGTGTATGTACAACTAATGCTTAACACTACTCGTTTGATAAGCCTACTGCTCGACCACACTACCACAAAATAGAGCATTGGTATTATCTCTTTTTGCCACTATCTTACCTCTAAGGGGAACCCTTGGACTCTGTGCATACTATTCCTTACTTTGAAATAGTACATACAGAGCCAACTTCCTACATTGGTGGATCAGCGGTGGGGTACAAGACTTTGCATTTGCTGGACTACTCAGCCAATACCTGATCACACGACAAATTCCAAAAATTGTCACTAGAAATTGATTTTTGCAATTTGAACTATTTTTCTAAATTCTTAAAAGTCCTGCTAGGGCCTTGTGTTAGTCCCTGTTTAGCATTTCCTTTTAGAGTTTAAAAGTTTTGTGAAAGTTTGAATTAGAACCTAGAACTAGTTTTAGATTCTTAAAAAGTATTCCAACTTTTAGAAGCATAATGTCTAGTACAGAGATGAATGTAGTGGAACTCGACACCACCCCTTACCTCCATCTTAAGATGAGGGAGCTAAGGTCACTCTGTAAAATAAAGAAAATAACAATGGGCCCCAGACCTTCCAAACTACAGCTCCAGGAGCTTTTGGCAGAGTTTGAAAAGGCCAACCCCTCTGAGGATGGCATCACAGAGGATGAAGATAGTGACTTGGAAGAAAATTCCCACCTACCAGTCCTAACTAGGGAGAACAGGGCCTCTCAAGCCCTGTCTCCAAACATAGTAGTCAGAGATACTGTTCCCCTCACAGGAGGGACCAACATCTCTGAAATCACTGAGGATAATCCCAGTGAAGACGACATCCAGTTAGCCAGGATGGCCAAAAGATTGGCTTTGGAAAGACAGATCCTAGCCATAGAAAGGGAAAGACAAGAGATGGGCCTAGGACCCATCAATGATGGCAGCAACATAACTAGGGTCAGAGATTCTCCTGACATGTTGAAAATCCCTAAAGGGATTGTAACTAAATATGAAGATGGTGATGACATCACCAAATGGTTCACAGCTTTTGAGAGGGCTTGTGTAACCAGAAAAGTGAACAAATCTCACTGGGGTGCTCTCCTTTGGGAAATGTTCACTGGAAAGTGTAGGGATAGACTCCTCACACTCTCTGGAAAAGATGCAGAATCTTATGACCTCATGAAGGGAACCCTGATTGAGGGCTTTGGATTCTCCACTGAGGAGTATAGAATTAGATTCAGGGGGGCTCAAAAAACCTCGAGCCAGACCTGGGTTGATTTTGTGGACTACTCAGTGAAAACACTTGATGGTTGAATTCAAGGCAGTGGTGTTAATAATTATGATGGGCTGTATAATTTATTTGTGAAAGAACACCTGTTAAGTAATTGTTCAAATGATAAACTGCATCAGCATCTGGTAGACCTAGGACCAATTTCTCCCCAAGAATTGGGAAAGAAGGCGGACCATTGGGTCAAGACTAGGGTGACCAAGACTACCACAGGGGGTGACCAAAAGAAAGGGGTCACAAAGCCTCCCCAGGGGAAGAGTGTTGAGACATCCAAAAACAAAAATAGTAAAGAGTCTTCTTCAGGCCCCCAAAAACCTGCACAGGAGGGTGGGCCCAGAGCCTCTTCACAAAACAATTTTGGGTACAAGGGTAAAAACTTTGATCCCAAAAAGGCCTGGTGTCGTAGCTGTAATCAGCCTGGACACCAAACTGGAGACAAGGCCTGTCCCAAGAAAAGTGCCACTTCTAACTCCACTCCAGCTAACACTGGAATGGCTAGTCTCCAAGTGGGATCAACAGTGTGCCCAGAGAAAATCAGGTGTCACACTGAAGCTACATTAGTCTCTGAGGGTGGGGTGGATTTAGCAACACTGACTGCCTGGCCTCCTAACATGCAAAAATACAGGCAGCAGCTCTTAATTAATGGGACAAGTGTAGAAGGCCTGAGGGATACAGGTGCCAGTGTCACCATGGTGACAGAGAAACTGGTTTCCCCTGGTCAATACCTGGCTGGACAAACTTATCCAGTCACCAACGCTGACAATCAGACTAAAGTACATCCCATGGCTATGGTAACTTTAGAGTGGGGAGGGGTCAATGGCCTGAAACAGGTAGTGGTCTCCTCAAATATCCCAGTAGATTGTTTGCTTGGAAATGACCTGGAGTCCTCAGCATGGGCTGAGGTAGAACTGAAAACCCATGCAGCCATGCTGGGTATCCCTGAACTGGTGTGTGTCAAGACAAGGGCACAGTGCAAGGCTCAGGGTGAAAAAGTAGAGCTGGAGTCTGGAAAAAGGGCCCAGCCTACCAAGAGACAAGGAAAGTCAGCTGGGAAACCAGCTGCAACACAACAACAAAAAGAGAACCTCTCTTCTCAGGAAGAAGTTCTGCCCTCTGAGGGAACTGAGCCTATGGAGTTAGAACCTTATCAGGTTGAGCTCTTAGGCCCAGGGGGACCCTCAAGGGAGCAGTTGTGTAAGGGGCAAGAAACCTGTCCCTCTCTTGAAGGCCTTAGGCAGCAAGCTGCTGAAGAGTCCAATGGCAAGAAAACTGGAACACATAGAGTCTATTGGGAAGATGGGCTCCTGTACACTGAGGCAAGAGATCCCAAACCTGGTGCCACTAGGAGAGTGGTAGTGCCTCAGGCGTTCAGAGAGTTCATACTGACCTTAGCCCATGATATTCCCCTTGCTGGGCATTTGGGACAAACCAAGACGTGGAAGACACTAGTCAACCACTTCTACTGGCCCAACATGTCCCAGAAAGTTAAGGAGTTTTGTATCTCCTGTACCACCTGTCAAGCCAGTGGTAAGACAGGTGGACATCCAAAGGCCCCCCTCATTCCACTTCCAGTGGTGGGGGTCCCCTTTGAAAGAGTGGGTGTGGACATAGTGGGTCCACTTGAACCTCCCACAGCCTCAGGAAATATGTACATACTAGTAGTAGTGGATCATGCTACTAGGTATCCTGAAGCTATTCCCCTTAGGTCGACTACTGCCCCTGCAGTAGCCAAGGCCCTCATTGGTATCTTTACCAGAGTGGGCTTCCCTAAGGAGGTGGTGTCTGACAGAGGTACCAACTTCATGTCAGCATACCTGAAACACATGTGGAATGAGTGTGGAGTGACTTATAAATTCACTACACCCTATCATCCACAAACTAATGGCCTTGTTGAGAGATTCAACAAGACATTAAAAGGCATGATCATGGGGCTCCCAGAAAAACTCAAAAGGAGATGGGATGTCCTCTTGTCATGCCTGCTTTTCGCTTACAGAGAGGTGCCTCAGAAGGGAGTAGGGTTCTCACCCTTTGAACTTCTGTTTGGCCACACTGTAAGGGGACCACTAGCTCTTGTGAAAGAAGGCTGGGAGAGACCTCTTCATGAGCCTAAACAAGACATAGTGGACTATGTACTTGGCCTTCGCTGAAGGATGGCAGAGTACATGGAAAAGGCAAGTAAAAACCTTGAGGCCAGCCAACAGCTCCAGGAGTTTTGGTATGACCAAAAGGCTGCACTGGTTGAATTTCAACCAGGGCAGAAAGTCTGGGTTCTGGAGCCTGTGGCTCCCAGGGCACTCCAGGACAGATGGAGTGGCCCTTTCCCAGTGCTAGAGAAGAAGAGTCAGGTAACCTACCTGGTGGACCTAGGCACTAGCAGGAGCCCCAATAGGGTGATCCATGTGAACCGCCTCAAGCTCTTCCATGACAGGGCTGATGTGAATCTGTTGATGGTAACAGATGACGATCAGGAAGCTGAGAGTGAACCTTTCCCTGATCTCCTCTCATCAAACCCTAAAGATGGCTCAGTGGATGGAGTGATCTATTCAGACACCCTCTCTAGCCAACAGCAATCTGACTGTAGGAAGGTCCTGCAGCAGTTTGCTGAGCTCTTTTCCCTAACCCCTGGTCAGACACACCTGTGTACCCATGATGTGGACACAGGAGACAGCATGCCTGTCAAAAACAAAGATTTCAGACAGTCTGACCAAGTTAAGGAAAGCATCAAGGTGGAAGTCCACAAGATGCTGGAGTTGGGAGTAATTGAGCACTCTGACAGCCCCTGGGCTAGCCCAGTGGTCTTAGTCCCCAAACCTCACACCAAAGATGGAAAGAGAGAGATGAGGTTTTGTGTGGACTACAGAGGACTTAATTCTGTCACCAAGACAGATGCCCATCCCATTCCTAGAGCTGATTAACTGATAGACAAATTAGGTGCTGCCAAATTCTTAAGTACCTTTGACTTAACAGCAGGGTACTGGCAAATCTAAATGGCACATGGAGCAAAAGAAAAGACAGCATTCTCCACACCTGATGGGCATTATCAGTTTACTGTTATGCCCTTTGGTTTAAAGAATGCCCCTGCCACCTTCCAAAGGTTGGTGAATCAAGTCCTTGCTGGTTTGGAGTCCTTTAGTGCAGCTTATCTTGATGATATTGCTGTCTTTAGCTCCAACTGGCAGGATCACCTGGTCCACCTGAAGAAGGTTTTGAAGGCTCTGCAATCAGCAGGCCTCTCTATCAAGGCATCCAAATGCCAGATAGGGCAGGGAACTGTGGTTTACTTGGGACACCTTGTAGGTGGAGGCCAAGTTCAGCCACTCCAGCCTAAGATCCAGACTATTCTGGACTGGGCAGCTCCAAAAACCCAGACTCAAGTCAGGGCATTCCTTGGCTTGACTGGGTACTATAGGAGGTTTGTGAAGGGATATGGATCCATAGTGACAGCCCTCACAGAACTCACCTCCAAGAAAATGCCCAAGAAAGTAAACTGGACTGTAGAATGCCAACAGGCCTTTGACACCCTGAAACAAGCAATGTGCACAGCACCAGTTCTAAAAGCTCCAGATTACTCCAAGCAGTTCATTGTGCAGACAGATGCCTCTGAACATGGGATAGGGGCAGTTTTGTCCCAAACAAATGATGATGGCCTTGACCAGCCTGTTGCTTTCATTAGCAGGAGGTTACTCCCCAGAGAACAGCGTTGGAGTGCCATTGAGAGGGAGGCCTTTGCTGTGGGTTGGTCCCTGAAAAAGCTGAGACCATACCTCTTTGGTACTCACTTTGTAGTTCAAACTGACCACAGACCTCTCAGATGGCTGATGCAAATGAAAGGTGAAAATCCAAAACTGTTGAGGTGGTCCATCTCCCTACAGGGAATGGACTTTATAGTGGAACACAGACCTGGGACTGCCCATGCCAATGCAGATGGCCTTTCCAGGTTCTTCCACTTAGAAAATGAAGACTCTCCTGGGAAAGGTTAGTCTCATCCTCTTTCGTTTGGGGGGGGTTGTGTAAGGAAATGCCTCCTTGGCATGGTTACCCCCTGACCTTTTGCCTTTGCTGATGCTATGTTTTGATTTGAAAGTGTGCTGAGGCCTGCTAACCAGGCCCCAGCACCAGTGTTCTTTCCCTAACCTGTACTTTTGTTTTACACAATTGGCACACCCTGGCATCCAGGTAAGTCCCTTGTAACTGGTACCCCTGGTACCAAGGGCCCTGATGCCAGGGAAGGTCTCTAAGGGCTGCAGCATAGCTTATGCCACCCTGGGGACCCCTCACTCAGCACAGACACACTGCTTGCCAGCTTGTGTGTGCTGGTGAGGACAAAACGAGTAAGTCGACATGGCACTCCCCTCAGGGTGCCATGCCAACCTCACACTGCCTATGCAGTATAGATAAGTCACCCCTCTAGCAGGCCTTACAGCCCTAAGGCAGGGTGCACTATACCATAGGTGAGGGCACCAGTGCATGAGCACTGTGCCCCTACAGTGTCTAAGCAAAACCTTAGACATTGTAAGTGCAGGGTAGCCATAAGAGTATATGGTCTGGGAGTCTGTCAAACACGAACTCCACAGCACCATAATGGCTACACTGAAAACTGGGAAGTTTGGTATCAAACTTCTCAGCACAATAAATGCACACTGATGCCAGTGTACATTTTATTGTGAAATACACCCCAGAGGGCACCTTAGAGGTACCCCCTGAAACCTTAACCAACTACCCGTGTAGGCTGACTGGTTTTAGCAGCCAGCCACACTCGAGACATGTTGCTGGCCACATGGGAAGAGTGCCTTTGTCACTCTGTGGCCAGTAACAAAGCCTGCACTGGGTGGAGATGCTATCACCTCCCCCAGGCAGGAGCTGTAACACCTGGCGGTGAGCCTCAAAGGCTCACCCCCTTTGTTCCAGCACCACAGGGCACTCCAGCTAGTGGAGTTGCCCGCCCCCTCCGGCCACGGCCCCACTTTTGGCGGCAAGGCCGGAGGAATTAATGAGAAAAACAAGGAGGAGTCTCTGGCCAGTCAGGACAGCCCCTAAGGTGTCCTGAGCTGAAGTGACTCTAACTTTTAGAAATCCTCCATCTTGCAGATGGAGGATTCCCCCAATAGGGATAGGAATGTGACCCCCTCCCCTTGGGAGGAGGCACAAAGAGGGTGTACCTACCCTCAGGGCTAGTAGCCATTGGCTACTAACCCCCCAGACCTAAACACGCCCTTAAATTTAGTATTTAAGGGCTTCCCTGAACCTAAGAATTTAGATTCCTGCAACTTACAGAAGAAGAGGACTGCTGAGCTGAAAAACCCTGCAGAGAAGAAGACACCAACTGCTTTGGCCCCAGCCCTACCGGCCTGTCTCCCTCCTTCAGAAGAAACATGCTCCAGCGACGCTTTCCCTGGGACCAGCGACCTCTGAATCCTCAGAGGACTGCCCTGCTTCCAAGAGACCAAGAAACTCCCGAGAACAGCGGCCCTGTTCAACAAAGACTGCAACTTTGTATCCAGAGGAGCAGATTTAAAGACCCCTGCAATCCCCGCAAGAAGCGTGAGACTTGCAACACTGCACCCGGCGACCCCGACTCGACTGGTGGAGAACCAACACCTCACGGAGGACCCTCCGGCGACTCCGAGACTGTGAGTAACCAAAGTTGTCCCCCCTGAGCCCCCACAGCGACGCCTGCAGAGGGAATCCCGAGGCTCCCCCTGACCGCGACTGCCTGACTCTAAAATCCCGACGGCTGGAAAAGACCCTGCACCCGCAGCCCCCAGCACCTGAAGGATCGGAACTCCAGTGCAGGAGTGACCCCCAGGAGGCCCTCTCCCTTGCCCAGGTGGTGGCTACCCCGAGGAGCCCCCCTTGCCTGCCTGCACCGCTGGAGAGACCCCTTGGTCTCCCATTGAAATCCATTGGAAACCAGACGCTTGTTTGCACACTGCACCCGGCCGCCCCCGCGCTGCTGAGGGTGTACTTTCTGTGTGGACTTGTGTCCCCCCCGGTGCCCTACAAAACCCCCCTGGTCTGCCCTCCGAAGACGCGGGTACTTACCTGCTGGCAGACTGGAACCGGGGCACCCCCTTCTCTCCATTGAAGCCTATGCGTTTTGGGCACCACTTTGAACTCTGCACCTGACCGGCCCTGAGCTGCTGGTGTGATGACTTTGGGGTTGCTCTGAACCCCCAATGGAAGGCTACCTTGGACCCCAATTTGAACCCGTAGGTGGTTTACTTACCTGCAAGAACTAACATTACTTTACCTCCCCCAGGAACTGTGAAAATTGCACTGTGTCCACTTTTAAAACAGCTAAATGTGTTTTATGTAAAAAGTGTATATGCTATTGTGATTATTCAAAGTTCCTAAAGTACTTACCTGCAATACCTTTCAAATGAGATATTACATGTAGAATTTGTACCTGTGGTTCTTAAAATAAACTAAGAAAATATATTTTTCTATAACAAAAACCTATTGGCCTAGAATTGTCTCTGAGTGTGTGTTCCTCATTTATTGCCTGTGTGTATGTACAACAAATGCTTAACACTACTCCTTTGATAAGCCTACTGCTCGACCACACTACCACAAAATAGAGCATTGGTATTATCTCTTTTTGCCACTATCTTACCTCTAAGGGGAACCCTTGGACTCTGTGCATACTATTCCTTACTTTGAAATAGTGCATACAGAGCCAACTTCCTACAAGTAGCATCAGGGCACACCCTGAAATTCAGGGTTCGGAGGCTGGGGGGATGGTGCCACAGCAGCCCTAGGATCAAATTGTTGTGGCTAGTCTTTCAGTATCCTTGCCTCACCCCTCCAGTCCAGAACCATAGAATGCCTTCCATCGGCCCAACACCCTTTCAAATTTCCTAGGGTACCCATGGCTGTATACACCACCTCTTCTGCCCAATGCATGTGTCCATTCCGTTGATCCACTGGGCTTTATTAGGCACCATCTGGACACCCCATCCCCATGTTGTATCTCTTTTTGCCACCACTAGTTCCAATGATCAGAACACCAATTTCTTATGGGAGTAAGTCAATGTCTCCAGAGACTCCCAGGAGGATAAAGTGGAGGATGTGCAGGATATCCCCATCAAGTATGTCACCTAGTTGCTGCAATATACTCTCCCAATATTTTTGAATCTCTGTGCACTGCCAAAGAGTGTGGAAGAAGGACTCATTGCTGGCACCACATGGTAAACAGTGAGCGGTAGGGATTTTCCCCCTCAAATGGAGTCTATCCCTGGCTATGTACACTCTGTGTAGGATCTTTAGTTGGATCTGGGAAAATGTGCCCTGAGAGCCACCTCACGAGGGTGCACCAGTGCTGCCTCCCAGTCCCTGTGCTCCATGTCACTCATGTCACACTTCACACTCCCATCCCTGCCTGAGACTTCAGAGGCCATCTGGATATTGTTAATGATTATTTTATATGTGGCAGGGACCAAACCCCTCCTGAGTGTGTTGTCTACCAAGTTATTCTCAAGATCTCGAAAACTGACAAATCTGAGGGAGGGACCAGTTACCACCTCCATGCATAGGGAGTGCCTGAGCTGGGTATATTTATAAATTTGAACATTAGAGAGCTTGTAGTTTTCTTGCAGCCTTTCAAAGGACTTATTTGCCCCATTCTCAGCAATGTTCCTAAGGCTAGAAATGCCAATTGAATCCGAGCACACAAAGCCCTGCAGTTTGCTGATCCTTTGGAATGCATCCCTTTCCTATAGTTGTGTAGCCTTGGTGACTCTTTCTTTCAAATCTGCATGGGTCATCACAATGTCCAGTGCCAATATAACCTCCCACTCTGGAGCCAGTAGGCCCTCCTGCTTATCCCCTTCTCTTACAGACAAAGTCCTCCAGGTAGGCTCCACCATGAAGCATCTTTCTAGGTGCACGGCGTGGTCCTCCCTCAGGCATGCCGCAATTCATTAATTGGCTGGAGCTGTGAGGCCCAACAGTACCTCCTAAGGTGTGGTAGGGCAATACCTCCATTGTACACTGACCAATAGAGCGTTCTCAAAGTTATCCATGGGGCCTCTCCATCCCAGAGGAGCCACTGTACCTCTTTTCTAGTTGAAAGAAGGATTCTGTGATTGAAAATTGTGTGTTCTGCATAACATACAGGAGTTCTGGGAGGGTGATCATTTTGAGAATGGCCACTCTACCAAGGAGCGTCACGGGGAGCTTCCACCATCTGACAACGTCACTCTGTAAGTTTGCTAACTGGGGCTCCAAAATCCTATCTCGGAAATAACTGTGGGCCCAGCCTGATATAAATAATCAGGGGCCAGATGCAGGAAACACTTTGCGACTCGCAAACGGCAACATTTGCCGTTTGCGACTCGCAAATGCGTGTTTCCAATGCAGAAATGCATTTTGCGAGTCGGGACCGACTCGCAAACTGCATTTCCGAATCGCAAATAGGAAGGGGTGTTCCCTTCCTATTTGCGATTCGCAGTGGTATGCAATACCATTTGCGACCGCATATGCGGTCGCAAATGGTGTTGCAGTTACCATCCACTTGAAGTGGATGGTAACCCACTCGCAAATTGGAAGGGGTCCCCATGGGACCCCTTCCCCTTTGTGAATGGACCACAAATTATTTTTTCAGGGCAGGTAGTGGTCCAAGGGACCACTACCTGCCCTGAAAAAATACCGAAACTAAAGGTTTCGGATTTTTTTTTTAAGTGCAGCTCGTTTTCCTTTAAGGAAAACGGGCTACACTTAAAAAAAAAAACTGCTTTATTTCAAAGCAGTCACGAACATGGAGGTCTGCTGACTACAGCAGGCCTCCATGTTTGCGAGTGCCCATAGTCGCTATGGGGCCGCAATTTGTGACCCACCTCATTAATATTAATGAGGTGGGTCTTTGCGACCCCATAGCGACTCGCAGACGGTGTCTGAGACACCGTTCTGCATACCAATTTGCGAGTTGCAAATTGCGAGTCGGAAGGACTCGCAATTTGCAACTCGCAAATTGGATTTTTGCTACATCTGGCCCCAGATACTTAAAGGCATTGGTTGCTATCTTACTGGAGGTGGGAATGGTGGTCCCCTGGTCTCATTTGTAAATCTTGAATAGTACAGATATACTCCAGTTCACCCTGTTTCTCGAGTAGTCTCCAAAGTCCTTGACCATCTCCGTCAGGGGGCCCAAAGGACACCATAGAGACATATAGCAGGACATCATCTGCATATAAGGAGATCATTTCCCTCTTCCACTGTTTCAGATCACCCCTGCCACTCATAGCCCTGATCCAAAAAGCCACAGGCTCTATGCACAAGTGTTGTGGCTGCTTAAGAATGTTGGGCACAGTCTAGAATCTGTGTCATGGAGGTTCTGATGGAGTGGTCTCGAGAGAGTCTAGGAGAGAGAGATACTGGACGGTTGAAGGAAGGGGAGCTTACGCTGCTGTTGGGTTGGTGGTTTCTGAATAAAGCTCTTTACACTAAATTACCGTGTCAGGGTATAACACTGGCGACGAGGTGACCACCAACCCAGAACCCACGGACTTTCCTGCTCTGCTCTTCTGTCGTTACACCATCCCCCATGGGTTTGCTGCGCTTTTCCTACCTACTCGGATGAAGGTGCCTGTTTCCTGGTTGTAAGGAGGGTCTTCTCTGTGTTGATGGCAGAGTGAGCATCTCCGGCGGCCTCCATCGAGTCTTCCCGGTGTCAGCGGCAGTGTAAGCGTTTTCCGCGGTCTCCACTTGGTGGGCGTAAACACACGGTCCAGGAACATTTCCTGTTTGTTCTGAACAGTGGATTTGTTTTCGTTCTCCTTTTGTTTTTTCCTTTCTCATTTTCTAGCCGGCTACAGTTTTTAGACCAGCGCGGGCCTCTAACGGACCTGGCGCGCTCGAGGGTGCACGCGTATTTGTTGCTACAGGAGCCTAGCAACGGGAAGCATACGAAAGGCCTAATAACGCAAGCCTGCATTGCGTGCGCAGCCATAGCAACGCTGCCTTGCAACGCGCTTGCGTTTCAATCGTCCAAGCCAAATACATATATATTATTTTGTTGTGCAGTGTTACATTGTTTAAAGAGACTTTCTTCTACATTGGACTTAAGACTTACAACTGCAAGTTACCTTATTGTATACACATTATGGCTACTCCTACAATGTCTCAGCCTCCTCCTTTTCTAACGGATAAAGGCGACCCGATTCTTCCGTGGAAGCGTTGGAAGAATATTTTTGATTCCTATTTAATAGCGATAGGAGGGGAAAAGTTCTCTCCTGCAAGGAAACAAGCAGTCTTGTTGCACAATTTAGGAATTGAAGGCAGGAATATCTATGATAGTCTTGAGACCTTGTCCTTTGGAGGGGCAGAAGGCGAACCCAGAGACTGCTATGAGATGTCTGTGGCCATTTTAGCAGCACACTTTGAATTCAAACTCAATGTTGTTCTTGAGAGACACAAGTTTTTTGCACGCTCACAAGGGAAGTCTGAAAGTGTGGGTAATTACGTTGCTGTTTTGCGCACGTTAGCACGCACTTGTGATTTTGGTGACATCACGGATTCTTTGATCCGTGACCAACTCGTCCGATGTACTAACAACAAGAGAGTTCAAGAGAAGCTACTGACGAAAAACCCAGACTTAAGAGAGGCCATTGCAATTGTTGAAGGGATGGAGAGCACCAATAGTTGGATTAAGGAGATGAATGGAGAGAACGACTTGTGCATGGTTCAAGCACTGCATCTTCGGGAGGAAGTCTTGAAGGTTAGCAGTGACAGTGACAGTAAAACCCCAGGATTTACTCAAGAGAGGAAGAGAGAGCCTAGACTTCAACGTTGTTTCCGTTGTGGTAATACAGGACACACTGCGAACAGTCCTAATTGTTTCGCACGGAATTCTCAGTGCAGGAAGTGTGGGAAGAAAGGGCACTATGCTAGAGTCTGCAATAGTGACAAGAACAATATAGATGATGTCACTGAGAATGTTAACAAGATGATCCTATGCATTGATTCGGATTCCGGCAACATTGTGAATGATTCTGGAATGGTAGATGTAGGACCTGTAACCATGCCTGAGTGTGCTATTAAGCTTGATGGGAAAATGGTGACAGTATTAGCTGACTCGGGTTCTCCTTATACTATGGTGGGTGACAAGAATTACCGGGCAATTTTTGGGGAGGATTTCCATTCGTTAACAGCACCTGATATCAACCCTGTCAGTTATGGGGGGTCTAAAATAGAAGTGATTGCCTATAAGATCATGCGTATTCAATTCCAAAGTAAGGCCACTGTAGGAAAGGTTTTGTTATGTTTTAATCCATGGTATCTCCATGGTGATTGCTTGGGTGATAGAATCCTTGTTCTTGGGATTCTATAAGGAACGGTTGGGAACTGGGAAGGTGAGACGACATCGAAGGAGGTTGGAGCTGCTTGTTGTGGGTGGATGCTAAATAAAGGAGATTTAAATAAGAACGGTCTCCATGTCAAGTGGCGACAAGTTTTACTGCATCCACCCTTCATCGGACCTACGTGACGTTTTGACTGCCTGAAATATATTCATTAATGTAAGTTGGCCAGTACGCAGCAGAGCAATTCGGGTGCCAGTTGGAGGAAAGGCTCAGGGCAGCGAGCCAGGTCCTTAGGGGACACGGGTCATGCTGTGCGGCCCAGATCCAGCCGAAAGACGCTGAGCAGCTCTGGGTCAAGTGGGCTGAGTAAGCGGCAGCGGTGCCACTGCTCGCCCATCTCCACTACCAGTCTCCGAAGGCACTGTGGTCTACGCTGCGGGGTAAGGCTAGTGCCGCAGACTGCATGTCGGCGTGGAGCCGCTGATACTCGCCGCGCTTCTTCTCCGAAGAGCCCCATAGCCGCTATACTTGCCGCGCTTCTCCTCTGACGAGACGAGCAGGGTCAGAGTTTTCAGCGCGTCAATATCCAGCGTTAGCTACTTGCTGCAGGGTGTAGCGCCACAACGGTGAGCGCGATCAATACATCCAGCTCCAGTTTTCAGAAAGACTTGGCAAGGGTTTTCCAGTCCTGAGTCATCTGCGCATAGAAAGTTAAACACTGAGCTTGCAGGAAGATATCAGCCAGGAAGTTCCTCATTACAGGAAGTGAATATAAAACCCAGAAGATTTTGGCACATTCAGGAAGTACAACAGTTTTATTTACAATTTCAATAATTTTCAACAACAATGACTCAACAACCTCTTCTTAGTTTATCTCAGCCCCCACAATTTCTATCTGAACGGGGTGAGACAATTCTACCATGGAAGAAATGGATTAATTTATTTGATTCATACTTAATTGGTATTGGAGGAGAAAAAATTTCCCCTGCGAGAAAACAAGGCATTTTATTACATAATTTAGGAATTGAAGGACGGTATATTTATGACAGCCTTGATTTGATAACCATTGGGACAGCCGAGGGTGAACCTAGAGATATTTACGAGATGTCACTCATGATGTTAAAAAAACACTTTGGTGGTCGCATAAATGTTGTCATGGAAAGACACAAGTTTTTCATGAGAGCACAAGCTAAAGATGAAAGTGTTAGCAATTACATTGCTTCACTCAAGACACTGGCTCAAACATGTGACTTTGCTGAACTTACAGACTCTTTAATACGTGACCAACTTGTGCGTTGCACCAACAACTTTAGAGTCCAGGAAAAGCTACTGGCAAAGAATTCAACCTTGCAGGAGGCTCAGATTATTGCTGAAAGTATGGAACATGCTATTTTATGGGCCAGAGAAATGAAGGGTGCAGGTCTCAGTCATGGCATCCATGCTGAATCTGCATTTCCAGTCTCTTCCTGTGATTGCGTTCAGGAATGTGACCTTGTCCAGAAAGTGTCCAGTAAAGCAAAAATTAACAATGATACTCTGGAGAAGAGTAATGTCAGATGTTATAAGTGTGGAAATGTTGGTCATTTGGCTAACAACCCAAAATGTTTTGCTAGGAATGTAAATTGCAGGAATTGTGGAAAAAGGGGGCATTTAGCAAAAGTTTGTAAAAGCTCGAAAGTTAATATGGTCAATGAGTCAGCAAGCACACATCAGATGATTTTGCAGGTTGATTGCACAAATCAACAGTGCAGTGAAAATAAATTGGTCATGCCAAAGTGTGATATTGGTATTGATGGGAAAACTGTTCCACGTCTTGCTGATTCTGGATCTCCTTTTACACTAATTGGTGACAAGAATTGGGAAAGGATTTTTGCAGGTGAGAGAATTGAACTAATTCCACCTGATATAGACCCTATTGGATATGGTGGACAGAGGATTGACCTTATTGGATATTCTGTGATGACAATAGAATTTAAAGGACGTGAAACAGTAGGGAAAGTTTACGTAGCAAAACGGGGTAATAATTTGTTGGGGTGGCGCCATCAAAGAGATTTAGGTATTGTTCTGAACCCAAATACTCCTGACCAGGTTCTTTCTGTTTCCAATTTGGGTGATGATGAGAAAATTGTAAATAATTTTCCAGAGGTCTTTAGTGATGGACTTGGACTACTGAAACATTTTAAACATAAAATTATTTTAAAGTCCAATGCTAGACCAGTTGTGTATAAAGTGAGAAAGGTACCTCATTTGATGTTGCAACCTTTACAAGATGAACTTGACAGACTACTAGGTTTAGGTGTTATAGAGGAGATTGAAGCCTCGGAGTGGTTAGCACCCATAGTTTTGGTTCCCAAAGATAATGGAAAAAAAATCAGATTATGTGTTGACCTTAGAGGTCTCAATCAGTGCATTTGGGTAGACCGCCAGCCCTTGCCTAATATCAATGAGACTTTGACCATGTTAACTGGGGCAAATGTTTTCAGTGTTTTGGATCTCTCAGCAGCGTACCATCAGATCCTGCTTGATGAAGATTCAAAACATCTTACCTCTTTTGTCAATCCTTTGGGGGCATTCAGATATGTTAGAATGCCTTTTGGGTTGGCGTCCGCTGCCGCTTGTTTTCAGAGAGTGATGAAGGAGGTACTCAAGGGTCTTAGTTCTGTCCTGTTTTTTCAGGATGATATTCTTGTTTATGGCAAAAACACTGATGAGCATGATTCCATTTTAAAAGCTGTACTTGTGAGATTAAGTGAGAATGGGTTGACTGTGAAGAAAGAGAAATGTAAATTTAGTGTTGGAAGTGTTTCATTTCTTGGTCATACCATCTCTGGAGATGGTATCAAACCAAAATTAGAGTTGGCAAAATCAATTATGTCTGTACCAATACCTATAGACAAAGATCAAGTACGATCGTTTTTGGGCCTGGCAGAATATTATTCTAAATTTATCAAGAATTTTGCTAGCATTGTCCAACCATTAAGGATGATTCTGAAGAAGAGTGTGAAGTATGATTGGACTCCACAATGTGAGGAGGCATTTAATGCAGTGAAAAATGACACAGGGAAGATGCCCACCTTAGGCCATTTTGATGTAAGGCGTAGAACATTCTTATCCACTGACGCTAGTATGAAAGGTCTTGGTGCAGTTCTTTCACAGCATGTGGATGGAGAAGAAAGAGTGGTGGCGTTTGCATCACGTGCCCTTAGAAGTCAAGAAGAACGGTATTCAGTAATTGAGCGTGAAGCATTAGCCTGTACCTGGGCCATAAACCATTTTAAATATTATTTATGGGGTTTACCGTTTGTGCTCAGGAGTGACCATAAACCTTTAGTACAGATGTTCACCTGTCGGAACATTGAGAGTACGACACCACGTATTAAGCGTTGGGTAGAAAGTTTGTTAGATTTTAATTATCTTATGGAATATTTTCCTGGCAAGAAGAATATTCCTGCAGATTTCTTGTCTAGATCATCAGTGGTTGATTGTAGATTTGATGAGCAAATTCCTGTGCTGTGGATTAAGGAATCTGCTCTAGACAAGGTGGAATGGGATGGAGAATGTAGTAAAGACCCGGTTTTAAAGTTGGTTATGGACTATGTGGTTCAAGGTTGGCCATGTTTGCGTGAGTGTCATGAAGATACCAAAACCTTTTGGAACGTTAGAGATGAGTTGAGTATTATCGATGGCAATTTGTTCAGAAATAATAGGTTGGTTCCTCCTTTCAGTTTACGTGAGAAACTGAATAACTTAGGCCATGAAGGACATCTAGGTAGAAATCTTACAAAATCCAGCATTAGAGAGTGCTATTGGTGGCCGGGTCTGAATAAACAAGTAGAAGCTCTTGTCAAAGACTGTTTACAATGTGCTGGAAATGATAAATCCAGAATAGTTCAGACTGCTCCTTTATCTCCAGTTTCTATTCCCAATAAACCTTGGGTCAAATTGGGTCTGGATTTGGTAGGACCTTTTGAAATGTTACCATACAACGAAAGATTTGTGATGGTCCTTGTCGATTATACTTCCAAATGGGTCACTGCTAGTTGTGTACACTCTGTTACCACTAGAACTGTGATAGATTTTTTGACTGATGTATTTGCTTGTGAAGGAATTCCTAGAGTGATAGTGACTGATAATGGGGTTCAGTTCACTTCTTCAGAAATGAAGGATTTTCTTAGGAATCTGGCAATCTCTCATTATCGCACTGCACTCTATGCCCCCCAAGCTAATGGGTTAGTTGAGAAAATGAATCAGTTGGTGAAGGCAAGTGCTCAAGTAGCTCTAGAGAACAAATGGCCATTAAAGACTGTTTTGAGGGAGAAGTTGTGGGCTCACAGAAATGCACCCAATGTTGTTACCGGTATGTCTCCATTTCGTATTTTGAAGGGCAGATTAGCAGGCTCGAAGTTGAATCCTTCATGGTTGCATTCTAAAACTCAAGCTGGAGTAAAGTTTCGTGACACAGAGAATATTCAAGCTAGAGTAATTGCGAACCAGACAAAGTATAAAAAACGTTTTGATGAGAGGCGTTGTGTGCAACAAAAGAGTTGGTGTGTAGGTGATCTGGTATTTATTAAGAATCCTGTTTGGTGTCCCAAAGGAGAATCTAAATATGTTGGGCCGAAGAAGATTGTAGAAGTGAAGAAGAATGTCGTTGTCCTGGAAGGTGGTGAGGTTTGGAGTCTGTCTCGACTAGCTAAGTGTACCAAGTTATCAGATGAACATGATACCATTTTGCCTGATGTGGATGTGAATGAGGGAGTGAGAAGGAGTGAAAGGAAATGCACATATCCTAGACATCTTAGGGATTTTATATGTTGAATGATACTCAAGCTGTGCATTAAATACTTGTGTTAAGAACTGTAATGCACATTTTTTTTTAATGTTGCAACTTGTTAATTTCTCTGCAAATCTTATGTTATGTTGGTGTTATGTAAATGTATATAGTTATGAGGGGAGCGCTAATACTTCGTATTATTTAAAGAGGGAGATGTGTTATGTTTTAATCCATGGTATCTCCATGGTGATTGCTTGGGTGATAGAATCCTCGTTCTTGGGATTCTATAAGGAACGGTTGGGAACTGGGAAGGTGAGACGACATCGAAGGAGGTTGGAGCTGGTTGTTGTGGGTGGATGCTAAATAAAGGAGATTTAAATAAGAACGGTCTCCATGTCAGGTTTATGTAGCAAAACGTGGGAACAATCTACTAGGATGGCGTCACCAACGTGATATGGGGATTAAATTGGACCCCAATGCCAAGAGTCAGGTTATGGTTGTGAATGATAGCAACTTGGATCTTAATATTCTGAAGGATTTCCCTACTGTGTTCAGAGAAGAACTAGGTTGTCTGTCCAATTTTTAACACAGAATTATTCTTAAGAAGAATGCCACTCCTTCTGTGCATAAAGTGAGGAGAGTTCCAAAATTAATGTTAGAACCTCTCAAAGTGGAGCTTAACAAGCTTTTGGATGCTGGTGTGATTGAGGAGATAGAGTCCTCTGAATGGTTGGCTCCCATTGTTCTAGCACCGAAGGACAATGGGAGACGAATTCGCATGTGTGTGGACCTCAGAGACCTTAATAAGCATATTTGGGTTGATCGCCAACCCCTGCCCAATATTTCTGAGGAATTGTCTGGGCTGGGTGGTTCAAAAGTATTTAGTGTACTAGATTTGTCGTCAGCATATCACCAGGTTGTTTTACACCCAGACTCTAGACACCTCACGTCATTTGTAACACCGCTAGGAGCTTATCAATTTCGTAGAATGCCTTTTGGGCTGGCCTCCGCTGCTGCCTGTTTCCAACGAATTATGAGGAAACTTTTGGAGGGGGTTTTGGGAGTCCTATTCTTTCAAGACGACATTTTGGTTCATGGCAAAACGTTAGAGGAACATGACGGAATCCTTAGAGAAGTATTGTGTAGACTGGCTGGTTCTGGCCTCACGGTTAAGAAGGAAAAGTGCAAGTTTAGAGTTTCTTCTGTAACCTACCTTGGTCATACTATTTCCAGTGAAGGGATTAAACCCAAGTTTGAGTCGGTTGATTCTATTGTCAGCGCCCCCGAACCCAAAAACAAGGAGGGTGTGAGATCCTTTTTAGGGCTGGCAGAGTATTATTCTAAATTTGTTGCCAACTTTTCGGGCGTGACCCAACCCTTGAGATCCCTATTGAAAAAGGGAAACAAATTTGCATGGACTGGTGACTGTGCAGCTGCCTTCACCTTTGTGAAAGACTGCATTGGGAAAATGCCCACCTTAGGCCATTTCGACACCCACGCTAAAACCTTCTTGTACACTGATGCCAGTGTAACTTGACTGGAGGCGGTGTTAATCCAGAGAGTAAGTCAAGAGGAGGAAGTCATTGCCTTTGCTTCCCGTTCTCTGAAGGGGTCAGAACAACAGTATTCCGTTATTGAGAGGGAGGCTCTTGCGTGCTCATGGGCAGTCAAGCATTTCAGATTCTATCTGTGGGGGTTACCCTTTGTTGTGAGAACTGATCACAGACCCCTCGTACAAATTTTCTCTTCAAAGAAAAGTGAGGGATTGACACCTAGAATAAAGAGGTGGGTTGAAGGGTTAATGGAGTATAATTTTTCTGTTGAGTATGTGCCCGGGCCAAAGAATACGGTAGCAGATTTCTTGTCTAGAAGTTCGATTGATAGTTATGACGAAAGCGAGGATGAGAGTGTCATTAGCTGGGTGAATGAGTTGGCTATAAATGAAGATGTGTGGAAGACTGCTGTGGATCAAGATTCCATTAGACATGAACTTGCTGGTTTCATTGTAAGAGGGTGGCCGGACTATAAGGACATTCCTGAACCTTTGAAGAGTTACTGGAACATTAGGGATGAACTGTCTTTAAGTGGTCGCGAGGTATTAAGGGGTACCAAATGTATACCTCCCATTGGTTTAAGAAGTAAAATCATCAATTTGGCTCACGAGGGTCATTTGGGCAGAAATCTCACCAAATCAAGGTTGAGATCGATATATTGGTGGCCAGGGTTGGATCGTGAGGTCGAAGCGACAGTTAAAGATTGTGTAACATGTGCACAAAATGACAAGAGTAAAGTGGTTTCGAAACCCCCACTTTCCCCAGTTGCTGTGCCTGAAAGGCCCTGGGTGAAGTTAGGTCTAGATTTTATGGGCCCTTTCCATCTTCTCCCTGCTAGTGAACGGTATGTCATTCTCATGGTGGACTATACTTCAAGATGGGTAGTGACCAAGTGTGTTAACTCCGTAGATACCAGGACGGTGATTGAGTTTCTAATGGAGGAATTCTCACGAGAGGGTGTACCCAGCCATTTGGTTACAGATAACGGGGTACAGTTGACATCCGTGGAGATGAAGTCCTTCTTGGACTCTTTAGCTATTGTGCATTTGAGAACTGCCTTGTACTTACCCCAGGCCAATGGTCTTGCAGAACGTATGAACAGGATGGTGAAGGACTGTGTCCAGGAAGCAGTTGAGTCTCGGGTTCCTCTTGGGAGTCTCCTGAGAGACCAATGGTGGGCATATCGTAGTACTCCCAATAGCGTTACTGGAATCGCCCCTTTTGAGTACATGAGGGGAAGGTTGGGCTGTAACAAGATGTTCCCAGCGTGGTTCAGAGATAAGTTGGGATCATGTGTTTCTGAGAAACTTGACCATGAGAAACTTGGTAAAGCGTCCATGCGTAGGAGCAATCATCAACAAAAGTACAAATGGCGGTATGATTCCAAATCTTGTGTGTCCGATGTTGCATGGAAGGTTGATGACTTGGTATGGCTGAAAGACCCTAATTACAAAACAAAAGGGAGGTCAAGTTTCAAAGGTCCTTTCCGTATTAAGGAGGTGAGGAAAAATGTGGTTGTGCTGGATAATGGTCTTGTGTGGAGTATGTCCAGAATTGCAAAATGGAACTGTCCCAGGATCGATTGCGATAATCTGGCTAACCGAGGAGCAAACCACACCGCAAGGGATGAGTCCAAGGTAACACCATGCAAGACAACTCCTTTCAGACTCCGTTCTAAACCATTGTGGTGGAAGGACTATGTTTCTTGAATTCTGACGTTTCTTTTTCTGCATACTTCTGTGCAATTTAGATTTCTGTATTACCAAGTTTATTTCTGCCATTATATTGTCATATTGTTGCTTATTTGTTTTTATCCACACACATATGTATATATATTTTTCTCTTTCCTTTTTTTTAATCCTTATGTATTTCTTCTCTAGTGTAATAAGGGGGATGTGTTGTGGCTGCTTAAGAATGTTGGGCACAGTCTAGAATCTGTGTCATGGAGGTTCTGTTGGAGTGGTCTCGAGAGAGTTTAGGAGAGAGAGATACTGGACGGTTGAAGGAAGGGGAGCTTACGCTGCTTTTGGGTTGGTGGTTTCTGAATAAAGCTCTTTATACTAAATTACCGTGTCAGAGTATAACAACAAGGCACACAGGATAGGGGGGAGTGGGCAGCCCTGTCTAGTCCCTCTCCCCAGTGGGAATGTTGCAGATGTTACCCCATCAACCCGGACCACCATCATAGGTTCAGTGTACAAGAGAGTCATCCAGCTGCAGAAATGCGGACCAAAGCCGAAGCACCTTTGCACCACAAACAGAGTGTAACAAGTCAAACATCTTCACAGCATCGGTGAAGGCAATTACTAAAGGGTGAGGAACATCTCTCACTGTGTCTACCTAGTTGTGTAGGCTCCTGAGGTTTTGTCTTGTTGACTAATGTGGCAAGAAGTTAGGGGCATATTTACAAGAAAGTGGTGCATCAACTCTGATGCTCCACTTTTTTTGTGTCGCCCGCGCCCCCTAACATCACCATGGAAGCATTGTATTTACTCTACAGGGCACCATGGCGCACATTAGATAAATAGCATCATAACCTATGACTTTTTTGTGGCGCTTTGCTAGATTAGCACCATAAATTATGGCGCTAGTTCAGCAAAGCGCAGAGAGGCCCATAGGTTATTATAGGAATGTCAGTTTAACACCTGCCCTGAGCAGATGTTAAAAATGATGGGAAAAATAGTGCAGTGAAATCTTGTAAATTTCTCTGCTCCATATTTTTGGCCATCCCTGCGTGGGAACACCACCCTTGCATACATTATACCTGGGGCAGTATTAATCTGGCACAAAGGGTTACAAAGTGGTGCAATGGCATTTTGCTTCTTCTATGTGTGCTGCAGAATGCAAAAAACGAGGAGGGATATAAGCATTCCTCCTCATTTTGCTATGCTAACGCCACCCCAGGGGTGGTGTTCGTTTTTGGTGCTGCCTCAGGTTTTTGACAACTCATAAATCTGAGGCAACGTCAAAAGCAATGGGTGTTGCGGTAGAACACCCACAGCAACACCCACTGCATGCTTCTCTGATGCAGAAAACTGCGTTGGAGGGGCCCATATTTACAAGGATGCGTAACGCCACAAAAAGTGGCGTTATACCTTGTAGGAAAGTAGCCTCTTTCATGCATGGTTACCACCACTTTTTGCTTGTTTGTCAGTGTCATCAACTGTGTTTACTGGGATCCTGCTAACCAGGACCCCAGTGATTATGCTCTCTCCTTGTAAACTTGGTTGCTGGAACCTTTTTCACCCCACATTTGGCATACTAGGGCACCCATGTAAGTCACTAGTATACTGTACCTAGGTACCCAGGGAATTGGGGTACCAGGGGATCCCTATGGGCTACAGCATGTATTATGCCACCCATGGGGAGCCCATGCAAAGTATTCTGCAGGCCTTCCATTGCAGTCTGCATGCACCGTTTTCATTACAGGTCACTGCACCAGGTCACTGTATGTCACCAGTATGGTATACTCTCAGTCCAGAGGGCAGTGTGCAGGTACCTGTGTGTGAGGGCACCCCTGCTCTAACAGAGGTGCCCCCCCGAACTCCAGTTCCATTATCCTGGACTTCATGAGTGCAGGATGCCATTTTAACGCATATTCTGGACATAGGTCACTACTTATGTCCGGCTACATAATGGTAACTCTGAGCCTGGGCATGTTTGATATCAAACATGTCTGAATCATATCCCAATGCTGTGGCAAGTATTGGAAGTATGATTCCATGCACTCTGGGGGCTCCTTAGAGGACCTTCAGCATTGGTACCACCAGTCTTACAGGGTTTTCCTGGCAGCCCAAGCTGCTGTCATCCCACAGACAGGTTATGCCCCTGCTGCTTGATCTGATCAAGCTCAGGAAGGCAGAACAAAGGATTCACTTTGGGGTAGGGAGGTAACACCCTCTCCCTTTGGGAATCGGTCTGACTGGCTTGGGAGGGGTAGCCTGTCCAAGCCACTGGTTGTGCTTTCAAGGGCACATTTGGTGCCCTTCATGCATAAGCTCGCCCACACTGGTTCATGGACCCCCAGTCCCTGCTCTGGTGCGAAACTGAACAATAGAAAGGGGAGTGACCACTCCCCTGTCCATCACCACCCTAGAGGTGGTGCTCAGAGCTGCTCCAGAGAGTCCATGGGTTCTGCCATCTTGGTTCCAAGGTTGGAAGGGAACTCTGGGAGCATATGAGTGACCAGACCAGGCGGGTGATGTCAGAGGCACCTCATGATAGGTGGTCACCTGGCTAGGTGACCAACCCCACTCTTAGGGCTAGTTAGGGTCTTCCTCTGGGGTGGGTCCTCAGATTTGGCTTGGTAGATTCCAGCAGGATTCCTCTGCAACCTTCACTTTAACTTCTGGCCTCCGGAATTGCGACTGGACCTTCCAAGTGAAATGTGACTACAGTGGTTTTGCATGTCTCCTTGATAAGCCTTGGCTGCGCAGCCACAGATACTTCTAGAGAGTCTGACTTCTAGACACTGCCTACACTTCACTAATAGGGGATACATGTACCTGGTATAAGGTGTAAGTACCTTAGGTACCCACCATACACCAGACCAGCTTCCTACACACCTCCTTGTAAATATGGAGCAGTGCTTAGTGCCACCGGAACGTCACAAAAAGTGACGCTCTGGTGGCGCTAGGGGCTCCTAAATATGTCCCTAGATCTCTTAAAAAATTCCACTGGGAGCCCGTTACTACCTGGCGTTTTTCCACTCTGCATGGATGCGAACACCTCAGGCAACTCCTCAAGGGTGAGGTCGCCCTCCAGTGCCTCCACCATGTCTCCACTGAATTGTGGGACAGGGAGTGAGCCCAGGAACTAACTGTGCAAATTCCTGGATAATTTCCTCAGCCTGGGTAATCTTGTCCCCACTCTGAATCCAATTGGTGTGTCTCTTGTAGAAAAACCACATCTGTGGCAATGCGTTTAATGTACCGTGTGACCACTCATCTCATGACCTTGTTTACCAGGCCATTTACATTCCAATAGAGGATTTTAAGGTTTTCAGTGCCAATTCCTCCCATTGCCATTTTGTGTAATCAAGAATTCAACTGGAGCTGTCCTTCTGTCCCGGCCCCACATAGCTAGGCCAGTGTCAGTTCCAGTATGTGTGAGTCTGCTCAAGAACCAAACAGTCCTATCAATCTCCCAACCCACATTTCCTATCTAAAAACCACAACATGCTTATTCCCAACTCAGAAAAGGTCCTTCGCCCTCCTGATGCAATAAAAATTAAAACCAAGTGGTGAGATGTCCTGGACTGTCTAGTACTGCCTGGCTAAACACTATCTGCGGTAAGAAAGGACCAATAACAAAGAATACTGCTCTCCTTCTACCCCAGCACAGACAGGAATGAGCAGGTGAGATGGGCCCGCCTTACAGGTCTGGGACACGATCCGTTTAGTCACCATATATCTCTGCACCTGCTCAACGGTATACCCGATCAAATGAGGCCCTCCGCCATCATTGACTTTGCCACAGGCCCTGGGCCAAAGCAATTCAACATGGAGTCCACCTCCGACTTAGATGTGGCATTGGAGGCCCAGGGACTGCCCAGTGTTGTTGAGTCCTTGGAATTACAGATGGTCAGCTTTGACTCTCGGTTCCTGTTTGTGACGATGAAGAACGGCTGTTCAATGTAGAGTTCACCTGTCACTGCCGTCGTTGTGCCTATCTCTAAGCAGCCTGCTTGACACCATCTCCCTTGCGGGCCACTCCCTTTTGCTCCATCCAATGCTGGACATCTCCCGGCATTGTGAAGAAGTGTACAAAATTGTCTTTACTTACCCGCTGCTTAGCCGGATATAGAACTGCATATTGTAGGCTCAGTTGCCTTAATTTCACCTTCACCTCCATGAAAGAACTTTTCTGCCTTTGGACCTGTGACATGAAATTGGGTAAGAGTTAAACATTTTTTCCTTCTATATTCCAAAGGCCATGGGATCTGTCTGCCTGCAGTATTGATCCTGAGACCTACAATTCAGCTATCCTGTGACCATAGGTCTTGGAGGGGACCCCGATGTTCGGGGAGCATCCTGGGATTCGATGTGCTCTCCCCACCGAGGACAAGGTGGAGGGGGTTGCACTGTAGATTTTCTCGAGTAGGTCCCATATCCAGATGTTATTGTGATGTGAGCAGCCCTATGCATCCTCTGCACAATCCTGGAGCTTCGCTACTGTGGATGATAGGTCTCTAAGCTGGGCTTCCATAACCCCGGGGTGGGGCTACCTGTCCCCGAGCATCTTCCACCTCCATGAGCGCCAGGTCAAGCACCACAACATCAATTCTGGTCTCCAAAGAGTAATTTAAGTCTGTGATGGACCCCAGGATTTTCCCCAATTGGTCCTCCTGTGCTGCCAGTGCATTCCCCATGGACCTGAGTGTGAGCTTCTCTTGTCCATCCTCCCGCAGCTGGTGTTGCTGTTGGGGCCCTTTTAATACTGGTGCTCTGTCAAGTTTGGGCTTGTCTATACTTGGACCCTGTCACCAGGGCTGAGCCCCAACAATCCAGCACCGAAGCAGTTGCAGGGCCAGGCAATAGCCGCTTCCCATGCTGGGCGCCGCACCTCCCACGGTGTCCATAGACCCCAGCTGGGGCAGCCATTCACTCCAAGTGGCGCTAGAGGTGGCCCCTATCTCTGGAATTTGATATCTGTCTTTGCAGGCTGCACCTCTTCCCCAGGGGGCCAGGTGCCACAGCCTCAAGGGCAGTCTACCTGCCAGGTATGTATATTTGGGGAAAGGGGAACGTTTGGTCAACGCCCAAGCCGTCCCTCCAGGCCCCATGATCTGCAGCAGTTACTGAGGCCCTCTGGGCAGCACAGACCCCTCAACCCCACACCCAAGCCCAAGAAGGACAAGAAAAGAGCAAGCTCACCTCTTGATGGGAGGACTTCTCCACACCAGGCAGCAAAGTTTCTGCTGCACCACCAGTTCTTAGGCTTCTCCATGCTGGACCTGATGTCCTGCAGCAGATACTTTGCTCCACTGTACCGCACAGATCCTGCAGCTTCACACCCCAGTTCACGGACGGCAAAGGGGGGGCGGTTCATCTTTAGATTGGGCAGTGTGTCCCCCCATCTCCAGGGAGCAAAGATTCCACAGCATACTGGTCCTGTGCCACTCTGTGCCATGTCCTACCACTCATCCACCATCTTGAGTAGGGCTGCGATGACAGAATCCATCACTTCTCTGCCAGGCTGCCATGCTTTCCTCGGCATTGCTGCTCCCTCCCAAGTCTCCAGGACGCAATGCTTGACAAAAGGGCACCCTGGCTGGAGCGTGTTGTTGCCGAATCTCTGTCAGGAGTGGGGGTCGAAGTTCTGGGATGTGTGTCTTACGCATATCAGAGAACACCAGGCAGTACTAATGGTTCACTTGATTGTCCCATACTTCATTTGCAGTGCACCACAAGACTACTGTTTCTAAACCAGATAACTGTCATGAAATGGTGTTGTCGATAGTGTATGATTGTTTTACCATTCAAGTTGGCCACACATTGGTTCTAAACCTAGCAGTAACGCATGAACCTTAAGGCATAAAATACTATATACAACACCATAGCAAAGAGACCGCCAGTGGATGTGTTAAATTTTATCTCTCATAGTAAGTATATGCCCACCATATTTATACGGCCAGTATGTTTTCTTTTTTCTACTTTTATTAGTTTCATTTTATTTTCCAAACATTGTCGAGGTTGTGTGTGTTTTATTGTGGTTGTTTTAGTGTGACAGTGCAAGAATTAGCCAGTGACAGTGACGGCTGAATGGATTCATGAGTGACAGAGCAGATATATGGTGACTTATTCAGTGCAAGGAGACACTTTCATTTAAAACCCAGACTTATTGCGTTGCCAGTGTTTGTTTAAAACGTTTCCTAGCCCCTTTGTGAAGTGGCCAGGGTCCTTTGTGTAGAGTATTGCAGTCACTTTTGTAAAACTCCATGTTTCCATTGTCAGCAAAATGTAAACAATTCCATGTGAATTTTATTTTTAGGTGCATGGTGCAGCATGTGTTTACCTTCAACGAGAAATATAGCAATGTATGGGGACTGTTTTTTCAGCAGAAACATCTCATCCATGCCATGCGTACTTCAAAAAAATAGCATGAGGCTTTATTTAATCACGTTTCAGACCTGATTACGGAAACCAGGACGTGATGGGAACACTTAACTGGGACATTACTCTGTGCAGTTGTTTATTTTATATATTTACGTTACGCAAGCTGAGACACAGGTTGCTAAGGTGACTTGCACAGTATCACATGTGCCGCGGCCTGCACTAGAATAATAGTCCGTCCAAGAGCTTTAGTGAAAAGCTTTTAAATTCTTGGAAAATGCGAAGTTTTGCAGATTAGTCTAAGGGTCGTGGATTCCCTTGAGAGCTGTGGTGTCCCCTGTCTGGGTCAGCATGAGTGATGGGCCTTTGACTTCTATGCTTCAGCACAATAAGTGAGGACACATGGACACAGGCATGCAATGTGGGTGGAAGACCAGGTGCGGTCCCCTCCCATTTATTTTACAGCCTCTTGCCACGCCTGGCCAAAGGATGTACAAAGTGCGCATCCACAGCAACGAGCCCATGAAGGATAGTCCCCAAGCGGCTCACTACATACTATATTCCTTCCCAACTTGGCATCAATGTTCCTTGTGTTGCATGGCACACAAAGTCCTTGAGTTGTTGGCTCGGCGGTCGGTTTGGTCAAAGATCATATCACTGGTGGTGGGAACGGCTTTCGTTCTTGTGTGTTTCCTAGTAAATATCATCTCTCCTTCTGCCTGGTCTGGCTTGGATGTGAGGTTGACCCGGGATGGTTCACTAGGCTCTCCCACGGTGGTAGATGTGTATGTAGCTTCTATGTCTGTTTCCTGGGACTTGGGGAGGTTGCTTTTGCGAAACCATGAAATGTTTCTAGTTACTTGTTCAGCTCTCTTCTGGGCGGTGACCATAGTGTCGGCCACTGTCGGTTCTGGAGGTCGGTGCGGAGGTTGTCAGGCCCTTGAAGTCACACGCGTTGCAAACTGAACTCCAGGCTGATGATGAAATCAGGAGCGCTGGCATGGGTGGCGTCGGGACGATGCGACATGCCGCGCCCACAGGTTACAGTGCAGGCAGCAGCTCGGTGACTGCGTTCTGTGGCAATAGTGAGACCATGGCGGTGGTGTGAAGTGGGGCGGTTCGACATGCGGTGTCTCCAGGTCACAGTGCGTTGTATAGTTATTTTTGCCATACTTTAGACACATCATTTTAGCTTACTAGGCCTGCCGATGTGCACTTCAACCCTGTTACATTTTATTCAGTATTGCTTTATTTTTCAAGCAACAGCTACATTTGCAGTGCTGTTTTATTTTCTTTATCTCATTGTACTTTGGCTAGGAAAACATCACGTTCTTAGTGGGACATTTATTTCACTTTGTGCTTTCTCCAAGGCTACAGTCATATAGGGTAGCCGACAAACGTGGTGTGCTGTGTCTCCAACATTAACAGAAACCACACACTCATACGTGGGGACCATTTATTAGAACGTCAGCTGTTTTATTATAAAATACCCCTTTGTCCTAGACAGGTTAGAGGGAGATTGCAGCCAGATGACCACAACTGTATGCTGATTGCTGACTGCTTCGCTGCAGCTACTTGCTTAGACTGCCGAACCCCTGATCCACATGGAGACGGTGTCTCTCTAGACTTCACGTTTCTTTCTCCAGGTATGAAGGATGATGTACCCCCAAGGGAGGAAACCCGAAGATTAGGTTTATTGTGCTGTGCTCAAACATAGTGTAGGTAGGAGAAATATATATCACTCTTAGTGACAGTATGGTAGGACTGTTCTTGTGTTTTACTCTGTTAGTCACCTGCTTGTTTTTATTTTGTTTTATCATCCTAGTTATTGCAATGCAAGCCTTTTTATCTAAAATGCAGTTAGTTAGATAAATCCTTATTTAACTATTTTCTGCCTCTGTTGTCTTTGCCTGTAAGAGACTCTTGATCACTGAGAGAAAGGGATGGGATCTGACCCACCACGTTTTCCCTGAGGAGTCCTCCTTCTCATGCGCCCAGTTGCCACAAACATCTCAGCCAGAGATGAGGCGCTGCTAGTTAGCTGGAGAACCTGGATTAGACCAACAGGCGTAATGTGGTTTAGAATCATACTTAGTATCCACAATCCATGTGATCTTGTCTCCCGAGTAGCCTCATTAGCATAATGAGAACCTATGTGACATGGCATCGCAAATGGTGGGTCAGGTACTAATATTCGGATCCTCCTGTGTATCTCTGTCTCATTTAAGGCTAAAAGACACCTCAATACTACATATGGAGACGTCCGTGGTATTGAGGATTTCCTCCTCAGCTAAATAGGTAGTACCTATGTTGAGATGTAGGTTGTTCAAGCTTGAACCTTAAAAGGACTGATCCCCACTTGGTGTCCTTATCTCTGACCATACATCTACCATTAAAATGGCAAACCCACAACAGGTAGCAATTGCAGTATATATGCAACCACCCCTCACTGCACATTTATTGGCTAATGACCTAACGGCCCGGGGGGTCCGGTTACATTTGTTGTTGAGGCTCAACCAGCCTATAGAACAGAGTTTCTTTTACTCTTGGGTCACTGTTCCAGCAGTAGATGGAAACACAAATACATTTCAGCGCTACACACCTACAAGCATACCTTCACAATACAGAGTTTCTGCATATTTAGAAATACTTTTATCTTATCAGGATCATAATAGCTGGCTTGATGGCGCCTTACCGCATACAATATTAAATATTAGGCTAGGTCCTCTGAGCAATGATGGGCAGACCTAAATAAGGAGCTCAAAACAATATATAGACTATTACTACAGTTTGTTGTGCAAACATTAAATACTAACCCAGCACGTGCTGCCCTATGCAACAACATGCAGTCACTCCAGGCATTAACCCTGGGACTGTACATTCGAAAATGGGTAAGGTACCCACCAATCAGGAGGAAATTCTGTTTTTGTTAGCTCAAAAAAAATAAATGCGCTGAAGCACAGATTTCTCACCTTGTGCTTGCTATTCAGGATGGTTCCCACAGTTGATAACTGCAATGCCTGGGGCACAGTATTTGCCATGCTCTACACTATTGCACATGGTACACCAACACTTGCCAATCTTCAGGAGGTGTTAAAATAAATTCAAGATGAATACGAGGCAGCCCCAGCCCTGGATTTGGGGATGCAATTAATGGGCAATTTCGCCACAGTATCCTCAAACATATTAAGTAACCTTAAATGGGAAGCAGTTGCATTAGCAGTGCACAAACGGCTCCGGAATGTTCCTGTACAGGATCAAGAACGCGAGCTCTCAAAGATTATTGCAGAGACTTATTCTAGTATTGGTCGAGATAGGCTGGGGGCCAGACCAATTAAATCACAATTTCAAGGCAGATCTAATAAAGATACAGCCAACCAAGCACCTGAAGGCTCCAAAAAACGCTGGGATAAAAAACAACAAACACCTAAAAAAGAAAGGGGAGAATCTCCACACATGGAGATCTCACAAAATAGGTCTAACCTTAGAAATAGGGATAAAATAAAAACGCCTGAAAGATGTCAATATACTAATACCCAACAAATCTCATTCCTTTCAGGACTCACTGGAAAAACACAGTGAGAGAGGTGGGCAGTCAGAGCAGCGAACTGAGTACGTGAAACCGCGAAAGGAATCACAGTGCTTGTCCGAAGTTTCAGTTAAAAAAGAAGAGAAACTTCCCCAACAAAAAAACCAAATTAAGAAGTAAAAAGTGATAGAAGTCACAATCTGGCATGCCACTCAAGAAGAGGGCTTTGCTGCAGAACAGGAAGTTGGCACTGGCACTGCACAACAGTGCAGCAGAGGTCACAATAGTTCGCCAGGATCTTCAAGAACATCTGGAGGTGAAAGCAACTGATGACTTCTTACAAGTTCAGACTATGGGTATGAGTGTCTCGACACCCGGTAGGGTGTACAAGGTAACTATTCAGTTAGAAGGAGACATTGAACATAGGATAGATACCATCTTTTGGGACTGCATCCTTTCTATTTATGATATCTTGCTGGGTGAAAAAGATTAGCTGCCAGAATCCAGCACTGGCACTGGCAATGGCACATGCGTTATATCACAATCATGTAGGATGGGACAAAGACTCCCCCTACTACTTAATACCAATAAAATCCCAACCCCCAACCTCAACTTCAGTACCCAATAAAGTACAATGCAAAAGCACCAGTGAGGGAAATCCTCAACCAACTGGAGTACCAGGGTGTCATTGAACCCTCAGACTCATCTATGAATAATCCGTTATTTCCAGTCGCTAAACCCGACCATTCATGAAGAACAGTCTTAGACTACAGACATTTAAACAGTCACACAAAAACATTTTCCATACAAAGTGCACACATCACAGCACTTATGAACAATATAGTGCACAAAAAATATAAGACGACCCTGGATGTATCCAATCCAATGGATTTGTCTTCCAAAACATAGTGCCTGAAAGTAGGGACTTAACAAGTTTTAGCACCCTTTGTCACGTAGGAGCTCCTGTCATGCTCCGCGGCTAGCCGTTGATTCAGAGGAAAGGATGCGCGCCGGAGCGCCGGACGCACAGGGCTGCAGCGCTCTCACCCTCATCACGGAAGCGTGGAATCCCTTTCCAAATGCCGTTCGCCGCTTTCCTGCCTCCCCCAGCTTGATGTACGGTGCTCTCTACCTGGGACTCAGTGGAGCAGGGGAGGCAGAAAGGGCCTCCATCGCTGGACCCTGTTTCGTCCCTTCGTCCCTACGGGAGGAAACCCAGGCCGGATCAGACCATATCAAACCAGCACAAGGAGAAGGGAGGTGAGGCAGGGGATCGCTGAGACTCGCTTGTGTTTTTTTTTTTATGCTGTCTCCAAACGAGGAAACTCTTCAATAATTTTGAAGTATATGGCTACTCCCCTCCCCCACTCTTCTTTGAGGAATAATTTCTGGTCGGAAATTTACCCAGAGACACTGATTTGGATGTGAATTAGGTGGGACTTATTCTGCCTGCCTGAAGGGCACTGTTTTTCCAATTGCTGCGTGCAGTTTGGAGTATTCTACCCACGTACCCACTTACAGTGCTTTCAGTACTCTAGTTGCTTTATCCATATAGTAGACATTGTACTTTTAAGTTATCCACCAAAGGACACTAACTTGGCTACGTAATATATATCGATTTGGCATACCTGGTCCATGTCAAGTACTTTTCGAGTTAGAAACTGGAGTTTTCTGGGCAGGAGGACGAAAAGAGAAGAAAAGGAGGGGGGAGGAGAAAGGAAGGGGAAGAGAAGAAAAGAAAACATAATGCGTCGATCCCTGCATCAGTTTCAGGGCAAAGGACGCCCAGCTTCAAAGGTTGTTAAGATGTCACGAAGTGTGAAAGTTAAGCGGCCTACTCCCTCTGACAACCATATAAATCTTGACTCACTTCCTAGCATCGCTGCTTCGTTAATTACTGATTGTTTTACAGCACTACCCTGCCTTACAGCTCCCCGCCTTCAATCAGTAACAGGGCAGATCAGCACCTTAGCTCTGATTTTCTTCCTGAGGTGGCCAGAGAGCCGGATCCAATCTCAGTCTTAGATCCTGACAGTGGCGGTTTCTGCATGAGGGCGTCGGGGCTCCGCCCTCCCAAGTTCGTAACAAAATAAAAAGTGAAAACAAACTCCTCTAACTCCCTAAAACAAAAATGCACACACCTCTTGCTTGGGGCTGGGGCCTGGCTCGGGCTTCTGTGTCACGTGACATGAGACTGGCAGGATCAGGCCAGGCCCTCCCCTGACTGAGTCTATGTTTGCCGGGCTGACAAGCACACAGCCTGAGGCCTGTGAGGTCATCAGCTCGGCAAAGACATAGCTCCGAGGACCAGTCTCCACCCCCTAATGACGTGTGGATAAAGTTAGCCCCGGGCGCTTCAGGCTGAAGCCCTGTAGCGCTAGGGGCTTCACGTCAGTCAGGATAGTGGAGGATGGTCACCCCACCCTTTCCCAATTCGTCACGGAGGGTGAGTCCAGCCCTGTGACAAGTTGGGAAATGGTGGGCGGGGTAGAGGCTGCAGGCAGCATGCTCAAAATCGAGTCTGCGCAGTTTGTGTTACTAACTGCGCAAACACGAGGTGTCTGCTTCCCGCGCTGCTGTTGGGAGTCAGTCGGACGGTAGACTCCCTTCTTCTAAAGAAGTGAAGAAAGAGAGGATGCAGCAGTTACCAGCTCCAGTCTGTGAGTAATAAGTTTCCAACCCGCGGTCGGTGGCGCTTGAATTCCTCATATTTCAAGTGCACAGCCATGGCCTCTCTCCCTCAACATTTTCTGTCCCTGTGTGCTTTGTGTTGTAACTGTCAGCCCGTTTTCGAGTTGTTAAGGGTGAGCGCAGAAAGCAAGAGGGCAGACATTTTTTTTCTCTCCCAATAGCAACAAGTTTTGCTCTCGATTAGTGGTTGCTCTGAATCAAGCAACCACATGATCTCGACCAGTCAGGTGATTTTGCCAGACCCGGCAACTCCGAGAAAGGGAAATATTTTTAGCGAGGCTGGTGTTTGTAGAGCGTCCTGACTGCGACCTTCTCCCATGTACATGAGCCCGGCGCGGGTCCTGTGGGCAGTGGGCTTGGCGTGCTGCATGGGTGAGTTGTGTTTTCAGTGCACTTCGTGAGTTATTCTGTGGTGTTCGTTTGGGTGACGGTAGGTGGCTCGGGGTACCTGCAGCAGTGCAAAAAAAAACAATGGATTACCTAACTCAAGTAAAGCGTGTTGCTATCAAATTTGGCTAATACAGAGCTATAAAGCTGAACCTGTTAACCGTGAGCCCCGAGATCTGCTGTGTTTCTTTGTATTCGCTACGTGTAGTTTTCTTGGTATCGAAGAAAGCCACGCAATGTGCCATTGATTTACTTTTAACTGTTAGCTTGCTGGCATGGAGATATTAAGATATGCTGCTGATTCCTATTGGAACTCTGTAAATGAGCATACTCCACCCATAAGCACTGCTTTGCTACAAAGACCTGGCTGAGATCTGTTTTATGGCTTAAGAACTCCCTGAAGAATAAAGAAGGCTGCAGGGGTAGAGTGCGTAATACATATTTAAAAGGGAGCGTGACAGAGCTGTGCTGCACCTTCTGCATGGTTTAAAATAATTGATGGTTTCACCTGTGGAGACTAGTGAGCCGGGATCAATTGATCATGGAAGCCATTCTTAACTCTGTGTTTGCAGGCTACAGGTTTGTGACTCTAATTTGGTGTCTTTTATGTACACATTGTGTGATCCTTGGATAATTACTTTAGATATGAGTACCTTTGTTTCCTTCTTTTATAGAACTGGGCGACCATAGAATAAATTCATGTTGCAAGGTGTGAAAAAGTAAACACTCTGCGGCTAAGAAAGTCGAGTCACTCTGCGAGCACAGTGTGTGGGTGGAAAAGATACAAGAGTCATTGTTCCCTGAGCAGTATGCAGATAGAACAAGACATACATTCTATGCGTGGCATAACGCTGGACCACACATCAGTAGGCTAATGCAAGCTATGCACTGAGAAGTTCTGTGGTGTGTCAAGAGGCAACATTAAGGTTGCTCTCAGTACCCTCACTATCTCCCTTTGGGGGTGCGTTTGGAAAGCCTTTCACCTTCCCTACCTTTGGAACTTACTGCTCTCAGCCAGACCTGGAACACAGAAAATCATGAGTACTTGCTGTCAGTCAGATCGGGGCTACTAGGACAAGAGATCCCTTCTAAGACAGACACCATCCAGGGAGCAAGGGCCACAGGTGAGTGGCGCACAACACTGAGGTAGTCTCATGGCGATGCGTCGCATGTGGCATACTTTGGCACAGTGCTCCTGTGTGGAGCTGAAGGGAGTGTGAGTTTATCACTGTGCCTGTCAGTCCATCAAAAATGTGTTCAGAATACATGGCCATCCAATCCTTGGCCTCTTTACACAGTATACAGGGCAGTGGTCACATGTAGTTGTAATTGTGATTCTGTGCAAGTGTGTATGATGGGGCCCCCATTATGGGGGTTACAGTCTTTAAAATAATGTCAAGGTGAAAGTAAAAGAAAATGCAGTGCTCGCTCGAAATGTCACTAGCCGCCACTGGATCCTGACCCGGACTTGAACTCAGAATCAGTTGATAAAGCTGGGTCATCTTTGGATCGCTCAAGGCTCAGCTTGAATTCCGAGTCTAATGACAGCAAAATCCAGGACACAGGCTCTGCATCTAAACAGTTGTATCCTTTGTTTAGTGGAGGGATGGGGAGGGGCTCAAAAGAGGTTGTTTCCTTGCCAATTAACAACACCATCTCTGCCTCCCAGGTGGACAGTTCTTCTTCTAATGTACTCTGTGGCCTAGCTCATATCCCTGGGAATAATACTATGATGGGGTCCCTTAGAAATATCAGCGCAACCGAGCCCCTTCAGGATGCTTGAGATCAGCGGAGCTCACAAGCTCGGCATTCATCTCAGGAATATCGAGACAAGACTGGCACTGGCACTCCTTCAGAAAGCTTGCTTCTTCAAATTATATCTGAACTAAGATCTTTGAAAATCTCACAAGAAGAAGCAGATCAGAAAACGGAATCGCAATTAAATTTAATATCTGACAATATTCAGCAACTTAATTCACGTATTAAAGAGGTAGAGCAGCAAGTATCCGATTTGGAAGATTCATGCTCTTCCTTGGATCCGTCAGTGGCTAAATGTCAAGCAGATCTTGTTGATCTACAGATTTGGTTAGATGATGCTAAGAACCACTCACGCATGTCTAATTTGAGATTCACGGGGATCCCTGAACGACACGAAAATGAACGGACTGTTACAGATTTAATTTCTGATCTCATTTTACAGCATGTCCTCTCAGAACCAAAGGATAAACATTTGGATCTCACTATTATGCGGGCCCATAAGGTCCCTGCAGTACAGCCATCCAACGCAAAGTATCCTCGAACTGTGCTCGTCAACTTTGGCGACTTCCGTATTAAGGAACGTATTCTACAGCAAGCAATCAAGAGTAAAATCGACCAGATGCCTTTAAAATCTTTTCGGACATGCCAGTCGCTGCTGCACACCAGAGGAGAGAACTGAAGGTGATGATCCCTACATTTCAAAAAGCCGGGCCCCGGCTGGACTAGTGCAACAATCTAAATTAAACGTTTTTTTTCAGGAACACTCTAATTTGATCCACACAGTGGAAGCCGCTAAGACTCTTTTGCACTCAATTCAAAATTCTGGTAGATCAGGACAAAGGGAAGTGGGGGTCAGGGGGGAAACTTAAACTTATACTTAAAATATGAATGAATGGAGGAGCACCCATCAGGTGCCAAGAGGGTTGAGTCTTTCCGGGAAGGGGGATTTCATCGAGTAGAGCGCTCTATTATTTTGGCACTTAATTTCCAGTTTCTCTGCAGCCAATGGCATTAGGGTGCCATGCCAAGGTACCCGATTAGGGAAGAAGGGTGTCAGGGGGGTGGCTCCGGATTGCCCAGACGGGAGGGCCCTAGGTTTTGGCATTCCAAGGAGTGCGGTAGGAGCATAGGTGGAGGTTTGGGGGAGGGGGCTAGGGGTACAAGATCCTTCATTTTCAGATTCAAATATAGGTTTTCACAACACAGAATTATTATACAGGGAGTGCAGAATTATTAGGCAAATGAGTATTTTGACCACATCATCCTCTTTATGCATGTTGTCTTACTCCAAGCTGTATAGGCTCGAAAGCCTACTACCAATTAAGCATATTAGGTGATGTGCATCTCTGTAATGAGAAGGGGTGTGGTCTAATGACATCAACACCCTATATCAGGTGTGCATAATTATTAGGCAACTTCCTTTCCTTTGGCAAAATGGGTCAAAAGAAGGACTTGACAGGCTCAGAAAAGTCAAAAATAGTGAGATATCTTGCAGAGGGATGCAGCACTCTTAAAATTGCAAAGCTTCTGAAGCGTGATCATCGAACAATCAAGCGTTTCATTCAAAATAGTCAACAGGGTCGCAAGAAGCGTGTGGAAAAACCAAGGCGCAAAATAACTGCCCATGAACTGAGAAAAGTCAAGCGTGCAGCTGCCACGATGCCACTTGCCACCAGTTTGGCCATATTTCAGAGCTGCAACATCACTGGAGTGCCCAAAAGCACAAGGAGTGCAATACTCAGAGACATGGCCAAGGTAAGAAAGGCTGAAAGACGACCACCACTGAACAAGACACACAAGCTGAAACGTCAAGACTGGGCCAAGAAATATCTCAAGACTGATTTTTCTAAGGTTTTATGGACTGATGAAATGAGAGTGAGTCTTGATGGGCCAGATGGATGGGCCCGTGGCTACATTGGTAAAGGGCAGAGAGCTCCAGTCCGACTCAGACGCCAGCAAGGTGGAGTTGGAGTACTGGTTTGGGCTGGTATCATCAAAGATGAGCTTGTGGGGCCTTTTCGGGTTGAGGATGGAGTCAAGCTCAACTCCCAGTCCTACTGCCAGTTCCTGGAAGACACCTTCTTCAAGCAGTGGTACAGGAAGAAGTCTGCATCCTTCAAGAAAAACATGATTCTCATGCAGGACAATGCTCCATCACACGCGTCCAAGTACTCCACAGCGTGGCTGGCAAGAAAGGGTATAAAAGAAGGAAATCTAATGACATGGCCTCCTTGTTCACCTGATCTGAACCCCATTGAGAACCTGTGGTCCATCATCAAATGTGAGATTTACAAGGAGGGAAAACAGTACACCTCTCTGAACAGTGTCTGGGAGGCTGTGGTTGCTGCTGCACGCAATGTTGATGGTGAACAGATCAAAACACTGACAGAATCCATGGATGGCAGGCTTTTGAGTGTCCTTGCAAAGAAAGGTGGCTATATTGGTCACTGATTTGTTTTTGTTTTGTTTTTGAATGTCAGAAATGTATATTTGTGAATGTTGAGATGTTATATTGGTTTCACTGGTAATAATAAATAATTGAAATGGGTATATATATTTTTTTGTTAAGTTGCCTAATAATTATGCACAGTAATAGTCACCTGCACACACAGATATCCCCCTAACATAGCTAAAACTAAAAACAAACTAAAAACTACTTCCAAAAATATTCAGCTTTGATATTAATGAGTTTTTTGGGTTCATTGAGAACATGGTTGTTGTTCAATAATAAAATTAATCCTCAAAAATACAACTTGCCTAATAATTCTGCACTCCCTGTAGTCTCTGGAGCGGACAACTTCATTTGATCCAGGCCTAGGCTCAAGCCTCAGCTCATGCTTTCTGGTGGTTTCTGATCACTTAATATTTAGGCAATTCTTTATAAAAAGGTAATGGCAAGGTTAAACTCTTCATTAAAAATAGTTTCATGGAATGTTAATGGGTTAAATAATCTCAGAAAAAGGGCTGCAATCAAGGATAGGGTAAATGCTTTATACCCCTCTGTTATCCTATTACAAGAAACTCATATCCCAGTCAAAAAAGTATCGGGCTTCAATATGTTTAAAAGCTCGGTTGATTTTAAGGCTGTTGCTGCAGCGCCAGTTGCTCACAGAGGTGTAGCGGTCTTTCTAGCTAAGAATGTTGGAGCTCGAGTACTTGATTTACTTGCCGACCCTACTGGGCGATGGTGCTGGGTACATTGCCTAATTGCCAAAGAGAGATTTATTTTTGTCAGTTTTTATGCACCCTTGATAGATGATCCGGCCCCTTATCTGGAACTCTTTCAATCCCTTCTGCAACTCTCAGGCAAAATTATTATTGGCAGGGATTTTAATTTTCTGCAGAATCCATTTTTGGATTCCACTGTTATAGGTAAAAAACAGCATAAACCTAAATTTGCTAAGAGTTTTAAAGATTATATTAAAGTGTTGATGCTCTGTGATCCTTGGAGAATAAGTGCCCCAAAGGAGAGAGAGTACACGTGCGTCTCCAGCCGGTTTAAAGGCGCTTCCTGCATTGATTTATTTATAATATCCAAATTATTGTGCTTTAAGAATCAGTCGGTGAGACATTCTGGCTTATCTGACCATGCCACCCTAGTGTTGGAAGTTTCTCTTCTTCCAGATCATTCTACACCCCAACCGAGAAGGTGGGTGTTCAATCAGCAGCTTCTCCACGAGAAGGGTTGGGTACAAGTCTCTAAAGTCGAAATGAGTGAATTCTTCAAAAGTAATCGGGGGTCTTCAACTCCAGCTATGGTCTGGGATGCATTTAAGGCCTTTTTCAGGGGTTTGGTAATTGCCAAGGGGGCAGCAGATAAATCTTACCAGAGATATCAGGCAAGGGCTCTGGAAGAAGCAGTGCAGAGGAATCTGGTTATCTATGTTCAGACTCCCACAGAACATAATAGAAAATCTTTTGAATTAGCTAAACGGGCACTGTCTAACAGTTTCCTCAATAGGGTCGACATAGGATATCAGACTTATAGACAGAAAGCATATGAAGAGAGTAATTTTACAGGTAAATTTTTGGACTGGCAAGATCGTGACCAAATCGCTAATAATATGAAACACGCACTGAGGTGTCCTATGTCCGGGGTTAGGCATATAGACCCCAGAGATGTGGAAAAAATTATGTTAGAAAATTATAGGAGAATCAATAGCGAAACCCAGGTTATTGATCATAAGGCCATTAGGGACTTCTTGGGGAAATTAGACATTCCTACTCTTGTGGAAGAAGACAGTGAGGCTTTACGGCAGCCATTTACAAAGTTGGAACTTCTTGAGGTCGTTAAGAATCTCCCCATGGGGAAGGCCTGCAGACCTGATGGCTTCCCGGGTGAATTCTACAAAAGTTCCATTGATATATTTATAGACGACTTTCTGTCTTTAATTAATGGCTTGCTGAAGGGTGATCGGATCCCCAACTCTTGGTATTCTGGGAATGTGGTCAGCTTCCCTAAAAAGAACAAGGACAAGGAAGATCCTAATGCATATCGCCCAATCTCTTTGTTAAATACAGACTATAAAATTATTACCAAACTTTTGGCCAACAGGCTCAATGGGGTTAATAAACTGGTGCACCCTGACCAGAATGGGTTTATTGCCAGTCGGCAACCTGCATCTAACATGCATTACTTAGCTGAGGCTCTTGACTATTTCGCTTCTAATCAAATTTCTGCTATTATCCTTTTATTAGACACGGAAAAAGCCTTTGATTGTGTTGTATGGGACACATTGTTTGAAATATTGTCCAGATACAAGGTGCCTTCCCAGATCTCTGCACTAATTCGAAGGTTGTATTAAGGCTCTAAGGCCAATATCATAATTAACTCCGCCTGTATTGGTCAACTTCAAGATCGACGCGGGACCCGTCAAGGATGTCCCCTATCTCCTATTCTTTTTGCTCTCTTCATTGAACCTTTAGCGATTAAAATCAGACTGAATAATCAAATTCATCCCCCGCTGAAGTCAATGGGGAAGATCAAACTTTATGCGGATGATATTATCATGTTTTTAGATGAAGAACGATCCTTCCAAGAGGGGGCTCTTAAAGTGTTCGCCGAATTTGAGCAAATTGGGGGCTATAAGATTAACATGAGTAAAACCAATATAATTCTCTCTGGCACTTCTATTAAATTTCTCCCCGAACTAATGCATTGTGTAAACACTAGGCCAAAGAGATTTTTGGGGATTCATTTTTCATCAGAAATAGGAGATCTGTATGATCTTAACTAGGCTCCTTTACTTTTGAAAGCCCACGCCCTGCTTGCACTTTGGAGGTCCCTCCCCCTCTCTATCCTTGGCCGAATTACATTGATTAAAATGTCCATACTACCATTATTTAACTTTTTGTTTTCGGCCATTCCTTGTGTATTAACATCTTCATTTTTTAACAAATTAGATTCTTTGTTGGGCTCATTCATTTGGCAAAACCAGAAGGCACAGGCTGCTTTAAGTACATTGTATGCTGATAGAGAAAAGGGGGGTTTAGCACTACCAAATTTTAAAGATTACTACTTTGTATTTTTTGCACATTATCTGACTCATTTCGATGCGAACCAATCTATGGGTGGCCTATTTACCAAAGATTTTCGCGAATTAGTCTGCAAGGACAACGATATTCCGAATCCTGCATTATCGGTGAAATCTCCAGGAAAAGTTCAGTATAAAATTATTAAATGGCTGTTTAAAAAGAAATCTGATTTTTTTTAGAAGATAGTCAATCCCATATTTACATTTTCTTACTCCCCTCAAACATTTTGCATTGCACTCGGGCTTTCAGCTCGATTCAGAGACAGTAAGGAGATGGGATTATGCAGGATTTAGTCAAAAACTGGGATTTTCGCATCAATGATAGTTGGGAAACCCCCTTAAATATTCTGTCAGACGTTCAAAATGATTTTCTTTTGGGAGGATCCTATAGTATCATGCTCCATAGTCTGAGAGATTTGGATGTCGATTCAATCATTAATATGCAGGCTGTAGTTTCCGAGCTGGTGGCCCCCTCCAGGATAAGGCGTGCGGGGGCATGGAGAAGGCTGCTTCTTGAGCAGGATGAGACTGATATATGGGCAAAAGCGGCGAGAAAATGGGCTCGTCAAGAGGATCTTGACCTTTCAAGGGAGTGCTGGGAAAAGATCAATCATCTAAATTTTTCGGTACTTAGAGGTGCGAATTGGCACTGCATGATATTTTTTAGTAAATGGCTATTATATCATACCCCACAAGCCTTGTCTCGAACTATGCCCAGTTGCTCTGATCTCTGTTTTCATTGTAAGGCAATAGGGGTGGCTGGCTGGATACATGTGATTGGTACATGTCGACTAATTCAGGATTACTGGGATGGAATGTTTAAGATATTAACAACTATTACTCGGATCCCTATAATTCCTACTGTCTGGCTGGTGGGTCTGGGCTACGACCCTGGGGTAAGGCTCCCACCTCGGTGGCAAAAGTTAGTCTTTATAGCCACCGTGGTTGCCAGATCTCTTTTATTAAGAAAATATCGCTCCAATCTAACTCCCAGCCCTCAAGAATGGTTGAGTAAAATGATACAGGTCAGAAATCAGGTAATGAGATATGATAGGAGAGTGGGCGGGAGCAAAACGCTTTCACTGATTTGGGTGGAATTATGTTCTAGACAATGGTGTATAATAGTGTGTAAAAAAGAAGGGAGGCTCTCTTCTTTTCCTTTTATTTCAGTCACTTACCCTGAGTGTTTGTATCTGGAGTTATCCTATTAGAAATCCCTTGGTGAGGACTGTTCTCAGCTCGTGTAATATCCATTGTACATGACATTGACCCTGAGGTTTTGTCATATGTGGATGACATTTATCTCTCAGACGATGACCTCATGCAACATTTAAGATAGGTAGCCCATACTGTTGTAGGATTTGCAGAAATCTGTATAAATTCATCTTAAAATAAAACAAAAATAGTCTTCCTCAGTGTCCTGTTTCTGGGATACATATATTTTTAGAAAGAATAGCACAACTACAACCTCCAAACACATAAAAAAAAGCTACAGTTAGTGTTGGGCTTTTTAAACTTTGGCAGAAAACACATTCCAGATTATGCCCAATGCATAAAACCATTGTCCGACTTAATACATCCAGATTTTACTAGCAACTTTTGGACAGACAAACATACACGTATTCTAAAAGCTTTGCAAAAAGACATGCTTGAAGCAAAACACTTGCATACAAGGGACAATAAAAACAATTTGGTCATCAGAGTAATTGCTGGCGCCATTGGTTTCGCCTATGTGACATGTAATGAGGGTGAGACCGCCCAATTGCATATAAATCACACTTATACTCCACAGCTGAACGGTTTGCTCCCACTGAGAAAATCCTCACTGCTGGCAAGATGGCGGTCCTTAAAGAGAGACCTCTTGCCCAGGGGACGCTCATTATTGTTGTATCCCAGATCCCAGCCCTTGAGGCTGTTACCAAATCAAGCGTTCCAAATGCTAAAGCATTACGTCCATGATGGATCCAATTTGCAATGTCTCTGACAGCCACTGATGTTGATTATGTTTTTGACTTTAAATTACAGACCCAAGAATTTTTACAGTATGAACTTGAGTATCCAATTCCAGCAAATACATTGCCTATTGAACAATATCAAAGAATCTTGTATACTGATGGTTCAGCCCAACCAGCAATAGAAACAGAACATCAATACTCTGCTGCTTGCACAGTCATGAGTGGTTACATGAAGGATGGCAAGTTCTATCCACAAAATCCTTACACGCAGACTCTAGGAGATTGCACTGCACAACTTGCAGAGCTCAAGGCTCAGGTGATGGCACTGAAACATACGGCTCCTGAGCAAATGACTTTGATTGTCTATGATTCGTACTACTGAGTCCAGTCCTTCAATGAATATCTGCATTACTGGTGCCAAAATGGGTTCAGAGATTCAAAAGGCAACACTGTTAAACATAGACTTCTGTGGGGGGGTAAGTGGGGGAGCTGAAAGAAACGCTTCCTAATGTCCATGTTGTACATACACTCTGATTTCAGTGTGTTGGAATACATCTTGAAGGTAATTCTCTGGCTTATGAGACAGCTAAATCAGAAGTAGCCCTGTTGCTGCAAAAACGCGTTCTAAGCTAAAAGTGGATGATGAAACACTGGCAGCCGTCAAAGCTTCGAGTGACGGCACGCTTTTACCTAAAGCATATACTGCTAAATATTCCTTCTAGATTGCAGGCTTGTTTGATGCACAAATAACAATACCAGGTGTGGGAGTTCAAGTAATTCCCAATAATGACCTAAGACCTGAATTAATAAAGGCAGCGCATGAGGGAGTTGCTTTTGCTCATGCTGGTGTGGCGGCTACAAATTAAATATTACAGTCACGCTATTGGAGACCAGGTCTCTACAAACAGACCAAGCAGTATGCCCTTTGTTGTGATATCTGGTAGCAGATAAAAGGGTCCAGTGTGAAAAGCCCACCGCAGACACCCCTCCTACTTTCTAACAAACCTTTACAATGTGTGTACTTGGACTATTGTGGTCCACTGACCCTAGATAGTGCATACAAATACATTCTAGTCGCTGTTGACTCATGCTCCAATCTCTGTAGGTTTGGCCACAACGCTCGGCTGATGCTCGAACTATTATTAAAGATTTGCAAGTCTTTATTGGCACTTATACTGTTGTGGCTTTCCACTCAGACTGGAGCCCTGCTTTTGCCTCTAGGGCTTACAGGGACACCATGGCTTCGTTAGGGGTCCAACTGCACTACTCGTCTCCATTTCATCCCAGGGGAAATAGTGTAGTGGAGCGGCAAAACCGAGATCTAAAGCAATCCTGAACAGCTAGAGTATTAGGCATGGGTCGTAGTTGGCTTCCACACCTACATGGAGTGCAGAGAGCACTCAATAATCTGCCCAGAAAGTGGGGCGTACATCATATGGATGCCCTTTTGGAAGTCAAATGTATCTTCCAGATCTTGATGGTCCTGGCGTGGAGGCGGCAGATACACCCTTTGACTTAAATGAATGTGTCACTGTCTTGCAGGACTTACAACCTTTCCGTGTTGACAACGCATCTGCCAATGCTGCCTTCTCTGGAATTAGGGATGTACCAGTAACATCTACCGGCTGGATTCCTAAACTTGGGGATCTAGTACATGAATAGATTGCTGTGAAAATACACAGTACCAGAACTGTGATTCTACTACCGCTGCCTGGCTCTAAAGAAAATTGCTTTGTCTCCATCGACAATGTCAAGTTACACCATGTGGCCGATCCTGCACAGCAGACCTAGAGGACTCCTAGGTAGGGCCTGAATCCCTTCCACTACAGACCAGGACGATCCGCTAGAAGTCTTCAACAGCAATGTTGATACCTCTCCAAGCTTGGGGAGGGTGGAAAATGATCTTTCATTGGTTTCACTTACAACTACTTCTACAATCAGTAGTGAAAATAATGAGCAATTTCTTACAAATTCTACACAAACAGGTGTCGTAATCTACTATGAACCACCAAGGGAGTCTTCAGCAAGTTCTCCTATTCAAAACATAGTCCCAGTTTTTGCACAAACAGATTCTGGTTATTTTGTCAATGTTAACTACACTTTCAGTGACTCATCTGCCTCTACTGCAACAGAACTGTCAAGAGCACGTAAGCTGATACAGTGGCTTAAATTAACTATTTCGTTCATCCAAGGATTTATCTATGGCTCTTATCGACTGTGCTTGCCTTCCTCCTATGGATTGGGTTTGTTATTGTTTTCTTTCCCCTTATGCATGGGCATTTTCTTCCTGAATGCTCTACAGTTGAACTGGTGGCTGAAGTCCTAAAACCACATTTTTCATCACTTGTCCCTAGTGAACATTATAGCCATACCAATTCCTGATGGGATTGTTTGGGACAAAGTATTATTTGATATATATGGCTCCTACTGATGTCATTCAAATACCATATGTATTCAAACTTTGAATGACTGATGTAAACACACCTGGAGTGGTTTTGGCTGATTGTGATGTGAAAACTGTTGATGCTATGATGTCTGACCTACAGTATTATACGGTACTTGAAAATGAAGATGGGTAGCAGTTTAAAGGAAATTATGGTGATATGTTCTGTTATAATTATTATGGCCATTATTTAATTCACAGAGCAAGTACCCCAAAGACTATTTTTAGATATACACAATGGGAACACTGCCCGACTCTACCAACTCTACCAATGTGTATATTTTTCTGGGCATAATCTTAAAACTGCTGCGTTATATTATTTTAAATTGCCAGAACTTGAAAGTCAGCATGTTTTATTGACAGATACAAAGCTGATTTATTCTGATTCCTTTGTTTCACGATTGGCTATCCAAGGCTATGCGTACTGGTTGAAGTCGATTGACTTAAAAAGTGTGTGGGGAATAAAAAATTGGCAAATAAGAGGAACAGACGCTTTATTTAGAGCACGTATGATTCCTGTTCAAATTATATTTCTAAATGACACAGTACAACAAACAAGCTGTTTAGGCTTAGCAAACATTAAGGAGCAGAACGCGCCCCGTATTCCCACCCCTGCTAAATTTTACAAATGGCAAAAAAATATAAATGCGTCTGAAGATCAGCTCAACGAATGGGTCCAGAATGGTACATTTAACACATTATTGTTTTCGCGTCCTGGTGGGTGGTTATTGTGGCCTGTAGACACCAATGGGTACCATATGTGTTTTGTTAACTCCTCAGGTGTTTTTTGAATGAATAGGCCGTACTCTCGCTATTTGTCCCCGGATCACTCGGGTACAGTGACAACATATAGGGCGTCATTACAACCCTGGCGGTTGACGGAGAAGTGCGGGTTTTACCGGCAACAGGCTGGCGGTAAAAAATTTGGAATTATGACCATGGCGGTTACCGGCACGGTCATCCGCCACTTCTCCGATCAGACCGCCATGGCGGAGACGACCGCTGGGCTGGAGACTTGGGTCTCCAGCCCGGCGGCCGTCACAAGACCGCCGGTGGTATCATGACCCGGCTTACCGCCATGGATTTCATGGGGTTTGGAACCGCCATGAAACCCATGGCGGTAAGCGCTATCAGTGCCAGGAAATTCCTTCCCTGGCACTGATAGGGGTCTCTGCCACTCCCCACCCCCTCCCCCGAGTCAATCCCCAACACCCCCCAACCCCCTGCCACCCCCCAAAGGTGGCAGGACCCCTCTCCCCACCCCTACTCCCGACATCACAACACAGACACACACCCGACACGCATGCAGACACCACCAACACACATTCCCGCAAAAACACACGAACAAACATGCCAACAGACACACACACAGTCATACACGCACACCCTCATTCAGACATACACGCACACATCCATACAGACATACATACAGACAGACATGCACACATTTCCATTCACGCTACACCCCCGCATTCATACACGCACACACACCCCCTCCACATACTCACACGCACACCCCCATGCACCCACACATCACACAACAGCCCCCTACCCCCCTCCCCTAACGGAAAATCAACTTACCTTGTCCGTTGATCTTCCGGGAGGGGACGGGATCCATGGGGGCTGCTCCGCCGCCAGCACACCGTCAACAGAACACCGCCACGCCGAATCACAGAACATGATTCGGTGGGCGGTGTTCTGTTGACGTGGCGGTGGAGGTGGAGCAACCTCCACTTCCCCGCCGCCCGCCAGTATGTCTGCTGGCGGCTCTCTGTCCAGAAAAGGACGGAGGGCTGCCAGCAGTCATAATACGCCGAGCAGAAAACCGCCACCACTGGCGGTCTTCAGCAAGGTGGACCCTCAGCGGTCTTGTGAAAAGACCGCCGAGGTTAAAATGACCCCCAGACTGTAGGGAAACTATGACAGCAATGGTTGAAGGGTTCCTCGCTGGATGCTGTCAAAGAATATCTTAGTCTCCTGTCCAATAACAAAGATTTACAGGATTTCCTGTTAGGCCCCAGAAGACAATGCAGAAAATGCCCGGCTAATGCAAATAGACCAGGAAAATTCAGAGAAAGTATTAGCCATTGTAGATAATGGGATGAACACCTAGTCCTACCGAGTATACACTTTGAATAACATTGTATCCTCGGCAATAAATATAGTACAGAGTGATGTATCATTTATGCAACATGGACAGAGTCAGCTAAGATCCATTTTACAGTTGGGTTGGACACTACAAACATTGAAAGCATTGCACTTCATGTTGTGAGGTCATCGGCGGAGATTCAGTCCCTTCTAACTACAAACCTTCCGAGACACATTGGTGGACTCATGGGACGAATATTCAATGCATCCAGTACTACTGGAATCGCCCACTTTTTTAAGGCTGTTGGTTATGGTTTTTGTTCACACCTTCTCTTCTATATTCGGTTTAGTACTATCAGCCATACATTCAGAATTTTCGACTATTTCCGGGGGCTTTCTGATTACTTTGGCTATAATAAGTGGCATTTTGCTGTTGCTACTTTTCATGCGCAGTGGCAGTCGTCACAGCAAGGAGTACTGAAAGAACTACTGCCAGCACAACGGTGTCATAAATGCATGGTGCAGCATTTCAGAGCACCACTCCTGGAACAACTGGAGTGTGACTGGTCTTTGTTATTCCAACCAGTTTTGGATTGTGTGCAACCCATGTTTCGATGCCTCTGGTGCCTCTTGGAATGTGCACTGAAAGTCTGTCTTTCTACGCAGTGCTTACTTTCATTGGATAGTGATCTGTTGATGTTCTCGATGAGGGCTCATTATCAGACATACTCGTTGAGGGTGTGTTTTCTACGGGAAGCCGTCTATGTGTTACCTTTTGTGGATTCTGTAACTCTTAACTCTGTGGAGGGCATGACATAGATTGCTGCTGCCTCAGATGGAGCTCATGCTTAGGTACACAAGTGCTCTGTGGCTTTCTTTTGATATGATCTGGATATTTTACCACCTGCCGAAGTAGAACGTCTCCTGGCTTTAATTGTCCCGGATGTAATTGCCGATTTCTAAAGTGACACTGACTATTGAATTTGGATTTTTTTCATTACTTGTTCCGGTTGTCCTTTTCCTACCTCTGTGTCTCTTAACTTGTCACTATTGACATATATGTTTTTTTAGTATAAGAGTTTTATTAAATTTCTTTTGCTTGAGCTTTTAAACCACCTTTGACCGGCAAGGGGAGGGTGTTGTATAGCTATTTTAGCCATATTTTAGACACACCATTTTAGCTTAATAGACCTGCCGATGTGCACTTTAACCCTGTTACATTTTATTCAGCATTGGTTTATTTTTCTAGCAATACCTACATTTGCGGTGCTGTTTTATTTTCTTTATCTCAATGTACTAACTCCTAGGAAAACATAACGTTCTTCGTAGGACATTTATTTCACTTTGTGCTTTCTCCAAGGCTACAGTCAGATAAGTTTGTCGACAAACGTGGTATGCTGTGTCTCCAACATTCATGGAAAACACACACTCATACGTGGGGACCATTTCTTAGAATATCAGTTGTTTTATTATAAAGCACCCTGTAACAGGGACGGCACAACCCTGTTCTCCGATGATGCCCCGGGACCCATAGAACGGTAACCCGGGGGCACCATCAAACACCCGGAAGTATTGACGGCGGACGGAAACCTGGATATCCAGGTTAAAAGAATGAAGCACAAGGAAGATGGCACGTTCCGGGCAGCAGAGAGGAGGAGAGCCGACGACCTGACTGAGAGCAGCATTGGGACGCCGGAAAGGAGAGGAGCCGAAGCACCACACTCCGAGACGCTACCCCGAGAAACACCAACGCGGAGGGTCCGGACAGACGACAGAACCAGCCACGTCCTTACGCAGGTACCTGGCTGCCTTCTAAATTCTTCAGGATACTGGTGGTAGGGGGGAGGGAAGGTGGAAGCGGAACAAACACTGCGGGGAGAGGGGTCACCTTCCTAGAATTATAGGTCAGAAGTGGCAAAGTGGTTTTGTTATACTGGAGAAGACACTTGGGCTCCACAAAAGATTACTTACATTTCTAAAGAAAGAATTTAAAACATTCTTGGACTAATATTTTTCTTTATTGTCGCGTTTTGTGCACAGGAGGGTATACTTACCTATGATTTCCACTTACATCTTCTATTTCCAGGACCTATCCTCACTCGTTTAGTGTTTTCTTCCCGCACACCCTACCCCTCAATAAGATATAAAGAGAGAAAAGAAAAGGTTCACTTACCTTTGTTTTCGGTTCTGTTCTTTTCCCATGGGCCACACGATGGTGGACTACGTCACCGGAAGATAACCCTAAAACAGAGAAGAGAAGAAAGAACATTACTTTACCTTAAGGAAAAAGGAAACACAGAGTAAAGAAAAGAGAGGAAGAAGGAAAACACATATAGAGACTGAGCACATTTGATTGCCTTGAAAACCCACAAAAACTGAATAAAAACCCCGTGTAGTGACCAATGGGTGTATTTGTCTTCCTTCACTGGGTATTAGGAACCCCTACACACCCCTTTGTCCTAGACACGTTAGAGGAAGATTCCAGCCAGATGACCACAACTGTATGCTGATTGCTGACTGCTTCGCTGCAGCTACTTCCTTAGACTGCCTGACCCGTGATCCACATGGGGATAGTGTCTCTCTAGACTACAGGCTTCTTCCTCCAGGTATGAGGGATGAGGTATCCCCAGGGGTGGGGAACCCGGAGGGCAAATTAGGCTTATTATGCTGAGCTCAAACATAGTATAGGTAGAAGAAATGTATATTACTCTTAGTGACAGTATGGTAGGACTGTTCTTGTGTTCTACTCTGTTAGTCACCTGCTTGTTTTTATTCTGTTTTATCATCCTAGTTATTGCAATACATGCCTTTTTATCTAAGATGCAGTTACTTCAATAAATCCTTATTGAACTATATTCTGACTCTGTTGTCTTTGCCTGTATGACACTCTTGGTCACTGAGAGAAAGGGATGGGATCTGATCAACCACGATTCCCCTGAGGAGTCCTCCTTGTCATGCGCCCGGTTGCCACAATCATCTCAGCCAGAGATGAGGCACTGCTAGTTAGCCGGAGAACCCGGATTAGGTCGACAGGCGTCATGTAGTGTGGAATCATACTTAGTAGCCACAATCCATGTGATCTTGTCTCCCAAATCCAGTAGCCTCATTAGCATAATGAGAACCAACGTGACAGGGGCAGGCCGTGGCAGCGGTGTTGCTGGTAGGCCCATTATGGTGGTGTGGCGCAGGGCGGGCTCTGTGCGGTACCCACGGGTTGCAGTGCAGACAAGGGCCTCTGTTGACAACACTGGAGTCGATGGCTCAGGCGTTGGTAGACCGGGGCTGCAGTGCGGGATGGGACGGTGCTTCGGGTACCTCATAAGTGGTGTCCACAGGCCATGGTGCAGACAGCAGCACAGGTGTCAGCATGGAGCATCGTCGTTGGGGATGCCAAACGCTGCAGTGTGAGCAAGACGATGCAGAGTGCAGGGCCCACAGGTCACGGTGCAAGCAGTGGCTCGATGATGGCATCAGGTGGCGGCATCAGTGAGACCAGGGTTGCAGTGCGACATGGAGCACAGCTCTGTGTGGTGTCATCAGGTCATAATGCCGGCAGTGGCATCTTTGACGGCATCGCAGTGGTTTGTCTTCTGTTGCAGCACAAAACACACAGTTCCCAATGCTGTCGGCAGTTGAAGCTGAAGTCTTTTATATCCCTGAGACTTCCAACAAGAGGCAAGCTCTACTCCAAGCCCTTGGAGAAACTTCAAAAGCAGGATACACAACAAACTCCAGTCTTTGCCCTCTTTAAGGCAGAAGCAGCAACTGCAGGCCAACCCAGCAAAGCAGATGCAGCAAAGGGGCAGTACTCCTCCTCCAGCTCTTCTTGGTAGAGGTTCCTCTAGATCCACAAGTGTTCTAAATGTCTGGGGTTTTGGGTCCACTACTTATACCCCTTTCTGCCTTTGAAGTAGGCAAACTTCAAAGAAAAGTCTCTGCTGTTGACAAGATCCTGCCTTGCCCAGGTCTGGCCCCAGACACACACCAGGAGTCGTAGACTGCATTGTGTGAGGTCGGGCACAGCCCTTTCAGGTGTAAGTGACCACTCCTCCCTCCACTCTAGCCCAGATGGCACATCAGGGTATGCAGGCTTCAACCCAGCTCCCTTTGTGTCACTGTCTAGAGGAAATTCACAACACCCCAACTGTCAGTCTGACCCAGACATGAAATACACAAGCAAGCAGAGGCACAGAATGGTTTAAGCAAGAAAATGCCCATTTTCTAAAAGTGGCATTTTCAAACTGACATTCTAAAAACCAACTTTACCAAAAGCTGTATTTTTAAATTGAGAGTTCAGAGACCCCAATCTCAAAATCTCTATCTGCTCCCAATGGGAACCTGCACTTAAAAGATATGTAAAGGCAGTCCCCATGTTAACGTATAAGAGGGATAGGCCTTGCAACAATTAAAACTGAATTTGGCACTATTTCACTGTCAGGACATATAAAACACATTAGTAGATGTCCTACCTTTAACATAGACTGCAACCTGCCCATGGGGCTATTCCGGGGGGCTGTGTTAGGGGGCTGCCTTACTTGTACAAAAAGGGAATGTTTGGGCTTGGCAAGTAGGTACACTCGCCAGGTTGAATTGGCAGTGAAAAACTGCAGTGGCAGGTCTGAGACATGTTTTACAGGGCTACTTATGTGGGTGGCACAATCAGTGCTGCAGGCCCACTAGTAGCATTTGAAATACAGGCCCTGGGCACACATAGTGCACTTTCCTAGGGACTTGTTAGTAAATCAAACATGCCAATCATGGATAAACCAATCACCAATACAATTTACATAGGGAGCACTTGCACTTTAGCAGTGATCTGCAGTGGTAAAGTGGTTAGAGACAATAAACCAGCAAAAACTAATCAGAAAAAATAGGAGGAAGAAGGTGAAAGGTTTGGGGATAACCCTGCAAAAAGGGTCATTTCCAACAGCTACCATCAGCACGGTCCACTTCCTGAGTTCAAAAGGTATTCTGATCTTCGGTGATGGCCTCCTGTCTTTGGTGGTCACATGGTCTCCAGGTCTGAGGTGTTCTGTCCTTGCATGTCGCTTCAGACTGGCCCTTGTATTCTGTGATTGTCTGGCCGGTGACCATCTAGAACTTCCCTGAAAGGAAGGTACCTCCTATATGTGCATTTTAAGGTCTGGGATAAGGGAGAAATAAACCATGAATGAACATGCAAAATCCCACTCAACCTGAACTTCTTCACATATGGCTTGAAAACAGCTCACGGCGGTCTGGTCAGAAGTAGAACTCTTTCTGCATTCACGTTTACATGAGTATTCTTTTTTTTCATTTTTTCACTTTAATGAGGTCCACATATTTTATTTCATAGTATTTTGCTTCTTTATACAAGTATTCATTTTATACATTTCATTTCCTCTTTAAAGCATACCATAATAAACCAAGAAAATTACCGTTTACATATTTTCTCAAAACTGGACATGAATGATTTACATTACATCTATATACTTTTGCCACCCTCTTTCCCATATGACATTCACACCTGCATTTGTACTTAGGCAATCATCTACTCACATGTACCATGCATCCTCACCACAACCAACACATCACCTACACTACAAAATGCAACAGGAACAGGGATCTCCAATTTCGACTGTTGTTGTGTTGTGGGCTAGGATGTTCACCCAAAATCAGTCAGCACACATTTCAGTGGAATAAAAGAAATGTCTGTCCACCTTCTTCAGGACGACCTTTAGAAAAGTTTCAATACTGATGGTACATGGGGGTACTCTGGTGATATCTCACAAGACTGCGCCAGGTCAGGGTTCTATAGAATGCAAATCCAAGATTGCTGCTATGAGGCTCCAGGTTCTAGTTTCTGTATAAAACTGTGTGCTCCCCGAAGACATATTGGAAAGTAGAACTTTAGGCCTTGTTTTGAAAGTCAAGAAAGGCCACATAGCTTCATGAATGTTTGTTGGATCATCGTGATAACGTAACGTGCGTTTCAGCGTTGAAGTGATCTTGCTTGAAGTCTCATCGACCTCCAGGATGAATGTACAGAAGAGGACTCTAAAAGCTGAGAGGACACTATAACATTAGCGCCTTCCTTTTTTTAGGGTTGAAGTAGGCTATTGTTTTGCTCTTGCTCAACAGGGCCATCTTTATGGTCTAAAATGCTTCTTCTTCTCTTGTGCCTCATGACCAGGACATGTCTATCTTGGTGAGGGCCCTCAGTGGTTCTGCAATGGTGGCTAAGTTTGGTATGAATCTGCTACAGTATGTGGTCATGACAAAGAAGCTGCGTACTTCAGATGCGGTCTTTGGAGCTTGAGCTTGCTTGATCGCTTGGGACTCGCGGGTTCAACTTGTAATCCTTCTTGGCTAAAGACGTACCCAAAGAACTCAATGTAAGTCTGGAAGAAGGAACACTTTACTCTGTGGAGGATGAGTCCATGCTCCCACAGGCACTTGAGAGTGGCGCGGAGATGTCAGTGATGGCCCTCCGCAGTTGCTGAGTGAATCAGAATGTTGTCACTAACATTTGTGACGCCTTGAAGTCCTGACAGGGTTTCCCTGGTGGCATCTTGGAATGCCTCTGCCACTGAGAAAATACTAAAGTTCAGCAGTTTATAATGGCATAGTCCTAGGTGATTGGAGAAGGTCGTTCTGTACCGACTCTCTTCCGCCAGGCATAGCTGGTGGTATCTGGCATTCAGGTCTAGCTTGGAAAACTACTTTGAGTCATTTAGGTCAGCAATTATGTCATCCAGTGTGAGCTTGATATGCCACTCACACTTGACTGCTTAATTGGGGAGGCGCATGTCAATACATAGTTGCATCTTCCGTGGCTGTTTAGGCTTCTCTGCAATCACCATGGGGGATACCTATGGTATCGGTCCTGACACTTTCCCTATCATGCCCTGGCTCTCTAGCTTCTCCAGTTCCTGTTCCACTAGAGGTCTCAGACAGAAAGGCACATGTCGATGTCACAAGGTGAATGGCTTTATGGATTTGTCGATGAAGAGCTTGACCGGTGGGGCCTTCAGGCATCCAAGGCCGGTGAAATGTTCTGGGAATTGGCATAATAGCTCATTGATTTGAAGTGCTCTTACATGCTTGGCAAATTAGAATAACCCTGAGTCTTCTGCCAAGGGACTGCCAAGTAGTGTGTCTGATTCTTTGTCCTCTAGGTGAAAGGTGGTCTGTATTTCATGGCTGTCTGAACGTACATTCATCATCATGTGCCCCTTGAGTGGTGGAGGGTGGAGGCTTCCATATGTGTATAGCCTTATGTTTGACGCCACCAGAACAGATCATTTCCTGTGCTATGAAATGCTCCTTCAGATTATGCTTTGCCTCTGCCAGATGTGCTTCAGAAGATACGGTATGAACTAGTTGATGGGCGTGGCCAGCACGCTCTCCTGCATGGTTACAATTTTTTTCCTTTTTATCTTGGATATCTGAGCCTTATGTGAAATAGCTTCCCCCGATAAAGGCTTTGCATGCCTCTCAAACTTCAAATGGTGCTGCTGTGCCTAGATTTCTCACCAGAAAGTCATCAATCGGCACTCAGAGGGTTGCTACTCAGCCAGTGTCTACCAACAGGGATTTACCCAACGACCAACCTGGTCTTTGTCTATTTCTCGAAGGAATCCTTAGCTTGATCAATGGGACCGAATGATTGGAAAATGGATTAGACAAAATCTTAGCCTCACCCCTCATCCATAATTGTGATATCAAAAAATAGTCTATCCTTGAGGCTAAATTGTCTCTATTTGAGAAATAGGTGTCTTGTCTTCGAGGATGATTGATTCTCCAGTGATCTACCAGAGCCAATCCTTTTTAAACATTTTTAAAAGCTTAGAGGAATGTGGTTTGTTTTGGGACTTATTTTTATGTGATGAGTTGGGAGTTACATCCTGCAAAATGTTAAAACCACCCTCTATTACCAAAAGCCTTGTGAGAGAGGTGAAGTTCTCTTATAATTCCTGTAAATCAGCTCCATAATTTTCCCTTGGGCTATAAAAGCTGATCAAATTTATTAGCTGATTTTACCTTTTAATACTGATGATTATCCATCTACCTTGGGGATCCTTCCTAACTTGGCACACCTCACCTTTAAATTCCCACATAATCAGTATTGCCACTCCCCCGAATTGCTGCACCAGCAGAAGGGTAGAAAGCCTTAGTTATATAAGCAGGTAACCTTGGCTGTTTGTCCGGCAACCTGGGCTGTGTTTCCTGTGATGAAATATTCTGCACCTGAGAAGCCCTTAGCCATTCTAAAATAGCTCTTAATTTCACATGATTATTGATCCATTATCTTAATAGAAAGCTATTAAACAGGAAGCTATTCTAATAACTTTGTTAGCCATAATGGTATATGGTCTGGTCTATTGATACCTGATTACCTAATCGCTTGCCCTTTATCTTTTGTTGCTTAGATTTCCTACATTTCTTGGCTCCCCTAGATTCAAGGACCTCGCAGTACCCTCAATAAGAGTTTTTTCCTCTGTTTCTACAACTTTTATACCTGTTTTTCCCCCATCCTCCTCCTCCAATGTGACACCCCAGCACCGTTTCCCGCTGTCACCCTGGGGCCCCCACCCTTCATGAGCCCCTTCCCACACAGTGGTTGTCCCACCCTTGTGCTCTGGAGCCTTCCCCTCCCCCTCTCTTTTGCAACGAGTGTCTTGTTGTGGTGCTCCATTAACTGACACAGGATGACAGCTGCAAGAAAGACTAGTTAGGAAAAACCACAAAACTTTTATTGAACGAGTGCTTAGTTTCTCCTAAGCTGAGCTATGAAGCTGTGAGCCGGGCTTTGACCCCGCCAGCTTGTTTTACCTCCTTAGTGCATAGAGCTTCAGTCCACTGTTTTTAGTAGAATAATGCAACGTTAGCTGAAGCCCCATTCCCTGTCTCCTCCCTTTTTTATTGTCTTTGATAGTAGATGGGCCTGATCCACCAATTGAAAGACATGAGTTCAGCTGTAAAAGACCTTTAGTTTTGACTGCTGAACAATCCCTGCTGGACCTCCTTGCCACTCAGGGTCATGAATCAGGCTCACAAATTCCTTGCGAGATCGTGCTACCTTGATAGATATGTCGATAACACACAAAAGGAGAATCCTGGAGTATTGAAGACTTTAGTCTTGATCGCCTGTGTAAGAATTCTTTCTTTTACTCTGTTGTCCAAGAAGATGACCAGAATAGTATGAGGATATTTTTAACTCATGCGCCTTACTGGTGGTACTTGATGTGAGTGAGTTATCGTCAGATCCACTTCTGGAAGGGTCCGGGAGTACATGCTTTAAGACCTGTTCTGTGATTACTTTGGTTACTGTCAATCCTGATTCTTGATCCTCCAGCACTCCTACGAACCTCAAATTTGTCTTGTGGACCTGTTTTCCATATCATCCAAGTTTAATTGAAGTTCTTCCAAATGTTTCTGTATTTTTGAGGTATTGGTTTCATATGTGCCTTTTGAGAACTCCAAATCTGATACCCTTTGACCACATGGGAGATGCGGGAGGTAAGCTGCATAATACTACTGTTAATTTGCCCCAATTGCTCATTTGTTTTGTGGTGTGCTTCTAGATGCGATAAGTTCATCTCTCTGAGTTCCAGTGGGATCTGATTCAGCATTACTTCTATTGGTGGGGTTGTCTTAGAAGAGCCATCTGACATTTTTTCTGCTGAATGTACTGATTCCCGATGCGTGCTGATGCTCTGGTGGTCTGACCTGGACGAGGGCTGTATTGCTGTATAGCTTAGTCTTTAAGAACCCCGGGCAACGTCTGATTCCTTAAAGGCCTCTGCTTCTTCTAGAATACTCTGAGCTGCCTGGGCTTGCTCCTCAGTTTCTGCTGGTATTGCTGAGGGTGCTGCTGGCGCCTTCGCAGTTATCGCTCCCTTTGACTGAAAGTTACTCATACAGAACAGCAGGTATGTTGATTTGGTTTGGAGGTTTTCTTGAAATTAAAAATCTGGTGCCCGGGTAGTTTTGCCTAAATGGTTACATGCTTGTGGGGAGTGCTATCATCACTCCAAGAGGGTGGCAGCACCTGAGTTGTCTTTGTTGACTGAGTCAAAATTGATTCATATGCAGCCAACTGCGATGCATCTGATCTTGTTGATGGAACTGGTGAGATTAGGATAATCACTTCTTCCAATGTGCCTATTCCTGTAACATGCTACTGTACTCCAGGTCTATCGATTATAAAAGTATCTCTGCATACTAGGGTCTTCTGAGATAACCCTTGGCAGCTTTAGCCGGTTTAGACGGGGGCGCACATTTTCATTGTTGGCCTTTCCCAGGATAGACGTTTCATTCCTCAGTTCTCTTGTGATTTGGCTTGTTACACTTATGCAGTGAGAAAAAACTGGAGTTTCACAAGAGGGTTGCAAGCCACGTTGGTGCTTAGCAAACCACTTCTGCGACACCTGCTTGATCGACTCCGTCTTGAGGGTAGACAATGCTTTCCGCCTCCCCCCGCTTCATCCTTATAGGTTTGTGCAGCTCAGTTCAATTAACAGCATGCATTTAAATATGCTGGAGGAAAAAGTAGTAAATAATAAATAATATTAATCACTTATACTGAGGTTAATGGTGTTCTGAGCCCCCTTATTGACACATACAAATCAGGATTTCTCTCTTTTTTGTGTGCCTTGATTGCCTTTTATTGGTTTGAGTACTTCATAGACCTTGATAAACCTTTGCTGCTGCACTGGGGAGTGGGTGGTGGGGGGGCTGGAGTGCCTAGGGCCTCGTTTACTTGTTGCCATCCTAGTTGCCATCCCCATTTCTAATAATCATGTTTGTGTGTGGCTTGAGAGCACATTTCATGCCAAAGGAACAGCCATTCTTCTCGACGTGCAGCAGTACCCACGGATGACGGGCTCAGGCGTACTGCTAACCAGGTCTAGACACACTGTTAGGGGAGCATTCCTGTAAGGTTATGCAGGTATGGAAAGGAGGGAGACAGTCCGCATTCACGGTGGACGCTGTAGTGTGACACTACAGACGCTTGACCATGACCGGATGCACCAGACCCGCGTACTTTGTCATCCAACGCTCATAGTGGGCAGGGCACTACCTCCAGTCACAGAGGCGCTAGGGCCTGTAGACTTGCAGGTCGAGGTAGCAGGGGGACCTTCATGTGTTGGCTGCAGCTGTCAGCGTCAGTGCGAGCAGCAAGGCCATAGGATGCTGATGCCAGAGGGCTGTGTGAGGCACTTTGTGCAGCTTTTGTGGTGTCCACGGGTGCAGCTCCTCGCGTGGCAGTGGAGACGGGCCTTCCAATGCGAGGATCTTCTTCAGCCCCCCCCCCTTTGGCAGGTATGCTGCCTTGCAGAGGATGTACAAAGTGTGCATCTGGAGCAACGAGCCCACACGTGATAGTCCCTGTGTGGCTCAATACAAGAACAAAACAGCACAAAGGTGCGGAAATGCCCAATGCAGAGACAAGCAGGGCGCAGGCTTTCCGCTTAGGGGGAATTCTAGACCTTTTGTTTACTCGGCCAATTCTCGGCATTCCAACGTTCTAGAAGTATCTAACCTTGAAAGTTTATATTTTTTCCTCATCGCGACTGCTGTATCGGTTTTTAGGCCGAGGTAAACTTTCCTCCCCACAGGTTCGCTGACTTGTAAACACGCTCTCCCTTGGCTGAAATATGCTTAAGCAGCCGAAATACGCCTTCTGACTTGTCAGCGGGCCTTGCCTCCTGTTCCCTAACTGTGGAAGCGCACACTCAGCTGGCACCGCCATTCCGTTCATAGGTGCCCCCCTGACCTTGGAGGGATCGAATGCCCCCCACACGTGTGCGCGCCGCTGAGGGACACTGGGCGTCCGGATCTTGGCGCCTGGACTGTGGTGGAGCAGGTGCTGGCCTGGGGACCGAACCAACGGAGTTTTAAATCGTTTAATACTTCTCTCATGAAAGAGACTATAGTGAACCCACCTTAGACAGTAGAGGGGGAGGCAGTACCCATCTATTTATCAGGCGCAGACCTAGTCCGCACTCCTTCCCTACTGCAGCGAGCTGAGCTTTTCGACGAACTTCATGCTGGAGACGGCGGGGCGGGGGAAGGCACGTGGTGGAGCCGGAGCTAGCCTTGAGGCCCAGGCGCCTTCGTTGTGGAACGCAGGTATGATGGTCAAAGGTGGGGGAACTTTACGCATTAAGGCGTTCATATTCATGTACACTGGCCTCCGTGAAGCCTTAAGTGTGTTGTTATTCTTCACTAGATTGCATTTTGCATCCTGTGGTTTGCAGCTTTTAGATTTACCAAGTCAAGTGAACTCTGTAATATATATATATATATATATATATATATATATATATATATATATATGTATGTATATATATATATATATATATATATATATATATATATATATATATATATATATATATATATATATATACATATGCAAAATGACAGAACTAGCAGATGGTGAGACGTATCTCTGTTGCCTTTAAGCATTTGTATGATATTTTCAGTGTCCTAAAACGAATGTATTGAAAACAAAAATCCAATTTATAAATCCGTTAAATATGATTTCAGTGGATATGACTGTAGGTCAGGAATGTTTTCTTATTGGACAAAAGCAAATATCATGACCCCATTCTAGCCTCACTCTGCACCATGCAATTGGAAGAAGATACAGCCTAGTGGTCAGTGCTGCTGACTTTAGACCTGGAAAACTAGGGTCGAGTCCTGCTGTGGGCTCCGTATCCTGTGATTTCGGACAGATCGCTTAACTTCCATGTGCCTAAAAGAAATAATAAAAAATGATTCTTATGTTGTGTAACTAAATCCGGTGATCATGGAAAGCACTTTAATGCCCTTTGGCTGAGCTGGCGTTAGATAAAAACTACACACATTTAAAAACCTAAGTGTAATGTGAAAACTTGCCTTAGCACTTCCCTTCCCCCAGTTCAGCTACTCATCGTTTTACATTTTATATAAAACAAACACGGTAAAAGATAGACTTGGAGTACATATTTTTCAGAATTAACAAGTTCAACTTCACATTTTTGGGAGTTTATGTAGTCAGCAATGTCAAGTTATCCATTTTGACTACATACCAGGATGGCATGTGTCTGATCTAACATAACATTTTCGTATATTTCGTCATTTTGACCGCACTAGAGTAGTTGCAACAAGCATGTATGTGTATATTATTATTATTATTCTTTTCTGGCATACGAATAGATGAAATGTGCTCGGCCTGGAACCGGTGACTTTATAGCACATTAGACCTAGATCACAATACTTCATACAAATATTGAAACAAAATGAACCATCTCCAAAAAGCATGTTCTGCAATGGTCACACACATTGGTTGGTATTAACTGAATTCTCCTTTCACAACTCTCCTCATCCATTCCTAGAGATGTGTGCTTTAGATGAATCTGTTCCATTTGGAAAATTTTCCATTTGCTGGCAAAATAAGTGACTGAGCAGTGGAAGAGCAGTAGAGTCCTGTATGTAAACTGCACATTCTGCACAGAGACAGTCACCACCAAAGCCACTTTTTGATTTGCTTATAACGTTTGATCTTGTGGATGGATTTGCACAAAATTTACCAGTCTACTAACTTGTCATTTAAAGTGTGGCATGCCAAGTTTCGTGAAGATCTGTCCCCTGGAAAAAAACGGTTATGGCAGTGGTGGTGAAAAAGTGTATATTTCCCATAAAAAAAATTGCACAAAGATAGGGCAAACATTTCTGAATATATTTACACCAAACTTGGCCTGAAAGTAGAACTTTACTGAGAAAATAGAACTTCTCTTAGAAAATGTGACTTTCTAATTTGGTGAAAATCTGTTCAGTAGTTTTTGAAATATTAACATTAAAAAACGTTGCCAGGTACTATTCAACCAGGTAAGTTTTGTATATCTTGTCGGCTAAAAGGGCACTTTTTAAGTTACTTATAACATTGCCATCATTTGATAAATGTGCCTGAAATTTGGCAAAAATAATGGAAGCCCCCTTTTAACGCCTGCTCTGAGCAGGTGTTAAAAGTGCTGTACAAAATGACGCAACAAAATCTGTTAGAATTCCTTGCACCATTTTTTCGGTCCCCCTAATGGGGGAACGCCCCCTTTGCATACATTATGCCTGGCGCAGGCATAATGTACAGCAAAGGGTTACAAAGTGGCACAGTGCATGCATTGCACCACTTTTGTAAATGTGGCATGAGGATTATGGCCTAGTTGGGCCACATTAGCATAAAAATAAATGACACTAATGTGCCGCAAGGTGGCGCTAGGGGATTATAAATATGCCCCTTAATTTGAACTTTGGTACTGGTTGGTCAACTAATAACATTAGCATAGATATTCTCAAAATGTGGCAGGGTTTTGGCAAATTTAACCTTCTTTTAGTATTTTAGGTTGTGAACATCCTCCAGGGGCGGGGGCCAAGTTAAAAAGGGGTGGACTGTTTTTTTATTTGCTAATACCATTGGCACCGTGTGACAAATCTGCAAACAAATTGTCAGAAACTTGTAACTTTGTTATGGTCTGGCCTAACACTCAGCAGTCTCCAGAAAGTTATGTTAGCATTACTAGAGAGGTGTTTGGTTCTGCTTGATTGTTGGGGGCTAGGAGTACATGTTTAGATTGGGAAGAACTTGTGCGCTTCCACAAAAAGTCTGGCTTGACAGTGCTAATGTCATGTGCCCTTTTCACGAACATCAACATTATTCTACAGTTCTTTGCTTCCACACAAATACATATTAATTCCCATGCTATTGTCCAGATAATGCTTTACATTACCATACAACACTCTAATGAAGCTAGGCCTTCTGCTGTTCCCAATAGTTTTTTTAGGATTGGTATGTTAAATATTATGCCCTTCCTTCAGAAGAGTCAAAGTTAATGGAGGGTTAAAATTTTCAATTGCTGATGCACTATTTGATGAATCTGTAAAAATGTGGCAGGCAGGCACCAAGTATCATTCAGTGCAGATATTTCTTTATTTTTGCAGATTCATCACGGGTAGAAGTTAAAGGCTGTCAAAACTGTTTTGATTTACTAATAACTTTGGCAAAGTCCGATGAGTCTGCATGCATCTTGGCAGAGAACTGGCATGTTTAACTTTTTGGTGGGTTTCTCGATTTCATGCAGGCCTACCAAGGAGAGGTAGATTTCAAGGGTGGGGGAGTGAAAGAAGAGTTCATCTGCTAATAAATTGTGCACTGTTTGTTAAATCTACAAAAAACACAGCATGTGTTTAATGAGTTTAGTTTACTGTTGGTTATGCCACATTTTTAGTAGATCTGTCGGGGGCAAAGATAAATGAAAGACAAATAGTGTTTTATATACTACTAAGTTTGGTGAAGTTAAATTTACATGAAATTTGGCACCAAGCAAATTAAGTCCGGTGTAAGGCCAGGCAAGACTTGCAACCAACCTGACTGTATACACCCGAAGGTCAGGGGCATAGGAGACACTACAGGGCATATTTTTACTCTGTTTGAACCAAATTAGCGTTATTTTTTTTACTCTAATTCGGTGCAAATCTAACTCCATATTCATACTTTGGCCCAAGACCCGTCAAGCGCCAAATTTATGGAGTTAAAGTCATTTTTTGGAAGTGGAAACCTACCTTGCCTTAATGAGATGCAAGGTAGGTGTTCCTGTGCAAAAAATGACTCTATGGCCTTAACGCCATATTTATACTCCCATGCAAAAATGGTGCATGGGAGGGAGGAGGGGTCAAGAAATGAGGCAAAGCTTGCTTTGCCCCATTTCTTAACACCTGGGTCAGGGCAGGTGTTAGGGGACCTGTGGACCTATTTTCATTGTGGAGCACCATGGAATAAGCCCACAGGTGCCCTCCCCAAGCGCCAGGGACACCCCCCCTCCCTTGGAATCTGGCAGGGGAAGGAAGGAAATTCCAGAAGTAGATGTGGGGAAAGTCTAGAAGGTTCTCCCACTTCAAAGGCGGGCACCAACTACAAATTTGGAGCCTCAAATCAAGTCTACAATACACCCCTGGAACAGTGGAAGACCAAAGAAGGACTGCCTTGTACTCCATGGTACTAACTTGCTGCTTTAGGTATGCCTTGTTTCTCAGAGGACTCTGCCTCTGCTTGAGGCCTGCCTTGTTCTTGAGAAGACTGCCCTGCTTCTTGGGGCCTGCCTTGTTTCTTGAAAGAGAGAGGACCATCTCCTTTAACTGAGGACTACCTGAGTGACTCTAATGATCAGGTGGCTGCCCTCCTTTTATGGGTTACAGAGACACAACAAGCTCCAGGGGCCTCATTGCATTGCCCAGCTGACCTGCTGCAACTGGCCCTTCCTGGACCTGCCTGAGGTCTGCTGATCTCTGCTGGAAATAGTTCCTGATCCCTGCGAGATGCCCACCCCAAGTCCTGGACCCCTGGTTGGCATTAGTTGAGCTCCTGTGAAATCCTAATTCTTTGAACTATGCGCGTATCACTTTGAGAAGGTTACCTTTTTTTTAGTGCGACTAAACTGATCCACGTATCCGGTCCACACTCCATTGTGTTGAGTTTGAATGTATGACTTCGTACCCGTCTACCGACCAGATAGCCACACGTAGAGCTTTCTGCTTATTGGTGCTATTTTTACTTAGACCTTTACAATTGCATATACTTCAGTGCTGTTGATTGGATTTTTGTAATTTTGGTCTCATTTTATTTATTAAATTTTACTCTGTTTTCTAAACTGGTGTGGGTTTTTTCTTGTATTGTGTTTCCACTTTACTGAAGTTTGAGTACGGCATAAATACTTAGCACAGTGCCTCTGAGTTAAGCCTGACTGCTTTTGCACCAAGCTACCAGAGAATTAAGCACAGGTTAATTTAGTGACTTCTGTGGTTCACCCTGACTAAAACTGTGTTTGTTGCTTGAGAAGGATTTTCACCCCACTCAATCAAAAACCCAATTTCTTACAGTATCCATCATTCAATAACCACCTACTAACCCAGGCCTCTAGAATAGGCTTGTAAAAGAATAAAAGCACTCACAACAATGTTATTGAAAGAATACTTGACAGACCTCCAGTTTGTAATTCACTAGCATTGGCAGACAGCACCACTCCATTGAACATGGTCCTCTGTGTATGTTTCAGCCAAATAACTATAAGATTTATAATGCCAGCTTCTCCTTTTTAAATAAAAATATGATGTAATAAGCACTGCAATAAAATGTGCACAATCCTCCCAACAGTGGCATTTGTCCACAAGGGCAATCTCTGGTGGGCATTTTCATCAGAAGCTATGACACCATAACTACAGTGTTGTGGGGGATATGGAACCAGGAAAAATAATTTTTCCCAGCCTCCCCACCAACAAATTATATACTCATGGTCAATAATATTTTCGGCAGATAACTTTGCTGCCATTTGCTTTACCATTACACAGGAGGTGTAGTGATGATACTTCCACAGGCAGCTGAACTGCTTTGCTTGCTTTCCTGTGGCTGCAAGGTGGAGATCCAGGCACTGTATGCACTCAGTGAAGCACAAAATATAAAACACAATAAAAAAGACAACTTTAAACTTGTCTGTCCAATCTGCTTGAAAGATTAGTGCAGATGGATGCCATGAGTGTAGAGTGATCACAAATTAAAAAGCTGAAGATGTAGATAAACCTGAAATATGCCTTACGTATGAGATGTTCACAAAATGAGATGCACAGTGTGTGTGTATTGGAGATAGATGCTTTACAAATGTGAAAAGCCTGATGTGAAAGAAAGAGATACATAAAACGTAGTATGTGAGATGCCTTCAAAACAAGATGCTGTGTGTGTTTGTGCGTGTACATGTGTAATATGTTCGCAAAAACAAGATGCAGTGTGCGTGAGAGACCAGTCATACAAACACATAACACTTGCTGTGTGAGACACAGTGTACCATATGTCGTGAGATGCTTTAAAACAATGAGAAATGTGACACCGGCTTGTGAGATGCTCACAGAAATTCAGTATAGTAAAATATGTCACATGAGATGAGTGTGGGTGGTGCTTGGTTCACAAGCAAATCTAAGGTTTTCTTTGAAGCCAGTACAGGCTTAAATTCATAGAATTATTTGAAGCTTCATCATGGTGTAAAAGATTTATTCTTTTTTGAAAGGCACTCTAAGATTATTACCATTCCAGGAAAGGTGTGCACTAGGTACAATCCAAATGTGGGTGTTAAAAAATATTTTTGAAAGCACTGTGAGCAATTAAACATTGAGTGGCAAATTTGTAACTTTTGATACAACAAAGCACATTTACCAAAGTTGCTTTTCTGCATGAATAGGAGAGCGTAGAACTGTACCATGTCTACTATGATACAACACCGGTTTTGTCTCTCAATGTGCTGGTGCACACTTGTCTTTTTTGTGCCAATGCACACAGCCATGCACTTTGGTGCATGGGAGTGTGTGTTTGAAGTCAAGAATATGTGTTTGTAGTGAAAGGGTATCCTTCTGTACAAAAAGTATGCTTTGGCAGTGTAATAATTTGACCACTGTGTGTTTGCTATAAAGTGCTGTACATATATAGAGGTTCAAAAGTTTAGAGAAAATAAAACGTTACTCATCCTTCATGCCTGACTCGAGGAGGTGCACAGTTTGGACACAAGGTCCTATCTACCTCTTTTTTTTAGAAATAAGGCTTTGCATAAAAAACCATGGATGGTTGTATGGAAATTAAAGGTGGGCGAGCCACTGAAAGCTCAAGCCAGGCTCGAGCTGAAAGCCTGACTCTGCTCAAGATCCTGTTAGGACCTCGAGCCCATAATGAGCTGAGCATTGGCTTCTGTCTGCCACCCTCCCTTTACTGAGGATGTGGCATTACGATCAGAGTTGCCAACTGTGGAACTGGGAAACTAAGTTCAAGTCACGCATCTGCTCAACATCCTGTGATTCTGGGCCAATCATTAAATCTCCCCATGCCAGTAAAAGTGCACGTGATCTTCTATAACATAACTGGTGCTCACATAAAGTGCTCCAATACCTTTGGGTCAAAATAGAGCCTTAAAGTAAGGATGAACAAATGGATACCCATTTATTAAATTGAATTCATCATGGCTTCCCTGCTTAAATTGTGTGATCTTAGGCAAATAATTCCACCAAAATTCTTTTTCCTTCATTACCACCAATGGGAGCACATTCGAATATGTGAGTTCATACTCCCAGTGGTAGAAAACTATCACTTTTAAGAAGAACGTCCTGGTAGAGTACTATAATGCTCCCTGTTATTGTTAAAGCATTCACAACTTAAAGAAATACACTATTGTGAGGAGACTTTATCATATTTTATGTGATGTTTGTTTAATTTAGATAGCATATATTTTCAGGGCTTGGCTCATGCACAGGCTCTATGATGCGAGCCAGACCCTTGGCTCGGCTCTGGCTTGGTTCTCTCTGTTAATTTGTTGGCTCGCTCCCCTCTAAATTAACTAACTGAGGTTTACTCTCAGAACATTAAATAGCCCACAGATCAGGAAGGACCAAATTAAGTGACAGTATTGACTAAATTATGATGCAGTAAAAAGCAAATTGTGCTGTATAATGTGACACTTTTTGTGATGGTATTACTTAATTATATTACAAATTTTACAATCCTAATACTTTATGGGCAAACGTTTCACCTCATTAGTACAGGTTTAACACCCAAATGCTGTGTAAATATTGTATGTGGTGATCAGAGTTCTGCTCCTATCATGTGTTTTTTCTGCTTTTTAGGTAGATTGTCCATCTAAAATGTTTCCAGTGATAGTGTTCTTGAAAGTCTCTGTGTGTGTCTTTTATGATGATGGGGGTTTAAAGTTATCTGGACATAACCCATTCCACTTTCATTGAAGAGATATTTAAATGCAGTCTTTTAGTTTACAATCAAAGCTGGATAGCTATTACTTTCACATTAAAACAAACAGTCTATGTTACTGCAAATTGACACCTTCTTGATTTTTCTCCTAGGATTTAGTGATTCCATCCTGGGTACCGCTTTGCATGCAAGAAGTAATTTGAATAAACCTTAATCTGGAGACTGCTTACCAGAGCACTATTTTGCAAGCCACTAGACTAGGATATTGTACAGTGGACTTTTCTCCTTGACTTCCATCACAGCTGGCAGCTATTGGTATTTCTACAAGTTCACTGCGTTTTGCAGTTCTGAGTGAAACGTGGCACTGTTTTATATTGCTTGTGTTTTGGGACTGGGCTTAAGTAACCCCCAAGCCCCCACTTTGTGTTTAATGAAATACTTAGGGACCAGTATATTTATGAAAAAGTGGCACATCATTCATGATGCGCCATGTTTCTAGCGCCCCATTGCGTCCCCCTAATGACACCGTGTGTTGGCCGGGTTTACAATACGGCGCACCATGGCTGTCTTGTTCACATTAGCATCATAATTTATGGCGCTTTGCTGGAATAGCACCATAATTATGGTGCTAATGCATTAAAGCACAGGGAGGCCCATTGTTTTCAATGGTAGCGTCATCTTAACGCCTGCATCAGACATGTGTTAATAATGACTTTAAAACGGTGTAGTGAAATCTAGTAAATTTCAGTGCGCCATTTTTCTGGGCCTCCCTACGTGGGAACGCCCCCATGCATACATTATTCCTGGCACAGGCATAATGTGGCACAAGGGTTTACAGAGTTGTGGAATGCTTGCATCGCACCACTTTGTAAATATGGTGCGTGGGAAATGCCACTTTAACACCACATTTGCATGAACATTTTGTTTTGCAAATGTGGCGCAAGAAGGCGGTAGGGGCATCATAAATATGCCCCTTGTTTTCTGCCTCCTTCAGGTAGTCAATTACTAGTGAAAGGAAATCAAGCAGCAGTTTATTTGTGCTTTGGTAAGTGGCTTTGCTAATATTCATGATTTTTGATGTTTGTATTTCAGTCATTGACATATGGTCTTGTAAAAAGGCCTTTTGGCACAGTGATCTTATTAAGCTGTTGTCCTATAGCCAGGCACACAGGAATTATACAGCAGAGGAGGAATACATTATGTGGCAGGATTGACTAAATTATGCAGAAAGAAGAGGCAAATTATGGGCCTTAATGTGACACATTTAGGGGGTGATTCTGACCGCGGCGGTCGGCGGTCGCCGCCCGCCAAGCGGTTCCCGCCGAAAGACCGCGGCGGTCATTCTGGCTTTCCCGCGGGGCCGGCGGGCGACCGCCAGAAGATCGCCGGCCGGCCCAGCGGGAAAGCCCCGTCAACAAGGAAGCCGGCTCAGAATTGAGCCGGCGGAGTTGAAGGGGTGCGACGGGTGCAGTGGCACCCGTCGCGATTTTCACTGTCTGCAAAGCAGACAGTGAAAATCTTTGTGGGGCCCTCTTACGGGGGCCCCTGCAGTGGCCATGCCATTGGCATGGGCACTGCAGGGGCCCCCAGGGGCCCCTCGACACCCCATACCGCCATCCTGTTCCTGGCGGGCGAACCGCCAGGAACAGGATGGCGGTATGGGGTGTCAGAATCCCCATGGCGGATTCCCATGGGCAGCGGAAAGTCGGCGGTACACCGCCGGCTTTCCGCTTCTGGCCGCGGCTGTACCGCCGCGGTCAGAATGCCTGGCGGAGCACCGCCAGCCTGTTGGCGGTGCTACCGCCAACCTCTGCCCTGGCGGTAATTACCGCCAGGGTCAGAATGACCCCCTTAGTGATAATGTTACTTCGTTATTTGTTCACTTTTACAAACACAGCAAAAAAGCAACTGACCGATAACCAGTCAAACTTTGTGAAGGGCCTTCCATCATGCGGCAACATGTGCCACCATGTTTTTAATACCTTTTGATACGTTTGAACTAGAAAACATTTTGTTTGTTAAAATCTGCAGATTATGAAGCAGATGATGGGTTATGTGGCAAATCCATAACTATGTTGTTTGAAATGGCGCTCTCTGTTTTCCCTGTCTTTTTGCTTCTGACCTCCTGTTTTTTGATCCTGTGCTGAATTTGTTTTTTGCTGGCTTTAGGACTCTGGGCACTTTACCACTGTGGATCAGTGCTAAAGTGCAAGTGCTCCCTGTCTAAAAGGTAATGGTTATTGGTTTATCCATGATTGGCTTATTTGATTTACACGTAAATCCCTGATAAAGTGCACTGTGTGTGCCCAGGGCCTGTAAATCAAATGCTGGTAGTTGGCCTGCAGCACTGATTGTTCCACCCACAGGAGTAGCCCTGTAAATATGTCTCAGACCTGTCACTGCAGTGTCTGTGTGTGCAGTTTTGAACTGCCAGTTCGACCTGGCAAGTGCACTCACTTGCCAGGCCCAAACCTTCCCTTTTACTGCATGTAAGTCACCCACAAGGCAGGCCCAAGGCAGTCCAATGGGCAGGGTGCAGTGTATTTAAAAAGTAGGACATGTACTGGTGTATTTTACATGTCCTGATAGTAAAAGACTGCTAAATTTGTTTTTCACTATTGCGAGGCCTATAACCTCCATAGGTTACCATGGGGCGTGCCTTGAAATATCTTTTAAGTGCCATTTCCCAGTAGGGGCAGATAGAGACATGGAGTTTGGGGTCTCTGAACTCACAATTTAAAAATACATCTTTTGGTGAAGTTGTTTTTTAAATTGTACGTTTGAAAATGCCACTTTTAGAAAGTGAGCATTTTCTTGCTTAACCATTCTGTACCTCTTCCTGGTTGTGGAATGCACGTCCGGGTCAGGATGACAGTTGGACTGTTTCTGAATTCACTCTAGACAGTCACACAAAGGAAAGTGAGGTGTGCCCTTCATATCTTGAGGGGTCTTCCTGGGCTAAAGTGGTGGGAGGAGCTGTCACATTCACTTGACTAGAGTGCCTGTCCTTACACAAAGCAGTTTCGAACCCCTTGGAGTGTGTCTGGGGCAAGGCCGGGAAAGGCTGGGTCTTGTGCACTACAAAAACTTTCCTTTGAAGTTTGCCTACTTCAAAGGCAGAAACTATTATAAGTACCTTTGAGGCCACAACTTTAGAATCCTTCTGGACTGAGGACATTCTGCCAGGAAGAAGAGCTGGATGCTGTAGGAGGGACTGTCACTCTGTCTGTTGCTTTGCTGTACTGGCCTGCTGCATGCTGCTTCTGTCCTGGAAGTGAAAGGACTGGTCTCTGCTTTCTACATCCTGCTTCGAAAGGTTCTCCAAGAGCACGGATTGAGTAGGCCTCTTGTTAGAAGTTTCAGGGACATCGGTCAGCACCTGGGCTCTCTTCCTGAGAGCTCTAACTCGCCAAGTGGTGCCAAGTCTAGTCCCTGAGCCCTTGGGAGTGAGTTCTGGTGTAACCAAGAAGAAACCAAGTACATCGACTCCAGAGTGACTTCGTAGCCCGTTCCGCTGTCTGACTCCATGCCACTGCCATCACCGGAACTGTGGTCTCTGCTGAGTACAACAACCGCGACCAATGCTACAGGCCCAGTGCCACTCCACCACAGCACTTGTGCCCCCGTGGTGTGATTGTGACACCACAAAGTCGAAGCCTCTCATCTTGACCTGCTGGATTCATTGACCCAGCCGGGTCGTAAGTGTAGGAGGCTGGACTGGCTTGTAGTGAGTACCTAGGGGTACTTGCACCTTGCACCAGGCCCAGTTATCCCTTATTAGTGTATAGGGTGTCTAGCAGCATAGGCTGATAGATAATGGTAGCTTAGCAGAGCAGCTTAGGATGAACTAGGAGACGAGTGAAGCTCCTACAGTACCACTTAGTGTCATATGCACAATATCATAAGAAAACACAATACACAGATATACTAAAAATAAAGGTACTTTATTTTTATGACAATATGCCAAAAGTATCTCAGTGAGTACCCTCAGTATGAGGATAGCAAATATACACAAGATATATGTACACAATACCAAAATATGCAGTAATAGTATTAGAAAACAGTGCAAACAATGTATAGTTACAATAGGATGCAATGGAGACACATAGGGATAGGGGCAACACAAACCATATACTCCAAAAGTGGAATGCGAACCACGAATGGACCCCAAACCTATGTGACCTTGTAGAGGGTCGCTGGGACTATTAGAAAATAGTAAGGGTTAGAAAAATAGCCCACCCCAAGACCCTGAAAAGTGAGTGCAAAGTGCACTAAAGTTCCCCAAAGGACATAGAAGTCGTGATAGGGGAATTCTGCAGGAAAGACACAAACCAACAATGCAACAACGATGGATTTCCAGTCGAGGGTACCTGTGGAACAAGGGGACCAAGTCCAAAAGTCACAAGCAAGTCGGAGATGGGCAGATGCCCAGGAAATGCCAGCTGTAGGTGCAAAGATGCTGCTACTGGACAGTAGAAGCGTAGGTTTCTGCAAGAACGACAAGGGCTAGAGACTTCTTCTTTGGAGGAGGGATCCATCACGCCGTGGAGAGTCGTGCAGAAGTGTTTTCCCGCCGAAAGACCGCCAACAAGCCTTGCTAGCTGCAAATCGTGCGGTAAGGGTTTTTGGACGCTGCTGTGGCCCAGGAGGGACCAGGATGTCACAAATTGCGTCAGGGGACAGAGGGGACGTCGAGCAAGACAAGGTGCCCTCTCAGCAGCAAGCAGCACCCGGAGAAGTGCCAGAAACAGGCACTACAAGGATGCGTGAAACGGTGCTCACCCGAAGTTGCACAAAGGAGTCCCACGTCGCCGGAAAACAACTTAGGAGGTCGTGCAATGCAGGTTAGAGTGCCGTGGACCCAGGCTGGACTGTGCGCAAAGGATTTCCGCCGGAAGTGCACGGAGGCCGGAGTAGCTGCAAAAGTCGCGGTTCCCAGCAATGCAGTCTGGCGTGGGGAGGCAAGGACTTACCTCCACCAAACTTGGACTGAAGAGTCACTGGACTGTGGGAGTCACTTGGACAGAGTTGCTGGATTCAAGGGACCTCGCTCGTCGTGCTGAGAGGAGACCCAAGGTACCGGTGATGCAGTTCTTTGGTGCCTGCGGTTGCAGGGGGACGATTCCGTCGACCCACGGGAGATTTCTTCGGAGCTTCTAGTGCAGAGAGGAGGCAGACTACCCCCACAGCATGCACCCCCAGGAAAACAGTCGAGAAGGCGGCATGATCAGCGTTACAGAGTTGCAGTAGTCGTCTTTGCTACTATGTTGCAGTTTTGCAGGCTTCCAGCGCGGTCAGCAGTCGATTCCTTGGCAGAAGGTGAAGAGAGAGATGCAGAGGAACTCGGATGAGCTCTTGCATTCGTTATCTAAGGAATCCCAAGAGACAGAGACCCTAAATAGCCAGAAAAGAGGGTTTGGCTACCTAGGAGAGAGGATAGGCTAGCAACACCTGAAGGAGCCTATCAGAAGGAGTCTCTGACGTCACCTGATGGCACTGGCCACTCAGAGCCATCCAGTGTGCCAGCAGCACCTCTGTTTCCAAGATGGCAGAGGTCTGGAGCACGCTGGAGGAGCTCTGGGCACCTCCCAGGGGAGGTACAGGTCAGGGGAGTGGTCACTCCCCTTCCCTTTGTCCAGTTTCGCGCCAGAGCAGGGCTAAGGGGTCCCTGAACCGGTGTAGACTGGCTTATGCAGAAATGGGCACCAAATGTGCCCATGAAAGCATTTCCAGAGGCTGGGGGAGGCTAATCCTCCCCTGCCTTCACACCATTTTCCAAAGGGAGAGGGTGTAACACCCTCTCTCAGAGGAAGTCCTTTGTTCTGCCATCCTGGGCCAGGCCTGGCTGGACCCCAGGAGGGCAGATGCCTGTCTGAGGGGTTGGCAGCAGCAGCAGCTGCAGTGAAACCCCGGGAAAGGCAGTTTGGCAGTACCAGGGTCTGTGCTACAGACCACTGGGATCATGGGATTGTGCCAACTATGCCAGGATGGTATAGAGGGGGCAATTCCATGATCATAGACATATTACATGGCCAAATTCGGAGTTACCATTGTGAAGCTACATATAGGTAGTGACCTATATGTAGTGCACGCGTGTAATGGTGTCCCGGCACTCACAAAGTTCGGGGAATTGGCCCTGAACAATGTGGGGGCACCTTGGCTAGTGCCAGGGTGCCCTCACACTAAGTAAATTAGCACCCAACCTTTACCAGGTAAAGGTTAGACATATAGGTGACTTATAAGTTACTTAAGTGCAGTGTAAAATGGCTGTGAAATAACGTGGACGTTATTTCACTCAGGCTGCAGTGGCAGGCCTGTGTAAGAATTGTCAGAGCTCCCTATGGGTGGCAAAAGAAATGCTGCAGCCCATAGGGATCTCCTGGAACCCCAATACCCTGGGTACCTCAGTACCATATACTAGGGAATTATAAGGGTGTTCCAGTAAGCCAATGTAAATTGGTAACATTGGTCACTAGCCTGTTAGTGACAATTTGAAAGAAATGAGAGAGCATAACCACTGAGGTTCTGGTTAGCAGAGCCTCAGTGAGCCAGTTAGTCATAACACAGGTAACACATTCAGGCACACTTATGAGCACTGGGGCCCTGACTAGCAGGGTCCCAGTGACACATACAACTAAAACAACATATATACAGTGAAAAAATGGGGGTAACATGCCAGGCAAGATGGTACTTTCCTACAGTAAGGAACCAACGCCTCGCCACCGACGCTGCATGATCTCTCCTGCAACTGTAAGGAACCAACGCTTCACCTCCCCTGCCTAGCAGTAAGGAACTGACTCCTCACCTCCCTGGTAGTAGCAAGGAATGGACACCGCACTGGCTCAAGTGACACCTCACCTCCGCTGCTCAGTGCAACGTCTTTGTTTCCTTGTTTTCCAAAGGTACTTATCTGGGGTCCATGTGAATCCTTAACCGACCCGCACACTCTCGTGAGTGTGGTCAGACTGTTGGAAACAACTCAGTCAAAGACGTTGTGAAAGCCCCAATTGGAGCTATTGTGTTTCTAAGCACTTTACGGAGATTTAATCATTAAAAATGTGTATCTTTGCTTGTGTATTGTTGTCTTGTTTACTCAGATAAATATTAGCTATTTTTCTAAATTGGTGTGAAGTACTTTTGTGGTGCTTTCACTGTGTTACTTTATGTGTGTACAAATACTTTACACATTGCCTCTGAGATAAGCCTGACTGCTCGTGGCAAGCTACCAAGGGGGTGAGTAGGGGTTATCTTTGCTGTGTGACTCCATTACCCTGTCTAGAGTGAGGATCTCTACTTGGACAGGGTGCAAACCACTGCCAACTAGAGACCTCATCTCTAATTTATGTGAAAACCTTTGTGGCCAGTGAATCACATAATTCCAGTGTCACTGGCTGTAGCTCATCATCTTCTAATTCTAACAGCCCCTTTCCACTGTTATGAGTTAAGAAGCATGGTAGTGAAGGATTTACCACATGGGAGGGTGGATTGAGTTTGAGTTTGTCACTGTTACTCGTTTCCATCTCTTACCCCCATTGTTTATTTGTTCTTGCTCTCATTCATCATGTGTTCCACTTTCTTCTGACTTCAGCTGGGGCTTATGAAAATGGAAATCGCCATGAGAGTCTGGCTTTAGGACTCACCACATATCGCTTTCAAATACATTGTGATGGGGTAGTGTTATACCAATGACTTTATCCTTGGGATCTGGAGTGACTGCCACTGCCTTGAGAGTCCTCAGTGGTGATCTTGTTTACGAGAGAAGTAGTTTTATCATGAATCGTAATGTTTTATGCTATTGCGGCTTCTCATATATTTGTGTTGTTCACTATAAGCGAGAATTATGATGGAATAAAATGTCAGTTATATATCAGTACAGGAAACGAAAGGTCCAGTACAACCTGTTGGCCTGGTGAGAAATGAGTCCAAAGTAAGCATCCGTTTCCGGTCAGAAATGCCGGTGTGGCTGTAGAAAGGATAGCAGTGTTAGCATTTGTGTATGATTTGTCTATAACTGATAATTACTGCCCTTAACATAACCTTATTCTCAAAGACCAGCAAGGCTTTGGACAACGTTTGTGTCTGCCTGCTGGTAGAATAGTCATTTTTCTGGTGGTTTTGGTCGCATAGATGCGTTCTCTGTTTCATGTCACTTGAACTAGTTCTGGTCTTTTAACTAGCTGACCTTTTTCTATAACCTGCTGCCTTTGTCATGCCTTCCCTGCTTTGCTCAGCCAAGCTTCCGAGGTGATTGACTGTTGGGGCAATACTTATTGGTTGAAATGCGGCTATAGAGTGGGCAGAGAAGAAAGGATCCTGCTCTTGTTGGGAGTGGAGAGGTGGTTATACTACGCAACCTGCTTCATCTAAAAACTTTCAGGCCATCTAGCTTCATCAGATTATTGATGGGGTCCAGCCCCTGGTCATATGGCCAGGTCCATTGAGGCAAAATGCTGCACATAGCCCGAAGGATGTGCGCACTCAAGTGCCGGAACGGTGATGGTTCATGGAACAGACCAGTGAATGAGCCTATGTCTCAGACTCCAAGCTCACCACTGGCCACCCAAGATGCACTCTCTTGACCTTAGAAAGCAGGAAATACGCTTTAGAAAAAAAAGACGGTGATCTAATTGACCTAGACAGTAGCGTCACTTCATTTTTGGAAGGTGTGTTGCAACCATATCGTTCCATGCTTTGCAATCGCTGTTCATTTACAAACTGCAATGCAGTCGAATAGGCGTGAAAATAAATAATTTACAATGTATGTTTTTTCACGGTCATGTTCATCTACAGGTCGTTGCAAAGATGTAAGTTTGAGGCAATTCATAAGCATGTGTTTAAAGAATAATGTACGCTACTATAACTATTCAATGATGCCTGCCATGCAATAAAACACAAAGATTGCCTTAGGAAGCCTGGCATTGCTGATTTACTTTATTTTTGGAACTTAACAGGTTAATATCAGTGATGATATATGTATGTGTGTGGTATTTCTATAGCAGAAACCGACTAAAAAACTAGCGGAGCACTATGCATGGTCAGAGACATGCATATTGTCAACGGGTGTTAGGAGAGGTAGCTGGTTTGTGAATTGTTAATTCCTTGTGATGTGCACCTTTAACTCTTTCTTAAATTGGAATATCACTAGAGCAGTCTTGAGGGATACTGGGATGTTGTTCTAGATCCTGGGTGCATAGATGGAAACCCTTGGGCCCATGTTTATACTTTTTTAGTGCCGCATTTGTAAAAAGCAGCACAAACTTTCAAAATATAATTGTATTTTCTAAGTTTGCAGTGCTGTTGCGTCAAAAAATGATGCAAATGCGGCGCTAAAAAAGTGTAAATATGGACCTTGCTTTCTTGTCTTTTCTTTTTCGCACTTCTTAATCTGCTGTCTGATTCTCTGCAGAGAACCACCAGAGATGGCGACCTTGTCTGGAAGTTAAGTGGCGGGGTTAGTGGTGATGGATCTGTAAAAGATGCATCTAGTTTTGAATGTGGTATAGGCCAGCAACTGAAGACAAAGGACTTCCATCACTATCAGGTGATTTTAGCATATTTCTTCAGATCCTTGATGATGATTATCATGTTAAACGTATGTTTTATGTTACCTTATGAAAAGGAGGCCATGGGACAATGGTGGAGTTTTACATACTCAGATCTTAGAGGCTTTTGACCATGTTATGGTTTCCTAAGTGCCTTGATGAAGTCTTTTGATTGTGCGGGTGTTGTATGAAAAGAATTAATGGCACAACTAGAAAAGAGAAAAGGGCATCTGGAATTTATTTTAACACTTCTAATTTACAGTTATATTACCCATATGATGTTAAGTGGGCAAGTTTACTAATTCACCAGTTTACCAATAAAATTGAGCCATTAAAAATGACTCATAAAGAAGAGATTTTAAAACTAAGGGACATTAAGCTTCGTTGGTACATTGAGAAGGGTTTGTTTCTTTAAAAGTAAAAGAAATGTTATGCTTGTACAGGGAGTGCAGAATTATTAGGCAAATGAGTATTTTGACCACATCATCCTCTTTATGCATGTTGTCTTACTCCAAGCTGTATAGGCTCGAAAGCCTACTACCAATTAAGCATATTAGATGATGTGCATCTCTGTAATGAGAAGGGGTGTGGTCTAATGACATCAACACCCTATATCAGGTGTGCATAATTATTAGGCAACTTCCTTTCCTTTGGCAAAATGGGTCAAAAGAAGGACTTGACAGGCTCAGAAAAGTCAAAAATAGTGAGATATCTTGCAGAGGGATGCAGCACTCTTAAAATTGCAAAGCTTCTGAAGCGTGATCATCGAACAATCAAGCGTTTCATTCAAAATAGTCAACAGGGTCGCAAGAAGCGTGTGGAAAAACCAAGGCGCAAAATAACTGCCCATGAACTGAGAAAAGTCAAGCGTGCAGCTGCCACGATGCCACTTGCCACCAGTTTGGCCATATTTCAGAGCTGCAACATCACTGGAGTGCCCAAAAGCACAAGGTGTGCAATACTCAGAGACATGGCCAAGGTAAGAAAGGCTGAAAGACGACAACCACTGAACATGACACACAAGCTGAAACGTCAAGACTGGGCCAAGAAATATCTCAAGACTGATTTTTCTAAGGTTTTATGGACTGATGAAATGAGAGTGAGTCTTGATGGGCCAGATGGATGGGCCCGTGGCTGGACTGGTAAAGGGCAGAGAGCTCCAGTCCGACTCAGACGCCAGCAAGGTGGAGGTGGAGTACTGGTTTGGGCTGGTATCATCAAAGATGAGCTTGTGGGGCCTTTTCGGGTTGAGGATGGAGTCAAGCTCAACTCCCAGTCCTACTGCCAGTTCCTGGAAGACACCTTCTTCAAGCAGTGGTACAGGAAGAAGTCTGCATCCTTCAAGAAAAACATGATTTTCATGCAGGACAATGCTCCATCATACGCGTCCAAGTACTCCACAGCGTGGCTGGCAAGAAAGGGTATAAAAGAAGGTAATCTAATGACATGGCCTCCTTGTTCACCTGATCTGAACCCCATTGAGAACCTGTGGTCCATCATCAAATGTGAGATTTACAAGGAGGGAAAACAGTGCACCTCTCTGAACAGTGTCTGGGAGGCTGTGGTTGCTGCTGCACGCAATGTTGATGGTGAACAGATCAAAACACTGACAGAATCCATGGATGGCAGGCTTTTGAGTGTCCTTGCAAAGAAAGGTGGCTTTAACCACTTCGCTGCCAGGCCTTTTCCCCCTCCTGTGCCAGGCCTTTTTTTGCCTATTTGGGGCAGTTCGCGCTTAGGCCCTCATAACTTTTTGTCCACATAAGCTAACCAAGCCAAATTTGCGTCCTTTTTTTCCAACATCCTAGCGATTCTAAAGGTACCCAGACTTTGTGGGTTCCCCTGAAGGAGGCCAAGAAATTGGCCAAAATACAGTGAAAATTTCGTTTTTTTCAAAAAAATTGGAAAAAGGGGCTGCAGAAGAAGGCTTGTGGTTTTTCCCCTGAAAATGGCATCAACAAAGGGTTTGCGGTGCTAAACTCAGCAGCTTCCCAGCTTTCAGGAACAGGCAGACTTGAATCCGAAAACCCAATTTTTCAACACAATTTTGGCATTTTACTGGGGCATACCCCATTTGTGCAATTTTTTGTGCTTTCAGCCTCCTTCCAGTCAGTGACCGGAATGGTCATGAAACCAATGCTGGATCCCAGAAACCTAAACATTTCTGAAAAGTAGACAAAATTCTGAATTCAGCAAGGGGTCATTTGTGTAGATCCTACAAGGGTTTCCTACAGAAAATAACAGCTGAAAAAGAACAATATTGAAATTGAGGTGAAAAAAACATAAATTTTTCTCTACTTTTTACTCTGTAACTTTTCCCTGCAATGTCAGATTATCGAAAGCAATATACCGTTACGTCTGCTGGACTCCTCTGGTTGCGGGGATATATAGGGTTTGTAGGTTCATCAAGAACCCGAGGAACCCAGAGCCAATAAATGAGCTGCACCCTGCAGTGCGTTTTCATTCTATACCGGGTATACAGTAATTCATTTGCTGAAATATAAGGAGTAAAAAATAGCTATCAAGAAAACCTTTGCATTTCCAAAAAGGGCACAAGATAAGGTGTTGAGGAGCAGTGGTTATTTGCACATCTCTGAATTCCGGGGTGACCATAGTAGCACGTGAATTACAGGGAATTTCTCAAATAGATGTCTTTTTTACACACACCCCTATATTTGGAAGGAATAAATGTAGAGAAAGACAAGGGGCAATAACACTTGTTTTGCTATTCTATGTTCCCCCAAGTCTCCCGATAAAAATGATACCTCACTTGTTTGGGTAGGCCTAGCGCCCGCGACAGGATATGCCCCAAAACACAACGTGGACACATCACAGAAAACAGAGCTGTTTTTAGCAAAGTGACTACCTGTAGATTTTGGCCTCTAGCTCAGCCGGCACCTAGGGAAACCTACCAAACCTGTGCATTTCTGAAAACTAGAGACCTAGGGGAATCCAAGGAGGGGTGACTTGTGTGGCTCGGACCAGGTTCTGTTACCCAGAATCCTTTGCAAACCTCAAAATTTGGCTAAAAAAACACATGTTCCTCACATTTCTGTGGCAGAAAGTTCTGGAATCTGAGAGGAGCGACAAATTTCCTTCCACCCAGCATTCCCCCACGTCTCCCGATAAAAATGATACCCCACTTGTGTGGGTAGGCCTAGCGCCCGCGACAGGATATGCCCCAAAACACAACCTGGACACATCACAGAAAACAGAGCTGTTTTTAGCATAGTGACTACCTGTAGATTTTGGCCTCTAGCTCAGCCGCCACCCAGGGAAACCTACCAAACCTGTGCATTTCTGAAAACTAGAGACCTAGGGGAATCCAAGGAGGGGTGACTTGTGTGGCTCGGACCAGGTTCGGTTACCCAGAATCCTTTGCAAACCTCAAAATTTGGCTAAAAAAACACATGTTCCTCACATTTCTGTGGCAGAAAGTTCTGGAATCTGAGAGGAGCCACAAATTTCCTTCCACCTAGCGTTCCCCCACGTATCCCGATAAAAATGATACCTCACTTGTGTGGGTAGGCCTAGCGCCCGCGACAGGATATGCCCCAAAACACAACGTGGACATATCACAGAAAACAGAGCTGTTTTTAGCAAAGTGACTACCTGTAGATTTTGGCCTCTAGCTCAGCCGCCACCTAGGGAAACCTACCAAACATGTGCATTTCTGAAAACTAGAGACCTAGGGGGATCCAAGGAGGGGTGACTTGCGGGGCTCGGACCAGGTTCTGTTACCCAGAATCCTTTGCAAACCTCAAAATTTGGCTAAAAAAACACATGTTCCTCACATTTCTGTGGCAGAAAGTTCTGGAATCTGAGAGGAGCCACAAATTTCCTTCCACCCAGCGTTCCCCCACGTCTCCCGATAAAAATGATACCTCACTTGTGTGGGTAGGCCTAGCGCCCGCGACAGGATATGCCCCAAAACACAACGTGGACATATCACAGAAAACAGAGCTGTTTTTAGCAAAGTGACTACCTGTAGATTTTGGCCTCTAGCTCAGCCGCCACCTAGGGAAACCTACCAAACCTATGCATTTCTGAAAACTAGAGACCTAGGGGAATCCAAGGAGGGGTGACTTGTGTGGCTCGGACGAGGTTCTGTTACCCAGAATCCTTTGCAAACCTCAAAATTTGGCTAAAAAAACACATGTTCCTCACATTTCTGTGGCAGAAAGTTCTGGAATCTGAGAGGAGCTACAAATTTCCTTCCACCCAGTGTTCCCCCAAGTCTCCCGATAAAAATGATACCTCACTTGCGTGGGTAGGCCTAGCGCCGGCGACAGGAAACACCCCAAAGCGCAACGTGGACACATCCTAAATTTTGGAAAAAAACAGAGGTGTTTTTTGCGAAGTGCCTACCTGTAGATTTTGGCCTCTAGCTCAGCCGGCACCTAGGGAAACCTACCAAACCTGTGCATTTCTGAAAACTAGAGACCTAGGGGAATCCAAGGAGGGGTGACTTGCGGGGCTCGGACCAGGTTCTGTTACCCAGAATCCTTTGCAAAGCTCAAAATTTGGCTAAAAAAACACATGTTCCTCACATTTCTGTGGCAGAAAGTTCTGGAATCTGAGAGGAGCTACAAATTTCCTTCCACCCAGCGTTCCCCCACGTCTCCCGATAAAAATGATACCTCACTTGTGTGGGTAGGCCTAGCGCCCGCGACAGGATATGCCCCAAAACACAACGTGGACATATCACAGAAAACAGAGCTGTTTTTAGCAAAGTGACTACCTGTAGATTTTGGCCTCTAGCTCAGCCGCCACCTAGGGAAACCTACCAAACCTGTGCATTTCTGAAAACTAGAGACCTAGGGGGATCCAAGGAGGGGTGACTTGCGGGGCTCGGACCAGGTTCTGTTACCCAGAATCCTTTGCAAACCTCAAAATTTGGCTAAAAAAACACATGTTCCTCACATTTCTGTGGCAGAAAGTTCTGGAATCTGAGAGGAGCCACAAATTTCCTTCCACCCAGCGTTCCCCCACGTCTCCCGATAAAAATGATACCTCACTTGTGTGGGTAGGCCTAGCGCCCGCGACAGGATATGCCCCAAAACACAACGTGGACATATCACAGAAAACAGAGCTGTTTTTAGCAAAGTGACTACCTGTAGATTTTGGCCTCTAGCTCAGCCGCCACCTACGGAAACCTACCAAACCTGTGCATTTCTGAAAACTAGAGACCTAGGGGGATCCAAGGAGGGGTGACTTGCGGGGCTCGGACCAGGTTCTGTTACCCAGAATCCTTTGCAAACCTCAAAATTTGGCTAAAAAAACACATGTCCCTCACATTTCTGTGGCAGAAAGTTCTGGAATCTGAGAGGAGCTACAAATTTCCTTCCACCCAGCGTTCCCCCAAGTCTCCCGATAAAAATGATACCTCACTTGCGTGGGTAGGCCTAGCGCCGTCGACAGGAAACACCCCAAAGCGCAACGTGGACACATCCTAAATTTTGGAAAAAAACAGAGGTGTTTTTTGCGAAGTGCCTACCTGTAGATTTTGGCCTCTAGCTCAGCCGCCACCTAGGGAAACCTACCAAACCTGTGCATTTCTGAAAACTAGAGACCTAGGGGAATCCAAGGAGGGGTGACTTGCGGGGCTCGGACCAGGTTCTGTTACCCAGAATCCTTTGCAAACCTCAAAATTTGGCTAAAATAACACATGTTCCTCACATTTCTGTGGCAGAAAGTTCTGGAATCTGAGAGGAGCTACAAATTTCCTTCCACCCAGCGTTTCCCCACGTCTCCCGATAAAAATGATACCTCACTTGTGTGGGTAGGCCTAGCGCCCGCGACAGGATATGCCCCAAAACACAACGTGGACATATCACAGAAAACAGAGCTGTTTTTAGCAAAGTGACTACCTGTAGATTTTGGCCTCTAGCTCAGCCGCCACCTAGGGAAACCTACCAAACCTGTGCATTTCTGAAAACTAGAGACCTAGGGGGATCCAAGGAGGGGTGACTTGCGGGGCTCGGACCAGGTTCTGTTACCCAGAATCCTTTGCAAACCTCAAAATTTGGCTAAAAAAACACATGTCCCTCACATTTCTGTGGCAGAAAGTTCTGGAATCTGAGAGGAGCTACAAATTTCCTTCCACCCAGCGTTCCCCCAAGTCTCCCGATAAAAATGATACCTCACTTGCGTGGGTAGGCCTAGCGCCGGCGACAGGAAACACCCCAAAGCGCAACGTGGACACATCCTAAATTTTGGAAAAAAACAGAGGTGTTTTTTGCGAAGTGCCTACCTGTAGATTTTGGCCTCTAGCTCAGCCGCCACCTAGGGAAACCTACCAAACCTGTGCATTTCTGAAAACTAGAGACCTAGGGGAATCCAAGGAGGGGTGACTTGCGGGGCTCGGACCAGGTTCTGTTACCCAGAATCCTTTGCAAACCTCAAAATTTGGATAAAATAACACATGTTCCTCACATTTCTGTGGCAGAAAGTTCTGGAATCTGAGAGGAGCTACAAATTTCCTTCCACCCAGCGTTCCCCCACGTCTCCCGATAAAAATGATACCTCACTTGTGTGGGTAGGCCTAGCGCCCGCGACAGGATATGCCCCAAAACACAACGTGGACATATCACAGAAAACAGAGCTGTTTTTAGCAAAGTGACTACCTGTAGATTTTGGCCTCTAGCTCAGCCGCCACCTAGGGAAACCTACCAAACCTGTGCATTTCTGAAAACTAGAGACCTAGGGGGATCCAAGGAGGGGTGACTTTCGGGGCTCGGACCAGGTTCTGTTACCCAGAATCCTTTGCAAACCTCAAAATTTGGCTAAACAAACACATGTTCCTCACATTTCTGTGGCAGAAAGTTCTGGAATCTGAGAGGAGCCACAAATTTCCTTCCACCCAGCGTTCCCCCACGTCTCCCGATAAAAATGATACCTCACTTGTGTGGGTAGGCCTAGCGCCTGCGACAGGATATGCCCCAAAACACAACGTGGACATATCACAGAAAACAGAGCTGTTTTTAGCAAAGTGACTACCTGTAGATATTGGCCTCTAGCTCAGCCGCCACCTAGGGAAACCTACCAAACCTGTGCATTTCTGAAAACTAGAGACCTAGGGGGATCCAAGGAGGGGTGACTTGCGGGGCTCGGACCAGGTTCTGTTACCCAGAATCCTTTGCAAACCTCAAAATTTGGCTAAAAAAACACATGTTCCTCACATTTCTGTGGCAGAAAGTTCTGGAATCTGAGAGGAGCTAGAAATTTCCTTCCACCCAGCGTTTCCCCAAGTCTCCCGATAAAAATGATACCTCACTTGCGTGGGTAGGCCCAGCGCCTGCGACAGGAAACACCCCAAAGCGCAACGTGGACACATCCACAATTTTGGGAGAAAACAGTGCCTACCTGCGGATTTTGGCCTGTAGCTCACCCGGCGCCTAGGGAAACCTACCAAACCAGTGCATTTCTGAAAACTAGAGACCTAGGGGAATCCAAGGAGGGGTGACTTGCGGGGCTCGGACCAGGTTCTGTTACCCAGAATCCTTTGCAAACCTCAAAATTTGGCTAAAAAAACACATGTTCCTCACATTTCTGTGGCAGAAAGTTCAGGAATCTGATAGGAGCCACAAATTTCCTTCCACCCAGCGTTCCCCCAAGTCTCCCGATAAAAATGATACCTCACTTGTGTGGGTGGCCCAGGTGCCTGCAACATAATAAGGCCCAAAACCTGAAGGGATAGAAGGGATAGCACAGCAAGTTTATAAGGGCATATTCTTTTATACATCTTTAGACGGACTCTGCTTTGGGGACCCACATAAGTGAGGTGTCATTTTACTTGGGAGACTGAGGGGAAAACTGGGGAGTAGGAATTTTGTGCTGGAGCAGTGATCCTACTAAGAAAAATCAGGAAAATATGCTTTTTTATGCAAATTGTGAGGTTTACAGAGGAGTCTGGGTAAGAAAATGTTGGGGGAGCCACACAAGCCACACCTCCCTAGACTCCTTGGGGTGCCTAGTTTTAAAAAGTTTCTGGGTTTTGTAGGTTTCCCTACATGACGGCCGCACCCAGGACCAAAAACATAGGTGGGCCCTCCCCCCCAAACACAGGTATTTTTGGAATATATCACTTTGATGTGTGCACATACGTCCGTGATGTGCCAAACACTAAAATTGTGAAAAGAAACACACTTAGGTTATGTGAAGAAGACCCCTCACCCACCAACCAAGTTGGTGGCATGCTTCATCATCGGGGTCCCACCTGAGGCACCTAGCGTGTCTCAAGTGTGCTGCGACGCCTGATTACAGCGGAGCAGGTTTTGTCATTTGTACCACACATACTGGTTGGATTTGGCACGAGGGTGAGTGATGGTTCAGTAGATCAAATTTTATTAACAAGAGATTTCACAAAAGTGAAATGCACTGGTAATAACTGAAAGGCCAAAAAACTGAACCAATGACTCACAGCTCGTGAGCTGTAAAGCCACGACAAGGCACCAACCGCTTTACAGTCCATTCACACACCTTTCATACATGACATGCACTAGACCATTCACGCCGCCAGCCACGGGCCCAGCACATTACAAGACTCGCATCCACAGACAGCGCCAGTCAAGGGCCCATCACTTTCATACGCCCACATGCCTGATACAGCAATCACACCAGCTGATGAGTGTGTGGACTGGCGTTTGGCCGGCACTGCCAGCCAAGCGCCACCCCACCCACACCACCAGCCAAGCGCCACCCCACACACACCGCCAGCCCAGCGCCACCCCACACACACCGCCAGCCCAGCGCCACCCCACACACACCGCCAGCCAAGCGCCACCCCACACACACCGCCAGCCAAGCGCCACCCCACACACACCGCCAGCCAAGCGCCACCACACCCACGCCGCCAGCCAAGCGCCACTCTACACATGCCATCCCCTTTTTTTTGTTTTTAAACAACAAAGAAACCACTAATCATAAATTAGTACAAAACTACAAACACAAAAGCTCTAACTGAATACATGACTAATGCCAACCGTGAAACCGAACATATAAAAATATAAAACACCAGTTTACGCTCACGGAATTTCCCAATAATTCTTCTGTGTGTGGTAGCTCCTGAAACAGCCACCCACACACAGCCCAGGCTTTGAAGGACAATCAGGGCAGTACATCCTAGTCTCCTTCCTGATACCTCTTCGAGCACAGACTCTACATCTCTTAGCAGGAAAGTTTTTTTTGGCCGTGGGAGGAATGTGCTCAGCAAAGTGACGATCTTTCAATCTAGCCACATCCTCCACCACTGCTTCTCTAGGAACTCTTGCCTGTTCCAGCACAACAAGGCTAGCTATGATAGACTCCTGAAATTTCACAAATGTCATCCTTGACTCTGGAGAACTATCCTTAAACACAACAAAAGCATTAAAAGTTGCCAAGTGGAACAAGTGAAGCGCTAATTTCTTATACCACACATAAGACTTACGAGCAGCAGTGTAAGGTTCTAACCTCTGATCTACTCTATCAACACCACCCATGTGCTTATTATAGTCTAAGATGCACACAGGTTTGCGCACTTCGGCAACCTGACCCCAAACAGCCACAGGTGAAGTACTCTCATCATGGATGGTGCTTAGCATGTATACATCCCTCTTGTCTACAAATTTCAGAGCTAGCAGCTCATCATTCCGCAAGGCACTGCACTGTCCCTTCTCAAGTTTTTTACAGACAAGCTCTTTTGGATAGCCTTTCCGATTAGAGCGGATTGTGCCACAAGCAACAGTGTCCACTCTGAACAACTCCTTGAACAACCGAACTCCAGTGTAGAAGTTATCTACATATAAATGGTGACCTTTGTTAAACAGTCGTCTACCAAGTTCCCACACAATTTTCTCACTAACTCCAAAAGTGGGAGGACAACCAGGGGGGTCAATATTGGAATCCCTACCAGTGTAGACCCGGAAATTATAAACATATCCTGTACTACTTTCTGACAGCATATACAATTTAATTCCATACCGTGCCCTCTTGCTAGGAATGTACTGCCTAAAAACCAAACGACCCTTGAACAGGACCAAAGACTCATCTACAGATATTTCTTTCCCTGGAACATAGATCTCTGAAAACCGATCTACCAAATGATCAAGGACAGGTCTAATCTTAAAAAGACGGTCAGAATCAGGATGATCTCGTGGCAAGGCTAAAGCATTATCTACAAAATGCAACATCCGAAGAAGAAGCTCATACCGGTTACGACTCATGATGGCAGGAAATATAGCAGTTGCCATCAAGGGACTAGTAGACCAATATGAAGACAGCGACGGCTTCCTTATCAGCCCCATCAAAAAAGTTAAACCCAAGAACTTTTTCAACTCTTCCAGATTTGTGGGAATCCACCGGCTAGCTCTAGAGTGTGGCCTAAGTCTGGCAGCGTTGTCCCTCAAAAACTGCTCTGCATACAAATTAGTCTGCTCAACAATCTCTTCCAAAAATATATCGTCCATAAACAACTCAAAAAAGTTGACGGGCAAAAAGTTTTCCGTATTAACTCGACACCCTGGAAAACCAGTAAACGCAGGCAACTGTGGCTGCTCCATGTTTGGTGCAACCCATGCGTCAGGTCTTCCAATGGGAAGCCTTTCAGCCGCTGGCTCCTGCACCATTGGCACATCACTGTCCTCCTCTAAAACAGGCCCTTCATCAGCACTGAGAGTGGCTTCATCATCAGATGATTCATCTCTGACAGAAAATTCACTTCCAGAATCCTGCACTTCCTCCTCTGCCTCAGATGCAGAGTCAGTCTCATATTCATGGTCAGAAGATGACTCAAAAAGCACACTAACAACCTGCTGAGCGGTCATCCTACGGCTGGCCATGATCCTTCCTACTAAAATTAACTGGACAAATACACCACCAACAACCAGCACTGTGTAAGATAAGTAACAAAGTATAGGTTTATCACTAAGAATTATAAACTCAAAAACTATACTGCTCACTTGCCTGAAAAAGCTTGACTCACCAGCAACTACTCTGCACAGCCACAGCAATCACCAACGATATCCCACTAAAAAGAGAAAAAAAAAAGCAAATTAGACATAAGACAACACAATAATCATTGTGCATAACTCTAAGGACAATTTCACACACAATCCTGCATTCAGTACACCACCTACAAACATGTCATTCATGCATTGCAACAATACTCACTTGGAGTAAATTTATTTACTTACCTAAAACATGCAACTATGCAAACCGCAGGACAACTACTGCCAAAACTGCAACAAGCCACAGCAAAGTCAGCAAAAGCTTTGAACTAAAACAAAAAGGAGAAAAACTGTTATTATCATAAAAGTAAATACTTCGCCAGTTGACAAACACTCCGCCACTAACCATTTTTTCATTTTCCCGTGTCTAGTCTTCTCTGCTTGGGGGAAGATGGGCCTAAAAAAAAAATAGGCCAATCTACCCCCAAGGGGAGGGGGCAGAAATCACCCAGATTACATTGCACCCTTTGGGGGGGGGCGACCCTTGCCCAAGGTGCCACACCCCCACACAAAGCACACACACACACATACATAGTATCCCTGGCGCTATGGGGATTCTGCCCCCCTTGGGGACAGAAAGGCCTAAAAAATAGGCATATCTGCCCCCTAGGGGGGCAGAACTGCCCAAAAATACATGTGGGCCCCTGGGGGCGACCCTTGCCCAAGGGGCCACCCCCCAACACAAAAAATAAAAATCAACAATAAAATCCCTGGTGTCTAGTGGCTTTCTGCCCCCCTTGGGGGCAGATCGGCCTAAAAATAGGGCCAATCTGCCCCCAAGGGGGGCAGAAACGACAATAAATACATTGCGCCCCTGGGGGGAGCGACCCTTGCCCAAGGGCCACCCCCCAACACAAAGCACACATACATACATACTATTTCTGGCGCTATTGGGATTCTGCCCCCCTTGGGGGCAGAAAGGCCTAAAAAAAATAGGCCTCTCTGCCCCCAAGGGGGGCAGAACTGCCCAAAAATACATGAGGGCCCCTGGGGGCGACCCTTGCCCAAGGGGCCGCCCCCCAACACAAAAAATACACATCAACAATAAAATCCCTGGTGTCTAGTGGCTTTCTGCCCCCCTTGGGGGCAGATCGGCCTAAAAATAGGGCCAATCTGCCCCCAAGGGGGGCAGAAACGACAATAAATACATTGCGCCCCTGGGGGGAGCGACCCTTGCCCAAGGGGCCACCCCCCAACACAAAGCACACATACATACATACTATTTCTGGCGCTATTGGGATTCTGCCCCCCTTGGGGGCAGAAAGGCCTAAAAAAAATAGGCCTCTCTGCCCCCAAGGGGGGCAGAACTGCCCAAAAATACATGAGGGCCCGTGGGGGCGACCCTTGCCCAAGGGGCCGCCCCCCAACACAAAAAATACACATCAACAATAAAATCCCTGGTGTCTAGTGGCTTTCTGGCAGATCGGCCTAAAAATAGGGCCAATCTGCCCCCAGGGGGGGCAGAAACGACGTAAAATACATTTGCCCCCAAAGGGGAGCGACCCTTGCCCAAGGGGCCGCCCCCCTACACAAAAAATACAAATCAACAATAAAATCCCTGGTGTCTAGTGGCTTTCTGCCCCCCTTGGGGGCAGATCGGCCTAAAAATAGGGCCAATCTGCCCCCAAGGGGGGCAGAAACGACAATAAATACATTGCGCCCCTGGGGGGAGCGACCCTTGCCCAAGGGGCCACCCCCCAACACAAAGCACACATACATACATACTATTTCTGGCGCTATTGGGATTCTGCCCCCCTTGGGGGCAGAAAGGCCTAAAAAAAATAGGCCTCTCTGCCCCCAAGGGGGGCAGAACTGCCCAAAAATACATGAGGGCCCGTGGGGGCGACCCTTGCCCAAGGGGCCGCCCCCCAACACAAAAAATACACATCAACAATAAAATCCCTGGTGTCTAGTGGCTTTCTGCCCCCCTTGGGGGCAGATCGGCCTAAAAATAGGGCCAATCTGCCCCCAGGGGGGGCAGAAACGACGTAAAATACATTTGCCCCCAAAGGGGAGCGACCCTTGCCCAAGGGGCCGCCCCCCAACACAAAAAATACAAATCAACAATAAAATCCCTGGTGTCTAGTGGCTTTCTGCCCCCCTTGGGGGCAGATCAGCCTAAAAATAGGGCCAATCTGCCCCCAGGGGGGGCAGAAACGACGTAAAATACATGTGCCCCCAAAGGGGAGCGACCCTTGCCCAAGGGGCCGCCCCCCAACACAAAAAATACACAGCAACAATAAAATCCCTGGTGTCTAGTGGCTTTCTGCCCCCCTTGGGGGCAGATCGGCCTAAAAATAGGGCCAATCTGCCCCCAGGGGGGGCAGAAACGACGTAAAAAGCATGTGCCCCCAAAGGGGAGCGACCCTTGCCCAAGGGGTCGCTCCCCTACACTAATATTCACTCACACACACACACATACAGAAATCCCTGGTGTCTAGTGGGCATTCCTGCTGCCCGATCGCATCGCGATCGGGCAGCAGGAATGCTCAAAGAGACATCGAGGGAAAGGAAAACCCTTTCGTTTCCCTCGATGCCTCTCTGAGAGCACCCCCACCCCGCACGAAGGTGAAATACTCACCTTCTCCCTTGACGCGCTGGAAGCAAATGGCTTCCAGCGCGTCATTCCCCGTTTCCATGAAATCAGCGCGCGATCGCGCACTGACGTCATGGGGGGGGGGGGGCGGGGGGGGTGGGCGTGAAAGGGGAAGGGATTCCCCTTTCAGCCCTGGCCTGGGGGTGTTGGGGGGCGGCCCTCGGGGGAAGCGCTAGCGCTTCCCCCGACTGCCAGTCCCTGGACGTAATGGTTACGTCCATGGCGCCACACGGGCGCTGCCATGGACGTAACCATTACGTCCGTGGCGGGGAAGGGGATATTGGTCACTGATTTGTTTTTGTTTTGTTTTTGAATGTCAGAAATGTATATTTGTGAATGTTGAGATGTTATATTGGTTTCACTGGTAATAATAAATAATTGAAATGGGTATATATATTTTTTTGTTAAGTTGCCTAATAATTATGCACAGTGATAGTCACCTGCACACACAGATATCCCCCTAACATAGCTAAAACTAAAAACAAACTAAAAACTACTTCCAAAAATATTCAGCTTTGATATTAATGAGTTTTTTGGGTTCATTGAGAACATGGTTGTTGTTCAATAATAAAATGAATCCTCAAAAATACAACTTGCCTAATAATTCTGCACTCCCTGTAAAGTTGTAATGGTTTGGTAATAACGTTTTGTAAATTGGGAGACGTCTTACAAATGTACCCTTGTGTGTGTCGACAGCTTGCCACACCATCCTTTAGATGCTGCTTATTTTAATAGCAGACGCCATGCAATACAGTGAGATAAAGTTCTCCTGGCTTCGGGTGCTGCCTCACCCCCTCCTGTCCTCTCAGTGGTTTCTCCCTTACCTGGGTCAAAACAGGATAAACAAGTGATCCTACCATACATTATTGGTTCGGCCGAGGCTCCAAGACTCTTTATAACCTTGCGCCTCTGAAAATCTGCTACCTATTTTACAACATGAAGATGTATCTTCTGTGCAACTTCAGTGGATTTCTGGACATGAAGTTTTACTTTTTTCCCTTAAAGAATTTGGTTAAAAAGTCGGGACTGACTGATTGTGTCCACACGTGACGTGGAGCCATTTGGCAGCTCTGGCTTTCAATGTGTGTTCTCTTGACACAAGCACTATTTGTCATAAGCTGTGCTTTTGTGTAGATCACTCATAATTGGTCCACTAAAACTAAGCTATGGACTCAAGCCATAAAACAAACGTTTATTGAGATTTACACTTCACTCTGCATTTAAGTCATTTGGGAACTGTCCCACTACATGAATTGGTCTCTTTCACTACTAAGCTTGTGGCTTCCTATAATATTTATATTAAAATAGTTCATTACTGCAGGATATTGAGAGAAGATTGGACCCCGATCATTAAGGGGGACAGTCAGTCCCTGGTGCTCAGCTGCCGAAGCTAAGCATTTTGGGACTTGTAGTCGAAAGCTATAATTAGAAAAGTAGCACTAACACAGCTGCTGCTGTAGCCAGAAGAACCACGACTGGAAAAAAGAGTGTCCTCACGACACGGGGACCAGATGACATCTATGAATGTTTAAGAGAAAAATATGTGTCTCCTGCTCACCAGGCTATTGCCCATAAACCAGCTTGGGACACGCATTTCGTCTACCTTGACAGAGGCCCCGGAGCGTCAGTTAGCAATGCTTAACTTTTTATTCCCCCAACCATGCACACATTGGAATCGACTGACATGAAAAGAACAGAGGCTTGCGACCTACAAGGAGGTGAGTTGGTGTGCTCGATGGAGACACTAAAAATGTTGTTTTTGTTAAAGGTAGGGGAAAAAAAATTACATTAAAAGAGTAAACTATTATAATCTGTAATTATTCTCAAATTCCTCGTCAACAGCAGCAGGGGGACAGCAGATCATTCAAACAGTGAAAGCAAACATCATTGAGATGGGGAACAGACTGTGTGGCAGCAGATAAGGCAGAAATGAGGAATTCATGCTTTGTTTTGTGTGCGAGTAAACAGTCATTTGGTTTTGCATTGTAAAATATGATTATGGCCTGCAGTAAAGCGTTGCAGTGATTGATGGCGATGCTTTTTGGACTTTCATGTGCTCGCTTTTGCAAGAAAATAGGACTTTGCCAGAATAAAAACAATTATTCTTGAGGAATAATGGAAGAAAAACATCTTCCTTCCAAGTGTTTTTCCACCAATCTGATTGTGTGAAGTTCATCGAAGGAGCACTGGTTCCTATGTTATAAATTAATTGCTCTTAACATATTTGAAGAAGACAATATTTTCTTTGTGTTGTGTTTGCGAACAGTTTATGAACATATCAAACTTTCTATTCCTCAAGGAACTTGAAGTGAATTTTGACTGCTTTCATCGAATTTTTGGCAGGAGCTAGATGTCAAATCAAACAGTGCTGTACATTTTGCGCCAGCTGTGCAAACAAAGAAAAACAAATTTAAAGCCATTATTATGCGACCATGAGCGTTATTTTCTCAAAAAGTGATTGGATATTTTATTACATAGACAACATGTTTAGGCTGTGGTTCGACCATTAGAAAAATAAATTTGGAAATAAAAACCTTTCCGTTTATCTCATGAATCTCAACATGTCACTTTAAGTCATGGAGAGGGATCATTTTAAAGTATTTCCTAATGACAGCATTAGTTGTCTCACCATTCTTGTGTTTATTATTATTATTATTATTATTATTAAAATAATAATAATAATAATAACCTCTGTGTGTAACATACACTGTAAAAAATGCACATACTGTAAATTTTTATTCTGAGGTTTTTGGTAAGCATGTGGCTGGCGAGACAGCACATTATGTAAATGATATTATAAGTAATCTGAGGTAAAGGAGATTTTGTTTATCCCTCTTAATCCATCGGTATTTTCAAGAGTTATTTACTTTGTGATTCTTCAGTCTATCATGGGTCTGTGGGTCAGTGTATTTCAGCCATTTTTCTGTTTGCCAGCAGTGACAAAATTGTGCATGTGCACATCTGCCTAAAAATAGACCACTTCAGTGCCAGGCTTGGTAGGCCAATCTCTGTTTTCATTTCGGCTATTATTTCATATATTTATTTTTTATTCCAGCACTTTTTACTTTAAAAGATGGCATTTTCACGTTTAGTTAATTTTAAGCATGTAATGCCTATTGCTTGTGTTTGCAAATAAATTGATAAAATTCAGGCATTCCAAGGCTATGCCAACACTTGTTTCTGGAATAAGTTTGCAAATTCTGCTTAAACTATATAGCCTGCCACATCTTCCATATATCCACCAATACAGCCAGGCGCATAGTCCTAATACTGACCAGTGCAGACAAGTGAGTCATCAGTGAATTGCCCAAATCAGCCAACCACACAGTCCATGTACAAACCAGTTCAGCCTGCAGTGTTGTTCAGTTATCCATGTCAGTATGTTGCCCAGCTCATGAGAGAGACTAAGGCCCATATTTATACTTTCTGACGCAAATCAGCGCTTGATCAGATTTGCATCAAAAAGTTTCCCGCCGGCTAACGCCATTCCAATGCGCAGCCGGGCGCCTTATTTATGGAATGACGTTAGCCGGCGCTGCAGCCTGGTTTGCGTCAAAATAAATTACGGTAACCGGGCAGCAGAGGCAAAGGGAAGACTGGGGGTTGTGCGCCAAAGAATGGTGCAAGTCAGGTTAGAGTAAAAAATATTGGCTCTAACCTGACGTGCGCCATTCTTTGATGCACAACCCCCATGGAAATGACTCCTGTCTTAGCAAAGACAGGAGTCATGTCCCCCTGCCCAGTGGCTATGCCCAAGGGACTCCCGTCCCCTGGGCATGGGCATTGGCCACAGTGGCATGTAAGGGGGCCCAAGTTAGGCCCCCCTATGTCACAAAAAAAATATATCTATATACACTTACCTGCACTCACCATGGATGGGTCCCCCCATCCATGGGCATCCTCCAGGGGTTGGCGAAGGTGGCAGGGGGAGTCCCTGGGTGCAGAGAAGGGCACCTGTGGACTGCTTCCATGGTCTCTGACCATGGAAATGAGCCCACAGGTCCCTTAATGTCTGCCCTAACGAAACAAAACGGTGCAAATTAAGGCCCGCCTCCTCCTGTGCATCATTTTGACGCCAGAGGATAAATAAGGCGAACATGCCTTAGAGTCATTTTTTGCACGGGAACGCCTACCTTGCATGTCATTAGCGCAAGGTAGGTTTTCACGTACATAAAATGACTCAAACTCCATAACTTTGGCGCTAGACTGGTCTAGCGTCAAAGTATAAATATGGAGTTAAGTTTGCGTCGAATTTGTGTAAAAAAAAAAAAATGACGCAAATCCGACACAAACAGAGTATAAATATGGGCCTAAATCTGCATCGGCTGACATCAGAGATGAGCTCTTCATCATGCTTAATGAGGGCCCTCAGCAACTTTGATTCATGTGATCTTTATTGCGTCTGTCACCAAAGCTTATAATACATTGCTGTGCAGACTGAAAGATTGGCTCCAGGTATCCAGGAGTGCACTTAACTGGATCAGGTTTTTTTGTTTTGTATCATGTCCTACAAGCAGGTATGAATCTACAGAAACACTTTCTGTCAGAATGCCTTTTGTGGTGTTTCCAGATCTGCCTTATCACTGCTATTGTTCAGTTGAAGTATGTACCACTTTTCACAATATTGGGACTTTTTCAGAAGCACAACAAAAGCACACAAATCTAGCTCCGTATCGAAAATGACTCACAAAGCCAATCTCAATAAAGAGCTTCCTTTGACTAAATAGGGCAAAAATGGAAATCCTACCTCTATAAATAAAATAGACACTGGGCTTAATTACAAGTAGTTGGTTAAAAGGGGATCTCTGTGCAAACACCTGTTTGTGCAGGGATTGCTTAAACAAGTGGTGCAACGTTTATCGCACCTGTTAATTACTAGGTGCAGTAAAGATCACATTCTTCGTTAAATTTCAGCAGGTCAAACAGGTCTGTATTCCAATCAAATATCACTTTCGTTCAGGGTCTTTATCTACCACTTTTCAGAAAATTAATTCTTTGGTGATCTTTTTAACTCAACTTTTTCATTCACTCCTCAGATCTATACAGTGGTTAAGGGGTTACTAAGCTCCTGATTTTTTTCTCTGTTTTGCAAACCTATCAGCTGATTAATTTGATAAGATGACTTATCTTGGAATGGCTGGACTTTTGCAGTGTAAATTTCACATGCCAGCAAAGGCCTTTCAAAGAATCGTATACAATTTCAAATGCTTCAAGTTCATGTCCCAAGGGTTTTCCTGAACCGATGAAGGTGTTTTCCTGAACCAAGGCAGGTACGACCAAGAAAAACCTGCTGAAAACACTTCACAGGATTCCATTGGTTTTCATTCCTCAGTTCAAGATCCTTTGTGTTAGTCATAAGATCTCCTGGAGCAAAGACTTTGCATACCTGCAATCGTTAGCTGTCATTGTCAAGTTGGCATCCATTGCAGAGTTCACCTGCCATTGTTTCTTCACAAGAAATCCTCTTTCTTCATCCTTGCAATTACGTTGGAAGACACTCCTGGGATGGCAGGCTACTAAACTTGGGAAACACAGGATCCCGAAGCCAACCAAAATACATCAGACTTAGGAAATTCCTTAAAAAATGAACGCTGCGTTGGATAATTTCAAATAGACCTTGTCTGGGTCATTGTTGATTTTATTTTCTGTGTACCTCAGCTCTCTACCTAAAGATGACAACCAGCACTGTATAAATCACCTAAATAAATGAACATTTGCAAACCGATCAATTGGCAACCATAAGAGTGTCAACTGGATCTCCTGAGGTGAACCTGAGTTCTTTTAAGTGAGGTTTATATTCCTAATTATATGAAGAGCTACTCGTGAATTAAACACGTGAATACAGGGGTTGTGCAATTATGTGACTAGCATTTTCGTTTTAGTTAAAGGTTTTTACACTTTCCATATATTTCCCCATCTACAGCATCATTTACAAATTTCACCACTTAAGCAGATGAAAGCTTCCTAAAACATGGCAGATGTGTTGCAACACTGTGGCAAAGCTTTGCAAACTTTAACTACTCACATTTCAGTTGTGGGCTGCAGTATTCAGGTAGTAAATAAACATCAAACATACAATGTTTATTACAAAGACTAAAACTTTAAAAAGTACAAAAATTATAGACACTAAAGTGGCTGCTGCTTTTGAGGGGTGTTTCTCAAAGTTAACACCTCATGCTAGTATATGGATTTGCTCCTTCAGTTAATCATTTAAGTTGACATCTTTCAGTTCTGATAGGTCTATTCATTGCAGTTTGTTGAATTCTGACCTGCGAAGCTATGAAACTTGAGTTGTCTGAGACCTGGTGTAATCTTAATCATGATAAAATGGTGAGCTTCTGCGTGCACTGAGAATGCTGTATAATTCAGGCTGTTTCAACTGGATGGAATGTTACCGTCTTGTTTGTAGTGACATCCATTGTGTTGTGACTCCAGCTATCCCGTTTGAGCATTTGTGAGTTCATTATTGTTATGTCTTACTGTATGATAGACTGGTAGAATTCTCTGCATATCACAGAGAATTCTGCGAGTTCTTTGACTGTGTAATGGGAACTTTGGGGGCTGAAGGTTCTGGGGCAGTTGATGCGAGCTCTTGGATGATCTGCCTGCTCCTGTTGATGGTTCCTGAATAACGACTTACACTACTGGCATATATGTGGCAGTCTCTGTAACAATTATGTCTTATATTTGATTGATCTGTCCCCACCAGGCGGCACCATTTCAGACCCGTCTGTCAACCTCACAGTGTCACCATCCATGAATTTCAGAAACCCTGCTACATAATTTCTGTAACATTTCAGAATTCTTCCATGTTTTATCTCCTCTCTCAGCTTGGCAAGGTGCCTTAGTTTTTTGTAGATGCACATCCATTCTTCAAGCTCAGACAGTATCCAAACCTGCTATTTGTTAGGGATGTCTGATGGTGAAGCGTTTGTCCTTCAAATGCCAGAAGGGCACAGCCTTTCAGGCCTACCTAGATTACGCTTTAACACTATAGGCTGATCGTCAATTTAGACCTTTGGTTACATTGACAAAAAACGTTACAGTTCACCTTTTGGTGAGGTAAATATTTTCTAATGCTTTTCATTACTTTCCTGGATGTTTAGATTGGTATTCAATTTAAGATGTGTTTCCCCATTCATGAAGTCTCACAGTTCGGTATATGTAATTTGCCATGTGCATTGATCAGAATAAAGGAAACTGTGTGCTAAAGTCACCTTCCAAGGTTCACATTGAGATATGTAGCTTAGCTGTAAGACAAGAAAAGGAAACTAAACAAGAAGGAATGCAGGAGTATCCCGAATGCAATGTTGTGACTGTTTGAACATGAAAAGGAATGTCACAACATTGCATGAAGTATTTTAAATGGCTCCCTAAACGTTATTTCCTAGTTTTTGGGAACGTTTTGCAAATAGCACTTTGATGACTGTATGCTACTTGTGTGTGTACCTGCTTTCTAAGGTCATGGAACACTTTCTGTGTCTCACAGACCATCTTGAACTAGGCCATCTGAGAAACTGGAAGTCGATGAGAAACATGGGGTACTGCAGAAGGTGAGGAACTGTGTAGATAACTTTGCAGTAGATGCGTAGATCCTGTTGAACTCTGTGCAGCCTCATGAGCACATATACGGAAACCCAAAGTATAGAATGCCTTCATGTTCTATATAAAACAGTCAGAGGCTGCTGAAGCAGTAACCCATTGTAAGAAGTCTAAGATTTGAAAATTTATCTCAGCGTTTTGAGGTGAAGATTGCAGCTCTGGGTCCATTCAATATAAGCCAGTATGACAGAGTGCTCTTGATTGAGTTTTGTAGTAATGTAGCAGGTGAATGGCAAATATCCGAGGTCGTGGCATTTTTCATCAGTTATCCTTAGAGAAGCACAATGATAAGCTCAGTTTCACAAGTGTTTAATTTGAGATAGTTATAGACTCTACAACTTAAGAATAATGTGCAGGTTCCACTGCTGGGACTCATATGGGAATCGATATTTTGGCATCCAGATTTACCACGCCATTGAGGATGTTTAGGAAGGGAATGTGGGTAGAGCATGTCGCTCCTTTAAGAGTAGTGTTATTTTTTTGGAGATCACTAAAAATGTCCCTGGTGGCTCACGTAGCAGTAACTAAAATGGTGATGGTACCCCGCCTCGTCTACCTTTTTGCAAACATACCAATTAACATCCTGGTGGTGTGGTTTCATCAAGTAGATGCCTTGCTTAGAGATCTCATATAAGGATGGGAGCAGTCATAGAGTGTTGCTCGCAATTCTGGCACGTCCCTAAGAGAAGGGAGGACTGGGGGTCCCAGATTTTGAATTATATTATTTAGCGGCATGGCTGCAGTGGATTGCCAAATGTCTTGGAGATACACATAGATGGGTGTTAGATCAGACAGGCTTGACCCCTTACCAAAGCCTGTTGTTGCCGCGGCTACTGAGACCAGATGTCCCAATTTCCCACCCAACAATATTGCTGAAAGTGGCCTTGAATGCTTGGAGGAGAGGTCAGGTGAGGACCCGAAGGCCAGTTGCGCATGCACCTGGGCTACATATAGTAGGTCTTTCACATGGCAAATCGCTGACTTATTTTACGGAGACCCGACTTTCATACTGGTCAACCGCTGGTCTGGTGACTATTTGTGACTGTTTTCAAGAGGGAGGACTCGTCCCACTGGGGGGATCTCATGGATACTATCTTATGGATACTCACAACTTACTCAGTGGCCAGTTTCTGACCTACAAGGCTGTGATGTGCTCCTCCACAGGTTTATGCCCAGTGCTTAATTTGTGCTTGTTGTTTCCAGTGCTGAGCACCAACACTTATTTTTGGGGGCCGGTGCTTAGTCTCCTGCCTCAAGCATTTGCTGCAAGCAAAAGACACATATGGAAAAGACTGAGGACGAGGAATATGAAAAAGCATCACAAAGGGAGAAGACAGGAAGCTGCAAGAGTGAGCAGAAGGGGCAAGGAGTGGCTTTAAATGGATTGAAGAGGCCCGAGATGGCTTCAGGATTAGGCTGCCTCAGTATTCTGTGCACGCACATTTAAATGCAGCAGCTGCATGTTTAAGAGGAGGGCTTTGGGCACTGGCATGTTTTTATTTACAAATTAAGCACGATTTATGAGACTGCGGGCTCAATGAAACCCCCCCACACATGTTATATTTCAACTACTTCTTTCATTGGGATTAGATAAGAGGTTGAATACCTGATTACACAGAGCACTGAGTGAGATGTGGGGCACACCCCTAACTACGTTAAGAGCTAAATGGGAAGGAATCTTGGGAAAAGCGATATAGGACGGAGACTGGAGAAGGATGTTAGCATGCCCTAAGAGTGTTTCGCATAATGCTAGACTTCAGGATATTCAATTCAACTTCCTACATGTGACTTATTTGACACCTCATAGGTTACAGGTGATATATGGAGGAGATGCCCACGGATGCCCGAGATGTGAAATGTTAGATGCTGTCTTTTGTCACACGACGTGGGGATGTACTTCCTTTCAGGATTAGTGGAGGGCACTAATTATCAGAATACATCTAACACTTGGACACCCAATCCCACATGCCATGGATGTTTGCTTAGTGGGTTACTTCCCAAGTACCAATAAGTGCAAGGTTAGGTGCCAATTCATAGATTTAGCACTGGTTTTGGCGAAGTGACACATCACAATGGCCTGGAAGTCGAACAGATGTCTCAGTTTTGGGTCATGGGAAAAGGCTGTCATGAGGTGAGCAAGGGCAGAAGAACAAGCACTTCGGAAGGAAGACAGCAAAGGGATCAGGAGACGCCCTATAGCAAACCTCTAGAAAGAGGTAATGGAAGCCTGGCTGAAACCAAAGGTAGTTATTTACCGTAACACTAGGGAGGGCTCTGACTAGATGTCTATGTCATAGAGGGTAAACCAGATGGGGAGGAGATTTGGTGCGAGAGTAATGGCAGAAAGAAGTGGAAGTAGTGGGAGAGGCTCCTGGAGGCCTGCCCTGCATGCCACAATAGGGATGCCATACCATGCCATTAGGACCCCGGGCCGACAGATACATGTTCCATTCTGAGATTGAAGGTTCCAAGAGTTATGTATTAGCCTGAAAGAGGATATTGTTTTCCCACAGTCCAGCATCCCAACTAACACCTAAGTCGTTGTGGATAAACTTAACAGTTCCCGTCTTCTTTTCCCCTTTTGCTTTGTTTTCCTTTAGTTTTTCTCCAAAGTTTCCAAGGGTCCATTTCGTACTTGACTATAATAAAGGAACTCTTCATCCAACTCCAAATGCGCAGTAGGCCGTTACACTTTTCACTTTAATAATTATTCCCCAACCGGTTGGCTGTATCTTTGGATGGGGTTGTAGGAAACATATAGATCTACTTAGAAGTTCAAACATAATGGGAAGTATAGCCTCGCCCTAACTGGAAGATCAAGAGGATCACCTGGAGATTGATGGGGAAATAATAGAGGATGCATGTGGAGTAAGAACTGTATGTAGCTAGCTGAGTAACTGTCTGAGATTATAGTTGACATACAAGCCAGTGAAGATATGACAAACTAGGAACACACACAAGGTAGTAGTAAGTTATCTCAAACTGTTATACGTTAATGCCATGCTATTTCAATGCCTTACGAATATAACTTTATTATTAATGTTAAAAATGCCAATAAATAGAGTTGAACAAAAAGTATAATGTGGAGGTCTTCAGCATAGTTGTGTTAATGTCTGTGGTAATGGCTGATGTGTTACACCAGTGTTTCTGTGTATATATTTAAAAACACCAGTGGTTGTTTGTAAATGTTTGAAAATTATGTTGAATGGGCTCCTTTATGAGGTCAAAGCCTACAAAGCAGTGCAGTTGTCTAGATGCAAGGACATTTTGGGGACATGCTGGAAGCAGACCTCAAAATGCATTCAGCCCATTACTTACCAATGGCTTTTCATTTCAACACTCACATGTACACGCTTTATGTTCTCTGGCTTTATTTTAAGGCAACCCAGCTTGAATTAGTCCATCCCATCCAATGGAGCATAGCCCTTCACTCCCACCCTGATTGGCTCCATCTATTCTTCACGACTGCTCGCTTTTTAGAAACTCTTTTTGTCTTTTATGTAAAACACTTCATGAGAATGCAGGTTTTAAAGCTGTCTCTCCTTGCATGCACACCTCGCCCCCACCACTCTCTCTATTGCTTCTTTAAGGGGTATTGTAGATTTGACTGTCACTTTTAGCAGAAGCTTTTTGGTTTTGCCTCAGTTGAAGAGGTAGATTTTTCCGCATGGAAATGAATGCAATGCTGTAGCAAGTGCTTTGTCTGTTTACAAGTATCTCCTTTTAATTTTTTATTTTCATTAATTGAACTGCATCTACACACATATATATATTATATAATTGAATACACACACTGGGCCCTATTACGAGGTTTTTGGATGGGAATACCCGCCAGCCAAACTCCCGTCATGGTGGCCATGCCTACGCCTTGACCTCCACGCCGGAGTAATTAAGAGTTTCCTGCTAGGTCAGCGGGCAGAAACCTGAGTTTCCACCCGCTGGCCAAGCAGTAAACAGACTACAGCATTGTCTCTGACTCGTAATTGAGCCGGCAGCAATGCTGTAGCCTGCAGCGTGCACCAGCACCCTTGCAATGTTCACTGTCTGCAAAGCAGACAGTGAACATTGTGACGGTGCTGGCCAGAGAGGAGTCCCTGCACTGCCTATGCCAAGTGCATGGGCTGGGGCCCCCTGCACCTGTTCTCCGCCAACCTTCACCACCATGAAAATGCTGGCAGAGAAAGGGGTTGTAATCCCCTGGCAGATTAGGGCAGCTGGCTTCAGTAGGTTAATCATAGAGGAAATTAAAATAGTACACTATAGATGTCTGCAAGAACTTCTAAAGGGACAGCCACGTCACATACAAAGGTGTACATGTTTTATTAAAACAGTAAGTGACTGTGTTATGCTGGACAACATGAATACTAACTAGGCCAGATACGTTTTAATTTATTGTTTTAACTAACCTTAGCTTCTTAATTTTGGCACTCCTTGAACTACATTCAGGCTACATCTTTGTTATTCCACAGTATGTGTTTTGATGAGTTCAACTGTGATGCCTGCGTAGAGACCGTTGCCGTATTTGAGCTACTGGTGATGAGGGCTTGCATAATGGATCTGTGACTGTCCAGATGGAGTCATTTGATGACTTCCCTGAGCAGTTTGAGGTGAAAGTGCCAGTGTTGACTTGTTTGGACATGGTGATGTGGCTGTTGATCATGATGCCTAGGTTGCTGGAGCATTGTTTGGTTGGGGAGTTGGTCCTAGCTCAGTGGGCCAGCTGCTTGGGGACCACAGCAAGGTGTCTTTGCTGAAAAGTAACACTTTTGGTTTTGTCATTATCGAGTTTGAGGCAGTTCCTTCTCATCCATTTGCTTGGGTATTGGAGGTATCGTCTGACAGAGAATGAGCTGTGAGTCATCGGCGTTGAAGATGATGCTGAATTTGCGGGGGGGAAATGCTGGTGGGGGGGGGGCATGTAAATGTAGATTGAATGCTCCAGGAGGTGTACCTGAGCACCCTATAGAGCATCATGGCTGATGTGCTACTTGAAGAGAAACGAGGTTCCCAGCAAACTGGTACAGGTGGAGAATGCTAGGTGTTCGACATGAGTACACTGCCCACTAATATAGCTGTTGTACTGTATAAAGTCGGGTCCTGCAGGCTGGCATAGGTTTAACTCCATTCAGTTTGACTTCCGCTCTGCTGCATGGAGAGGGCCTTTGGCTCGAGCTGGTGCTGTGCCACGCGCTGCTGACCTAGCTTCCACCCCCTTCATTGCATCACGGGCCTGTCTGTTTATTGAGAGCCCCACGCTCTTGAAGTGGCAGCTGCAGTATTGTAAAATGATTAGAGGTTTCTGCAGAAGAGGATACTGGGTCTTTAAATAGCAAAGAAGTATCAGTGTCGGAGGAAGATGCACGTGTTCATTTATTCCGCCCTCTACCCTTGTACACTTTTTCCCACGCCTGTCCTGGGAAGCATGCACAGTATTTAGTTATATTTACTTTCACAGTCAAAAACGGGACCTTTTTTGTAACTTTATCAGACTCTATAAACACCGCCAAAATCAAGAGACTGATTCTGTGTAAATGTTTGTCCTGGGCGTATTTAGGGCTCAAGGTCACACGGGGCCAGCTACTCAAGCCTAGGTGAATATTATACTTGGGGTCGTCCCGGGCATTCCATCCCCTTTCAGTTTCAGTAAGCTGGTTATTTTATAGCGAGCAGAGTGGATTTTTATAGACTGACAGCATCATGTATATACGACCAAGAAAAAAAAAATACAGCCACGCCAATAAGTCTGGGTTTTTTGTGTTAACACATGCAGAAGTAGCACATGCGAGGGAGCCTACAAGCGGCTACAGTTGTAAAGTAATCCCTCATGCCGTTAAATGCAAACATGGAAGTGGGGACAGACGGCTACACGCAAACAGCCAATAGCTCTGAAAGAGAGATTCATACTCCGTTGAGCTGACCTACAACACGGCATTGACAAAGTCAGTCACGCAGAAGAAAGTGAATTGTTGCAAGGGGTGGCCCCAAAGCCTGATATAGGTGGATTTATAGTAATAGATCTGCTTGACAGCTTTCCTGTCACCCAAATCTATACCTCTTAGTTGCAGCCAAATATATTACAGAACCCTCTGTTTATAGATGCTATCCACGAGAACCTGATAGTCATGATCCCTAAGCATGAAAGAGACAGAGCACGAATTAGACAGAGCCTAATATCGACAGTGGTCGATGCTGAGCTCTGATTACAAGGTCTTGGTGAAAGTCTTGGCAAGTAGAATCCTGACTATGCTTCCATTTCTGATCCATCCGGACCGCGGTGGATTTGTACCTGGTTGAAGTACATCACCTTTGCAGGGACTGTGCCAGGTAGAGAATGACATGGCTGAAGAGAGTTGGTTGCCGGCATTGACATTCGTGGATGACAAAAGGTGTTTGAAATGCTAAGAAGGAATGACCTTATATGATGTGTTAAGAGCAATGTATTTTGTAGCACAACTGATGAAATGACTTGTGCTCTCATACTCAGGATCCAGAGATCAGATCCATACAAGGTAAGTGATCTTCAGCAGGTAGCAGAGACAGCAGGGCACCTGCCTGTGTTGTCCTCTGTCATCCCTGCTGTTTGCAACGGCCATGGAACCACATGTGTGTAGTGTGCAGCTACACAGTGTGTGAAACACTGTGAGCATCGACCACTTCATTGCACGTTTTAAACATTCCTCCATTTTCTTTGATGATTCATTCACTAAATGCTTGAACTTGGAAAGTGCATTACGAGAACTGTAATAATTTCTAGAGTTATAATTTGTTTTCTGCCTTACAATTTGAGCTTCGTAGTTTCTCTTTGCAAATTATCTATTGTGCTTGCAAAATAATCAAAAAACGTTCTCAGTACAAAGACCTTTGTTCCATTTATCATTCAGGTGTGTGGAAACGCTACTTTTAAACTTAAGCTATGAATTTTTTTTGCACCATATCTTCTAGACATCGAGACGACAACTATAACTCGCACCCTCACCATGCACAGTTTTTTTGTCAACAATTTTACTTCAAATATTTCATTAATATTATCAATGATGTTATCAAAGATGTCATGAGTGTCGTAAATTGTGTGGTAATTAGTGTTGACTGTCGAGAGCGTGAGCTATAGTTACCTTAGGACACAAGTTATAGTTCATTGAGATAGCTATAACTATAGCAGGTGAATTTCTATGGTTTTGTACATCTAAAATGTGAGCCTAAACATAATGTCCCTGTAACCTTTGTTTTTTTTCCAGTGAATTTTTATGTTTTAAAAAAAATGTAAAGTAATCTTCCTTACTATACATTAATCCACCCACTACCATGCAAGGAATTTGGCCTGCAGCTAACTCCTATAATCACCCAACCCTACACTGTGCAAGGCCTTTGGCCGGGTGTGGCCAGGCTCTGCAGCCAAACCCTATAACCACCCAAACTGGTGCTGCACAGCCTTCAGCTGTCTGCAGCAGGGGTTGGCTGCAGGGCCTATAAACACCCAACCTTGTGCCAGGGGTTGGTCACAGGGCCTGGCCTGCGGCGTGGCCCTGCAGTCAACCCTTTTAAGCGCCGAACTGAGCACGGCCTTGGCTGTAGGGCCTGGCGTGTTGCCAACCCCCTGTAACCACCCATAGAGAAATTGAGAGAGGAAGAAAGAGAGCCTTTTCAGGCTTTGATAAATGATATGCTTAGATTGAGATATTTTCAGACAAACTGAAAAAAAAATGTATTTGACAAGTAAGTAGAGTGAGATCACCTTTTGGTATGCACCTTAAATGTTTGAAGTTAAAACAATTGTAATATGGAAATTACTGTAGTCACACCTAGACTAGAACCCACAGCCTTCAGTGTGACAGTCTGAGACCTTAACCGCTATGTGGCAGATGACTTCTTAAATAAAGAAACAGAGCATGAGTTACCAAGACTTGAACCTTTAATGTACTGGGTGACTGTCTAATAGCTGTCCCAGTAGGCAACTTTTTTAAAGAACTCTAGAGGACCATGGGGGAAGCCTGAATGCCCCTGTGATCCTAGCCAGCTCCCGAATCCTTTGAGAGCTGGCATTGCTACCGCAAGCAGGGAGCTGCTTTAAATAGCTGTTCCCTGTTTGCGGGAGCAATGTTTTAATCTGTTTCTCGCATTTTTGCATGTAGAGAAACAGATGAAAACTCCACTTTCTGCAAGCAGGAGCTGTTTGACAGCTATGTCCCAGGGACATAGCAGGAGTAGGCCCTGGGGGAGTGGCAGTCCCCTGGGCCATAATTGGCTCTTCGAGGGCCCCCCTCCAACATGTAATGCCCCGGGGAAGAAGTTGATGCCTGGGGGCAGGGGTCCGTGACGGACCCCCCCTCATTGTTTTTTAGCCCTTGTTAGATGGTGGTTTCGGGGCTATGGGGAGCCACACAGCCTCCCTGCACACAACTGATTGTTTGCCCCAGGGAGCTGGTGGTCGGGGGGGTCCGCACGCCCCCCACATACATAATTACTTTAGCCCCAGGATGGTGGTGGTCCCCGGGGCTTGGAGGTCCACAGGACCCCCTCTGTTACAATAAACACATTTTGCCCCAGGGAGGTGGTGGTCCTGGGGGTAAAGTGAGACCGCATGGCCCTTGTATATTATGAAAAAAAAGTCCCGGAGAGGAGATAGTCCCTGCAGCAGGAATAATCCTAAGAGGGGGGGGGGCAGGTGCCCCCTCCTTATTTTAAAAATGACCCTGAGCCCTGTCCGGCTCTCAGGCTTTAATCCAACAAGTGCAGGAGTCTGCGCATTAAAAAAAAAAATACTGCAAATTCACAACGATGCAACGAAATTGCAGTAAAAAAATAAATTACAAGTGTTTTTTTACTCTGGCAGGTTCCCTCTTGGACCTCAGCACCATAGCTAAGGGGTCTGTGTGTCCCTATCCTGACCCCTTTTCTTTTTATTTCACTTTTATTTCTGGGACCTGGCTGAAGCCATCTCTTAAGATGACTGCCAACACTTCCTGGTTTAAAGTGTTGGCAGCCAATCAGATCTCTGCAGATCTGTGCACGAGCTCTTATTACCCGCAAAGTCATTGGGCAGAATCCGTGGCCCTAGACAAATGTATTTTCCCTCTAATATCTCAAGAACTAGTGAACGGATTTGCACCAAATAACCAAAAGCACAATCTGAGTACCGAAAGATAGCTTTCTGCCAAATTTGGAACAAACATGGGAAAGGCATGCCCTCCCCCCTTTTTCTCGCCCCCCCTCCCACTTGACAGATAACCCTAAAACGTTTTGTGTGCAACAAGAATCACCGGCAGACTTTTTTTTTGAAAATTTCACAAAAATGTGTCAAACCTTGCCAAAGATATAGGCAAGTCAAAAAATGCTTTTTCTATGGAAACATGATCCTAACTATAATCACCTACTGGCGACCGCCAGTATTTATACATATATATATATATACAAATATATATATATATATATAGATATATATAGATAGATAGATAGATAGATAAAACCTATTGGTGGCCACCTGTAGGTAGTTATAGTTAGGACCAAATTTCCATAGGAAGAGCATTTTTTGTTTTGCCAATAACTTTAGCGCTGCTTGACAAATCTTCATGAAATTAAAAAAAATTACACTGCAGTTGGTTCATCTGCTGTCTTGAAAGTTATGGGGTGATCCGTCAAGCTGGGACCCGAGAAAAAGAGGGGGGTCCCAAAACGCCTATTCCACATGCATTTTCCGATAGGGATTTTGAACACATCTACAGCCCGAATCGCTGGACGGAATTATCCACATTTTGAAGAAAGCTAAGTCTTGGTGTAGAAAGAGTGCTTTTTGTGATCTGGTGTAAATTCAGAGATATTTGAGGTTAAAAATATACATATCTAGGATCGCGGAGGATCCGCAGATCCAACTGTCCCCGTGCAGATATCTGATTGGCTGCCAACACTTCGACAAGGAAGTGTTGGCAGCCATTTTGGGACTCGGCTTCAGCCAAGAGCCACAAAAAAACATTAAAAAAAGAAAAGAGGCCAGGGTAAGGATACTGGGAGCCCGAGCCTTGGTCTAGGGGTCCTCCAGGGAGCCCACCCCCGTGAAAAAAAAGCATTAAAAAAAAATATTTATTTGAAAAATCCACGGGTGGATCCATAAATTTTTCGGAGATTTTTAAAATAAAAGAACCGTCTACCGCGCTCTTCTTTTTTTTTGGACCCTAGTGGCCATGTCCCGGGTGCATTGGGTGCAGATAGAAGGAGGGAGGTGCTCAGGGCCCCCCTTGAAGGATTAATAGTAGCATCGGGGATCATCATCCTACCTGAGGCAAGATACATTTAAAATAGTAGGGGGGTCTGGCAGACCCCCGGGGACCACCACCGTCCTGGGGCTAAGTTTGTATTATATGCAAGGGGACCGCTTGGCTCCCCCTGGCACCAGGAACCTCCCTGTGGCAAAATGCTGTTTAAATCGCAGGGCACTGTGGATGCAACCTCCCAGGAAGCGCACCCCCACCCCCCCCCAACCCCCCCAGACCCGGGGACCACCACCTCCCCGAGGTGGCCACTCTCGGGAGGTAGCAGTTTGCTTTTGTTTGGTGGAAGCTGACAGCTACCACCAAGCAAAAGCAAACATAACTCCACTTTCTGCAAGCGGGAGTTGTCAAACAGCTCCCGTTTGCAGAAAGCGTAGTTTTCATCTGTTTTCCTGCATGCAAATATGCTTCCGCAAGCAGACAGCTGCTATTTAAAGGGACTCTCTGCTTATGGGAGCAATGCCGGCTCCCTCATGAGTTGGGAGCTGGCTGAGACCACGGGGGCCTTGAGGCTCCCCTTCAGTCCCAAAATCTTTTTTTTTAAAACAGTAGGATTCAAGGTAGAACTGTAGAGCTGCAGTTCCACCTTGAAAATTTTCTGACGAAGAAGACCAAGGAACAATCACATTGGCAAAGTTACAGCACACAGGGGCATATTTATACTCTGTTTGCGCCGGATTTGCGTCGTTTTTTTTTACGCAAATCCGACGCAAAACTAACTCCATATTTATACTTTGGCGTTAGACCCGTCTAGCGCCAAAGATCTTGGAGTTTGCATCATTTTTTAGCGTGGACACCTTCCTTGCGTTAATGATATGCAAGGTAGGCGTTCCCTTCTAAAAAATGACTCCGAGGCATGTGCGCCGTATTTACACTCCCGGGCAAAAATGACACCCGGGAGTGGACGGGTCAAAAAAAATGACGTCCAGGCGCTTTTGCGTCATTTCTTAATGCCTGGTCAGGGCAGGCGTTTAGGGACCTGTGGGCTCGGAAGGAGCCAGAGGTGCCCTCCCATGCCCCCAGGGACACCCCCTGCCACCCTTGCCCACCCCAGGAGGAAGCCTAAGGATGGAGGGACCCATCCCAGGGAACTTAAGGTAAGTTCAGGTAAGTATTTTTTTTTTTTGTCGCATAGGGGGGCCTGATTTGTGCCCCCCTACATGCCACTATGCCCAATGACCATGCCCAAGGGACATAAGTCCCCTGGGCATGGCCATTGGGCAAGGGGGCATGACTCCTGTCTGTGCTAAGACAGGAGTAATTTCAATGGGGATTGGGAGTCAAAAAACATGGCGCAAATCGGGTTGAGGCCAAAATTTTGCCTCAGCCTGACTTGCCCCATTTTTTGACGCCCAAGCTCCATTTTCCCCTACGCCGGCGCTGCCTGGTGTAAGTCATTTTTTTTGACGCACACCAGTCAGCTCCGCCGGCTAACGTCATTCCATAAATAAGGCGCCCGCATGGCGCTTTGGAATGGCGTTAGCCGGCGTTAAATTTTTTGACGCACAACTGCGTTGGCGCAGTTGTGCGCCAAAAAGTATAAATACGGCCCACAATGTCACTGGAGACATTTTCTTGCCATTCTTCATGCAGTTGTATAGTAGGAGATGCACTATACATTTAACCAAGGATGTAGCACTCACTAATTAGCCAGTAGAAAGCATTGCATTTTGGTAGACTTTTTGAACAAAACACATGGGTAAATACGCATGGCAGGATTAATTCTCGCTTGATGCTCATTTTACAGAAATTGAAACTCAGTGGCAAACACTTACAGATACAAACAAAGCAAGTTCCCACTTTGAAGCTCCGCTTTTGCAAAGTACTAATCAGCCTAACTTCGTGCATATGGCCAAGACAAAGCAAGTGTGTTTCCTCTGCAATTCCACCTTGAAAAGTTATTTGTAATCCTTGATGGAGGTGTTTGCATCCTTGCCTTTTTCGTGCGTTGTATCTCATGTAGTGACTGTGACGAATGGGTTCTTTCTTATCAAGTGCTGCTGAGACTCAACCCCGCCGCACATGATTGATGTGGGATTGGGTAATTGCAGGGTGTTGGCTGGCCAGGCCCTATGGCCAACTCCCACCATGGACAGTCAAAGGCTGTGTGCAGCGGTGGTTGAATTAAAATATAGGGGGTCATTATGACCCTGGCGGTCCTGCTCCGCCACGCCAGTGGTGGCGACCAGACCACTGACAGCATGACAGCCAAATTATGACAATGGTAGCGAGATGGCTTCATTCCAGCCACTTTACCACCTGTACCGCCAGGGGGGGGTAGGACTGACTGGCCGAAGGTTGACCACCTTCGAACCGGCGGTCCACCTAACGACGTCCACGGTATTTTGAGCATCCTTACCGCCACGGAATCCCAGGCGGTAACGATACTGGCAACAGGAATGCTTATTCCTGTCACCACTGCAGGACTCCCCACCCCCCTTCCATGTAGGACCCACCACCCCGACCCCATCCGAATCCCCCACCCCAAGCAGTGACACCCCGATCCCCATTCAGAACCCCCATTTTGAACCATGCCACCCCATTCCGAACCTCCGAACCCCCGTACATCCACGCAGGCACACATCACACATACATACACGCACACATACACTCATTCACACACACATGCACACATGGCCACGACACCCTCCCGCCCCGCATACACGCATTTACACAAGCACACATACACTTGCATACACACAAACACACACAACGCCCCCCAGCCCCCTCCATTCACACAGACACCCCCCCCATTCATGCATACAACACTGAACACCCCCCCTCCCCTGTCGGTTGATCACCGTGCCTGGTGGTCACGGTGGTCATCCGGGAGGGAACGGGGTCCATGGCGCTAGCATAAGACACCAGCTCTGCCAGTGCAACTGAATTCCACCCTTCTGCACTTAATGTTGTTCCAGTACTTATTTCACAATTTAACTTGGAATAGGAAATAAAAGTAACATTTTTGGAAATCAGTGTAGAAAGCAAAACTGGGGACAGGGAAGCAGTGTGGGGGTAAAGCTGGTGGGGGCTGGAGCAACACAGTGGTTTGGAAGCAACATGGGGGGGCAAGGGGTAGCAAATGGGAGCAGGTGAAAAGTAAACAAGAGTGTGAGCATTTCGAGCTAGGGTAGAAGCACATGAGCGAGAGAGTAACATGGGTGGAGGAAGCACACAAGGGCATCAAAGATGGGGATGTAGGAGAAGCACACTGGCAAGAAAGCAGTGGGGTGAGGGGAAGAGAAGCACACAACGGAGACAGCTGGAAAACACATGCACTCTTTTGTAGAGTACTTAAAGAGAAAAAAGTAGCACATGAAAAAGCAAACTGTGTAAGTACACAGTAATGTGTCCATGTTCCAGGGTAGGGACAAACACAAAAAGAGGAAGGAAAAGCACACACATGCCTATAAATAAAAAGCAAGCAAATTAGAGTGACAAGCCAACCAGTGGTAAGCAGTGGGCACTATCGAAGCTCACTGTAAGCCAACAATTTGTCTTGCAACAGATGGCACATCCACTGTGCAGTAGTCAAGACTTAAACGTGATTAAATTGAGTTTTAAGTGAACCATTGGAGGCAAGTGAGAAGGATGCTATTCCTTGCAGCATCTTAATGCAGACAGCTCCAGCTCCCCTAAGGACTGACAGCAGTTGTATAGCACACACCATGCCATTGGGGTCTTGGTAGTTAGTAGACACAGACAATTCGATCAGTGCACTCATTCTCGCCTCATAGTCATCCCTGCTGTTCCACTACATAGTGCTGCTCCAGACTTTGTGAGCAATTTCACCACAAATTACAAACTCGGAGACCTCAGTGTGACAAACTTCACTAACAGAAACCCCAGAACATATTCAGTGTTAACATTTTCTTGATTTTTATTTGGTGAGATTGGGTGTCAGTCGTTGCTTTTGGGACCTCGGCTGTGTCCATCTGAGATGCCGTATCGTCCATTATCTTCCTTCTACTGCATTAGGTAGGCTGTGTGCCTTGTTGTTCAAGCATTATTTGAGGTCACCATGTTGGGACTGTGAGCAGAGTGGAGGATAAGCCATCGCTCATCAAAAGCCACCACTCCTTTTTCTTTCCACTTCACCTTTCAAATATACTACCTGGAATCAATGTCTTTTTGAATATGTTTTGTTGTGTTTTATTGGTTGATTTTGGAATGCTTGTGCTGTTCTAAGGGTGTAGGGGGTAAATGAGATTAGGGGTCATAAGAGGGACGAGGACAATACAATAAAAAGAAAGGAGAAGTCATGAGAAAGGAGGAGAGAAGGTAGCAGGGACGTATGATGGAAAAGGTATAGAAGAGGGGGAGCAAGGGGATGTGAGGTAAGAAGTATATAGGCGAGACTGAAGAGAACATAAGGGCACATTCGATGGTAGGAGAGGATGTGAGGGAAGGAGTGCAAAGAAGGTGGCTTTCATAAAGGAGAAAGAATGAGGCATGAAAAGGAAGGAGATTTTAGGAGCGAGGGAAAACTGGGACATGAGAGGGAAAGACGAGACAGTCAAGGAACACAAGATGGATGGAGTGGACTTGAGAGAGGAGGAATGGGACTATAGGAGAGTGAGAGAAGAAGGGAACATGCACAAGAAGAATATAGGATAGTAAGAAGGATTGGGGCAAGAGGGAGCAGACTATGGTGGTCATTACAACCCAGGCGGACGGTGATAAAGCGGCGGTAAGACCGCCAACAGGCCGGCGGAAAAACATTTGCCATTACGACATTGGCGGAAACTGCCAACAAAGACAGCCACTTTAACACTCCGACCGCCCCGGCGGTACAAACAAACAGCTTGGCGGTCACCGCCAACAGAGAGGCGGAGGACAATGTACCGCCCACAGTATCACAACAGGCCAATCCGCCACCTTTTCCGGGGCGGATTCACCGTGGATAAAAACACGGCAGAAACAGGAATACCGAAGGAAAAACGCTTACCTCTACACACCCCACGAGGAACGAGGATGCCATGGATCCGGAACTCCAAATTCTACCTGCAATAGTCTTCCTGCTCCTCTACCAGGAGCACGAACGCCGGCCGCGAAGACCACGGTGAGTACTGCACCTACCAAACAGGGGAGGGAAAAAACAGGGACATACACACGCAACACCCCCACCCTCACCCACTACAACACACACACTAATGCATATCAATACATCACAGTTACACCCCCCCAAACCCCCTGGAAGAATGCAAAGACAAAGACAATAGAAAATGAGTGTAACCATTGTAATATATTAAAAGCAAGTAGGCAGAAATATATATATACACCATGTACAAAATATATACCAAACATAGTAGTCCAGGTAGTGCTCTAATAAAATCCGTGGAACACTGGGACCACACGGTATGGGCGAGGCCCACACAAGATCCCCGACCATGACGGAGAGAACACTGCAGGGGCATCAGAGAGCAACTAAACAGGCACCTCAGGGGGCGGGAAAGGGGGGGCACCTCAGCCGCTTGAGTGCACGACGCCAAATCCACACATGCCCACTGTTCCATCCTGGGGAGTGCAAAGCCACAGTCTCTCAAGTCTCTACAGTGGGTGGTTTGCCCACTGTTCAATCCTGGGGAGTGCAAAGCCACAGTCTCTCAAGTCTCTACAGTGGGTGGGTTGCCCACTGTTCAATCCTGGGGAGTGCAAAGCCACAGTCTCTCAAGTGGATGACAGTCTCCACTGGTTCTGGAGGGGGCTCTGTGCCCACAGTGCTTCATCCTGCTAAGGACAGAGGTAGTGGATGACAGTCTCCACTGGTTCTTGAGGGTGCTTTGTGCCCAGAGCGCATCATTCACACCGTGACGGACTCAGTTGCGTCAGTGCCCTTGCCGCTCATGGGCCAGCGGTGCTTGAGACAGCGGTGCTTGAGACGGCGGTGCCCTGTTCAGCGGTGCTTGAGACGGCGGTGCCCTGTGCAGCGGTGCTAGAGGCAGCGGTCTCCATTGCATGGACTCAGCTGCTGGCGGTCCTTCATGGCCCAGCGGGGCTTTTGGTGGCGGTCCTTCATGGCCCAGCGGGGCTTTTGCTGGCGGTCCTTCATGGCCCAGCGGGGCTTGCGCTGGCGGTGGCCTGCTGGGCAGCTGGGCCTGTGCTGGCGGTGGCCTCCCGGGCAGGTGGGCCTGTGCTGGCGGTGGCCTCCTGGGCAGCTGGGCCTGTGCTGGCGGTCCTGTCCTGGGCAGCTGGGCTGGTGCTGGAGGTGGCCTCCTAGGCAGCGTGGATGATGGCGGTCTTCTCCACCGTGCTGCTCTTCCCAGACTTGCCGGGTTTCTTGTGGCCCTTCCCCACCTTGGAAGGTGTCACAGCTGACTCCACCCTCCCACCAGGACCCCTGGGAGTGGCTTTGGTGGCTGGGGTCTTCCCCCTCTCCCGCCGGGCACTGGCCAACTTCTGATGCTTCCCAGGTGGGGGACTGTCTGTGCTGTGGCTCCGTGCCACACTGGCTGCCCTGGTGGCCGGTGCACTCCAGATTCCGGTGACTACAGGCACCACTGGTCCCGGAGATGTTGTGGCTGAGGTGCTAGTTCGGGACCTATGAGACGGACGGGGTGGGGGAGGTGTGGGAAAGAGGTCAAGGTTGGACAGGAAAAGTTTTTTTGACACACTGGGACGGGTAGCTGGAGGGGGTTTGGGAGTGGAGGAGGAGGTGGTGGTTGTAGTAGGTGTTCGTTTGCTGACTTTGGGTGAAGGTGCATGCGCTGGAGGCTGTCGTGAGGTGGATGGCTGTTGGGTGGGTGTGTGCCTGCGTTTGTGTATCTTGGGAGGGGGCGTCACAGACACACTGGGAGAGGACACTGGGGACGTGTGAATGGTAGTGGGGGTGGTGACTGCACGTGAGCGGGGTGTGGTGGTGGGTGTGCTTGAGAGGGACGTAGTGGCTGTAGAGGTAGTGCATGCAGGTGTGAGTGTAGACGAGACTGGGAGGGAGGAGGGAGACGAGGAGGAGGGGGACACAGTGGAGGCAGTGGATGTTGGTGTGTCTGCATGTGTGTGATGCTTGAGTGAGTGCCTGTGGGATGTGTGGTGCTTATGTTTGCCTGAGCTTCCCTTGTGTGTTGACGTGTGTGCATGCTGATCTGTAGGTGGGCTTGGGATAGGCTGAGGTACAGGGGATTGGGTCTGGGTGGAGGAAGTTGGAGGGGGGAGGCTAGACACAGGGACAATGGCTGCCATCAGTGCTGAGGCCAGAGTCTGAAAAGCTTGCTGAAGGGCCGTCTGACCAGAATGAATGCCCTCCAGGAATGCATTTGTTTGTTGCAACTGCCTATCTACACCCTGGATGGCATTCAAAATGGTAGACTGCCTAACAGTGAGGGACCTGAGGAGGTCAATGGCCTCCTCACTGAGGGCAGCAGGGGTGACTGGGGCAGGGCCTGAGGTGCCTGGGGCGAAGGTGATGCCCACCCTCCCGGGTGAGCGGGCACAGGGCTAAGGCTGAGGGGCTACTGGGAGGGTGGTGCTGGAAGGGGTGGTGGCGGCTGTACCTGTAGATGGGGGTGGCACAGATGTTGCCGCCACCACAAGGGAGCTCCCATCAGAGGACGAGTCCGTGTCACTGGAATCAGCTCCTGTGTCCGCCGTGGAGTTCCCCTCGCACTCCGTCCCACTGGTGAAGTCCGAGTCCGTAGTGTGGCCCTCCATGGCCATGTGGGATGCAGCCCCCTGGTGCTCCGGTGCCACTGCTCCTCCGCCTGATTATGCTAATGCACACAAGAACAGGGAGACCACAAAGAGGGGGGGGGGCAACAGAAGAAAGACATGTTGAGTGCATGCAATACCGCTACCGTTGGCGGACACGACAGACACAGAAGCCCCCTGCACTACGCAGCGCTCTTGGGCTCCACTGTTCAATTCCTTGGAAATGGCCTACAAGGCTATGGACGACATCTGCACACATAGATGACACAGGGGCATGACTAGGTGTACTTGACACTCTACAGAGGTGGGGTGGGGTGCCACATGGCCTGCCTTACAGAGGGACCTTGCCTACGGAACGCGCCCTGGCCTAGGGAAACCCACAGCCCACCTCCCCCACCCAGACCCCTCCACTGCGCGCAAAGTCAGCAGAATGAGAGTGTACTCACCCCCTTGTTGCTGCTGTGATGCCCTCAAGCGCCCATCCAACTCCGGGTAGGCCACCGCCAGGATCCTGAACATCAGGGGGGTCATGGTGCAATGGGCACCCCTCCCACGTTGGGAGGCCATCCCCAGCTGAGCCTCCGCCGTCTTCTTGCGCCAGCGGCGAATGTCCTCCCATCTGTTCCGGCAGTGGGTGCTCTGTCTGTGGTAGACCCCCCAGGGTCCGAAGGTCCTTGGCGATGGCTAGCCAAATACGTTTTTTCTGGTGGGCGCTGACCTACATGAAATGTACAGGGGGAAGAGTAAGTTATTACCAACTGCACCGTCAAAGTGATTGGCCCCTATCTCTACCCTTGCCATGTGGCACATGCATTCACTGTTGTTTCATGCACGCCGCACTCTCCCCCCTTCCTTCTTACATCCAGCCCTCTCCACACATGCATAGCCCATACATCATGCTCCCTGTGTACTTACCTGTTTGTCTGGAGGACCGTAGAGTAGCGTGTACTGGGGGAGGACCCCATCTACGAGTTTCTCCAACCCCTCCGATGTGAAGGCAGGGGCCCTTTCCCCAGACACTCGAGCCATTGTCTCTTCCAGACCGAGGTCACAGCAGCACTTGCAGTGTAGGTCCTCTCCTGTCGAAGATCAGGTATCGAGTGATTGAACAGATAGAAATGGCGGTCACGTCCACGGCGGTGCGTACCGTCACCGCCGGCGTACATCGTCATTGGCTCCTGGGACCCATAGGATCCAATGTTAACCAATGCAGCATTGCGCCGCGGTCTTCGACCGCCTACCGCAACGGTGTACAACGCCAGCGCAGTTACCTCACATCCCATTGTCCCACTTTAGAGGTCAGGCAGCCGCCATTTCAGGGGCCCACATGGCTTCATTTTCAACTGCGTCACACATACCTAGGCCTAGACTCAACACACATACAGGCCACTTTTTGTGTATGAATGGTGTTCTGTGTAAACTGTGGGTACGTACCTCTGAGTTGTTTGACTCTGTGCTCCCTGTTGTCCTTCATAGGCACCGTCCGCTGGGACATGTGAGGAGATGGCGGCATCCTCCGGTGTACCGACCGTTGGTAGACCTGTCGACAATGGAGGAAAGACATGTGATTATCACATACAGGCTTGACCGTGCCACAATCCATGAACTGTGTACCCAGTTGAAGCCAGACCTGATGTCAGAAATCCGCCATCCCACAGGAATCCCCCCTCAAGTGCAGGTGCTGTCAGTGCTCCATTTCCTTGCAAGTGGGTCATTTCAAACAACTGTGGCCATAGCATCAGGGAGGTCCCAGCCCATGTTTTCCAACGTGTTGTCCAGTGTTGTCTGCCCTTCTGAAACACATGCAGAGCTACATCGTTTTCCCTCAGGTGGAGGATTTGCCTACAGTGAAAGGTGATTTCTATGCCCTGGGACATATCCCCAACATCATAGGTGCCATTGATGGGACCCATGTGGATTTGGTACCCCCCACAGGAGTGAACAGGTGTACAGAAACCGGAAGAGTTATCATTCAATGAATGTACAGATGGTATGTTTGGCAGACCAGTACATCTCCCATGTGAATACCATGTTCCCTGGCTCAGTGCATGACGCCTACCTCCTGCGGAATAGCAGCATCCCTTATGTGATGGGTCAACTGCAGAGGGACCGTGTGTGGCTATTAGTTGAGCACCTGGAAGCAAGACAGTGGGAATGGTTGTCTGGGTCTGGGGATATCCCTACAGGTTAGTGCGTGTCTAACAGTTGTCCCTCGCCATTTGCAGGTGACTCTGGTTACCCCAACCTGTCATGGCTACTGACCCCAGTGAGGAATCCCAGAACAAGGGCAGAGGAACGCTACAATGAGGCCCATGGGCAAACTAGGAGGGTGATCGAGCGGCCCTTCGGTCTCCTGAAGGGAAGGTTCCGGTGCCTCCATATGACAGGTGGATCCCTATTCTACTCACTAAAGAAGGTGTGCCAGATCATTGTGGCCTGCTGTATGCTTCACAACTTGGCTTTGCGACGACAGGTGCCTTTTCTGCAGGAGGATGGTCCAGATGGCGGTGTTGTGGCAGCTGTGGAGCCTGTGGACAGTGAAGACGAGGAAGCAGAGGAAGAAGACATGAACAACAGGGACTCAGTGATACAGCAATATTTCCAGTGAGACACAGGTAAGAGTACAGACCTGCCTACTACATGTACTTATACACTACTGCCTCTCTACTGTCTGTCGTTTTCACCCAGTGTATGGTCACTGAGTTGTCACTTTCCCTTACGATTTCACAGATGTGGGTCCCACTGTGTGACATCTGCTTAGATTCCTCATGGACTAGAGCTGTGTGACATAGGTATGTTGACATTACAATTGAAAGAGCATTTTGTCACTGTAATTGCTAATACACTATTTCAAAATCACAGACAGACTCCAGATTGTTTTGTGCTTTCTGTGTGTTTATTTAAGTGCTCAATATTGGAGGGGGTATTAAAATGGTGAGGGGTGATGGCGGAGGAATGTCCATGGCAGAGTCCAGTCTATTAGTCTCACAAGTGCATTGCCCATATGGGCATAGGAAGTGGAGCTGGGGCAGTTTCAGTATGGACAGGGTGACAAAGTGGGACAATCAGGGGGGTCTCATTTCTTGGCGGGGGTCTTGGCATCGTGCTCTGTCTTGTTCCTGGATCTCAGGGACCGTTTGAAGGGTGGTGCTCCCTCTGCAGGGGGTGGGGTGCTGGTGTGGTGGTCCTGTGGCGGGGCATCCTGTCCACTAGCTCCGGCGGAGGTGGTGGGCAGTTCATCGTCCATGCTAGTGTCAGGGGCCCCTTGTAGTGCCACAGTGTCCCTCCTGGTTTTGAGTACTTCCTTCAGCACCCCTACGATGGTGCCCAGGGTGGTGGTGGAGCTGATGGTTCTGAGTTCCTCCCTGAAGCCCATATACTGTTCCTCCTGCAGGCGCTGGGTCTCCTGAAACTTGGCCAGTACCGTTGCCATCATCTCCTGGGAGTGGTGGTAGGCTCCCATGATGGAGGAGAGGGCCTCTTGAGAGTGGGTTCCCTTGGCCTGTCCGCCCCCTGTCGCAAGGCAGCCCTCCCAGTTCCCCTGTGTTCCTGGGCCTCCGTCCCCTGGACCGTGTGCCCACTGCCCCCAGGTCCCTGTTGTTGTTGGGGTGGTGGGTTAGCCTGGGTTCCCTGTAGTGGTGGACACACAGCTGATTGACGTGGCCTGGGGACGGAGGTATGGGCCCGCTGGTTGGGTGCTGTGCTGGTGTTTCCAGAGGGGGGGAGCTCTGTAGTGGCCTGTGACTGTGTGATGTGAACCGACTGTCCCGAGGTCCCCGATGGGCCGGGCTGGTCATCTAGATCCAGTTGGACAGAGGTGCTGTCATCACTGGGGGCTTCTTCTGTTGGTGGTGTGGACATGTGTTGACCCTCTTGTCCGGTGACGTTGGGTAGGGGTCCTGCAGGGGTATAAAAGGATGTTTATTACATCTGTGTGTGGCATGGTGTGCATTGGGTGGGTGACCGTGTACTCCAGTGCTTGCATTCCTGTGTGGGCCCTTGTGTGATGATGGTTTAGGGGGGTGTATGGGTATGTGCAGTGGGCATGCTTTAGTGATGGGTGTCCATGCTTTGTTGTTGCATGCAGGGCTTGGTGTTGGGATGTGTGGTTTGTGATGTTGGGGCATATGTGAGGAGTTGGAGTGCTGGGGGTGAAGGTGAGGGTGGGGGTATGTGCTGGCATGCAGGTAGGGTGGGGGATGTAATAGTTAAGATTTGTCTTACCAGAGTCCATTCCTCCACCTACTCCTGCGAGGCCCTCAGGATGCAGAATCGCCAAGACCTGCTCCTCCCATGTTGTTAGTTGTGGGGGAGGAGGTGGGGGTCCGCCGCCAGTCCGTTGAACCGCCAGGTGGTGTCTTGAGACCACGGAACGCACCTTCCCCCGTAGGTTGTTCCACCTCTTCCTGATGTCCTCCCGATTTCTTGGGTGCTTTCCCACTGCGTTGACCCTGTCCACTATTCTTCGCCATAGCTCCATCTTCCTTCAAATTGAGGTGTGCTGCACCTGTGATCCGAATAGCTGTGGCTCTACCCGGACGATTTCCTCCACCTTGACCCTGAGCTCCTCCTCCGAGAACCTGGGGTGTCTTTGCCGTGCCATGGGGTGGTGTAGGTGATGTGTGGGGTGGAGTGTGGGGTGATGAGTGTGCTGATATGTAGTGAGGTGTTGTGTGAGGTGCATGGAAGTTCTGTGTGTGATGGTGTTGTGTGCCTGTAGATGCTGTTGTTCTTGCTGGTGCTGTCTCTCTCTGGCTTTCATTCGTGATTTGTTGTCGTAAGGGTTTGTGGGTGATGTGGGTGTGTGTTTTATATTGTATTGGGTGTGTGGGAGTGGTGTGTGTATGTGTATCAGGTGTGTGTATTTTTATTTGTCCAATGTGGCTGTGTTTTGTTAATGTGTGTGTATTTTGAGCGCGGCGGTGTGTACCGCCAATGGAATACCGCGGTTGAAAGACCGCCGCGTGGATTCGTGGGTCGTGATAGTGTGGGCGTATTTCTGTTGGCGTGACGGTGGAGGTTTTGTTTTCGCCAGTTTATCACTGACCTTTGGTGTGGCGGAGTTGTGTGGGTGTCTAAATTTTGGCGGATTCAGAACTGTGGGTCATAATTGTTGTGGCGGAATTCCGCGGCCGCGGCGGTGTGTTGGCTTTCTTCTGCACGGCGGTAAGCGGCTTTTACCGCCAATGTTGTAATGAGGGCCTAAATGACTAATATCACTTTGCTATGTTACCTGCCTCCAATCTGCATGAATTTGTTAATGCACTTTATTGTTAGGGGTCTTGGGACATTGATTTTATTGGAGGATTCCTTTTGATAATGCTTATGGTGCTTTTTATTGTTTTGTGATGCTCACTAACTTTGGGTAACTTGGGAGTTTCTTAGGTGTACATTGAATCTGTTTAGTGTGCACAGGGTTGCGGACCAGTGTTGAGTTAGACCACTGTGTTTCACCGCTAACCTCTGCTGTGGAGTTTTTGTTGGCCTCTGCCATTTTGGGAGTGGGTGAAAGGGAGAAGTGTGAGTGGTTAGCCATCTAGTGTTAGAGTATGGATTTAAGGGTAGACGCTACACAGCTTTGCCAAAGGCGGACCAAAGGCAAGCCCACCTGCGCCCACCTGCGCCTGGTTGGCTCCATGTCCCCTGCCTGTTTCACCAGGTGTGAATATGTCTATTTGCTGTAAAGGTACACCTGGGTCATCGTTTGGTCCCTTCTCCTGCTCAAGTTGCAAATGGGGCTACTCAGGTCTCCTAGAGATGGCACCTATGACTTCTGGGCAAGGTAGGAAGGGAACTGATACGCCACTCCCTATGCACCTGATGGAAGTGAATGGGTTGTTGGAGCCTACGTTTGCCACTGGTGATTCCCATTCTCATATTATTTGTATTTATTTTAAAGCTAGATCACGTCTCCCACATTGTATGGAAATTTAAGATAACATTCAAAGCTCCAGGCCCGATTTAGTTTTTAATCATAGAAACTTGGCTTAATAGCCATTCTATGATTGAGCTAACATTGGCAGTACCAATGGTTATAAGATTCTGATGAGCAATCAAAAAAGCAGGTAGAGGGGTAGAGTTGCAATCATTTTCAGAGATATGTCTGAGCTTGTATTGGCAGTACTGATTAGCTATGGGATCTAGTGGGCAATCGGGAAGACAGGCAGAGGGGTGAAGTTGCAATCATTTTTAGAGATATTTAAGAGTGCTCAGAAGTAAGTAAACTCCAGTAGGAGATAGCGAAATTCTGTTGTTTCAGCTCTACCTCAAGTCAATGATCATCTTTGGGGGAGTGATTCTCTGTAGACCCCCAGGTTATATTCTGCAGTTGGCTGCCAAGCTATCCACTTTGTTGTCGCCTCTTATCCTAAATTTGGAGTGCTTTTTACCTGATAGGAGATTTCAATCTTAAACCATAGGCGGTAGATACCGACACGGTCAGAATGGCCACCCAAATACAAACATTGGCCAATACCAAAAACACACACATGACGCCAATACACACACCACACACACCCACCAACAGCACTATAAAACACACACCCACATTACCCACAACCCTTCACGAGCACGGAAAATAGCCACGAGACATACACGCAAATCACAGACACAACTACACACACCACAAACACCCAGCCATTGGTCACGCACCCCACACCCCACCACATTATTCAACACACACTGCACAACACACACCACACAACACCCATGTCACCACAAAGGCACCCCCGTTGCACTGATGAGGAGTTGGGGGTCATGGTGGAGGAAATAGTCAGAGTGGAGCCACAGCTGTTTGGAGCACAGGTACCGCAAATATCCATTGCAAGGAAGATAGAGCTATGGTGGAGAATTGTGGACCGGGTGAACGCCGTGGGACAGCATCCAAGAACAAGGGATGACATCAGGAAGAGGTGGAGTGACCTATGGGGGAAGGTACATTAAATGGCAGCAAGGGACCAGCTCGCGATCTAGAGAACTGGCAGTGGACCCCCACCTCCTCCCCCACAGCTGAGAGCATGGGAGGAGCAAGTCTTGGCAATAGTGCATCCTGCGGGACTCACTGGAGTTGCCGGAGGATTGGACACTGGTGAGTCAATATTTACGAACTTTCACCCACCCCCATACCTGCATGCCATTTCACCCGCTCACCTTGACACCCATCACTCCACTCCATCCCACAGAGTGCACCTACTCATATGACTAACCCCAATGTCAAGCCCTGCACGCCATACCCACTGCATGTACAGCCCTCCCAGCCCTGCATGTACACCCACCACCTATGCATGCACAGCATGGAAAACTAACAATCCCACAATACATCACCATACACAAACAAAGGTGGCAGGGCAACAGCAATGATATAGGGGAAGTTAGGGATGTACAGTATGTCACAGACATGAAGCATAATACATCACTACATCCCAGCAGGTGCCCCAGCCAATCCCAGCCTCGAGGAGGTGCCACGGCTATCCAGACCCCAACAGAAGATGCCCGCATTGATGACAGTAACTCTGAACTTCCTGGTCCATCAGGGACCACTGGTTAGTTCGCCACCCCAGCACACTCCCAGTCCACCACAGACCCTCCCCCTCAGTATTCAACACCACAGCACCCACCCAACGTCCCCGCACCTCTGTCTCCAAGACACGTCAATGCAGTGCATGCAGGTGTGAGTGTGGATGTGACTGTGAGGGAGGAGGAGAAGGAGGGGGAGACAGTATAGGCAGTGGATATGGTTGTGTGTGCAGCTGTCTGTTGTTTGTGTGAGTGATTGTGGCCTGAAGTGTGCTGCCTTTGTTTAACTGTGCTACTCTTGTGTGATGTTTTGTGTGCATGCTTGTCTGTATCTGTGCCTTGGATGGGTTGGGATTGAGGAGACTGGGACTGGGAAGTGGTAGTTGGAGGGGGGATGGTAGGAACAGGGACACTGGCTGCCATCAGAGAGGAGACCAGAGCCTGGAATGATCTCTGTAGGGAGGCCAACCCACTGTGAATGCCCTCCAGGTATGCACTGCATTGCTGCATCTGGGATGCCAGCCCCTGGATAACATTCACAATGTTTGACTGCCCTACAGAGATGGATCTCAGGAGGTCAATAGCCTCCTCACTGAGGGCAGCAGGACTCACTGGGGCAGGGCCTGAGGTGCCTGGGGCAAATGAGATGCCCACCCACCTTGGTGAGCAGGCACGGGCAACTCTGTGGGGGGCTACTGGGAGGGCGGTGGTGGTAGAGGGGGTGCCATCTGTACCCGTAGCTGGGGTCGTTCCAGAGGTGTCCGCCACCACCAGGGAGCTCCCATCGGAGGAGGAATCAGAGTCAGTGTTGTCACCTCCTGTCTCCGCCGTGGTGCTCCCCTCGCCCTCTGTCCCACTGGTCCCCCCAGCATCGATGGACTCTGCCTCCTGGGTTCTGTGGGATGCAGCTCCCTCAGTCACCGGTTCCCCTGCTCCTCTGCCAGATTATGCTAATGCACACATGGACAGGATGACAGAAGATAGTGGGGGGGAGAGAGCACTGGGTCAGTTACAGCAACAACACCACAGTTAGCATACACATTACCATCACACACAGGGATCAGGACTGAGCACTATACATCGCACTGGCATTATATTGGCTAAATGCCACAGCAAGATGAGAGCCAGCCACTCCCAACTTCACCCCTCTTGGGCCGCCATAAGCCCTGTCTGACATAGAATGCTACCTATCTAGGTTACCAAATTTTGCTATACACCCATTTACCTTGAGCTGGATCACGCAGCAATGTCTGAGCTGGCATTAAAGGGCACTCACTAACTTTTTTTTAATTTTATCATCATCATCAATACATAGCTTTATTCGGTTACTTTCAACCATAAAAGCAAAACAACCACCGGTAAAAAGATAAAAGATAAGTAAAAATTAAGTTAAAAAAGGAAATAAGAGGAGTAAAAAAGAACATCCTTTACGGCCTTAAAACACATAAAAACCAAACACCTAATCTCCTACTGACTGTCATTTAAATTAATCATGGGGTTTTGTTCCAGTCTAGGTGTGTGGTTAAGATTTGATGACTAAAACATTCCATTGTCAATTTTCATATTGTCCTTATTTTTGAAGTAAGTTCCGCATCAGCAATTTTCCCCAAGCGATTAATACGTACATGCCAGGCAGCTGTAATGTACTTACTAACCGCACAGGGTAAGGGGGGGGAACTTTCCCTCATCAGAATTCTTAAGGCAACAATACAATGTCTTACCCCCATATTTCTACACACTGGCCGTAACCACTTTCGACGCGCAATCAAATAGGCAGGACATAAAAACATAAAATGTAAAATGGATTCTGAATTATGGTTACAGCTCGGACAAAAATCAGATCTTGTAGTTGCACTCCACTTACTGCCATATGATTTGAGAGGCAGACAACCATATCTGAACTGGATATATAAACTCTTACTTAATGGGTCAAGAATTATATCCATAAAAGATTCAAAAGACGGATACCATTTAAAATCAAAAAATTGTGAGGTCAATCTGCCGTGAGTAGGGCACAGCAGATAGTTTTCCCTGACATAAGTCCAGTATACAGTTTTCAAATGATTCTTCTGCTCCTTCCTTATACTTTCTGGATGACTCCATAGCTCACTGAGACCCAATTTATGAAACCATTTAGAGATGTGATTGAACCAGGGAATGGTGAGTACATTTGGTCTATCCAAGATGTCTTGGATAGACTCCTTGTATGTAGATAACTCAGGGGTGGACCAAACACGGACCCAAAAAAGCAGAGGTCGTAGGGCAACTACATCTGAGATGCGTGAAAGGCCAAGGTCCCAGAACAATGGCAGCAGTGGGGTACTGCGAGAGCAGGCCAAAGTAGACCTCACGAAATTGTTTTCCCCCACTGCAAGCCTGCCAGTGTTTGAGGACCCCCAAATTTCTGCCCCATAGACCGCAGCACTTTGTGCCTTTGCTCTATAAATTTTAATAATTGGAGTAATCACTCTCTCAGAAGTAGACTTATGAAAACGAAGAATGGCTCCAGATGACTGTACCAGGCGAGCCAAACTTTTGTCAATTTGGGCCCCCCAATGCAGATTGTTGCTAATTCTCACCCCCAAGTAATCTATAGAGCTTACCAAACCTAGGGGCGTTCCATTGTAAAATATTGAATATCTCTTAGTGGGGCCACAACCCAAAGTCATAAGTTTAGTTTTGCTATGGTTAAGTTCCAGACCATAGTCACCGCAAAACGAACTGAACTTGTCCATGAGTACCTGGAGGCCCATAGGGGTTCTGGAGATCAAGAGAGAATCATCGGCAAATAACAAAATTGGAATTTTATGGTGATTCAAAGATGGGGCATCATTTTGACAATTGGACACGACTTGCACCACCTCATTGATGAACAGTGTAAATAGCGTTGGGGCAAGAACGCAACCCTGGCGCACTCCTCTCTTGATGTCTATTTTGTCTGTGAGTTCCCCCTGATTGCCCCATCTTACTTGTGCAAATGTTTTTTCATGTAATCTTTGGATTAAATGCACTAAGTTCCCTGGGATACCAATTTTGTTTAGTACTTCCCACAGTTTCTCTCTTGGGACAAGATCAAATGCAGATCTTAAGTCTACGAAAGCCACATAGAGTTTTTGCTTAGATAAGGTGACATACTTCCAGAACAGTAGTGACAGCCTGAAAACTTGGTCCATAGTATTAGTTTTGGGCCGAAACCCAGCCTGTAAGGGAGATAAAATTTGCTGGTCTTGAATCCAATCAGTAAGCCTCTCTAAGACTTGTTTGGCAAACGTCTTCTGAAGGATATCAATAAGGCTAATTGGTCGATAATTTACAGGCAACCCTGTATCACCCTTTTTGTAAATCGGTATTATTTCAGCACCACGCCAAGACTCTGGAATAGGGCTGCCAGCTGCTATGGCATTAGACAATAAATTGATATACCATGCCCATATCTTAGGTTCTGATTTGAACAAGTCCCCTGGAATCTTATCCGGGCCAGGGGCTTTTGCTGGCCTCAGAGAATCAATAGCAGCTGTGGTTTCAGCTAAGGTAAAAACAATTCTCTCAGATGAGATCTTATTAGCAGCCCAACACTCGACATGTGCAGGGTCCTCCAGAGCTTGCTGTACAGGCAAAGCATAGATTTCAGAAAAGTAGGACACCCATCTTTCGGGCTGTATATGCAACCCAATATCATCCTTACCCCTTTTCGAACTGGAGGTCAACAACCGCCAAAAAGAGCTATCATCTTTACTTTGGACTGCTGCAAGCAGTTTCTGCCATGTCTCATTCTCCCAGTCTCTTTTGGCTCGCTTCAGGGCATTAGCATACCTACAACGAGCCTCTTTAATAGCCGCATGCTCACTCACTAACTGAAACCCACCACCAGGATCCCATGCCACCCAAAAATAATTGTTGTCACGCTCAGTGTACTCACCCCCTTGTGGCTGCTGTGCTACCCTCAAGAACCCATCCAGCTCTGGGTAGGCCACCACCAGTTTGCGGGCCATCAGGGGTTCAGGTTCCGACGGGCACCCCTCCCTCGTTGGTAGGCCATCCCCAGTTGGGCCTCCGCGGTCTTCCGGGCCCAGCATCTCAGGTCCTCCCACCTTTTCCTACAGTGGGTGCTCTGCCTGCTATAGACCCCCAGGGCCCACACGTCCTTGGCGATGGCATGCCACAATCCCTTCTTCTGATGGGTGCTGACCTGCAGAGGTAATACAGACAGGAGGACACCATTAACCATACAATCCAGCCAGTCACACGTATGGCCCAAAAATACAATTTCCATCTACATTGGCACACAATTCACCTGGAGCACTGCATGTACACTACCACCAGACATACCCCCCACCCAAATTACACACTGCTAGCACACACATCTCCATGCAACCCTGTCACATGCATCATGCCCATGGTGTACTCACCTGTTGGTCTTGAGGCCTATACAGCTGTCCATACAGGGGTAGGACCCCATCCACCAGGCGCTCTAACTCCTCCAAAGTGAAGGCAGGGGCCCTTTCCCCTGTCACACGGGCCATGGCAGGATCCAGACACAGGTCACAGCAGCACACACAGTGGAGATGTTGTCTCTGTGGAAAGTGAGGAATCAAGTGAGGTTTTAGACAGAAAATAGCAGTCACATCCGATGCGGTGTACACCGTCACCGCCGCCAGTGATCCCCACTATGTACTCCATAGACCCCCATTTTAGCCAATGAGGAATAGCACGGTGGTGCAAGACCGCCTTCCGCCATGACGGCCAACGCCGGTGGAGTTACATCGCTTCCAACTGTCCATACTTACAGGACAGGCGATCGCCATTTTATGGTGGTGGACAACATTCAGAAATAGGAAACTGTGTCATTGCTATAAATTACACATACATTGCCATTCAAATTGTCAGATTACATACATGCTCTATGTACACTGAGGTGGTGGTTCCATTATTCAGATTGTGACACCCTATACACTCTTATGTCCCTTAGATACCTATCACTGCGGAGGAATAGTAGGAGGAGGAGGCAAAAGCTGGTGTACAGATCCCTTGTAGACTTGGCGACACTGGAGGACAGGCACATAATACTGACCTATAGACTGGACAGGGCCACCATCACAAAGCTGTGTACTCAATTGGAGCCTGCTCTGATATCAGCTATCTGTCATCCCACTGGGATTCCCCCTCTTGCGCAAGTTCTACAGTGCTCCATTTCCTGGCAACTGCTTCTTACCAAGTGACAGTGGGCTTGGCAGCAGGAATGTCAAAGCCAATGTTCTCAATAGTGCTGACAAGGGTTTTGTCTGCCTTGCGCAAACACATGTGCAGCTACATCGCCTTTCCCCAAGTGGAATATTTGGCCACTGTGAAGGCTGGATTCTATGCAATGGGAGATATACCAAATATTATTGGGCCGATTGATGGAACACATATTGCATTTGTCTCCCCCCCTGGCACAATGAACAGGTATTCAGGAATCGGAAGAGTTTCCACTCACTCAATGTGCAAATGGTGTGCCTGACTAAACAGTACATCTCCCACATCACTGCCAAGTATTCTGGGTCGGTGCATGACACCTTCATGCTGAGGAATAGCAGCATCCCAAATTTGATGGCACAACTACAGAGGCACAGGGTGTGGCTAATAGGTTAGCCAGAGTCCCCATCCACTGTATGTCAGTGTATGCTTTCAGGAGACATCCCCCATACCATTGTGTAAGGCTAATGTTTGTCCCTCAATTCTTGCAGGTGACTCTGGCTACCCAAACCTATTGTGGCTTCTGACCTCTGTGAGGAATGCCGGGACAGGGGCTTAGAATTGGATTAATGATGCACATGGGTGAACCAGGCACATCATACAATGACCTTCGGACTCCGGAAGGCCGGGTTCAGATGCCTCAATCTGACAGGCGGATCCCTGTGCTACTCCCCTGAGAAGGTTTGCCAGATAGTTGTTGCATGCTGCATGTTGCACAACCTGGCCCTCAGACAACATGTGCCTTATTTGCAGGAGGAGGAGATTGGAAATACCCCTGTGGCAGCAGTGTACCATGAGGACAGTGAAGATGAGGAGGCAGAGGATGAGGATGTGGACAACAGAACATCCGTTATACGGCAGTACTTTCAATGACACACAGGTGAGACAGTGGAACTATACATTCCTCTGATCACTTATCCTTTCAGTGTGGCTGTAGCATGATGGCAATCAATTCCTCTGCATCTTAACTGACTGTCACTTATGCCTTCTCAGTACTACTGTGTACTGATGCGATGACTGACTACAGACAGCTACAGGTAATTATTTGTATGCTATGACAAAGTTCAGGTCATTTGCACAAGATGTAACTGCTACCATAATTGCACATTTTTTTTTCACATAAAGTACTATCACTCAAGCTGTGTTCAAGGGTGTTTATTGTAGTAAAATGTATAGATGGAATAGTGCAATGGAATGGGGTGATGGTAGAGGTAAGTCCAGTCTGTTTGTAGCACAGGTCCAGTGTACATGGGGCCATAGGAAGGGGAGCATAGGCAGTTCAAAGTGGACAAGGTGACAGAGTGGGACACAAGTGGGACATTCAGGAGGGTCTCATTTCCTGGTGGTGGTCTTGGCAAGTGTCTCTGGCATCTGTCTGAGTCGCAGGGACCGTTTGCAGGGTGGTTCACCTTCTGCAGGGGGGGGTGCTGGTGGCCTGTGGGTCCTGTGGCAGGGCCTCCTGTCCACTAGTGTAGCAGATGTGGTGGGCTGTTCATTTGACTGGCTAGTGGAAGGGGCCCGCTGGTTTGCTGTATATTCCCTCATTATGTTGCCCATGTCAGACAGCACCCCTGCTATGGAGACCATGATGGTGTTGATAGCCTGCAAACCTTTCCTGATCTCCTGATGGTGCACCTCCTGCAACCGCTCGTTCTCCTGCATGATGTCAAGAATCTAGCCCGTCTTGTCCTGGGATTGTTGGTATTCGATTGAACAGCCACCACCACCATCACCACATCATGCAGCACACACACCTCACTTGTAGAAACCTCCACATCATCCATCCACGCGTCTCCTTTGTCCTCTCCCAGCCTGTCTGTCCCCCCTCCTGAGAGACACAAACGCACGCACACAGACACCCAACAGCCATCCACCTCACACACTGTCCATGCACCTACAACCAAGTCCAGCAGACGAACACCTCAGACAACCACTCCCTCAACCTCCACTTACATCCCTCCTCCCACATCCCACCCTAAGAAGCTTTTCCTTGCACGTCTTGACCTCTTCCCTCCCCTTTCACCCCCCGTCCTGCCCATAAGAGCAGGGTCCCAACGACCCAGCTCAGCACCTCAGTCAAACAGTCTGCCATTGCTCCCATCAAATCATCAGATTCTGGCACAAAGGGGCCCTAGAGTGTGACGGCTGCCATTCCTCCTGAGAGCACACCTCTGGCTCAGAAAGGGGGGACTAGGGTAGTGAGAAGCAAGGGACATGAGACGGGACAGTGGAGGCACCTCCTAGTCCTAGAGGCAAGGACACAAGTGACATGTCTGAGGCCAAGGGGACCCATCACAAGAGGGGACACATGGACACTCCTCCACCAGCAAATAAAGAGAAGGTTCCCACTCAACCACCAATGAAGGTGAAGGTTCCCACTCAACCACCAAAGAAAGTGAAGGTTCCCACTCAACCACCAATGGAAGTGAAGGTTCCCACTCAACCACCAATGAAAGGCAAGAGGCCCACTCGACCACCAATGAAAGGCAAGAGGCCCACTCATCTAGCAGAGGGCAAGGAGCCTCCACCTCTAGCAGAGACACAGCAGCCATCACTTCCAACAGAGACACAGCAGCCCTCACCTCCATCAGAGACACAGCCGCCCTCAACTCCAGCAGAGGGCATGTAGGCCACCCACCAGGAGCTGTTGTACAAGGAGCCCCCTCCAAAACCAGTGGGCAGGTTCCCCACTTCAGAGACTGTGGCCTTGCACTCCCCAGCAAAGACAAATGGGCATGGTGCCCCCTCCACAACCAGTAGGCAAGTTCTCCACTTCAGCTGAGGTGATCCCTCACCCCTCCCCCCTTCCCCTGAGGTGCCTGCTCATTTCCAACATGATGGCCCTGAACAGTGGATTCCGGAAGTTGTCAGGAGTCAAGTTGGGCCTTTTACTGTGCCCTGTGGCCATGTGGCCCTTTTGTACTCCGGACTGGCCCATTCTGAACATTGTCACCTGCATTTGGAATCAAATGGACAATGTGGTGGCTGTTGGCATCAAATTACAGTGTTTGCTGATTCGCATAGTTGTCCTTATTTTATTTTAATGAGTGTCCTGTGCCATTTGTTTAACTCTGCAGCTGGTTCTGTGTATGGTGTGTGTCTGGTTTGTATTGTGTGTGTCACTCTCCTTTTCCTCCCTCCCTCCCTTGTGTGCAAGGTGGCTGTACTCACCGTCGTCGTCTTTGTCGGCGTTGGTGTTTCAGGAAGGCCATGGCGTAGAATAGCATCCGGAAGACTTGAAGTTCCCGTTCCATGGCGGCGGCGTGGAGTCCTCTGTGTACCTGTTGGTGAGTCTTTTGTTTTCTGCATTCCATGTCCGCCAGGCTTGTGATGGCGTTGGTACTGCCCCGGAAACCATTGCGGTTTGCTATGTCATAATATGGTGGGCGGTACCTTGGCTTTCGCCTGGCTGTTGATGGCTACTGCCATGGTCAGTGGTGTTAACGCCATTGGAGGTTGGTGTGGTACATTCATTGTCTATGGGAGGTATCACCGCCATGGTCATGATTTGGTAGGAATTACTGCCAGCTTATTGACAGTATTATCACCACTTTATCACTCACAGCTAATGTCATAATGACCACCATAGTGTTAGAGTAGTGTATGCTACTCTACAGTTCTACATATTTAAAACGTTTGGAGAAAGGGCTATGCTAGACCCCTGGCTACCCAACCTAAAAGTTCTGAAGTACCTGAAGTGACTAGTATAGTATGTAACCAACAGTCAGAAATGATCTTTCTTAGGGAAATTCACTGGTGACCAAGTGGTAAAGAAATGCAAGTGTTTTATCCCACCAATGTAGGAGGCTGACTCAGTTTATAGTGTACACATATGGTGTGACACTCTATATTGAGCCCAGGTAACCCTTAGTGATTGTGTTTAAGTGTCAAGATAGCAAAATCTCTCTAGGGGTAAATGTGGTGAGCAGCAAAATCTTATCTAGCAGGAGTCTAAAGCACTTGCAAAACCACAATAGTCAGTCAGTAACCATTCATAAGAAAGAATCACACCAAGTGCTGCAAAAGTAAATGTTTCTTTATTATAACACCAAAGCTATACTAACATTGGCATATCTCCACCTTAAGATATCTACACACAACAATATACACTTAGCAACAATCAGATAAAGCATGGATTTACATGGGGCCCTGTGGAGGGTGGGGGGGAGGCAAACCATATACTAAGAAAGTGGAATAAGAATGGAGGTCCCCAACCAAAGTAAGTGTGTTAGGATCCCAAGAGCTGTGGGAATAGGAAATTACCAGCGGTAAGTACTAGAAATCCCACATGCTCCCGGATGCAGAGTTGTTATGGAGCCGGGTGTCCCATAGGATAACACAGGACCGTTGCGGTTGGAGTTTTAAGGATTCTGGACCCTTTTTCAGTGGATCCCGAGGAAAACAGTTGACACAAAGAAAGTTGAAGGGTGCCCCCATCAGTGGATACCCAGAAGACTGGGGTACCTACACGAGGGAGCCCAGATGCGCAGGGGTGAAGTGGCGTCAGAAACCCTAGTTGACATCAGTGGAGGACTTGGTTGTCCAGCTGTTGTTACGACCTCTTGACCAGGCCGGTGGAACCAAAAGGTGGAGTCCAGATGTGAAGAACCTGAAAACGAAGGGTACAATGTCATCACTTGGAAATGTCCAGGTGGTGCAGGTAAGCAATGCCCACCCTTTTGAGGTGAAGTTCCTGCAGGACGGTGAAGGAAGAAGTCCAGCTGCAGAGTCCAGGGGGATGCAGGAGATCCTTGAAGTCCACATGAGCCGTCCCATGTCAGTCGCTGGTTTGCAGGAGGGTCAGTGGCCAGCAGGACCACAAACATGCTTTGCCTAATGCAAATAGCTGATGCAAGGAAGATTACAGGTTTTGGAAGACCAGCAAGGACCTAGTGACTCGACCCTTAGAGGGGAGTCATGACAGGCCTTCAGCATGAAGGAAATCCTGCCCAAGTTAGAGGAGCCCCACTAGAGACCTACTGGCAGCAGGCACAGGAAGGCCTCAGCAGCACAACAAACTGGAGTCCCACGTCGCAGGAACTGCAGAGTGGAAGCTGAATCTAGAGATGCACAGTGCTGGAGGCTGGGGCTTCTAGCAGCTCTAAAATCTCTTGGAGAAAGAGCCAACAAGCCTTGGCAAGAGCAACAGTCTTGGTGTAGAGGGATTCCGTTCCAGTGGCTGCAGCAAGAGTTCACTGTCTCCCAAGTTGGTCAGAAGACAGGTTTGACATGGAGAGGACCACAGAACCTGTGGGCAGAGCCTTTTTGATTTCCGTGGGTCAGCAGGATCCACCAGCTGGTCGTTGTCTTCTTTAGGTGCCTTAGGATGTAGTGGAGTGACTCCTTCACTCCAAGGGAGATTCCTTCTTGCTTCTTGGATGCAGGCAGAGTCTTTGTGTCCCTGGAGTATACACAGTCCTGGATGTTGCAGAAATCTTGCAGGAGCTGGAGAAACAATGTTACAGTGGGAGGCCTCCCAACTGGATCCAGTGTTGTTTCAGTTCCAAAAGCAGGCCAGGAGCTGTTCCAGAGGCCAGGAGCAGACGATGCCTTGCAGAGTTTTCTTTAAAGTGTCCTGCTTGAAGAATCTGAGGATCCACCCTCAGGGGAGCCCTTAAGTAACCCTAAAAGGGTTGTTACTCTCTTGTAGTGACCCTCCTATCAGAGGGGTCAGGGACGTAATCTACCTGGCCTAACCAGTCAGATGCTCCCATGGGCCTCTGCCCACCTTATTTTCGAAATCGCAGAACCAACCGGCCACCTGGCAGAGCCCTGTGCACCTTCCTATTGGAGGAGTGGGACAGGAGGGTGGTCACTCCTCTGTCCTATGTGTAGTTTTGTGCCAGAGTGGGAGCCAGAGGTTCCTGAACTGGTACAAACCAGATTATGCAAGGAGGGCACCAAATGTGCCCGTCAAAGCAGTATGGTGGTGCTCAGAGGCCCTCCCACCCCAGCTCAGAGACACCTAATTCAAAGGGAAAAGTGATCACACCTCTCCCTTACAGAAGATCCTTTATTCTGTCTTCCCCTGCTCGAGTTAGGCTCATCAGCATGAGGGCAGAAAGGGTGTCTGGGGTCGCCTGCAACGTGGGCCGGCAGCCTGACCCCATGAGGCTGCACAAGCAGAACTGGGGGATCCTGTAAGGAACCCCCAGAGTACATGGGATCATGCAACTTGTACTGAAATCGGTGTAGTTGCATGATTCCCACATGTTTGATATCAAAAATGCCTAGGTTCAGAGAAGCCATTATGTAGTTGGACCACTTGTGTTGACCAGTTTCCTGTACATCCCTTAAGATGGCTTCCCCACACTTACAAAGTCCAGGGAATGGAGTCGGGGGTTCATAGGGGTGCTCTGCTCATGCAGGGGTACCCTCACACTTAGGGACAAGCACACTGCCCTTGGGCTGAAAGGCCTACCAGAGGGGTGACTTACAGCGTCTAAGTGCTGTGACCGTGCTCTAAGGCAAGCCTTATATCTGAATTGAATAGTGCATGCACCATTTCACGCATGCTGCATTGGCAGGCCTGCAGACACAGTTTGCATTGGCTCCAATGGGTGGCACAATACATGGTACAGCCCATGGGTGTCCCCTGTGTACCAGTGCCCTGGGCACCTAAGTACCATACACCAGGGACTAACAAGGGTGCACCAGTATGCCAATTGTGGGGTGTAAAAGTTTATCAACAACCAAAGTTGGAGGAGAGAGCACAGACACTGGGGTCGTGATTAGCAGGATCCCCGTGTACTACAGTCAAAACATACTGACACCAGGCAAAAAGTGGGAGGAGGGAGTTCTACAACCAGAACCCAGCTTCCTATAGCCAACCTTCCTCATTACCAACCACATGCCAAAAAGAGTGCCTAAGAACTTGGGATTTCTACTAGATGATTCCCTTTTGAGCAAAGGTCAGGTAAATTTGATGTGTGGGAGATGTTTTGGACTCCTACAAATGCTGAGAAAGATGTTTCGTTGGATCTTGACAGCATGGCGTAGGAATAGGCGTGTTGTGTAGGTTCTCATTTTCCTAATGAGACTACTGGATTAGGGCGGCAGTCTGTTCTGCGGGGGACTGAGTCTGATCCTGCACCATGTGACACCACTCGACCTAATCGGGGTTTGTTCCGGCTAACTAGCAGTGCCTCATCTCCACCCAAGAGCAGGTATGATTGGGGCAACCGGGCAGATGACATACATGACTCCTCAGGGGAATTGTGGTCACTCAGATCTCATCCGTTTCTCTCAGTTACATTAGTCTCACATATGCAAGGACAATCACAGGCAGAGTATAGTTCCATAAGGTTTTATTGAAGTAACTGCATCTAAGGTAGTAAAGCATGTATTGCAAGAGCTAGGACGATGAAGCACAATAAGATTAAAATTGCAACAAGGAGAGTAAAACACAAGAATAACGCTACCTTACTGTCACTAGGGGTTGTAGGGATGGTTCCTACCTAAGCTATGTTAGAGCACAGCATGTTAAGCGCTAATTCTGCCTTTCAGGTTCCCCCTGGGAAGACATTATCCCTCATACCTGAGCAAGAGGCCTGTAGTCTACATAAGCAGCTGTAGGGAAGCAATCAGCCCTCAGCATACAGTCGTGGTCATCTGGCTGGAATCTCCCTCTAACGTACATGGGTCAAAGTAATGTTTTTATAATAAAACAGCTGATGTTCCAAGTTAGTGTGTGTATGTTTCTGTGAACATTGGAGACAAAGCGTACCATATTTGCCGACAACCTATCTTACTGCAGCCTTGAGAAAAGCGCAAAGTGAAAGAAATGTCTTGTTTAAGAACGCAGTGCTGACCTAGGCGAAGAACAGCTAGATAGAGAAAATAAAACAAGCCCACAAATGTGGCTAATGTTAAAATAATATAACAAACCTAAATAAAATATATCTAGGTTAAAGTGCACAGTGGCAGGCCTAGTTTGCTAAAATAACGTGCATAAAACAATAGCTAAAATGGCTACACAACACCCTCCCCTTGACAGTTCAAAGGTTGTTCAAAGCCTAATTTAATATGTAAAAGCTACTAAAATTAATCTTAAAGCCTATATTTGTGGAAATGTCAATGCTGACAAGTTAAAAGATACTTGAGCATGTATGAAAAGGATAATTTAAAATATTAACAGTGGAGTCGAGAAAGCCGAATTTCAAAAGCCAGAGTCAGTTTTAAAGTCGCCAATGGAATCCAGGATAATTGAAGATAAGAAATATTCCACTTTGGCAGGTGGTAAAGTAGGAAGTTCCTCGCCAAGGAAAACGAAGAGCATTTGTGTTCCGAAGCCTTAGCTCCAGCCGACGCAGCAGCATTCCGTGGTGTGCCCAACAGTGGGTTTAGAGCTGCTTGATCCACAAAGGGCAACTCATAAACAGCTTCCCGTAGCAAACGCACCCTCAACGTGCATGTCTGGTAATGAGCCCTCACGAGAACATCAACCGATCAGCGCCCAATGAAAGCAAGAGCTGCATAGAAAGACAAATGTTCAGTGCACATTTAAAAGGGCACCAGGGGCACCAAGGGCACCAAAACAGAGGCTGCACACAAAGCAAAACCAGTCTGAATGACAGAGACCAGTCACGCTCCAATCGCTCCAGGAGTGGTGCTCTAAAGTACTGCATCATGCGTTCACGACACAGCTGCGCTGGTGAAAGAGCTTTCAGTCCTCTTTGTTGTAAAGGGACAGCCATTGTGCAGAAAAAGTAGCAATGGCAAAAGGCACCTATTATAGCCAAAGTTATCAGAAATCCCACGAAAATGCTGGAAAATATTGAGTGTATGGCTGAATGTATTAAGCCAAATATAGAGGAAAAAGTGTGAATGAATCCAGAACCAACAGCCTTTAAGAAATGTGCGACTCCAGTAGCACTGGACGCATTAAATATCTGACCCACGAGTTCAAAGTGTCTCGAAAAGTTGGTACTTATAAAGGACCGTATCTCTGCGGATGACCTTGCAACCTGAAGCTCATAGGTCTTGCATGTAGATGTAAGCGCCACATGTTTTGAAACAATAAAGCCTTGAGTCTGCTCAACTTGTTAAAATTCACATTTGAAGTAGCGATATGGGGTCAAAGCTCATCTACTTCCCTCTGTCTTGTAGGAGGAAAAAGTACATTCCCGCACCGTGTCACAATTTTGGAGACCGAAACGACATAAACTATTCCGGCTCGCATCCCACAACAGCTCTCACTATTAAGGAGCACATAGCTGCCATTCGAGAGCACCTGGAACGCCGGTCTAATCAAGGGGACTGAGGCTCCCTTCAGATAACAAGCCAAATTTGCTGCTGAAGCGTTACACACCCCATGCAAGGACAGCTGTTTACAAACCATCGAATGGGTGATAGAAGTCTCACATTCACTACCGCTAAGAAACACCTCTTTCATGACACTGAGAAATTTGTATGGGAAGGGCAGCTCCCACACCTCATGTATGTAGCTATCTCCTAGCCTTTCATATCTGCCCACTGGAATGTGTTTTAAGCAGGATGTGAATTGAAGTGTTAAAATAGGCAGATTGCTGACCCTGTGTACTAACCACTCAGCAGATGGTATTTCAGCCGCAGTGAAAGGCAACTTTTCTAATTTCTCAATATTTAACAGGACATAAGTCGCTTCCTTTTTCGCCATTAGTTGTTGTTGTTGCATTAAATTAAATGTGGAAAATATGTCCCTCGCACTAACGTGTTGCCAGGGAATGTGACCTGCTTTCAGTGTTTGTAATGTCCAACCTAACTGCATAATGGATCTTAGTTGACTCACTCCATGGTGTAAAGAGGACATGTCGCTCTGTACTATGTCTACTACAGAGGAAACAATGTTGTTTAAGGTGTATATTCGGTCGGTCGGGGTGTTAATCCCATTATCTACAACAGCTAATGCCTTCTGTAAATTTTCCTGAGCTATTTGCCTTAACCAGGCAGCAGCTTCTTGTTGAGAAAGCTTCCAAATTTCATTATAGACTGCATATAAGAAGCGCTTTCTGCATTGTTTTCTTTGGCCTAACAGGAAATCCTGTACATCAGTATTATTAGACAGGAGACTGCGGTGTTCTTTAACAGCATATAGTGAGGAACTCTTCAACCATTGCTGGCATAGTTTCCCTACACTGTATGTTGTCACTATACCCGCGTGTTTAGATGACACATAGTGAGGGTCAGGCCTACTTGTTCTTAAAAAACCTGTGAAGTTTACTAAAAGTTTATGACACCCATTGGTATCTATTGGCCACAATAACCACCCACCAGGACGTGAAAGTGAAGCATTAAATGTGCCTTTATGGACCCATTCATCGAGCTGATCTTCTGTTGCATTGATAAATGTTTGTCATATGTAAAATTTTGCAGGGGCAGGAATACTGGGTGCATTCAGATCCTTAATTTTTGCTAAGCCTAAACAACTTGTCTGTTGTACAGTTTCATTTAAAAATATCATTTGAACAGGTATCAGACATGCTCTAAATAAAGCTTTGTTTGCTCTTATTTGCCAATTTTTTTGTTCCCCATACATTTTTAAGTCAATCGACTTCAACCAATATTCATGGCCTTCTATAGCCAATCGGGAAACAAAGGAATCTGAATAAATGAATTTTGTATATGTCAATTAAACATGTACAGTTTCCATAAATGGCAATTTGAAATAATATGACTCAGCATTTTTAACATTGTGCCCAGAAAAATATGCAAATTTCTCAGAATATGTTTTAGAACTTCGTTGTGGTGGAGTTGGACAATATTCCCATTGTGTGTAATTAAAAATAGTTTTCGGGGTACTTGCTCTGTGAATGAAATGGTGTCCATAATAATTATAACAGAACATGTTTCCAAACTTTTCTTTGGATTGATAAACATCCTCACTTACAGTAAATTACTGCAACGCAGTCATCATAGAATCAATTGTTTTCACATCCCCATCATCAGAAACAACTCTGAGTATTGTTACATCATTCATAGAAAGTTTAAACACATATGGAATTTGAATGACCTCCCTTGGGCCATATATATCAACTGTGACTTTATCCCAAACAATCCCATCAGGAAATGGTATAGCGGAAATGTTCACAAAAGACAAGTCTCTGTGGATCTTGAGAGAAGAGAAGTGGGGTTTCAGGACCACAGCCACCAGTTCAACTGTTGATCTTTCAGGAAGGTAATGACCATATATCAGTAGAAAGAAAGTAATAACAAAACCAATTCAAAGGAGGAAAGCTAATACAGTCAAGGAAAGCCAAAGATAGTTCCATGGGATAATTAAGTAATTTGTTTTGAGCCAAATTATCAGCTTATGTGTTTTTGACAGTTCAGATGCAGAAGACGCAGATGAGTCCGAAAAAGTGTCAGTGATGTCAGAAAAGTATCCAGAAGCAGTTTGTGCAAAACAAGGAGCTGTATTTTGAAGAGGAGAACTAACAGTGGTCTCCCGCGGTGGTTCATAATAGATGATGCCATCCATTTGTGTAGAATGTGAGAAAGATCAGTCAACATTTTCTGTATAACTTGTTGTAAAAGATGCTAGTGGAACTAATGAAAGATTATTTTCTACCCTCTCCAAGCTCAGAGAGGTGTCAGCGTTGCTGCTCAAAACTTGCAGAGGAACATTTTGACCAGTAGTGAGAGGGATTTGGCTACTACTGGTTGCTCCTCTTGGTCTGCTGTGCAGGATCGGCCACATGGTGTAGCTTGACATTGCCGATAGAGACAAAGTAGTTTTCTTTAGAACCAGGCAGCGGTGGTAGAATAACAGTTCTGGTACAGTGTATCCCCAGGACTGGAACCGGTGCACGATGAGAAGGACTGAACTCCTTTTTCACAGCAACCTTTTCACATACTAGATCCCCAACCTTTGGAATCCAGCCAGTAGATATTATTGGTACATCCTTAATTCCTGAGGAGACAGCACTGGCAGAAGTGTTGCCATCACAGAACTGTTGTAATTCCTGCAAGACAGTGACACGTTCAGTTATGTCAAATGATGTTTCTGCCGCCTCCCTGGCAGGACCATCAAGATCTGGAACATACATTCGAGTTCCAAACAGGCACTCGTATGAAGTACGACCTAGTGCTCTCTGGACTCCATACAGGTGATTAAGTCAACTACGACCCGTACCTAGTACTCAGGCTGCTAAGGATTGGTTTAAATCTCGGTTTTGTTGCTCCACAACACTATTTACCTCGGGATGAAATGGAGACGAGCAATGGAGTTGGACCCCTGACAAAGCCATGGGGTCACTGAATGCCCTGAGGCGAAAGCAGGGCCCTGGTCCGAGTGGAAAGTTGCAACTGCATATGTGCCGACTTGAAAATCTTTAATAACAGTCCGAGCATCAGCCAGCGTTGTGGCCACACCCCTAGAAATCTGGAGTAGGAGTCAATAGCGACTAAGATGTATTTGTATGCATTGTCAGGTGTCAAAGGACTGCAATGGTCCAGGTACACACATTGTAATGGTTTGTTAGAATTTGGGAGGGCTGTCTGCGGTGGGCGTTTAACGGTGGACCTCTTAATTTGTTGGCAGGTAACAACAAAGGACATACTGCTTGGTCTGTTGGTATAGCCTGGCCACCAATAACGAGCCTGAAACAATGATATTGTAGCCGCCACACCGGCATGGGCAGAAGCAACTCTCTGATGCGCTGCTTTGATCAACTCTGGTCTTAGGTCTTTGTTGGGGAATCACTTGAACTCCCACTCCTGGTATTTTTACTTCTGCGACAAGCATGCCTCCCATCCGGGAGGAATATTTAGTGGGATATCCTTTAGGTAAAGGTGTGCCATCGGCCGAGGCATTCGCAGCAGCCAGTATTTCATTGTCCGGTTTCGTCCTTGAATGAGTTACTGCAGCAACAGAAGCCGTAGCTACTGCTGATTTGGCTGCTTCATCAGCCAGTGTATTCCCCGCAACGTGTATTCCAACACGCTGGTGTCCAAGTGTATGTACAACATGGACATTTGGTAGCATTTCCTTCAGATCCGCTACTTTTCCCCAGAGAAGTCTGTGTTTGATGGTGTTACCTTTGGAATCTCTGAACCCATTCTGGCGCCAGTAATGCAGGTATTCATTGAAGGACTGGACACAATAGTATGAATCACAGACAATCAGTGTTAGCTGGTCAGTATCCGTATGTTCAAGTGCCATCACCAGAGCCTTTAGCTTTGCTAGTTGTGTAGTGCATTCCCCTAGTGTTTGCGTAAAAGGTATGTTGTGGATAGAATTTACTACCCTTCATATGGCCGCTTACGACTGCAGAAGCAGTGGAGTATTGATGCTTTGTGCCAATAGCAGGTTGTGCTGAGCCATCGGTGTACATGACTCTTTGATATTGATCAATAGGTAATGTATTTGCTGGAGCTGGGTATTCTAGTTCATATTGCAAACATTCTTGAGATTGTAACTTTGGGTTAAAAATATAGTGAACATGATTGGCTGTCAGAGGCGTTGACCATTGGATCCAACGTGGATGTAATGCTTTAGCATTTGGATTGCTGGCTTTAGTAACAGCCTCAAGGAATGGGATTGGAGATAAAACAATAATGCGTTTCCCCTGGCCTGGTGGTCTCTCTTTAATGACAGCCATCTGAACAGCAGTGAGAATTTTCTCAGTCGGAGTAAAGCGTTGTTCTGCTGTTGAGTACAAATGTGATTTGTATCCAATCGGGACTGTCTCATCCTCATTGAATGTTAAATAGGTGAAACCAATAGTACAAGCAATTCCTCTGATGACCAGATGTTTTTTATTGTCCCTTGTGTATAAGTGTTGTGCTGCAAGCATGTCTTGTTTCAATGCTTTGACGATGAGTGTTTGACTGTCCAGAATTTACTGGAAAAGTCAGGACGTATCAAGTCGTATAAGGGTTTGATGCGTGATGCATAATCTGGAATGTAAATTCTGCCAAAATTTAGAAAACCCAGTAGTGATTGCAGTTTTTTAATGGTATTTGGAGGTTGTAACTGTGCACATGTTTCAAAGAATTGTGGCGCTAGGCACTTTCTTTCACTTGATAATTCATATCCCAGAAACAGGACACTAAGGAAGGCTATTTTTTTTTTAAGTTGAATTTGTAGCTGAATTTGGCAAATCCTACAACAATGCGGGCAACCTGTCTTAGATGTTGCAGTAATTCATCGTCCGTAAGGTAGATATAATCGACATACGACAATGCTTCAGGGTCAATGTAATGCAATATTGAAGTTACATGAGCCGCGAACAGTCCTGGACTGTTCTTATACCTCTGTGCTAAACGACAGAATTTTTTCTGGGAGCCTAGTGCACTGAAACTTGTTAGGTCTCTACTCTCAGGCACTATATTTTGGCAGAAGAAGCCATTGGAAATATTCAATGTTGTTTTATATTTTTTGCACACTATGTTGTTCATAAGTGCTGTGCTATGAGAGTTCTGTATAGCATATGTGTGTGTATGACTATTTAAGAGTCTGTAGTCTAAGACTATTCTGTATGAATGGTCCGGTTCAGCTACAGGGAATAAAGGATTATTCATTGGTGAGACACAGGGTTCGATCACGCCCTGGTGCTCTAGTTGTGTGAGGATTTCCCTCACAGGTGCTTTAGCATCATGTTTTATTGGGTTTTGGGGTTGGGGTTGATTCTTAATTGGAATTACATAATAGGGGGAATCTTTATCCCACCCTACGTTGTTGCGGTATAACGCGCGTGCCTGCGCCAATGCCCAATCAATGGCGTAGGATTCTACAAGCTCGTCTGGAACAAGAGGTGAGAAGGAAGGATTGATAACCTCTTCCCCATATGGGCAAGTATGGACAAATTCAGTTGGCCAATCCTTTTCAGCCAGTAAAATATCATAAATGTTGACGACACGGTCCCAAAAGATTGCGTCAATTGTGCATCCAGTGTCTCCTTCTAACTGTATTGCTACTTTGTACACCCTGTCAGGTGTGAAGACACGCATGTCCGCAGTTTCAACTTGTAAGAAGTAATCAGTTGCTTTCACATCCATATGCTCTTGAAGATTCTGGTGAACTATTGTGACCTCTGCTGCGCTGTCTAGCAGAGCTAGTGCCCACGTCTTGTTCTTTAATAGAGCCCTCTTCCTGAGTGGCATGATAAATGGCAACTGCTGCCACTTTTTTCTTTTTAAATTGGGGTTTTGGGGAAGTTTCTCTTCTTTTTTAACAGAAACTTCTATAGAACGTTGTGATTCCTGTCTCGGTTTCAGTTCTCCACTCTGACCGCCCACCTCTTTTTTTACAGTGAGTCCTGAAAGGAACGAGATTGGCGTGTATCAGTATATTGATATCTGTCAGGCATTTTTATATTATCTCTGTTTCTGAGATTATATCTATTCTGAAGGGTCTCCGAATACGGAGATTCTCCACTTTCTTTTTTAGGTGTTTGTTATTTTTTATCTCAGCGTTTTTTAGAACCATCAGGTGCTTGCTTGGTAGAATCTTTATTAGATTTACCCTGAAACTATGGTTTTATGGGTCTGGCCCCCAGACTATCTCGACCAATACTGGAATAGGTCTCCGCGATAATCTTTGACAGCTCACGTTTTTGATGCTGTGCAGGAATGTCCCGGAGCCGCATACGCACTGCTACTGCTACTGCTTCCCCTTTAAGGTTACTTAATGTAATGGAAGGTACAGTGGCAAAATTGCCCATAAATTGCATCCCCATATCCCAGGCTGGGGCAGCCCTGCATTCATCTTGAATTTGTTTCAACACTTCCGGAAGATTGGCAAGTGTTGGTAAACTGTGTGCGGCAGTATAGATCGTGGCAAATACTGTGCCCCAAGTATTGCAGTTACCTACTGTGGGAACCATCCCAAATGGCAAGCACATAGTTAATATTCTATGCTTATCCTGAGGACCCGTATGGGGAAATACTGCTTCCAGTGCATTTATTTTTGGAGCTAACCAAAACGGAATCTCTTCCCATTTGGCGGGTACCTTACCCATGATCGAATGTACAGTTGCAGGATTAATGCCTGTTGTTGCTGCATGTGGTTGCATTGGGGGCAGGACGTGCTGGGTTTGTATTTAATGTTTGCATTACAAACTGTACTAACAGTCTGTATATTGTCGTAAGCTCAGTATATAAGCTGCAAACCTCAGCTACCGCCAAGGTTGCTGCATCAGGGTGCGGTGTATATGTGGCCAATAAAGGCCATGTAGGAACATCATTACTTAGAGGACCTAAACTCATATGTAGGATTGTATCTGGTAGGGTGGGCACCATCAAGCCAATTATCATGGTCTTGATAAGATAGAGGTATTTCTAAATATGCATAACATCTACATTGTGCAGGTATGTTTGCAGGTGTATAGTGGTGAAACATATTTGTGTTCCCATCAACTGCTGGAAATGTGACCCAAGAATAGAAATTTCTGTTCTGTATGCTTCATGAGCTTCAACAACAAATGTAACTGGACCCCCTTGGGCCGTTAGGCCATGTAGCAATAAATGTGCAATAAGGGGTGGTTGCATATTGACTGCAATTGCTACCTCTTGCGGGTTCGTCATGGTAAATGGTAAATTTTGTTCAGAGATAAGCACACCTAATGGGGATTTTCCTTTCAGGGTTCAAGCTTGAACAACGTATAGCATGAGTTAGTTACTCCCTACTTAGCTGAGGAGGAAAGAACCCACAATACCACAGACGTCTCCATATGTGGTACTGAGGTGTCTTTTGCATACAGTGAGACAGAGATACTCAGGAGGACCCGAAAAATTAGTGCCTGACCAAACGTTGAAGGTGCCACATCCCGTAGGTTCTCATTATCCTAATGAGACTACTGGATTTGGGCTGCAGAATCACCTATACTGCGGGGGACTGAGTCTGATCCCGCACCATGTGACACCTGTCAGCCTAATCCAGGTTTGTTCCAGCTAACTAGCAGTGCCTCATCTCCACCCAAGAGCAGGGATGATTGGGGTAACCGAGCGCATAACATACATGACTCCTCAGGGGGATCATGGTCACTCAGATCTCATCCGTTTCTCTCAGTTACATTAATCTCACATATGCAAGGGCAATCAGAGGCAGAGTATAGTTCCATAAGGTTTTATTGAAGTAACTGCATCTTAGATAGTAAAGCATGTATTGCAATAACTAGGACGATGAAGCACAATAAGATTAAAATTGTGACAAGGAGAGTAAAAAACAAGGATAACGCTACCATACTGTCACTAAGGGTTGTAGGAATGGTTCCTACCTAAGCTATGTTAGAGCACAGCATACTAAGTTCTAATTCTGCTGTTCAGGTTCCCCCTGGGAAGATATCATCCCTCAGACCTGAGCAAGAACCCTGTAGTCTACATAAGCAACTGTAATGAAGCAATCAGACATCAGCATACAGTTGTGGTCATCTGGCTGGAATCTCCCTCTAACGTACATGGGCCAAAGTAGTGTTTTGTAATAAAACAGCTGATGCTCCAAGAAAGGATCCCCACGTAAGAGTATGTATTTTTCTGTGAACATTGGAGACAAAGTGTACCACTTTTGCCAGCAACCTATCTTACTGCAGCCTGGAGAAAAGCACAGAGTGAAAGAAATGTGTTGTTTAAGAACGCAGTGCTGACCTAGGCGAAGAACAGCTAGATAGAGAAAATAAAACAAGACCGCAAATGTGGCTAATGTTAAAATAATAATATAACAGAGCTAAATAAAATATATCTAATTTAAAGTGCACAGTGGCAGGCCTAGTTTGCTAAAATAACATGTATAAAACTATAGCTAAAAGGGCTACACAACAGGCTCAAGACCTTGTATTTAGGAATGTCCGACTATTAGTTTAATCATCTGCAACTCATAAAGAATGAGGCAGCTAGACTGATTTGTGATAGCTGCATAAGAACCTTGGCCTATCTCAATTCACTGCACTGGTTCCCAGTGCGGAAGAAAGCCGAGTTTAAGTTACTATGCTATTTCCATAAGTCACACCATAATTCAGGGCCAGCTATATTGCATGACAGTGACTTTCTAGAACTGCACAGGAGCTCTTCGATCTTCAAGTCAGGCCTTGGTTGAGAAAGACAGAATGGATGGCCACTCTTAACTACCTGTCGGCACTCCATTGGAATTCTTTACCCCTGGAAATGTGTCTTATGTAGGACCTCCCTGCATTTCAGAAATAATTGAAGACCTGGCTATTCCCCCTATAGTGGAAATGAGTATGTAGAGATCGTTGTCTTTGGTCCAGCACTGGGATATCCCCTAGAGGATGATGGTATGCAGTATAAATACTTTAAATAAACAAATATGAGAGGCGGAAGGAGCTGGCATGTGGAATGGATAGTGTATGAGAAGTAAAAGGATGGGATGCAAGAGGGAAGAGCAGAGAAGAGGAGAAAGGGGAGCATGAGAGGGAATGAGGCGAGAGGAGTAAAGAGGGATTCAAGGAGAATGTAGGTTAATGAGAGGAGGAATAATGGGCTAGGAAAGGCAAGGAAACTGTAGGAGAGGAAGATGGGGGTACCCCAGATAGACAGTTACAGGGGAAAAGGAAAGAGTGCATGAGAGAGGCATGGATGCTACAGAACAAGAGGAAGGAGGGAAAACCAGGGAGCGAGGGTATGAGAGGAGGCAGATGAGAACACAGTGCCATGCCACATTGGTAGCTTTTTAATTTTGCTGTGATATGTTGTGATGATTTATCAGCAGACTCAGGGAGCAGACGGAGAGGTTATTCTAGACCACAAAGTACATCAAGGAGAGAATCCAAGTCCCACAACACTAGTTACCCTTCCACCGCCCCCAGCTGTGTGGTTCACACAGCAGTGTGGTTCACACTATCACTATCCCTAAACCCAAATCCAAAGCTGTGTGTCTCCTGTTTTCACTCTACTAGGACATATCATGCCACACAACATTGTGTGCTTTTTTATGCTGAATTTGATCTTTTGTAGAATGTTACCACTTAATGTAGTGTTATTTCATATGGAATCTTACAATATCGTTCTCTGCAAGTGAGCATTCTTTATTACTTTTGCTGAATAGGAGTTGGAACACCATGTCAAATATAGCTGGTGAATAATAACAACTTTTGCTACTAAGGATACTTTTGGGGTGTGAAGACTTCACCCAACTACAACCCTTCCTTCTTCCCATCATGCCCCTACCCATTCCAGAGTAGCATTAAAGGTTTTGCACTTGCTTGAGAAGGCTTGTGTTAACCCTGTCAGCCTTATGATGGTCTTCCCCTAAACGTTTTGCCTGCTTTCCTCATATTTTTGCTGATTCTTTTTGTTGGCCTTAGGCCTCTGAGCACCTTACCACTAATAACCAGCATTAAGGTGCATGTGTTCCTCCGAAAATATGGTTTGATTGATGTATCCACAATTGGCAAATTTAATTGACGTATAAGTCCCTAGTAAAGTGCACTGTCGGTGCCCAGGGTCTGTAAATTAAATGCTACAAGTGGGACTGCAGCATTACTTGTGGCACCCTCACATGTAGCTCTTAAACATATCTCAGGCCTGCCATTGCAGAGCCGGCGTGTGCAGTTTACACAGCCATCTCAACTTGGCGTTTAAAACCTCTTGCCCAGCCTTAAACTCCCCTTTAATTACATATGCCACCCCTAAGTTAGGCCCTAGGTAGCCAATAGGACAGGGTGCTGTGTAACTAAAAGGTGCGACATGTACTTTTAGGTTCTACATGTTCTGGTAGTGAAAAACTCCCAAATTTGTTTTTCTCTATTGTGAGGCCTACCCCTCATAGGTTTACATCAGGGATTCTTTATTACATTTAATACGGTGTAATACCTAATTGAGAAGGAGTTGTTATGTCATGTTTAGTAACTATGGAATTGTAAAGACAAATCTTCTTTAATGGTAAAGTCAAATTTATTATTACAGTTTTGAAAATGCCACTTTTAGAAAGTTTGCATTTTCCTGCTCTTAGCCCTGTATGCGTTCCAGCTATCTCCAGTGCATGTCTGGGGTGGGGTGACAGCTGGTTTCCTGCATTCCCTCTAGGGAACCTCACACAAAGGAAGGTAGGTGTGACAGAGTGGCCATCTGCATTATGATGGGCCATCCTGGGCAGAATGGGAGGGAGGAGCTGACACACCTGATTAGGCAGTGACCAGCTCCTACACAAAGGAATGCTTAACCCCTTGTAGTGAGTCTGTAGGCAGGGCAAAACAATGGACCTCTGTGCACTTCAAACACCCTTCTTCAAAGTCACCCCCACTCAAATGGCGCAACTGGGTATAAGTACTGGACCTGTGACTCAACCAAAGTAGTACACTTGTGGACCTATGGATAATCTGCCAGGAAGAATGACTGCTTGTCTTCTACAAGGACTGCTTGTCTGCTGAACTGCTGCTCTAGAAGAACTGCTTTTCTGCTGTGCTGACCTGTCTGCTGCCCTCTTTGCCAAGTAAGAAGGATTGTACCTACAGAGATCAAACCCAGAGTGACTCCAAGGGCTTGTCTGCTTGCCTCCTGTCCTGATGTTTCAGGGGCATCAAAGACTTCCAGCAACGTTAAACCAGCACTCTCACTCCTGCTAATTGTGAGTCCCTCTTGCCAAGTGCTGCCAATACAGTCCTGAGCCCTTGATAGTGGGTTTTCTGTTCTGAATAAGCAGAATTCACACATCACCGCTGTTGCACCGGTGGGAATTGACGCATCTCTCTTCAACACTGGAGCCTCACTGCTGCTCAAGTACATCTCATCGCCGTTTGCGCTCGACAATGCATCACCCTCATTACAAAGGATTCAACGCATTACCACTGCTCAAGGGCATCATATGTATGACCGCATGGCTCAACAATGGTGCATTCTGAACTGCGTGGATCAAAACCGATGCGTCGCACTCGCTTAGCCCCCCCTGCTCCTCACATGGGATCTTCAACATCAATGCAACCCTCCATACAAGATACTTTTTCAGCGGGACAGGGTTGTTCCCTGTAGCTAGCCTGCGCGCCATTGCAGTCAGACTGAACATTTGGATTTACCCTCTTCTTGTGTGACCAGATAGCCCCAATTGGTATCTTAAGCTTCTAAGCACCATATTTGCTGATATTCTTTAAAAATGTATATCTCGATTTGTACTTATTGGATTCATGTTGTTTTGGTCTTGTTTTATTCATGAGATATACCGTATTTTGCTAACTTGGTGTGAAGTCTTTTTGTGGTGTTTTCACTCTGTTACTGTTTGAAGTGTTGCACAAATACTGTAAACATTGCCTATTAAGTTCAGCCTGCCTTCTCTATGCCAAGCTACCATAGGATGAGCACAGGTTAATTTATGGTGTGTATCTGAATTACCTTGACTGGGATTGTCGTCCCTACTTGGACAGGATGCCTACCTCTGCCAACTAGAGACTCAGGCCCTCATTATTAACTCAGCGGGATCTCCCGCTGAGTTCTGGCTGGCGGTCTAAACACAGACCGTCAGCCCGTTGAGGACCTCTCCGGCCCAATAAACATCATTCTGCCGAGCCGCCAGCCAGCCCAGCAAAATGCTGGGCCTGGACATTGCCAACAACTCCCCCGTCAATGTAGCAGTGCCGCAGGTGCAGTAGCACCCGTCACGCATATCACTGCCTGTAAATCGGGCAGTGACATGTGCAACAGGGCTGTGCACGGGGGCCCCTGGGCACCTATTCCGCCAACCTTTCCCTGGCGGAGGAAACCGTCAGGGAAAGGCTGGTGGAACACAGGTTCTTTATCCAGCGTGCAGTGCTACTTGCAGCGCTGCCCTGTCGGATAAGGAACTCCGCCATCGTCAGGCTGCCTGGCGGCGGTAGCCTGGCGGTGGCAGAGTTCCGCCTGTGGCGGTCTCCATTCGAACAATATATGGCGGTCCGGACCTCCTATGTTCATAATGACTGCCTCAGTTTCTAACATTGGTGATCATCATTGAGTATAGGACTTTTATTTGTGCTTTGCCTTACAGTAATTTGGTGGACACTACTATCCACTTCTAAGACCAATTCGAATGAATTGTTTCTGTTCCTCATTTGGCATCTGTTTTTTTCCCTACTCTCTTCAATCAGCATTTTTGATTTTTCTAATTCTCCCTAATTGGCATTTTTTATTTTTCCTAAAATCATATATCTAACTGGAGATCCTAATTCTGCACCTGCAAAAATGGATTTTGTGCTGGCCAAACTTCAGGGGTATACTGTGGCCCAGCGCAGAGTTATCTGAAAGGGCTTCCTATAAAGAGCTCCACCAGGCAGGTGGAGCTGCAAACAGCACTGAGAGTCTGGTCAGAAGCCCATGCTGCATTGAATGTGGACCCAGAGCAGGTGCAGGATGTGGAGGATGATTCGGGCCAGGGTCCAGGGGAGGGACTTGGGCTGCTACTTGTGGAGGAGGTGCACAACATCCTTCCAGGATTGGAAATTCCAACCCAGGCAGAAAGCAGTGTGTCATCCAGAGGCCTGTCCCCAGAGGAGCTGGAGGACAGGAAGAAGGAGAGGAAATTAAAATTAGAATTGGATAAGCTCAAGTTGGAGAAAGAGAGGGCTTTAGAGTGGGAAAAGGCTGTCCATAAAGGAGGAGGAGCAGAAAACAGGTGGACTATGGAACAGAGGAAACTCATGCTGGCTCATGAAGTGAATCTAAAGAAGATGGACATTAAGGACAGGCAGGCTGAGGCCAGCAGTGTGGAAGGCAGCATACCTACAGTGTCTGCCTGTGATGAGAGGGTCTGCATACCAAAGGATTTGGTATCCAGTTAAATGGTGGGGGATGACATAGAGAGGTGGTTTGCTGCCTATAAGGGGCATTCAGAGTGTTCAAGGTTCCTGAAGAGGATTGGGGGGATAGCTTGTGAAAGTATATGCCCACTTTAGTTAGGGACACACTCCTGACACTAGATGCAGAGGACCAGACACAATACACTCCCATGAAGGTTATACTCATCAGCAAGTTTGGGTTAACTTCAGGGAGATACTGCCTGAGGTTCAGGAAGAGCTAAAACCTCCCCATTCAAACCATATTCTAGCAAGGCAGTGAATGGCTGGATGAGGAGCAGTAAGGTAGGTGACTGAAGGGCTGTACAACCTGATAATGAGGGAGCACATGCTTGAAGTTTGTTTTCCCAAGCTATGCCAGCACTTAGTGGTTAGCAAGCTGACTTATCCCAGGATGCTTGCTGAACAGAGGTACCTCTGGGTCAGTACCACAGTGTCAACAAAAGCAGCAGGAGGGGCTCATAAAAGGGTGGTCAGGGCTCCCACCAGAAGAAAGAGAGGAGAGGTAAAAAAAAGGAGAGCTCTCACGATCCCCAAAACAGTTCTCAGTGGAAGAGTCCCATACTCAATCCGGCCACTAGAAAAAGAGCTTCCCTAACAAGTCAGTAAACCCCCCCCCCCCCCCCCCCAAGTGCTATGAGTGATGTGAGTATGGGCATATCAAGGGGGATCCCGAGTGCCCAAAAGGAGCACCAATTCCTCTGAAGGAAAGAACCCCAGGAATGGCAAGTGTAGAGCTGGGGTAGGAGTTTGTCCCACTTACTAGGGTTACCCTAGTGTCCCTGGGTGATGCAGAGATGGTTCCAAAGACCAATGTGCCCTCCAAGACTTCCAAGTATAGACAATGGTTTACCATCAATGGGCAAGGTATGGAGGCGCTGAGGGACACAGATGCCAGTATGGTAAGGGGTCATCTGGTGGCCTTGGAGCAGATTTTGCCCAATGTATTCCACCAGGTTGTGGTAGCAGACAACTGTGAGGGTCAATACCCAGTGGCCCTTGTTCCCTTTGAGTTGGTGGAGTCTCAGGTCTTTTGCAAGTAGCTGTGAGCCCTGCCATGCCTGTGGACTGTTTGCTAGGGAATGACCTAGACCACACTGCCTGGAAGGAAGTGGAGCTCAGGTCATACCTGGAAAGGTTGGGGGTACCTGAGTGTGCTTGTGCTACCACAAGGTCCAAAGTTACCCAGAGAGGGAGTCAAAAACGTCTGGAGCTTATAACAATTGACAAACAGCTGTCAAGTCAGGGAAGGGTGAGAGGACTAGAGGGCCAGCCCCTGAGTGTCTCGCAACTGAGTTGGATGGGGCGCATGAGGAGGCTATCCTGGAGCCCTGTGGAAAGGTCACGGTCTCCCTTAGTGACCAAATGTACCTTGCTGGATGGCAGGTAGAAGGAGGACCCACCAGGGAGGACTTCAGCAAGGCTCATAGTGCCTAACCTTAGAGGGCATGAGGTGACAGGCTGAAACCCAGGCAGCAGGTAATGCCTTTGGTAATTACCACATTTACTGGCCAGGACATCTGGGCTAGGACAAGGCCTTTGTCAGGTTTGTCCCCCACTTTCAATAGCACCAGATGATGATATCTTCAGATACATTATATAGGACATGTGTGACCTTCCAGGCCAGTGGGAAGACAAGACAGAAGCTAAAGGCTCCCCTGTCTCCCTTACCTGTCATTGGCACTTCCTTCGAGAGGGAGGGCATCAACACTGTAGGGCCCATAGATGCCCAGACCTCTTCTGGTTACAGGTACATCCTGGTTCTGGTGGATCACGCTACTAGGTACCCAGAGGCCATACCTCTGAGGACTACTAATGCACTTGCATTGGCTAGGGCCCTGGTGGGGATTTTTATCCAAGAGGTTTTCCCAAAGAAGGGGTGTCTAACAGGGACACCAACTTCATGCCTGCTTATATGCAGTCAATATGGAAGGAATGTGGAGTTACTTATAAGTTCTCCATCCCTATCATCCACAAACCAATGGGCTTGTTGAGAGATTCAGCAAGACCCTGGAAGGCATGATCAGGAGCTTGTCTGAGGCTCTGAGGTGTAAGTGGGACATCCTGCTGCCATGCCTACTTTTTGTAAACAGAGAGGTACTATAGAGGGGGTTGGGTTTAGCCCCTTTGTGCTTATGTACCAGCACCCTGTAAGAGAACCTCTCAAACTGGTAACGAAAGAGTGGGAGCAGCCTCCCGGAAATCCTCCCCTACATGTAGTGAACTTCACGCTGGCCTTCAGAAGCCAAATGGCCAAGTTGTGGAAGCAAGCTTCAGACAACTTAGAGGCCACCCGTGTGGACTTGCAACCTGGACAGAAAGTGTCGGTGGTGGAGGCCCTCCAAGACCATTGGACTGGGCTCCATGAGATTGATGAGCTGGAGGGCTTGGTGGACCTCAAGATCCCCAGACACCCCTTGAGAGTTATCCACCTCAACCATCTCAAGCCCCATTATGAGAGGTCTGAGGTCACCATGCTGTTGGTAACTGATTGAGGGGAGAAAGAGGGGGATGATCCTCTCCCTGACCTGTCAGCCTCCAAAGAGAAGGATGGGTCAGTGGAAGGTGTAAACCTTTCCCCTACCCTGACTCCTAAAGAGCAGAGGGACTATCACCAGTTTTTGAGACAGTTTTCCTCTCGGTTTTCCCTCACCCCTGGGGTTACACACTTATGTACCCACAACATAGATACAGGAGACTGCCCCCCCATCAAGAATAAAATGTACCGGCTGTCAGACAAAGTAAGGGTCAGCATTAAGGAAGACATTTCTAAAATGATGGAATTGTGGGTGAAAGAGCCTTCCAGTAGCCCCTGGTCCAGCCCTGTGGTGCTGGTGCCAAACGCTGCCCCAAAGGGCATTACACAAGGACTCAGGTTCTGCGTAGAATATGGGGGGCTCCATTCAGTCACTAAGGGGCATATTTATACTCTGTTTGCGCCGAATGTGCATCAAAAAAATTGACGCACAATCGGCGCAAACCCTGCCCCATATTTATACTTTGACGCCCGACACCGCGGGCGTCAAAATTCCACCATGTGCGTCATTTTTTGGAAGGGGGAACCAGCCTTGCGTTAATTATATGCAAGGTAGGCATTCCCTTCCAAAAAATTACTTTAAGGCCTGTGCCCCTTATTTATACTCTGGCGTCATTTTGACGCACAGGAGGGGGTGGGCCTTAAAAAACGGCGCACAGCCTGATGTGCGCCGTTTTTTAACGCCTGGGTCAGGGCAGGCGTTAAGGGACCTGTGGGCTCGGAAGGAGCCCAGAGGTGCCCTCCCCTGCCCCCAGGGACACCCCCTGCCACCCTTGCCCACCCCAGGAGGACACCCAAGGATGGAGGGACCCATCCCAGGGAAGTAAAGGTAAGTTCGGGTAAGTATTTTTTTCCGATTTTTTTTGTGGCATAGGGGGGCCTGATTTGGCCCCCCTAATGCCACTATGCCCAGGGGACATAAGTCGCCTGGGCATGGCCATTGGGCAAGGGGGCATGACTCCTGTCTTTGCTAAGACAGGAGTCATGTCAATGGAGGTTGGGCGTCACAAAAAATGGCGCAAATCCGGTTTGAGGCCTGAATTTTGCCTCAGACCTGACTTGCACCATTTTTTGACGCACAACCCCCATTTTCCCATACGCCGGCGCTGCCTGGTGTGAGTAATTTTTTTTAACGCACACCAGTCCGCAGCGCCTGCTAACGTCATTCCATTAATAAGGCGCCTGCATGGCGCGTTGGAATGGCATTAGCCGGCGGTAAAATTTTTGACGCACACTGCGTTGGCGCAGTTGTGCGCCAAAAAGTATAAATATGGGCCTAAACCTGGTGCTCATCCAATCCAATGGGCAGATGAGCTGATTGACAGATTAGGGGATGTTCAGTACCTGAATACTTTTGACCTCACTTCAGGATTTTGGCTGATTGCCCTGAATAAAGGATTAAAGGAGAGGTCAGCCTTCTCCACCCTAGAGGCCCACTACCAGTTTAGGGTAATGCCCTTTGGGCTCAAGAACACCCTTGCTACCTTCTAGAGGTCGGTAAACCATGTTTTGATTAGGATGGAGGCTTTCAATGCTGCGTATCTGGATGACCCAGCTGTCTTCAGCAGCAGCTGGAAGGACCGCCTCTTCCACCCAGTAAAGGACCACCTCTTCCACCCAGGAAGTGTGCTTCTGGCCCTGCGAGGTGAAGGCCTTACTATCAAGACCAGTAAGTGCCAGATAGGGCAGGGGACTGTGGTCTACTTGGGACATCTAGTGGGCAGAGGTAAGGTGCAACCTCACCAGGCCAGGATACAAACCATCATGGCCTGGGATCCCTCAAAGACTGAGACTAAGATGAGAGCCTGCCTAGGCCTCTCTGGATATTACAGGTTTGTCAAAGGCTATGGCACCATTGTGACCCCCTTGACTGAACTAACATCAAAGAAACAACCAAGAAATGTGATCTGGACAGAGACATGCCAGAAAGCATTCAACTCCCTAAAACAAGCCAGGTGCACAACCCCTGTGCTCAAAGCCCCTGACTTTTCCAAGGAGTTCATAGTTCAAACTGATGCTTCAAGGCATGGCATAGGGACAATACTGTCACAGATTAATGAGGAGGACCTGGAACAACCTGTAGCTTTCATCTCCAGGAGGTTACTACCCCGGAACAGAGGTGGAGTGCTGTTGAACGGGAAGCCTTTGCTCTGGTCTGGGCACTGAAGAAGTTGAGAACATACCTGTTGGCGACTCACTTCTGTGTTCAGTCCAAACACAGACCCCTCAGGTAGCTAATGCAAATGAGGGGTGAGAATACGAAATTGTTGAGGTGATCCATCTCCCTGCATGAAATGGACTTTAGAGTGAAACAAAGACCTGTGTCAGACCACGCAAATTCTGGTGATCTCGCTAGGTTCTTCCGCCTTAGTGATGAGAGCTCCCAAGGGTGTTGGGTAACCCTCCCCACTTTCAGTCAGGGGGACACCTTTTAGACCTGACAGCCTTGGGGTGATCTTCCCCCAAACTTTTTGCCTACCTTGCCTCACTTTTGCAGATCTGTTTTTGTTGGCCTTAGGACTCTTGGCGCTTTACCGCTGCTAACCAGTGTTAAAGGGCATGTGTTCTGTCCCCTAAAACATGATAACATTGGTGTATCCACAATTGGCTTATATAATTTACTTATAAGTCCCTATTAAAGTGCACTATACATGCCCAGGACTTGTAAATTACATTCTAGTAGTGACCTGCAGCAGTGATTGTGACACCCACTTAAGTGGTCCTTTAAACATGCCTCAGGCCTGCCACTGCAGAGCCTGTATGGGCAGTTTCACTGCCATGTCAACTTGGCATCTAAAATCCCTTGCCAAGCCTTAAACTCCCCTTTGATTACATCTAAGGCACCCCGAAGATAGGTCCTAGGTAGCCCATAGGGTATAGTGCGGTGTAAGAGGCAGGACATACTCTTTTTGGTTTTGCATGTCCTGGTAGTGAAAAACTCCCTGATTCGTTTTTCACTACTGTGAGACCTACTTCTCTCATAGGATAACATTGGGGATTCCTTAATACACCTGCTAAATGTAATTCCTGATTAAGAAGGAGTGGGACTGTCGTATTTGGTACCAATGGACTTGTAATAAAAAATCTTTCTTAATGGTAAACTTAGATTTATGATTACAACTTTAAAATTGCCACTTTTAGAAAGTTGGCCTTTTTCTGCTCTTACTCCCTGTTTGCCTGCTGCCTGCCTCCAGCATACATCTGGGCTGGATGGTAGTGGTGCCAATCCATAGCGGGGCCCATGGAAGTGGATTCTTCTGTGCTGCATCTCTTGATATTGACACACTGCTGCTGTTGCGCTGAACGGAACTGCCGCAACACCTTCCGGCACTGATGCATTGCCGTTGCCACCAAGGACAGAGACTTTGCAGCACCCACTGCATGACTTGGACCCAGAGCATTGCCTACGCCTTGACGCCTTACCTTCGCATCACCTGGTTGTGCAGCTCGACGACTATGCATTGCCTTCACAAAGGGAGTCTGACACCGCACCACTGCTTAAGGATCAATGACTGTGTGGATCAGTGATGAGACATCCCCTAACTGCGTGGTTCCGAACGTCTCCTCTGCTCCTCACACCGGATCTTCAACATCAACACCACCCTCCACACAAGGTATTGTTTCAGCTGGACAAGGTTGTCCCTGTAGCCAGCTGATGCTCCATTGCAGTCAGCCTGAACTTTTGATTTACCCCGCCCTGGCGTGACGAGATCTCCCAGGTTGGCACTTTAAGCATTTAAGCACTACAATTGCAGATGTTCTTTAAAATTTCAGATTTCAATGCCATTTATTGGATTTTTGTGATTTTGGTCTTGTTTTCTTCATCAAATTAGGATCTATTTTTCTAATCTGATGTGGATTCTTTCTGTGTAGTGTAGTGTTTTCAATGTTTTACTGTATTAAGTGTTGCACAAATACTGTACACATTACCACTTAAGTTAAGCCTGCCTGCTCGGCGACAAGCTACCAGAGGGTGAGCACAGGTTAATTTATGGTGTGTAACCTACTTACCCTGACTAGGATAGTGGTCCCTACTTGGACAGGGTGCCTACCTCCACCAACTAGAGACCCAATTTCTAACAATGCCACTCTATTCTACTCTGCACCTCTGTACTGTATGCCACTGCTTTCTAAAGCACTCTACTCTGCAACACTCTTTGCCACTTTGCCAATGCACTCTACACCACTGCACTCTACTCTATATGACGGCACTCTCAGCCACTGAACTCTATGCTACTCTACACCACTTAACTCTATGCCATTGCACTCTACTCTGCACCACTCATCTCTACACCAGTGCAGTTGATGCCACTACACTCTACACCACTGTAATCTATTCTGCACTCCACGCCGCTGCACTCTATTACACTCTATGATACACCTCTGCACCCTATCCTGAACTATTCCATTTAACCCTGCACAACTTTGCTCTACTCTGAAACAATCTACTCTATGCCACTGCACTCTACACCACTATACTACACCCTGCGCCACTCTGCTTTGTGCCATTGCACTCTATGACACTCCACTCTACTCCATGCTGAACCACTAATATCCGCCACTCTACGTACTCTACCCCACTGACTCAATGCCAATGCACTCTACACCACTTTACTAAAAAAAACAGAGCACTCTAAGCCAGTCTACTCTTCGCCTATGTACTTTGTGTCATTTCACTCTACAACACTCCACTCTGTGACTCTCTTCTCCATTAAACTCTATTTCACTCTATGCCACTCTCCTCCACTCTGTGCTACTTAATAACACTACTCCACTCTATGACGCTCTACACAACTCCCGCTACGGCACTCCATGCCACTTTACTCCACTCTATTCTACAATACACTACTCCAGTCTACCTCCACTATTGCATCCTAAGCCACTCCAGTACTCTACTATTCGCCACTCCACTCCACGCCACTCTTTGCCACCCCACACTCTATGCCAATACACTCTATGACACTGTACTCCACACTATGCCACTGTATGCCACTCCACTTTACTACACTACTCCACTCTGTGACACTCTACTTCGCTTTATGCCACGCTGCTCTACAGTACTCCACTCTACGCAACACCAACTACGCCACTCTAATCTGTTCTATACCAGTCAACAACACTCTGTCACTCCAATCTATGACACTCTCCTTCACTCTGACAATCTACTGCATTTTACACCATCCAGCTGTACAACACTCTGCACCCTTCCACACTTCGACACTGTACTCCCTACACAACAATCCACAACACTATGTTTTCTCCCTTTTCTGTTAATTATCTCTAAGTTACCAGTAATTCTAACCTGCAGGGGAGTCTGCTTGTCGAGAAGGGGGTTGCTGGACCCCAGTTTGGCCTCTTTCTTGGTCCACCTATTTTCCTCTGAAGCGTGTCTCCACACTTCGGAGCTCAGCCACGCACCCTGGATACCAGAGGTGGCCTGAAGGCATGCCAAAGGCAAGCCCATCTGCGACTGTCCGCAGCCGGACTGCGCTGTGCACCAGGACCCCTGTCCATTTTCCCACCTGGTCATACTCTAGGGAAGCACTTTTGGAACTATGCAAAGACCGTAAGACTTAGCACTCTGCTAAATATGATCCTAATACCAATCCGGACCTCTACTGTTTTTAATATCTTTGTCACCCCATTCTTATCCACAGCTCTGGGTTTGCTGTCTTATGCTGACGACACACAAATTGTGGTGTCAATAACATCTAAAGTGGAGGAAGAGGGCAAAAATGTCAGGACGTGTATGGCTCCTATTGTGAGCTGGATGGAGAAAAACAGTTTGAAATTAACTCAAATAAAACTGAGGAATTCCTCTTTGGGAATGATGCCTCCTTCTGGAATTCTACCTGTTGGCAGTCTAACGTAGGCTCACTTCCCTCTCTGGTGCAGATGGCAAAAAATCTGGGAGTGACTTTTGACAGGAAATTGTGGTTCTTTCATCAGAACAATCAGATCACTTCATCCTGCTTTTTTCTACTTAGATTTAAAAAGAAATCTTCCCTTTCATTCCTCCAGATCTTCAAAAGTCTGTCATTGTGGCATGAGTCACCTCAAAAAATGACTACTGCAATGCCTCATATTTAGGCTTGCAACAGTGGTTATTACATAAACTTCAGTATCTTCGAAATTCAGTTGCCAGGCTGCTTTTGAAAATTCTGAAATTGACATCTGTTTCTCAGTCCTTTTGAAGCTTTCATTGGCTCCCAGTCTGGGAAAGGATCCATTTTAAAGCTTTGTATGTGGTGCATAAAGGCGTCCATCAGACAGGTCTTTCAAAAGATGTTCATTTGGCACAACCCTGGTCGTACAATTAGATCAGGCCCAGCTAAATTAGTTGTGGTTCCGTGACTAAAGAAGGCAAGATGCGCCTACTGAGCTTTTCTTTCATGCCTATAAACTATGGAATTTGCTGCCCTGAACATTGAGATCCCAATCCAACCTGCTTGCCTTTAGGGAAGGGCTAAAAACCTGGGGACGGATTTAAGAAAAGTGGCGCTGCATCCATGCAGCGCCACTTTTCTTGCACCCCTTAACGCCCCATACTGCCACCATGTTGTGCTGTATTTAAAATACGGCGCACCATGGCGCATGGTATGGGGCAATACAGTCAACATTTTTGACGCTATTGATGTACTGTTCAGGGTTAGCACCAAAATTTGGGGGTTAACCCTGAACAGTACATAGGGGCCCCTTATAAATAATCGCGTGCCCCATTTTAATGCCTGCTCTGACCAGGAGTTAAAAACGCAAACAAACAAAAAATAGTGCAAAGAAATCTTAAGAGATATATTTGCAGCATTTTTTCGGCCTTTAACGGTGGAACACCCCCTTTCATACATTATACCTGGCGCAGGCATATTTTTATGCAAGGGGTTACAAAGTGGCGCAATGCATGCATTGAGCCACTTTTGTAAATTTGGCGTGGCAAATTTGGCCTCGTTAGGCCACAATAGTGTAACAAAAAATGACACTACTGTGGCGCAATGAGGCAATAGGCCCTCTTAAATCTTTGCCCTGTTTCTTTCTCAGGCCTCCAATTAAATATTACCTGCCTTTGCATTTGTATTGGGAAGACTAGTGCGAAGATGCCCTCGGGCATTTGAGTACCTTATAAGCTGGTCGCGTACTTACATATTTACTCCACTCTATGCCACTCAATTCTACTCATCTCAAATCTACACCACTCCACCCCTCTCTATGCCACTCCATAACACCCCACTGTACTCCATGACATTCTACTTTACAACACTGGATTCCACGCCACTCTCCTTTACCCCACTTTTAGCCATGCTAACAGCTGGTGTACAACGTGGCTAAATCATACTGGCAAAGCCAATAGCTCTTGTAGAGGGGAGACCTATTGGCTTTGCCAATGCTTGTTCTTTAGTTCCGTTAGCGTAAGATGCCACATATGAAACGGCGCAGCTCCGCGTAACTCTTGTTTCTTGTATCACTGGTCTGCATATTTGTTGTCGTCTTTTAGACTCTCAAGTATTATGATCCTCCCTTGTCTGATGATGAGAGGTCGCTGGACAAAGACTTTGGAACTTTGTGATTGGCTACGCCTCTTCCTTACTTTATACACAGTTTGACATACCAGTTACAACCAATATTGCAGACCCAGAGCCTCTACACTGGCTCACATCCTTCCCCATGGCCTAGTGCCTCAGAGAAGTACGCTAGAGCTGAGGCAGGGATGTACAGTTTCAGGCCTAACGCTTCTACGAAGGCACAACCCGATGGGAAATATCCCTCCAGCCTCCGTTGTCCAATCTGCCTTCGCTTAGCCCTCATTAGGACATGGGCAGCTGCAGCAGTGCCTTGCGCCGATGCTTCCCAGCAGAAAATGAAATGTAACTGGGTCGAGCCTGCCTCCTCGTTTCTCTGATTGGGCCAGTGCCCGGGGGGTCCCGGTAGAAGAGCGATCTCCGCTAGCCCGTCTGATGATAGCGGACAGGCAGCTCTTCGGGGTAGTGGCGCTCAAGGTAGATGTGATGTGCATAAGAGCACAGCCCACATTACAAGCATGGCTGCAAATAGATCATCGCTCTGCTTCTGCACGTACTATTTATAACTCCGCGCCAAAGCGTGCAGTCTGTCAATCCGCGCTTCCTAAAATCTCTCTCGAATTTAATCCGCGATCCTCTTTACTGTAGAATCGTTACAGCGGCCGAAATGTATTGAATTCTCTAAGCGTCATAAACTCGCCCATTAAAATGAACGAAACCATACATTACGTTATGTTGGTTGATTGTAATGTGCTTAATGAAGCCCTAAGGATACTTCAGCGCACTGCGGAGAGGAGAGGGAGGACCGAGGGCCCTTGTTCTTAACAGAAAGAGATGGCCAAAACCACACTAGCAGAGGAAATGGGTCGCCTGTTTTAGGCATCCGTTTGGCCAGATAGGAAGGTAGAACCAGAAAAGACAAGTAAGGCCCGGGGGTGGAGGGGGGAGTTGGGAGGGGAGGGGGCACGTGATGCGGGGGTGTTGGCACGGCGTTGACACGGCCAGGAAGCAATGAAATAGGAAGTGTGCTTATGCTCGAATTTTGTTCCTTGAAGGGCCACTACTCGGCCAGAGTAGAAACAACATTTGTTCTCGTCCCCTTCCCGTTTCCAGTCATGATAAAATGAGGTCACTGCCTCCCAATAGAGGCCCCCCGAGTATTCTGTTCTCCTGCCACGCCCCAGAACGCAAATATTATTGGCACCTACCTGCCTTGTTCTCTCTACGTTTCTGTGGATGTATATTTTTCCACGTTCTTTTCGGTCTCATTGAACTTGTCCGAACCAGTGGGGGGATTAAGGTTGCATTATACAGGATTTTCAACACCTCCACTCTTTCAGGGCTGAGGATGACAGGAGCATGTCTTAGTGGTGTAGTACTGCTAGGGTTACCACCCATGTCTGGCTCCCCTCTGTGTATAGTGTTGGTCATAAAGTGGTATTTTCCTCCAGTTCCCTTAATACTGATCTATGGATTCGAGCAAAGCAGTCAAATCTTTAGGAGTGGGACCAAGGGAAAAGCAGAGGTTGAGATGCCCTTCCACGTCACAGATATCATCAACAAATCTCCATCCAGGATTACAACCCTGATGCACTTTTATTATCATGAACTATATCACATTCCCCAGGCAGCCTTACAGGAGATTAATATTGCATCCTGTCACCAGCAAAGCAAGTGACACTGTGACAATGTTCACATAATTAAAAACAAAGACCGATGAGTAACCTTGCTTCTGTGTCTAGATGTAGCCACAAGATGCAAGCACATTTCACCAGCCTTTCACATTATGTACACTTTATCTGTCTATTATGGAAGGATTCAGTCGGGACCTGCTCAATCCGGCACCCTTTAAATGAATGTAAAGTGCATGGGCTCTGTCTCACACTGCTCGCAGCTATTACACGCCTAAATGTAGCTCCAAAGACGTGTGCCAATCTGTTCACTCACGTACAACACCAAGTTAGCAATCTTCCAACCAAGCACTCTCCCACTGTGTATGGTGATACGCACACCTGACAATGTGCTGCAGTGCTTCCGAATTGACATGGAATACTGTATACACATTTAATTAGGATTAAGCACAGGCGAAAATGACGTAATGCCAAATAATTACTTAAAAAAGGTGTTATTATGAGAAATGCCAGTCTGCCACTTCACGTTCAAAATCAACGGGAGGATGAATAGTTCATGACTCGAACACCATTGTTCTTGTGCCCTCTCAATATGATGAAATCTCGTTTACATGACACACCACAAAGGCATAAAAATTACGGAAAATTATGCCTTTGGAAAAGACATTTGACCCTGTCTTAATTAGAATACAATAGTGTAAAATACATACCCCACAATCCTTGAGGAGTATTGCAGAGGACTGTACCATTAATGTATCAGGATCTTCTTTTTAAACCTTAGTTGCAGTACGATCAGTCCAGTGCTAATACGAAGTCGGTGGTTTCCGGTGGGGGGCACCGGCAATTATTTTTGAGGGCCGGCACTTATTTTTCTGCATCAGGCATTTACTACGAGCAAAAGACACATATGGGAAAGATGGAGGATGCGAAAAACGAGAAAGCGTCACAAAGGGAGAAAGCAGAAAGATGCAAGAGTGAGCTGAAGAGGCAGGGGGTGGCTGTAAACGGATTAAAGAGGCCAGAGCTGGCTTTAGGATTGCTGCCTCAGTATTCTGTGCTCGCACTGTTAAATACAGCAGCCGCTTGTTTCAAATGAGAGCTTTGGGCACCAGCATGGTTTTATTTGCAAATTAAGCACTGGATCAGCTTGTGTGTGGATGGATCACTTTTTTGCCACCAGGATGGTTTTTGGTTTCTTATTATTAGTGCACAGATGCATTCTCAGAGCGCACTGCTTTGTCGCTCGGGACTTTGTTGCTTCAAAGGCGCTTATTTTTGTAACTTAGTTGCAGCCTCACAGCGCCACAGGTTTGTTCCAGTGGCAAGAATGACGCCCTTAAAGTTGGCAGGAGATGTCTGAAACTTTGGGAGTTGTACAGAAATTGCGAGCACACCCTTGTATTATTCTTAAATGGAGATACTTACTTCATACGCAAGAAATAATTGATGCATAATTGACAATACTTTTCTCTTAAATATGGGTGATCGGTATGCTAACGAGTCTCATAAATGAAACCTATTGAAGGGAAACGTCCGGAGACTCTAATTACATAAGGAGGTGTTACCAGTGAGAGGTGAAGGAGGCGGGATTTGTAGAACCGTAGCCCCCCTGTGTCCCGACTGAGATTATTAACAAGCAGACGGAATACTACTCATCACCCTGGATATGAATTAAGCGGGGGGTAATGATAGAGCAGTTTGAACAAGGATCAGAATTCCAAGTTGTGTGATAATTATGGAACCACTGCTGTTATGCCCTGATATATTTTGTCAAGTCAAAGCAGTGAAGAGTGTTTTGGGGAGGGGGAGCCAGAAAAGAGTCAAGACAAGAAGAATTTGGTGTGTTGAATACTGATTCTAAATGTTATGCCTCATTTCCAAAAATAAACTCTTTCATAACGAGGGCTTTATTGCACTTGCTTAATACCTCCGCCAAGAAATGCTATTTATAGGATGCAACAAACAGCTCACCCACCATTGAGACTCCAGGCCTAACTGAGAAACCACTCTAAATATTTGGTGGAATGTAGTTTTTGAGGTGGTTTGGTTCTCCAGATGGAAAGTGTACTTTTTACAAGCCCCATATGTTTTGCATTTAGGGAGCATTTGCCTCTAAACCTCTTCTGCAGGTAGGGTTGCCACCTTTCCCAGAGAACAATGGTTATGTTCACCTTTTAACATTCTGCAAAGGAAAACCTGTTTCTTAATTAGAACTTTATATGAAAGCATCTTTATTCATTTTAACATGGCCTTTCTGTCTCTGTTTACTTAAATTATCAGGGGTCAATAGGGCAGCTGTAGAAACATTTTCACAGTTTTCTTCTTATATGTGATGTTTAATTAATGGGCAGATAAGAGGGAAAATCGGCTTTGGGTAATTAAAAAAAATATATATTTTGTACTGGCCAGGACATTGCAATGCTGGTCATGTCAGTATAAAATCTTCCAGGTAGCAACCCTATCTGCAGCATGCTTTCAGATGCCACCACATCTCTCCTAAATTCACTCGACCTGCCAGTGGGAATAGGCTCCTTTCACCGGCCATACCACCTTTTTGCAGAATATGCAAGGGTGCATGTTGGTAACACAGAGTTCCCTACCTCCCCTTCCCACACCTCTTTCCCCAGCTATAGGGCGCCACTGTGTGGATTAATTATGAAAAACGCGCTGGGTATGGGAAATCACCAATGAGCTTTTCAGTTACCCAAACCAGTTTCTCTTGTGTTTGGGGGTGATGTCTTGGTGTAGTATGTTGCAGAATGCATCAAAAACCACGGATCACTTCAAATACTGGATAGGCAACAAAAGATGAAGCCTAGGTGGACTCTGTAGTGCAAGGCTGAGTCACTAAAAATTGGACAATCTTGCATCGGATTTCTTTATACACAAAGCAACTGTTCAGGCTTTGGCCCAAGATTGGAGAGGTTTGCAGTAGGAGAGAAACATGTGGACTGCTCTGTCAGTGTGAAACTGCAGTCTTGCACATTTAGACTGTGCTGTGGTGTTAGTGCAACACAAGTGCTTGGGTGTCTCTGTGAGAGGGTCCTTAACTGGGCGACTCAGCATCTTGGAAGAAAGAGTGAAGAAAATCCTGCAGAATAAGATTAAGGAAGAATGTTTCTTAGAAACAAAAATCCAATTTTGAGATACAATATCAAAGGGATTCAGTGGGAGTTGAGCCCTTCATAATAGTAGGCTTGTAGTGGATCCTATTTAGCTTTAATGGTAATCAGGAGTTTAGCTTAGCCTTTGGATTGCAGTTCTGCGCCCCAGTCACCTAGTGACTTTTAACCTACTTAGCTTGCTCTATTTTAGCATATTTATTTAATTGTTTCTTCCAAGATGGCTGCCATGTTTATAGTTAGGAAGATGTTTTAGTTTCACGTAGTGCCTCTCTGTAAGGCTTCCTGCATGATCAGCTTCAAAGATAAATGAGATACGTAGGTATTCACATCATGTACTTACCCATTTTGTGCAACAGTAACATAATGTACCATTTCAGGGAATTGTTTATATAATTCCATTCCATTCCAGTACTTTATCTCGGATGCCGGCGTCGTGTTATATTCTTTTAATGGCAATATTAAAGAAAAAGGGTTAAATGTGGGTGTTTTAGGGAAGTTCAAGTTAGGATCTAACAAAATGGGCTTTCATACAATATTATATTACTCACATTGGCCATAACTAAAATTACGGCTCTATATAAGGGGGCCAGCTTGAGCATAACCCATGTATACTTGTAGTGCCAAAGACATTGGTCTGGAAAGAGTGGACCTATGCATTCTGGGCACTGGTGCAGCTCTAAGTTGCACCCTTACACTACTCTTTTGTATATGAGGGCTCCATGATTGTGAACTAGCCACCTTTACACCGAGGTAGTTGAAGTGTTCATTTTTCCGAGGAGACTATATCCTAACGCCAATCTACCCCTATGCGTTTTATGCAAATCAAAGACCACATATTTGGTCTTTTAAGTAGTTATTTCTAGTCCTCATAGATCGCACAATTCAGTCAATTCATTTAAAAGATTCCTAAGACCCACAGAGGTTTTGTGAAGTAATAGTGTATCATCGGCAAGACGATCTGGCATTTTTATGCAATCTAGTTTAGAAGAATCAGTGACACAGTCATTATGATGGCTTAAAACATCATTAATGTACACTGAGAAAAATGGGAAGCTAAGACACAGCCTTTTCTAAGACCTCTACGAATAGGTATATGGCTAGTCAGGTCTTCCTACCTTCCTGAGAGTACTTCGGCATAATTACATTGGTGGAGCCTTATTAAGGTAATCAGGAGGTGAGAAGGGACACCCATTAATCTACCATGCCTTATAATGCCATCTTGGTGCGTGAGGACCTTCGACCTTTTTATGGGAGATGATTAGATTGGGGCTTTTTCCGTCTGGGTATCAAGCTCTCTTAACGCAGTCCCAATACTCTTTTCCCTACTTATGCCAGGTACTTTGTTGCTTGCATCAGTAAGTTAGACACCATACTCCTCACAGCAGCTTTCCCTGCGGAGCAGGTACAGGTACAGTCACAGTCAGCAGGCCTCCCTGCCTCCCCTGCAGATGTTCTGTTGCTGATTTATTACAGCTTACATCACAAGGACTTTTCTTGAAGGGTCCAATTTATTATCCTGCTCTGGGTGCGTCTGGTTCCTTCCCAGACTCCCCACAATGTATTTCTCTCCATTCAGGCATTTGACACTGTCCGCTGCCAGGTACACAAGCGCCATCTCTCTCAGGCCCAGAGAAGCCCCTGCCTGCGGGTCAGAGCGGGGTCCACTAAAGGAATGTGCTGTTGATTGAAGGATGCTCCTCCTGCTACTGGCGGCACCTGCGTGTGAACCGAGTATTGAATTATTATTAATAATAATACCAGTAGCAAAAAAACTGTTCTGTGAACTTGGAGATGCCAACACCTGTAAAGAGATTGCACGGAATGCATGGATTCTGGTGTATAAGTGTCTGCTTGTCTTGAGTGTAATACACAAACAGGGAGATCTACCTAAAAAGTAAGCTTTTTTATATGTTTTACAACTCACTTTTGCTGACAATCCGAGTTTTTTAAAATTCTGCCTGGCAGTGCTGGTGAACATACTATTTTTGAACAATATCGAATCGATGGCATATGATGCTTGTTATAGTACATGCTCGAGTTCAACATATATATGCCTTGAAAAAGCTCATAGGTGACAACACTTGGAGCAAAACACATGTCGACACAAAGGAATTTGGAAAATGGCTTTACTATGGAGGAAAGGACTACTGCTGACCATACGGATCCTAAAATTTAGAAACAAAAAGCAGAAGTACTTAGAAAGGTTAATCGTGGTATGACACATTGCTGACATTAAATTTGCCTACATTTCAGAATTACTACTACGCAGACAGTTCTGGGGCACCTGCAGTAGTGGAGTGACCTGTGCTCAGGATCCCTACATCTATCTTTCCTTAGGGAATTTGTGGATTGGAAATGCACAGTACGCAAGATCTTCATCCTCTTTCCCAGCCTCTTGCACAAGAATGGTGCACGCTTTTTAAATGCTTCATGCAAAATAGGCATTTGTTGTAAAAGTGCTCCCTATCAACTAATAAGAAAATCAGTTTTCTGGCCTTTTCTTGTAATTTGGCCTCAACTAGTTATTGTAGCATACACACTTACCTCACAAAGGCCTACAAATAAGCACTTGTGACACTGCTGGAGTAAATGCCTATTGCCTGCCACCTGTGGGTGCGCCCTTGGCTCTTTTCTGGGATATATGAGTCTGGAGTGCCTAGATGCCCTGTCTCAGCAGTGCCTCCTGCATGTAAGGACATGGCGTGCACCTGTGGTATGTTAGTGAGGTCTGTTTACGTACCCATTCAGGTAGTTTGTTGTTGGGGAACAGGTGAGGCTGACAAGTGCAGACTTCTTTTGATCCCATATTCTGCAGTGCCGCTATTATGTGAGCTTCTAGACACTCTTAGGGTAGAAAGTAGGGGGGGGGGGGGGGGGCTCCTCCACAGTGGTGGAGAGGCGTCTCCCCCCTGGCTGAGCCACCAGATGAAAAATAAAACATTTTAATCATTTTTCATCTGGTGGCTCAGCCAGCAGCGTGTACAGGGAGGGGCAGGACTGGGTCACAAGAGGTGGGAGGAGGGGAGAGTGCACTAAGCGCGCATGTGTGTTTGGCTGGCCATCTCAGGCCGGCCCAACACACATGCACACTTAGGTTTCTCCAACCCGGCTGTATACACAGCTGCATTGGAGAAACAGCACAGACCGTAGGCTTGTGTCTGAGCGGCAGTCCGAGCCGCTCAGACCAATCCTGACACTGATTTCACGCTATGTTTAGCATGAAAGCAGCATCAGTATTGCTGGGACACATGTGCTGGTGCCCCAGTGAATGTTGGAACACCAGACAAAGAGGAGCAACAAATGAGGCAACATGATGTCATCGGGAGGCGGTGACGACGAGGAGAACTGGTATGTGTGTTTTCTTTTTTTTTTCTGTTTCCCCCATCGGCGCCACCCCCTTGACATATGCAGCGGCTGCCACTGGTGGAAAGGTATGGTACCTTAAAGCAACTGTCTGTACCACATGTGGCTAAGCTCTACTGCCATTCAAGGGATTGATGTGTACATTGCATATACCTCCTATCCCGGCTTCCTGCAGCCTTGTGCTCATCACCCTCCTAGCAAAACTGCAGTAGGTAAGTGTGGATCACCCTCATCTCCCTACCTCCGTAGCACGTCTTGTGGCTGAGCATCAGAATTACAATAGGAAGAGGAGAGTGTGAGCCTCTCATTGGCCATATCCCAGCTGTCGGTACATTGGTTCAGACTCGCATGGAGTACAGGAATCAAACATTCCGATCCCAGCAATCCCACCAGTGCCTAGCGAGATTGCAGACCTGCCAACTTGAATACAAATTTCACCGTGAGAGGAGGATGGGCCTTGAAGGAGGCAGGGCCTTGTGCTGAGAAATACATAAGCTGCACTTTTGCCCCCGCTCTCCTCCCAAAACTGCCCGCCCCCCCCCCAAAAAAAAAGCTGAGGCTGCTGCCAATGTCATGGGGTGTTTCCATACCCATTAATGGACGTCGGCAATTCAAAGCCTCTGAAAATGAGGTGAAAACCACTGTTTGCAGTGGTTTTCAGCTAATTTTCCCTGCCACCATGTGCTATCAGCTACTCACAGGGTGACCGTGTGATTGGAGCTGATAGTGTGTCACACGGTGGCATTGTGTGAGTTAACAGGTCTGAGATTGCAGTGTCCCTGTGTAGATGAATGTGGATTGCAGCTAAGGCACAGGTACACTTCCCGGGTGGATTGTTGTGAAGCTCCAAAGATCACATGTGAGTGCCTTCTCGCACCCTTTGGTAGATGAGCATTCTGGATCTTCAGTCATGCGCTGCAGCAGAGTCTTGACCCGGCGTCTGGCATTAATACTAATGTCTTAGGCCCAATTAATCTTTTTTTAAGTTCCGAAGGGTGAAGAGAAACACATTAAACCATTCAACACAAAATTACAGTGCAACCCGTTTATGTCACCCATTGAATCTCAGAGACAAACTGAACGCTTAAAAGATTTATTACAAATTCAAAGCCAAACATATAAAAATGACTCTCAAAAACATGCTATACAAGTCTAGAATTACCAAAGGTGAGTTAAAGCATAGAACAAAATTGAAACACAAAGGCGTCAAACAAACCAAGGTTTCAGTAGCAACAACAATACAGAAAATAAGGAATAATACTTGGTGCCCTGAGTTCAAGCTTTGGTTCTCCTGCCTGACCATACAACCAATATCTACCTAACTACTCCAATCAGCTACAGGAAACTCCAAAATGATCTAATTTGTAATATGAAAAATAAAGCAAAGTATCAGCATGGTAGAAACGTCAGTAGAAGTTTCAGCAAGAGAGATGTGTGTAGAATAAAGCCACATCAACCAAGCAGTAAGGAAATAGAGGTCTGGACCTCTCTAAGTTTCCAAAGGTCTACTCTAGTCAAAGGGCAAAAACGGCCTGAATCTCTAACTAGATAAAAACTTGAATCTTCTCAAACTTTAGATGGCTGACATCGCCACCAGTAACTTCCCATAGTCCATGCAAAGTCGTGAATAGTATCCTTCAATGAGGCTTTCATCTCTTGGTTCGGCCATCGGTACGACCTTGGATTTTTTCTTCAGTAATCTGGAGGGGGAGTTCTCCTGCACAACTCCTTGATAACACTCTCGTCCCTGTCTCCTGAAACCCCCTCATCAATGGCTAACAATAAGCTGTTCATTAAAAGGAGGCTTGTTTATGCACATGCAAGCAAATAAATACACAGCAAAAGCAAACTTTCACGTTGAAGATTAACCACAAGGAGAACATTCTCAGGCCTCATCTCAGCCTAAGCTAGCATAACCCTTAATGCACATTCGAATACATGATTGTACGTGCATTTCACTTAAACAATATAAATGAGGAATAACTATGAAAATGTGGATTAACTAAAAATCATAATATGCATTCATGAAATAATATTGCATACATGTGACTTGCACATGATCATTCTATGCCTCTACTTACACATGCATTTCAGTTCATGACTGTCTGTTTCTTCTCCTACATGAGTACATTTAAACACACATTATGTATGTTGTTGAATGGGTTTTATTTCCCCTTCTGGAACGCTAACGTCACAGCCAAGTTATGCTCTCTCAGTACAGCCTTATATTTTTTTGGATATTTTAATTATAAGGTGACATGGATAGAGTAACCATCTATTACCCTTAGAGATCGATCTGAACCTTTTGACTCTGATAGGACTGAGATAACGTCCTAACAATCAACATTAACAATATCAAATCAATAAACATCAATTTCAATTTTGGAGTCAGTAATTTATACGCACCATGACCTATGTGGCCATCAATCACCACACTAGTTTAGTAAAGGTGAAACATTTATTGTGCTTTAGATTAACAATGCTAAAGTCATGTAAATCAAATGCAAGACCAGTGACAGAGATACAAGAACAACACAGCTGACCAAATTTTCTGAAGAATCTTAGTTTAGACATTATTAAACTTTCAAGAACCACAAAAACAGGAATAATTGAAACAGAATACATTTAGTTATCGCAGATGAATTATTTACAATCAAATTATGTATAACAGTCAAATTTAGATTTTGGCATCCCTAACTAGTACTCTAATTTGATAAGCATGTTTGGGCTCCATACTAAAAGAAAAAGATGACAGAAATTAATTTGGAAAACATCTGCCTATGGCGCTAACCAAAAATAGCGGTTGGATTTTCTAAGGAGAGAAACATAAAAATCTGCAAGAAAAACAAATGCACATATGGTTATTTAACCAATAAACTGATCCAAGTTTCAGAAGTATTTTTCTTCATTTTGTGCACCAGCAATGATTGGCTTTTTTTCTTTTGCTCCTGATCAACAGTTTCCTCTCATAAATTACATTTAAACAGTGTAGAAAAGCCTTACCTATGCTTCCCTCCAAAAAACTAAAACTCAAGCAAGTACAGATATTGTAACATGAAACAAGACATTGTGCACTCATGTCTATTATTTAGTTCGTATGTGATTATCTCATCTCATCTCAGGAAACAAAAGCTACAAGCAAGGAACATAACTCTACACAGTGAACAAGTCACAAAGGATGCTTAAAGAAACATTGTTTTGCAGAGTTAACACTCTTTAGGCATCGTGCCTTTGGAAAATTACTAAAACATAAGGCCTTTAAACTAGTGCTAAGCATGAAGAATAAAACATTTCATAATATTTAAACTATTAATCCTTTTAGTACATATTAATGCTCATTTTTCAGTAGATTTAATTATATTTAAGCAAAATACATTTTCATTAGACATTGATTTTTATGTGAATGTATGTTGTTTGTGGTGTCCACCATATCAGTTGCACGTTTTTATTTACTAATACATTATTTCAGGTAGGCCTTTTGATACGTTATTTCACAATATATTTTAATGACACAATTTTTTATTAATAATGTTTGCACTCCAAACACTATTCCATTCTCTTACTGCCTGTGTATGTTAATTTGTAATTTTTAAGCAGTGGATTTTTTGCTGGGGTGCGGGTGAAAGGTAAATCCCATAGCATTCTAGATGTTTTAAAGCACATGATAAATAAAGATGTAGTTGATTACAAAGTAAAAGTACAACTGTCTCTTAATATAGATGTATATCCGCAGGATACAAAGAACAATCAAGACATTTACGTCAAGTGACAGTGATGGACGGCATCCCCACTCAAAAAATAGTTTTAGTACCACTGTCAGTGTCCGGATAATCGGCCCCAGAGAAGATCTAAGTAGAGTAAATATCTCTAGTAGGTAGTGCAACAGAAGGCCGTTCATGAAGATAGTTGCAGATCCACTGAAGTGGGTTGATACCAATGTGATTATCCATCGTATTTCACCCCACACCCACAGAACACGTTGAACACGGCACCTGCCATCTTGTGGCCAATGCAGCACCAAAGCAATATGGTTGGCTAAGTATTGGTTCCTCACTAGCATAAACATGTCCTTTTGCCAATTTGTGTGTCAATCACTTGGAACAAGTTAACTTAAATATACCACATCCACATGTACACAGTGCATCAAAGCCACAAAATCAGTAAGGAGCCCTTCAGGCTAAACAACTTTCATAAGCCAATTCATAGATGACCATGCACACATGCAGAACGACAGAATATAGAAAATCCATTTAGTGTAAGCATCAGTACTCAATGCAGTAACAGATACATCACAGGATCTTGCTGGCCACTATCTCATAAAATCCAACACTACGGAAGACATCAGGTAATTGCAGTGTTACTCTCCGCTATACTATATTATTATTTCCTATATGATTCTCTAAGATTTACAGGGCACCTGCATTCCAAAAGTGTTATGGTAGAAATGCCCTCTACAAATGCTTTTAACAATAGACACTTGTAGAGGGAAGTGCAGTGCTACACCAGAGTCAAAGATTTTCTAGAAGTCCAGCACTGGTGAGGCCAAATACCCGGGTTGCCAAATACCACCCCTCACTAGTATTGATTCCTTTTTCTTCTACCATTCTACCCTTTCTATCTCTATCTCATTCTTGCGCTTTTTTCACCCTTGCCTTCTCCTTTTGTCACTGTTTCCTTATCTTTCTCTTCTTACTTGCTCCGTCTTATGACTTTTTCTCTCTCTTGCAGGGAAGCGGGTCATTGTGTGATTATGAAAAATAGTCCTGGTCCCCAAAAATAAGTGCCTGTGCTCCCCCACTTCCTGTCAAAGGGATACATTATGTGCTCATTTATCTACCCAAACTGTGGCTATCTTGGCATTGGGGTTAATCCTGGCCTACCGTGAATCTCCTTGCAGTTCCTGTAGTGGGTGAGCCTTAGTCTGACTTGGATCTACAATAGACCTCTCAGAGAATGTGATGCTTGGATATTGTATTTGTATAGCACACACCCAGCCAAAGCCAAAAGAGTGCTGTACAAAGTCACAACCCCTGCGATTGGAAGGGTAGCTGAATTCGAAGAAAAAAAGTTAAACTGTGACTGTATTCATGACACAGTGACCTTAATGTGTTGTTCTTAAATGCCGCACATTAGGAAACGTCCAGATGGATATGGGGCTGTCATCCCACGTCTGGGGTACATAAATGGAAAAGCCTGGTCTCTCTTACTATGAAGATGTTGCAGTGCTCGTAGGTTGCCAAATACAATGAAAGATGCAGGGTTGAAAGCTCTCTGCTAATTGATTGATCCCTAAAGAGTTTCACGTAAGTAGGATCAGGCTTCTAAAGCACTGATCTCTTATCTCAACACAAAACTCGCTTCCACTTATGTTTCGGGCATGGTTGTTTTAAGTGTTTCACACCAGCAAGGAAGTGTCTTTTACGCATTGCAGGATACGTGGTAAATTCTCAAGTTATCCACTTGGGGCAATTTTAAATATAATGAATCTAACTTTAAATTCTTTACATAATCAACGATGGTCCTAAAAATTGGATATGGGTCGCACAGTTGTGGATCATTGGACACTGTTTTGTGTAGAAGAGGACATTCAACAGAAATGTTGTCCGTCTGCTTAATGCTGTTTGTAAGAGATGTGTAAACAGGCTGCCAGAGCTTCAGTGGAACTGACACAGATTGAGAGAGATCAAGCATGACATATAGGCCCTCATTACGACGTTGGCAGTCTTATCTGAAGACCACCGTGGTGGCGGCTTCCAAAAGATCACCCATGCTGGCGGTCTCACAACCTCTATATCACGAGTCACGGACAGAAGATCGTCCAAAAACATCCAAAAATCCAACACCACCAGGCCGCACGAGGAAGGGAAAGAAGAGATCCCACCACCAGCACGGCCATGCTCACAACATTCCACCTTCCAAAATATGACCCACAGATCAGCTCAGTGGTCCTTCCACGGTGGTGAACCATTGGAGGTGCCACCCGCCGCGCTAAAAAATACACCTCCAAAAGAACCCAAAGCCACATTGGACAGTACAAACACCCCACACATGAGACACATGCACACATCAGACACATGCACACACACCCCTACAAACCCCCCCACACACACATCCCACAATCCTTGGCAAAAAGGAACGATTCACACAGACCCGGAGATACTGCTGTACCCAATATATATTGCACACATACACAATTGGCACACACACAGCACAACTGCACACAAACACCACAGCCCACCACCACATCAACCGAAATACCCCACACACCCTATCACCAAACACATCACCCTTGTGCACAACACCCTCCTCCACAATCCACTTGACTACCACAATGTCCCCTCACAAGCACCCACGATTCACAGATGAAGAGTTGAGGGTCATGGTCGATGAAATTGTCAGAGTAGAGCTACAACTGTTCGGAGCACAGGTCCAGCATACACCCCTAGCCAAGAAAATTGAGTTATGGTGGAGAATCGTCGTCAGGGTCAATTTAGTGGGCAACCATCCATGCACAAGGGAGGATATCAGGAAGAGGTAGAATGACCTAGGTGTGAAGGTGCGTACCATGGCATCATGACACCACATTGCAATCAACAAGACTGGCGGTGGGCCCCCACCTCCTCTCCCAGAGTTCACATTGTGGGAGGAGAAGGTCTTGGACATACTGCATTGAGAGGGCCTGACAGGATTAATCAGAGGACTGGAGTCCGGTAAGTCACTAACACTCCCCTGCTACCACCGGCTCCTGTACAGCATGCATCCTCACCACCCTATCACTCCCTAATTCAACCCACCTCACACTTCCTCCCCCACCCAGTGCCCCTCCCCTGCATGCCACACCACCCCACTGCCACCATCCCCACACAGTCCACCCCTATTGCCCAGCTACCACTCACAATGGCAAGCACTATAACTCCCACAATGCTTGACTTCCCACACATGAAAAGCTGCCAGTCCCACTTCACAGTGGAACACCTGCACCTAAAACAATTGCACCAGCTGCAATAACTGGGTGCTTAAATTGCGTACCACTACATGGCAATGACAGGTATGCTATCCACAATCCACAACCCTCCATGGAGCATGGAACCAATTCCACAATCCATTACCCACTAACAAAGTCTGCAGTGCCGCATATGTCTGATTTGCATATGGCTGGGTCCAAACTGTAATGGCATGGCAAGCAAAAAAAAATTATTGATTATACCCAGATCTGTGACTGGGGTTGAATGTTTTATTTGCTCTGCATTCTGTCCATCATCTGTTGTTTTTTCATTTGTCGCCCCAAGTTGGAAGGGTATGCCGAGACGTGTGTGCCATGCTTGCTACACCACCAGATTCAAGCGAGTCTGGCTGATGAAGGGTGATACCCTGAAACCGGTCCCAGGATGCTTGTTTTTGGTCCAGGGAGGACCTGGCCTGGCACTTTGGGTTGGACTGTTCCCATGGGGAACAGGGTCAAGAGTGATTTACATATGGCTAGGTCCAAACAAGAATGACATGGCAAGCAAAAAAAATGATGGATTAAACCCAGATCTGTGACTGGGGGTGAATGTTTGATTTGCTCTGCATTCCGTCCATCATCTGTTGTTTTTGCATTTGTCGTTCCAACTGGGAAGGGTATGCCCAGATGTGGGTCCCGTGCTTGCTATGCCACCAGATTCAAGCTAGCCTGGCTGCTGAAGCATGATACCCTGAAACCAGTCCCAGGATACTTGTTTTTGGTCCAGGGAGAACCTGGCCTGGCAGTTCAGTCTGGACTGTTGCCATGGGGAACTGGGGCAAGACTGATTTGCATATGGCTGGGTCCAAACTGAAATGGCATGGCAAGCAAAAAAAATTATACATTAAACCCAGATCTGTGACTGGGGATGAATGTTTGATTTGCTCTGCATTCCGTCCATCATCTGTTGTTTTTGCATATGTCAGTGCCATCACGGCAAAGCAAGTCAAGCCACTGTATGCATCATACAATGATACGAACAAGTACACCTCCACAATGCAACTCTCTCCCTCTCCATCCCCAGGTACCCTTGCCACTGCCACCCTGCAGAGGATGCCAGATACAGACAGCCCTCCCCAGGATGGAGGGCCCAGTGAGGACTACAGCTTTGGATGTCTGGACATTGACGACTTACCTGGCCCATCTGGGACATCTGGTCAGTCCACTACCACCAGCCTCACCCTGTCCACATGTGAACCCCCACCCCTGTGGTAACAACAACACAGGCAACCCCTCGTCCCCAAACCTGTGTCCCAAGGAATGTTCAAACAGCAGTGTGCCCCGCATTACAGGGAAATGAGTCTACCCCTCACACCGAAGACGAAGAAGGTCCTGGTGTAGCTGGGAGTGGGCACACAGTGCCAGGGGCACAGCCACAGGGGAGCCAGAAACAGTGGGAGGGCATCTGTTCACCGAGGGATGAGGCCCCCAAGGGAAAGGACTGGCCAGGAGGCCATCTCCCAAGTCCCGGGAGCATACCAGCAATTCCAGGACTTGATGGGCCAGATAGGTTGCAGGAGAACCAGAAGCTGCAGAGAGAATACCACCAGAAAGCCATGCAGCAATGGCAGGCTCACAGTGCCACCATGGCCTCCATAGCAGGGGTGCTAAAGGAACTCGCATCCATCCAGCGTGTGTCCTCCTCCCACCAGCAGGCCCCTTCCACTAGCCACATACCAGCTATGCCATCCACTTCCCCCTCAGCCAGTGGAATGGAGGCACTTCCAGAGGACCCCCAGGCACTAGCACCCCTCCCTCTGTAGCTGAGGAACCCCCCGCAAACGAGGTAGTCTATCCAGACATCCTGCAGGAGCTGATGACAAGACCACTGCCAGGAAGTGAGACATTCTCCCTTGTGTGCATTTCCCCATGGTCCTTTGATTCTGGACCTGTACTACCTACAGCTGGGCAAACTGCTCTGATGATTTCAACCACCATGACCCCACTCATCATCCATTGCACTGCTTACCTGTATTTATTGTAACAATAAATTAACTGTTGTAGAATATATCAGCTTACTTAAACCACTGACCAGCAAAAGTCTATAAGATGAATGGAAGGGAGAGGCACGTGCAGCAAGCGTGGTAGTAGAACAGACTCATCCTCAAATCCTGTGTCAAGGGAGACACCAATCAAGGCAGGAACCAGAATAGCGCCATCAAAATTACCTACAAATAGAACAAGACAGGGACAACCATCACAATAGGAGTCACTGCTGTCCAGCCAACACACATGCAGTACATTGTGTTCATCCCTAGTGCGAGTACCCAAGTGGCATGTGAACACAAATGACCACAGCAGATCCACACATTTTCTAGACATCCATTCCCAATGGTCTATTTCTCACAGCTCTCAGTACCCAACTAAAGCCGAGTTCTACTGTCAAAATGAGTTACCTATCAAATCCGTCCAATGTGTACAGTGAGGATAAGTTGCTATACTGTTGACACAACCTTGGTTGCCAGTCCTTCAGCAGTTTACACTGTACTACTTGGACTATACATCGTGGCCATTCCTTTGCAGATGTGATGGCAGCCAACAGCACAGTAAACATAGCACTGACATATGAACAGTGACACCTCCCCTGATAGGCAATACGTCATTGCCACAAACTCGGACAGAGGGATAGTGCACTTAACACCTCCACTGATGGCACACACCAGGATGAGCTATGTCACAAGGCAGACGGGAGTACAGTTCACCTACAAGACACTTGACACATAGCTGTAGATCATTGGAAGTATTTTTGGATCAACTTTGTCCTAGCATCATCTGCCTCCTCATCAGTGTCTATGTCGCCATCATCGGCCACAGATCCAGCTGCCACCTTCTAAACATCCAGTATTGGTATGTGACATCTCAGAGGCAGATTGTGCAGCATGCAGCAGTCAACTATGATCTGGCAGACCTTCAGTGGTCTGTAGAGAAGGGCAACTCCTGGGACGTGTAGACACAGAAATCTGGCCTTTAGCAGGCCAAAGGTCATCTCAGTGACACACCTAGCCCTGCCGTGGACCTCATTGAAACGGGTTTCACCATCTGTTGTTGGATATCTCACTGGTGTCAGCAGCCATGGTAGGTTAGGATAGCCGGAGTTACCTGTGTGCACAAAGGTTGGACTGATCACAAAACCGGTAGAGACACAGGGTAGAATGTGACGAGAGGTGTCATAACAGTTGCACACATACTATTTGATACATACCAAAGAGCCAGACCCTCTCTCTCTCTCTATAGTTGTGCCATCATGTGTGGCACATTGCTGTTCCTCAGGATATAAGAGTCATGCACAGATCCAGGAATCTTGTTAGATGTACTTGTCAGCGAGACACACCACCTGGACATTGATGGAGTGAAAGCTTTTCCTGTTCCTGTACACTTGATCATTCACCCTGGGAGGTACGAAAGCAATGTGGGTGCTATCAATGGCCCCTATCACATGAGGGACATGTGCCATAGCATAGAAGTCTGATTTAACAGTGTCCAAATCTGCACATTGGGGGAACCTGATGTAGCTTTCCAGGTGTTTCAATAAAGCACACAGTACATCGTTGAACTCTATACTGAACATAGGCTGTGACATCCCTGCTGCCAAGCCCACTGTCATCTGGACCAAGTCTGAGGCAAGGAAGTGTAGGACAGATAAGACCTGTACTGTGGGAGGGATGGCATAGGGATACGAATGGGTGGCAAGAGATCTGGTTCCAACTGTGTACACACTTCTATGATGGTCTGACAGTTCAGATGATAGGTCTGAATAATGTGTCTCTCTTTCAGGGTAGTAAGGTGTACTAGTGGCTGGTATACCAGTGCAAATCTCATTCTCACCATTGCACAGTATCTGGAAATATGAGCGAGGAAAATCCACATGAAGATGTCATCAGTTAGCATGAACCTAACACTTTACATGTACCTTGGTAACACACACATTTGGTTAGGCCATCTACAATGCTGCAAGTGACTGTACATGTTGTGTCGTAGTTATCAGTACACACACTTGACTATTTGTGAATGTCACATGTGTGAACCTTGCTATGATGTATGAACATGGTTAATCTATACACGTCACTAAAAATCATACATGATGCACTTATCATTCACCTACAATACACTAGCTACATGTAAAATGTCAGATGCCTGTCCTGCAAGAACAGGACAGATGGAAGTGACCTAATTCTGCCGGTGTTAGTCGTCATTGCGGTAGGCGGTCGCAACCGCCGTGCAACTCCTCATTGCCTAACATTGTTTCCTATGGGAGACTGCGACCAATGATGATCACCGCCGGCGGTGACGGTCATGTATGCAGCGACCGTGACTGCCATTTTGTGTTGCATAGCTCACTTGACTCCTGACACTCGTGCAAGCAAGACCTCCACTGCGTGAACTGCTGTGTTCGGTCTCTGGGAGCCATTATGCCGCCTTCTGCAGGAGATAGGGCCCCTGCCTTCACCAAGGAGAAACTGGAAAAGCTTGTTTACGGGGTCCTACCCTGTAAGGACAGTTGTATGGGGCACCAGAGCAGCAGGTGAGTCCAGTGTTCCTGTCCTCTCTGATGGTGATGTGTGTGGGGTTGAAAGGCTTGGAGATGACGCACACGGAGTTGATGCATGCAGATGGCAAAGGATGCAGAAGTGCCATAAAGACACGTTTGAGTGGTCATGAGATGTGTCTGATGTGTGAAGTCCACTGCTGTTGGTGTGATGCCACGCTACATGACTTTCTCCTTCTGTCTGTGTCACCCATGCAGGTCAGCGCCCATCAGAAGAAGGGGATTGTGTTTGCCATCGTCAAGCAAATGCGGACCCTGGGGGTCCATGCCCAGCGGAGCACCCACTGCAGAAAGCAGTGGCAGGACCCATGTCCTCCCAATGAGGGAGGGTTGCCCATTGGACCCTGACCCCCCCTAATGGCCCTCATTGTGGCGGTGGCCTGCCCTGAGGTGGATAGGCGCTTGAGGGCAGCGCAGCAGCCACAAGGGGGTAAGTACACACTCACACTTCCCTAATGGTAGGCATGTATGGGTTTGGGTAGCCTTCTAGGTAGATCATTGGTAGTGCCACATCGGCTATGGGTATTGGCCACCCTGGCAGGAATTTCATCGGTTATGTTTGCCAGATCCATGCAGAAGGTGACTCATGCAGGTAGGAAAAAAAAATTGGGATATTGTCTCCTGACATTTGTCATCTTTTGGGTGACCAGCTCCTTCCATCAGCATCAGTATATCTGCGATGTCAGGGCATTGCCATCACTAATAGTTTGCCACTATGACAGAGGTAATTGGTACAATCTCAATCAACTGTCTCAGATTGTAGGCATAGATGGCTGCAGAGGCAAAACGTGACTGGCCACATCATCGATGGATTTTTTGGCATGCTACCTTGTCATGCAGGAATCTGTAGACTAAAGAGTACAGGGTAAACAGCAATGGGTGTGTGCCAAGTACTGTGCATTGTATGACCCTTCAAGTTTTCAAAGGTGCTAATGTTCCCACATTATTTGGATTAGAGTGCATAGCTTCTGTTTCCCCTCTGATTTCCCAAAGTTGAGCATTACAGTGTAAAGGTATACAATGGCATGGCATACCAGCAGTTCATTTGGTTGTCAGTCTGTGTGAATGATGTGTAGGTATTGACCCATTGCACCCTTTCTTTCTCGCCCACCCTCCATCCCTCCCTCTCCTCCTCTGTCTTTGTGTACATCAGCATCATCAGGCGAAGGAGAAGGAGCACTGGCTAGTGGGGAAGCTGCAGCCCACGGGACCCAGGAGGCTGAGTCCAGCGGAGCCGAGGCGACCAGTGGGACAGAGGACAAGGGGAGTGCCATGGGGAGACTGGATTTACAACATCCTCTTCAGATTCCTCCTCCGATGGTCACTCCCTGGTAGTGGCAGACCCAACTTGGACCAGCCCAGCACCATCCATACCCACCACCCCCCTTACCAGCACTGCTCACCCTGTAGCTCCCCACCCAGTTGCCCATGCCCGCTCACCTAGGAGGGTGGGCATCTCCTTTGCCATAGGCGCCCCTGCCCTTGCCAGCCCGCTGCCCTCAGTGAGGAGCCTTTTGACCTCCTGAGGTCCATATCTGTGGGACAAGTCAGCCATTGTGAATGCCATCCATGGTCAGGCATCACAGATGCAGCAGACCAATGCCTTCCGGTGCCCTGACTGGCCTGCAGAGATCCTTTCAAGCTCTGCCCTTTTCATTGATGGCAGCCAGTGTTCCTTTGTCATCCTTCCCTCCTCCAGCGCTACCTGTGCTCAATCCCACACCCCTCTCCCCACATCCATTCAGAGCACAAAGTCAGACCAGCTTTCATCCACCTCACCAGACATGGTTTGCAAAGACAAACACAGGCACCACAAGTCCCACCTCTGCCATGCACACAGCCAACAGACACATGCACACACAACAACATCAACTCCCTACACAGACTCACTCCTCTCTCACAGTCACTACACCGCTCACACCTACTTTCACCACATCATCACTCCCAGATTCATCAACAACATGCCCACTGTCACCACAATAGCAGACCTGCATACATTGACCACATGTGCACTCACCATTACTAATGACACCCCCACATGCAGCACATCCCCCTTACCTGCAGGCTTGGTGGTGTTGTGTGTGGATGTTTCTGACAGTGGCGGTGGTGGGTGTGTGTGCGGTGTGGTGTGTGTATGACATGTGTATGTTGGCCGTGGTGTGTGTTGTTTGTGTGTATGTAGATGTAATTGTTGGTACGAGTGTATGTTTGCATGTGTGTGTCGGCGTGGTTAGCCATGGCAGGGTTGTGTGTTGTATGTGGGTGTGTACTAATGGCCTTCCCTCCAGTGTGTGCTAGGTGGGTGTACTTACAGGTGTTGTATGGCCAGCAGGAACAGTGGGAAGACTTCCAGTTCGGGTTCCAAGGCAGCTGCAGACGTGTCTGCGTTCCTGAAGGTGAGTGTCTCCTTTTATGTTGGTCGTTTCCACCAGCATTTTCATGGCGGTGAGACTGCTCCAGAAATCCTGCCGGTGTGCTGGGTCGTAATATGGTTGGCGGAAACATGTCCCTGACTGACTGGAGATGCCTACCGCTGGCTGCGGCGGTCTGCCCGCACTAGTGATACTAGCGGTGTTTTGGCTGTGTTCTGTTGGGAACGCCGCCATGGTCATAATATGGCGGTCTTCACCCAGCGGTGGTGCGACCGCCATTGCCACAGTGACTTCAGAGGTGTCCAACGTTGATTCACAATGTTCAGGATCTGTGAAAGACTCTCAGGACATACATTTGGGACCCATAACCTTAATTTCAATAAGAATCATTTATGTACTTAGTGGTTATACTGAAACCCGAACTTGTAATTGATTCTTCTGGAATGTTTTTTTTACTCCTCTGCCGAAAATTATGATAAATCGGAAACTCGATAAAAGACAATTGTTATTTATATGGTTTCTTATTCAGGCTTTTTCATTCAGTGTTTAGGTTCCGAACAGAGGTATGCGAAATTATCTATTTTTTTCTGATATTTTAGGAAATTTTGCAGAAACATGGTTAGCCAGTGTCTCAAGTGTAACTTTTATGTAAGGGAGCACTTCGGTTTTAAAGTAATGTACAATTCCTGTAGTATATCGGTATTTAGTGGAAAATTGTAACCAGAATTCACAGATTTTGTCCAGGCCTTGTGGAATATATATATATATATATATATATATATATATATATCTCTAAGGTTCTTCCTGCTGTGATAATGCACGATCTCTATAGAGAAGAGTTCATGCCATGACTATTTTATTTGTAGATGTTGTGATCACAACACCGGAATTGGAGATGGGTACTACTGAAAAAAAAAACAATTTCTTTACTTCTGCCCCGTGTAACCTAGAACTGGTTCTGAACTCCGGCTGCAGTTGCTCATTGTGGTTGAATTTAAAATATGTAGGTTTTGTAGTGTTGAGTCTTGATATAAACATGCATCATGTTTAATTATATGTTACACAATTGCACATTTTACTGACCATGGCGTCTTTTTAATTCTCCTCCAGGACAGCTGTGGGTTTTTAAACACCACAGTCGCAATTTATGTAAAACACCTTACTGTGAACGAACCTGTGCTCACTCGGAATAACACAGTGAGAACACCTTCATTGAAATGTTGTAGGTTTAATGGCGATGTACGCTTATTTTAATTAGACATAATTACTGCTAAAACTTTAACTGCGCGCCTTTCTGTAATCATTTCGCTGCTGCAGTATTTCGAAAATGTGTGTCTGGCGCCTCCATGGTACATCTAGATGTCACACAGAACTTCTTTTTCTGAGCACTAGGAGGAGGGATATTTTTGGGGGGCAAAATAAGCCAAACCTGGGTGCTAGTAAACCTGGGTGCTAGTGGAGTGCACGGATTTGCAGGCACAAGTGCTCTTTGCAGGAAGGTAAGATTTAACAGGCTGCTAAATGTGCCTCAGCTAACCACAAGCATGCGATACCTTAACTATTAACTGGCGTGAAAAGAACTGAGTGCTTGTTGTTGAGCAAAAAGCCAGGAACCTGAGGGAGGCTTGGGACCAGGGCTCCTCACACCAAGGGTCGCACGTGGAAGAGACTGGATGGGTTAAGCCACTGAGGGAACAAGGACTTGCCCTGGACCGGAAACTTTGTGAGAAGGGATCAAGATGGCCTGTCTGTAATTGAATGCGAAGCAAATACAGAACAAGTCCCCACGTACCTGTTTATGAGTCATTCTTGCAGTTCATGATAAGAGAATTGCAAGAACAACTCTTTGCCTCATGACTGAGACTAACAATCAGTGGGCAATGTGGGCCAGTTGTGAATCCATTAGTCTTTAAGTCCATCAAGAGCTAAACCGAGCCTATCATCTTTTTGCACCTAGGCCACCAAAGAGGGCATGTTGGAAAGCATTTTGAGTATAAATAACCTGGGTGAATTAGTGCTATAGGGCTCTGTATAGGACTGAATGGGGACACTGGTACCAACCACACACTTTGGACTCCTTTTTGTAACAGGGTCCATCATGTCTACTAGAAACACACTCTGCATGTGCAAACATAAGTGTTTGGAGGCAGCATTTGTTGCTGGATTACTAAGAACTACAAAACAGCCTAACCAGGATTCTCCTCGAGACCCTTAGCTTACATGCATTCTGCATGAAGGAAGGTGTTGGTTTTACATTAAACCATGGTTTGTTTTTGTTGCCCCACAGGAGTTGGGTACTTGCGATCTTAAGTTGAGTTGATAACATGGTTGGTGCTTTCTTCTGGTTTTAGGATCTGTTGATTCTGCATTGATCCTCTACGAATCCCTAGATACTTCACCTATACATTCCCTCATTGTGACCTTCTGTAATTGGTTAAGTTGCTGGCTTTAGGGCATGAAGTTATCTTGCATCCCTACTTGACTAAAATAGTGTTCACCTTTCCGCAATTTTCATACCGGTAGCTTTCGAAGCACTTAGATGGCTGAATTTAGGCCAGTGGTGGCAGGTGGTCAGCGCCAGCACCTATTTTTGGGAACCATAGCTTATTTTTTATCATCAGGCAATGGCCCAGCAAGAGAGAGGTAGAAAAGGATGGAGGAAGACACATATAGGAAAACAGTGACAAAGGGTTAAAGCAATATAAAAGGGCCCTGCACTAGTGATATAGACAGGAACTATAGGGTGTAGTACAAAAAGAGTTGAGGTGGAATCAAAATCAGCCAGCTTTGGTAGTTGGCGATCAGAGCATTCAACAGCACTGGCAGCAGACTACCATGAAACTCTTTGGGAACCTGCACTTATTTTATTTCTATTTAAAAATGTATTTTGCACTGGTTCAATGTGTGGCAATAATAAACTGGACCATATGGTTTATCTTGCAAATACATTTACCTTTTATATACAATACCATCTTCCATAGTGCGTACTGCTGGAGACTAAGGGCCACATGTACAAAGATCCGGTTTTGCGACTCGCAAACTGCGAGTCTTAGCGACTCGCAAAACTGGATGTACACAAGTGTACTTTACACTGTTTGCGATTCCCAATGGGGTCACAAATGACCTACCTCATGAATATTCATGAGGTAGGTCGTAATTTGTGACCCCATTGGGAATGGCTGCCCTCACAGGGATGGTGTCTTGCTGGAGACAGCAGACCACCATGTCTGTGACTGCTTTTAAATAATGCATTTTTTTGTTTTTTAAATGCAACCCGTTTTCCTTAAAGTAAAACGAGATGCATTTCAAAAACAAAAATGAAAAGTTTTGTTTTCATTTTTTCAGAGCAGGCAGTGGTCCGTGGGACCACAGCCTGCTCTGAAAAAATATTTTTGCTGCTATTCACAAAGGGGAAAAGGGGTCCCCTGGGGACCCCTTCCCGTTTGCGAATGGGTTAGCACCAGTTTGAAACTGGTGCTAAATGCGATTGTTTTGTGACCGCATTCACGGCCACATAACAATGCTACATCGCGATGCGCCTCGCAATTAGGAAGGGAACGCCCCTTCCTAATTGCGACTCGCAAACCTATTTTGCGATTCGATAAATCGATTACCGAATCGCAAAATAGGCTCTGTCCATACCAAAATGTTTTTTTCCTGTCGAAACGGTCCAATTCTGCGAATCGGACCGTTTGTGACAGGAAAAATGGTACGTACATGTGCCCCTAAATCCCTTTCCTGAATTTCGTGCACTTTTCTCACCTTATCTGCTCTCACGTTTCCATGACAGACATCACATCAGCCAGAATACTTTCTGTCTATTGTTACTCTGGTTGCTTTAAGCACTGTTGCTAGTCCAGTTTGGTAAAGGCGTCTTTTTTGTGTAACTTGCCTGTCTTTTGAGTACACCGCAGTACAGCACCTTAAATGTCACCTGATCAATCCTACGTGTTTCTTTCGTATATAATTCTTTCTTACTTTACTTCAGCTCATAACAGTCCTTAGCGCCAACTATGGTGGTGGCTTACAGCTACAACATGAAGGGTTGTTTGAAGCATTTCAAATGAAAAGGTGACTTTTGAAATGAAAAATATGGATACAAAGATATGATAGCGGTTATGTGAGCAAAGAGGCTTCCTAGGTGTAAGGCGTCCTCCCAGGACAAGATGTGTAATAAGGTAGTATTTAAAATGAAGAATTCTGATTATGGACATTGCATAAGCAAAAACAAAGGTGCTACTGCTTACTACCTGAATCTGACAACAAATCTGACGCATTTAGGTAGTAAACATCCCTACTTCTACTCAAGTAATTTGTCACCCTCTCACTACCCTTCTCCAAGTGAGACCTGTTTTCTTGTGTATGTTGAGTTGGAGGATGTTTCTCCAGGAACTAAATGCAAGAGCATTTTTTCTCCCCTGTGCAAATACCTGGCCTATGCCATGAATGCATGCCAGAAAGCTTGTGAAATCACACAAGGTGGCCAGGCGTACTTCAGCAGAGAGCGTAATGTGTCTTTTCGTCAGATGTGCCAACTAGATCATTGAGTGCCAATTCGGTTTGCGTGATGGGTGTTAATGGTGTTTACTTGTTTTGTCTCATGTTTGATTTTAATAACATTTGGAGAAGAACTTGGCTCTGGCTGGGTTCCATCAGCAGCCAAAAGCCAGGTAAAAGGCAGTGTATACCACGTATTGGTTGAGATATATATATATATATATATATATATATATATATATATATATATATGTTTGGCAAATGCGCAGTGCAACCGCTTCATACAGAGAGGTGGGACCATGGTCTGCGTTCACTCTATTTTCAAGTTATAACATTTATAATAATGTAGCTCTGCAATGCTACTTTAAAGCACTGTCAAAAAAAGCGGTATGATTTCTCTCACAACTTAGTTAACCTTTTTAATGTTCTCTTTCTAAAGCAGACACGTTTCTTATTGTCAAATAAAACACATACCTGGGGAGAGAACGTGCAGAGAAAGGTTACCACTGTTTGTCTTCAAGAGAAGTGTGTGGTAAATCTTGGTGTCATTCTTGGAGTATTTGAGTGACGATTATGTCAACTAGAGAAGGCTTCTATGGGAATACTGGTACTCCTCTTCAAGCCTGTGGTGAACTGAACTGCACGGAGCTGGGGACTTGTGTGGAGAGGTTCCCCTGTATGACTTGTTTTTCATCAGTAAGAAAGCAAGCAGGTTCTGGGATACTCGGTAGAGCAGGCGAAAATGGCAAAAAAAAAACTTTAATATCTTTGTTGCAGAACTAAAGCTCAGAAAGTAAAATGGACAACAAACACATATTCAAAATTATCAGGATATATTCATAAAAGGGTAAGATATCTCTGCAAAAAACGCCTCATAAAACTCTTTTACATAATTAAGATTTCACTCTGACATTAAAGCGACAACCTGAGAAAACCAAAAGTGCACACCTCGATTGTTGCTTCATCAAATCACATCTAATCAAACATCAGAGGTAGGTGCGGAGTATAATTGTGGATATATGGCTCCCTAGGCTAATTTACCCATCCTAAATTGGCTAGCCTCCTTCACTCTTCTGGATTGCAAACCTGACACCACTGATTGCACCAAATATCTAGATGTCACCCTGCAGGAGATCACCAGCCTTTGCAGCTGCAAAAGCAACATGGAAAAGAATGCACAGTTTCAATTAAGGTTATTTTGAGGAATAGCCTCTCATCATCACAATATGGCTAACCTCCTCCCATGATGTTTTCAAGAAAGACGTAAAATATACTTAATTACACACCTTTAGTACTAGGTTATCACTCTAACTTCCTAAGAATTGCCTATTTCTCAATCACTCTGAAACTCCTTACTCGGTTATCCCAATATTGTGCATAAGAGTAAATTGCTTAATTTGAGTTTAAGTTTTGTTTGACATCTCCTAAAGTTCTCTGTTATTGCTTTGCAACTATGGCACACACATATCTCTTGCACATCTTGTACGACAACAGTCATGTAATTTCGATTCAAAGTTTCTCTCTGATGACCCCACAACAGGTTAATGATCATTTTCTCTCTAAATGTTCTTGCTTACTAATGTATTCTATGTCATGTCCTATGATGTGTCATATGATATGGACCTAGTGCCACAAGATTCCTTCTTAAAATCTCTAATGTTGCTGGGAAACTTGGAATTGGAATTTTGAGATAGAGAGTTATGGAATGGAAATTGTCCAAGTTAATGAATAGATAATCTAGATTTCATTAAAGAGACACTGAGGCTAGCATTATGCATTAATATCCTTGAATGCCACTCCAAGCAGCAGTCTTTTAAAGAACACAAAAGAACATTCCAGAATAGAACTCTTAACACATAAATAGTCCATGAACAGAATACTCTTCACCTTTTAATTGCCAATCCAAGCTTCACCCAGTAAGTCCAGATCTCACACCATCTGCACACCACAAAGACGTCCTCGGTTGTTCTCTACAAATCAACACAAATATTAGTTTCTTTCCATTAAATTACTCATACTCCAAATAATCAAAATTAACTTACTAAAAACATCCATTGTAATATTTCTTAAATAATAAATCAACTTTAAACCACCCCTTTCAGCTAATTCATGATATATATATATCTATACACACACTTTTTTTGTACTCATGAATTAAGGGAGTGGAGGGTGGATAATGCTAGGCTCCTGAAATTTAGATTCTCTATTCATTACACTTGGAAAATCGTCATTTGATTACAAGACTGGAGGCTATCATTATGCCTGTTGATAGTCTTCCAACACTATTTCAGTCATATGCTCAATTGGGCTTACAGCAATGTCTTAAAAAAGTTTCAGTATTTGACTAATCATCAGCTTTTAATATGTCTTCCAACCTACCACCCTTCCAAAATGCCTTACTGGCCATGACATCTCTCATGGAATGATGAGTAAGGTTTTGTAAATCAATGCCCGCCTCTTGCATTGCATTGCCCATTGCATTCATCTAGCAATAGTTGCTGTTGTCACAGTGTTATAAGGTTTTACCAAAGAAATTAACAATTGATTCTTTTCATGAGATCTCAAGTCTTAGTTCAGTTCAAGTCTTGTATTCCTTCAAACATCATACCACACAACGTTCTTTACATGAGTCAAATTTTGGATAAAAAATAGTTTCCAACATCATTTTTATTGTTTTCATTATCTCAAAAGTTACCCCAAAGGGATCAGAAAGTTTATCACTTACCTCCAAAGCCTTCACATAAGATATTTTACTACAGGAGGTCAAGGACAATAAAGACGCCAGTTTCATTGATAACTTCCTAAACCCCAAGTACTTGTTACTAGGCCATGAATTAAACAAAGAGAGTTCTCTGTTTACATACCATAAAACCTTATAGCTCACCACAGGTGGTCTCCTCAACCTGATGCTTTTCATAACTCTACAGACCAAAATTTTATTGCCTACCCTACGACCGCCAACAAGATTAAGACCCACAAAAACAGCTGACCTATAGTAATTAATGGCCCTGTAAGACAAACCTCTCTCAAACTGTTTTACTAAAAAAAAATCACTGCATTCACAACAGGTGCATCCACTGGATCCATACCTCTTTTTGGGCACCAACAGTCCCACATATTCCAGATTCTCCTGGATCAAAAAAACAACTGTAATACCTCTGAGTCAGGTAAGTTAATCTGCTGGCAAATAGGTCCACATCTAAACGGCGCATATCTTACCTATTTTCAGAAAATATGATCTGTAAAGCTTCCAATCTGAAATGTCTCACAAATTCCTTGAATTCCAATCCACAGCAACATTGTCCTTCCCAGGCAACTATACTGCTCTCAAACTGATCTTTCGCTCTACAACAAAAAAAAAACAAATCTCCTTTGCTAAATCAGAAAGAGCACCGGATCGAGAGCCCCCTAACCAACTTATAGAAGTTACTGCAGAAACATTGTCCATCTTCAACTGTACTACGCTGTTCTTCAAAACATTCTTGAAACTCATGAGCACATATAAAGCTGCCATCATTTATAAACAGTTGGTATGAAATTTGTTTTCCAAATCTGACCATAAACCACCAGTCTCCTGAGCACCCAAGCGGGCACCCCAACCTGAAAGGCTTCCATCTGAATCTAAAACAAAATCCGGCATGCACCCAAAAATTGCTAGTCCATTCCAAGCATCAAGATTGTCCAACCAACAACCTAATTCCTTCTTTACCTCCAAAGCCAGACATATTCTGTCTCCATACCACAAGCCTGCTTGTAGAGCTCATGCCTTTAACCTTTGATGAGCAAAATAATGCAACGCTCCTGGAAAAAACTCTTGTATTGAAGATGACAGCAAACCCAGCAATCTCACCACCTCTCTCAAAGTTAAACTTTCCTTTAGAAACACATAACAAATCTCTTTTTTCATCTTGTTCACCTTCCTTACTGGTAAACACAATATCACCTTCACAGTATCTATTGAAAAACCTAAAACCTCCAAATCAGGGATGGACTCAGAACAGACTTTTCTAGATTCATTATGAAACCTTAAGATTCCAGGACCTCCTGCGTCAACTGTAGATCACTGACAAGCTGGTCCACACTCTGGGAAATTATTAAAATGTTGTCCAAATAAACAATCAAATGCACTCCTCTCTCTCTCTCTCTCTCTCTCTCTCTCTCTCTCTCAGAAAAGCAACCACTACTCTTATGACCTTGGTGAAACACCAAGGAGCTGAAGATAAACCAAAAGGGAGACAACAAAACTCAGATATTGGACCTTTGCATCTACATTGAAGATAAACCTGGCTGTCCTTGGACATTGGGATAGAAGAATAAGCATATTTGAAGTCTAATTTTCACGTTCCTTAACAACATGTTCCTCAACAGATGGATACCCTCCATCTTGAAATGTCTGTATACCAGGAATCTGTTCAAGTCCCTTAAATTTATTGCAGGTCTCCATCCTTTTTTTTTTTTTCTCTACTAAGAAAAGGTTGCTTAAAAACACAAAGGCCCTCATTACGACCCTGGCGGTCGGTGATAAAGTGGTGGTAATACCGCCAACAGGCTGGCGATAATTACTGCCAAATTCTGACCATGGCAGAAAGATCTCCGAAAGACAGCCAATGCACCACACCAACCGCCAGGGTGGAAACAACAGCCACCATGGCAGTAGCTGCCTTCAGCCAGGCGGAAGTCAAAGATCCGTCCACCATATTACAACAACACAATCCGTCACCTTTTCCGGGGCGGTACCAATGACATCAAAAGCCTGGCGGAAACAGACCTCAGAAGTGAAAGGACTCACCTTTGGAGACACAGGGAAGAACCACTCCACCATGGAACCAAAACTGCATGTATTTCCGATGATATTCTACGTTGTGCTCCACCATGAACACCAAAGCCGGTGAAGACGACGATGGTGAGTACAGCCGCCTAGCACACAAGGGAGGGGGGAGGTAAAAGAGAGTGAAACACATGTACAACACACACACCATACACACAACCAGATGTACAAGAAAACAAGTTAATCCCCCTAAACCAGCTGAATAATGCAAGGACAAAACAAAGTTACCAAAGTGATTGTAATAAGATCAACACAGTATAAATAATAATTTAGGCAATGTAACAGATATTTACAAATTTACAGAACAAAGGACACTGGCCAGTCCTCAGTTTGCGTGGGCCACATGACCACAGCCCAAAGTCCAAGGCCCCACTTGTCACCTGCATTAACACAGAGAGAACACTGCAGGGGCATCAGTTGGTAAACAGGCAGGCACCTCAGGGGGAGGGGTGGGGGTACCTCAGCCGGGACCTGAAACAAGACCACTGGTTCTGGAGGGGGCAACATGCCCTGTGCTTGGCCCTGGGGAGTGATAGGGCACAGTCCCTCTAGTGGGTGTCTTACCCACTGGTTCTGGAATGGGCAACATGCCCTTTGCTTGGTCCTGTGGAGTGATAGGCCACAGTCTCTCGAGTGGGTGTCTTACCCACTGGTTCTGGAAGGGGCAACATGCCCTCTGCTTGGTCCTGGGGAGTATTAGGCCATGGTCTCTCGAGTGGGTGTTCTACTCTCTGGTTCTAGAGGAGGCAACATGCCCTGTGCTTGGTTCTGGGGAGTGATAGGCCACAGTCTCTCGAGTGCGTGTCTTACCAACTGGTTCTGGAGGGGGCAACATGCCCTTTGCTTGGTCCTGGGGAGTGCAAGACCAGTCTCTCAAGTGGGTTTCTTATCCACTAGTTCTGGAGGGGGCAACATGCCCTGTGCTTGGTTCTGGGGAGTGATAGGTCACAGTTTCTCGATTGGGTGTCTTACCCACTGGTTCTGGAGTGGGCAACATGACCTGCGCTTGGTCCTGGGGAGTGCAAGGCCACAGTCTGTCGAGTGGGTGTCTTACCCACTGGTTCTAGAGGGGGCAAAATGCCCTGTGCTTGGTCCTGGGGAGTGATAGGCCACAGTCTCTCAAGTGGGTGAAAACCCCACTGGTTCTGGGGTGGACAGGCCACACAGCAGCCCATGAACGTAGGATTACATTGTGTCCGCCGGTGGTGACGGCTGCACTGTGTTGGTGGGAGGCTCCTGTATATCCCCTGCACCCTTGGACGGATGCACTGTGGTTGTGTTGCTGGTGGTGGGAGGCTCCTGCACCCTCGGACGGATACACTGTCATGGTGCTGCTAGTGGTCGGAGGCTTCAGAACACCCCTTGCACCCTCAAATGGATGCACAACCATGGTTGGTGGTGGGGGCTCTGTCACAGCTGCTGGTGCAGGCTCCTTGCCCTTCCTGCCTGCTGGTGCAGGCTCCTTGCCCTTTGTGGTGGCAGGTGCAGGCTCCTTGCCCTTTGTGGTGGCAGGTGCAGGCTCCTTGCCCTTCTTGCCTACTGGTGCATGATCCTTCCCCTTTAGGCTGACTGGTGAAGGCTCCTTCCCCTTCAGTAAATGTGGCCTGGATTATTTTCCACCACGAGTAGGTGCTGATGGAACTGGGCCTGTGGACTATGTGACTGAGGTGACTGAGGTGCTTGGCTGGGATTGTGATACCATGGCCATATGTGCAGGACAGTGGGAGGGGTAGGGAAGAGGTCAATGGTGGATAGGAACAGTTTTTTAGGGACATTGGGGCATGAAGAGGGAGAAGGAATGGGAGTGGAGGATGAGGGAGTGGTTGTTGGAGGTGTCTGCTGGAATTTGGTGCAGGTGCATGGGCTGTATGCTGTTGTGAGGTGGATGGCTGTTGGGTGTCTGAGTGCTTGCGTGTGTGTACTTTAGGAGGTAGGACAGACACAGTGGGAGAGGACACAGGGGACGTGTGCATGGATGTTGTGGAGGTCTCTGCCAGTGAGATGTGTGTTCTGCTTGGTGTGGTGATGATGCAGATAGTGGATGATGATGTAGTGCATGCAGGTGTGAGTGTGGACATGGCTGGGAGGGAGGTGGTGTAGGGGAAGGAGGGGGAGACAGTGGGAATAGTGGATGTTGTTGTGTCTGCAACTGGATGGTGTTTGTGTGAGTGCCTGTGGGATGAAGTGTGGTGCTTGTGTTTGCCTGTGACACTCTTGGGTATTGTCTTGTGTGCATGGTCATCTGTATGTGTGCCTGGGATGGGTTAGGGTTGAGGAGAATGGGACAGGGAAGTGGTAGTTGGAGGGTGGGCGGTAGAAGCAGGGATAATGGCTGCCATCAGAGAGGAGGCCAGAGCCTGACTCCATCTCTGTTGGGCCGCCAATCCAGTGTGAATGCCCTCCAGGAATGCATTAGATCGTTGCATCTGGGCTGCCAGCGCCTGGATGGCATTCACAATGGTTGACTGCCCTACAGAGATGAACCTCAGGAGGTCAATAGCCTCCTCAATCAGGGCAGCAGGGCTTACTGGGGCAGGGACTGAGGTGCCTGGGGCGAAGGAGATGCCCACCCTCCTGGGTGAGTGGGCACGGGCAACTCGCTGAGGGGCTGCTGGGAGGGTGGTGCTGGTACGGAGTGGCGGCTGTACCTGTAGCTGGGGTGGTCACAGAAGTGTCTGCCACAACCAGGGAGCTTCCATCAGAGGAGGTATCAGAGTCTGTATTGTCCCCTCCAGTCTCCGCTGTGGTGCTCCCCTCGCCCTCCGTCCCACTGGGGCCCTCAGCGTCAGTGGGCTCTGCCTCCTGGGTCCTGTGGGATGCAGCTCCCTCTGTCGCCGGTGCCTCTGCTCCTCTGCCAGATGATGCTAATGCACATAAGGACAGGATGACAAAACAAAAAAGGGGGGGAAGAGACAAAGGATACACTGGGTTGGTGTACACAGCATACTCGCACACAGGAAACAGGCCTTTGCACTATGCATTGCTCCACTACTGATCTCGCTGGCCACCAAGGCATGAGGAGGGGCACACACCACCATCTGCAGCACACCTGGGACCCACGCAGCCCTGACCACTAGTGGATGCCTGCAAGCTAGGTAGCAGGATTATCCCTTTAGAACCCTAGCCACCACAGGACCTACACTGCTATGTCAGGCCTGGCCTAGGGGCACCCACTGACACACAGCCATCACCCAGATACCACCGTACCATGCGTAAGTTGTAATGATGGGCACTGTACTCAAACCCTTGTGGCTGCTGTAATGCCCACAGGCACCCATCCAGCTCTGGATAGTCCACTGTCATTTTGCAGGCCATCAGGGGAGTCAGGGTTCGACGGGCACCCCTTCCTTGTTGGGAGGAAATCCCCAGCTGGGCCTCTGGCCTCTTCTGTGCCCTGTGTCTCATTTCCTCCCACCGTTTGCAACAGTGTGTGCTCTGCCTGCCATAGCCCCCAGGGTCCGCACCTCCTTGGCGATGGCACGCCATATACCCTTCTTTCGAAACAGTCCAGCCTGTTACACATATGGCCCACCATACCCGTTCCCATCACCATTGGCACACACATAGCCCAGCACACAAGCTGTACGCCGCAAAGAAGGCATCCACCCACCCCCCTTGCACGAGGCCTTCACACACACCACTCATTCATGCCACATGAATTGTGTCCACAGTGTACCCACCTGTTGGTCTAGAAGCCCATACAGCAGTCCGTACTGGGGTAGGACCCCATCCACCAGTCTCTCCAACTCCTCTTAAGTGAAGGCTGGGGCCCTTTCCCTGGTCACAGGGGCCATGGTAGGTTCCAGACACAGCTCACAGCAGCACGTGCAGTATAGGTCCTCTCCTATGGAAGGTCAGGTAGCAAGTGATTAATTTGGTAGAAAATGGCGGTCACGTCCACGGCGCTGCATTCCGTCACCGTCGGCGTAGATCACCATTGGCCAATGTAACCCATAGGGCCCAATGTCATTCAATGAGGAGTTGCATGTCGGTTCCCAACCACCTCCTGCCACGGTGCACAATGTCAGCGGAATTATCTCACTTCCACCTATCCCTCCACACAGGACAGGTAGTTGCTGTTTCAAGGGGGGGGCATCTGGATTTATGCTGCGTCACAAGAGAAAGTAGCACATTCTAGACAAATCACACTGACCCATTACATGTTTAAATAATGCAAACTACTGTTGTAGCTCCATTGTTCAGTTTGTGACAGGCTCCTCACTCTTTTGTCCCTTAGATTCCTAGCGCTGCGGATGAATAGGAGCTTGAGACATTCCCCAGTGTACAGACTCCTGCTGGATTTGGCAACACTGGAGGACAGGCACATTATCCTCACCTATATACTTGACAGGGCCACAATCACAGAGCTGTGTGCCCAATTGGAGCCTGACCTGATATCTGCTATCCGTCACCCCACTGGGATCCCCGCTCTTGTGCAAGTGCTATCAGTACTCCATCTCCTGACAACTGGTTCTTTCCAAGTGACAATGGGCTTGGCAGCAGGAATGTCACAGCCAATGTTCTCAAATGCGCTGACAAGAGTGTTGTCTGCCCTGATAAAGCACATGTGCAACTTCATTGTTTTCCCCCAGGTTGAGGATTTGGCCACAGTGAAGGCCGAGTTTTATGCAATGGGACTTTTCCCCAACAGAATTGGGGTGACTGATGGAACACATATTGCATTTGTCCCCCCCAAGCAGAATGAACAGGTGTTCAGGAATTGTAAGAGCTTTCAGTCCATGAATGTTCAGATGGTGTGCTTGGCGGACCACTACATCTCCAACGTCAATGCTAAGTATCCTGGGTCGGTGCATGATGCCTTTGTCCTGAGGAATAGCAGCATCCCAAATGTGATGGCCCAACTACAGCGGCATAGGGTGTGGCTAATAGGTGAGCCCTGGTTACCGCCAAGTAGATGTTGGTATATGGGTGTGGTGTGGGCCATATAGGATAGTGTGCGGCTAAATGTTGTCCCTCAGTATTTGCAGATGACTCTGGTTACCCAAACCTATCATGGCTGCTGACTCCTGTGAGGAATCCCAGGACAAGTGCAGAAGAACGTTATAATGAGGCACATGGGCGAACCAGAAGGAGCATTGAAAGGACCTTTGGCCTCCAGAAGGCCAGGTTCCGGTGCCTCCATCTAATAGGTGGATCCCTGTGCTACTCACCCAAGAAGGTCTGCCAAATAGTAGTGGCATGCTGCATGTTGCACAGCCTGGCCCTCAGACGCCATGTCCCTTTTCTGAAGGAGGAGCAGACTGGAGATGGCCCTGTGGCAGCAGTAGACCCTGTGGACAGTGAGGATGAGGAGGCAGAGTATGAGGACAACAAAACATCTGTGATCCATCAATTATTCCAATGACACACAGGTAGGACAGCGAAACTTTACATTTCAATTACTTTGGTGGTAATCTGTGTGGCAATGGCATGCTGATATTTCCCTCTTCCAAGCCCACTTACTATTCCCTCTGGCAATTCATTTTCAGATGTCGGTGACCGGATATATACTCCTGTTGTGATCACTACAGCCAGCTACAGGTCATTAATCTATCCTTATTCAATGTACAGTTAATTTACAATGTTTGAACCTGTTTCAATGAATACATATTTGATATACATGACATACTCCAAATAGATTTTTTTCAAAGGGTGTTTATTGAAGTGCTAACTTATAGGGGGAAAGGGCAATGGGATGGGGTGATGGAGGAAAGTGCAGGGTATCGTTCCAGTCTGTTTGTAGCACAGGTGCATTGTCCAAGGGGCCATAGGAAGGGGAGCAATGGCAGTTCAAGGTGGACAGGGTGACTGAGTGGGACCCAAGGGTGACAATCAGGAGAGTCTTATTTCCTGGCGGGGGTCTTGGCAATGTTCTCTGGCCTCTGCCTGGATCGCAGGGACCATTTGCGGGGTGGTTCTCCTTCTGCAAAGGATTGGGTGCTGGTGGCCTTTGAGTCCTGTGGCGGGGCCTCCTGGCCACCAGCGGCAGCGGAGGTGGAAGGCTGTTCAGATGTCTGGCTAGTGGCAGGGGCCCACTGGTGTGAGACTGCCTCCCTCATAATGTTGGCCATGTCTGCCAGCACCCCTGCTATGGAGATCAGGGTGTTGTTGATGGCCTGAAAGTCCTCCCGGATCCCTTGGTACTGTCCCTCCTGCAGCTGCCAGTTCTCCTGCACTTTGTCCAGGATCTGGCCCATTGTCTCCTGGGAATGTTGATAGGATCCCAGGATGTCTGCAAGTGCCTCCTGGAGAGTCAGTTCCCTGGGCCTGTCCTCCCCCTGGCGCACAGCAGTCCTCCCAGTGTCCCTGGTGGCCCGTGCCTCTGTCCCCTGAACCGTGTGCCCACTGCTATTGACCCCAGGTCCCTGATGGTTTTGGGTAGGAGGTATGGCCTGGGGTCCCTGTAGAGGTGGACACACTGCTGATTGACGTGTCCTGGGGACAGAGGAGTGGGTATGCTGGGTGGATGCTGTGGTGTTATTTCCAGATGGGGGAGTGTTATTTCCAGATGGGGGAGGCTCTGTTGTGGTGTGTGTCTGGGCCTGGGTAACTGGCTGTCCAGTGGTCCCTGATGGGCCAGGTAGGTCATCCAGATCCTGAAGACCAGAGTTGCTTCCATCACTGTGGGCCTCTTCAGTTGGGGGAATGGCTAGTGCCGGCACCTCCTCTCCGCTGACATTGGCTGGGGTACCTGTGGGGATGTAAATTATGTGTTATGGTTTATGAGTCTGACATATTGTACAGCTGTGGCTTCCCCTCTATGGTTGGATTTGTCCTGCAAGCTTTCACTTGTGTATGTTGGTGTATGGTGGGATTGTTAGTTTTCTATGGTGTGCATGCTTTAGTGGTGAGTGCCCATGCAGGGCTTTGAGGGGTGTCCATGCATTGGTACAGCATGCAGGGCTTGGCATTGGGATGAGTGAGATGTGATGGCTGGGTGTGTGGGATGTACTGGAGTAATGGGAGTGAGGGTGAGGGTATGTAATGGCATGAAGGTAGGGGGGTGATAGTAGTAGAGAGTTAACTTACCAGAGTCCAGTCCTCTTCCGACTCCGGCCCGTCCCTCAGGATGCAGTATTACCAAGACTTGCTCTGCCCATGCCGTGAGTTGTGGGGGAGGAGGCGGGGGTCCACCGACAGTCCTCTGGATAGCAAGCTGGTGTCTTGCTGCTATGGAACGTACCTTCCCCTGTAGGTCATTCCACCTCTTCTTGATGTCATCCCTAGTTCTGGGGTGCTGTCCCACGGCGATGACCCTGTCCACGATTCTCCGCCACAGCTCCATCTTCCTGGCTATTGATATCTGCTGCACCCGTGCACCAAATAGCTGTGGATCTACCCTGACGAATTCCTCCACCATGACCCTTAGCTCCTCCTCTGTTAAACAGTGGTATGTTTGTGGTGCCATGGGTGTTATGTGATGTGTGTTGGTGAGGATGTGTTGGGTAATGTGTTGGGGTGTGTGATGTGGAGTGCGTTAGTGGTGCATAGGTTTGAGTAGTGTGTTGCTCTAGTTGTGTCAGGGGTCTTGGTGTTTCCCTGGTGGCAATGATTTGCAGTCGTAAAGGGTTGTGGGTAAGGTGTGTGTGTGTTTTATAGTGGTTTGGGTGTGTGTGGTGTGTGTATGGGTGTCAGGTGTGTGTTGTTTGAATTGTCCAATGTGATGGTGTTTTTTTTGTGGGTGCCCATTTTGAGCGCATCGGTAAGTACCGCCATTGAATGTTCGCCGTGGTGGTTCGTGTGTCATAATGTGGTGGGCATTGTTCTGTTGACGTAAAGGTGTGGGTTTTGATACCCCCACTTTATCACTGACCTTTGGGCTGGCGGATTTGTGTGTGTGGCTGAATTCTGTTGGGTTGGTGTGTGTATGTCATAATATCGTGAACGGATTTCCATCGCGGTGGCCGTCAGCGTGGCGGTAAGTGGGATTTACCACCAATGTCATAATGAGGGCCAATGTCTTCCGTTGCTACTGACTTTTTTTTTTTTTAAACTTGCAATTTTGCTCTCCACTATCAACTCTTGATCTTTGTTCAGAAACAGTTCCTTTGGTTTTCTCCTTTGACACAGAGTTTCTAAAAATACTATTTTGTAGCCCTGAATAGTCTCTAACACCCAAGGATCTCGAATAATCTTTTCCCACTCTTTCTCGAAGAACCTTAAACAACCTCCTATCTTTTCTTGGAAAAAAACTGAAATAATTGCTGTGTTCACCTTCAAATCCTGATGAACTTTGTCCTTGAGTCCTGTTTCCTCTACCTCGTTGAACTGTACCACTTTCAGGGAAAAAATTGGAGCTCGCACCTCCTTGATAATTTTCGACCTCCTCTTTGTCCAACATGGGACTTTTGAAATCCCCAGCTGACAGATAGCCCCGTTCCGCCGGCACTTTCAAAAACACTCCTGCTGAGCTTCCTACGCATAATACACTGCACCTTTTCTAAAGCGGTAAAAGTAGAAACATACTTTCCTATGCTCTTGAACAAATTCTCCCCCAACAACAACCCTTTTTGATCATCACTGGTCTCTTAAGTCGCCAAATCACATAATTTTCGATTAGTTTTCATCAGAATTGCTTTCCGTCTCTCTGCATTAAGTGCTGCATTAGAATTGCCTAACAAAATCATGGCCCTTTGACTCCAACCTCTGACCAAGTCGAGGTCCAAAGGAGTCTTATTTAAATAGGCCTCCTCAGCCATATTCAAAATTCAAGCTAGTAGGCCTAACAGATCCAAAACTTTGTCTTGCACTTGTTTCAGAGACCCTTCACGTCCTTTTCTTGGAATCCATCCCGTCTTAAATAAGAAGGTAATTAATTCTAGATCCAAGTTTGGTATCACACAAACTTTCCCCTCAAGAACTGTTATTGAATTCTCAGCTCTCAAAATATTTCTAACCTCTTAATCCAATGAAGTTCTAATCCATTTGTTTATAAACTGAGCCACGTGCTCTAACGGCCACCAATCTGCACTCCTGGGATGGCGAATATCAAATGGAGAAAACATCTCCTCACCAAGGGGATTTTTAGTTGTATCCTTTGACGTAGAGGACCTTCATCAACTTCAAACAACTCATCTTTATCCTCATCAGCTTTATCCACATCCAAATCATACTCGTAAAAATTTTCCTCATCCTTCCTTGAAAACAAAATCGGAATCAATTACATCGTTCTTTGAACTCATATCTTTTGCACCGCTAAGGACACCTCTCTTTTGTTGTGTGTTGCAAAGGGAACCTCACATACTTTTGGTGCTTTGACCAACCAATCTACCTGAGCCTCTTGGCTACTCATTCAAATGCTTAGACTTCATCTTTCTCTTGCCTTGTTTTACTTCTTTGTCACTATCCTCATCTCACAGAGACCAAAACTCATTTTTCGAACTTGCCTTTTTCTTATTCTGATCCATTACCTTTTCAATAGTTTCTTGAATATAACTTCTCATTTCAGATTAAATTTGTTTTCTAATTATCTCCTCACTGATCTTTCCTTCAGGAATCTCCATGGTCTCTACTTCAGAATTAGACATTCTAATACAAATGTCAATAAGAACCACCAAATCAAATTAATAAGAAAAATGCGTCTTTAACAGACATCTCCTGACATGCAAATCAAACCAATCGTACAATAAGGTAACAATAAAAACGATCAACTGTCATCAAGGAATCACTTTAAAACACTAGCGTATATCTATTAAAAATGAATTATTGTTGGCCCAAACTATGATGGCTGCAATCTTGTGATAGAAACAGAGGTTACATCTAACAACTTTCCTCTAATCATCAGTGCGCTGTGTCCAGGGGCAGAAAAATATTTTCTAAAAATGAAAACAACGGTGTGCTCACAAGGAAAACCGCACCTGAACTGATGTCCCGGTGGTGTGTGAGAACGGCATGCTCAAGACTTGCACTGCGTCTGACCTGGTACAACAGAGAATGCCTAGGCGGTGTGAAAAAACGGCATGTTCAAACTAAGACTGCACGTGACCTGGGAAAACAAGACATTTCTGGGTGGCACATGCAAACCCTCAGCGTGGGCGAGGCTGTTAAAAATGATTCACACCACAAACCGCCAACCTAAACTGAGGTCCGCTGCTAAAAGCAACCCCTTTCAAGGTCACCAAAACCACTGGCAAGAATGCAACAATAATCAACATAATATTAAAACCCATATAAACAATATTTAAAAAAAATAAATAAATCATAAAAGTCACTTGCACAGAATACCTATGTAAGAAAGCAATGCCTATGAAGCATGTTTCCAAAAACTGGAAACTTTAATAAGGCTAACAGTTCCATATAAATTAACCAGAAAAAAACTGCTACTTATCTGTTCAGGTACAGCGATTAAAAGAGGAAGAAAATTCTGTTAATGGGCTATTTATGGGTTAAGGGTGCTATTCCAGAACTTTTTGTTTTCTTTAAAAAACTGCTGCTTGGAGTGGCATTAAAGGATATTAATGCATGGTGATAGCCTCTGGTCTTGTAATGAAATCAGTTGATGGCTGAGGCGTTCAAGAAAAGACACTTATCTTTGTATGTCCCAAGTGTGTCTTCCTGAAGTGTCACTTTGTTACACTGGCGAGGAGGATGGGGTGCTGCTTATGAAGGAATAACACCACAAGATGGAGATGTCTCAATGAGTATTTGTTGTTGGCTAAGACATGACGTTTTGAGGAAAATGTGCTCGGAGAATGAAAATACTGCCACAGCTGCTGAGGATGAATGAAAAAACGAGTGAGAGAGTGAGGGGCAATGAAAAGTGAGTTACGGCAATGGTCATGGTAAAGTAAAAGTGCATCGTTCAGTAAATGAGGAGCCTCTTCTGTTGGTGGGGTGCCTCTGCATTTCACTAAAGTTGAAGAACCATTCTTCTCCAGAAAACAGCTGAAGCATGAGAAAAACCAGCTCAGTCGCCGGTAGAATATCTCATCAAATGTGCATGCATTCAAGGTTTGATGCTGGCCCCAAGCACCATAGACATTGGTCCAATTGTTTAAAAACAAGACCAATCGCCCCTAAAAACTGAAGCAGAATGATGTCTAGGTGGCCATCTCTGGTGATTGGTTTAATGGTGTACACATCGGCGTCGGACAACTCAGCCCAATATAGGTGAAGACATGGGGCCTGATTACAACTTTGGAGGAGGTGTTAATCCGTCCCAAATGTGACGGATATACCACCAGCCGTATTACGAATTCCATAGGATATAATGGACTCGTAATACGGCTGGTGGTATATCCGTCACATTTGGGACGGATTAACACCTTCCTCCAAAGTTGTAATCAGGCCCATGGTGTCTGTTTGAAATGGTGACATACTCCCCATTTGGTTTATCTTGGTATAAGTCTTTCTTGGATGAGGAAAGTTGGTGCTTGTCTGGAATGGTCATGGGCAAACCAATGTATTTGGTGATTCCAGGTCTGTTTTTGTCAGCATATAGCGCATTCATAATGTAAATTCGCAAAGGGAAGAGTGCTTTCACTGAACTATTTGGAAATAAGGTACTTGTCATACTTTATTCATTTCATTCCTCTCTGTTGAGGGGAAGTCCTGTCTATTGCGATGACAGGCTCTCCTGAACTTGGTTTTTGGTCAGTACAAGCTCAAGCCATGTAAGACTTTAACACTTCTGAGAAGTAGAATTAAGTATGCTGAATCCAGCCATGTGAAGGTTTTGATTAATTGTCAAGGGCAGTATTAACAGTCAAGGACATAATATATCTACATGCCTTATCAGTATTGGTGGTAGGATAGCAACATCCTTCAAGTTTGTCTTTTGTTTAATATGTGGGAATTTCAAATTAGTTTAAAAAAATGCAGAATATAACATCACCGCAGTTTATCGTGATTAGTCCAGGTGATCCACCCATTACATTAGGTGGAGCAAGTGGAAAATAATGTTTGGGCATTATGCTAAGATATGTGGAACAAATCTTAGTGCTGAAAAGAAATACTGTCTGTTATTGCATTGTCTAGATGGGGAAGAGCGGGAAGATGTAGGGACCTTGCCTGATATGAGCTTGGAAGAAAAGAGGGATCTTAATAAGTATGAGCTTTGTCTACTACAACTAGATTGACATTATCTTCCACATGTGAGTACCATCATGGAAAGATACCACTTTGGCATGAGGTAACAAGAAAAGGAAGTCAGTGGAGTATTACATTACTGCTTTGAAGTTTCTTTTGATGAACAGATCAATTTGTTCTCAAATGCAAGAGTGACGAAATGAAAGAGGAGTTATGGATTAAGGCCGAGCCACCTTTAGAAGAGGTGTTAATAATAGCGGAAAGGGTTGAACACATGTTTTAATGTGTAAGTGAATTGAGCATTGATAAGAACAAGAGTTTGTCGCTGTCGAAGAATGTGGAAGAAATAGTTTATGAGGTAAAAACATGGCTGTGAATGAAGATGTGAGAACTAAAGTTATAAGAGAACGTTTTAGGCTTTGCTAGAGAATGCCCTACACTGAAGGTTTTTTGTAATGGTTGTTCGAAAAAACAACCCCCCTACCCCAGGAATTTGCTGCCATGGATGGCAAATTTTGCGATACTAAAAGCCAACATTTGTTGTCCCACACACCATAATTTGCGGTATGTCTGAAAATACTGCTCCATCATTGGTCTGACACTTCTGCACACTTTGTGAAGTCACAGTCTGTGACCCCACACATTATCCAGCTGCAGCACACCTTGGAATAGGATGGTGTCTGATGCCAAAAAGTACAGATTTAAATTTAAAAAAACTACTCTCCATGGCACCCAATCACTTTCATTCCAAATGAGCACCAGGGGGTGAATGCAGTTGTGGGAATGGGGCATTGCCACAGGTGACTCAGGAAGGGGGAAACGGAACAGAAGTGTGTCCTGGTGATAGAGGTGGAAGAAGTAATTATAAAATAGAAAATAAACCTGCCATGTTCTTGGTTGTCTAGATAGCTTGATAAACACTCATGAGGTATCCAAACTTCAAGTTTAAAGACTGCCGTTATACCAACAAAAAATACAATTCAGCTTCAAATAAGAAACAAGCTAAAATGGGGTATAGCATTTTCCATGATATCCACCAACAACGTAGTCCCCTTTACCATGAAGATCACATACTGCCATGATTTAGAAAATGTCTTGTCTAGAATCAATGCCGAATCAAAAGTTGTGAATACGCAAAATCATATGGCTATGTGTGCACCATTTATAGTTAGTGTGGGTATACACTACACGTGCGAGAGATTGAAATTCTGTTTGGAGGTGTTGCATAGAGGCCTGAAAAGTTTTTTTTTTTAATTAGCTGCTTTGTAACAAAGAGTTCTTACCAACTGCAAATCAGCACAGATATTGATTATGCAGCACAGCTTGAACAACAGCTATGTACACTGCTATTCTGCAGCACAACACAGTCACTAATGTCCTATGGCTTTGAAGAAGGTGATTATTTGCGTCTTTTTTAGATGTAAATAATTGGCTGTCTACAATTCCTGTCTCTATGATGTGCTGCATAAGAACCATGTCATTAAAGCAGAGATACTTTGTGTTTGCAGCAATCACCACCCAGTGATACAGTCACTGAACGCCTGCTGCCTCAGGGCCATGCCATGCTCATACCCAAGTGGAAGAAGCCCCTGTCGTTTGGGTATACCCTCGTCGGTATCTTGGGAGGTCTGCAGGGAGGAGGTTTGGGCATTTGTAAAGTGATAACCAGCAGGCAACAACAGTACTTAACACCTCTTCTGCCTTCTGGTTTGTTGCTCACCCTCCTTTTACTGATCCAGCAGCAGGCAGAACCAATAAAAGGAAGATCAGCATCATTTTTTAAATGGTGCTTTTGTAAAAATGGTGTGATTTTTACAAAAGTGCTGATATTGCAATTCTCTTGCTTATTGCAACATTGCAATATCCTGGGGGGCAGGGTTCTGAAAAGAATACATTATCTAAAGTGCTGTAGCAACAAAGGAAGAAGAGAAATGAAAGAGGTGTCACAGGAAATAGTTTTTTAAGGCCAGTGGTCAAAATGAGTGGCGAGAGTTGATGGTGTGAGGATCCTAATTAAGTTTGACTCTAGTTCTCATCTAATAATAGTATCTAAGGGAACATTCAATCAAATGTTTCAGAACAAGGTCAAGTTTAAAAGTATGAATGTGCAACCTGGCGGGTATGGTGGAGAACCTATTAAGATGTTAGGGTTCTTTGAGGATTGCATGGAATTAGGCAAAAGGTACATTGTGGGGAAAGTATTTATATAAAAAAGTAGATGATATAATAGATTGGCCAAATCAGAAATGTTTCGGTGTGATGCTGAATACAAATGTGAATCCTCAAGTTTGGATACAAGAGGTGGGATCACCTTCAACACATTTTATCAAAGAGTATGAATAATTGTTTGTTGACAAGTTAGGAAGTTTGAGAGGGTGTAAATACAGACTCAAGAGAGGTGCCATGTCGGTGACAGCAAAAGTCAGACGTATTCCAGTCAGTGTTCAGAGCTGTGTGGAATCTGAGTTGCAAACATTGATGGACTTTGGTGTAAGTTAAACAGTTGAAGCTACTGAGTGGCTTGCCTCCTTAATGGTTGCCAAAAAGCCCAATGGGAGTATTTGGTTATGTGTAGATTTAAGAGCACTCAATAAAGAAGTGACAGTGGATAGATTTACATTATCCAGCTTAGATTAAATTAATACAACCTCGGCTGGTACAAAGTATTTTTCAACTTTAGATTTGACAGCAGTTTATCACCAGGTGGAGGTGGATTCCTGCTCCCAGGAGCTTACTGAGTTAATAACAGCAATGCAAAATTACTCATTTGAGAATGAACTTTGGGCTTGTTTCTGCTGCCCCACTGTTTCTACGTGTGATGAACAATGGGCCTGATTTAGAGTTTGGCGGGGTTACTCCGTCACAACGGTGATGGATATCCCATCCTCCGAAATCTAAATCCCATTGGATGTAATGGGATATAGATTTCGGAGGACAAGATATCTGTCACCGTTGCAACGAAGGAACCTCTCTGCCAAACTCTAAACCAGGGCTAAAGTGTTGACCGGAATGAAAGGTGTAAGTTGCTACTAGGATGATGCGCTAATCTATAGATCTACTGTGGAAGAACAAGATTGGGTACGTGCTTTGTTGCGAAGGCTCCTCGAGGCTGGTTTGACACTTAGGAAGGATAAGAGTAAGCTTGGTGTGCGTGAGGTGACTTATTTGGGGCATGATATTTCCGAGAAAGGAATTGCGCTGCAAAAAAGGATTGGTTGAAACAATTGTAGGATTGAAAGAACCTTGCTCTAAGGAAGAGGTAATTTTGATTGTTAGCGTACAGCTGGGAACTCTTGTGGGGTTGGATGTGGAATTTTGGTGAAGTCAAGAATGTCAGGAAGAGTTTGAAGCGTGAAAAAGTGGGAATTGAAGACTGCACCATGTTTACATGCATATGTTCAGGGTGAGGAGACTTAAGGATGGCATGTGCGTTCAAATGCTTGGGTTGGTCGGAAATTAACCACTCAATGATTGAAAAAGAAGCTTTGGCCTTTGCATTGAGAAAGTTCCAGATTTTGATTTGCGATACCAAATGTAAGGTTTGTTTGGATCCTAAACCTTCAAAGGAGGTATTTATATATAAAGGTTTGTATTCCATTTTGTCAAGGATCCGGAGGTTCCATTTCATCGAGGATCCGGGGGTTGCAAAAAATTTGTTTTGAAGTTGAGGATATTCTTGGAGTCAACAATGTGTCCACTAATTGTTTGTCTAGACTGGTCAATAATGAAGACTTGGAAGAAGTTTAGGATGAATTTTTTTTGAGAAGTGGACGTCTGTGAAGTCTCATTGGGTGTGATTAATTGAGGAGTAATGGAAGGATGAATTGTTGAAGGACGTAGAATTAATAAAAGGTGGTAACAGCATGTAAGGGTGGTAGTTTTGGTTCAATGGACAAATAACGGGTTATGATCAAGGATGACTTATCCGTGGATAGAGATATATTATTAAGAGGCACTTGGTTGGTGCCCCTTCTGAGTTTGAGAAATAAACTGGTGACAAAAGCTCATCTTTGGCATTTAGGCATAATTAAGACCAAAGAAAGATTGCATGCAGAGTTTTGGTTGCCAGGAGTGGATATACAGGTAGAAAGGACGGGCGTGAGTGTCAGGAATGTAAGAACAGTGATAAAAATGTAACCACTAGGTAGACCAGTCAGAGGTGCGTATCGTACCCTGTATTTTGTTGGATCTTTATTCTAGGCTGGTGGAAGTGGTGTGTGTGCAAGACATTGCCTCCTCTAGTGGGTTTAGATTTTTGGAAGAGCTGTCATAGTGAGAAAGTCTACATAAGTACATTGGCCCGTATTTATACTTTTTTTGCGCCGCATTTGCGTCGTTTTTTGACGCAAAAACGGCGCAAACTTGCAAAATACCATTGTATTTTGTAGGTTTGCGCCGTTTTGCGTCAAAAAGCGGCGCAAATGCGGCGCTAAAAAAAAGTATAAATACGGGCCATTGTCTAAGACAACAGACCTCAATTTTGTTCCCATGAAATAGAGACATTATTTTCTTCAAGGAGTGTCATTCACAAGAGAAGTTCAATTTATCATTCAGAAACAAATAGGACTGTTGAGAGAATAATTAGGACTTTGAAAGCTGGTCAAAGTGAACAGTCTTGACTGGAGGGAGGAGCTACAACATAGAGTCACTACATATCGCATGACTAAGCATTCTTCCACAGGTAAATGTCCCTTTTGAATTATTTAAGGGGAGAACTCCTGTTAGACTTGGCATCCATTGCCTGGTCTCCCCTAACTTTTTGCCTCTGTTTCCCAGATCGTTGATGTGTGCTGGACTCTGTTTTTGATAGTCTGTGCACTCTACCACTGCTATCCAGTGCTAAAGTGCAAGAGCTCCTATGTAAAATGTATGTGTAGTTGTCTATCCATGATTAGCATATTTGATTTACTATTAAGTCCCTAGTAAAGTGCACTAGAGGTGCCAAGGGCCTGTAAATGAAATGCTACTAGTAGCGCTGCAGCACTGGTTGTGACCCACACAAGTGGCCCCGTAAACATGGATCAGACCTGCCACTGCAGTGTCTGAGTGTGCAGTTTTAAACTGCCAATTCAACTTGGCAAGTGTACCCACTTGCCAGGCCTAAACCTTCCCTTTTTATACATGTAAGACACCCCTAAGGTAGGCCCTAGGTAGCCCCATGGGCAGGGTGTAGTGTATGTTAAAGGTGGGACATGTACTGATGTGTTTAACATGTCCTAACAGCGAAATACTGCTACATTCTGTTTTCGCTGTTGGAAGGCCTATCCCTCTCATAGGTTAACATGGGGGGCTATTAAATAACTTTAAAGTGCAGATTCCTTTGAGAGCAGAAATATGGAGCTTAGGGGCTCTGAACTCACAGTTTAAAAATACATCTTTTGGTGAAGTTGGTTTTTAGATTGTTAGTTTGGAAATGCCACTTTTAGAAAGTAGGCATTTTCTTACTTAAACCATTCTGTAGCTCTGCCGGTTTGTGGATTCCCTGTCTGGGTCTGTGTGACAGTTGGGCTGTTTGCATCTCTTCTCTAGACAGTGACACAAAGGAAGCTGGGGTGTAGCCTGCATATCCGAACGAGCCAACTCGGCTGCGAGGGATGGTAGGAGTGGTAACTCACACCTGAAATGGCTGTGCCTGCCCGCACACAATGCAGTCTCCAATCCCCTGGTGTGTGTCTGGGGCCTGGCCTGGGCAAGGCAGGATCTTACAAACAAGAGACTTTCCTTTGAAGTTTGCCTACTTCAAAGGCAGAAAGGGGTATAAGTAGTGGACCCTAAACCCCTGAAAATTAGATCTCTCCTCTGCCAAGGAGAAGAGCTGAAGAACTGAGGATACGTTCTGCTCCTGCCTGTGACTGTGCTTTGTTGGGCTATCCTGCAGTTGCTGCTTCTGCCTGTGAAAGGGGACAAAGAGTGGACTTTGTTGTGTATTCCTGCTTGAAAAGAATCTCCAAGGGCTTGAACTGAGCTTGCCGCTTGTGGCTGAAGTCTCAGGGCCATCAAAGACTTCTTCTCCTAACAACTAGACTCTCTGCTGAAATTCCTGCCCAGCCAACTGGTGGCCTAGTCAGTCCCTCAGCACTTGAAAGGTGAAGTTGGCAGACAAGAGCTGAAAATCCGGGCACAGAAGGCCGTGCATGGAAATTTACGATGCACCATCTGCAACGTGGCTGGTAAAAGACGCACCGCCGGCCTCGTGGCTAAAATCAACACTCCACCTGAATTTTGGCTGTGAGATTGACGCCTCTTGGCTAGAGAAACAATGCGCAACACCGGCTTGCACCTGCTGAAAACGACACAAGCCCCACGCAGCACAATTTTCTAACACCATGCAACAGAATTTTCCACGCATGCTCCCTGGGCATCAAAGTCAACCCAACTCTGCGCGAATCCGAGGTGCCCCGTTCGGAAATCAACACATTGCTGTCTTGCGAGGGAGAAGAAACGATGCATCGCTGATCTGACCGGAGAAGAAAACGATGCACGCCTTCCCTTGCGAGGAAGAAATCGACCCATCACTGCCTTTTATGATGCACGCTCGCCCATGCATTTTTATTTTTAACACTAACCAGGCAATTGTGTATTAACAGCATTCTCACTGTTTTCTAAGGATTAAGACTATTATTATTTTTAAAATTTATATCTCCACTTGTGTATGTTGGATTTTTGTCGTTCTGGACTTGTTTGATTTAGATAAATATTGCCTATTTTTCTACACTGGTGTGGTGTCCATTTTGAAGTGTTTTACTGTATTACTGTGTGTGTTGGTCCAAATACTTTACACATTGCTTCTGAAGTTAAGCCTGGCTGCTTGTGCCAAGCTACCAAGGGGGTGAGTGGGGGTTAGCTGAGTGTGATTCTCCTTTACCCTGACTAGAGTGAGGGTCCTTGCTTAGACAGGGGATAACCTGACTGCCAACCAAAGACCCAATTTCTAACAATTCCCAATACCTTTTTATGTCTTGTTTGGATGAACTGGGGAAAATGTGTGAATGTCAAGGTGTGGGTACCTAGAGAATGCATAGGATAGACTTACAGCACAAGAGGAAGTATTATTTTAAAAAATGTGTCAACTTTGTTGATGTTCAGGTTGGGGATTGGGTAAAAATAAGAGCGCTGGGTGGGTGTGCTCAAAGGTCAAGGTTTACCAATGCCCAAAAAGTCACAAAAGTGTTTAAGAATGCTATCAAAACGGAAGATGACAGGATATGAAACAAAAATCAGATGGTGAGTCTCAATCCTGGTGGATCTGGAAGCAACGAAAGTGAGCAAGTAAGAGAGGAAATTGAGTGATGTGAAAAAAATGAAGGTTCAGTGATGGATGGTGTGGGATCAGTAAAGAGAAGCACCGGATCGCGTAGAGGACCAACTTATTTAGACGTATATGTCAGCAAATGAGGGATGGCAGTTTCAATACATTTTTTTGTACGTTTGTTGTATCTGTATCAGCATACAGCATAATTTTTATTAGTATTCCCAGGTTTGTGAGTTTTTCCTTATGTCATTTAAATTGTAAATGTTTGTTGTTTGTAAATAAGGGAAATGTGTGATGTCCCATGATATGGACCTAGCATCACAAGATTCCTTCTTAGAATCTCTAATGTTGCTAGGAAACCTGGAATAGGAATGTTGAGATTGACAGTTATGGAATCAGTTGATGGCTGAGGTGTTCAATAAGAGACACTTACCTTTGTGTGTCCCAAGTGTGTCTTCCTGAAGTGTCACTTCATTATATGTTATTTAATTATTCAACTCTAAGCTGTACTTCAGTTTCTGAGACACATATTTTGCCATGCTTGGTTCTGAAACTGTATTATTGAATCTACTTTATCCTGACAATGTATAATTATGCTTTATATTTCAGTGCTTCTGTGTAAAGTGATCTGATGCCTTCTGGCTTTGTCAAAGAAAATAAAATGGAGAAATTGTGGTCCTTTCATACAGAGCCTTTTGACAAATGCTTTTCGGGTCCCCAAATGGTAGCCATTTAAATACTTCATTGCTGATGTAATGTAATGGTATCACCACTTTCGGAGAATGAGGCCATCAGTATTGCTCTGAGCTTGGTGTAGTTTACAAGTGTTTTTAGCTGGCAGCCTGGTGTATGTTTACAATGTTTTTCAGTGGTCCCTATCAGTCAGGGGTTACCGGACTCAGAGTGTGTCAATCACAGTCTTCCACTGGTCTCCTAGGGATTTAACTCAATGTTGAGCCCAAAACTGAGCACCAAGTACATACCTTTAGTGATTGACCCTCAAGGTAGTGAAGCCAAACAGTACAAGGCTTACTCAGGGAGGGCTGCCTGGGGTTAGAGAACTCTATAAACAACCAATAACAATAATTCAATGTCCAGCCAATGTTTGTTCTTTTGGAAAAACGTATTTTACTCAAATGACACACAACGTTATATTGTACATAATGTTCCAGAAGCAAATAATTATAAGGTGTAATACTAATACATTTCAGTAACTTCTAGGGAGGCATCATATGCATCTCCTGTGGAACATCCTCCTATGATCCTCTTTGTGCAGTAGTTCAAGTGTCTGGGGCCTTCTTCAGAGGGGCACAGTGAAGTGCTGACCAAGTTGTGGACCAGTGTGCTGACATATTTGTTCCACCCATTGATGGAGATCTTGCGCCCCTCCTCCTGAATTTCATGTGCATTTTTTCTGTCTTGTCACTTTGATGGAGGTGCAGGCTTAGCCTGCGTTTTGCTGGCAGGTTGTGCTACTTGGCATGGTGTGCAGTAATTTGCCTTCAGTCCACAAAGAGCTGTGATCTTACCCCAGGCCTACCAATTGGTGGATGATCACCATAGCTAGTACCAGAACAAGGGTAGTTGAGGCTGAGGTTAAGTTCAGGTGAGTGTGGCTTCACAGATCTTGCAACTTGGGTGCTTCCTTGAGCCAAAATTCAAAACCTAAAAACACGCTAGGTGCCCAACCCTGTTAGTTTTGGTGAACACTTAGGGACAGATTTACAAGAAACTGTTGCAGCACGGTGCTGCACCAAAATCAGTAGGGTTGCGCTGCACCAGTTTTGCAACACAGGGCTAGACTGTATTTACAAGCATATGTGTTACAACCCCTGTGTTTCCCCCTGCGCCTCCACTTAATTAAGCAGCCTGCACTAACGCAGGCATTCTAGCACCACAGTGCAAGGATGTCTGTGTTGAGGGGTGCGATTGTTTATGTACATGAATTTCTTCCTGCGTGTAAACAATCTACAATCGTGATTTGGCACTTCTATGTGTGCTGCAAAATGCAGCGCACATAGAAGTACCAAAGCTTCATTTTTTAATGATTGTTTATGTGCATGAAGATACTCCTTCCTGCACATAAACAATCATCCATGGCATTTTGCTTCTTCTATGTGTGCTGCAGATTGCAGCACACGTGGAAAAAGCAAAAAACGAGGAATAACAGTATTCCTCCTTGTTGTACCAAGCTAGCGCCATCCCTGGGCTGGCTTTAGTTTTTGGCGCTGTCACAGATTTATGATTTATCGTAAATCTGAGGCAGCGTCAAAAGCAATGGGTGTTGCGGTGGAACACACACAGCAACACCCATTGCACTCTTCTCTGGCGCAGAAAACTGCATCAGAGGGGCCCATATTTACAAGGATGCATGAAGCCACAAAATTGGCGTTACATCTCCTTGTAAATATGGAGAAGTGGATAGCGCCACTGGAGCGTCACATAAAGTGACGCTCCGGTGGTGCTAGGGTCTTGTAAATCTGGCCCTAACTTCTAGATGCATGTGATATGGTTGTGATCTGGTACACTTATTTTTATTTTGTGGCTACCACAAACTGCTGTCAATCCTCTTCAGTGCTGCTTCCCCTCTCTTAGCTCAACTGGATAAAAGTTCCTCAGTACCCTCTTCCCATTTGGGTGCATAGTTCTGCTTATTCTTTGATGTCACTTCGGGATCCCTGGGCTCCACCACTGAACATCAGTACAAGTACCTCCTCCCTGTTAAGGCAGTGGGCATCACTGGTTCTTCCCGCCTGATCTCCTGCTGAACCCTGTGCTGAACAGCATCTTTCTCTGGTTAGAGTACCTCCAGTACCACTCCTGAGATGTCAGTCAGCTCTTTCCCTCAAAGAAGGTTCTAGACTGTGCCTGCTGGAAGCCTCATTGACGTTTCCTAGGTTCTGACCCCAAACCTGGCTAGAGAGTTGGCAATGAATACCCCAACCCTCAAGCACAAAAGGTTTCTTAGTCAGCACTGATGTGGAAATGCCGGATTTTGATGTAGAAATTCTGGGACAAAGGTTAGACATTTTGCCCATCTTAATAAGTTGCAGACCCTAGTTGTGTATTTCAACAGTCAGATCTGAGACTGATTCTAGGCAGTTTTTTGGGCTGTTCTACTCAAACTGGTCCAGCCAAGGCCTTTGTTATGAGGTGCTATCAGGATGGTGTGAGGAGCTGTGAGTCTTCAGGTAGGAGAAACCCAAATCAAGGGTTGACATGCAAGATAGCTTGTCCCTATTAATTACCTGTTAACCTGTGTGAAGTAGCCGTTACAGAGACCAATGAATCAGTAAAGGGCAGGGGAAGCTCCCTTGCTTGCAAAGGGTCATCTTTCTCACCTCCCCACCCAAAAGCCTTAACGACTATAAAGGATCCTTAGAATGCTCTGGAGTCTCCGTGGGCTGTCTGGTATCTCTCCACCACTCTATCTTAGGTGCCACTTGGATTTAACAAATATGAAATAGATTCCAGTAATCATGGCAACATAATCTGATACGCTCCATCAACTGATTCTTTGCACACCCATGAAGGTGTACACATGTAACAGCCATGTCCCACATGGATAGGTGATGGATCCCATTGCAGGGGACTGGTAGACCAGTTTACCAAAAGGTGGGAGAAGCTAGTAGGCAACTCTACTGATAATGAAAAAGCACTTGAAAATTTGCCTTGACAATGTGAATAGTATTGCTGTCACCGCAGTCAGTCCTCTCCAGCCCAGAAAGTTAACAGTGGTCACGCCTAGCCAAAACAAATGATGGATCACTCATGACCACAGAGTGCTGCTCGGGGTATCTTACTGTATTACAAAAATACCTTCAGTGCACTTGCATGACCATTATGTATTCTGAGGCTGGGGTCAAAAAGCTGCAGCTTGTTATGACAAACTATAGACAGGGGCACACTGTGCAAATACATGCAGGGGACATTTGTCCATCCCAAGAATATGCCTTTGCAGTATCCCAGTCTGGATAAGGTTTCAAAGGACTACTTCAATTAAGTTAGGTAGTGTTCAGCTTCCTATGATTCCTTTTCGTGCTCACTGAAAATTGTTCCTAGCCTGTCTGTTGATCTTGAAGGAGGTAGATTAAAAGTAGACACAGAGAGGAAGCCTGTTTGCATTGGATAGTCAGATGAGCATTTTCGACTTTTGTTGTTGTAATCTGATGCCTTAAATACAATAAATGTGATCACTGTCCATTAGGATCCAAGCTGTAACTCACGAAAGAGTCCCAACAATTATGAAACCAGTGTAGGGTTCTCGTTCAGAGGGGATGTTGTCTGGCAGTTCAGACTGGACTTTTCCTATTGGAACAGGGCGAAGACTGTGTGGCATATGGTTGCCCCCGATTAGAATTAGAGCAACGGTAAAAAGACACGATGGACTGAAATGCAGCCTAAGCATTTGTCAGCAACTGGGGCCTTTTCAAGCATTCTACTCATCACCTTTGTTTGTTCGAGAGTTTTTGAAGGTACTGGGCCAGGCTTCTGTTCCCATTCGACATAACTGTTTGAAATAAAACCTCCTTCAAGCTTTTGCTGTTGTTGTGTTGCCAGCATACACAAGAAAGCCTTTATTGTATGAGTTGTTGATCTGAGCCAGAGATGCGTGCTTCTTGGAGAAGCTTGGGGGAGAAACTGAGTTTTGTGGTGCTTTACAAGGGATAGCAGCTCTTTTGGAGCAGAAGAAGTCATGTGTGCCTTTATGTGTTTAGTTCTGCAAAAAAGAGTGCAAACCAATCGAAGAAGCATCTTTCCATAAAATTCACTAAGTCAGGAAGAAAGGTATAAAGGCACATGGGGTGCCTTGTGTATTCATGCTTCTTGGGGGGGCATGACAGATGTCTATTTGAGTTTACTAACCCAGTGGTCAGCAAGAAAGTGCTGACAGATTTCAAGTGAAATTTTCTTTTTGAGTAAGGAATAACTTACTTCAGTGAATTTACAGAGAACTGTGGTTCTCTCTATGCACCAAAGAAATGTGAAAGTCTAAGCTCTTCCACACGGTTCTGACCTTTTGCCTGTAGGGTGTACATAGACCTCAGATTAAGCCATATTAACCCAAATTATGCTAGTGTTACCAGCTAAATTCTCTCTGAAGAGGTCCACACAGAAAGATAGAGATGCTGGGAATTTGTTTACACAAGTTAGTTACATAGAATGTTCGGTTTCACACAACTGGTTAAATGTGGGTTTAATGAACAGTGCACCACATCTGAATAACCGCATCCACAAATGCCATTTGCCAAGCTTGGGTATGAGTGAAAGAAAATTGAGTGCCTGGCCTGCGCTAGCCTATACCCACCTTGGATGGAAAAGTAGTTAATTGATTGGACCATCGAACTGCTTGTTAGTCCAGCATAATAGCTGCCATCACTAATGACATGAGTAAAATGAAGCAGGGCCTCTCGGAAGTTTCTTGGTTCACCTTCATTCACTCACTCATTAATTTATGCAGCTTTATATAATGTAAATCAGACTCCTGAGATGGCACAGTACTGTACATAGGCATCACAAAAACCTAAAAAACATGGTACTTTAGCAGGAAATGATTAGAGAGATCAACAAGCGAAATGGATCTACTGGAGCTGGAGACTAAGGCCCAGATTCTCAAAGATTTAGCGGCACTTTAGCGTTACTTTTCCTAGGCTAAACTAACGCTAAACTTTTTTGGGGATTTACAAACCAAAGCAAATTGGTATTTGTGTGGCAAAGTAACGCAAAGCAGTACCAAACGCTGTTTTGCATTACTTTGCATCAAGGGGGTGTAACATCGGTGGTACATTGGCATACCTGTGCTACCACCCATGCTTTATAACACTAAACCCTATTCTGAAACATCAGTAGAAAGGGATTAGCGCCAAAATTAACACAATTGAAAAGCAGGCCTTAAACAGAGAAATGTTTTTATTTCTGCGTGCTTTTCCAACATTGCATGTGTGCTGCACTGTACAGCACACAAACAAACTAGGAAAAGCATTTCCATTTGTCTAGGCATAGTAGTTTGTACAGGAAGAGCACCCTTCCAGTACCAAAACTATGCTCACCACACGCGCACACCAGAGCATTGTAGGACTAAGGTGTGTGCATGGCGCACAGCAGATTAAATCAGTGCCAGCGCTAGGAAGAGGGGAGCAGAGTGCCATTTCTATGTGAATATGGCGCTCTCCTGCTCCCCCCGTCACGCAATGCAGCGCAGTAACTTTGGCGCTGCACTGCATTGCCTGTCACCTCTCAGAATATGGGCCTAAATGTGCTGCAGTGGTTAAGGTTCAAGTGGAGATAACAAACCCTGGGAATGCCAGTTAGTAACTAGTTACCATAATCAAGTTTATATAGGACTAGATAGACTGTTTTGAAGTGATCATCTGGCATAAGATAATTGATTCCCCTGAGGATCTAATTTGGTGCCATGCATATAGATTTAAGTGTTTGTCAAGAGTAAAGCCAAGTGATTTTGCGTTTTCCATGATGAATGGTTTGCATTTGAGTATGTTTGAAGTATTCAGCCAGGGTTGCACATGTGGTGGTAAGAGTAGAAGAGATTCAGATTTCTGGTGGTTTATCCTAAAATGTTGGAGTGAAGTCCATGATTGGAGGTCACTTGTGTCTTCGCAAGATAGCCCTCTGACAGAAAGATCTTCAAGTTCACCTGTGTGTCATCTGTGTAGAGATGAAAGGACATAGTGGATCTTCACAGAGGAGACCAGGGGTTTCCTTGTTCAAACTGAAAAGTGACAGGGAGAGTGTGAAGCCTTGGAGTACTCCTTGGCAAAAAGTCAAAGGGCTGAAGAGAGAGTGTGAAAATTTAATTTGTTGTGACTGATTTGAGAGGTAATTTTCAAACAAACTAAAAACCGTGCCCTTTATTCCAGCCTGATCTTGAAGAAGATTTAGGAGAAAGGTGTGATTAACGGTGTCAAAATGCTGAGGAAATGACAAGAATTAATAGTAGGCAGGGTTCATTTTTGTCCAGGGTGTGTCGTGCATCATGCACCATATGTAGCATTGCTGTTCCTGTGGTGCAGCCAGTTCTGAATCCTGATTGGTGGTTATCGAGGAGGTGGTTATCTTTTACGTGTTTCAATAACAGGTCTTTTAAGCACTTTTTAAGCACTTTGGCTAGGAATTGAAGCTTTGATGTTGGGTGGAGGTAGCTAACAGAGGAGTCAGCATATGTTTTTAGGATGGGTGACTTGCCTGATTTTGAGGCTGCCGGGCACTACACCTTGAATTATGGAGGAGTTGATCACCAACTTTAGGTAGGTGCTGTGGGATGATATGTTTTCATAATTGTGGCTGAAAGGTCTGCAATATGGGTAGATCGTGTGGTTGCAGAGGTAGTTCTTACCAGTATGTTTAAAAGAGGACCACCCACCTTTGGACCTTCCGATGCTTTTGTTATCAGGAGAGAGAACTCAAATGTTTTTTTTTTCCTTTGAAAGCTTATGGAAAATATGTTGGTTTTCTTTAGTGTTGGGTATATCAACAGAATATTGATAGAATTCTTGATGAGGTAAAAAAACTCTATTTTCTTGTCCTGTTAACTTTTGTTCCGAAAAATGCAGCCTTTGGCTTGCAGATGTGGTTTTTATTATTCATTGTGTTTGAGCTGTAATTTATCAAAGGTTTGTTCTGATGTGCACTGGCACCAGGTACTTTCTATCACTCAAGAGCTTTCCATTCTTCTAGAAGTTGTTTTGGGAGACTTTTTTGCAGACAAAGTAGATGGTAGAGCCCTTTTCATATGTTGGTGCAAAACAGAATCTTTGAGATTATTATTGACTAGAAAAAGAGATGGTTGAGACTCAACTGTCTCTCGTCTTCCCAGTGAAACTGAGTGAAAAGACAAAGATGGTCACTCTCTCTTTTAAAGCACATTTTACACCCCAGAGGTTTCAGTATATATGTATTGCCTATGGTTATATTTGTATGTTTTAACTTATTTATGCATGTTTGATTCTATTCTGTAGTTCTTGTAAAGCACATGCCTACCCAGAGGCCTCCCAGCACTAGAACCAACACTGAACCGGCAGAACCGTCACAGGCAGTGGGGGACAAATTCTTAAATAGCCAATTCTTTAGGGCCTTAAAGAAACACAGTTCATGTTCCAGTCGGCGGAGCTCTGTTGGTAGGGTGTTCCACAGTTTGGGGACCAAGTAGGCCATTGAGCGGCCTCCTCATCTAGTTCCGAGAATGTTGGGGACATTCAGCAGGTGTGCCGAAGATGATCTGAGTGGCCTAACAGTGGTGTAAGGGGAAGGCTGAAGGTTGTAGCATTGAGGGGCCTTTGTTATGAAGTGCTCTGTGCAAGATGCACAGGGCCTTAAACTGCACCGCTGCTCTGCCAGTAAACAGTGTAGTTCCAACAAAGTCTTCTTAACGGACTGATGCCTCAGGATGTTCATCAGGAGGCGACCAGCGGTATTTTGGATGACCTGTAACCTCTTTATTACATATCGGGAAGATAAGTAAAATTTTATGTTTTTTTTTTCTTTATTACATATCGGGAAGATAAGTACAATTTTATGGTTTTTTTTTCGGAGTGTAAGTCGTTCTCATTTAAATGTGATATTATGTGCAATGAGATGAAGAATGAAGAGGTTAATGGTTGCTTATGGGTTTACTTTGTAGTTACCCCTGACGAAGGGTTTTCAGACAAAAATGCATTGAGTTTACACCAGCTGGGTTTTGAAAAGTGAATTCCAACATGTTAGGAAAAAAACGTGTGCATTTCCTATTCATTTAAAGACTGGATACACTGCCTACGCCGTAATATGGTGAACATTGAATAAAGAACAGAAGATTGGATTACCTGGATGAAACTGGATTCTTAATAGATTGCTTTGAATTTCAGCTGGGCGCCTTGGTGTCTGGGTGCTTCATACACACCAGTTTGTTGTGGAGCTTGTCCTCTAGCCACATCCCCACACTCTTTATCTGGCTTTATGTGTTTGGCCGGTTCCCCAAACAGTCAGGCCAGGAAATCGGAGCCTGGCTTCTGATGTTGCCCAACAAAATGACCTCAGTCTTGTCTTCGTTCAACTTCAGCCAACAGTTAGCCACCCGGCTGGCCACAACCAAAAGACAGGGGGCTAATGAGAGGTGATTCGAGATAGGGTCAGGGGAGAGTGACATGACTAACTGTGTGTTGTCAGCATAGGAGACCAACGACAGCCCATAGGAATGTACAATTTCAGCCAAGGGGCACATATATCATAAAGAGGGTGGGGCTCAGGGCTGAGCCCCATTGCACCCCACAGCTCAAAGGCAGAATAGCAGGAATAGTCTCCTACCTGGAAGGTTCTATTCTTTAGGAAAGAGGTGAGCCATTTCAGTGCCCTGCCTCCGATACCAGCATTATATATTCTCTGAATGAGTATGGGGTCTTCAACAGTGAGAATGGTTGCACTGATATTTAAGTGAATGATAGCTGTAGAGCCATCTTGGTCCAGTAGCTGTCTCAATTCCTCCACCACAGCCAGCAGAGGTGTTGTAGTGTGAACCCCATTTGAGTAGGGTGGAGGACTTATTTGCATTCGGGGAAGGTGGAGGGATGTTTATTTAAGTGCTTCTCCAGGAGTTTGGAAGCTCCAGGCAGCAGGGACATCTTCCTTGAGTTACCCAAACAGAAGGGGTCAAGGCTGGGCATTTTTAGAAGTGGTTTTACCACTGCCTGCTTCCATTGAGAGGAGATGGTCTACTAATAAGAGACGTGTTAAGCAGGTCCAGCAATACAGGAAAAATACTTTCTGACTCTTGAGCAAGGATGTGGAGAGGGGCCAGGTCTAAGGGGGGTTCTGATTTCACCATGCTGAGTACATCTGAGAGGAGGTCATGGAAGGCCAATATGCTACCTTCCAGTCGCTCAGGGGGCTCTTACTATATGGAGGATCAGCCAGGTTTGGTGCATCAAAGAAGGCAGAGTATATGTCAGTTGTCTTCTTTTGGAAAAAGTGTGCCAGGTTGTTACTGTGCTCCACGGAAGCTGCTGGGGTGGAGCTGGCAGGGTTCGTGTCAGTGATGGCTTTGAGGATCTGAACGATCTCTTTGGGGGAATTGGAGGCGTTTTCAACCTTTGCAGAGTAATAGGAGTCTGTGAGGTTTTGATTTCTGTGTGGTATTTCCTAATAGCTTTCCTATTTTTGGATATGCTCGCATCATCATAGGACTTCCTCCAATTCCTCTCGAAATGCCTGCACTCTTTATTTAAAAGCCATGAGGCAGGGATTGAACCAAGGAGATTTATTATCTTGCAGGGAAATCTTGTGCCACCTGGCCGGTAACACCATATCTATAGAATTGTTGATCCACTCATTGAACCTGTGAGAAGACAAGGAAATGTGGTAAGAAGGGTCTGGTCTGGGGGTATCCAGGGCAGCTGACCAGTCATTGACGTTTAGCTCTGACCAGCATTGTTCTTTATGCCTGGCCGGTGGGAGTGGGATAGAGGAGGAAAGGGCAGACAGGGTTTTGGGGAGCAGAAAATGATGTGACCAGCTAAGGGGTAGGGGGCTTTGTACCTGTAAGTTTGTGATATTACTAAATACTAGGTCAATAGTATGAACTTAATCAAGGTTGTGGCCCTCAACTAGTTGCGATAATTGTAGAGAGGCTAGGTCTAGTAAAAGATTCTTAGAGGCACTATTATTGGTGTTGCCAACATGTATACTGAAGTTGCTGAACAATGTAAAACTGGCCCTGTTCAGAGCCAGACTAGTGACCCGTTCAGGAAAAGCCTGTAGGAAGTGGGCGTGGGGGCCAGGAGGCCTATACAATAGGATTCCTGAAAGGGTGAAAGTAAAGTTGAGTGTAATGGAGAATAGCAGCCTCTCACAGTTAATGTTTGTCGTTTACTGATCTTCTCTGTAGCTACAAGTGTTCATATTCAGTGGTCTAGCTTGGGACAGTGCAAGCAAGGAAAAAGCTCCCACTTCCCAATCATAATTAGGGGTGCAACTGGCCCTCAGATGCCTTTGCCTCGGGACCAGTGCATGTGCTGCGCCATTGACTTCTGGTCCCATGTATATTTTGAGTGCTTGTAAAAAAAAGGCACAATTAGTATTTTTAACATTTATTTAACCAGAAAATGTTCACTCATCTTTGTATAGTATTCATATGTATTGCAACACTGCCCGTCACTCGACAAAAGCAGTGTAGTACTAACGGGTATGCACACCTAAAGCTATGAAACCTTACTACAGAAATATCTATTTTAACGCCCATGCCATCCACTCAGCACAAGTATAGCTTGTCAGTCGTAATAGACAGCATTGAGAGTACCATGTGATATATTTTCCGCTTTTTCAATCTTTTAAAATAATTACACGCCAAATATACACTGGAAAGTCAGAAACACCGAAAGGAGATTTAAGATTTAAGCATAATAGGATAGCGCTGGAGCCTGTCTGGATTGAGCCAAACCCCGTCGTCTGATGACTTTGATCTCCGCTCGGGCGAAATCTCCCACCCTAGCCTACTGCTCTTTATCTCCTCAGCCTGCGCGGTTTCCTGCCTAGGAGACGGATGGACAGGTTAATTACCCTTGCCCGTCACTGGCATTGATCTGCTTTTTCTGTCAATACTGACGTGCTTTCACCCTGTGACCGCCGCGCGCCCTGCGTGCGTTCCCTAGAGCTAGGGCGTGGCCAGAGAGTGGCGTACCTCCGCTGGAACCGCCCAGTACAGTGTATTTAAAGTGGAGTGAAAACGTGAAACTAATCTTTGTTAAAAAAAAATAAAAAAATAAAGATGCCCTCAAATAATAGGTGTAGAATAATACAGAGATCTGTTGATGGCAGATGAAGTCCACCAAGTCTGTCTAGCTCAGTGATTTTCAAACTTTTTAATGCCGCGTAGCCTGCCACTAACATAAAAATCATCAGGGCCCCCTCCCAATTTTCACACTTATTCTATCAAATTGGCAGTGTTTAAATATGTCTACACGCATTTAAGCATTGCAGTTAAGTTATGCTACTGTTTTAAAAAATGCAATCAGATTTGTAATGCCAAACATTCTATTCTGGTGAAGTAGGCTTTACTAACATGTAAGCATTCACGGCGTGATTATTAGAAGTGAGGGTTTTGAAGAGTATGAGTGATGGCCCAATACAGAGCAGTTTACTGCTGCTCGTTTTTTCACCTCAAAACAAAACCAGTTATTAACATATTGCTTCTTTTGGACAGAGCCTGGCGCCCCCACTGGGATCACTTGAGGTCCCCCAGTTTGGAGCCCCCTGGTGTAGCTTGTCCTTCCCCACCCATCATAAACACTGCTCCCATTTAGTCTCCTGCTCGGTCTTTGAGTCTCAGAATGAGTATGCCTAAACATTTATTTGTTAGTGATAGTGCCCTCAGAATTCTATATCAGGACCGGAAGCTCGGATTATGCTATCTCTTTCTTTACTGAAATAATCACAGCAGCCAATGAAATCACAACAAACAAAAAACTACATTTCCCAAGATGCTCAAGTCCTTGCATCACATGCACCAATCACCGAATGTGACCTTAGCCTTCATAAGTCTTAACCTCAAACGTCATATCCTCTTTCTTTGCTGCTTCGCAGCAGGTAAGTAACATTTTCTCTATCTCTGGCTTATGTTGTATGCTTTGAGTCATTATATTATATTGTATGCTTTGAGTCAATCTTATATTAGTATTTATTTACTGTGCAAGCGACTCGATTTTGCTCGCTTTCCGCTTTGTTTCTTGACTTTCAATCGTCTCACCGCCGATTTTTGACATTGATTGATTGCCCCTTTTGTTGTGGAGCGGGAGTGCTCTACGCGCTTAACGCGTAGTCTGTTTACTTTGGCAACAAGGGTTGGCATGCACGCACGTTTCTGACGAGCCGATATCCTTTCCCTGTGTTCTTCGAGGAGATCGGCTCGTTCTGAGCAGCGTGCTGGGCATTAACAGTTGTTTCTATTAGCATACAGAGAGTTAAGGCACCTCCCTGACGCCCAGCTTAAATCCTTGCTGGGTTGTAAAATCTATATAAGGCTGTGCCTAGAGTGTTATTTGCAGGCAGCTTCCTCCACATTTACATTTATATATATATATATATATATATATATTTATATACAGTGCTTGAAATGGAAAAAATAAAGTGCCGGTACTCTGTGCCAGAGTACCTGCTTGTTTCTGAGAAGTGCCGGTACTCTCCAATTAAAAGTATTACGTTTTTCCTGAGATGTGCCGGTACTCACCCTCTCAAAATAAAAAAGTGCCGGTACTCAGTACCGGCCCATTTAAAGCACTGTTTATATATATATTTATATTTTAAAGTGCCTGTAAGGTTTTTTTTCACTCCCCCTTTGTTTATTCTGACTGTGTGGTGAGCTTATTAATAATACCTATGGCTCAGTGGAGTGACCAGGACACAGGGTACTACCCTGATGATACTGACAACCAATTGGAGGTGAATTTGGTTGAGGCACTAGATTCCAGAGTGCAACAGTCAGTTAATGATGCCTTGGTGAGAGCGCTTGGCCCTTTCTCAGGGCAATTGTTAGAATACGCCCAATCTCAGGGCTGGATGGCTGGCAATGCCTCCCCCCTCTCAGAAGAGACTATTCCTAAGGTACCCTCAAAGTCCAAGGCTAAATCTAAGAACCTGGTAAGGGATGATCCTTCTGGAGATTTACATGCAGATATGTTTGAAAAACTGCGTAAGAAAAGGAGTGCGGAACATAACTATAGCACTCGACAGGATTCCTCCTCTTCTGGGGATTCTGACGATCCTGATTCGGATGACTTAAACGAACCAGCTCCTAGTAAAGAAGCGAAAAAACAACCTCAGACCCTTCATGTGTTAGACTTTGACCCTTCAGATATTATGCACCCTAGGTCCTCTAATTGGGTTCCAACTTCGGAAGTTGGTGAATATGCACATGCAAACATAAGAAGAAGCTTTGATAAGGAGGTTCGCTCTCGCCTTAAGGCGGAATGCCCTAGACCAGATCTGGACAATAATGTGACGGACACTCCAGAAATTGACCCAACTATGGTAACCTTTTTGAAAAAATTCGCGAAGGATCCCAAAAAAGGTTTAGACAGATCTTGGCGCCTCTGTCAAGACAAATTGCTCGACATATCACGCCCGCTAACAAAAATTTTAGATTTGTCCGTCGCTTCCAAAGAGTCGGGCACCCCTGTTAACACAGACGTCCTTTTAGGCTGGGCTCAGAGAGCGGTGTGCCAGTTAGGTAACCCTAATTGTGCTATTTCCACCGAGCGCAGAAAGTCCATCCTTATGAGGATGGATCCTAAATTAGTAGATTTAGCATCTTCAGAAGCGGGACCGGCGGCAGAAGGCCTTCTTTTTGGCTCGTCCTTCATTAAAGAACTGGCGAAATTTTGCTCTACTTTCTCCACCCTTGAAAAGGCTCAGTTGTCCCTCATAAACGTTTTTAGGAGAGGCCTTTTTCTCAGGGCTGGGCGTTATGGCGGACGAATGCCTGGCCGAGGTAGTTTTGTCAGTCCCCAAAACTATTACCCGAGAGGTAGAGGTAACTGGTCTGGAGACCAATCAGATGCCACTTTCTACCCCTCCCGCCCCAGAGGAGGGAGGTCCAGATTCCGCAGGGGGCACCGCAGAGGTCAACAAGGAGCTATACAAGACTCCTCCTTTACCGGTAAGCATTATTCACCATTCTCAAGTTATGCTTGGAGGAAGAGTGAGACGGTTTGTGGGCAAATGGAAAGAGATCTCTGGGGATCCTTGGGTTCTTCAGACTGTGACAGGTTTTCATCTGGAGTTTATCAGCACTCTGATCCAATTATCCCCTCCTGTAAATATGAGTTTTTCCCGAGAAAAACAGACTTTTATAGATTTAGAGGTGCAAGCTTTACTAAACAAAGGAGCAGTAATTTTTTTCAACCCCTCACCCTTCCGGGTTCTGCCATCCCATCTTTGTAGTAGACAAGAAGGGAGGAAGTCATCGTCTGGTGTTGAATCTAAAAGACTTAAATTCTTGGATAGTGTACAGACACTTCAAGATGGAAGTGATTCACATGTTGAGAGATATCCTTTTAGAAGGGGACTGGATGGTTCGGTTAGATCTAAAGGATGCGTACCTTTCAATTCCGATTTTTTCCCCTCACAGGAGATTTCTCCAATTTCAGTGGAAGGATCATTGGATGGAGTTCACGGCTCTCCCTTTCGGCCTTTCGTCGGCGCCATGGTGTTTCACAAAACTGTTGAGACCAGTGGTGGAATGGTTGAGAACCAAGGGTGTTCGCCTTATCATCTATCTGGACGACATCTTATTGATGGCTCAAGACTCCCTGACTTTGTTGACGCATTTGAATTGGACAATCAGTTTGTTACAGGATTTAGGTTTCCTTATCAATGCGCAGAAGTCATTGTTGAAACCATCCCAAGTGATAGAGTTTTTGGGTTTCAAGATCGATTCGATTCACTCGCAATTGATTCTTCCTGCGTTAAAAATTCGCAACATCAAGAGGGAGTTGAGATCGGCGTTAATCAGTCCGACAATTTCTCTAAGGAACATTGCTCGTCTGGTGGTCAAGGAAGAGATTCAGTGGTGGCTTCACCACATGGAAGCATGGAATGGCAGAGCCATATTCGGATCTCATCCAGAAATTGTCATAGAATCAGACGCCAGCCAGTGGGGTTGGGGAGCCCGCTGCGGCTCGGTAGTGACAGGATGAAGGAGCAAGATCTCCACATCAATTGCTTAGAACTTCTAGCGGGCTCTTTTGCGATAAAGAGCTTATCCCCTCACAAGACAGACTGCTGCATTCTTCTGAGGATGAACAATATTTCGGCAGTGCGTTATGTCGAGAAGTTGGGGGGGAACGAAATCCAGGGTTCTTGCGGAGATAGCCAAGGAGTTCTGGCATTACTGTTTGAGTCACAGGTTAGTGGTACTGGCAGAATATCTTCCGGGAGATCAGAACACAATAGCAGATTGGAACTCCAGATACCTGACGGATCCCAGCGATTGGAGACTGGATCCAATGATTTACCAACAGATAGTCCAGGAATGGGGATAGATCTCTTTGCGTCTCACCTCAACACTCAGACCCCGAAGTTCTACAGTTGGAGACCAGATCCACTGGCTATAGCGACAGATGCCTTTTTACAGAATTGGTGCCGTGTTCTGGGTTATGCGTTCCCTCCATTTCTCTTGATTCTCAGGGTCCTGTCTCAAGTTCGGAGGCAGAAGGCAGATCTGATCTTGGTGACCCCATTGTTGAGGTCTCAGCCTTGGTTCCCTATTGCACTTCAATTAGCATGTGCTCTGCCGTTGCTCATTCCTCCTCGTCAGAACCTGTTGTTGAGTCCGGAGGGCCTTCAACATCCCTTGATTGTATCAGGGACTCTAATGCTGATAGCATGGAGGGTTTCAGGACAAGATGGAAAACCCCAGGACTTTCGCAACAAGCTGAAAACTATATCAAACAGGCCCGGGCATCTAGCACCCGCAAGAGGTATGCATCTGCATGGCGGAGATGGGATAGTTGGTGCAATGGAAGGGGTGTTAATCCCTTTGAGTCAGGTATTGATTTAATTCTCAATTTTTTAGCTGAACTAGCTTCTTCAGGTCTGACCTATAGGACAATTAATAATTTCAGATCGGCGATTTCTTCGGGTCATAAACACATTGATGGTAAACCGGTAGGAGAACACCCCCTTGTATGTAAGCTGTTGAGAGGTATTCGTTTTTCGAACCCCCCCAGGCCAAATATTCTGTTCTTTGGGATGTGAACATTGTGTTAAAATTTATAGATTCTTGGCCCAGTAACAAATATTTATCTCACAAACAGCTTTCAGCCAAGTTGACTATGTTGTTATGTTTAGTCTCATGTAAGAGGGTTTCAGATGTTAGAGCATTAGACTTATATGGTAGAATTTACTCTCCGGAAGGTGTTACCTTCAATATTTCCAGGAGAACCTAGACTAATTGCAGGTCAGTATCCTATCCTTGGTTTCCAGACAATTCAAAGTTATGTGTGGTAAAATGCCTTAAAGATTATGAATTGGTTACAGAGGAGTTTAGACAAAACATGAATGGACAAGTGTTAATTGCCTTACAGAAGCCATTTAAACCAGTTTCCTCTGCAACTCTTGCGAGATGGATAAAGTGGTTAATGAATGAAGCAGGTATTGATACCAGTCATTTCGGAGCTCATTCAGTTAGAGGAGCCATGGCGTCAAAATCATTTACTTTAGGTTCTAGTCTGGAGGACGTTATGAAAACAGCAGACTGGTCGTCTGAAGGTACTTTTCGTAAGTTTTATTTTAAGCCTGTGATGGATGTGGCCTCTGTTGTTATGGGTCAGCTTTGAACTAGCATAATCCGAGCCTCCGGTCCTGATATAGAATAAAAAAAATTCTAGCTTACGCGTCAAGAATTTTCAATTCTATTAAGGACACGGAGGCGAGGATTATCCTACCCTCTAATGAATAAAGGTTTTTGTATTTATATGTTTATGAACCCTATTCATTTATACCCTCCCAGTGTGGTATATTGGGGACTGAATTGGGAAAGTTTTGTGGTTGATTTTTTCTGCCACTGTGAGATATTACCTTCCTTTATTTATCACCTATTCCAGGTTCGGATCAGAAGAATTCATGATGGTTTCATCCTGGTATCTGCGCTTTAGAAGTTCATTCCTTCCATGAGTAAGAAGCCGACTTGAGGATCAGTCTGGTTTATCTTTCGTTGGACGTTCCATTCAAGGGTGAAGTTTCGAATCATCCATTTCAGAAGAAGTTCGTTGGAAAAGAGTTTAAAAGTTATTGGTTTGATCAAAGTAAGAGGATATGACGTTTGAGGTTAAGACTTATGAAGGCTAAGGTCACATTCGGTGATTGGTGCATGTGATGCAAGGACTTGAGCATCTTGGGAAATGTAGTTTTTTGTTTGTTGTGATTTCATTGGCTGCTGTGATTATTTCAGTAAAGAAAGAGATAGCATAATCCTCGCCTCCGTGTCCTTAATAGAATTGAAAATTCTTGACACGTAAGCTAGAAAATGTTTTACTCCCTCTTAACTTGAAATCGAACTTATGGGGCACTAGCCAAGGGCTAATGGAATCAGAAGAGTTGAATGTTTTGAATAATATCGGTCAGCTCACCTGGGAGTTTAGTGTCCGTCCTTCTGTTTCCAGGCTACAGTTGGAAGGTTTGTCACATGTGTTCTCTGGAAATGGAGGCATCGCCTGCTGCTAGGTCCTCATTCTTTTTGGACCGGAAATACCGACTTGGTGTTCCTGCAACCAGTGCTTTAAATGGGCTGGCACTGTCTGGTACGGAGTACCGGTACTTTTTTTTATTTTTAGAGGCAAAGCACCTGCACTTCGAGAAAAACGTAATGCTTTTAATTGGAAAATACCGCCACTTCTCAGAAATAAACAGGTACTCTGGTACAGAGTACCTGCACTTCTATTTTTCCATTTCAAGTACTGCCTGCAACCATAGGATCTGGAGACCGCCAGCAACCCTCACCCCCACACCAGCTACACGCCGACCGACAAATTATCTTGTTGGAAGAAGTTTTATCATCAATTTTTTAATGATATTTTTATGCATATGTAGAACATAAGTCACTTCAATTAAAACGTTAGTCATAGTTACAAAAACATAAATCACATCTTTGAGATATAATTCAGTAACCATAAATCATTTACTTTTGGCAGGATCCCTTCCTGTCCTGAACTCCCACTGGACCACACAAGTGAACCATACATAACCTGTATCCCTAGGAGGGGCGGTTGTCCTGAGTACACCGTTCCTTACCACCCGCTCAGGGTTCGGCCCCCCCTCCAAACACCAAGCTGCCACGGGGTGTAACGTGGTGACCAGGAGCGGGAGCCCCATGGCCCCCCCCCAGCGATCTGGGCTCCCTTCCCCCTTAATCTGGAGTGTACATCTGCAGGTTGGGTCAGGACTTCAGGATCCCATCCTTGGTGTTCTCCCGGGGCCCCAGCCTTGGGGACCCCTCTGTTGCTTCAGGTTACTTTAATACCTCACTTCCCGCCACAAGGGCGACCAGGGCCATAAAGGTCCTTCGCCCTCCCCACCTGCAAAGAGGCTGTGAGCGAAAAACTGCATGTCAGAAATAAACTGGTCAGTACCGGCGTCAGACAAGTGCACCATGTCCCTGTGAAACATTTTGTGGCCCTTCAAAAGACTGTGCAGAATGTTCCATAATCGCCCCGGGCCAGGGCATAATTTCACCATTTCTGCATTAAGCCGTGGCACGGACACATTAATTGTTCTTGACTTAATTCCTGTGCCCCACTTGCGGCGAGGCACCATATGAGACCATGGAATGGCCGCGTTCGGTATTGTTCTGCCAACTTCGTGATTTCCACAAATACCGCTTCTCTCAATGCCTTACGGCCCATGTGCACCAAATCATTGCCTCCTAGGTGGATAATGATGACATCTGGGAACTGGAGTCCCTCTGATCCTCTGGCCAATGTGACGAGTTGTTGAAGTAGTGCGATTCCCATTCCGCCAACCCCGCACCATCTGAAAGCCACGCTTTGGTCCGCCGGATTCGGCATACGGAGCTGTTGCACCCTGTAGGCCGCCCACCGAACGAACGAGTACCCCAAGACCCATACCACACGTGGTGCCATTGAACTGAAATAAACGAAAATTGCATGAGAAAACCATACTTCTAAAACAGGCTCAACAAGGAAGTACCCCTAGATCAATTCAGGCCTGTTATACCGTTTGTAACAATTAGATGACCAGCGCCCAATGCCCTTCATATTGGTCACTGGCAGCCGTGCGCTGGCTGCCAATGTAGCTGCCCCAATCCGAAAGGAATGAGGGGAGTATCCCTGTGGGTCTACCCCTGCTGCCCTCAGCGATACCTTGAAAACCTCAGAGAATTGGTATTGAGATAGGCATTCCCCGTTTGCGTGAATAAATAAAGTGGTAGACTCTGCCGGCGGCCTGACAGTCAGGTAGGTTCTTACTAGTTTCACAGGACAAAGGGATGACCCGCTAGCAGCGCTGAGTGTGATTCCCGCTCCTTTTTTAAGCTGGTCTGTGTTTGACTTACGCAGCATTATTGACAAAAATTCTGTACTGACCCGCATGTCTCCCTGCTGAAGCGCCCCAATGTGATAGTCCCTGGAAGAGCCCACTAGTCCCCCTATGTGGAAGGCACCGTAAAAGGCTACCGTGAATGCTGCCGCAAGCAAAGCTGACTCAAAATGAGAGGAACACCCCGAAGGAAGAGTGTGTAAAAGATTCACTAATAATACTGCTGTTACCGGGTGCCTCCCGTCTGCCTTAGTAGTGTCCACCCTAGCCCAACTGGCTTATAGACCGTTTAATGATAAAATAGTTTAGCTGAGACTCCAAGTTTCTGAGTTTAGCGAAAAAACGGATTGCTGTCAGGGAAGCTTTTGCGCAAGAGACCAGCCTACCTCTGTCCCTCAAATGCTGTAAAAAGGCACATATAGCTGATTCTGAAAACAAGTCTGAGATTTTTTGTGATCCTAAGAACAGCCTGTATTGGTGAAATGCTTTCTCATATGCCCCTTTGGTACGTGCTGCCAGAGATGTAGCTACTAAGAATGGGAGGGCGGGACACCAATCTTCCACAGAGATGCTGGGAACTCCGACATCTTCTCTGCCTCCTGAGGGTGGTACCGCAGGAAGTCCTGCATCAATGAATGAGATAAGGCATCAGCGGCATTGTTATATATCCCCGGCACATGTTTAGCTTGAAATGTAATGTTGTACCTTAATCATGTTAAAATCAAGTGCTTGAGGAGGCCTCCACCACAGCGATGTTGTCAGACCAGACGATCACCGCCCTGTCCTTAAATTTCTCAACCCAGATGGTGACAGCGACAATGATAGGGAATAGTTCCAAAAAGGCTATGTTCCTTGTGATGCCCCTGCTAACCCAGTCTGTTGGCCAGTCCGCCCTGCACCATAATGGCCCCAAGATCTCACCGAAACCCATGCTGCCCGCTGAGTCCGTGTATAACCCCAATGTAGGGCTGGAGACCTCCGGATGAGGCCAAATTACTGTCCCATTAAATTCCTGCAGAAAAACGTCCCACAATTTTAAGTCACTCCTGACTTCAGCTGACAACCGGGTGTGATGGTACTTTTCAGGCAGACCAGCCATTGACCTAGCGATGGACCTAGAAAAAGGGCGAGCCATGGGAATGATTCTTAGAGTGAAATTAATCTACCCCACCAGAACCTGCAACTATCCCCAGGCAGGCAACACTCCCCTGCCACAGAGTCAATCTCAATTCCTAAGAAAGTGATGCAAGTGGAGGGCCCCTCTGTTTTGTCAGGAGCCAACGGAACCCCAAAGTCCTTAAACATTGCGGTCAAGGCCTCAAGGGCCCACCTGCATTTTCCTGACCCTGGAGAGCTCAATGCCAAGAAATCATTAAAGTAATGTATCACATCCAAATGTCCGGTAAGGTTTGAGAAGACCCACTGCAAGAAGGTGCTAAACTGCTCAAAGTAGCTGCATGACACACTACAACCCATGAGCATACACCTATCATAGAAGTATTCTCCTTGGAATTGGAAACCCAGTAGGTGGTAATCATCGGGATGCACAGGGAGAAGTCTGAAGGCTGATTCTATGCCTGTTTTTGCTAACAAGGCACCCTTCCCCAAGGCCCTCAACTTTACTAAATCCTGGTCGACAGTCACATAGCGAACTGAGCACAGTTGGGGATCGATAGCCTCATTCACCGAAGCTCCCCGAGGAGCAGACAGATTATGAATTAACCTGAACTGTCCCGGCTTCTTTTTGGGAACAACCCCTAAATGGGAAAGCCCAGCAAGACCCTTTCCTCTCACTTGAGTACTGTGCCCGAAAGGGCTGCCTCCCAGGTCATTTGTTGTTCACGCATTCTAGCCAAACGTTTACCTCTGTCTGATCCCACCCAATCGAAGATCCTCTACTTTCGCCCAACGGAAATCCCTGTCGTATTCCAACCAAGCGATACCTCCATATATGTGGTGCGCTCTCAATATTTTGTTTGAGTAACAAATCATGGCAATACCCAAATCCGGTTTCTTTTCCAGCCTCACTGACATAAATACATTAAAACTGAAATGCCAATTAGTAATGTTCTCCTCCACCCTGGGTTTTTTGTCCCCAGTTGAAGATGCTTTGGCTTCCTTGTCTTTACTCTCTACTCCCCTCCTTTTTGCCCTGATCAGAGAAAAAATTTCGACAAATTCTCCTTTCCGTATTTTTTCTTTCACTTCAGCACTAACATGCGCCGCCAGCTTACCTGGTCTTGACAGCAGTGCGTCGATGCCTGATCCCTCTGTTGCTGCATTAGCTTTTGCTGGAGCAGTGCTAGACTCCTTTAACCTATCTTTATCCAGAGGAGCAGCAGGGGTCACCACGCCTGGTGCCGGGGAGACACTCAAGCTACCGGCCGCTGCTTGCATTGTCGTAACATTATGCGCCGCTGTTAACGCCTCTACCTGTCGCTTCAGCTCTGCTAATGATTTCTGTAAAGAATCAGCAAATCCCAGGGAGTTTTAGGCGGAGGGGCTACTAGCTGGGACATTAATAGTTGCTAGTAGCCTAGAGATTTCCCCTAAGGCTTGCGCGGTTGGGTCCTGTGCCCACGTGGCCTGCGCGGTTACTTGAGGTGTAAGGGGAACCAAGGGTAGTGCTGCTGGTGTTGAAATCACCGACATCGGTGACGGTGAGACTACTGGCACAGTTGAAAATGTAGCCAAGGAGGACAGGGATTTGCGTATATCAACTAACACATCAGCAAGGAACCAAAGACTCGGGCATAGGAGACTGCTCAGTAGTAAGAACGACTGTAGGAGAAGTGTGTGCGACCAGCGCATTTCCTTTAGTCCTACGTTTTACTGGGGGGAACGTAGCGCGAGGAGCAACATGAGACCGCTTTGGGCAACTACTACTCGCCTCATTAACCTCATTATCAGATGCTGCATCAGTACTGTCTGAATCGTCATTTCCCAATTTTGTGAGAACCAGCTTCAAAAGTTGGGACAACTCTGGGTCCCTCCCCTTTCTTTTACCGGCACTAGCCCTGTTAGATGGCATGGCTAAGGAAATGAACAACGCCTATACTGCAGCGCAGATTATTATAATTTTTTTAATGTTTTTTTTTTAAACCCTACCGAAATTGTGGCCTTTCCTCCACTCAAGTAGTTAACTGAGATGCTGAAGACACTATATTATACTGAAAGCAGTGTATGCAAAGGTAAAAGCAACGTACCTGTAATTAAAAATGACAACATTTAGGACCGTTCTACATTCAACATTACCAAACACTACGACCTGCTTGCATTTACCAAGCAATAAACCAGGCCAAAATATCTGCAGTCACTGTCTTAGTAACACCAAATTGAAGAGAAACAATGATGCCTTAAATAACCTTCCCGGTGAGATGCCGGATCTAAACCACCTTCACACAGTTACATTAATCAAACTCATCCAGCTGTGGAATAATGAGCCCGTACCTATAACCCCAACAGCCAAACCGCCTCAGCAATAATCAAAGTGAGCCCGTCACAAAATGTGAGGGAATAAGCGAAAACAGTGCACAAATCAGTTCTATTTCTTCACACAGGGTATCCACGACTCGGGTTTATTTGCCAAAAATCTCATAGAGCACTGGGAAAATGAGTCTTAAGTACAAATTGCACATTGTATACGTCACAAAGATTCTATAACTTTTTTTTTAAATTTAAAAGTGACAAAGAAATCTTTTAGTGGCGGGGACTGGAGCAAACTGTGCTTGTTCCGTTCTCCTGCACAAGCGCAAGGTCACCGTAACTAGATCATAGCACCTTTAAAAAACGGGACATAATTGAAAAGGGCCCAAAGCTCACACCATTTATGCGTGGCAAACCATTAACAACGCTTCAAAAAAGCGAAACCAAATCAGCACCGCACCCAGCCTCAGGCCCCCCTTTAAACACGAGGACCCCGAGGTAATCACTCACCAGGCCCCAAAATCTCCTTGTTACACTCACGTGCGGCCGCTGGCAAACATGTCCTCAGCTCCCTTGTTCCAAGCCCCGATCACACCTCTGGAACCTGGAACCTCCGACTCCGGAAATGCGACCCTTCGAACGTGAAACTCAACTGCGGGCCGTCCGTCAGCCCAGCTGCCGCGCACCAAAAAAATGAGAAGGCCGAGCCGTCTGGGGGGGCGCTTAAGTAGCCCCCCACCAGTACGCGGCAGCTGAAACCGGCCGGCGGCACAACACAGCTGCGACGTTTACCAAAGCCCCCTGGACTTCCGCCCCTGCCCCTCGTGAGGCTCGGGGGCGGAAGTCAAAGGCCAGCACAACGCACAACTAGTGCGTAGGGGCTCTTGGCTTCGGTGGCCCCGTCTCCTAACGGGCCCCACGGGCCCCACCCTCCCTTCTTGGAGGGCGCTTTTCCCGTAATACTGATTACATGGGTCTTGGTATTTCCACGACATAGCCATGTATCTGACTCTCCCGGTCATGGAGCATACTATTTTCACCGATGCTCAGCTCAATCTGACATCGCATATTATGTATAGTTTTCTTTTAGGACCTCAAAAGACCCAATACAATTTTATAAATTAAACGTGTCCAGGTCAGCTGGTTCCACATCGTTTGTTTAGCAAAATTACATAGGTGCATTTAAACTAAATGGAACTGATTTGCATAGGTGTAAATATTGTTTTTTTAATTGTTGGGTGAGTCCACCTCATCTGAATCTGTGTGGGGTGCCCAGTTATAGTTCTGAGTAGCACAAACACATGACTCCCCTTAGAGGCACACATATAAAGCACACTGCCTACCACTCTGGTCTTCAGGTTGGTTTGAGGTCGTTCCAACTGTATTGACATGCTGGTGACTAATTGCACACTTGCTGTGTGGTTCTGTCATTGTAGACCCTGCTGGTAGACCCTGCACATAGGGAAGTGCAAAGGAAAATCAGATGTGAAAGCAGCAGAGTTGTGAAGGGAGCAGAGCAGCCAAATGTGGAAAGGAAGCAGTGTTCTACTGCTGGCAACGAGTTGACTTAAATGAAACTATAGCATGTCAGCTATTGTATCTTTTTGGCACCTTTGATACAATTCATCATTCTATTTTGCTTCAAAAGCATGATTGTACAAGGACTTTAAACACCATCCTTTGCTGCATTGCTTCCTTACTAAGAGATCCCTCACATGACCACTGTCCCCTATTGTCTTTGCTCCTTTTCCCCTCAAGAGTTCCTGAGGGTTCATCATGGACATCTACAAACTACTGGAACTCACTCACTGCTTCAAACTTGGCAAGTTGAAATATCCAAAAGCTTGAGAACCAGTGCCATCATCCATTGCCTCCTATCAGTTAATGAATCAAAGCAAGCTGAATACATTTACAAAAGAGATGCTGGCATGTGGTATATGGGTCACCCCTTTCCTGCCCCCCCCCCCACCATCTGGCCAAAAGAGCTAGGCTTTTCTCATACTCATTGTGCCATGAAAGAAATCTGCATGTGATTATGGTTAGAAATTCTCTGTGGTTCCTCAAGTGGATTAAGTTACAAGAAGATCATTTAATGCAATGAGATGAATGAGTTGATGTTTCCTTTATTTCACTGTCCCTCAAAGGGTACTAACCACTATCAAACTAATATTCTTCCAGATAGAACACATTGGAGCAGCACTCAACAGAACACCCAGAATGCAATTGTGAAACCACTTCATAACCTGAATATCCTGACTCCATTATCTCTTGCTCTTCTAACTTTGCACTGGTAGCTCTACTTCTCACTTTCAAAGGAACGTGCGTAGCTCATTGTGACATTCACAGCTCTGAATCCCTCTGCCTTCAGCTCTAACTGGATTCCTGTGTGAAAGACAAGTTAGTATGCCAAATTGAAATGCCTTGTGTGTAATGTATACCTATTTGAAGATATATCTTGTGTCCATGGAAAGCTACTTCAGTATGACTCGAATCACCGAGATAGCCTGGGAGCCTGTCAGCTGGCTGGAGTGCAGTTTTAGAGGAGTCAGGTGGATTTATACAACACTCTTGAAGTAGTGAGTTATTATGGTCCAACCTCGAAAGTACAAGGGATTGAACCACTTGTGCAAAATCCAGGTTTGGGATGAAAGGTTGATTCCTGGAAGGGACTTTAAGAACGGCAAAAAGAAGAATAGCACTGGGGAAGTATGACCTTTGATTCTCTTACACAATAGCATGCAGAGTTAGTTACCTTAAATATAATAAAAATATATTACATTTTTGCAGCTTCAGCTTTCACACCAAGTTGTGAACTCTGTGTATAATGCAAAAAAAAAAATGTTTGGGATGAAGAGCCTCCCCCGCTGCCCTCCCGTTGAGAGGCCTGAGCAGAACTCCACAAGCATCAGGAAGCTACAGAGAGCAGCGAGAATAATAGATCCTGAAAGGAAGTTTGTGGCAGACATGTCTTAGGAAGTGGGCAAGTGTGGAGGGCCCCTGCTTTCCAAGGGAAAGTGAACGTTTATTCAGTTTTACATTTGTCTACTTCTATAGCTCAGCCTTTACGATAAGATTCAGTTTTGTGTACCGCCATGGGGCATGAGTTAGCAGAAAATGGGTGATAACATTCAAAGTTCTTCTAAATGGGCCCTCAAAATATTTCTTGCCCAGGGCCCCCCAAATCCTTAAGACAACACTGCTTTCAGGACAACTTGAGTCCCGTACAGTGCTAAGTGAACAACATGAGACCACTTAGTGTAGGAGGCTCGTCTGGTATGTACTGGATAACTAAGGTACTTACACCTTATACCAGGTACAGTTATCCCTTATTAGTGAAATGTAGACAGTGTTCTAGCAGCTTAGGCTGTCTAGAGGTAGCTATAGCAGAGCAGCTTAGTCTGAACTAGGAGACATACAAAGCTCCTGCAATACCACTAAAGATACAGAGTACTTATACACAATAAAAGTCAATACTCAATGTTACCAAAAATGAAGGTACTTTATTTTAGTGACACAAGGCCATAAATATCTCAGAGGCAATAGTCCTTCTGGAGGTAAGTATTATACACAATATATACACTAGTAACCAAAATCAGGTAAGTAAACAGTCATAGAATAGTGCAAACAGTAGAAAATACAATAGATTGCAATGGGCCTAGGGGCAACATAAACCATATACTAAAATAGTGGAATGCGAATCACGAATTCCCCCCTAGGCAAGTGTAGTGTGTAGAGGGGCGCTGGGAGTGTAGGTAAGTAAAGTACACCACCCCAGAGCCCAGGAAAGTAGGAGTAAAATACAGCAAGTTTCCTCAGGACACACTACAAGTTGTGATAAGAGGTTTTGCAAGAACTAAGCAAGACTGCAATCAACAAACAATGTATTCCTGGACCTGAAGACCGGTGGAGAGAGGAGACCAAGTCCAGAAGTCAAAGAAGAGTCCAGGAAGGACAGGAGCCCCTGCCAACCTAGAAGATGGTGCAAAAGTGGATTCTCTGATTAGAAGAAGAGTATAGAAGAGCACCACAGAAGATGGCTGCGGGTTCGTGCTTGGTGCAGGTGAAGTACCACGTTGAGTTGTTGGATGCAGGCTGTTTGTATCACTGGATTCCGCCAACAAGCCTTGGATCACGCTAGTACGCGGTTTGCATCAAAATGAAGCTGCCTGGACCCAGGAGGGACCTGGAGGTCTCAACTCAGACTGGGAAGACAGAGGAGGCTCTCAGCACTCCATGGAGCCCCAAGAAGACCAGGCAGGACCCACGGGAGTCCCAGAACATGGGGACAAAGAAGATGCAAAGTGCGGTCGTCGCAGCATTACAAAGGAAGGCCCCACATCGCAGGAGAACAACTCAAGGAGTTGTGTATCGCAGGATGGAGTGCTGGGGACCTGGGCTACACTGTGCATGAAGGATTCTTAAAAGAAGTGCACAAAAGCCCAAGGAGCTGGAGAAGACGCAGTGCACAGGGGCACTGTTGCAGCATGGAGAGGCAAGCTCTTACCTCCACCAAATTTGGACAGCTGGATCTTAGGACAGTCTGGGTCACGTCGGTCCTCCACCTGTGTTCTAAGGTGCACGCTTGTCGTCAGGAAAGGAGTCCCAGGGTACCGGTCATCATCGCAGAAGGGTGCCTGCAGTTGCAGGGAAGTGACTTCTTCACTCCACTGGGGATTCCTTTGGTTCTTCTGGTGCAGGATGAAGACAGGTAGTCTTCGGAGCGTGTGCACTTTGGAAACCGTTGCAAATAATGGCTGAAGGTGCAGGTCAAAGGAGTCGTCCTGGATACTTAGTTGCAGTTACAGCGGTTCCTGGAGCAGTCTGCGGTTGATCCGATGGTCAGAAGCTGAAGCAGAGGATGCAGAGGATTCTTGGAGGAGTCTTGCAAGCTGAATCTGAGGAAACACCCAGAGGAGAGACCTTAAATAGCCCTGAGAGGGGGATTGGCTACCTACCCAGGTATAAACCTATCAGGATGGGTCTCTGACGTCACCTGCTGGCCCTTGCCACTCAGAGGTCTCCAGAGTGTCCCCAACCTTGGAATCCAAGATGGCTAACATCAGGGACACACTGGAGGAGCTCTGGTCACCACTCCTGGGGTGGTAAAGGATAGGGGAGTAGTCACTCCCCTTTCCTTTTCCAGTTTTGCGCCAGAGCAGGAACTGGGCGTCTCTGAACCGGTGAAGACTGGCTTATGCAAGGAGGACACCATCTGTGCCCTTCAAAGTATTTCCAGAGGCTCTGGGAGGCTACCCCTCCCAAGCCGGTAACACCTATTTCCAAAGGAAGAGGGTGTAACACCCTCCTCCCAAAGGAAATGCATTGTTTTCCCTTCCTGGGATTGGCGCTGCAGTGGAACCTTCAGAGAGCTGGTTTGGCTGTACTGGGCTCTATGGAGGAGCCCCCAGGGTGCATGGGATTGGTCCCCAATACCACATTTGGAATGGGTGGACAATTCCATCTTCTTAGACACCTCACATGGCCATATTCGGGGTTACCACTGTGAAGCTATATATATGTATTGACATATATGTAGTGCATGTGTGTAATGGTGTCTCCGCACTCACGAAGTTCGGGGAATTGGCCCTGGACAATGTGGGGTCACCTTTGCTAGTTCAAGGGGGTCCTCACAAACAGTAACTTTGCACCTAGCCTTCAGTAAATGAAGGTTGGACAAGTAGGTGACTTATAAGTTACTTAAGTGCGGTGAACATGGCTGTGAAATAGTGTGTGCACATTTTCACTTAGGCTGCAGTGGCAGTCCTGAAGAAAGGTTTGTCTGAGCTCCTTATGGGTGGCAAAAGAAATGCTGCAGCCCATAAAGATCTCCTGGAACCCCAGTGCCCTGGTTACCTAGGTACCACATACTAGGTACTTATAAGGGGGCTCCAGTGTGCCAATTAGAATTGGAATATGGAGTCACTACACTATAGTGACAACTTTAGTATGTAGAGCGAGCAGAAGCACTGGAGTTCTGGCTAGCAGAACTTCAGTGACACAGTTAAGCATACTGACAACACACACATAGGCCACAAACTATGATCCCTGGGGTCCTGGTTAGCAGGATCCCAGTGAGACAGGCAAAACATAGTGACAAACAGGCAGAAATTGGGGGTAACATGCCAAGAAAGATGGTACTTTCCTACACTTAGTGAGCCATGTAAGCAACACAATTCCCGAAGGACAGCTGCACATACAGTATGACTCCCCTATGGAGATGCGCGTGAGCAACACGAGGCTCCCACGAAGAGCAGCATGAACAACGTGAGGTTGCAATGGAGAACTGAGCGACCGAGGGCCCCAGGTAAGATCAATGACCAGTTTTAGGCCCGATGGGGAGCTGTGTGAACAATATGATGAGCCAACAAAGAGGTTTGTGACCAACATGAGGTACCCATGTACCTCGAGGCAACACATGACCCTACAAGGAGCTATGTGAACAGTGTAAAGCTCCTTGTGGGCTGTGTGTGTAGCATGAAGTCCTCAGAGTTAACTATATGAGCAACATAAGAGCCCCACAGAAAGCGGTATGAACCATATGAGGTCCCCACGGAGAACTGTGTGCATACCATGAGGTCCCCACGGAGAGCTGTGTGCATGAGACACATGACAGCAATGTTAAAACACTTCCTCAATAGCAGACTGATAATATGAAACAGCAGCGATCAGGTCAGCTCGATATCAGGCCCTACAGATAAGGCGATAAGGTCATAAGTTGAATGTAAATAGCAGACGTAAAAGATAGGGGAGTGACGTGGAAGAAGTAAAGAAGTGGAAGCAAATGGAGTTAAGGAAGATGAGAACGCGACCAAGCAGAACAGTAGGGTAAAAAGGGGAGAAACGTGGCAAAGGAGGGGGGGGAAAGGATAAGGGGATATGAGAATAATCAGAAAACACCAAATATGATGACATGTCAAATAGAAAAGACAATAAAGAAGATGGAAGTATAGAATGAATATGGAAAGAGGTAGAGTCAAGAACAGGGTGGAGTGTAGGGGATACGTTCTCACCAGGGAAGTGTGAAACGACATGAAGAAATGGGGGAAGGGGAAGCTGTATGAGGACGACAAGAGGGTCGAGGTGAAGGTGAAAATGAACCCTTCTAGAAGCATGATGGGGTAAAGCTGAGCATGGGAAAATAGGGAATGGCGAAAGGAAGTGGGGCGAGGGAGGGGTGGATTTACAAAGTGAAGAGAGTGCAGCAGACCTAGTCAGATCACAAGGAGGAGGCTGCATGCAAACATGTTTGTCTTCTCCAGTAAAGATAATTGGAATTGGGACCTCCTGGTGGCGTACTAAATGTCTTTGCACAGATGCTAATGGATTCAGCTGCCCCCAGGGAGCCGGTCTGTCACTGTCAAAGGCATCCATGTGAGGAGAAGGACTCGGGCCCTGTTCAGCGGCTGGGGCGGCGATGACGGGAAGACGGTGTCCTGTGCTGGATGCAAGAATAGATGGCGCCCTTTCTAGGGGAGATGGCATCGGAGGACAGAGGTTTCATTCTACAGGGACAGTATGCATAAGGACGGCTAGGCATGTGTAGAGGACGGGGCATGTGACGTTTGATGAGGCTCGTTATAGGACACAGGCCAGGTCAGGCTAGACTCTAGGGTTTTGTGTAGTGGCTAGAGAAAGGCCTTTATAAGGAAACAACATACTCTGACGACACCTAAGGCCTGGTATGGTCTTCTATAGAGAGCACACCTGTAAGAGCAGAAGAGCTCTGTATTTGGGTCTGGACACATAAGGACAGAGGGAGAGGCTATTGCACAGGCCCTGTGCGGAAAGTGGGCCCTGTACTGGAGACCTAGAAGGCTGTGTCTAGGACACAGGACATGTGAAGCCAGATGGGGCTTTCTGGAAGGGACAGGGCTTGTGTGAATGAAGGACACTTCTGACTGGCAGGTCGTGTGAAAATAGTGAAAGAGATGATTTTGATCTATTAAAATTGTGTGCCTAACGTTATAGGCATAATTGCACTAAAACGGAAACACATCACTCTGCAAAACTATACTTCTGTGTTTGACAAAACTAGGTCCGAAATAGGCCTAAGCAGTGCTTTTAAATGGACCAGTACTGTCCGGCACAGGGTACCAGCACTCTTTAGGGGCCAACTCAAAGCGCTCCTTCCCCTGACATAATCTCTCTTTGGGCTTCTAACCACACCCATGTTACGTCAGTCCCTTACATTGGTTCGTGAGCTTGCCTTTTAAAATCCTCTTGCTTTGATTAGTGTAAGGCATGCATATGTCATGCCTTTTCCGGTGTTTCACCCTCCTCAAGCGCACCGACCAACTACTGGAAACATTTGAAGCTCCATGTTTTCCATATGGCTTCTTGACTACTTTTTCTCTTTATTTTGCAGCGCGATCGCGCTGTGTTTTACATAGCACGATCACGCTTGTTTTTTCCATTTAATGTGGCAAAAAAAGTCTGGTTAGGAGTTTACAACGCTTTTACTCCAACTCGACGAAATGCGAGACCCTTTGCATTGCAAATGCTTGTTTATTTTGAAAGGGAGCGTACCTGAACTTTTCAAGAAAAACGTGATACTTTTAATTGGAGAGTACCAGTACTCCTCAGAAATAAGCAGGTACTCTGGTACAGAGTACCCGCACTTCTATTTTTCCATTTAAAGCGCTGCAAGCAATACAGCCATGATCTGTGATTTAATTTCTCCACTCATCGCACATAACACAATGTGCATCAAAACCATGCTCTGTGTTAAAATGCTGTTCTTCAATAACGTTGGACAAAGCCTTTTGCTACATTTCACTTCCTGCCTGTGCTACTGTGGGGCTATTCATGTATGAGACTGCCATTGTTTTGTGTGTAACTATTTAATGACATTTGGTCAATAGACATGATTTAATGATTAATTTAGGGGATGGCGATGACATAATTAATTTAGGGGATGGAGTTAGGATGATGTTAGAGAATGCTACATTATATTTGGTATTCTGATTTGTCAATTTGTGCTATGACTCAAATCACTTTATGCTGACAATGTGATTTCCTCTATGTATCTTTTTTAATATAAGGAGTGTTTTTTTGGAGATAAGCCAAGTCTGGTTTGCCACGACTGTAGAGAGCAGGCCCATGTTAGTCTGTCTCTTGATTTTGACTTAGAATACTTTTGCTGTCAGACTGACTGCATGTCAGACTGTTTTGATGCAGCTGAGCGTTATGCTAGTTCCCTATGTTGATTTAGCATGCAATATGACTAACTTTTATTTTGCCTTTTGTATTGCACTTTAAAGATCTAATAAACATTACAAAGAAAGGGAGCACACTGCCTACACTCCAGCAACAAATTCCAACCCCAATGCATCATGGTAAATGCAGTCGAATTCGTAGTCCATTCCGAAAGTAATAAAGTCTTTCACCTCTGTAGGCGCAGCAAGTGCTGTTTATCCCTGTACACGTGTTTCTGGGTTTAGCCCATCATCAGCAGGGAGCAGCATGGTATAGGGGCTTGCTTGAAATGCCGCCAAATGTTTTCTCAGGTTTATGTACCTCTCATGACGCACAGGTGCCTCCCAAGGCTCGTCAGCCGTGGCTCAAGGGAGCCGTCCAAAGACAAAATTACAAAGAAAGGGAGCACACTGCCTACACTCCAGCAACAAATTCCAACCCCAATGCATCATGGTAAATGCAGTCGAATTCGTAGTCCATTCCGAAAGTAATAAAGTCTTTCACCTCTGTAGGCGCAGCAAGTGCTGTTTATCCCTGTACACGTGTTTCTGGGTTTAGCCCATCATCAGCAGGGAGCAGCATGGTATAGGGGCTTGCTTGAAATGCCGCCAAATGTTTTCTCAGGTTTATGTACCTCTCATGACGCACAGGTGCCTCCCAAGGCTCGTCAGCCGTGGCTCAAGGGAGCCGTCCAAAGACAAAATTACAAAGAAAGGGAGCACACTGCCTACACTCCAGCAACAAATTCCAACCCCAATGCATCATGGTAAATGCAGTCGAATTCGTAGTCCATTCCGAAAGTAATAAAGTCTTTCACCTCTGTAGGCGCAGCAAGTGCTGTTTATCCCTGTACACGTGTTTCTGGGTTTAGCCCATCATCAGCAGGGAGCAGCATGGTATAGGGGCTTGCTTGAAATGCCGCCAAATGTTTTCTCAGGTTTATGTACCTCTCATGACGCACAGGTGCCTCCCAAGGCTCGTCAGCCGTGGCTCAAGGGAGCCGTCCAAAGACAAAATTACAAAGAAAGGGAGCACACTGCCTACACTCCAGAAACAAATTCCAACCCCAATGCATCATGGTAAATGCAGTCGAATTCGTAGTCCATTCCGAAAGTAATAAAGTCTTTCACCTCTGTAGGCGCAGCAAGTGCTGTTTATCCCTGTACACGTGTTTCTGGGTTTAGCCCATCATCAGCAGGGAGCAGCATGGTATAGGGGCTTGCTTGAAACATTCACGGTTTTAAAACACGTTGAAGGCACAAGTCCTTTTTTGGCTTAAGGCTTTTTTAATTGTCTATGAGTAAACTATCTTGGATACTTTATCTAGGTTATCTGATGAGAGTGTCAGTGAAGATTCTGTTCAGTAGAAGGGGTTCTTCAAATAGTGAGGTCAGAGAAGATTACCAGAGGGGTGTCAGAGACCATGACATGGATATTATGTTTTTTATCAGAATTTGTACAGCACCTTGCCCATTCACCATAACTTAAACCAGTGTGATGCGTGGAATGATCACTGAGGATCACTATTGTGCCTGTGTATATCTCTTTTACACCACTAGGTACCTCTGATGCAAGGAAGTGAGATTCTAATGGGTTGAACAGTACCGTATACATGTATTTATTGGGGCGGGTGTTGCTTTTATTAGAAGGCTCCACAGTGTTTCCTTCCTGCTGTTTATTTTTTCGTGTGATATTAGTTGTCTAGATATAGAGACACTAAGGCCCAAATTTACAAGGCCCTAGTGCCACCTTGTGCCACATTTGCGTATTTTTTTACGCTAATGTGGCTCAAGGAGGCAAAAATCGCTGTGCCATAGTTCCAAATTGGCGCAATGCATGCGTTCCACCACTTTGCGACCCCTTGCGTCATATTATACCTGCGCCAGGCATAATGCATGAACTGGGCGTTCCGTTTTTAGGGGCCCTCAAAAACTGGCGCAGTGAAATCTACAAGATTTTGTTGCGCCATTTTTGGCATAATTTTTAATGCTCAAAACTGGTGTTAAAATTATGGAGCCATCAAAGTCAATGGGCCTCCTTGCACTTTGCTGCAGTAGTGTCAAAATTTTTTATGCTAATGCAGCAAGGCAACACAATAGCATCAAAAACGTTGACGCTATTGGCCTAACATGCACCATGGTGCACCATGGTGTCGTTAGGTGGCGGTGGGGGGCGCAAGAAATCTGGTGCATCAGTACTGCGCATATTCTTGTAAATCTGGGCCTAAATGAGAATGGAAAAGCCTTCCCGAGTACTGTTCCTTGAGCTTTTCATTTATGCATCTGCTTTGTTATGCTTTTCATTTCTACATATCACTTTATGTCTTGGGTGGATCTCTTTTGTCCCCCTTAGTGTTATCATTTGTTTTGTTGTAAGCTAATTTACTTTAACCCCTTCCCAGCCACGGACGTAATGGTTACGTCCATGGCAGCGCCCGTGTGGCGCCATGGACGTAACCATTACGTCCTGCATGCTGCCCTCGGGAGAAGCGCTAGCGCTCCCCCAGAGGGCCGCCCCCGGGCCGCCCCCCCCACCCCCACAGGTCAGGGCTGAAAGGGGAATCCCTTCCCCTTCAACCCCCGACCCCCTCCCACCCCCCCTGTGACGTCAGCGCACGAGCGCGTGCTGACAATCACAGAACCTCCCCCATCGCGCTGGAAGCAGAGCTTCCAGCGCGATCGAAAGAGAAATGCTCAGCATTTCTCTTTCGATCACGTTGGGGCGGCAAGGAGAGGCTTTAAAGGGAAGGAAATGTATTTCCTTTCCTTTGAAGTCTCTCCAAGGTGTTTCAAAAGCCGGATTGCTTGCAATCCGGCTTTTGAAACGCCCACTAGACACCAGGGATATTTTTTTGGGGGGGAAAGTGACAAAAAGGGAGCGACCCCTTGGGCAAGGGTCGCTCCCAGGGGGGCATTCTTTTTGAAGGCCTTTTCTGCCCCCCCTGGGGGCAGATCGGCCTATTATTAGGCCGATCTGCCCCCAGGGGGGGCAGAAACCTCTAGACACCAGGGATACTTTTTTCTTTTCTTTTTTTTTTTGTTTTCTTTTGTGTTTTAGGTGTGGGGAGCGACCCCTTAGGCAAGGGTCGCTCCCATAGGGGGAAAATTATATTTAGGCCATTTCTGCCCCCCTTGGGGGCAGATTGGCCTATTTTTATGAGGCCAATCTGCCCTCAAGGGGGGCAGAAACCACTAGACATCAGGGAGTTTTTTTTGTTTGTTTGTTTTTCACGTAAGGGGAGCGACCCCTTAGGCAAGGGTCGTTCCCCTGGGGGGCAAATTTAATTTAGGCCATTTCTGCCCCCCATGAACGCTAAGTGGAAGGAAATTTGTGGGTCCTCACAGATTCCAGAACTTTCTGTCACCGAAATGTGAGGAAAATGTGTTTTTTTAGCCAAATTTTGAGGTTTGCAAAGGATTCTGGGTAACAGAACCTGGTCAGAGCCCCACAATTTACCCCATCTTGGATTCCCCTGGGTTTCTAGTTTTCAAAAATGCGCTGGTTTGCTAGGTTTCCCTAGGTGCCGGCTGAGCTAGAGGCCAAAATCCACAGGTAGGCACTGTTTTCTATGAAAAAATGTGATGTGTCCATGTTGTGTTTTGGGCCATTTCCTGTCCCTGGCGCTAGGCCTACCCACACAAGTGAGGTGTCATTTTTATCGGGAGACTTGGGGGAACGCTGGGTGGAAGGAAATTTGTGGCTCCTCTCAGATTCCAGAACTTTCTGTCACCGAAATGTGAGGAAAATGTGTTTTTTTTAGCCTAATTTTGAGGTTTGCAAAGGATTCTGGGTAACAGAACCTGGTCAGAGCCCCACAAGTCACCCCATCTTGGATTCTCCTAGGTCTCAAAAATGCACAGGTTTCCCTAGGTGCCAGCTGTGCTAGAGGCCAAAATCTACAGGTAGGCACTTTGCAAAAAACAGCTCTGTTTTCTGTGATGTGTCCACGTTGTGTTTTGGGGCATATCCTGTCGCGGGCGCTAGGTCTACCCACACAAGTGAGGTATAATTTTTATCGGGAGACTTGGGGGAACATAGAATAGCAAAACAAGTGTTATTGCCCCTTGTCTTTCTCTACATTTTTCCCTTCCAAATGTAAGACAGTGTGTAAAAAAGACGTCTATTTGAGAAATGCCCTGTAATTCACATGCTAGTATGGGCACCCGGGAATTCAGAGATGTGCAAATAACCACTGCTTCTCAACACCTTATCTTGTGCCCATTTTGGAAATACAAAGGTTTTCTTGCTAGCTATTTTTTACTCTTTATATTTCAGCAAATGAATTGCTGTATACCCGGTATAGAATGAAAACCCACTGCAGGGTGCAGGTCATTTATTGGCTCTGGGTACCTAGAGTTCTTGATGAACCTACAAGCCCTATATATCCCCGCAACCAGAAGAGTCCAGCAGACGTAACGGTATATTGCTTTCGAAAATCTGACATTGCAGAAAAAAGTTACAGAATAAAACATAGAAAAAAAATTATGTTTTTTTCACCTCAATTTCAATATTTTTCTTTTTCAGTTGTTATTTTCTGTAGGAAACCCTTGTAGGATCTGCACAAATTACCGCTTGCTGAATTCAGAATTTTGTCTACTTTTCAGAAATGTTGCGGTTTCTGGGATCCAGTGTTGGTTTCATGCCCATTTCTGTCACTGACTGGAAGGAGGCTGAAAGCACAAAAAATCGTAAAAATGGGGTATGTCCCAGTAAAATGCCAAAATTGTGTTTAAAAATTGGGTTTTCTGATTCAAGTCTGCCTGTTCCTGTAGCTGGGAAGCTGGTGATTTTAGCACCGCAAACCCTTTGTTGATGCCCTTTTCAGGGAAAAAACCACAAGCCTTCTTCTGCAGCCCATTTTTCCCATTTTAAAAAAAAAAACGAAATTTTCACTGTATTTTGGCTAATTTCTTGATCTCCTTCTGGGGAACCCACAAAGTCTGGGTACCTCTAGAATCCCTAGGATGTTGGAAAAAAAGGACGCAAATGTGGCTTGGCTAGCTTATGCGGACAAAAAGTTATGAGGGCCTAAGCGCGAACTGCCCCAAATAGCCAAAAAAAGGCTTGGCACCTGAGGGGGAAAAGGCCTGGCAGCGAAGGGGTTAATGCTTTTCTTCAGAAATCTACCATTCACAAAAAATCTGTCCAGTGTTCTAAGACTGTGCTTATAGTAACTGATTAACCTACAATCCAATGCACTCTTTCTAGTTTTGATGTATAACTTGAACCATTCATTGTGAACATACGATGTGTCTAAGGGACTTTGGTTCAGCCATTAACCTGTTTGACTATAGAACCTTCCGCCATTTCCTGCCATTGGCTTGAGACATTGTGGCCCATATTTATACTTTTTGACGCTAAACTGCGCTAACGCAGTTTAGCGTCAAAAAATTTAGCGCCGTCTAACGCCATTCTGAAGCGCCATGCGGGCGCCGTATTTATGGAATGGCGTTAGCCGGCGCTAGCAGACCGGCGCTGCCTGGTGTGCGTGGAAAAAAACCACGTAGACCAGGCAGCGCCGGCGTAGGGGGAAAATGGCGTTAGGGCGTCTTAAAATGGGGCAAGTCAGGTTGAGGCAAAAAAATCGCCTCAACCCGATTTGCGCCATTTTTTTCGACGCCCAGACGCCATTTAAATTACTCCTGTCTTAGTAAAGACAGGAGTCATGCCCCCTTGCCCAATGGCCATGCCCAGGGGACTTATGTCCCCTGGGCATGGTCATTGGGCATAGTGGCATGTAGGGGGGCACAAATAAGGCCCCCCTATGCCACCAAAAAAAAATTAAAAATATAAAAAATTATACTTACCTGAACTTACCTGAATGTCCCTGGGGTGGGTCCCTCCATCCTTGGGTGTCCTCCTGGGGTGGGCAGGGGTGGCAGGGGTGTCCCTGGGGGCAGGGGAGGGCACCTGTGGGCTCATTTTGAGCCCACAGGCCCCTTAACGCCTACCCTGACCCAGGCGTTAAATAGTGGCGCAAATGCGGGGTTTTTTGACCCGCCAACTCCCGGGCGTGATTTTTGCCCGGGAGTATAAATACGACGCATTTGCGTGGCCGTCATTTTTTTAGACGGGAACGCCTTCCTTGCATCTCATTAACGCAAGGAAGGCGTTCACGCAAAAAAATGACGCTATTTGCCCATACTTTGGCGCTAGACGCGTCTAACGGCAAAGTATAAATATGGCGTTAGTTTTGCGCCGAATTTGCGTCGAAAAAAACGACGCTAATTCGGCGCAAACGGAGTATAAATACGGGCCTGTATGTTGCACATGGGGCTAGCTCGAAGGATTTTTAGAACTATAGATTCACTCTGTGATGGACTATTTTTACATCTGAAAAATATATCATGTCATCAAACATTAAGGCCCGTATTTATACTCCGTTTGCGCCGAATTAGCGTCGTTTTTTTCGACGCAAATTCGGCGCAAAACTAACGCCATATTTATACTTTGGCGTTAGACGCGTCTAGCGCCAAAGTATGGGCAAATAGCGTCATTTTTTTGCGTGAACGCCTTCCTTGCGTTAATGAGATGCAAGGAAGGCGTTCCCGTCTAAAAAAATGACGGCGACGCAAATGCGTCGTATTTATACTCCCGGGCAAAAATCACGCCCGGGAGTTGGCGGGTCAAAAAACCCCGCATTTGCGCCACTATTTAACGCCTGGGTCAGGGTAGGCGTTAAGGGGCCTGTGGGCTCAAAATGAGCCCACAGGTGCCCTCCCCTGCCCCCAGGGACACCCCTGCCACCCCTGCCCACCCCAGGAGGACACCCAAGGATGGAGGGACCCACCCCAGGGACATTCAGGTAAGTTCAGGTAAGTATAATTTTGTATATTTTTTTATTTTTTTTGGTGGCATAGGGGGGCCTTATTTGTGCCCCCCTACATGCCACTATGCCCAATGACCATGCCCAGGGGACATAAGTCCCCTGGGCATGGCCATTGGGCAAGGGGGCATGACTCCTGTCTTTACTAAGACAGGAGTAATTTAAATGGCGTCTGGGCGTCGAAAAAAATGGCGCAAATCGGGTTGAGGCGATTTTTTTGCCTCAACCTGACTTGCCCCATTTTAAGACGCCCTAACGCCATTTTCCCCCTACGCCGGCGCTGCCTGGTCTACGTGGTTTTTTTCCACGCACACCAGGCAGCGCCGGTCTGCTAGCGCCGGCTAACGCCATTCCATAAATACGGCGCCCGCATGGTGCTTCAGAATGGCGTTAGACGGCGCTAAATTTTTTGACGCTAAACTGCGTTAGCGCAGTTTAGCGTCAAAAAGTATAAATATGGGCCTAATTTTTTTTAACTCATACATGCTGTAAATATATAGAACAATTCATTTTTTTCATTTATTTTTCACTGAAGAAGTTTTTTTCTTTCTTTTGTATGTTCCAAAGCAATCCCTTTTAGGTCAAGCACACAAGCGCTTTAACCTGTGGTAAGCATTGTGGGCTTTTAACCACACCCACTCACACCCATCACTTTAATTCGTTTGTGGGCTTGCCTTTCAAAAATCACTTGATGTAATTGGTAAATGCTTTACGTTTGTCCTGCGTTGGGGCAGTTTGGTTACCGCTTTGGACACCAACACTGTTACTGGGATAATTGCATGATTGCCGATATACTTCAGCGTAGGCAAATTGCTTTTTTTAAAATCTGCTTTTCATGGCTGTCACAGCTCTCACAGCACTCAGAGCACAAACTTGACCGGCAGTATAGTTTTTACATTGTAGGCACGCTGATCTGCGTAGTACACGTTCTTTGCATGGAAATACAGTGGGACGAGGCAAGATAGCGATCGCGTAAGGCTGTCGATGCGCCCCACCTCCCAACGCCACACACGCTGACGCATCTGCACTGAGGTGCATGGAACACGGAGACGAGTGGCCCGCAATCGTTGGTCCACGAAAGGCGAAGTAATTTTAACTCCAGGAGGCTTAATGATATCGTGCCCACCACCTGGAGCCTGTTTAACAAGAAAAATGACCGGTTTCCAGAAGTTAAGAGGGCGAGCTGTGGGGAGTGCTTGAGCAGCTCCCCAGACAGTGGACTCGTTATCTTGATCTTTCAGGCCAATTGGACACTGAGGGCAGGTGAATGCTGGAGCTGGAGCACGCTACGGGCAGGAGGCCTCCTTGGTTGTAGCAAATTGAGAATGGCAGCCAAAAGCACGCAGACTTCAGGGGGGAAAGCAGAGAAAGGTGAATGCGCAAATACTAATGGCTGCATGGTGACTGGAGGAGCACGGCAGAGGCGGGCTTGGAAAGACATAAGCAGCAGTGGCCCTGCAGGTAGGCGGTCCCTAACAAGGCCGAGTAAACTAAGTAATAAGACTGCTGTTGGGAGTGTGAAGGACGCAAATGATAATGGCAGCAGTAGGAGTAGTGGGGCACTGATTGCAACTCAGGCAGCTAGTAGCGGATTAAAATGCAAGCCTCAGCCTGCAATCACTGACTTCCTTGTTAAAGGGGCTCAAGACATTGGAAGCACAGAGCCGCCGCTCCCGCATGAAAGCAGTGATATATACAGAATGGAGAATGGAGACTCTATTAATAGGGTACTGGAATTGAACAGACAGTAGCAAAATTGGTGCTCATCACCTCGCAAATGGTGGAAACATAAGACGTGACAGAGAATCAGATAGTTGAATTTATGGGATTGACGGATTTGGCTGGTTTGGCTGGATCAGCCACTGACATAAACAGAATACAATCAGAGCACAAGATGGATCAAGAGGGCAGATTTGCCGATATTTTGACAAATATAGTGTGGAAGTTGGAAGATTATGAGAGCCGGCAGAGGAGGAATAACTTGCGATTTCTAGGCATGGAAGAAGGGGTAGAGGGCAACGACATTAGAAATTTTATGATTGATTTACTTCGAAAGCCCTTTCCCGGTTTAATGAAATGGGATTGGGAAAAGGAAGTGCAAAGGGTTCATAGGTTTCCTCGTGTCAGGCAATCTAGGAAACACAGTCCTGGCTCCAACCACCCGAGGGTTATTCTAGTCTTTTTTTGGTAATTTTCTGTTAAATGAAGCGTTTTTTGAAAAAGCGTGCCCTAAAGCTCAAAAAACAGTGGGTAACATAACCTTCTTCACACAACCAGACTTTTGTCATGTTACTGTAGAGCGCATATGGTGACTACGACAACTGATCAAGCCCTACTAGGAAGCTGGCCGGGAGGCCTTTTTACTAGCTCTGGCACGCTTGAAAACTATAATCAAGGGACGGACTAAAGTATTCACTTCAGAGATTCAGGGGAAATTGCATCTAAATGAAGCTAGCATGCAGAACGCGAAGAACCGATAGGTCTCCATGTAAATGTGAAAAAATTTGAAGATAGACTTGATTATAGTATAAGTATACATGTTTAAGTATGGCAGTTCGGGGGGGGGATTCGTGGACGACACCATGAGAGCCATCATCCACACCGGAGGGGGCCTGATTGTCTCTAGTGGTGGTGGGGGCAGGGGTGGTGGTAGGGCAGGGGATAGGGTTGTGGGGAAGCGTGGAGGGAAGGGTGGTTTGGGAGGGGTGGTGGTTGAGGGGGCAGTAGGGGATGCAAAACAAAAGGATACCTGAGATACGAATAGCACAGAGGAAGAAAAGCAATAGAATGAGGGAAGGCATAACAAGGGATGGGGAAGATGAGAAGGCTGCTGAAACAGAGCTTAACCATAGCCGTAGGAGGAACAGAAAGATCATGTGTGAATGTGGCGATGCCGAGAACGTCTTGAGCAACAGCATATACATAAATGGCTAAACTTGGGCTAGCATCTATAGATATATGTGGTTTACATATCCCCCAAAAGATAGAGAAAGTAGAAGAGGATTTGAAAACTTTAAAAGCAGATATATGTTGTTTACAAGAAACTCACGTTGAGTATTGCAACTATCAACTTGGAAGATGGGTCGTGGTAGAGTGCCAGTTGAGTAAAGGGAGCTTCACCTTATGCTCTCTGTATGGCCCAGTGCTCGATGATCCGGCACTGTTAGAATTTCTTTCAATTGAATTACCACTTATATTATATGTGTTGATTTGAATTTTAATGGTTCCTGGGACGGACTAAAATACATAACAGAGGTTAATAGTAAAAGCTACTCGGGCGTAAACCCAGAGTATTTCAAGCCCTTCATATTCTACAAAAGGACGTAGGAGTAGTGGATGTCTGGCCAAGACTCAGGCGACCAGAACCAGGGTATATGTATTACTAAAGCCCCACACAGGAAACTGGCCTGGTTGGATACTTTTTTTGTCCCTCCCAAACTATTAGAAGGGGGCAGATGTGGAACTAAATCCACGGTTTATGTCAGATCATAATCCTTTAATCTTGTAAATTAAGAGGGAGGATATCAAAAGCTGTAGGAAGGGCTGGACTTTTGGGAGAGGACTGTTGAATCATCCTGCATATTTGTACCACATGAAAGTATGGCTGCGTGAGTTCCTCGAAATAAACAGAGGGTCCCCCCCAACAGAAATTGTATGGGCTACAATAAAGTCAAGGATAAGGGGGGAAACATTAATCTTCAGTTTAAGACGACAGAAACATGTCGCAGAACAGATCCAAGAATTATATACAAAGCTTTGAGAGGCTGAAAATCAACTTACTATGACTGTTGAATGTGGCGTGGATGTTAATGATGGTCTGCAGCAGGTTATGATTTCAAAACACTAATTAACAAAAGGTTGGCAGAAAGATTGGTGGAAAAATACCTTGCAAGACGTAAGTAGTGCTATGAGTATAGCGAGAAAGGGGGGCAGCTACTGGCGGTACATGCTCGCCAGAAGGCAGCCTCCGGTGTAATCAAAGAAATTAAAGATAGGCAGGGTATGCTAGTTTTAGACCCTGAGCAAATCAGGGAAGCCTTTTGTAGGTATTATGTGGAATTATATAAAGCCGCCCCTGGAGTGGAGGAACAAGCGTTGTATAGCTTTTTAAGCACTGTAGAGGCTGGCAGGCTTACCCATGACTAACAGAAGAGATTAGGAAATGAGGTTACAATGGAGGAATTAGAGGAGGCGATCTGAGAGTTACCTAGTGGGAAAGCCGTAGGAACGGATGCAATCCCGTTAGAACTGTATAAGTACTTTAAGGCCTTTTTGATGCTGATAATGTTAGAACTGTTTATTCAAGTACAGCAAGGGGGCAAACCCCCTCCATCCTGGGCAGCCACCAATATAATAGTATTCCTGAAGAAGGGTTAAAATTCACTATGCCTTAGCTCGTATAGACCCATTACACTTATCAATAGTGATGTGAAGATCTAATCTAAAATTCTTGCAACTTGTTTATCTGCCTATATCCGTAAGTTAGTCACACAGAACCAACACATTTTTCTCCCAGGGAGGGATACTACCGACCACATTAGAATAGTAATTACACTGCTCGACTCAACCAATGTCGCTGAAGAACCCATGGCAGTGGTTCTGCTGGATGCCGAAAAAGCATTCAACAGGGTTAATTGGAAGTATCTCTGGGAAATACTAGGGGCATATGGATTGGAAAACAGCTTCATTACCGCAATTAAAACTTTCTATAAGCACCCAAATGCCCAGATACAAATGCTGGGAGGCCAATCAAAGGTCATACAAATCGAACAGGGTACTAGACAAGGGTGCCCATTCTCCCTCTTAATGTTTGCACTCTATATTCACCCATTGCTTCGTCAATTAGAAAAGAACACAGTAATTATGCCAGTAAGCCGCCATGGCTGGGACACTAAAATCTTAGCTTACACTGACAACGTTGCCATTGTCACAGCTAAACCGGACACGGCTCTCTTGGAAATTGAAAAAGTAGCATATAATTTTGGGAAGGTATCTGGTTACTTACTGAATAAAGATGAAACCCAGATAGTGGTGAATGAGCATGCTAAGACAAGCGACATTCGAAGGGTGGATCACACAGTTTATGTAGGGATTGATATTAGATCTAATGTGGAGCAGATTGTACAGACCAATCTGACGCCGATCTTAATAAAAGCTAAATACAATTTCAGCAGATGGAATAATTTACATATGTCCATTATGGGGCGTTGCAACATGGTCAAAATGATGTTCCTTCCCACGGTGCTCTATTTATTTCTGGCAATTCCGTTGGAGTTTGGAAAATCTTGGTTCAAAGCAATGGATCAGGTAGTGATGAGGTTTATTCGGTCGTATGGCAAGATTAGGAGAGCTAGTAAGTACATGACTTTACCAAGGGAGAAGGGGGGTGGTTTTTACCAAATTTTAAACTATATCAGCTGGCAGCCGCACTCCAATTTATGCGTCCATTGTTGACTAGCAGGGGAACTACGAGAGGAGTAGGGTACGTTCCAGATATTTATGAATTACTAATTGGTCAGATAGCCAGTGCCGGATTGCTGACATTAACTGAACCCAGCTATTATAAGAAAGTGTGGTTCAAGGTATTAAATGCCGCTTTTAAATGCTGGAACCCCTGGCTGAAGAAAATGGGATTAGGTAGATTTAATCGTTATACTTTGATTCAATATAATCCATCTCTCCCGGAGATATTTAGGGATAGACATATGGCAAATTGGAATACACAGGGAGTTCAAAAGCTAGGAGATCTCCTTTAATGATCCGGGATGGGTACATTTGAGATTTTGAGGGAGAAATACTGCCTGGAGCAAAGGGAATTTTTTGTAATACCTTCATGTGACAGATTTAATGCATAGGAAAATCCGGGGGGGGGGCTAGCAGGGTTTTCAAGATACCCTCTTATGGAGATGACGACAACAAGTGCACGGATGACTATAAGTTCACTATATGCTATATTGAATGCAGAACAGCCAGAGGATTTAGAGAAGCATTGCAAGAAGTGGGAAGCTCGATTAAACATTAGAGATGCAGAATTTTGTGAATCCCTAGAATTGAGATGTAGTACTTTGATATCTGCAGCACTCCAGACACAACATTATACAACAATATTTAATTTATATTTTACCCCAGATAAAATAGCCAAGTGTGGTAGGACAAAGGGGGTACATTGTCCGAGATGTCAGCTTTTTGGTGCAGACCTCATACACATGTTCACTCCATGTATGAAGTTAGAAACTTTGAAAAGGGATATTAGGCAATTTCTAAAAGAGGTTGTTAAACAGGATGTGGAATTAACACCTGACATTACAGTTTTAGGTGTATCTGATGCAATTGGAACTGTGGGACCTATGATCTCTAATTTGGTTTCTGTTTCAATGGCTATTTATCGGTTATGCATAGCCTCTGCATGGCTGGATGCTCCACCTCCAGTATTCCAGTTCTGGCTGGGATGCCTCCTCACTATATATCAGCTTGAGTGCTCATTGTATCAACGGAAGGGGAGGAAAGCGAGACGGAAGAGGCAGGTACTCTGGGGATTTTTTTCGGTGAGTGGATCAGAACTAAACAGCAGGTAGTATGGAACAAAACAATGGTAGGGAGGATAATTATATGATTTTGAGGAATATGCACATTGTGTTTCATATATTTATTTCCCTCGTTTTTTATTCCGTGTGTTCTGCACATTACTATCTCTACTCTTTCTCTAGGATAATGATTTATGTACTAGACCGTATCTATCAAGGTTTGCTGCACTCATTCACTTTTGGTGTATTGCTATATTATTGTATAGAAGATTTCTACTTCCACTATGGATGTAATTGATGTAACTAATGTAATAAACTACATCTCAGGCATCCAAATATATATTTTTTTAAAGTACACAGTCTTTGCAGCAGGCATAATAACCCTGTGTGCTACCTTATGATTATTCCAACCTTCCACTAGACAAAAGTACGTTCTCTTGGCTGCCATGGCGTTCAGAGCGAGAAATCGATAGGCTGTATCATTTTTACATTGTGTGCACTCTGATCTGCTTAGTACACATGCTTTGTAGCAGCAATTTAATCTTGTGCACTACCTTATGATGACAGCAAGCTTCCACTTGACAAAAGTGCGTTCTCTCTAGAAAGAACATAAATTGCCAGAGTTATTTTTACATTTTTACATTACGTGCACTTTGTGATTTGCCTAGTGCACGTTCTTTGCAGCAGGCACATTAACCCTGTGCGCTATCTTATGATGACTCCAAGCTTCCATGAGAAAAAGTATGTTCTCTTTGCTGCCATGGCACTCACAGCACTCAAAGCATGAACTCAATCGGCTGTATCGTTTTTTACATTACGCGCATTCTGATTTGCCTAGTACACGTTAGTTGCAGCAGGCACATTAACCCTGTGTGCTACCTTGCGATGACTTGAAGTTTCCACTAAACAAAAGTACGTTCTCTAGGCTGCCTTGGCACTCACATCGCTCGGAGCACGAACTCGATCCGCTGTATCATTTTTACATTAAATGCACTCTGATCTAATTAGTACACGTTTTTTGCAACAGGCAAATTAACCCTGTGCGCTACTTTATGACGACTCCAAGCTTCCACTAGACAAAAGCATGTTCTCTCTCCAGAAAGAAAATAAATCACCAGAGTTATTTTGACATGTTTACATTGCATGCCCTTTGTGATTTGCCTAGTACACGTTCTTTGCAGGAGGCACATTAACCCTGTACGCTACCTTATGATGACTCCAAGCTTCCACTAGACAAAAGTATGTTCTCTTGGCTGCCATGGCGCTCACAGCGCGAACTCGATTGGCTGTATCGTTTTTACATTATATGCGCTCTGATCTGCTTAGTACACGCTCTTTGCAGCACAATATTAACTCTGTGGACTGCCTTACGATGACTCCTTGGTTCCACTAGACAAAGTACATTCTCTCTCGCTAAAGAACATAAATCGCCATCATTATTTTGACATTTTTACATTCCACCCACTTTGTGATTTGCCTAGCACATGTTCTTTGCAGCAGGCACATTAATCCTGTGTGCTACCTTATAATGAGTCCAAACTTCCACTAGGCAAAAAGTACATTCTCTCTCCAAAAAGAACATTAATTGCCAGAGTTACTTTGACATCCTTAAATTATATACACTCTGATCTGCTTAGTACACATTCATTGCAGCACACATATTCATTCGGGGACTTGTAGTTTTATTTTTATAATGTGATACAAGCTGGTAACCAGCCCTTGGAGTAGTATTCTTAAAGTTGTCCCACTCCCTAGTTCGATGCGTGATTCGCTCATTTAGTTTATGTTTCGGCTTTGCATTCTGGGACTTGTAGTTGTATTTTTATAATATGATACAGGCTGTGAATACAAAGCAGAAACCAGACTAGAAGAACTACACACATTTGATACTGTGAAACTTGACCTGTGTGTGTGTATTTAGAAAACTAACTTCGGTTAGAGCTTACAGTTGATCATGCTGTACAATGGTCAATATTGTATAACTAATATTTCAGTTCAAGACTAACTGAGAATCAATAATATCATGTGAGGCGGCTCACCTCGAGCATGTGAAAAATCATGGGTGTTTTGTTTGAGTCCCCAGGCTTCAATAAAGGGACAGTGAACCAGTAAGCACACATTCCTGGAGTACAATTATTTATACCTTGCCCGCTGGCAATTTTGCCAGTACCAACTGCCAAGTAAATATGTTTTGCACCTGGGAGTACTTTGTGTTTGAGGGGCCTTGTTTAAAAAACATAATGCAGTAGGTCGACTAGCCCTTTAGTTATATGCAGGGCCACTGGAATTATGTGGCAGAGAGGACTAAAATATGTGGCAGAGTTGAACAATTAATGTGGCAAAAAAGTCCAGTTATGCATTTACAATGCCAATAGCTCCAACTCAAGCAAATACAAGACCAACTGCATTACAAATACTTGTTTCATTTGCTTTTCACTGCAGCATGCATTTTTATTGATTTTGTCAGCACTCCAGTGCTAGCATCAAACCTATTGTATTTGCCAATGCTTGTTTTCAGCTAGTAACTGAAACAAGGAGGGTGTGAGTGTTCCAAGTTTTTTATAAACTGTGAGCCATTCTAGTTTTTCTTTTTCTATTATGGTAAAAAGCTTTGGGTAACTTGTGTCTTAGATGTATGTTATTGGTGCAGTGCATCAATCAAATTTTATCATTAGCATATTGAGACCTCAGTATCCATTCAAAAAGGCCACAAAACTTTGATATGTTTGGAATGACTCATGAATCTGAAAATCCACAGCAAGTGTCAACCTTATCTTGTTTTGCACATTGCCTAGAGGACTGGTTGAAAGCATTTTTTTGAGTCTGATAACCAGAAAGCCCAAACGTCTGGCAGGCTATATCGCTATCCTTAGAGTCCTCCCAAGCTTTCTTTCATTTGCAGGCATAGGAACCATAACACATTATCAAACTTAATGCTGATGATTCCCACAGAGATTTCTTTATTGTCACACCTGCTCCTTCCTACAGTGGACCATGTTAGTGGTAAAAAGGGATTCCACATATGTACACAAGCAATCCATGGCCATCCAGATAACTGGCCATCCTAAAAACCACCTCACTCTGGGCATGCCACCTTCAAACTGACTCTAACAGTTGTCTCTGTGTTAACCGAAAGGTTCCACACTGGGGCATTTCATTGTTTGCACCAAGATAGGGCACCATTGTCCTCCCAAGGGTTTTTGTGGTGTTAATTTACTTGCCCTAGATATAAGATTAGTAAATATGTGAGGCAAATGAGGTCACCTGAGCCAGTTTGGGCACTACTGATGTAAAATCTAATTTGTCCACCAGTATCCAATACCTAGTCCTTGAGGAGCAGGTTGTTCCTGTATGCAAGCCATATCCTCTAGTGCATCAAGGTGTGCAGCTCAAGCTAACTGGTTCTCATTCACTGACTGAAGCAACCTGTCACATGTCTCATGTCAGTAGCTTACCTCCTTGCAAGAATTCAGAGCTCAGCCGTTCGATGCTTCTGCCATCTCCAGGAACCGTGGAGATCAAAAAGGACCAGGAGTATCCTGCAAAATATTCTTACTGGTGGTTGCAACCAGCATAGTTCTGGACCATCGTGCTGATAAGTCCCCAGGTGTCCTGTCCATGTCTTATTTTATTTTAAAGTTTTTAATAAGGGCTACCAACAACTGCATTTAGCGTCCTCAGAGCAGTATAAACTGTGGCAGTGAGTGGACATTTGAAAGAGAAAGAATGAACGCTGCAGTTTGATGACCCCCGCAATTCAATGATGATGACAAAGTCTTTTATTTGATGTTATTCTAGCTCAGTGGGAAGGGGCATGTCACCCGTGGGACTAGTAGAATGTTATTCAATTAGGCAGGGACAGCTGGCCTAGCCAAATGCCAATGCGAAGCAAAGTGTCTCCAGGAATTTCCTGAATTTTATGTAGTCACTTTTGAGTGCTAAATGGATAGGCAACGAGTTTCACAGTGAGGAATCATGGTGGTGAAGAGAACGTCCACCAATTCTTTGTACTTGACTCGCTCTTGATGGAACCTTTCTGATCCTGGGATCTATTAAGGAAGAAGTACTCCTGTATCCACCTGGCTCTGCCTTTGGCGGGAGGGCCAGAGGCCTGCACTGTAGCTGCCGCCAGTGCATGGTTCTTGACAGTCTAAAGAGCCATAAATGCCTAAAACGTTCTCATTTCTAACAAGCTTTGCAACTTCTCTACAGCTTCTCATCCTATATCCTACAGGCACCATCATGCACTCCTTTTTCCTTGTGGGCACAACTATTACTTCAGTCTTCCATGTACCTACTTCAAAAGCACCACTGACAGGGCTCACCAGTACACCACAGACAGAAAACCCAGCATGCACACTTCCTCATATATTTTTTTTTAGGGAAGAGAGGTTTCTACCACAATATTGTTTAGGGACTTTATGAAAGCTGCTGAGAGTCACTTGAATGTTTTGCTATGGGAGGTGTGGAGAGTGGAGACTAAGGCGGAGTTTTTATAAATGTAAGCGAGGCTGCCACCTGAATCTGTGTAGGTGAGGCAATTGGATAAGGTTGTAGCAATCGGATGAGCTCATAAAACAGGAGAGTGGAGAGTAGATGACAAGCTGCCACTGCCCATAATCTATGTATGCCCTTGAGCCCCAACTTTTAAGTAAGAGTGAGGCTGAATCAGGTCATTGGCCGCATATTTTAAACCGTAGGACATGTGAGTCTATCACATTGCCTGAGAAGACTCTCAGGTTATAGTGGCACTGATAAAAAACGTTTGTGGCAGAAAAAATAAAATATTATGGATCACTTTTTGGTCAATTATGCTTTAGTAAAAAAGCATATGCAGATCTTAGCTTTTAAGATGGTCTAATGAGTTAAGTTCTTGCTAACAAGGTGGTTTAGTTTGCAGATCAAAGGTTTGTATTACAGAAAGCCCAATTTAGCCTTGTATCCTTCCAAGTTTGATAAAATTAGTCTAAGTAAATTTGGTAATTGTAGCATTCATTATTTATGTTTGGCTTATTTTGACAGTTTCTGAAATTGTGCAGGATATATGAAAATTCAATGTGGAGCACTTGCCTAATGATCACAAGCATAAATTTAAGAAGTGGTGTGGGAGGTAGGAACAAAAGGTCCCGTACTTCAAGAGTTGGTGCAGTCCTCACAAAGACGTCACCTGTGTAATACTATTGTTCTTTAAAGCAAATAGAATCCAGTTAATATCCTCATAGAGAATTCACAGCCCTTTCAAAATCCTGTTTTTGCATCTTTATGTAAACAGTGCTAATGTGTCAGGCACTTATCATGGTGCGGCTCCTAATCCTGTGTGACTAAATGCTCGATAATATTTAAAGGCTTCAAAATGTATTGCGATGCCAAACTTGTTGGAAACTGCCATGTAGACTTATTCTACATGTCAACGTCCAACCACTCATCAATGTGTGATGCTTAATAAATCGTCATGTCCTTAAATTAGGGTACAGAAATTAAAGCCAGGGCTTCTTAGAATGTTTAAAATTCTTTGTCAGGGTGATGAGGGACTCCACATTGCACCCAAAATTATTTACATTAGAGTGGGTTCACTTATATTATTGACTGATTTATTTCTGTAATGGATGATATCATCCAATGTCTGATGTCTGATCTTAACTATTTGCTGTAATGTAGCTGGTAATATTTGAGAGTCCACTACATGCAGGATGGACATTAATTCAGCATTTCACCTCTTATGCAATGTGCAGAGCAGATCTTCCCTGATAATTACTAGGGTTGATAAATGCCTCCCTTTTGTATAGAAGCTTCATTATTAGTCATGTGAATTCCCACACGTCACTTCCAGGTTCGGTGGAGGAGCTGAAAGGACAAATTTTGCGGTTTTTGTTTTCTCCAGAGACCTAGTTGTTTCTTGGCACTTATGATCTGTAGCTAAACTGGCTTGGAGAAACAAACACTATTTTTAGGTCTCATCTACAAGAAAGCTCAAGCTGTCTGTTGGTGAAAAGACTTGTTTTGTTGTTGCAGTGATCTTAGACCCCACCAGTTCTTTACCATTCATTGACTTTATTGTCACTCTCATTTGCTTGCATTTTATTTGTCTGCTTGTGTGGGATTTACTTATTTTTCTTGTATTTGTCACCTCCATGGAGCATGAAAGCATTACTTGTGTCCTTCCACAGCTCACTTTTTAGGCACTACTTTTTTTCTTTGTGGTTAAGTACTTCACGAGATTGCAGATTTTCTAGCTGTCTCCCTGGTGTATTACTTTCCACCCACCACTCACTGTTCCATGTTTCTCTCTCTCGCCTGTGTGCTTCTACCCTGCCCCCTCCGTGTTATGCTTGCCCTTGTGTGCTTCTCATCTCCTGTTGCTTTCGTGCCCATGTGTTCCGCCTTCCAAAATCTTCATGTTCCTCTTTCCCGTGTGATTCTTGCCTCCAGCCGTGTTCCTTTCTCTTGCACTTGTTGCTTCCTCCACATCCCCCTGACCTCTCCCCACCCCCTGTCCCCACCTTGCTTCTGCCTCACGTGTGGCTTGCTGTTTGTATTGAATCATTTCCCACTCGCGCCTTCCATATTGCTACTCCACCACACATAAAAAAAAACAGAAAAGTACAGTCTTGCGCTACTTTTAACATGTTTTTATTCACTGATCCAACTCGGATCAGTAATTAAAAAGACAAAGAAAAACAACTGCAGCTTTTTGTATACCCTTGCATGGATTGTGCGCATACTTGCCAAATGAGGTGGACGTACATGTTGCAGTACCTTTTTTTAATCTATTTAGCCATGCTGCACACCTTTAGATTTGCTGCAGAGCATCGTTAAAAAAATTATTAGTAAACTCTAGTAGTTCCAAAGGCGAGATCTATTGGATTTGCCAGTGCTTGTTTCAGCTGTGTTGAACGATGGGTGTGGTGAACATAACGCCTGGTCCGGGGTCATAGTTCTAGAGCTTTCAATATGAAGCAGGCGTGGGACCATCGTTGAACTAAAGACAGAAAATGAGATGCTCACGAATGTACAGAGAAACGTATATTTATTGTTTACAAAGTGAATACATTCTAATGACAGCTTTAAAAACAGCCTGTTTGTGGGAGGCTGTCCGTTCTACAAGTAGACGCAGTTAATCCACTAGAAATAGTGCTAGCAGGGGTTATTCCATAAAACGCATCCGCTGTTATCTTTTAATTAAAAGAGCCTGTAAAATTTCACAGAGAATCTTTGCTGTCGCTGGGCCCTCGGGGCTGTAGTACCCTTGCTGTTCGCGAGAGGGCGAGTAGGCTGGTGACAATTGTACTGTCTTTAGTGACCAGGCACTATTTCCGACATGTTCCTTCTGCTTATTGTGTGTGCAGGACGAGAGTTGCTCTAACAAGGGAAGGCAGAGCCATGCAAACAAGCTTTGGCAAAGCCAACAGGTCTCGACTGTGGACCTATTGGCTTGCCAATACGTTTTAGCCGTGATGTACAGCAACCTCTATGCTGTGCAGCATGATTAACTAAAGGAAAACGCGTATTGCGTCATTTTGAAGGCGCACTCAGCGACTTTCTGAGTTTTTTTTTCATGCCGAGCCAACATGGAGAAGACGCAACACGGATAGAGGGCGCAGAAGCAGCACATGGGCCAAAAGCATCACGGAGGGTGTGGGCAGGCAGCACAGGGCACAAACGAGGGAGAGCAACATAGCCCGCTGGTACGGGGGAGAAAATGATGCAGGCGAGGAAGCAGGATGGAGCTGGGGCAGGAGGGAAGCAAGTGGGAAAGAAAGAAGCGCAGGTGAGGAAGCACACAATGGCGAGCGCATCCCGGAAAGCGACAGTAGAGAATGACACAGGGAGAAAGAGCAGCGTGAAGAGGTTAAGAGAAGCACACCAGGGAGACAGCTGGAAAACACATGCATTCTCATGGAGAGCTTGAATAAATAGAAGTAGTAGCACCTGAAAAACCCAGCAGTATAAGGACACAATAATTAATCCATGCTTAAGGGGAAGGACAAACACAAGAATAGGAAGGAAAGCTCACACACTTTAACAGATAAAAAGCAAGCCAATAAGAGTGACAATGAAACCGACCTCTGGTAAGCAATGGGTGGGCTGTAGGCCCACTGTAAGCAAACAGTATACTGTACAGCAGGGAGTGCATGTGCTGTCTAGTAGACTACACCTAAAAAAATAGTTCTAGTCTTGATCCAGGGGTTCCTTGGTTGGACTGTGGACACAAACCTCTGCACAACACTCTGCACTTTGCTCACTGCATGCAGTCTGGCCACAATCTAAACCATGCTACTGCAAGGAAACTCAAATCCCTACTGTGTGGTGCTAGGAGCGCCAGTGCAGCTGTTTTGAAGCACCTCAAACCTGACATGTAGAACAAATGCACATTGCTGTATTTAAGCATTCAGGCCTCAGAATTAGCTCGGCAGACATTCCTGAACATTGACAGTATTGCTGCTTAAGACCCAAAATAACTAATAGAAAAATACCACCACCTTACAGATGCAGAGAAATTCTGACTTGCTGCACCAACACTCTTCACGTCCTGTAGCCACACGCACCTTTGCCAATGGACCTCAGTGCAGAAGTTCAGTACCCCTTCTAATCAAGGACCTCGATCCACTCACCTCCAGGAATGCTTACCAGGCTTGCTCTGAAGCAGCTCTTCCTTTTGAAGTACTGGGATCCTCTCTGCTCTGCCAGTGCACCTCAACTCTGTCCAACATTACAACTGCTATTCGAGTAAATGGACACACCAAGCTCTGACAGACCACCGCTCCCTGTGTTACAGTACTAGCACTCAAAGCACTACTTCTCAAGTACCTTCTGCAGTTTCAGCGGCAGGAATCCACACACCGCTCTGTCAGTGCACCTCAATCCAGGGCTGCGGCATCCCCTACTAGAAACTACACAGGCTTGATTGATTACACTACTATTCTGATCTACTCCTGCCACTTAATGTACCAGTCGTTTTCAAGTATTGCAACTTCCACAGCTAATGAATTGCAGTCCTCATCATCACGTGATGCTATTCCAGTCCATCATTTTTTTACTCTTGCTTTCACTGACCCACTAACTACACAAGGACCTTTAAGGGGTCCACTTGTGATACCTGTTAATTTTTCAGACTGCAACCTTGAGGTACACATTACTCTTATATTTTTCATTTTCTAGTTGTCTCTGATGCTTTCATTTACCTCTTGTCCCGATGATGACCCTGTAAGTCCAATGACAGGGTTGAAACCAGTGCTTTAAATGGCAGGTACTGTCCGGTACTGAGTACCGGCACTTCTTTAATTTGAAGGTGAGAGTACTTGCATTTCTCAGCACTGTTGCAATACATTACAATGGATAAGTACCAGCACTTCTCAGGAGTAAACAAGTACTGTAAATAGAGAGGGGCATATTTATACTCTGTTTGCGCCGAACGTGCACATTCGGCGCAAACCGTGCACCATATTTAAACTTTGACGCCGTAGCCCGCGGACGTCAAAATTCCTCCTTGTGAGTCATTTTTCGGATGCGGGAAACTGCCTTGCGTTAATGACATGCAAGGTAGGCTTTCCCGCCCAAAAAATGACTTTAAGGCCTCTGCGCCTTATTTATACTCCTGCGTCATTTTGACACACAGGAGAGGGTGGGCCTTAAAAAACGGCACACAGCCTGATGTGCGCCGTTTTTTTAACACCTGGGTCAGGGCAAGCGTTAAGGGACCTGTGGGCTCACTTCCATGGTCTCTGACCATGGAAGGAGTCCAGAGGTGCCCTTCCCTGCGCCCAGGGACACCCCTTGCCATCCTCACCCACCCCAGGAGGACAGCCATGGATGGGGGTACCCACCCCAGGTAAGTACAGGTAAGTTCAGGTAAGTATATATATATTTTTTTAAAGTGGCATAGGGGGGCCTAATTTGGGCCCCCCTACATGCCACTGTGCCCAATGACCATGTCCAGGGGACACAAGTCTCCTGGGCATGGCCATGGGGCAAAGGGGTATGACTCCTGTCTTTGCTAAGACAGGAGTAATTTCAATGGGGGTTGTGCGTCAAAAAATGGCGCAAGTCTGGTTTGAGGCATGATTTTTGCCTCAAACCTGACTTGCACCATTTTTTTACGCACAACCCAATTTTCCCCTATGCCGGCGCTGCCTGATTTGAGTCATTTTTTTTTACTCTGACCAGTCCGCAGCGCCGGCTAACGTCATTCCTTAAATAAGGCGCCCGCATGGTGCGTAGGAATGGCGTTAGCTGGCGGTAAAACGTTTGGCGCAAACCAGCGCCGGTGCTGGTTTGCGTCAAAAAGTATAAATACGGGCTACAGTACCTGCACTTCTGTGTTTCCATTTAAAGCACTGTTTGAAACATCGACATTCTAAAAGTGCCTGTGGTAGTAGTGTAGGCTTGTGTTCAATCTAGCTTCAAGTCTAGGGCCTTAAATTAATTCCATCCCTTATATTGATATACTATTTTCTAGGCCAAAAAAATCACCATTTCTAATTGCTCTATACATTATTTACAAATGTTACATTGTCACTACACTGAGCATTGGTCAACCTGCACCCTTTTCACCTTATGCAGTGTTTATGCTTTTTAGTGTAAAATACAGTGCTACCAACTGACTTTGTATGTGTGTGCCTTGATTTGGAACATTAATACTTATTTTCAGCTTCAATTCATTCCATTCTTTATGTAATAATGCAATTTTAGTAGGAACCACTTTTGTTTTATGATCCCAGTTTTGGGACCACTCTACTTGTCCAATAAATCTAATTTCTGGCCGTCAGCACCCGATACTAGTTGAGTATTGGGAGCACCCTACTTAGGCAGTGCATCCCTGTCCCCATCTACAGCACTCGACGTATTTATGCTATACTGGGAACCTCACAGAACGCTGCCACTGCGATAAAAAACGGCCCAGCAGAATCCCTACCGGTCTACCCCGAAACACTTTCTCGTCAGTGGGAGTGGGGTTTGGACACATTGCTACACACCTTTGACTCCTGTTTGGTACTAGTAGATGACAAACTCTCCTATAAATTAAAAATGTAATTGTTCATAGACGGGAGAGCTTTCATTTGCCTTGGTTGTGTCCTGAAAGGCAGATGGTCTCATTTTCACCTTTTGGGGCACCTTTCGGTCAGTTGTGCCCTCTAGGCAGTAAAATGCCTATGTGTGATATCAACCAAGTAACAGCGTGTAAACCCGACACACCTGTCAGATATTTAAAGACAGCTCTGGCCTCCCGCAGCGGGTCGGGTCTGCTCAGGTTTGACAAACGGACTTTAGAAACTCAACACTTAGGACTCGAAAAGAGCATGCTATGTGTAGCCAATCTGACTTCCACGTCAGCACCCTCTCCCCATAGCCCCTCACTGTGCTAAAAGGCCTCTCAAGGGGGCGGGTGAAAAATTGATGCACGCAGATATTTCCACTAGTCCATGCACCTCTCTCTACCCGTCCCCATCCTTCCAGTTCTTAATTTGTAAATAAAAAGGTGCCGGTGCCCAAAGCCTCCTCTTAAACACACGGTTGCTGTATTTAAATGTGCGAACACGGAATACTGAGGCGGCGTAACCTCGGGCCTCTTCAATCCATCTACAGCCACTCGCTGCCCCTTCAGCTCACTCTGGCAGCTTTCTACTTTCTCCCTTTGTGGCGCTTTTTCGTTTGTCCCTTCCTCCGGCTTTCTCATGTGTGTTTTTTTCTCGCAGCAAATGCTTGCGGCTGAAGAATAAACCCCGGCCCTCAAAAATAAGTGCCGGTACTCAGCACCGGAAACAACAGGCACAAATTAAGCGCTACATCCTTCGTTGTTCCTCAGTGATGCAAAGCACAATAAAACAAATACCTCTGCAGTCCTGTGTTTTGTACCGATCCATGTACACGAAGGGACTGCTTAGCGGTATTAAAGGCAACGCCGCTTATTTTTGCTGCTGCCCTGTATACTCGATACTTGGACTGAGATGGAAAATTGGATCCATAAAAGCCTCAAACCGTCTCTGGGGTAGGTGAGCCAAACAGTCAATGAGGTACGTTGCTGGTCCGGAGTAAACAAAGTGTGGTATCACAAGCAAGATGGAATGAGAAGCGAGAAGTCTTACTCAGTTAAAAGTACAACATGTACTATCATTGTAAAAAATACACACACACACACTAAAGAGAGAATCAAATGGTTTACTTCCAGACAATGCAGCACACAGTGATAAATAAGGAGGTACAACTAGCAACAGCGGGCAGCCAACGATTGTGTTCACCGTACTCTTTGTAATCAGTGCTCCAGTTACAGGGATCTTGATCCTATGTCTGTGGCGAAGTTGACAGTGATATCTTTCTGGATGAACCCACCAAGAACTATGGCTTTCACTGGAGGCAGGTCAGAAGTTTTTGCGAGGCCTAGATCAAAAAATGTCAGGGGGGTTACCTATGGGACAAGACGCTGTTTTTAACTTTAACAAAACATGCCCTTCCGAAGAAGACAAGGTATGACAAATTCAACATCTGGCAACTCCTAGTGATATTTGTGACTTTGTCTTTGTTCTGCGAGACAGGTTTAAATTCAAAATCCATCTATAATTCTTACAGCACAAGTGTGGATCCCTGAAAGAAAATGGGACCTTGGGATCTCTGCCTCTCTCTTCTGACGTCTACGTCCCAATGAACTGTCCCTGATCATTAATTAATCGAGATATTTAAATAAAAAGAACAAAAAAACACAAGCTAATGATGGCAACTCATGGATAACCCTTGCATTACAATAGTGCGTTAGTGTTCAAGTTCTCGTAGTTTTTTTTGACTGCTTAGGGGGATGCATGTTTTTCCCCTGGTTTAGGGTTAGTACTTTCAGAACATCATCTTAAAATGTTAATTAGGTTAGGTTATACTATGCTGTATTTAAATTCAACGGACTTCAAATCTGGGCGGCTAGTCGTTTCCTAGGTTTAGGTAGCTTGCAATCTGTGCAGTATGTTCATAAACCCATTGCGCTGCCACACCATTGAATAGCACATTAGATGCTAGTTGAGCGCTTACTCCTGGTTCCCCATCCTGACTGAGTGAGCATCTGTCCTTGTGTAGCCCACTACCTCTCTTCGACTTAAACAAGCACATTTCTGCAAAAATGTTTTTGCTTAATTCTCGTTCAGTAATACTCAGATACTTGATCACTATGATTTTAGTGAGCTGATGACTTTGGCCAGCAACCCTTCTCCAAAAAGTATAAAAGACAGGATGCAGCAGGCCCAAAGAACACGCATCAATCCCTATAAGTACCCAGTGAAACACAATGTATGTAAAATAGTAACTGTTTAGAATTTGTGGTGTGCAACTCCACCTAGGCCCCTGCCGCAAAGAAGAGCCTAAGGGGCAAGCGAGGCCCCAACAATACAAAACATTTAGGGGGTGCACCACTCCAAAACATCCAATAACACACAGTAAGCAGAAAGAGTCCAATCCTGTTAGGTTGATAATGGTGCAAGACTTCTCTCAGTTTCTTTCCAAAGACTTTTATTGACGTAAAGAACTTGTTACGACATGAAGTTTATAAGAAAAAAGCAGCCAACGCGTTTGGCCCTATACAGATGGGCTTCTTCAGGGCAAAGTAGTGTTCCAGTTGATGCGAAAGTTATTTACGATGTGCAAGTGCACAAGGGCATGTGGTAAGCCTAAAAAATGCGTCGATAAGTTGTTGCGCGGCGGTCCAAACAATATCTTCCCATCTAAAAAATGCGTCGCTCAGTAGTTGCGCGGCGTAACAAGTTCTTTACGTGATTGTTCATCATTCCGTCCATCTCTTGTTCTTTTTGCTGTTGTTGCTCTAAGTGGGATGGTTTTGACCAGACGTGAGCCCTGTGCTCCTCATGCCACTGGAGTCAAGCTAGCCTGGCTAAGGAGGGGTGATACCCCGATATGGCTGGGTCCAAAATGGATTGGCATGGGTAGCAAAAAAATGATGGATTTACGGGTGAATGTTTGAAATTTTTCAGCATTCCGTCCATCACTTGTTCTTTTTGCAGTACCTATGAAACAGGCTCACATCTGCCATGACAGTTGCCACCCCTGTTCTAAAAGAGTGTGAGGAATAGCTGTTGGGATTGACACCAGCTGCCTTAAGGGTGCAAGACAAGACTGTGACAAACTGATAGCATGACAGGCAGTCCCCAGTGACATGAAAAATGATGCTAGAGTCGCGAGATTTCGTTGGATCGCTAGATAGGACTAAGGCTGATCTCAGTTAGACAGGTGTTCTCTTCCCTTCCTGATCAGTGTTAGATTTCCTCAGCCAAATTTGGAGCCTACCCTGATCCAGTCAGTTGTACTCCTATTGTAGGCCTTTTTGTAATCAGACTTAGACGACCCCACCAGTTACTGACCTTAAAGGTACCATAAAATGATGCTGTAAATGCATCTGCAAATAATGTTTTTCTGCAAACTTCTTAACAGAAGGCCCAGCAAATGTATATTAAGGTGACACTTTCCATCTTTAACCATACCATTGAGCTGAGTCCAACCAGACAACACTTTCTTAATTAGAAAACAACCACTCAAATCTCTTATGCCCTTAAGCTTAGCAAAGAATCCCATAGCTGAGAGATAAGCCCTTGCATAAGAGACTGGCCTACCTTGTTCCCTGATGGCACTTAGGAAAAGGCAGATGGGTGGAAGTGGTGCTCACAATCCGTGACTCAGCCTTTCCTTCACCCCAGCCGCATCTCGCAGTGTAACAGGAAACTGCTGTGACGGCTGGCAAGTCATGAGAGACAGGAAGGACCCAGCCTATGGCAGTCCCGGGTCCTAATGTCACACCCCATTGGCGTGATGCTCTGCTTATTTACCAGGAACAGTATGTATATGAGCATAGTGGCATCATAGCGTAATTTTGGTAATTTCGAATTAAGGGCTCGATGTACAAAGCAATTGTTTGGTAGCAAAAGGCGAATTTCGTCATTTGCGACTGCAAAATGGCCTTGTACAATGTACTATCCCTATTTTGCAAGTCGGTATCGTGTTCCCGACTTGCAAAATAGGGATTGTGACTCGCAATTAGGAAGGGGCGTTCCAAGAGCGTCCCTTCCTAATTGCAACTTGCAGGCCCATGTATGATTGTTTTGTGACTGTGAATGAGGTTGCAAAACAATCGTAGTTAACACCAATTTAAAATGGTGTTAATCCATTTGAGAATGAGAAGGTGTCCCCATGGGGTCCCTTTATCCTTGTGAATGGTATCAAAAATGTTTTTTCAGAGCAGGCAGTAGTCCCACAGACCACTGTCTGCAATTAAAAAATTAAATGAAAACTTTTCATTTTTATTTTTGTAAAGCTTCCTGTTTTCCTTTAAGGAAAACAGGCTGCATTTAACACAAATTGATTTATTGAGAAAGCAGTCACAGACATGGTGATCTGGCCATTCCCAAATGGATCGCAATTTGCGACCTGCCTCATGAACATTAAAAAGGCAGGTCAGTTGAGACCCATTTGGGAATCGCTATCAGTGCCTTAAACACTGTTGTACATTACAGATTGCGACTCGCATTTTGTGACTTGCATAAAAAATGCAAATTGCGAGTCGCAATCTGTAATGGTCGCACCATCGGGCCATAAAACAGTTAAGTGAAATTACCAACGTTATGAAAGATTACACCGGAGTCATGGAATTTTCATCTGGGCCTACTTGCAGTAGCACCTTTAATGCCCTAAACAGATTGGGATAGTGTAATACCCTTAATTCTTTGCAATGGGTAATGAAAAAGAGCAATCAAATAAGAGTTTTCCTGAATACTTGTATTAAATGATCTGCGGGGACACCCACCAACAGGCTATCTGTTTTTCATGCATTCATATCGAACTTATTCTGTGATATCCAGCTGCGATTGGCCAAAAGGCAGAGAATTGATCATGCGGGAATTGTGAAACTGGCTATAAATGAAGTAGTTTTCTGCCACATGTAGAAGAATAGAAGATTATTCCCAATTGATGCACATGTGTTTGCAAAAGGAGATATATATGATGAAGACGAAAACTGGGAGTGTCAAATGTGTCTTTAGAGAAAATGGAACAGCATGGAGTTGCAAAAATTGTGTGTTGCTTATCTGCAAGAAAGCATTGATCCTGTGAACAACAATCTGTGAGTCATAACCACTTCTAGTCTGTCTAGTAGGGCTTGTTGTCAACTGTGTTGTATATTGCAAAGCAATCCTATAGAAGGAGTCCTTTGATACTACCAGTAATAGCGTCCTGTATGAGGTTATTATGAACTGAAATGATAAGCTCTGCCCGGCACACAGGGCGGAAGTTGGCTAGCGTGGGATTAGATGTTCTTAGATTTTCTAAAATTCTAAAGTTGTTTTACCAGTATAGTTACCATATACTTGGAAAGAGTGTTGTGATTTAAGACTGGATGGTAGTGTGAGATTTTGGATGTCAGTTGAAGAATTTTGGGAGAAGTGGTGTGACCATCACAGTCTTAGACTTGATTGATGTCGGATATGAAAATAGCATTAATACTTTCCTTTTGTCGCTAAACAATGGGGCATATTTGAGAGCCTGTAGCATCACCGGAGCGTCACTTATAGTGACACTCCGGTGGTGCTATGCCCTGAGCCGTATTTACTAGGTGCCGCTAAATCACTTTTTGTGGCTTAGCGCCACCTTGTAAATACGGCCCCTTCACACGCAGCCCTTTGCGTGGAAGGAGCATACAATTGGTGTTGCTGTCGGCATGCCACACCAACACCCATTGCATTTTGATGCTGCTTTGGATTTACAAGATTTTGTAAACCTAAGGCAGCTCCAAAATCTAACGCCACCCCAGGGGTGGCATTAGCAAGACGCAACGAGGAGGAATGATTTTATTTCTCCTTGTTGTTTGCTTTTTCTATGCGTGCTCATAGAAAGAGCCAAATGCCAGACATGATTGTTTATATGCGCAAAGGTGTCCCTTCCTGCACATTTACCAGTGCTTACTTTGTCCTTGTTCTTTCCGGTGTGGAACACTAACACTTATTTTCGAGGGCCGGCACTTATTTTTCTACCTCAAGCATTTACTGCGAGCAAAAGACACATATGGCAAAGACAAGGAAGAGAAAAACGAAAAAGCCTCACAATGGGAGCAAGCAGAAAGCTGCAAGAGTGAGCTGAAGGGGAAGAGAGTGGCTGTAAATGGATTGAAGAGGCCCGATATGGCTTCAAGATTATGCTGCCTCAGAATTCGTGGCCGCACATTTAATTGCAGCAGCCGCATGTTTAAGAAGAAGGCTTTGAGCACAGGCACATTTTTATTTACAAATTAAGCACTGGCATGAGCCATCATTTCAAAATGACACTTTGACACTTCTGTGTGTGCTGCATTCAAGCCCCTCAATGCAGACATCCTTGCACGATGGTACAAGGATGCCTGCGTTGGCACTAGGCAGTACAATTTAGCGCCAGTGCAGGGGACAACACAGGGGTGTGCTGTATTCAATTAAATATGGCACATCCCTGTGTTGTGAAAATGACGGAGCGCGGTGCTGCAAGTTTTGTGGCAGCGTCACGCTCCGTCATTTTCTTTTAAATATGGGCCTATGACTGGTGACAGATCTAAAGTATTTAGCCCTGAATTTAAGAAAAGTGGCGCTGCATTCAGTGCAGTGCCACTTTTCTTGCGCCCCTTAGCGGCCCCCTACAGCCACCATGTGTGCACCGTATTTACTATAGGGGTGGGGCAATAGAGTCAACATTTTTGGCAGCTATTGATGTACTGTGCAGGATTAGCGCCAACATTTTGGTGCAAATCCTGCAGAGTACCTAAGGGCCCATTGAAAACAATGGTATGTACCCTATTAACGCCTGTTCTGGGCAGGGGTTAAAAATAGCCACTAAAAATGGCGAAGTGGAATCTCCTAGTCACCCTCCTTGCATACATCATACCTGGGGCAGGCATAATGTGCCACAAGGGGTTACAAATTAGTGCAATGCATGAATTTGACCTCGATTGAATCACATTAGCGTCATAAAAAATGACACAAATGTGGCGCAAGGAGGCGCTACGGCAGCTTAAATCTGGGTCTTTGTGATTCTGCAGAGCAGGTGTCTAAAGGCAAATGTGAACATTTACTATTGTTGACTGCTGGCCTAAACTAGACCTCTGTCGATAGAGTAAATAATGTCATTGTTTGGCCACAATAATTCTCTACTGTTTACTACAGTTGTTTTGGTACCAAGAATGAAAGCTAAATGTCCAGTACAGTTTTCTTCAAATGATAAATACCAAGTGACCAAATGAAGATGATGAAATCTAGCTTGAAAGCCTCTATGAAAACCTTTGCCAGCTGAGCTTTAAAAGGATGATTACGTCACTCTGGGACAGGCAACTGAAATCTCCAAGAAATGATGGAGAATAGCCTATTAGCAGAGGCCACCCTGCCATCTTCTCTCCACAAAGGAAGTGAGCCATGAGGCCAGTGTTCCTACCGATAATAAGAACCTCAGGAAACGAAAGTAACGACTTATACTAGAGGTGCACATAGAGACCTAGAGCACAGAGCTACTTCTGCATCTCCTGGCACACACGGAGTGTGGTAATGCTTTACCTCACTCGTTGTTCATCAATTGCCCGAGTATTCCCTGAAGGCTGAAAAGCAAACCTGGCCCTCATCCAAGTAACTCCGTACCCAAAGCACTTGAGCATCCTCTATTGTCTGTGCATATTTAGGCTGACGTGAATTGATTAGCCCTCTTTTTCTTTTATGAAACTACTCTTGAGGTACTGAATGTGCTATTTAATTTAGCAAAAACTCATTTTCCTGCTGTAATCCTCAGACCCAGTGAATTATTTATTTATTTATAAGCCTGCTGGGTTTTGTAGAGTATCTGTGCAAGTCACACATAGGACGGATCCGAGTCATGCTAACTGGATGTGACATGAATACCGCGAGTGCTTTAGGTTCCATCATTTAATTAAAAAGCGGATATGAAAATGAAAAAAACAGCTTGGCTTGTCGTTTATCTGAAATCATTCAAATAATACACTACATTATGAAATCACGAAAACGCTTTAATTAATCTCCGGAATGAATCAGGTTTAGACATGGGGAGTCCAGTGACTCCGCTATGAAGATCTGTCTAAAAAGATTCTGGGTAGATTCTCGAGGTAAAAGATGACCGCCCCACCCACACCCCAAAAGTGATTCTGGGTCAATTGCTACCACTTAAAAACTGTAAATCAGTATTTAAAAAACAGAATTAACCTGGCAGGCCATCACAGAGACACATTTTGATACATAGGAACAAGCTGCTTATTATTTACACACATTAAAATCTTGGAATTCGGTGGGGCATCCCTTCAGGCTGGATCACACAAGTCAAAAAGACTATCATGCTTATTAGCTGTGAGGCCACTGTCACAAATTTTAATGATTATCTGGGGACGTGCGTCAGTGATGCAAGCTGCATGTTGGTTAAGAAGTCTGTCACCTGGCCTGTCTAGCCCTGCGATAATCACAGTGTCTACCCCCAACTTCAATAAACACCTCTTCTTGTTAGTTCGTCTTAGGGACTCCTCTGAATTGAACTCTGTGTCCGGTGTATTGTGAATCTGTAGCCACTGACACAGCAGTCCTCCCTATGGCCGATGGACAGAACAAGTCTTCCAAACACAGCAAAGAAGCAAACACAGTCTGTAAATAATTGAATACAAAAATACAAGGCGAGTTTTAGAAAGGCCTTCATTAAGATCCAACTTTAAAAAATGATAGAAAACCCCAACCAGGACCAACTCAAGCCTCCCTATGGATGGGATCTTTATGTCTACCTATATGCACAGAACTGGTAGACTTCGGTAGTGACTCATGAGATGTGATAGAGCCCTGAATGGACCACTGAACAAAGGACCAAAAATGGCAATGTGTAACTGTAGATGGACCATGCTTGAGGCTCAGATCTTCCAAGTTTGTATCTCTGGCAAGTTAATTGAGCTAAGCCCCAGCCGCCCGCCAAGGTTTGACCGCCAGGCGGCCGCCAATGCAGCCGCACTCACGCCACGGCCATTATGAGATCCCCGCTGGGCCGGCAGGCGGAAACCAAATGGAGCCGGCGGTGTTGCGGCTGTGCGACGGCTGCAGTTGCACCCGTCACGCTTTTGACTGTCTGCATAGCAGACAGTGAAAAGCTGCACGGGGCTGTGGCAGGAGGCCCCTGCACTGTCCATGCCAGGGGCATGGGCAGTGCAGGGGCCCCCAGGGGCCCCGCAACTGCCCTTTCCGCCAGTCTTTTCATGGTGGTGCAAACTGCCATGAAAAGGCTGGTGGGAGGGGGACTTGTAATCCCCTGGGCAGCGCTGCAAGCAGCGCTGCCCTGGAGGATTACTCTTGCCGGGACTAAAGTGGCGGGAAACCACCGGGACTAAAGTGGCAGGAAACCGCCGGTTCCGGCGGTGCGACTAATCCCCAGGATTTCACCGCCAGCCTGCTGGTGGTGAAATCCGCCACAACAACCCTGGCGGTCAAAGACCGCCAGGGTTGTAATGACCCCCTTTATGTTATGAGATGAGAAATACTAAAACTGACTCAAAAACCTTCGTATGGCATGATGAGACACAGTGCCAGTACCACCCTCTCGCACCCGCTGCTGCAGTGCAGCTCCTTACACATTCAGACTTGGACTCGAGTAAGGAAACATTTTTGTTCAAAGTCTGACTATAGCACTGTCGTTGATATATTTTCCCACAAAACAATTAACCAAACTGTGGCAGAATGCCATCCCATTCAAGAAGAAACAAACAAGGGTTGGCGCACACTCAGTCTTGCACTTAATTTTCTGTATAGTGGAAACCGCATTCAAGTTTACAGTTAGTTACCCACACATGGTTCCCCTCCCACCTGAAGGATGCACGGTGCATGCAGTATTAAAGCAATGCAGTAGCAGTAGTCTGGACAGCTCTACCCCTCCAGTCATTCACTTTGCAGAATATGTGCAGAACATGCAGAACAACAACACAGTTACCTCTTGTTAGACATCTGCACCTGACACAAGGCAGCACATAGCTGTTCACATATAGCTATTCTCATATAACTAGCTTCCTGGGTACTTATTTCCAGGCACCCACTGGTATACCCGAATGAATGCATGCTAGCGAAAAACACTCACCCTGCATTCAGAAACCCACAAGACATAACCGTCCAACAAGTGATAGTTAGACATACTCTTGTGATCTGGCCTGCCTGCGTTCCCCTCTGACCAACTCACAAGAAGCAATGAGAAGGGTTTCAGTGGGGATGGGGATAGAAGATTTAAGAGGTGTTTATGTTATTGTCCTTGGGGGAAAGCTGAACGATGATTGTAGCCCTAGTAATGACAAGCCTCTTGCTTATGCAGAATCCTCCCAAAAAACCTGTCACTAATTCTTCCAGAGAGTTGAGTTGGGTTCAGTGCTTTAATGAACTCACCAGAAAATGATCAAACATACAAGACAAGTGTATTATGAAATATTCAAAATCAATAATTATTAAAGCATAAGGAATTATCAGTTTTTGGCAGAATGGCAAGTCTCAGACAACATCAAAGCATACAGTACCTAACAGTCCCATACCAACATTGAGAGAGAGCGTACCAGCGTAAAAGTCACGCAGTTTAAGAAAACTTCATTGTCTCCACAGTGTCACTGGGAAGCACAGGGATGCAAAAGGACCACAAGAGACCATATTTTCTTCCACTAATTCCAAGATCTGGGAGCAAAAAAGTGAAACTGTTCGTCTCAGACAGGCACCCACCTATGTACTTGGTTCACTGGCGATGGGAGGGACCTTAAAACTCAATAAAGTAATGAACAAACATTGTAAACCCTGATGAACCGTGCCAGATAAAAATGTACCAACAGAAAAGGTGCCAAGCAGTAATCAACTAAAGCAAATCTGTAGTGAAATTATTTGTCCTTCTAATAGTGAAATTTAAAAGAACTATCATAGCCACATCATATTAAATGGACCAACAATAACGTAAACAAAGGTGCTGCCACTGAAATTGATTCCCCACCACATCATCATTGGAGGGTAGTGCCTACTGGGTGAGGGGAAGGGATATGACTTAGACTTCTCAGTAGTCACCTGGTCCGACAGAGGGGGCACTGGGGGCACAATTTCCATTCCACCTGATTAACACGTTTTCCACACACATATCTTGGCTGTCGTTTTGTCCCCTTATGAATGTTAGATTTGATATTGGACACTATGATGTTTTTTTTTCCTTGTCTCCTGCTCTGCCTTTTCACAGCGTATGCTAAATACTGCTCCAGATTTCCATTTTACTATTTTTTTGCAGATAAATGCAGGCAGAAAAGCATCTGTTTATCCGTTTTCGTATCCGTATTTATTTTTAAACACGGATACAAACAGAAAAGAGGTAGTGTTTGGGTGATTCTAAATGCAGTGATTCATAGGTACTAAACCAATAGTTGTGCAAAGTGACAGGTAGGTGAATTAAAAAGAGAGAACGTTTACTATTGAGGCTTAAACAGTTGTGAACGTGCACACGGTTGAGGCTAAAATGTGTTTATTTTCATATGAATACGTTGATTTTTCATATGTAGGTAGGTATTCATATCATCGAAACCTGTCATACATACAAGTACGAGTGTGCATTTGTTAGTAAAATGTGGCAATATGCTACTTCTAGCTTTTTTTGCACAAACCTTATATTAAACAAGGATGAACACAAAATGGATCAATACAGCAGGAAATGTAAAAAGAAAAGGTTGGAAAAGCCAATAGGTGTCGCATTTATTTTTTATTTTTTCCCAACTGGATTCTAAAATATTAGAAAAATGTTATACTAATGTTTGTTTTAAATCTGATAAACCGTTAATGGTTTAGCAAATTTAAAAGAAACATTATTATAACATTTTCTAATATTTGAATCCAGCTAGATAGAAAGAAGAAACAAAGGCGAAACCTTTTGCCATGAAGGGATGCAGGAAAGAAGACAGCAGTGAAGAAAGAAGACAGAAAATGGCATGAAAGGAGAAGGCAGTGAAGAAAGAAGACAACATGCGGTGAAGAAGAAGAAAGAAGATGGCAGTGAAGAAAAAAGACAGCATGCAGTAAAGAAGAAAGAAGATGGTAGTGAAGAAAGAAGACAGAAGACGGCATGTGATAAAGAAGAAAGATAACGGCAGTGAAAAAGGAAGATAGAAGATGCCATGCAGAAAAGAAGAAAAGACAGCGGTGAAGAAAGTAGACACAAGACGGCATGCAGTAAAGAAAAAAGAAGACAGCAGTGAAGAAAGAAGGTAGAAAATGGCATGCGGTAAGAAGACGGTAGTAAGAAAGAATACAGAAGACAGCATGCAGTAAAGACGAAAGAAGACTGTATTGAAGAACGAAGACTGAAGACGGCATGCAGTGAAGAAGAAGAAGAAAGAAGACAGCAGCAAAGAAAGAAGACAGCATGCGGTAAAAAAGTAAGACAGCAGTGAAGTAAGAAGAAAGAACATGGCAGTGAAGAATGAAGACAGAAGACGGCCTGTGGTGAAGAATAAAAAAGACGGCAATGAAGAAAGAAGACAGCAGTAAAGAAAGAAGATAGGAGAAGGCATGCAGTGAAGAAGAAAGAAGATGGCTGTGAAAAAAGAAGACAGCATGTGGTAAAGAAGAAGAAGGAAGACAGCAGTGAAGAAGGAAGACAGAAGACGTCATGTGGTAAAGAAGAAAGAAGACGGCACTGAAGAAAGAAGATGGCAGTGAAGAAAGGAGCTAGAAGACTGCATGCTGTGAAGAAGAAAGAAGACATCATGAGATAAAGAAGACGGCAGTGAAAAAAAAAGACAGAAGACAGCATGTGGTAAAGAAGAAAGAAGACAGCAGTGAAGAAAGAAGACAGAAGGAAGCATGCAGTAAAGAAGAAAGAAGACAGCAGTGAAGAAAGAAGACAGAAGATGGCATTCAGTAAACAAGAAAGAAGATGGCAACGAAAAAAGAAGACGACGGTGAAGAAAGAAGACAGACGACGGAATGCGGTAAAGAAAAAAGAAGGCAGTGAAGAAAGAAGACAGAGAAGATGGCAGCGAAAAAAGAAGACGGCACGAAGAAAGAAGTCGGCATGCAGAGAGAAAAAAGAAGCACCTTCAGCTGCTTTGTAGCAAGAGAGGAAGGACACTGGCCAGTGTCCAATGGGAAGTGACCGGATGGAGTACTTGGTCCAGAGACAACTCGATTGCAGAACGGCAAAGAAGACAAAGAAGACAATGGAAAGTTAAGCAGGACAATGTGCAGACGACGTGCATGCCAATCAGAAGCACGTAAATCAGAGTGACGTTGGACTAAACCAATGGTAAGTTCAGGTAAGTAAAGAACTGGGCCTAAGCCCCTTTTATTTATTTTTTTCATTAACAATAGATTTCACAAGCAACGCGCAAGCACACGTGCTGGCAAACCCTAAAAAACATACCATGAAACCAGGAGACCTAATTTATGCAGTACGGTTTGGAGAAATTAAAAAAGTCACATAACACACACAAAGCACGTCCTGAGTCAATCTTTCCCACTTGACTCATTTTTGGAAAGGTGTCTTTGAATGCGGGGGCGTCCCTTAATTCGGAACTCGTGTGCAGTCCTTGTTCGGAAAATCATATAGTGTTTTCTCTTGACTTTACCTCCTTGCTCTGAGGTTGACTGGGTCACAGAGGTGCTCATTTGTTCGTCCATCCAGCCATTCATTCATTCCCTGCCTTTTTCAATCATCCCCCAGCTGCCGTGCCTGTTTTTTCACTCCCCCCCCCCACATCTGGTGTGTATTGAGTGTATGTCGCTGGCCGCTTCCGAATCCATGGCTTAACAATATGCAGTGCTCGTGTTTTGTCTTGTTTGTTTCTCTCCATGTCATGGAATAAAAGAGCAGATAGAAGCGTAACGTAGAAACTATTTGCTTTAAACAAACAAACAGAAGAAATAAGTAAACACTGCAGCAAGCGGCTGCTGAGATGAACTACTGGGAGTGTGCCCCTGTCAGGCCTCGCCGACACTTTGCACACGTCGGTTCGGGGCCGGCCTTGGAAGGCAGTAATTCTGAATGGCCCATGGGTGATACTTCAGTGCTGTTCAGGGCGTGGTAACCTAACTCTTTCTGTATCCAGGGTAAGGCTCGAAAGTGCAGTGCTTAATGTGGGCAGGTGGTGGTCCCAGCACTCATTTTTGGACTGGAACTTATTATTCAACGTCAGACTTTGACCGGAAGGGCAAACATTGATAAAGAAGGATAAATAAAAAAAATGGAGTGACAAAGGGAGAAAGCAAGGATTAGATGGAATCTTCAAGAATGGGAGAAATAAAGTGTAATGTGGTAGAAAAAGCGGCATGAGGTGAAATCAAGCCTTGGTATTTGGCAGTGCTGGGGCTGGGTCACTAGATTAAATGTAGGCGCCTGCACTTATTTAGTTGTATAAATATGTCTTGTATTTATTTGTGTTTTTAAAACTAATAACTTGGCTGTTTAGAATATTGTCTCCTGTAGTGAATCAGGTAGAAATCACACAAAACCGGACACCCAAAACGTTGTGCGACATCGCATAGCACATGGAGTGCCCCCTCCATTTCCTCGCGAATGTCATTGACAAACAGGATATTTTAGTGATTTTGTTTGCTGATTTGGAATTGCGTAGGTTTTCTTGTGCTATATATATTTCGTGGCAGAAACTCAGACTTTAGCTTCCTTTGGGCGTGTTCAGAAATCACCATATTGCAGTATCATATTGTATTGCAGCATTAACATAGTGCTTACTACCTCCATGTGGGGGGACTGAAGCGCTTGCCTACATGGGTTGCATACTACACTACACTGTGTAAGGCATGTAGGTGGAAGGATGTTGTCTCTGTTTTGATCCTATGCGAGAAGTGTTTCTGTGCCATGTGCAGTGACCCGGAGGTGCATTATTGGGTTATGGGATGCAGCACGTAACAGTTTGGTGGATGATGAAGTGTGAGAGACAGCCTGACAATTTTAGGACTTTTAGTATTCTGGTAGGTGTGAACAGCACTGCAGGTCCCTATATGGTGTTTCCTATTATGATATAGTCTGCATAGCTGGTTACAGCACTTCGTTGTCCAAGTTGAGATTTTTTGTATTGTGGACCTTGCATGTTTGGAGGGAGAGACAAGTGAAGAGGTCTGTAGGGATGGGCATTTTTATTATCGTCCCATATCCGAGTGTCTTTATAAGTTGTAAAGAAGTGGTCAGATTGTATAGATACTTGGGACCTGCAGTGGTGGACCACATTAAAGTTGAATTGTCCCGCAATGCGTTACAGGTCTCCTTAGTTATCCCATGCCTGTACATTTGGTGATATTTGTTTTTTTTGCTGTACAGTGCTGGTGATGGGCAGCCTGAATGACAGACAGACATGTCTTTTGTGAGTTTAGGAGGTATAAGTTACAGGTTGCTGCTGTCAGCTGCATATTATGGTCTTACTAGTATTGTGGGCCATAACTGTTCTATTCGCAAGTACACAACTATATAATGGCACAGCGAACCATAGATCAGCTCTTCTTAACTTCCCTGCATATCAGAAGTATTTTGCTGGTTGAGTTGTTTCCAATTCATTGGTTGCAAACTGAGGACTGCGCTTGATGGTGGGACTGTTTTCTGGGCCTTGTTGCCAGGGTTTGGGTAGCGCATATTTCAAGGAAATAGCCATCTTTCCAACTGTCTTCGGAAGTCTGTATGCTGCTGGGTTCTTCTAATATGGGTAGCTCCAGAGGTTGGCAGCCTGTCCTGGTGTGGGCTTGGAGTGCAGTGTTCAGTTGGGTTTGTATTACCTGAATTTAACTTGTATATATAGCTATCCTTTTCCTTAGGAGTCTCTGTGGACAGTGCAGTGTGCCATGAACATTACACTTCCAACTATAGGTAGCAAGTGGAGCAATTGCAGGACTGGAGTCATGGGTTCTCTTTGGTGAAGGGGGTGAAGAAGCTTTGCAGCATGATGAGTTCTATTTTGTGTATGATGAATGCGGGTTTGCCAAGCTATAGACTATTGCCATACTCAAGTTTGGAGATTGAGTGTGAGATGGCTTGCAGTTTATGTTGATGTGCAAGGTATGGGGAGACGTGATATATTGTTTTAATTGAGTAGAAGGCACTCTTTGTTACATTGTTAACATGTGGTATTGATGAGGTCTCTTATATCGGTTTGGGTCGTACAGAGGGGTGTTGATTCCTTTACCAAGTAAGACATCTTTAAAGTTGACATTGGTGAGTGATGGTGTATATATTAACAGGAAGCAAAAGTTATGGTTGAAGTGCAGTGAAATCTTATCATCAAGGATTCACAGTTGACATGGTGAGGTTTTCAATTGTTATTTGTAGTGTTTTTAGGAGTAGGTGTCTGGTGCCTCAGCTGCATTATGGCCACTCTCCTGCCTGACTCCTAGCACTCCTGTGCTCGCTGCTTCCTTGATTGTGTTTTTGTTTTTACTTTATTTTACTCTTTTGGTGTTGGGTGCAGCTTTCTGCTGTTTTTGACCCTGCCACCTGAGCTCCACCAACACCAGGACCTTCTTAATGGCAGCCGCAGCATGAGTGCACAGCGGATGTGCTGCTGGCAGGCCAAAGGCAAGCCCATCTCTGCCTGGACCACATCCAGCGCCAGAAATCCCGGTCCCCCCACCATCCACAGTTAATCCTCCGCAGAACTCCCTAGCGTGAACCCCGGACGTAGATGGTAGGGCATTTCTCATGCTAACACTGCCACTTCTCTTCTCATTCACACCCCAGCCACTCTAACCAGACATCCAACATCCACCAACGACCACTGGCATGCATACTACTCAATATCTGCTCCCTCCACAAACATGCCACTAAGGTTTGGGACCTCATCCACAAACACACACACCTGACCTTGCCTTCCTCACGAAAACATGGCTCAACCCACCATATACCCTAGACATCACCGATGCCATCCCAGCAGGCTACAAGATCCTACATCAAGACAAAACTTCAAAACCCAGAGGAGGTGTTGTAATGATTCACAAAGACAACATAAAGTGCACCACAAATGGCCTGGATACCACCTTCATCAAGCACCTCCACTTCAAGATCCAAATGGATAGCAATTCAACCACCATGGCAATCCTCGCCTACTGACCACCGGTCCCCTGACGGAATTTCAGCAACCTCATCACTGAGCTCATCACCACTACTGCCCTCATCTCCAAGAACATTCTGCTCCTCAACGACCTCAACTTCCATCTGGATGACTCCACTGACCCCAAGACCACCATCCTTCTCAATGTCTGCCTCAGGCAGCTCGTGACTGGTCCCATGCACTCAGCACACCACACACTGGACCCCATCTTCCCCACTTGCAATACAGCCAGCGTCAACCACACCCTCCCGCTCCCCTGGACAAACCACTTCATCATCAATTTCAACATCTTCACCCCTACAAGCATGCTGACAGTGACACCCCCCTTCTCGGAATCGCAACTAGAAAAACATCACCTAACAAGCATGGATTAACTCCCTCAACCTACACCATCCCACTCTCTTCGACGATGCTGACAGAAACGCCCATTGCTAACCACCGTCGCCAACAGCCTTTCTCCCCTCTAGGCCAACAACCCCAGGAAAACCAAACATCTGGCATACTGGTGCACAGACACCCTCAGAAACACCAAAAGACACTGCAAACAACTGGAAAGGAAGTGGCAATCCTCTCAAAAACCCTCACACAGGAGCACCTACAAGGACATGCTTGGAACCTACCTCCTTGCGCTGATAGAGACCAAGAAGAGGGCCTTGTCAAGGAGAATTGAAGCTAGCAAAAACAACCCTAAAGAGCTCTTCACGATCGTCAAAAAATTCATCCGCCCTGAAGCCACATACAGCACTATCACCCCAAAGCAGGACCTCAGTAATCAACTCTCAGATTTCTTCCACAACAACATTTCCAACATATACTGAAACTTCGACCCTCCACCTCGTCCCACGACCCTCCTGCATGCACCTCAGCCCCTTCCCTTAGGAGCACCAAATCTCTCTAATTACACCCAGCTGCCCACCGATGAAACCACAACAGTCATGGCATCCACCCACTAAGGTGCCCCCAAGGATCCATGCCCGCACCACCTCTTAAACCTCACCAGCATCACCGTAAGCCCTGTACTACAGTTCATCATCAACACATCCATCGCCGCAGCAACATTCCTGAACGCCTGGAAACACACAGAGGTCAGCCATCTCCTCAGGAAACCATCCGCAGACCTGGAATTCCTCAACATATATCGATCCATTTCTCTGCTTCACCTCCCCAGAAAAATCTTTGAAAAACTCATCAACAGCACAAACTCCTCAACAACTCACAATCGGGATTTTGCAGCAACCCCATAAATCATTCCACAGCCTTAATTCTGCTCGACCTCTCCTCTGCTTTGGACACAGTCTCCCAACATACATTCATCACCAGACTCCACGATGCAGTAATCCAAGGACCAGCCCTCCAATGGATGAGCTCCTTCCGGTCCAGAAAAATGCAATGTGTCAGACTGCCGCCTTTCACCTCTGAACTCAAAGATGTCATCTGTGGAGTCCCACAAGAATAATTCCTCAGCCCCAACCTCTTTAAGATTTACCTTGTGAAGATCACCTACTCCCATAGACTCAGCAGCATCTCATACACGGATGACATGCAACTCATTCTGTCCCTCCCAGGGGTCTCATTCAACACCAAAAACAACTTAAAATGCTGCATGACAGAAGTTGCCACCTAAATGCACGCCAACTGCCTGAAACTCAGTGCTGGGAAAACAGACGTCCTGATTTTCAGAGCTAACAACTCCCCCTGGGACACCACCTGGTGGCTCTCCAAACTATGCTGATCCCCACCAGCTGGGATCAAAACCTGGACATCATTCTGGACTCAGAACTCTCCATGAGACCTCAAATCAACGCCTTCACATCTGCCTGCTTCAGCATCCTCCGCATGCTCATAAAATCATAAAATTGCTCCCCCTGGACTCCTGAAAGGCCGTCACTCAAGCTTTGATCATGAGCAGGTTAGACTACGGCAGTGCCCTCTACTATGGAATAGCCTCCCCCCCCTCAAGCAAAAGCTCCAAACCCTCCAAAATGCAGCTGCAAGACTTGTTCTCAACCTACCCTGCTGCACCCACATCACGCTTCACCTCAGGGAACTCCACTGGTTTCTTATCCAGAAACGATACCATTTCGAGGTACTCATCTTTGCCTACAAAGCGCTATATCAGAATGGACCTACCTACCTTAACCACTGCCTGCACTTCCACCAGCTAACCTGCAACCCTAATCAGTCTCACTGTCACTTGCACACATTTCCGACATTCAGAGAAGCAGGGCAGGAGGCTCTCATTCACATATATAGCAACAAAGATATGGAACGCCCTCCACCAGGACTTCAGAACAGCCACCACGCTCCAAACATTCTCGCGAAAAACAGAAGACCTGGCTCTTTGTCTGATGCTCCAGACCTTCCGCACTTACTTAGGGCCTAGAGACCCTCAAAGGTGATTAGTTGATCCTTTTACATTACATTACATTTTTATGAATGCAATCCAGGCCTCCTCTAATTTTAACAATAGAGCTCTTGTTTATGATGAGAAAATAAACTGGGATAGCTTTGTGGCATGTCAAAGAATGTATGTGGTAGTAATGTTGTTGTATTTCAAAAGTACTGGCGGATAATGGTACAGATTGATAACTTTTTTGTCCTCCTCAGCAATGAGTTAGCCTATCCTCATTTTGTATAGGATGGTTCCAGAAAGCTGGAAGAATTGAAGGGGGGAGTAAATTGCCTTGACTGTTGCCACTTGATAAGTGGAATGTTTTGTATTGATTTGCATTATAGCATTTTTATAGCACTTCATACTCCATTGTGGAGCATAGAAGCACATTATCATATGGGTAGCTTGCTAAACCATGGAGCATTGCGAGGTTGGCAGTGTTGTATTTGTTATGATCCTCCCTGGAAAGATGTTTGTTGCTTTGACAACTTTACTGTAGAAGGTTGGCTTTCTGGGACACAGTGAGATACCAAAGGTATGAGAAGGTCAATGAGAAGTTACGCTCAGCTCTTGAGAGCATTCTCAGCTCAGCTGCTTGAGTTCAGTTGATTTAAATATGGTCAGATTTTGATATGGTGATATTAACAAATGGCCTGTCACTGTGGCATGAACAGTTTATTGGGGAGATGGTCAGTTCATTGGGATGTTAATTCTTCAATATATCATTATTAGCTTGTTGAGGTACTGTCATCTTAGTAGCATGTAAATCAATTGGTGCATGGTCAGCACTTTGGGGTATACTTAATTTATAATGATATGTGAACTCATTAGGGAATCGTGAGCTTAAGGTGTACTTTGAGCTCACTGGAGGTATAGCTTCATTGTTGGATAGTTAACTTGTGGCTCCAGTCATATTTGTGGTCTTTGGTCATCTCATTTTGGTCTACTCACTAGCATGTGGTTTGCTCACTGGGCATTGAGTTAATTTGAATATGGTCAAAGCATTGGGAATATGGTCAGAGCATCGCAGTTCGATGGGCAGCTGGTTACTGTCTGCTATTTGAATGGGGGTCAGTTCTTTAAGATATGGTATACTCATTGGTGTATAATCAACGTATTAATGTTTGCCCTTCTGATAATGGTATGGCTGCTTATCTTTTGGTATAGTGAGCTCATTTACATATGGCTAGGATGTTGGTGTATATTCAGCTCACAGAGTTTAAATGGTTTCAATGGAGATCTGTCACTGTGAAAAGAGGCTGCAGGCTCTGGACAGGAAGCCAGTCAAGCTGAACCAACAGTGAAGCTCAGGCCTCACGATCCTTGGGCACCTTTGGTCCTCTTCTCCATTGTTTAGGGGTGCAAAGGTGTCTTTGGGTGTGGGATATTCCTTACAGGAGTAATCGCAGTAGCGGGGGCTGCGTGCAGAGGCTGGAGGCTTCGTCGGGGAGTCAAGGAATGGTGAAACCACGATGGACTCAGGCTCTGAAGGGCTGGGGAACCTTTTTGGGACTGATGACTTACTTCCACTTGTTTCAGAGACAGCGGGTGCAGTGGTGACTTCAGGTGTTGTGTTTTGTCAGTTCCAGAGGCTTCAGGTCCCTTCTTTTAGAGTTTAGTAGAGACCAGGTCTGCTGTTCACAGGAGGTCTTGAGTCTTTTTCAAAGGCAGGCAGTCCCCCCAGGTTTCTGGAGTCACAGCTGCAGGATGAGTCAACTTTGGTGCAGATTTTTGACAAGAGATTCCAGTTGGTTTGGTTCTAGGTCAGCTGCTTCTTTTCTCCTTCTGTGCTTTTGCGACTCTTCAGGGTCCTTGGTTGTCAGGATTTGCTTCTCTGGTGCCAGGGGTTCCCCTAAATACTGAATTTATGGGTGTTAGGGTTGTGTAGGGTAGTAGCCAATGGGCCACTGACCATTGGGGTCAATACACTCCCCTACATGACCAATTCCTGTGTGAAGTGGGGATAACTCTGTCCCAGAATTCCTAGGTATGCCAACTCAAAGATAGCTACCTCTAAAAAACAGTGTGTTCACTTCAGCTCAGCTCACCTTAGAGGAGGTACTAGCCTCGAGGTGACACACCTATCTAACTAGCTAATTTTCCTTCCTGTCCAGGTGCCAAGAGGGCTCCGGACGGGGGAGGGGTGGCTTCCTCTCCTGTGTGGGTAGACAGGTTTGCATTTCAAAGGCAGCAGCCCTTTGAAGCTTGCCGTCTTAGAAAGGCTAATCAGCAGGCCATGCTGTGGAAGGTGGTGTGGCACCCTTTTCCCAGATAAGCTTTTGTTCTGGGCCTCTAGAGAGCAGAAGGCTCTCACCTTAGGGGGGCGAAACAGTGTCTCAGATGGCAGGCCGGCAGAAACCAGTGAGCAAGCACACCAGAGGCTGTTATGTTTTCAGGGGGCACCTCTAAGGTGCCCTCTGGGTACATGTACTGCTAAACCCATCACTGGAATCAGTGTGGGCTTATCAATATGAGTTGTTTGATACCAAACATCCCTATCTTCAGTGAAGTCATCATGTAGCTGGGGAACTCGTATTGACCAGTGTCAAGCACATGCATTTAAAATGGCTTCCTTGGACACTTACTATGTCTGAGAATTGAAAAAGGCATAGCAGGGGCATATCTGATGTTGCAGAGATGCCCTCACAAGTAATATAATGCACCCTGCCTTATGGCCATCAGTCCTGCTGTAGGGGTGACTTAAATATATTGCATGCAATTTTCGGGGACATGGCACACAGGGATGTGTGACATATTGTGTATTCATGTTGGTCTGCACCAAGACATGCAGCCTGCAATGGCAGTTTGCTGTGTGCTTGGTGAGGGGTCCCTTATGGTGGCACAATTCATGCTGCAGCCCGTGGGGACCCTCTTTAGCACCTCAGGCCCTAGGTACCAAGGATACCATTTACTAGGGACTTACAGAGGGTGCTAAAGGAGTTGCCAATTAGGGAAAACAATTGTACAGTTTAGGAAGAGAGATCTGGCACTGGGGACCTGGTTGTCAGGAGCCTAGAGCACTTTCAGTCGAAATCCCATCAGATACCAGACAAAAACTGGGAAGTAACCATGTCAAAAAGATGCACTTTCCTGCAACCCCCAATTACCATGCTCTTTAATGCCATGCCATCACAATATGTGCAGTATGATCATTTTATTAAAAAATTAGCATTATTTTGGGGGAATTATTACCATAGGAGTGCACTAAGCTCAATTGATTGCGGTTTCTCCATGGTACATGCTCTTCTGTCTCCTCTGTCATGGCTGTCTTCAGCTTCTGCCAGGCCTCTCGACATGGACGTCATTTAGGGGTGCCAGCTTGCCCTTTGCAGCTCCTGACACTGCCTCTGCGACCCCTGGCATCAGAGATGGCAAAATCAGCGCCAGCAACATAGGGGCAGCTCATTCTTAAAGACTTTGCTTAGGGCTCCACTTTCTTGTTTTCAAGCAGTTTTTTTATCACACTAATGGTGAATAATCTATTTTTATTTTTCACTTTTAGTGTAATGAAAAATGGAGTACAGTTAGCTAGAATATGACCCTTCTTGGGACCTGAGGAAAGTAAATAAAACACTGTTAAATGTATGTTGTGTGCTTGCTTGCGGGCGACAGTGTGCTTATGTAAAAGAGAGTGTGTGTATGAGTGAATGTGTGTATCTGTAAGCATGTGGGTGCCAGTGAATGTAAAGATGCAATGTAACTTCTGCCACCCCTGGCATTTTGGTGAATTGAAGTCCATGCCTTATGACTGTATTTTTCCATCACTCTGAAGCCTCATCCTTCTCCATTCATCTGTCTCATGCATCTGACATTCTTTTTTTTGTTTACTCCTTTCCTGCTCTTTTCATTTATATGTCGCTCCCCCGCCACCCCGATTCCTCTCTGATCCCTGTCTTGGGACTTTCCCATGACTATCTAATGATCCTCCATCCCTATACCAGCCACCTCCCCTGCCTCTCTTCCATTTCTGGTCAATCCCAAATCTCTCTTTCCCTCTCTAATCTCTCCTCTCTGGTCTGTCTTCCCTGCCTGTAGTCTCTCCTTTCTTTCCCCTTCCTACCCCTCTCTACTCTACCTCTCTCACTTCCCTCAAATCCCACTCTGATCTCTCACATCCCTCTCCCATGCACTGCATGCCTCTTATAGGTGTCTGCTATTATTCTGTCCTTTGGCACTTCCTTGAAACTCTTCTGTGCTCCTACTTGATCTCTTCTCCCAGCACTCTCCCATAACAGTTCCCGGTTCATCATTAATATTTCTTCCATCCAAACCCCATGCATGCCAGTTTTTCGTCTCATTGTCTCCCTAGGCCTTTTCTACATTTCTATCACCTGGCGTTCTCCATCACTCTCATATGTCTCTCTCTGACCTCTGTTCCACTTCTCCCCGTCCTCCCATCCCATGCTTCTCCCCTTCCATTCACTAGTCTTTCGCCCATTTCTCTCCTATGTTTTCTTTCCTTTGTTTTCTCACTCTCCCATGCTTCTTCCAAACCAGTGCCTCTCTCTGGGTTATCTAAAGTGCCTCCATGCCAGGCATGGCCGCTCCCCTTATCCCGGTACCATACCTTCTCAATTGCTACCCTACGACTCTCCATCACCACTCTCCGGACTGTCCTGTCTTTCATACCCTTCACTCATTATTCCCTCTCATCCATTTCCAGGTGTCTCCTCCCTTGCGTTTGGTGTCCCATTCCTCGCCTTCACCAATATCACCCCTAGTTTTCTGCCATTCCCTTTCTCAAGTCTCACGCTGGCCTCCCTCCCATTACTTTCCCATGTCTCTCACTGGCCTCCCTCCCATCCTGTTCCCACACGTCTCTGTGCTCCGGCTCTCCATCTGCCGACAGTCGCGCAGGGGACACTCGAGTACCTGCCCCGGGTCTCGGATTTCCGCCTCCATCCTCATTACATCCATTAAAGTCAGGCCCTGGGCGCGCACAAAGCTGGGGACAGCAAATTAGTAGAAAACTATTGAGCACAACACTGGCTCCCGTGAATTATTAACGAGCTCTTGTCAGATAACGGGTAACACAAGACGCTGATGGGAATCCAATCCGAGACAAGGTCACCGGCCCGCACCGAGCCACAAGATGGCGGAAAGGGACAAGGATTCCTCCACGCGCCTGGGTGTAGGCTGTAGTGGTACCCAAAACAGCGTCACCTCCAAAAAGTCCAGAAACTGAAGCATTTTCATCATTTAAAGGAAAGAGGCATGGTAGCGAAGGCGAAATTCAATTACAGAAACATTATATATGTTGGACTTACCAGAAGATTGATCCACTAACATCATAAAACAGTCCAAATGGCGCAGTTCGAGCAGTAACGTGTATACATTTATGCACGATGCACTCCTCCTTTGGGAAATATTCAGCAACAAAGTCAAAGTCCACATAAAATCCTTACGCCATAATACCAAATTATCTCCTTAAGCTTACAAGTCGTCAAAAATATGATTAACCACGCCTTCTCTTCTGGACCATACTATGTGTAACACTGGCTGAAAACGAAAAATTCGTGTTCAGCAACAACTTGGTGTAACTGTTACATCACCAGAACCAAAATATGTCATTACTAAACACAAAGAAGCTGGTGCCTGGATAACAGAAGATGTAAGTTTCATACTAAATTTTTTTTTAATTGTTGCAGAAGTATAATCGTTGTATCCAATTTACTTACATTTTTTCTGTAGCGCAGTATCCTGCCAACTAAATGCACCTTGCAGCAGTTGATCTTCATGAAGACAACAAGATCCTATATAAAGACCATTACAAGTACAGGTCTGTGCCAGTTAACAAGCGACCCCAAGGCTTCAGACAAACCTGGAGATTCCCAAGATGAGAATAGAGGCCACTCTTGAGAGCTGCATCATCTCTGTAGAGTGGACTTGCTCCGTAGAGTGTATAGAAAATTGTGAATTTTTCACTAGTACTATGTTCCTTAGTGATTTTCCAAGAAAAAAATGACAAAATGGGGAAAGTCTTCTGCGTCAGCATATTTTTTTATTAAATAGATACATCTCACAGTGGTAGTCGCCACTGTGTAGTTATAGATAGGTCCATGTTCCCATAGCAATAGAGTTTTTGGTTTGCCAATAACTTTGGTGCCCTTTGACAAGTCTTCATGAACCTTAGCAAAAAAAGATTCATCAACCTCAGCACCTTCTTGGAAAGTTTTGGGGTGATCCATCAAGTGGGGGGGTCGAGAAAAAGAGGGTGGGGGGCTTCCAATGCATTTTCCATGCAATTTGACATTGGGAAAATTAACAGCGATATATAAAAATGGTTGAACGGGATTGATAAAATTTGTCAGAACGCTAGACATTTACCCAGAAAGTGTGCTTTTTGTGATTTGGTGTATATCTATTTAATAGTTTTGATAAATAAAGTGTTACAATTTACATATATATATATAGAGAGAGATTCAGCAGCACTGCTGAACCAACAGATCTAATGATAAGATCTGATTGGCTGCCGTCAACATCGACAAAGATGTTCCAGGCAGCCATTTTAGGACTTGTGGCTTCGCTACTCTGCTCTGAAAAAAACAATACAAAACAAATATAGTGGGCAGAGTAGGAACATGACCCCAGGACCTGGCTAGGGAAGGTGGGGGTCCCAGAGGGATCCTTCACAGGCCAAAAGCACATATATATCTTTTATATGTGACCAAGAATCCACGGCCCACTTGCCTGAGCCTGAAGGCCTCAGGGAATCCAACCCTCGGGCTGAAGTCCTTTAATCAGGCAGGGGTGGGGTGTGCAGCTCCCCTCCCGAGCTATTTGAACGCCCAAGAGGCCCCCCATCCTCGAGCCTTACAAAGGCCTTAGGGACCCCATCCCCGGGGCTCAATGAGGAATGGTGTCCAAGGACCCATCCCCCAGGACACTGTCTTGCTCCCTCCCCAGTAGAATGTGAACAGGGAATACAAATCTAATTCCCTGTCCGCATTCGACCATGCAGTGACCATAACATTGCTCTTGCCCTGCAGGAGCAGAAATAAAAAGTTATCTCACCAGGCGGGAGCAAAGCAATAGACTCAGCTCCTGCCAGCAACCAGAATGGGTGCTGACTTGGCAGCCTGCAGGGTCCACAGGGTCTTGGGGGCTCCCCCAGCAGCTCCCACCATTTGGAAAAGTTGTGAGTTCCCCAGGTGGTACCACGGCATTCATGGAGGAAAAAATGGCGATCTCCCACCAGCGGAACCCTCTCGCAAAAAAAACCAAAATATATATATATATATATATATATATATATATATATATATATTCTCTCTCACTCTCTCCTACCCTCCCCCCCTAACCTCCAGAAACACCCTACAATGCACTGAAAGGGATTATTAACATTATTGCCTTTGTCTTGTGGTGCCCCAATCTGGCCAGGGGCACCACCAACATGCTGGGGTGGCATGCAAGCAGCACAGCAGCCACCTAGGAATTAAAAAAAATGTACGTCTCCTTGGTCATTAAATGCATGACCCCAGGAGATCTTAACCATTGTTTTTAAATCACTCTGAACTGCAGCTGTATGCTCTTCAGTTCAAATGCAGGGTACCCTTGTGGTTGTTCTATGGTTGCATTTTGTGGCCTGAAGAATGATAAATGAAGACTCAGAAGCACATCTAGAGTTGTTTGGAGTAAAATGCCAAAGGTTAAAGTGACAACCTGCTTATGACCTCACTTATTACAACCCTCATAACATGTTCTATGAAGTCAATGATAAAATTAAAGTGACATCGGAAATGACATTATTGATTACAGTACTGCATGGCGGGAGGTGAGTTATAGTTACTTCAGTTAACTATAACTGAGGAATTTAATTTTTTTAGTTTAAAACATTGCATTACATTTTATCTGACATTTTCACCTCACTATAATAATTTATTCAGTGAATATATATATATATATGTGTATATTTATAAATATGCATGTATCCAGAAAGCTTGTGCACTCCACAAAGCTAAGCCACCTGCAAACCTTTGGGGAGAGATTTTACCTTTCAATGAAGGTACCGGCCAAAGCTGCTGCGTTGTAAATTCAAACATGAGGCCGGAAAGCCAGTCTTTTAGCTTCTGAGATTTCAGATAAAAACTAAAAATAATATGATAATCAATAGACTGAGCCACTTGAAATGTTGCATTATCTGCAACCATCAACAATGCTCAAGCAAGTTCACTAACCTCAGATTCATTTCCTTGTGTTTCATCATTGAGTTACACACAGAAATTTAAGTTGGGATGTCATCACCAAGGTCAGTCTGATTTGTTGATGTAAGGTGGGAGAGATCTTTCGAGCAACTGCTTTTTTTGGGAGCTGCACACTGTGCATACAATGCAGATCTCCACTAACCCCACCACAAGATAAGATTTGGTTTCCGATGAAGACTACAATCGCTGGACAGATGAAAGTTTTTGCTGCAGTTGTAGAAGGCTGAAGCTTCAAGCCATTCCCTTGTTGATCAGAATGAGAGAAGATAGTGTCTGTGTTGCCTACAAGGCCTTAGAGGGCCTCAGAGGTGTTAAGTAAGGGTGAAAGACCACTGTTATGTGCACCAACCTGTTTCTCCATTATTTATTTATTCCTATTTTTTATTGCACATCCAGATTGGTACTAATTAAAGACACTACACAGATACCTATTGCACCGATCCCAGTAAAACCTTAACCTGCTCTTAGTACAAAAAAGAGGCAAATATGCTCCCTTCCTCCACATTGTCCTCTTGAAGGACATTCCTCTGACCCCCCTTTAACACAACTTTGTCCGATGGTGCAGGTAGGTCAAATATTGAACCTAATTCTTATAAATAATGTAGTTATGTTTAGTGTGACCGTCAAATCATAATTGTGTTCAGAATTCTCGATCATCTCCTCAACTGTAAACATTGATGCACCAGCTCACAGCTGATACACCAGACTTGAAAACCAATCTCTTTAAGATATTTAAAAACATAAGGACCGGGGAGTTTGAAGCAACCTTCTCCTCATCCAGTAGAATATCCCTGAACAACTCTAACCCAAGATTGGTTGACATTTTTCTATCATATGGCCTATACCCTGGACACACTCCTTCCCCTTTCATCCACGATACCAAAGATCGGCATCAGATCCAACAAGAGAAGAACTACTGTTGTTCCTGAATGAAAGTAACACAGCCACAACCTTTCATTAGCTCGAGTCACCATGGGTCAAGACATACTGCAGAGAAGAATGAAGGATTGGGCTGGTATTATCGGCTCTGCCTTGAAATTGATTCAGTTCTTCCTCCCCAAATGCAGCCCAAAATATCAAATTGAGTAAAGTAAATCATCTCAGAAGGTGTCATGCATGGTTTGCAAGGGTCATCCCTTGAACATTGGCTCTTCAGCATTTACTGTGCCCACTGGCACCACTTGTGGGGAAGAGTCTAGCGAGCCTTTTCATTTACAATGAAAGCTGATGTAATGACACCCAAATCCACTTTCTCCATGAAAGCAGACCTGCAAATTAAGCCAACATGCACATCTGTTTGGTCAAAATACTATTCTGAATGAAAGAACGGTCCTTTCCCCAGAACAAAGCCAAGACAGATATTTTGGTAATAGGAGGGCAAGAACATATCTTTCTGCGAATGGCCCACTAATCATCAACGTCCACCTCGTTGAAAGTTAGAAACTGGGAAATAATATTCAACCCTATTCTTCAACTCAAAACAGGTATTTATTTCGAATTCATGATCCATAACACATACATAGATTAAGAATGTACAAATTTGACTCAGTAAAAACATCCCAGCTAGAAGGATTCAATAAAATATTGTATGAAAACAATGATTAACTCTGCATCCTAGAGTGCAGGATAATAAAGGCGGTGATTCATTCTAACAAGATAGGGCACAGTTTCCTTGAAAAATAAAATAGTATAGAATAAAGTTTACAATGAATCAGAACTAAGTTGTAATCCAACGTTATTTGTTTAAAAAGAAATACGCAAGACAACAAAGATATGCAATTGAGGTGTTCTTCGACTGCAGTGCAAACAATCTCTGATTATGTTTGGAGGGCTATAGAAAGGTGCCTTTTTCGTATAAGCCAGGCAGCGAGGGGGATGGTTAGGTGCTTTTTGTCATTTTGGATGTGAATGAGTGAAATATCTTGTAGGTTTCTGATGTTTTGGGACTCCTTCAGTAACCAGAACACTGGTGAGGCTTTCGTCATTTATGTATATGCTTATTTATCTTATTTACTTATTATAGCACCTTTATGACAAGCACTGTACATTCACACTTCAATAGAAATGAATCCACAATAGCAGAGGCCAGGGTTTTGGCATGATGATATGTGGACCAAAGGGAATCTTTTAGTCTGGCCCTTAAAAAAGCTATGGGGTATATTTAAGAGCCCCTGGTGCCTCATTGTGCCACATTAGCGTATTTTTTTATTTATTTTTCCCGCTAATGTAGCCCAGCAAGGCCAAGTCGCTGCGCCAACTTTACAAAGTGACGCAATGCATGCACTTTATAACCCTTTGCGCTACATTATGTCTGCACCAAAGCAAAGAGAGCAAAGAGAGCGTTCACCTGTTAAGGGGGCTGAAAAAATGTCACAAAGAAATCTATGAGATTTTTTTGTCTCATTTGTTCTGGCACTTTTAGACCCATATTTATACTTTTTGACGCAAAATTGTGCCGGCGCAGTTTTGCGTCAAAAATATTACCTCCGGCTAACGCCATTTTGGTGCGCTGTGCGGACGTCAAATTTATCCTTTGACGCACGGCGGCGCAAACCACAGCTGTAAGTCTTTTTTTTTTACGCACACCGCCATTTTTTCCTTGCTGCCTGGTGCCATTTGCGGCAGCCATCTTGGAGGGGTTAGCGGTCCGGTTGTTTTTTGGATCACTAATTGCCTCTTCCAAGGCTATTTTAAGCGCAATGCGGCGAGCGCGCATTGGACCTTGTCCATATGAGGCGTGAGAGGGCTAATCAGCCCAGAAATCTGCTAAGATAAATTTTGATAGTCCTGATCTGTGTAATTATTAATACTGAATTGGGTTTTACTATTTTTACAATTTTTATGGTGATTATATTTTTTTTAAAACTTGTGAATCTGGTTTTACTTTTTTTTTGCTGAGGGGGGCTGTTGCTTGTGACCTGTGTTTAGGGTCCCTGTAGCCCTGATTCCTCCTTTGGGCTATTTGTTTTGGGGTTTGTTTTTTTTGTGATGGCCACCATTTTTTCCTTGCTGCCTGGCGCCATTTGCGGCAACCATCTTGGAGGGATTAGCGGTCCAGTTGTTTTTTGGATCACTAATTGCCTCTTCCAAGGCTATTTTAAGCGTGATGCGGCGAGCGTGCATTTGACCTTGTCCATATGAGGGGTGAGAGGGCTAATCGGCCCAGAAATCTGCTAAGATAAATTTTGATAGTCCTGATCTGTGTAATTATTAATACTGAATTGGGTTTTACTATTTTTACAATTTTTATGGTGATTATATTTTAAAAATAACTTGTGAATCTGGTTTTACTTTTTTTTTTTGCTGAGGGGGACTGTTGCTTGTGACCTGTGTTTAGGGTCCCTGTAGCCCAGATTCCTCCTTTGGGCTATTTGTTTTGGGGTTCGTTTTTTTGTGACGGCCGCCATTTTTTCCTTGCTGACTGGTGCCATTTGCGGCAGCCATCTTGGAGAGGTTAGCGGTCCAGTTGTTTTTGGATCACTAATTTCCTCTTCCAAGGCTATTTTAAGCGTGATGCGGGCGCGCCGCTGGTGCGCTGAAGGCGCGCCAAAGGCATGCCCGTCTGCGCCCGTCCGCGCCAGGTCGGGCCTGGGGGCCTGCTTGCTTGATTCTCCCTCAGAGGTTAGTGATGCCCCTTCTATCTACTGTTATTCCTCTAAGGAACTGCATGACCTGAGAGTCTCAGGGAACAAGGAATGTATTATATGTAGAGAGTATACTAGAGATACATGGCGCTGCCCTGCCTGTCACTGAACTTTCAATCCGAGGGGGGTTGAGTTGGAGATAGGGGGTAATCCTCTTACCTCCTTGCTCTACACTAACTGCCGCTCATTGGTCGCCCACAAACTTGATATTAATTTACTGTTAACTGAGGTCTCTCCTACAGCATTGTTTCTAATCGAAACATGGCTGAATTATGCTTCTGATCCCGATATTAGCCTGGCATTACCTATTGGGTATCGAATCGCCAGATTAGACAGAGGGATGGCAAGAGGAGGGGGTATTGCAGTCATTTATAAGGACTGTTTGAACCTTACCTTTCAGCCTCTTCAGTTAGTGGAGGGGGAAGGGATGTTTTTTTCTCTAGCTCTTAACCCTCGTTATACCTTCTCTGGGATCCTAATTTATCGCCCCCCCCGGGCCCCTCAGACATTTTCTTAGACTCTCTCTTAGACTGTACGGCAGATTTTATATGTGCCAGACCTAATCTTACAATCTTAGGAGATTTTAATATTTATGGTGCGATCCCGGAACAAACTCATTCAAGGCCTACTTGGTGGTATGGAAGCAATGGCGCTGACCCAACTTGTTAAAGGCCCTTCCCACGAAATGGGTCATACTATTGACTTAGTGTTTAGTAGCACTCCTGCCCTGACATGTAGGTCTCCGACCCCACTAGCGTGGTCTGATCATTTTTTAATTTCTATTGAATTAGCCACTGCTACAATGGTGAGTGGGAGTAAGCCTGTTGTTCAGGTCGGGAGATCGTGGAATAAATTGGATAAAGAGAATTTTTTAGTCACTTTGGAATCTCTTAAGTCCAGTGTCATAAGTAAGAGTGGATCAGAAGTTGAAGCTTTTAGTGACTGGATCACTGAAAGTCTGGACATAGTTCTCCCCCTGAGGAAAAAGTCTGGTCCGCGTAGAACAACTAGTGCCCCTTGGTTTACTCCCTCATTACTTCTCCTAAAAAAGGAATGTAAAAAGTTAGAAAGAACTTGGAAAAAGCTGTTTGTTCCAGCAGATAGGGAAGCTTTTCAGGGGGCTATCAGAAGGTATCATGCTGAAATTAAGGAGGCACAGAGGAGTTTCTACCAGCAGAAAATTGAGGGATTGGCAGATTCCACCAAAGTAGTTTTCCAAATATTAAAAGATATTTTACACACACCGGTGAAAGACAATCCTTTAGAGGCTTCCATAGAACACAGCAATTTACTAGCTGAATTTTTCCACCAAAAACTTTTGGACATCTCTGCCACTTTTGGGGAGAAAAGTCCTTCACTGAAGGAGGAGGATTTTGTTAATGGTGTTAATAAAGCCTGTCTTTCTCACCTAAACCCTCTTTCACAAACTCAAGTGTTAAATTTCTTGAGTGCCCTGAAATCAGGATCCCCCCTGGACCCTGCCCCTCCATACATATTTGTGCAGGGGGCGGAAGTTATTGTTCCAATGCTGACACATTTACTTAATGATTCTCTTTCCAAAGGAGTAGTAAATAGCTATTGGAAGCATGCTATAGTGAAACCACTATTAAAAAAAGCTTCTCTTGACCAGACAGTGTTGAAGAATTTTAGACCCATTTCCCTTTTGCCCACCCCCGCTAAAATTCTAGATAAATACATCAATTGACAACTTTCTACCTTTTTAAAAGAGAATAGGTTGCTCCATCCCACTCAGATGGGCTTTAGAACTGGTCACATCACGGAAACTGCATTAATTGCGATTACGGAAGAGGCCAGAAAGAGGGTTGACCAGGGTCTTACCACAGTGATTATTATGCTGAACTTGAGCGCAGCTTTTGACACAGTAGACCACCAGGTGTTGATCCAGAGAATGAGGGAGCTCGGAATTAAGGAACAGGCACTTGCCTGGTTTACTTCCTTCCTACAGGACAGGTCCTTTCAGGTCCTAGATCGATCGTTCCTATCAAACAAACTACAGTGCAGGTGTGGTGTACCTCAGGGCTCTGCCCTTAGTCCGACACTGTTTAACATTTATATGGCTCCCTTGGCCACTTTGGTGGAATCATTTGGGTTAGCATTAGTGCCCTATGCTGATGATACCCAACTGGTGGTTTCCTTTTCTGCTAATGAGACCTCAGAAGGAGCCGCTTTCCTTACTTGTATGCAAGCGGTCTCAAGCTGGATGACTCAGAGTAAATTGCAACTAAATGAGGAGAAGACGGAAGTCATGATACTGGGCCCTGAACCAAGGCCTGGAATTTCTCGCACTTGTCCTTCGGCACTTAGTGAGTGCCCTCCTTCCAAAAAGCATGTTAAGAGCCTGGGGATCAGTCTGGATCCCCTTCTGACGCTAGACCTGCAGGCTACGAACATATCTACTACTTGCTTTGCCATACTGAGACTTCTTAGGAAGATTTTTGTTATTCTTCCAGCAGTGGCTAGAAGACTTATTGTGCAAGATGTTATTCTTTCAAGGCTAGACTATGGGAATGGTCTTTTCCTAGGTTCCCCAGTATATGTTAAAAATAAATTACAAAGAGTTCAAAACGCTGCAGCTCGTTTATTACTGAACATCCCGAGAAGGTCTTCTGTGAAAGCTGGATTGGCTCCTTGCACTGGTTGCCTGTTGTACAGTGGATCAAATTTAAGGCTGTATGTCATATCCACAGGTCTTTGCATGATAGAGGACCTATGCTCCTTAGGAACTTGGCCACTTTTTATAGGCCGAATAGAGATCTGAGATCCACTACTCTTGCTTTAGTAACCGTACCGAAAATAAAGAAAGCAAGATGGGGTGGGTCCTCTCTGATGTATTTAGGAGCCAAATTGTGGAATTCGCTGCCTCTTAATCTTCGGCTGATGGAGCAAGAACTGGAATTTCGAAAGGCCTTGAAAACTTGGTTATTCTAGGTCCGGTTGTTTTTATTCCTTTCTTGCGTATCACTCTCATCCCCTCTGTGGTTAGGGTTTAGTAGCGCTGGGAAACCCAAGGGTAGCCATGCGCTCTATAAATTGTGTAACATAACATAACACCGCAGCGTCAAGTCGTAAAGCAAAACAACGTTAACACAGCGGAAATGACTGTGGGTCGATTTACGACACCGCACACCAGATATGCAGTGTTTTTTGATGCAGTAGCGTCAAAATTCCCCGCAAACACAGCCATTTCAGCAGAGGAAAACCAAAATGGATCCCTGATGCCTGTACAGACCCCAGGAAGATGACAACTGACCAGGAACCAGCCAGGAGGACCCACACCAGAACAGGACACTTTTAAGAAGAAAAGAAAGTGTCGCTTCAGGGCAGAGGAGCAGAAAATTCTGGTTAAAGAGGTGACGGAACACCAGCACCAACTGTTTGTCATTTCAAAGTCGCGAATCAGTAGGAGAGAGGCAATATGGCAACAAATTGTTGACAAGATTAACAGTGTGGCAGAAGTACGCAGAACAGTCATCGAGTGCAAGAAACGCTGGCATTACTGCAAGCGCAGGACCAAGGAAAAGATGGCCAGGAACAGGAAGGCAGCACTTCAGATTGGAGGTGGGAGTCTAGCACACCAGGAGGCCTTGGACCACATGGAGGAGATGGTGGCAGCCGTCATCCCTGAGGAGATTGTCACAGGGATTCAAGGACAGGACAACGCAGACTACCAGGAGACAACACACATGCAGGGTAAGTTGCATGGGGAATTATAATGCACTAATGTCAACTGTAAGCGGGGGGATACCAACCACAAAATGCATGGAAGTCATCATATACATGGAGTGGCATGGGTAAAGGGGTATGGCATGGGGGCATGGCCTACACAGAGAGAAGCTGGGGCACACCATTACACTACACCAACAACAGTCCCATGGGGGCATGCTGCCATGCCAACGATGGAGCAAAGGTAAAGCCACGCCAGGAGGGAAGGGTACAATGTCAAACTGACATCCCATCACACGCCAGCCACTACACCCCCTACATTAAGTAGGGCCCAATTAACAACCTCTACTCAAACCGACAACTGGAATGTAACAGTGACAACAGTTGCCACTACCACCTCCGCTCTGTGGAACTCAAGTAGTCAATGGCAGTAACTTCCCCATGGATCATAAACACCTAAATTAGAGGGTTGAGGATGACAACTTCAATAATCCCCTGAAACAAGACAAAGGCTCCATTCCTGTCAAATGCGAATGCCCATAGTTTTTGCAAACATCAGCCAATGTCATCCACATTAGGAGCTACACAGCACTAAGGTCACACCCACGCTGCATATGTCAGGGTCCATCCTGTGCCTGGGTCCCAATGCAACATCCCAAATGTCATACTGCTCAGAAAACAGCATTGGGGGAGAGGACACATTTAACTGGTCACTGAAATACACCTGCACAGTCAGAGGAGGAAATAGGACACTGCTACGACTATCTGGGCATTCCAATGTACCACACATACCCTAAAATCAGCTGTACACATTACCAATGCCAACATCCATATCGTGCCATAATAATGCTATGCATAGGATACGCTGCCTGTCAACTACATATAAGTGGATGTGAAAGATCAGAGACTGAAGCAGGTCCAGATTGTAAAGTGTTGTGCCAGTGCCATTAGAACACCCACAGCCAGTGAAAGGTCTCACCATGAGAATGGATGTAGACGGAGGCCTGAGTAGGACAAGAAGGTGGCACTTCACTATTCAGCCTAAAACAAGACTAGAGGAGATGATGCTGAGAAGTCCAATAACTTAATACTATACATGTGACATGCAGGTGGGCAATAGGCCTGGGAGAATGCCCATCTGAAAGACTGGAGCAATGAACAGGAAACAAGATCACAATGTGAAATCATCACAAGGCAGGCATGTCACATCACAAATGCCCCAACACACACATACTAATTGTACCCCGTTTCATTTCAGAGGATGATGGATCTCCTGCGGATATGCCTGTCCCGGAATACCCTGATGACATGGATGACGAGCTGACAAACATTCCCCAGCAGACCATCCAAGATATCCTTGGAACCCTCCAGACCCCTCCTTCAGTCACAAGGAGGAGCACAGAACAAGCAGCCATCTCAGAGGATCCACCCACCACCCCAATTGTAACTGTAGTTGGGGTACAGCGGGAGCTGGCCAATGAGGTGCGGATGGGGATGCAAATTATGGCAGCCAGCCTAGAGGGGGTGCGTTCGTGCATGATGTCATCTGCAGATCAGGCAGCAGCTATGCAAGCCCTAACATCCATCCTGCAAGGACTACAAGAAACTGTCAAGGAATTCACCACTGCAGTAAGGGAGTTGCCACAACACCTTGCACCCCAAACCTTCCACTGCATGCACGAATGCAATCATGACCCCCTCAGGGCCGACCTGGCTGCCTGCCATCGTGATGTGGCTGCTATTCTTAAGAATCAGCAGATCCTCCTTGCTGCAGTACTGCCCTTAAAAACTTCACAGGTAGCAGTGACCGGGATGTTTGACTCCACGTCTTCTAACACTGAGGTGTGTGTTGCCCCTTCACAACCACCACCACCAAGGACAGAGGAGGCAACACACACATCAGAAGAAGAAGACATGGAGCAGATCACATTCACACGGAAAAGTACCCGGAAGCACTAGTCCCTGCCACATGGCCAACTATTACCAAGGCCCAGCGCTTTTTAACATGCCAGTCTTACAACAACTGTACTCAATTACTGTTCTGCAAACCACTGTTTATCTTGTCAGCCTGCCCAGTGCTTGTCTCTCTCTTACTCATTGGCAAATCCTGTCCCTCTGCACTGTCTGACACATCACCCCAGCATGTCAAAAGCATTTTTCTTCACCACTTGTGTAGGATCACAACGGAAGAAGTCACTATAATGGACTCACAATCATGGCAATGTACATATAGCACTACAGCACTTTTTAATAAATAGCACTTACACAACAAATTTGTCTCTGTGTAATGTGACACATCAACTGTGCAGTAGATAACTGAAATCTGCCTCCTGTCAAATTACGTAGCTTGTCAATACAACTGTCCTGAAATTATGTAGTCAGATAACTTTGCACACTGGCCCTTCCTGAGGGTAATATCTGATGAAGTGACAAACCATACACCATCATGCTGTGTTGGACAGAATAATGCGTCCTAAGGGATATCCAAGTCATCAAATAGTGGCAGCGAAATGTTGTCACCATGCAATACTAACACATATAACAGTGCACACAAATCTAAGCAAACACTCCAAAAACTGCATGAATGAAGGTGTCTGAGTTTACATCCAAATAGGTAATCATGCTGAACAGTGTCACAAATGATCTATGTGAGTCACGAAGACGATAAGCAAGAGTGCTTACAACAACTCACCTTATAAGGGTGTCCTTGAACATCACACTGCAGTCAGACCTAAAACAGTTCCCCCAATACCAAATCTGGAAGCCCTGTTTGTGACTTTGAAAATATACTTATTGCCAAAAAAACGTTGGGATCCATATTAACTGTGATTGGTGGTTGCAACGAATGGTGGAATCTTTGCAAGGTAGCTCTGGGGTAGCTGCCAACCTTACAGCTCAGTTGGGATTTGTTCATAGCATAGGACACAAATGTAATGGAACAAAATTCATGTACACTAATGCCAAGGCCCTGATCAACAAGCATTTAACACATACTGTAAAGGTTTCACTATATATTTATTAAACGGTAATCACAGAAGAGGAAACTGAGGGAAAAGTCTTACCTACCCTAATCTACCCTAACTAGTCATTACCCACAACTGTCCCTAACTAACCTACCCTAAACTTACTTGTCACATGTAACGAAACATTCTAAACATCAACCCACCACCCCCCCCTTATGAGACGGGACACATGGAGGACAACAGATACTAACCTAAACACATAATATACTATCCTAAACAAATATATATATTTTTGTATTTTTTTGATATTTTTTTAATTGTTTTGGATTTTTATTTTTTTTATTTTTTAAACACACAAGAACCCAAACATATCCACCCACCCACTTAATAAGTAAAAATAGAAAGATTCAGGACCCCCCACCCACTAACACTAACTAAACTAACAGCCTATACTAACTTAACACTAAGCCCACTATGTATGAGAACAAGGAAAGAGGACGGAGGGGAGGGAATCATGTCCATATCCAAAAGTCTAGAGGTTGACCCTCCGGAGGGTCCGCTTTATGGACCGCACACGCCTGTTCATATGTCAAACATCACGCTGCAGGTGACTGATTTTCCGTAGCACACGGTCGATTTTACTTTCCATAGCCTGAAAAGCTGCAGGGTCAACTGTAGCAGCTGATGCAGTCTGGGTACCGGCGGAGGATGTGTGTGGGCGTGTAGAGCCAATGCCTGTGGGCTGCCCTGAAGGTGTTCCACTGCTGGGGCCTGGAGCAACTGCAGACGTTGGGACAACAGTCCCAGCTGTGGGTGGTGCCACCTGGGTGGAAATGGTGGTTGTGGCTGTGGTGGGCAAAGTAGGGCCACCCTGTGGGAAAGCCCTCCATGCTCCGGAGGCCCGTTCATTCTGGTATCTTCGGGCCATCCGTCTGAACCCCGACTCTACCAGCAGGATATGTTGGTACCTCATAGCCCGCCTCTGGAACTCACGGACCTGGATGGGTGTCATTTTCGCAGCTGTGAAGACAAAGGCAAACAATTGGAACTGCATTGTGTGAAATGGCACAAGAAGTAAATCAGACAGTACATCAACTGTACTTGTAACAGCTCATATCACCGTACATATCATTGAATGTCCCTGAGGAAGTACATGGCAGGCCAGCCTACAAAGGTCATATCACACATATGCACATAGCACATCCAAACCCTACAAGATGGGTAACAACTGGCATTAACTTAGCATCTGAGTTCTTCCAATGCCTGGGCTACAGATGTCAGTGTACGGGATGGAAATCTAAAGCCACATGGTCTGCAAGTTGTAATTGGACTTGCTAGTACTGTATAGTGCTCATCTGCCATACCTGAGTGTGCATACTAGGTCCCAACCAAACATTCACTTATTCACATATATGTGTAACATACTGGTAGCATCAGTCCTAGGTACCCTGTTCACAAACCCATGCTTGTGTTTGAGGGTGGGGGGGGTGGAGAAACAACAAACAATTCCAAACAACATGGACACCCAGGAGTCTAAATAAAGCTCAACATGTGTTTGGCTCTGCACGCACACCACAGGTAAGGTCTATCAACAATTAGGAGACAGCAAACCCTTGACCAATCCTAGCGCCACACATGTCAGGAAATGCAGACCTTTGTCCACATCATATACTTCCAGTAAGGCATGACTTACAACAGACACAGAGTTGCAAGAACACCCATGATTTGCATGCACACCTAGGCCATTGCACTCAAGTGCCACATACTTGTATCACTACATGTGGAACTACATGCTGCTATGAAGTTCAACCTACATTTTAATAAGTACTTTGGTGAATAGGGAAGCAGAAGTCTGTTGGAAAGCGATTTGCAGTCCCAATCTGGGAGAATGTGGGTCTGACAGGCAGACTAAATCTGAGATGAGTTCCAGTGCGACTCTTGTTGATACAAGTGTTATCCACATGACTCACCCCAGTTCTCATTGCGGGGCCTACAGGAATGACCTACACTCCCTAGATAATACAATAGGATAAGCATTGGCCAACTAAAAAATTGTGAGAAACTGAAATTCCACTCATGGAACAAGACAAATGATTGGCCAGCGCTTCATACCTTGCTATGTGTTCAACACACAGGAGTCCATCACACATCACCAGCAAACACAACACATAACAGACATATCAACACTTACTGGAGTGGTCTGGGTCCTCAAATGTAGCCACCTCTCCCACAGTGAAGGGTGCCGGTCCACCTGTAAGGCATGGAAGGAAGAAATGTGCTCAGAATCTGTGCACTGACCAACAATTCCAAAGACAAAAAACAATGTGTAAGATTACATAAGTAATGAAAGTCATACAGACATGATGATACTGCATCTGATTTATCACAGCTAACATGTACATAGCATGGGTCTCCTGTGACAATTACACACATATCTGCACACATGCAGTGGCCCTAACTATCATGTGGTGGCAAACATGCTCCTTCATTAGTGAGCAGAAATAATAATGGTGTGTAATCGTCTCATCATGTGCATCCAAGAGAGACATCCAAAGCCTGGTTGCTTGAGGACCGCATTACCAGTCAAACAGCCTATGTGGCCATGACACATACATAGGTACAATGTAAAGAGGGACAGGGACTTTTGTAAGCCCTCATGTTGTTACAGTTTCTTCATTTTATGTGGCCCAGCAAGGGTGTTTTGCACCAAACACAGAGATATGAACCCATGTGCATACCTTTGGACTGCCATACCTAATTGGAATGTGGCATAACAAACTCCAAATACCAGTCTAAGATGTTAGCTGAGGGCACCTTACACCTTTTCCCGATGTTTTCAAATCCAGATCCGACGTGTATCCAAAAAGATGAAGGGCCACAATAATCCCTAACATTCATAGAACTTCCAAAAACGCTTTCCTTACACACTCACCAGGCACACATGAGACATATGGCTGGGCCACATTGCTATCATCAATTGACGTGAAGCCAGCACTCATTTTCTGCATCATGTAGTGTTTCTAAAGTCAGTCTAGCTATTGCGTCAACAAAGATTGCCAATATTTTAGTAAATCTATACTTCACTGGCAAATGTAACCTATATAGACATGATTGGCTCCTATTTTGTGTTGCTGTCTGACACAAAGGTGGCACCAAATTACATTAAGCAAAAGTATTCTGTAAGTTTGCAGAGCATGTGCTTCCTGACAGCTAGCAACTGTAGTCCTTCACATAGTCCATCAATGACCCTGTATGTGTCCGCAGCATTCCACCCAGTCAGCAACTTAGCCGGCAGATATTGTACAAATCATATGATGACACTACAGAGCTTTTAATTGTGCACATTTGTACTCACCAACAGGGCCACCAATCACTATTCCCAGGTGGTCCATCTGATCTTGCTCCCTGGTGATGAGGTCAGCCCAGCGGTGCTTCAGCTGGTGGTCATTCCTCTGGCTCCTATACACGTGCTGCAAGTGATGCAGCACCTTTCCCCACCGGATCCTTCACGCCTCAGACTGATACCCCTGTATCACCCTGCATCGATCATGAGTGGGAGGAAATGGCACACCAGCCATATAAAACCCCCAAGCTCCTCCTCGCCCATCCTGCCAAGACGTGGCCTACCCAACATCTCAGCACTGAAAAGGGGAATAGGAGATAAAGAAGAAGAAGAAGAAGAAAGGAGAAAAGGGGGAAAGTAGAAGTAAAAAAAAAGAAGTAAACTTAACAACTAAAAGAGCCCAACTATCCCCAAACTAGCACTACCCACAACAGACTCCCACAAACAACAAATACACTACAATACCGGACAATTGTAAACAAAACACACTCAGACAGTATACAACAACAATATTTATTTCACAAAGTAACAAGTAAGATAGTACACAGGACACCAAAGCACAAAATCACTGGACAACACTCTGAACACAGCCACACAGTCTAGAAGATTCACAGACTGCAAAGTGAAAGTGAAAGTACACCCACTGTACATATTCTGTAAACAGGATATCCTATTACATCACTTCCTGCATAAAATAGCCGCCGTTTTTATCGTTATGCGTCATATTTTTTCACGCATACAGATTGTGCGTCATATTTTTTGACGCACAGGAGTGAAAATTAGGCCGCATCCAGATAATAGTAAATAGTCTTTACAATTATTTGGATGCGGCCTAATTTTCACTCCTGTGCGTCGAAAAATATGCAGCACAATCTGTATTGGTGAAAAAAATATGACACACAACGCTAAAAATGTCAAAATTTCAGGGCATGAGCTGGTTTTGGGGATTATTTCCATTTAAATTTTATGTTACATTTGGGACACAACTGAGATAGGCTGATTGCACCCACTTTGGTGTTGATGATGTATGTTCACTTGTGAGATATCATACTGCAGCGGACCATGACCCGCTACTTCCTTAACAGGATTTTGACGCTTGGCTGACGCACTAGATGGCCATATGTGTGGCATACATATATGTATTGCACAATTTGGGCATGTTTGGCATCAGGAGAGGATAGCAAGGTGACCTACATGAGTACAATACCTCAATGCCTATGGCTCAATGTGTGTGTAGTGGCTACTAATGTAGTTGTTGACCCAGTGTGTGTGCATCACAAGATGTATTATTGCAAAAATGCTTGTATGAATGTGAAGTCAATGTGTCCAAACCTTAGATGCAAGTCATTGTGGAAATAAGAGAGGACATGTGTTAGTCATACATGTAGCAACATCCGTTGTGTGCACTTCCAAGATTTTGGGTAACGTAGACACCACAAATGGAAAAGCATGCACCAGATAGATGGCAGACGCTTGTTCATGTCAATGGTCCAAAATTTCGCCATCCCATGTCCTAGAGGTTTTGGTGACTGCTTCCTAGGCACTTGTTGGTAAATCCCACAGTGAGTCATGCACATGCATAGACGAAGTGGGTACCATGTAATTGGCCCAGACAGCCAAAGGTGAACCACAAATGTATTATGACTTCCCAGTGGAGGTCATATAACTGAGCCACAACTCTCCAGTGGCTGTGGTGGACCAGCAGACGAGGCAGCACGTGTCCACATATTTCCAGTGATCAATTGCACAGAGGTGTCTTGTGCATGTGTGTGGTCCAATGTTGATCCTGTATATTTTTAGGGGTGTATGTTGTCACAGTTACGTCCAGGTCTCATCATGAGTCAGTGGCAGCTATTCCTGTATCTACTGAGTATCCTTCAGAGATCAATGTGAGTAAAGTAAATGAGGACATAAGAACCTACATGGGGATGGTCCCACCCTGTCACTGAAGACGTGTAATGATACTCTCAACAGGGCAACCTTGGTGTGCTGAGTGAGATAATGTCTCAGGTGTCATGTTCCGGCAGGTGTCATTACAACATTTGTACACAGGTTGGCCTCTAAAATTCCCACTGCATCTGGGAACATCATAGCCTCTGTGCTGATTATTCTCGCAGCTATTCACCACGCATGGCCCATCAATATGTTGTGAGCAATGTGATTCAGCATGTGAACTGTCAGGGTCCTAACATGTGTGGACCTTTCATGGACATTATCAGAGGTTGCTGGTTCTGCTGGAGGCACCGTACCCAATCCCTGCATACGGCCCTGGGACACTGTCACACTTTGTCGTTCATGCATACATGAGACCCAGACAAGGGATGGGCCATGATTTTGGTATTCAAAGACAATTTAACAAATATGGTACAATTAAAAGGCAGATGATGCTATACAATGTACTTGGGTATGCATTGATGAAGCACATGACAAAATACCCTCTGAGGAATGAGAGGTTTGGTAAAGCAAGTGTGGTACATATGTAGCCACAGGCAATCTTTAGGGTAACGCACAGACAGGTGCCAGTCAGGCTGACAGGATGCAGGGTCAATCAGGATCTAGCAATTTCACAAGTTACATAATCGGTGGTCTGACTAAGACTGGTTGGAGGAGTAATAAGACAGTTGACATGTAAAACTGTGTATGTCCTGTGTTTTTGAAGGTGACACATGAACCCAAGGGCTGTGTTACACGGCTTAATTACTAGCAATGCATAATGGTGTATTTGACAAAATGGCAACTTCTATGCTGTTCCAGGCATCAGCAGGGGCAGTGCATGTTCAGATGGGTGGTGTGCATGGAGGTGATCACAGGTTTGTGCTGCATCAGTTTATCACAAGTCCTGTAGGTGAGATTTGCATTCAAATGGCCAACAGTACCTTTCACACGGGAAGCAATCTACAGGTGATAACAGGGCTTAGAAACTACAAGCCAGTGTATTAATTGACCTGACGTCCATGCAGTCAGATGTAATATGACAATGGTATACCATAGGAAAGGGTGTAGCACACTGGATTACTATTGTTAGCCTGTGTGTGTGGAGGAGGGAATATCGGGGTACACATATTACTATTCCAGGGACCTCTTCAGACAGGTGAGTTGTGACCAGATGCATGGGTGTGTCAGGAGTTAGGAAATGGGCTGACATGTACATGGTATGTCATGTGCGCTTTGCTTGTCATATGTGTGGCACTTGTGCTGTTTATGTTCTGGTTATATGGAACTCTAGTCACAGATAGTCCTTGCAAAGATTGGATGCAGTTGGACTAACTGCTGTCAAGGGTCTGGTCATACATTCCTGTTACCGATGCAATAGCACATCAACCGCCTCATGTAGGAGGCTTGTTTTCTCCTTATTGAGTGATGGTGTCTTAGTTGTGTGCCATATGCTGCGATGAACCATGTTGCCAACATGTATGTTTGAAATAGGTTTGGTCCTCTGCTATTGCCCTTCAAAGGTGAAAGGTACAGGATATATGTCATTTACAGTGTGTGTATGAGACCGTTGTATGATACGCATCACAATTGCTCTGGGATTTCCTGTGTCCTGATCGGTATATCAGCAATGCTCCATAAGGCTACACTCTTATTCTGATAGTTAGAGATAAAAGTGAGCACAAATGATTAGCCAGACCATGATATGGTGATTATTATCGGTGTTTACTTACATTAGTTAATAAAGTGGTGATGATGATTATTTTTAAAAGAAATTGTTCACGATATGTTGGCGCCTACGCAATCCAGCAGCCGTGTTTTGTTGTTCCCCCTCATGTTGGAGGCCACCATCCTCCTCATCCTCCTCTTCAGGCATGTGTGGCTCTGGTTCCAAGAGGGGAATGTTCCTTCTTATGCAAATGTTGTGCAGGATGGTACATGTTAGAATGATCTTACAGAGCATTTCAGGGGAATACAGGAGGCTACCACCAGTGATGTCGAGGCACCTGAATCTCGACTTGAGGATGTTGAAGGTCCTCTCCACTATGCTCCGTGTCCTCCTATGTGCGTCATTGTAGGCACGCTCTGCTGCAGTGCTTGGGTTGCCAAATGGTGTCATAATCCATGGCTGGATCCCATACCCCTGATCAGCTGAAAGAGACAATGAATGGGATCATGTTGATGTAGCTTGCCCCATTGAAATCACCTTGCATGGCAGTAGGTGTCTTGTGTTGTCTGTGACTCTTTTGTGTTATTGTGTTGCATCCTAGGCTTGTAGGATGTACCATCTGCATTGTGTTGTTTCTTTGGCTGAACAAGTGTTTGGCTGCTGACCAGTTGTCAACAGTATGTTTTGGGATTTGCAGTACAGTGTGTGATCCCTATCATTGTGACTTGTGATACAGGTGTCCCTGTGTCTTCACTGGGGGTGAGATGATAGTTCCATACACAGGTTCAATTTGACAGTGTTGTTAACACATTCATATCAATGTACCCTGGACATCACATACCTTTAGACTTATGCAATGGATTAATGTAAACATAATTGAGACGCTTACATTTTGCAAGGTGACAATTAGGCAACCCACTCCAAACGTTGTGATCATTGATGTCTTAACATTAGACTGTACACTAATTTCAGATGTGTGACAGGTTCAGTGGTGACCTATGATACATGGCTAGCGATGTCACGACCTCAGTGTGTTCCTGTCGACATGTTGCTGTTGTGGTGTACGTGTTGGGTGTCCTAGAGGGTTGCTGTGCAGTGTGTATATAAGTAGGTTTTTGTACTTACCAACAAGTAGTCCATTGCCATACCCTCCATCCTGGAAGTGTTGATTGATGGTGCTGTGACGGAAGATGAATGAGTCATGGACACTCCCAGGATATTTTGCCACGATGTTGGTGATCAATCCTTGGTGATCGACAATGGCCTGCACATTGATGGAATGTGTGTGCTTCCTGTTGCGGTAGAGGTTTTCAGTTGCAGCAGGTGGCACAAGGCCATCATGTGTGCAGTCGATTGCACCAAAGACATGTGGGAAGCCACTAATGAGGTAGAACCCCTGTTTTGTTTCCTGCTGCTTCTGCAGTGTGTTAGGGAATCAGATGTGTCGGGGTGTGAGTCCAATGATGGCATCCAGTACTTTGGGCAAAAAGGCAGTGAATGATGGCTGTGATATTCCGGCAACCAGGGCACCAGTTCTTTGAAAAGAGCCACTTGCCAGCATGTGAAGTACGGCAAGCAACTTGATTTCTATTGGGATGGTGCGGGGTGTCAGCAAGGTGGGTGCCAACTGCGGCTCAATGCTTCGCAGCAGCGGCTGAATGGCCTGCCAGTTCAACCTGTACCTCTGGATGATGTCATGTTCCCTGAGGCCATGAAGGGTTGTTCTGGTGAGGAATATCCTCTCCTGCCTTCTGCGCTGCCTTTGGGGTCCCTGCTGGTGTTGTGGTAGCTGCTGTTGTTGTTACGGGGCTCTGCGTCTGCGTGCACGCTGGATGAGAAGCACCTCCATGTCTCCCTTTTGCTGCTCTGCTGCTCTGCTGTTGCTTCAGTGTATTCTGATTAAATACAGGTGTGTTTGCCCCAATTTAACCCCTGGCTTGACCCAAGCATACATTTTTTACGCAAATCGGGCTGTGCTTCATTTTCCGGCTCTGTTTCCCAGCCGTGTGTCATTTTTGCCCGAAAGCATAAATACGATGCACGGCCGTTTAAGTCATTTTTTGGACGGGAACGCCTACCCTGCATATGATTAACGCAAGGTGGGTTGCCGCATCAAAAAAATTACGCACACGGCAGGATTTTGACGTCCGTGGGCTCGGGCGTCAAAGTTTAAATATGGGGCAAGGTTTGTGCTGAATGTGCGTCAAACTTTTGGGCGCACATTCGGCGCAGACGGAGTATAAATATGCCCCTAAGTGCCTGCTCGGAGCAAGCATTAAAAGGAGGCACACCATTGTTTACAATGGGTCTCAATGGGCTTTGCAGGATTAGCATCTTCATTTTTTACGCTAATCCTTCAAAGCTCGAACTGCGTCATATCGTAGATTCGGTGCACACATGGTGGCATTAGGGGGCACTTAGGGGCACCACTTTTCTTAAATCTGGCCCCAATACAGGGAGTGCAGAATTATTAGGCAAATGAGTATTTTGACCACATCATCCTCTTTATGCATGTTGTCTTACTCCAAGCTGTATAGGCTCGAAAGCCTACTACCAATTAAGCATATTAGGTGATGTGCATCTCTGTAATGAGAAGGGGTGTGGTCTAATGACATCAACACCCTATATCAGGTGTGCATAATTATTAGGCAACTTCCTTTCCTTTGGCAAAATGGGTCAAAAGAAGGACTTGACAGGCTCAGAAAAGTAAAAAATAGTGAGATATCTTGCAGAGGGATGCAGCACTCTTAAAATTGCAAAGCTTCTGAAGCGTGATCATCGAACAATCAAGCGTTTCATTCAAAATAGTCAACAGGGTCGCAAGAAGCGTGTGGAAAAACCAAGGCGCAAAATAACTGCCCATGAACTGAGAAAAGTCAAGCGTGCAGCTGCCACGATGCCACTTGGCACCAGTTTGGCCATATTTCAGAGCTGCAACATCACTGGAGTGCCCAAAAGCACAAGGTGTGCAATACTCAGAGACATGGCCAAGGTAAGAAAGGCTGAAAGACGACCACCACTGAACAAGACACACAAGCTGAAACGTCAAGACTGGGCCAAGAAATATCTCAAGACTGATTTTTCTAAGGTTTTATGGACTGATGAAATGAGAGTGAGTCTTGATGGGCCAGATGGATGGGCCCGTGGCTGGATTGGTAAAGGGCAGAGAGCTCCAGTCCGACTCAGACGCCAGCAAGGTGGAGGTGGAGTACTGGTTTGGGCTGGTATCATCAAAGATGAGCTTGTGGGGCCTTTTCGGGTTGAGGATGGAGTCAAGCTCAACTTCCAGTCCTACTGCCAGTTCCTGGAAGACACCTTCTTCAAGCAGTGGTACAGGAAGAAGTCTGCATCCTTCAAGAAAAACATGATTCTCTTGCAGGACAATGCTCCATCACACGCGTCCAAGTACTCCACAGCGTGGCTGGCAAGAAAGGGTATAAAAGAAGGAAATCTAATGACATGGCCTCCTTGTTCACCTGATCTGAACCCCATTGAGAACCTGTGGTCCATCATCAAATGTGAGATTTACAAGGAGGGAAAACAGTACACCTCTCTGAACAGTGTCTGGGAGGCTGTGGTTGCTGCTGCACGCAATGTTGATGGTGAACAGATCAAAACACTGACAGAATCCATGGATGGCAGGCTTTTGAGTGTCCTTGCAAAGAAAGGTGGCTATATTGGTCACTGATTTGTTTTTGTTTTGTTTTTGAATGTCAGAAATGTATATTTGTGAATGTTGAGATGTTATATTGGTTTCACTGGTAATAATAAATAATTGAAATGGGTATATATTTTTTTTTGTTAAGTTGCCTAATAATTATGCACAGTAATAGTCACCTGCACACACAGATATCCCCCTAACATAGCTAAAACTAAAAACAAACTAAAAACTACTTCCAAAAATATTCAGCTTTGATATTAATGAGTTTTTTGGGTTCATTGAGAACATGGTTGTTGTTCAATAATAAAATTAATCCTCAAAAATACAACTTGCCTAATAATTCTGCACTCCCTGTAGAGGCACATTTTGCAGAAAAGGGAGGCTGGTTCCTAGGTAAAGGGGGCAAGAGCATAAAAGGGAGAAATCAAGATTGAGCATATGAGGGGTGAGGTACAGATAAACATATCTATAGACATATAGGGGGTCATTCCGACGCTGGCGGTAAAAACCGCCAGGGTCGCGAATGACGGAAGCACCACCAACAGGCTGGCGGTGCTTCCTGGCCCATTCTACCGCCACGGTCAGAAAACCGGGTCCGGCGGTTTCCCGCCGGATTTCCCCCGGCTGGGCGAATCCGCCAGGGCAGCGCTGCCCTGGGGATTCTGACCCCCTTCCCGCCAGCCTGTTTCTGGCGGTTTTCACCGCCAGGAACAGGCTGGCGGGAATGGGTGTCCTGGGGCCCCTGGGGGCCCCTGCACTGCCCATGCCACTGGCATGGGCAGTGCAGGGGCCCCCTAACAGGGCCCCAGCATGCTTTTCACTGTCTACTTAGCAGACAGTGAAAAGCGCGACGGGTGCAACTGCACCCGTCGCACACCTGCAACACCGCCGGCTCCATTCGGAGCCGGCTTCTGTGTTGCAGGCCACCTTCCCGCTGGGCCAGCGGGCGCTAACATAGGTAGAGCCTGCTGGCCCAGCGGGAAGGTCGGAATGCCGCCAGCGGTCTTTTGACAGCGTGGCGGCTGTTTGGCGGTTCCGGCCTGGCGAGCGCCGCCCGCCAGAGTAGGAATGAGGGCCATAATGTACAATTGGATAAATATGGCGAAATCAAAGAACAAAATAAGGTGGAGCCAATCAGGGATAACATTTGAAAATAAACAAAATGTGCGTTTAAAAGATGGGGGCAACCACTGAAGCAGGCACAAATTTGGAGAAATCTAGCACGTTGAAAGGTGAAAAAGATGACAGACACAGGATTTTGAATACATTGTATCAGGGTTATTAAATATTTGGGCTGGTCCACATTCAGTGCAAAAGAGTAGTTGACAAGAGCAAAACCAGAGCTTTCAAACGTAATTTCAAGGAAGAAAAGGAATTGTTTGATTTCGCTAATGAGGAGGAAGTAAAATTGATAAGAGTTTACAATTGAGACTGTATGAGGCGCAAAATCCCAAAAAATAAATAAACCGAAAGACCTGTGAGTAAGCCATCTAGATAACTCACTTGTAAATCTCAGGATGAGTGAATGCCAGTGAGAGGATTAGAGTTTGAAGTTAGGAATAGAAAGCACGAATGCTGGAGATTCTAAAAGTAAAGTAGTGGCAATGTACGCAGCAACGCAAGAGAAAGAGTGAACTTTCAGGAATAAAAGTGGAAAGTAACTGATTAAGAGATGAGAATAGGGGGGCGTGGCTTCGGGCGTCAAGATGGCGGTCGCACTCTGAGAGTGCTCTGGACCCCTCCGTCATCCGCCCGAGATTACCACGACTTAGCGACCTAATGGTGCCGTGCCGACCATCCCTGCGATCTCCCCGTCCCGTTGGGGTCCTGATTTGGTGAGTGGTGGCGAAGCAGAGCCCTGTTCACGCGACGCGGCCGGAGTAAGAAAATGGCCGTCGGAGCCGGAACCTCCCGGGAAAGCTGACTCGGAGCTGCCTGCTCCTTGACGCAACTGCCCTGGACCGGGGGTGCAGCGGTGGCCGGGAGGGAGCCGGCGCTGGGCTCTGGAGCGTGGGCCCTGGTGGATTGAAGGGACGGCGCTGCCCCGAGCTGCAAACGGGGCTCCCGGTGTCCCGGGCTGCGCCGCGCGCCTGGCTGGCGGCGCCGGCTGCAGGAGCTGCGGCGTCCGAGCCGCTTTGACGACTTGATCTCCGCCGGATCCGCCCGGGCGGTGAAGGAGCCGCGATGGGAGCGCCCCCTGCGGTGGGGGCCCCCCGGGCTCCCAAGTGAGGTGAGCAGTGTGCGGAAAGCCGCAAGGGCGATAGTGGAGCTGGGACCCAGGCTCCGGGACGCTCCAAGAGGGAGACCCCCTGGGACCTGCCTGAGCAGAGACAGACACAACGTCCTTGTGACGAGGCCCCCCTGGCCCCCTGATTGAAGAAAACTCCGGTGCCTATGGGTCCACAGTGGGCCACAGGTGGGGCCTACTGCAGAGTGCCTCAGGGTTGTTAATCGAGCCGAACAGCAAGATCAAAATCCTTGGGCCCCATCAGATTGCGCGGTCGCAGCGCAATTAACGCATACCCATCAACAACAGCCGTGGGACCAGCAGCCAGGCTGGAGCGGTGGCGGACCTACTACCGGGGCGCCGCGCCCTTAACTCATGCCTCAACGAACCTGAGCCGGTGGCCACTCGACGTGGCCCCAGGCACATCGGGGTAGGCCCCCAGGGTCCCCCCCGCTGCACCGACGACTCGGCTTTCCCAAGGGGAGGAGTGGACTTGCGTCCTTTGCGTTCCAAATAAAAGACCGCGACCACACAAACCTGCCCGCCACAAAAAAGTCCTGCTGAGACGCGACTTGGAACACCCCAAGAAGTTATAAAACTGACCCCTGTCTCTTACGCCAAAATGGGGAAAGACAAGGCAAACAAACAGCCCCCGGCCTCCCAGCAAAAGATCGACCAGTTCACGACGCCGGCGGGTTCCCGGGGAGGAGGAGACACGGCTGGTGGAGGTCCCGCGCCGGATGGAGTGAATGCCATCCTCCATGCAATCCAATCATCGCAAGTAGCCGTAGAGACCAAAATCGGGGAAGTGCGAGAGGACACGGGCCTTATTCGTCAGGACCTCAGAAATGCGGTGAGTCGAATCACCGATGTGGAAGCCCGCGTCTCCCAGACTGAAGACAAATTATCCAATCTCAGAACCAGGGTAGCCCAGTTACAAACTCGAACTAGTGAGCTGCACCGCCGCGCAGAGGATGCGGAAAACCGATCAAGGCGCAACAACCTGCGCTTTGTGGGATTCCCTGAGGGCGTGGAGGAAGATAAGGCCTCCGAATTTCTGGAGCAGTGGATTAAGACCTGGATGCCGGATCAAATTCTTTCACCTTGGTTCGCAGTTGAACGCGCACACAAGGCCCTTGCCCCGCGGCCCCCTCCGGGCGGCCCTAAACATCCGATGATTGCACGCTTCTTTAACTTTAAAGACCGAGACAATATCCTTAAAGAAGCCAGACGCACCGAAGACCTCCAATGGGAGAATCATAAAATCCTGATCTTCCCAGACTACACCCGTGAAGTTCAGACCCGTCGCCGATCATATGAGCAGGTAAAGCAAGCAAAAGCTCAGAGCAATGCAGCTCTCATACATACTCCTCTTCCCCGCGAGACTTAAGGTCCTCATGGCCGGAAAAGCGTACTTTTTCGAATCTCCTGAGAATGCGTGGGACTGGCTAACGGAGGAAGGCCTCGGAGCCCGGAGGGCTCCCCTGAAACCAGTCGGGGGGACCTCCCACGAGGACCCCCCCCTTGGGGAAACCCTGGAGGAGCCGGAGGCGCACCAGATCCCGTAGAGGGAGGCAGAGGGACTCAGGCACTCCCATTAACGACGGGATGGCTCGAGACTCCGTTACGCAGACCGAGAAAACCCCGGCTGGACCCCCGGGACCCCGGGACACAACCCAAGCCACGGATGACAACCGTCTGAGCCAGTCCCCGGTGCTCGGCTGATTTGAACCATTGGGTCCCTATTGGGATACATTAGGAGATCCTGGGTGCCGGCGCGCGCCCGGAGACCCTGGAGGAGCCACTGCGGTTGGCGCTACTATTCCTCAGCGCATGCCGCGCTAAACTTGAACCATGTCCGCTAAATTGCAATTGATCCGACTAAATGGAGGGGTCCACCACTCCACCCCAACGACAGTCCTCCTGGCTGTCAGGTTCTGGTTGGGTATTTGGGCGACAGATGCTTCCAGGGAGGGAGTATGGGGAGGGAGCGGTTGGGGGGTAAAGAGTTTAAAATGGGTTTAGATAGTAAAATGTTGATTCGTTTTCTTTATTATCCTAGTATTTCGTTGTTGTGTTTAAAACAGTCGTCCCGGGGTCCACAGACAGGCACTCAAAACCATGTAACACCCATGCAACCCACGCACGGCCCTCACTGACCCAGATAATTTCATGGAATGTAAATGGCCTACTAGATAAGATCAAGAGATCCGCAGTATTCAATACCCTCCGCAGATACTCCCCCTCAGTGGTCCTACTACAGGAAACCCACCTCCTTGGGACCAAGTGCCCCATGCTTGCACGAGGAGGGTACGACAGAGTGTTTCATACGGGCTTCTCTAGAGGATCCAGGGGGGTGGCCATTCTGCTCCACCGCTCACTACCCATGGTGGTTACAGCCACACAATCCGACCCCCAGGGCAGATTTGTAGTATTTAAGGGGATTCTTCACGGGTCACCGATAAACCTTGTATGTGCGTACGGTCCTCCGGCAGGACTTGACACATTCCTACTTTCGCTCCGCCATGTGGCAGCGGGTCTCCCCCAGGGTATCACCCTGCTGGGAGGGGACTTCAACGCCGTCCTCAACCCTAGTCTGGACGTATCCGGCGAAATTACTGCTAGTAGATCCGCCCGGGCCTCGAGTCTTAACAGCTGGGCTGAGAGCCTCGGCCTGTGCGAGGTATGGAGAATCTGGCATCCTAGGGAACGCCGCTATACACATACCTCGGCTGCTCACTCGACACAGTCCAGAATTGACCTCGTATTTATGCCCGCCCTAGACATTACCAGCGTTACGGGTGCAGAGTTGCTGCCCCGCGGGGTCTCAGATCATGCACCAGTGCGCGTCCGGCTGGGCGGCACGGACCCCACTAGACGCCCGATGTGGCGCCTGAACGCATGGTTCCTACAGGACAACGACTATACCCAGGAAATCAGGAACCACCTCACCCAATATTTCGAGCTGAACGTGGGATCGGTCCGATCTCCAGGTACAATATGGGCAGCCTACAAGGCTACTCTCAGAGGACAAGCCAAATACCTCCTGCGTTCACGCGAGCGGGCCAGAGATTCACAACTGGTTGAGTTGGAGGCCAAGGCGCTAACCCTGGAACGCCAACAAGCGACCTCAGCGTCGGCCTCTATTTTAAGACAGCTCACTATGGTTAGAGAAGAAATTAAGCACATAACACTAGAATCAGCAAAACATATCTGGAGGGCCTCGGCAGCACGAATATATGGCTGGGGGGACAAAAACGGGAAAATCCTACACTGGCTGGCCACCCGCCCTCTAGCCAACAGGGTCATACCTGAAATTGCGGAGGATTCAGGTTCGCTTTCCAAAACACCCATTGAAATCGCGCAAAGGTTTGCTTCCTACTACTCGCGCTTATACGCAGAACACCCTCGACCCAGTGCCGAGAGAGAGTCCCCCCTCCTAAACGACATAACCCTCCCAAGAATTCCCCTTGCGATAAGGAACAGACTAGATGAATCCATCGACCTCGCGGAGGTCACAAACGCGATCACTAGCCTGGCGCCGGGCAGGACCTCGGGACCGGATGGATTCCCTGCGGAGCTATACAATAGATGCGGCGACATTCTGGGCCCCCACTTGCTCAATATGTACGAAGAAGCCGAAAGACAGGGTTGCTTCCCCAATGAGATCGACCAAGCCACAATTGTAGTGATCCCCAAGACCCAACCCCCGTCGCGATACTGCTCGGCATACCGGCCCATTTCACTTTTGAATACAGAGATCAAAGTGCTGTCCACGATCCTTGCATCCAGACTGAGGGAGGTGATGCCCACCCTGGTTCACCCTGACCAATGCGGTTTTATGCCTACCCGTAATACCCGACATTGCATTAGATGATTACATCTGGCACTAGCACATCGCAAGACCTTGTCATACACCCCCCTGGCGTTACTCCTGCTCGACTTTGAAAAAGCCTTTGACACGGTGGATTGGTCCTTCCTAGACCAAGTGCTGCAAGGAAATGGGCTCGGGCCTAAATTCCGAGGCCTGGTGAGGCTCCTCTATTCTAACCCGACGGCCCGGGTACAAGTGAATGGAGTGGTCTCCGACTCGTTTCCCATTGGTCGCGGCACCCGACAAGGATGCCCGCTATCCCCACTGCTCTTCGCACTAACAATAGAGCCCCTGGCGATACTGCTACGGGAAGACCCTTTGATCGAGGGCTGGCCCTGGCCCTCCTGCCCAGAGGACCGAATAGCGCTATACGCAGACGACTTCCTACTGTACATTTCCAACCCTGCTAAAAGCGGTCCCCGCGTCCTACAAATTCTGAGCCTCTTCGCAGAGGCCTCGGGTCTGATTCTAAACCCCAATAAGTCCCTTTTGGTCCCCTTACATCGTTCCCGGGACTGTGTGGACTGGCAGCACAACATCCCAGTGCGAAGGAACAGTTTTAAGTATTTGGGAATACATATCTCATTACTCCCTGAGCTGACATGGGAGCTCAACATGACGCCGCTAACTAAAAGAATTAGAACTGACCTACAGCGCTGGAAGACTCTCCCCTTAAATCTGCTTGGCAGAATAGCACTCTACAAGATGATGATCCTCCCCAGAGTCCTCTATTTATTGCAAAACTTCCCACACCCCATCCCTAAGAGATGGTTTAGTGAGATGGATTCACTGGCACGTCAATTCATGTGGAACGACACCCGCCCACGCCTAGCGCTCAAAACCTGTCAAAGAGATGTTTACGACGGGGGACTGGGCATGTCCAACATTCATTATTATCTCCTTGCGATGCACCTGCTCGTGATCAATGACTGGGTTGGGGGCGGGTGGTCGGACCCGGCGTATCGGTTGGAACTCCGATCGCTGGGCTACCCGCGGATCTTTGACACCCTATATGGGGGCCCGATCTCCCGGGACATCCCGGAAGTGACTAAGGTGATTTTGTTGGGTTGGCGAATGGCCCAGAAACTGTTGGGGTGGTGGGGGCGCCTTACCCAGCGGACCCCACTATGGCACGGGAAGCACCTAAAGGAAGTGGTGAACCTGGAGGGTTTCCAGAAATGGGACAATATAGGAATCTCCACTCTGGGCGATGTTTGGGAAGGGTCACACATGCGATCATTTGGGGACCTACAGAGACTCTTCTCCCTAAATAGGACACAATTTCATAAGTATCTCCAGCTCCGACACGCCCTACTAGTACACATGCAGGTAGGAGATAACATACCCGAATATAGCCCCATGGAGGCGAAGGTACTGATGGGGAACCTGGGTAGGGGTGGTGTTTCCCAGGTATACCGTACTTTGATCGCTCACTCTGCCAGCTCCCTAGGGGGGCTCCGCCAGAGATGGGAGGGATGGGTGGGCCCTATGGAAGAGATGGATTGGAACGAAGCACTGATGGCCCCCCGTACCCTATCAATGGCCACCCGCTTCCGGTTAATACAGACCTTTTACCTCCACATAGCATACCTCACTCCCTCCAAACTACACCGGGCGGGCCTCCAACCTACAGCGGAGTGCCCGCGATGCATGATCCCCGCAGCCGACTTCTTTCACATGGTATGGACGTGTCCAGTTATAGTGACCTACTGGGGAGCGGTCCTACAGGAGATCTCGGGAGACCTACAGGGAAACATAGAAAGGGACCCACTGCCCCTCCTATTGGGGATCATGGGAGACATCGGGCTGAGAAGATCAGACCGAACCCTCCTCGGGGTGGCATGTCTGGTGGCTAAGAGGAATATAATGGCAGACTGGAAAACCAGAGGTGCCCCAGCACTGGCTAAATGGAGGCGGGGATGGACTGGTGTGCACAACGTGAAAAATTGGTATACGAGGCCAGGGGTTGCCCGAATAAATATGACAGGATATGGGGGAAGTGGGAGGCCGCAGTGAATGCCTAGGTAGTGTTTGACTTTACTTATATTGTGATGCCTGGGAGCTGGGAATCGGGACTGAACAATGTTAGGCGCCACGTTGGCTCCTTGTTAAAATGTTTGTACCATTGATCTTTTTCCTTCCTGAAAATTAATAAAATGTCTTTATCAAAAAAAAAAAGAGATGAGAATAGTCGCTGTGATTCATGAACCTGGTCCTGAATAAGTTTTTGGATATAAGGTTCTTCATTTACTTTATGTGGGAGTGCACATCTGCTGTAAGCAAACAAGAAACTCGACAGATAAAGAGTTATACCTACGTCGTGCATATGAGCTATTGTTATGGTTTGATGATATCTATCTGCATCCGGATAAATGAGGGGGTGTTGCCGGGGTATGCTAAGGGATTTTAATGAGGGCCGTTGTTTTACGAACCCTTTATCTGCTGGATATAGCCAAAATATTTCTTCAGGTCACCTGGCTATCGAACAGAGGGTGGCCCGCAAAACCTCACTTATTGACACTGGACCAGTTTTTATGGGCGAGCGCAAAGTGCTCTGTCCCCTGTTTGTTGTAATCTCTCTTTGGGATACCAACCACGCCCATGTCACTTCAGTCACTTTCATTGGTTTGTGGGCTTAACTTTTAAAATCCGCTTGCTTTCATTAGTGAAAGGCATGCATATGTCATGCCTTTTCCGGTATTTAGCCCTCCTCGAGCGCATCGACCAACTACTAAAAACATACGAGGCTTGATGTTTTCCGTCTGGTTTCTGGACTACTTTTTCTCTTTATTTCGCAGCGTGATCTCGCTGGGCAGTAGTCGAGCGCTTTGCATGACATCAATCCTGTTACATAGGTAATTGCACTTTTGCCGGTAGGTTTCACTGTGAGCAAACTTTTATTTCCCTTTGTGTGTCTGCTTTGCATCTATGGCTGCCGTCGGCTCGCTTATGTGAAACTTTTAATTTTCAATTTATGTGGCAAGAAAAGTCCGGTTAGGAGTTTACAATGCTAATAGCTCTAACCCGAGCAAACGCAAGACCCATTGCATTGCAAATGCTTGTTCTTTTTGATGTTCTTGCAGACATTTGGGACCGTTTTAGAGATTATGGGGGTCATTCTGACCCTGGCGGTAAAATCCGCCAGGGCCAACGACCGCGGGAGCACCGCCAACAGGCTGGCGGTGCTCCCATGGGCATTCTGACCGCAGCGGTACAGCCGCGGTCAGAAACGGAAAACCGGCGGTGTACCGCCGGTTTCCCGCTGCCCTGGGGAATCCTCCATGGCGGCGCAGCTTGCTGCGCCGCCATGGGGATTCCGACCCCCATACCGCCATCCTGTTCCTGGCGGTTTTGGCCGCCGGGAACAGAATGGCGGTATGGGGTGTCGTGGGGCCACTGCGGGCCCCACAGAGATTTTCAGTGTCTGCCATGCAGACACTGAAAATCGCGACGGGTGCAACTGCACCCGTCGCACCCCTTCCACTCCGCCGGCTCCATTCGGAGCCGGCATCCTCATGGAAGGGTGTTTCCCGCTGGGCTGGCGGGCGGCCTGCTGGCGGGCGGCCTTCTGGCGGTCGCCCGCCAGCCCAGCGGGAGACCCAGAATACCCGCGGCCGTCTTTTGACCGCGCAGCGGTATTCTGGCGGTCCCAGCCAGGCTGGCCGCTTCCGCCGCCGGCCGGGGTCAGAATGACCCCCTCAGTGGTCACTTGCTGTTCTTTTATTTTAATGTGATTTTGTGTGATACTTTGTACGCCAGCTGTGAGGTAACATCTGCGTTGGGTTTAGTGGCAAGTGAGAGGGACTGTTCTGATATTTTATGGATACACCCAGGGCATGGCTTCAGATCTCTTGGGAGCCAGTTATAAATTCCCTATGATTCTGATCCTCTCTAGCACCATCCCCATGCACCAAGATTTGTAGGTGTCATACTTGGCACCTAGTCCCAGTTAATGAAACATGTGCCGGAGGAGTCTTCACCCAGCTGGTAGTAGTATTTAATGAGCCTTTCCGAAATATCCTTTAGAGAAATTCCTTATTGGGCAATGGAACACTCATCATGCCTTGGTCCAAAAATGCTCTGAAAAATGGTGAATCAGACCCATTTGACCCCATCAGAACATGTATATATATTTATTCTTATTTTGTATTTATTTATTTTTAATTTAATTATTTATACTTTGAATTTTGTAGATTTAATTTTATTTATTTTTATTTATTTTTCTCTAGTACAGTACGACTATGGCAATAATAAATAGATATGTAAATACATAGTAAGGGAATATGTGTGCAAGAAATATAATAATGGGTATAATAGGAGAAGACGTACTATTTTATAAATGTAGACTTTCAAGATTTGTACTAGTTGAAGTTAATTAATAAGTGTACTTTTCTAACATTCACTTATCTTTCCTCAATTTTTGAATAGCAAAATGCTTGCTGTTAAATGGTTAAGATAACATTTGCTCATTGTGATATAAAAAAGAAAGCAGGGATTCATAAGTATCTAATGTAACAACGTATCTAGGAGCTATGCAATGACCTATGAACATGTTAAGCATGGAATATTATACCCATATATATGTATACACACACACACATATATACACACATGCACACACACACATACACACGCATATATATTTACCCATGAGCAAATGTATCTTTGTTAAACAGACTTAAAGAGTATGTGTATAATTTATTATTATTAAATAGTAACAATACATATTTCTTAAAGAACTATATCTACATATCTAGAATATACATACAATCAGATTCTAAATATTTATCAACACAGGCATATGCAATCCATTGATGTTTGAATATGATGGTTACGAAGGAAAGAGCCAACTCTTGGGTAGTCTTCTGAACGCAAGATAGTGATCCATGGCTCTTATATTTGGGGGTAATAAATTCCATAGTTTGGATGCTTTAACAGAGAAGGATATACCACCTATTGACTTTTCCTTGTATGGTGGTGTTTTAATGCGGGGTGCCAATCTTGAGCGGAGGTTTCTTTTTTTAATGTATTTGGTTATTTTGTTTCTGGTGAAAAGTGGTCCTGTTCCATGTATAGCTTTGTGGGTGATTCAAAGCAGCTTGAAGGTGGATCTTCTGGCAATGGGTAACCAGTGTAATGCTCTCAAGGCAGGGTAGATCTGGGCTTGTGGCTTTACACCATGGCAGATGAGTTCTGAATACGTTGTAGTTTTTTCATAATAGATAGAGATAATCCATGGTAGAGGCCATTGGCATTATACAGTTTGGATAGTACAAGAATGATAGTAGCCTGCACCTTGTGTGGAAATCCAAGGTGGGGGAAGATGCGTCGCAGAGTCTTCAAGGTGATGAAGCTTGATCATGCTAATTTGTCAATTTGGGCATTGATTGTTAACTTGGAGTCCATGGTAATTCCAAGGTTTTTAATTTCCTTGGATATTTATCTCTGGCTGTACACAAAGATGAGGACTCCAAGGATCTATTTTAATAGTTTAGCACTCTACTACTGTGTCTACTACTCTACTACTGGGTTGCACAATCCTGGTTGGGCCTATAGATGTAAAATTTGACGTTTAATCTGCACAGGCTTATACATTACATCTAAGTCCTTATGACTTCTTCTTCAGGCTCTAACATGGAGACAGCACTGGAAATCTCATTAAACAGTTTTACACTGTATCATAGGTATGCAGGGATCCTAGCACCAATTGTACACATAAATGGGCGATTGAAGATCTCTGCCCAGGGCTTGGCATGCTTCCCTTTTGCTTAAGGGCCCAACCACAGGACGTACGAAATATATGAAGTACAAGATTTGATTACCCACAGCTTTGACTGCTTCTGCTTGATCTGCAGTCTTCTAGCCCTTGCTGTTCCAATGAATGCTAGCCACAAGCTTTATTTTAACAGCAAAGACCTGTGATGCCAGGGATTGATTAGGTTCCTATGGCAGTGGTCCACACCTCTGTGGTATGCTGCACCCGGGACCTTCTTCTTTAAATTTTACAGGTAATTTCAATTTCAGCCCAATTTGCTCCCGTCTAACTGTGGCTTATACTACTGCCCAGCATCCCGAATACCTTAATACATCATTGATCTCACCTAGCAGAGTTCTTTTGAGGGTGACTCTGATTTATGCACTCTGCCTCTTACTCCCCCACCACAATTTGCCAGGGTAGTGGGTCCTTGGCTGCTCCCATATGGCGTATTGCTTCTGTACAGATCCCTTATTTAGTAGTTAGGCACGCTTTGAAGAGATGAGAATGAGTTTGGGTGTGCCTTTACCTGTGAATTGTGTTGAAGGGGAAGGGGAGATTCTCTCCCTACTTAACCGTCACCGCCCAGAGTCTGGCATCTTTTCCAAATTTGCCTGGTGCTATACCTGAATGACTTTACTACCCTCTTCTACCATGGAAAGTGAAAGTTTTTCCAAAGTGGATAACTGCGATAGACAGAAGCAAGGTGTAACAGCAGAGTATTCTGAATCCTTGAAACTGAGAACATCTTCCATTCCATTGGCACATTTACAGGCCTGTTCAACCAACCTCTTAAACATCAATATCCCTTTTCCAAACACCATCGCCTTCAGCTATTAACAACTCCATTCAAACCTGCAAAAACCCTAACGTGATTTGACTACCTTCAGTGTGACGTTCCATGTATAAACTAATCTCATGCTAACTCCCCATTATAAGGCAACCTACAAGAAACTCCCACCCTCTTTCTTGACATGTATTGTCTCATTTCCTCCTTAAACTCGTAAACCTTCCTTCATAGACTCCCGTAAATTGTTTCCCCAGGAGCTCTATGACTCCAACCCTCACTTTCAACCACCATAGGGCTAGACATGATCCCAGCATACATCCTCTTGTACTCAAACAACAAAAAGCTTATTACATTTATTGGTAGTGGTTATATGAGAATATAATGTGGGTTGCAAAGTTTTATTACAACAAATCTCTCCATCCCCATCTCTCCACCCTCCCTGATGTCAAACACAGTAGCCTCCTTGATAGCATAATTGAAGTATTCAACCTGCTTGTTAGCCTCTAGATGATAATAAGCTGTTTTGTTTATGCAGGATGACACACCTGGCCACATACGTAACACATTTTAAAGCAATGACCTAAGAGCCATTGTTCAACACTAAACACTGCAGCAGATTTGTTCTACTGAAAAGTACCTCTAAGAAATGAATCACAAAATCACAAGTGTCACTCTGTGACTTTTATTTCTAGTCACTTTGGGTATTAGTCTATCAAAACTATATTGTGGACCTCTCTTCCTGAAGGAACATCTAAAAGGCCTATTGTTTACATCCCTGACTTTCTTAAAGGATCCTCAGATAGAGCCACTGGCGAGGAATTTAGAACATTTAGTGTAGTGGATTTGTCACTCCTGTTACAGAACCTGTATGGTCTTGTCTATCTGTCAGTTGCCTCATCCAAACCTGGCCACCAGAAATGCTTGTGAAGTCTACTCTTTGTGGTGGACATCCCAGACGTTGTATCTGTTCCTGACTAGGTCCTGGCAAAATTTAAATTAGATTGGTGTAATTTTGGAAAATTCATGTTATGTGCCACTCCGCATTATTATGCTGTTGTCCTGGAATTACTATAGCCTAGAAGTCCAGGAACATACGGAATGAGAACATCTGCTGTTTGTGGTAATTGAGCTTTTTTGTGCTTTTTTAAAGTATGAAATGCATCCTCGCTTAAAAAAATGGTACAAGGACACATATCATGCTAAAATATAGCACTAAATGACAGATTTGCATTTCAGACGATTTTGCATAATTTTTCTGAAATTTCAAGTACATACATGAGTTTTGCACACCTGTCGTCTTAATGATTATTACCTTCCTCAAAACGAAGGTGGCACAAATCATTACCCTCATTAGGATGCTAATTTTCCATGCCAGTTCTGCTTAAACTTGGCAGAGGACCACAGTTTTCCCTGTAGCTTTCGTTCCTCCTGCCAATTACAGGTGATGCACTTTTTGACCTCTCCTGAAGTAGAAGTATGCATGGCACAATCCCAATGTTCAGTAAAATTGTCATTAGACAAACGACTTCCAGTTAACTCAATATCCCAGACAGTGAAGGCCTCCTCACACTGCTCTCCTTCTCCTGGAAGTCCTGAACACACTAATTCCTGAGCATGCAGACATACAGTCCTCTTGCTGACGACTTCTTCCTGGAACTTGCTCTATCTGAAATTGGACTGGCTGAAGTTTAGCAGCTAATCTGGCTAACCTAACCCAGAGATATCTTACTTACAACATTATTATTGTTAGTCTGGAGAAAGAATCTGGTGACAAAAAAATGCAAAATGCAAAATGCTCAACCACCCAAGTACCTGCTAGCAGCCTGTACTCTATGACTTAGTAGTTTCACTTAGACTGATATTAAACTATGGTACCACATCTTGCTGCTAACTCATTTTGTACTTTATCTTGTTGCAACACTGCCCATTGGCCATAATTATTCACCTGTTCATACTATCCATTGTTTGTCTATCACATAAGGCTTCAAATGTAAATTTCATGTTTCCATTTCTTCTTTCAGGAAATTAAGTGTGTTCATTTATTCCACCCCCCTAACAAAAGAATAGTCGGTAGCGCATTTAGTATAACATTTTGTGAGCACCAATTGTTATTTGGGAAGGGATCAGTTGCTCCAAGAATTGCCTTGACATTATAAAGTTTTGGGCCGATATCATCATTTTAAATTTTATGCCTAAATATTCCACATGGTTGGAGTTGAATTTGAAGTTAACAAGCTTCAGAGTCCATCAACTTTTAGAAAATCCTTGAAGAAATCTTTCAAGATAACTTAAAGTCCCAAAGATCTGTCTCCACCTTAGCTAGGCCATGACCACATCTTAGCTTATTGATGTCACCATCTTTTTAGATACTGGACATTGCCATTTTCCCTGTTTTTGCAGAATCATTGTCATGTCTGTATGTGAACACCGCTGTCACCAGACCATATCTTTCTAAGAAACATGATATCGTGCATCTCTGTGATCAGTGACATAGATGCAAACTCTGAGGTGGCATTCTTCTGGGTTAAATGTTGATTCCCCCTTAAGTCAAGAATAAATAACTGTATAGATATTTAATTAAAGGAGTGCAGTCTGAATTGACAGCTTTCTCCCCTTATGTCCATAAAAACAACATCAGAAGTGTACACTTTAATGTCTGTAGTCAAGGTCGAACACTGCATTCTCTGATGAGAGTTAGGATATATGGACCGTTATTGGCCCACTTGGTAGAGAGGTCCTTTGCCCAGATTATCACCCAAGATTCTGACAGAGACAATCACACCTACTGTCTGACGACACATCTCGCCTTAAGCTTGAAGTTGATAGTGCCCAGTCTAGGAGGAAGACCGATTGACTGCTATTGCAATGAATGTTTGCCCTTTCCGGGGAACACTGTTTTCACGCCTCCAATGATATAGACAGTTCTTGTTGTGAACAATATATGCAGTGTGTCCCTTCTCCCCAAGTAACTCTAGATTGCAAGTTTATTTGCCTTTCATGATCTCAGGGTATAAATAGGCAATAGGGTGCTAGGTCCAAGATAATATTTTTAAAGACGTTTGAGCAATGCTAGAACTGTTCATTTTATTCTTGCTACTCATAACATGTCTAATGGCTGCTTTCTATGATATTCTGTGTAGTTGATTTAGATGTGCTAAGAAACAGATTCTTTCACTAGTAATAAATACTTTTAACATAAAAGTGTTTGTTCTTCTTAGTACAGTGTGTGTGATACTGTGAATAATGAAATGAGGCTACTGCTGTTTCCACGTTGCCCCTGATTCCTTCAAGGGATTTTTAGTAACCCAAAAGCAATACTTCTATATCAATTACACACTAAATAGATCTTGCAGGGCTACAATGACTTGTCTTTCACACTCAGCACTGGTGTATTGAACAAAGTTCACTCATGTCACCTGTGGTTGGGAAGTTACCCCTTGTAGAGTTATGTCAAAGTGGTAACTTACACAAAAAATATTTTTATGTCATATTTTTCATGAGTTACACCAAATACAAGTATATGCCTTGAAAGGTGACCCCTGCAAACTCTCTTTCATAACACTGATGTAGCGCTGGCAAGGCCAAAGGACATCCTTTTATAGTGGAACATGCCTTCAGGAATCACAAATGCTGATAAATGCCTCAATTCATGCTCGAGGACAAACCAATGGGAGGCACTTCCTAGGCATAAAGTTGAAAAAAATGGCCTCGTCAACCAATTTGGATATCATCTCATGTTTGTTTTAAAGGGGGTGATGATCTATCAAGATTGCATTGTTTACGTGATGAAGATCAATGCACAATGCTAGATCACCAGAGCTTTTTAAGGCAAATGACAACATGGACAACCTAAGGAGAGTATTATAGGTTCAATAATGTCCTTGAGAAAAAACGTTTAGAACACCCTAGAGTTTACCTCTGAAGGTTGAGAGGAGCATTTCTCATTTCATGCTCCCAGGATTCAGGTTTCCTACATTGGCACTGCAACAAAGTGGATCATTTACTGGGGTAGGTGATTACCTACCTCAAGGAATAATCACAAACCTTTTCAGAGAGAACCCTTAAAGTCCCTAAATTAACCTAAGCTCAACCCCAAAGTAGCTAGGGCTCAAGCAGGTAGACTTAACGTACACCAATATGTAAGGCATTTATGGAATGCTGTGAGGAAATGCCTCTTTTTGCATGATCATGGGCAAGGTTTTGGACTGTTTCTGCTGGTTGGTCGACTGAGAGTGCACTGAGGCCTGCTAACCTGACCTCAGTGTTAGTGTTCTAACCCTTTTCAAAATATATGTTAATTTGGCTACCCCAATTGGCATAGTGAACTTACTTCTAAGTCTCTAGTATATGGTAGCAGGGGTATCTAGGAATGTAAGTTAAAGTGTCCACCCAGGGCTGCATCACTGATTGTGCCATCCTGAGCATGACAGAGCACAAATGGCTCCCAGCCTGCCACTGCAGACTAGAAGGGCAGTTTTAAAACTGCTAGTACGACTTTACCATTTAAAGTTATGGCAAAGTCAAAACCTCCCTTAATAATATATGTATATGTCACCCCTAATGAAGGCCTATCGAGCCCTTAGGCAGGGTGCTGTATATTTTAAGTTTGATATATATGTTCAGATTGCTTAACCTTAAAAGACCCAAATTATTGCTTTTACTGTGGAACGGCTAGTAGCTCTATTGGCAAGTATAGCCTTATAGACTGACTTCTGGATGGTACTACTAAAGTTGGTACTTTGAGGCATCAAATTACTCATCGTGTCAAACCCGACTTGATGCCTAAGCCGAATTTAATGTCACTTTTTGGGAAAAGCAACCGTTAGAAAATTACCAGTCAAACCTGTTGCCATTCACAGATGCTGGCCATCATACAGCCTTTTGCCCTTCTGAGTAGGAGATTAAATGACTCCCAAGCACAGGAACAATAGACGTCTCTCCCTCACAGGAAGCAACACAGGGTGTTGGCCCATATGGTGAGCGTCAGAGGAGAAGCCTCCTTTGATGGGCAAATGGCAACCACACTCAAAAGGGGCTGCTCCTTTTTTCAGGTAGACGGGCTGTCAGCGGAACGGAGGGGGGAAACCAGTTGCCAAGCTGTTAATGCCATGGGCATGTAGCCCACAGGTAGCCACACCACTAGGGTCGGCTACCAAGCTCACCAAACCAAGGTGAGGGTTGAGCCATCTTCGAAGTGGCCAGAATGCTGCTCTGTTGAATAGCTATGGTACTGCACATAGACAGAAGTTGTTTAAGGCAGGAGGGAACACCCAGGACCTCAGATTGTATCTGGACTGGGGAGAGGACCAAAGAAGAAATGCTCTCCTGACCTCTTGACCTGACAAGAGAGGCTGTACCAACCACTGGGCTGCATATGATACTCCTCGGGCTAGCGATGAGAGAATGTGCCTGTGGTGCCAAGCTCATAGAAAAGTCACTCCAGAGTCCCAGACAGAAAAGGTGAACTCCAAAAGTCAGTGATTCCCTGTTCTAGAGCCATAGAAGCTAAAGTAACCTGTTCTGGCCAGTCACTAACCACATCCATCGAATCGCTGCAGACCGCCGATGCGCAGTCAAGAAGACCACTCATCAGTATTCAAAAGTTGCACCCAAGTCTGTCGGACTCAGGAGAGTTGTCAGAGTGCAGACTGGTGACCGAAGGGGTACACAAGCTCTCGCCAAAGGAATCCGCTGAACTGGCTTTGACTGCGACCAGTATCCCATGGACTTCTGCGGGACCAAAGAGGACTTCAGACTGTGTTGGTGACCAGGTAACTGACCAAATACTCCTTATTGACCCCTCTGACCTTTAACGTGATGGAATTTGTCGCCCAGTACGGTCTGGAGTAGTCAAATACAACTCTTTAAAAGTTTTAGAAAGTTTCCCAACTTTACAGTTAACAATCCTTGTTTGCATTTTGGAACCCTCCAATAAATTTTGCTCTTTCTGGTGTCTAAAAATTCATAAAAATATAATCCAAATTTATAAATTGTTGTCAGATTTCCTATATGGTGTGTGACTTTCTTATTCCTTTGTTAGGTGCTTCTAAATGCTTTATACAAGTTTCTTTGTTTAAACCTTACTGTTCAAAGCCACAGCTACTCAGGGTTGAGTTAGAGGTTTTACAAAGGAGCCTGACTGGATACAATATGGGTTTGTGACTATTAAAACGTGAAGTTGCACAACTACACCATATATTACATCACAGTCCACACGAGTATGAAAACAATAATAAAGTCGAAATGCAGACCAATAAAAATCCTAAACAAATTGGAAATGCAATGTTAGAAATAGTAGAACCCACCTCTATGGTCAGGGCAAGTATGTTACACACCAAAGATAAAATATGCTCACCCCAAGGTTGCTGGCACAGAGAGTCAGCCTTATCTCCAGAGGTCATGTGTAATGCGTTTGAGCAACACACTTCCACCAGTGACACAATAAATACACACCAAAAGAGAGTCTCTGCACAGGGTTGTAAATATATATATATTGTATCTTGTGCATAAAACGTAAGCCAAAACAACAATATGCAAGTAATTTGCACACTGTGCAAATCCTGAGTTGGTACTCATTATCATGGTTAGGCAAGAATAAAATTGTCATACGACACCACATCAGGGCATGAGACACAGCAGGCAGATTATAGAAGAATACACATGAATCTTCATATATCTTAGATACTGTGCAGAAATAACTGAAAGGTTACTCGCTATCCTGACAATATAAGCATTAAGAACTATGGGGGTTATTACAACTTTGGAGGAGGTGTTAATCCGTCCCAAAAGTGACGGTAAAGTGACGGATATACCACCAGCCGTACAACTCGTAATATGGCTGGTGGTATATCCGTCACTTTACAGTCACTTTTGGGACGGATTAACACCTCCTCCAAAGTTGTAATAACCCCCTATATATATTATTACATCAGGACATTGAAGGCGATTAGTGTGAGTAGGAACCAAGTATATAAACCACCAGGTAACACTGTGAACACATCACTCCAAAAAGATAACCAGGCATATATCAGTAAAGATAAACCCTCCTGGGCACAGGGAGCCCTGCGCTCCAATGAAGTTTGATGCAGTAATGTTCGTACTCTGCTGCAAGGCCAGTTCCTATAGCCTAAGACGAAGGGCGCAGGCTGGCCCGCGTTCCTCCTAGGTTTTATACGGAAATCTGTGGTGCGGGGCTCCTGCACCCGCAAGGCAAAGACAAGGAGGACAAATGCCACCAGGTACACCCCCCAGGGCCGCACACTATAAGTATTGGTGAGCAGACCTCTCCCAGTCTCCCCCGCGTGCAGTCTACACTCAGCTGCCCACTAAGGTGCAGTGCAGCGGCTGAGAACAGCACAGCCTGTCCTTCTTCACAACAGTTGGATTGCCTGAGAAGGAATGCAGGAAGGCACAGCCTATTGAGATGTAAGGCATGAACAACCCTCCCTTTCCCCAGCCCAGAATGACTATCAAAATGCAGATGGATGCAGATGTCTCTTTTGTCACACCCAGCCCCTCCTGTGTTGTGGCAGTCTGGAATGTATGCACAATGTGTAGCTGTCACTCTGCCCTAGATGTGCATTGGTGTCAGGCTGCAAAAACTAGAGTTGTAAGCTCAGAGAAATGCCCCCTTTCTAAAAGTTGCATTTATAAAATAATAATGTAAAATCCAACTACACCAGTAAGCAGGATTTCTCACTACCATTCCAAACCCCCCAAACATGCTCATGCTACTCGTTTCAGATCAGAAATTACCACTTAAAAATATGTAAGGGGATTGCCAAGGCTAGCCTATGAGAGAAGCATCCCTCACAGTAGTGAAAAACAAAGTAGACTGTCACTACTATGACATGTGAAACATGAAAGTACTTGTCCTAACTCTTACATACACAGCATCCTGCCCATTGGGCTATCTGGGGCCTACCTTAGGGGTAACGTAGGTGTAGCAGAAAGTGAGTTTAGTCCTTGGCAAGTAGTTTGAATTGCCAAGTCAATGTGGCAATTAACAGGTGTGAGAAAATGGTGAAAAAGACCAGCAGAGAGGCGTGACAGGTGAAAAAGAGATAGGTGAGAAAGACGGAGATGACAGTAGGAGACAGCTGTGAAAAATGATGATAAGGGAAGCACTGTGTGAAGAGCTCAGAGATGAAAAGAAAGAAAGAGAGCGTACAGGTGTGAGAGCAGGAGGGGGTAATAAAAAGACAGGGAAAGCAACAATGGAGAGGTGAGTGAATGCACTTGTGAGAAATACGTTACAAAGAGACTGCTGATAGGGGGGGGGAGACAATCTAGAGAGAAGTGAAACAGAGATAATAGGCAGCTGGGAGAAAGGTGGGTAAGGAGAAAGGTGAAAGGTAAATGGTATAGAGAGAGGTGAGAAAGATGAGTCAGTGGATGAGACAGAATTTGAGACAAGCAAGAGAAGTAATAAGGAATCAGTTGTGAGAGATGGGTAGAAAGAGACAGCTGAGAGAGGCTGAAACATGTGGAAAAGACTTTGTTCAGAGAGAAAGTAAGAGATAGAATAAGGGGTATACGAAACTGATGCAAAAGCCTAGAGAGGGAGGCAGGTGAGAGAGTGGGGGTTGATAAAGAGACAATAGGCTAGATAAAAAGCGTAGAGAGGTAGGGAGGATTGATATGTGAGATGTATGTGACAGAAACTAATGAAAGAGAGGAAAGAACAGTGAGAACAGAGATAACAATTGAGAGCATTAAGAGAGAACTGAGAGGGGAAGACATATGAGTGCATTAATAAAGACGCAGAGAGGTGAGGAAAAATAGCTGGGCGAGAGAGTGTGATAGAAGAGAGGAAGATGGTAAAGGCTTTAGATGGGGAGCTTTTAACAGTAATAAAAAAGCTGAGAAAAAGAAAAGGAGTGGTGATAAACAGAAAGATGATAACGATAGGACAGAGAATGTGAAAGACAGGGTTGATAATGAGAGATGTTAGAAAGAGACAACTATGAGAGATTAGGGCACGTGGGGATAGAGAATTGATATACAGACAGGCAAATGTGTGACAGACAGGTAACTATGGGATGGCAGAGGAAGTGAGACAGACGGGGACGTGTGAGAGAGGGATGTGAAAGAGATAGAGAACCAAGAAGAAGGTAACTGGGCTAGAGGGGGAGACAGGAGAGAGAGGAAGAGAGGTGGTAAAGGCTCAGAAATAACTGAGAAGGAAGCAGCGGAAGGGAAGAGAGGTGATTAAAAAAATTAAAAAATACAGATGCATTTGAGAAAGAGCCCCTTGTCATGGATGAGAAAGATGTGGAACAGAGAAATGCGATAAAGAGTCAACTGAGCAAGAAAGATGTAGAAAGGGAGGCAGTTGATGCAGTAATAGATGGTATTGAAAAGGGAGAAAATAACGATGACCAGTTAGATGGGACGGACAGGAGATAAGAGAAAATTTTCAGGAGAGAGGAAGAGGGTGGGAGAGCAAAGTGAGATGAGCATAACCACAAAAAGATAAAACAAGAGCATGTGGTGGACAAGTTAGGAGAGAGAGAGGAAGAGAGACAAAAGATGGTTGACAAGGGAGGAAAGAGAGATTTGAGAAAAGAGGTGAGAGGAAGAATTCTGGCACCACAAAACTCGACTTGACAAAAAAGTATGCTCATAATCCGGCGCAGTAGTACAGTTGTACTTTCCTCTGTTATGAGATAATTGGCATATACTCTGCCCAAATTTATGAAAACAAAAACAGGGCCCAAGTCTAAGCCAATGTGCACCTTGATTGGGTGTGTCCAGTGCTACAATAACCATCAAGTAGACTCCTAAAAAACACTCTATCGGCATAATGCCAACATTTCCAAACAGGAAATAGGTTGATATTGAAAAAAAGAGGGGGAATGTATTTTCTCCATTGACCATGAAACAGATGCAATTTTAGGGGGAGACAGCTGAAATAAAGCCTTCTTTAGTTTTAAAAATCCTACCTAAACCTGATCTGCTTGCATGTATGAACTAGGCATTGGTGTGAACTGAGAGTCTGCATCTGCACTGAAGAGAGTGCAGAAGTAAAAGACAGAACATTGGTTTCAAACTGCAGCTCCATGGTTCACTGATTATGGACTGGCCTGCATTTAGATGGTGCATTAAACAAGGGGCTCTTCATGCATCTGCAGACCCTCTATGTAGCATAAGTGGTTGAACAGAATGTAATAGAAGATTGATGTGTGTATATTCTGTGATAAAACAACTTAATATCCTTTGACAGTTTGCCAAAATATGTTGCTTGGGTAGTAACATTTTCTTAATGTTTTTAAAAGTGTAATACAACAAAAAGACTAGGTTTGGATGATTAACGTGGGTATGCAGACCTTGTTTCTGTAATTCGGTAGTGGATCATTCCTCGGTTTGAAACTGGATTCTGCCTTTTGCTAGGTCTTCCTTGCATTCACAGATTGATCAGGCCCCTTGTAAAAGTGTCACTGAATAGATCCCCTGTTCACTAAATTCATACACAGTGGGTCCCACCGAGTACGGTACCTGCACTTGCTTTTGAGATTTTTTTCTTTTTTCTTTATGTGTTTCGTCTCCTTGTGGCTGTCTTACCTGAGGATTTTGGAAGGCTTAAATGGATCATTTGCAACCATGTTCAATCTGACGTAGATTGCAATTACCTCTGCCGTAGTTCTAATAAGTCCAAGCAAAGTGCAAAGTGCTAGTCATGTGGTCTGTGTTACAAAATGTGTTTACCTTTGCATCTGACCACCAGTTGTAGCTGTGGAGGTGATATTTATGCCTCTGGGTTAGCTTGGTAGAATCCTAGTTGAAATATAGATGGTAACTAAAATAGAGATTGATCTGCTTTTGTAACTGTTGTTTCTTTTTAATCAGCTTTGCACTTATTGTTTGGTGTGTAACTGTAGTGAAGTCACTTCTGACTATGTCATTAGAGTAAAATGTCTTGTGACATCACTTCCTAGGATGACAGTGGGTCAATGTGTATATGATGTCACTTCCTGTCATGTAATCAGGGGTCCAAGGGCAAGTGATGTCACTTCCGCTACCCCTGGGGTTTTGGTGAATCGCCGTCCATGCTCACAGGGTATCAGCCAGAGGCCAAACAGCAGGGCCCAGGCTAGGTCCAGTTGCCAGTGGCCAGCTGGGTAGGTCCACCCTACCTGTTTGCCGAATTTCCAAGATGGCAAAAGTCTTCGGCCACACTGAACTTGGGCTCTTATTACTGGTGTTGTGTGTGTGCGGAGGGATGTCCTATGGTAATCCTAGTCTAACACTTCTAAGATATAAAACTAAAATCAATTTTGGGATACCCACTGTACCCTCAATAAACCCAGAGACAGAAGTGAGGTAGACAAAAATAAGGCTTTCCAGCAGCCAGACAGTGACACTTGTTTTGGCATGCTGTTTACCTTCCTTTCAAGTGTACCCTCTGAGTTATAAGTAAAACCCAGCAGACCTGTCAAACAATATTTGACATTCCAGCTGGATTTAACACTGCGATGTCAAAAAGGATGCCCAATGCCCACCCTGCTTATCCTGTCAGGTTCAGATGAGTCATCCCTGTCCATTCAGCTCAGACGACTAGTAGGTGTGCTCCATTGCACACCTGCTCAGATGCTAATTACTGGCTGGCAGAAGTGGGAGAGCAAAGGCAAATTTAGCCACCAGGAACTTCAGGCAGAGAAAAGACTACTTCCTGAAAGTTGTTTAGCTACAGTTACTTTTCCTTAACATTTATTAAAAATCTGACTTCACAATGAGTTGGATTTTTAATAAGTAATACAAACAGTTGTTATTTAATCATATTTCTAGATAGTCCCATTCCTGAAATACAGTTTTAGGATTTTTTATATGCACTCTGGATTTCTACATAGAACAGCTGCATCATTGATGTTTATCTAGTATTCTGATCTGGATTGACTGGCTGTCATTCCCACCTAATCCACATGTTGCAGGAGGTATGTTTTTAATGGTTACCATAAATCTCTCAGTCTGGAGGAAGAGAGCAGCATATCCCCATATATTTCCAGTTGTTCATTCCAACACACCAGGTCTACAATACACTGCTTGAACTTGGTGGTGGCCGTGAGGATGGGGTCTTGTCCTCCTGCCCCAATTACAGGCCACCAATCGCTTCATCAGCAGCAGACCCAGCACCACAAATTTCCTATTTGCAGCTATTTCACATAGCCTACGAGGCCCACATATGGGTTCCACTTTAAGGACACACTAACATTACATTTCCACAAGGCCTACTATTAAATACAATGCCCTCTGCCTTGAGGGCTCAAAGGCCTGCACAGGGATTACTTATTATTATTTAAAAGGGAAGTTTTGATCTTTGAAAAGGGTTTATTGTGACAGGTCAAACTGCATTTTTATACTGCCCAGTCATGCTAAAGTGGTAGGCCTAAAGCCATATTTTACACTATCATGGCAGGGGATGGCATAATAGGCACTGCAGTCACACTGTTGGTATTTGACCTACAGGCTCTGGGTACATTTTCTATCATTTACTAGGGACTTATAGATGAGTTATGTATACTAAGTAGAAATATGCCAAAACAAACATGTTTAAAGGGGGAGCACTGGTTAGCAGGGCAAATTGCAGAGTTCTAAATCTAGCAAAAATACAGGTGTGAGTATTTGGGGTGTACTATATGGTATGCCTGGGTAGCCCTACCATGCAGCATACTCACAAATACTGTGTTGGGTCCAGTCAGGTACAATAACTCAACCTTAAGCTCAACCCTGGTTAGCTATGGCTGTGACCAGTAATGTTTAGCAAGGGAACAATGTGTAAAGCATTTAACAACAACAGAATAAGAAAGTCACCAGGTTAGGAAAATATATTAGATTTGTATGTATCTTGACAGACCTTGATCTTCATAATCCACTGGCAGGTTCAGGACATATAGATTTCTAAAGGAATAAGTTGGACGAACAGGTCTGGTAGGACAAAGGTCCAGGGGGCTAGAGAGGATACTTTGGGCAGTTACCAGGTTACGAGAGCATTTTTAGAGAAAGATCTAAACTTTACAGGATGACTGCTACAGACGATAATGGAGTGGCCCTGATGCTGAGAGATGCAAGCTCTAAGATGCTCAAGGATACTCCAGATGCTGTGATGTCCACAGATGTGAAGTCCCATCGAGTCCTCAGTCCACAGGTTAGTGGGAGTGACTCTGGTCACAGGTGACAGTTGACAACTTGAGTCCAATATATTCCACACAAGTTTTTTGTTCTGCAGAAACAAATTCCAACAGGACAAAAATCTTACATCCTGCATACTAAGTATTGCATGCAGCCTTGAGTTATTAGACAGAATTGTCCCAGCATGACAATTTCTACATACCATAGAAGACTGTGAGCACCAGGTACTAACCTGTGTACATGGTCTGGATTTGCTTCGGAAGATGGGCTATCGGTCAAGTTTTCCCCACTGTATGATAGCTGAAGTAGTATGATCTTTAGCACCTTCAGACCTTGGTTATTTTAAGTAAATAGTCTCTATTTGGACACGTTTTGGATTATGTGTCTACTGTTCTTGGTAGATGATACTAATTAATACTCTGTGGTGTATTTCTCATGAGAGTTTCACTGTCTGCAAACAGTGTGGTACAGAGTAAACTCTCCCCATAGAGTAAACACTGTTTACAGTGTCCACTTTTCAGATCATATCAACTTGATTGCTCAGTGAAGGTTTGGTGACTATGAGGGATGTGATACAGATAAAGGCTGTCCCTAGTAGGACATTAGTTATGTAACAGAAGTTGAATACCTAAAAGAACTTGGCATTCGCTGAACAGTTGTATAGTGATTGAACACCGTATGCAGCAGGAGTGGCTGTATCTATCTATCTGTAGTTGATAGTCAACATGAACTTGGAAACCCATGAAGTGTATAGTTTAGAGTCAATGTGGCACATAACGCAAGCTTGGTTCACCTAAGGGGGTGTTTATTAATGATGCTTCGTATTACTATTTTGTACTTACCTTCAGACTTCTAATACCAGACTTGCATTGTGTGCAAAAGAAGCTTGAATGATATCATCAGTGATGTCATCAATGATGTCATTTGAAAGGTCATGGGTGATATCATGAATGATGTCATAGAATATGAGTGATGTAATATGTGAGATCATAAGCAGTACATGGCGGGGGCACAAGTGATAAGTTAGCTCTGCTAGCTATAACTGGTTAATTTCTGTTTTCTTTAGTTTAAAACGTTAATGTTGTCACTGCGGTATTCATCTAACTATAACACCACTTTAACCCTTGTTTCTCTTAGTGAATTTCTAGCGTTTTTTTTAACAGGAAGTAATATTTTATTACCAAATGTAAAGTCAACCCCCACCCCACTGAGCATGGACAGCCAGGCCCTGCAGCCAACTCTTCCACAGACAGCCAACCCCACACTGCACAAAGCCTTCGACCATGCACAGCAGGCGATTGGCAACAGGGCCCGGCCAGAGGCAATACCGTGGGTAGCAAAACATTTGATTGCTCCCATCTGGTGGGAGCATTTTAAATCTGCCACTAAACGGGAGCAAACACATAAGTTTGTTCTCAGCCAACGGGAGATCTAACAATGCTCCATGCTGGCTGGGATCAGACTTGTGCTGTTTCCCTGCTTGCAGGTGTGCGGGCAGCGAAACATAACAGCTATTGCTTCCACTTGGAAGAAGCTGGCAAAAAACAGCTGCTTCCTCCGTGCAAGTGCAATGCCGGTTCCTACACCATGCAGAGAACCGGCTGGGGCTGCTGGGGCCCTAGGGCTCTTACCTCAGCGCTTAACGTGTTGGTTGGTGGGTGCACCAGAGCACCCACCTATAATAGATGCAGGTGCTGGGTGATGGGGTCCCCAGGACTAAAATCAGCTTGGGGAAGGGGTCTGTGCAGTCCCTTCCTCTGGCCCATAAAGCTGCGGCAAGGGAGGGGCCACACTACTTGTCCTCTTTCTTTTTATATTTAGCCCTGGTGAATGGGTTACCCAGGGCCTAATAAGTCTTGGGGGGTGGGGGATGCAGCCAGTCCCTTATTTAATTGTATTTGGTCCTGGGTATGTGGGCCCCCTGGGCCTATTAAGGCTTGGGGAGGAGGGAGATGTGCCCCATCCCCTTTTTTATTGGCTTTGCCCCCCTGGGCATGGGGGCCAAAGACTTGAGGAGGAGAGCGCACTCACCCTTCCTTTTGAATTTGGCCCCAGGGGATGGTGTCCCCAGGGCCTATTACAGTTGGGGAGAGGGGCTGCATGCCCCTCTTCATATGTATGTTTTAGCCCCAGGGGATGGAACCCTTGGGACCCAAAAGCCAACCCTATGCCTCATCATCAAAGGCATGGGTTTGGCAGCCTGTGGGGTTTGGCTGCCTGAGGCGGGTTGGCCAAAGAGCTTGGCCTGGCCAGTGCCCTGCATCACACAGTCAAAGGCCTTGCACAGTGTGGGGTTGGCCGCCAGAAGGGGGCTGGGTCAACTTCACAGCATGGGGGTTGGCTGCCTCTGCGTGGGGGCGGTAGCAGCCAAACCCCACCGCACACGACCAAAGGCCATCTACTGCAGTGGATTGACTTTATGTATGGTAATAAAATATCACTTTACATTTAAAAAAAACTGAAATTCACTGAAATAAAATAAACTTAAGTAACGTGGTAGTTAGGTGAAATGTTCATTAATAATATAATGTTTTAAACTTTCAAAACCACAGAAATACACCAGTTATAGTTATCTCAAGTAATTATAATTCATGCCCTAAGGTAACTATAACTCGTTCCCTCAGCATGCACTGCTGATTACCTCATATAATATATCACTGATGACATCTTCTGTAACATCATTGATAATAACATTGCACCATTTGCAATGAAATTATTGATGAGAAACCTGTACATGTCAGTTGACATAACTATAACTCGTGAATTTCTGTGTTTGTTTACAGTTTGAAATATTAAGTTGTTACTGAACAGTTCACTTAATTATAACGTTACTTTAACCCTTGTTTTTTCAGTGATTTTATATATTGGGACCTAGTTTTTTATAGAAAAAGTGTTTTTTTACTTGCCTATATCTTTGGCGTCTGTTGATAAATCTTCACAAAATTTTCACCAAAAAATCGCCAGTCACGTCATCTGCTGTCTGGAAAGTTTCGGGGTCATCCGTCAAGCGGGGCCGTCAAAAATGGAGGGTCCTAAAACACTTTTTCCCCATTCATTTTTCTGTTTGGGTTTTGAACAGCGAAAGCGCAGAAACCACTGGATGAAATTACATCAAATTTGGCAGAAAGCTAGGGCCTGGTCCAGAAAGCGATCTTTTTCTGATTTGGTGTAAATCAGTTCAGTAGTTTTAGAGAAATTAAAGAAAATCTAAACTTGTAAATATAGAGGCGCAAAGGATTCGTGTTGAGATCTGATTGGCTGTCAACACTTCAACCAGGAAGTTTTGGCAGCCATGTTGGGTCTCTGCTTCAGTCGAAAAGCAGAAGAAGGGTGAAAAAAACAATAGGGGCCAAGGTACAGAAACCCTGACCCCTTAGCTCTGGTCAAACAAATATGATGCAGGGGAACCTCGTGCCCCCCTCCACAGCCCGGGGACCACCACCTCCGTGGGGCTAAAAACATAACATGTGCGGGGAGCCACTCAGCCCCCCTGGAACCTCTGGGACTTCCACCTACCCGGGGCACCATACAAATATAATGTCAGACCGTGCAACCCCACACTACCCCCCCCCCCCCCGCATGCCCGGGACCACTACCTCCCTGGGGCTTAAATGATGTAACATCATGTGGGGGGTGCGCAGCTCCCCCGCTGCCCCTGAGACCCCCACCATCCCGGGGCACTAAACAAATATGATGCAGATGGCCATTATGCCTGCCCGCTGCCCAGAGACCACCACCTCCCTGGGGCTTTTATGTAATTTCATGCAGGGTGTCGTGCACCCCCTCCCGCTGCCCCGGGAACCGCCACCTCCCTGGGGCACTAAGCAAATATGACAGGGGAGCTTTGTGCCCCCCTGCAGCCCTGGGGACCTCCTCCTCCCCCGGGTACTAAGCCAAATACGATGGGGGGGCTTTGCAGCCCCCCGCAGCCCTGGGGACAACCACCTCCCCAGGGCTTAAATGTAATTACAAGCGGGGCCACGTGGCCCCCCTGCAGCCCTGAGGACCGCCACCTCTCCAGGGCTTAAATGTAATTAAATGTGGGGAGGCAGCACGGGTCCCCTGCAGCCCTGGGGACCACCACCTCCCCGAGGCAAACTGTAAGAAATAGAAGGGGGGTCTATTTCAGCCTTCCACCCCCGAGGGAGCACCACCTTCCTGGGGCTAATTTCATGGGATGGGGCCATGCGGCTCTCCTCAAGGAGCCACAGATGGCCCTGGGGACCAGCTTTGTCCCTGGGGGTGCCCACCCAGGGACAAAGCTGTTTGCTGTGGTTTGGCAGCAGCTTTGACAGCTACCAACAAGCCATAGCAAACAGTCTCCTCCGATGAAGCGAGAGCTGTAAAATATCCAAGCAAAGGTTTCTTCTTTCTGCCTGCCCGCAGAGATGCAGGCAGGCACACAGAGGAAACTGCTCTCTGTGACAGCAATGCTGGCTCCTGCGAGAGGCGGGCGCCAGCTGGGACCATGGGGGCTTTCAGGCTCCTCCCGAGGTCCCCAGCATTAAGATTGGGTGCCCCCCAGCAGAACCCCAGGTGATGGGGTCCCCGGAGCCAAGATCAGCTCTAGGAAGGGGGCCACGCGAGTGAGATCGGTCTGGAAAGGGGGACGTTTGGCCCCCCGCCACAAAAATAAAATGTAATGTTTGGGCCATGCCCTGAGTGATGGGTTCCCCTGAGCTGAAATCGGCCTGAGCGGGTAAGGGGGCATGCAAGGTTGGGTTGTTATAGGGATTGGCTGCAGGGACTGGCCACAGGCGCTGGTTGCATTAACGTATAGTAATGAAAATTACTATATGTTAAAAAAAACATAGAAATTCACTAAAAAAACAAAGGTTACAGTTTGTATCATTTGGAGGGGCATAGCTTTAGGGGGGTGTTTGGGTGTTTCACCCTCCCTAATAAATGTATTTTCCAATAATTGATTTCAGTCGGGGATGGTGATATTTCTATAGGACTTCACCAGGAATTTTTACATACACATAGACAAAAACACACACACACGCTCCATATCTGTTTTGAAAGCCCTCAAAAATATTAGTTTACAAAAGATTCTGTTTTCTCTTTTAGTACTCCTACTAAAACACATTATTCTCCCTTTCCACTGCCCCTTAGGCCCCTGTCATGCACCTTGTTTTTTCGTTTACTATAAATAAACATTATATGCCAGTCAGATTGACGACCCCCGCCCCCAAATCTTACTGACCAAGCTACGCCACTGATCATTTGTAGTGAGAATTAGGAATAAAGGCAAGCCTAAGCAGATGACGTGTAATGTGGAAGAGTATGCTCCTGCCCTTAGGCCGAGTAGTGCAGTAGAGAGATAAGAATATTGGACAGTTTTTTTCTCGAGCCTCTAATTTTCCAGTTAGCACCACATCCAAACGTTTTCCTCCAAATTAACTGCGATACAACCCACTGTGTTGGTTAAAAGTCTATATGAAATAATTAACACAGTGGCATGATGGGCGTGATCACAATCAAAGAAAAGTATACGTTTTTTTATTTTAAATCCTGGGTTTGACAGCGCAGCTGTCTCAACAGACCTCTTGTTTCCAATATAAATATTGTGGACTTTGTATCTCTCCCTTTCAATCGTTGTATTTGTTTCAGGTAGCCTCTTTCAGCCATTGGCTCGGGCGTCTGTAGGTCACATCTTTGCCCAAGGCCCAAAGGAGTATTCCTCTTCCTTATTTAATGCTACTGGCTGCTAGGATGTACGCTTCCTCCTCACAAGGAGAGCATGCGTTGCAATGCCTGAGCGCTGCTGCTATTGGCTGCTAGGATGTACGCTTCCTCCTCATTAGGAGAGCATGCGTTGCAATGCCTGAGCGCTGCTACTATTGGCTTCTAGGATGTACGCTTCCTCCTCATTAGGAGAGCATGCGTTGCAATGCCTGAGTGACTATTTCACATCTCTCTGCATCTTCTTTGTTATCTTCCCGTTGGTAATGCATGTACAAATACATACTTAAGCACGCCTGACTTTACACATTACTACATCAAACTCTGGCCTACTGGATGTGTTAATCCTATTTTCATCCTCTAATTAGCCATATTACAAAACGAGATATTTTCTTATGATTCACAGTCACAATACTAAATCTATCTTGTTACTGATTGTCTTAATTAGTACAGCACTCTTAACATGTCTTCTAAATTGTAAACCATAATTAATAACTCGTATCTATTGAGTACTCGTAAGTGTGCCTTGGTTTCTGCTCCTCTGTAACTTTTGTATGACGAGGCAGATACGTAGTTGTATAATGTGCATATGGTTGCTGAGTGGTCTCACAATGGAAGATGATGTGCATCACAGTTTCAGATAGACTTTTCACACATCTATAGCTATAAAAAGCCTCGGCTTTTCCTACCATATGTCTTATAAAGCCGGACACAATGCTGTTAATGCTTGGTCGCCTAGTTATATAAAACTATGTCAGTGAATATGGAACAAAAAGTGAAAATATGGTCCACTAAATTAATTGTGAGTGGAGAGGTATGAGAAAAGGCTGGGCCAGCTGGGTGTTTGACAAAGAGAAAAGGAGCTTCTTACTGGTGCAGCAACTCCGGAAAGGGGTGTTATTTGAGCATAGAGTATTCACAAGAGAATGATTTCAGGAACCAGAAACGTAGATTGCACTTTCCTGTAATAGATTTTGAAACATTTCTGGGCCATAACCGTGACAACCAAATTATCTGTAGAAATAAAAATCTAGATATCGAGTGAATATGTATAATACATACATGTTCCCATATTGGAGTTCCTTTCCTAATAAACCTCTACTTCGCCTTGAATTGGGTTGAGTTACGGTTCTTATGCCAGTCCTTGTATTTTTGGTGCAAGGCAAGTGCTTTATGGGGGGGGAGGGGGTTGCCAATTTATTTGTGTCATTATTTTGGTAGGTGAGTATTAAGTGCACGTTGAGATTCTTGCAGTAAATAACTTTGCCCTGGACATTTGTTTTTTTATATATTACTTGGATATTGACATCACACAGCTAAGTCTATGTTTAATTGTTGTCAGGGAAAAAGGATGTGTATTATTATGTATGATTGGACAGGATTTACTGTAGACAATGTCACCTTTTCCCAGATTATGATTTTAAAATTAGATTAAATGTAGGGGACAATGCAGTGGTGGAGAAATGGTTGTTGGGCAAAGTAGTTCTTTATTCATTAAATATGATTTTCTAAGGATCCAATGAGATTGTTTTCACTTATGTTAAATCACTGTTGACTGAAAAGTACATGAAGTGGCAGCTGGAGAGCCATTGATCCCCACAGACTTGAAATCCTAGCAGAAGAGCCATACATTTAAATACCAATTGTCTAATTGTGATATTAATATTTACTTGAAGAAATATGAGGGCTATCAGCAGCCAATGAGAAACCATGATGTATAGTTTACTGGCGAGATGCTCATTAACACCATTAATACACAAAAGCTTATTTACAAATATTAACAATGAAATACACTAAAGAAGCTTAATAAAGCAAGGCATTGGCAACATGATCATCAGGTATCAGCACATGGGAACCAGTTAGGATGTCGACCATTTGAGGTTAATGGGAGGCAGGAGGATACCCAGGATTATAGCTAGCAGTCAGGCTCCTTTAGAAAGTATTAGAGGCCATTCGTTTTGCATGGATGTTTCATACTGGTGATGTGATGTAATTGTAATATCTGGATATGACAGCTAAAAAGTGGCTTCCTGATTGTAGCATTATCACATTCTAAGATGTGAGCTGTTGTAGCGGATATAAGAAATGTGTGATCGGCGGCCATCAATCTACAAGGCCACCTCCCATTATTTCTTCCTACCATCTCAGATTCAAATGTATCTCCTTTGCTTTCACCGAATCTACTTTGTCTTTTAGCCATCCTTATACACTAGAGATCTTCTGCCTCAGCCACTTAATTCCCATTCTCCCTTCTGCCAATAGCAGTGTAAGCAATGCAGCTTTACAGCCCATTTTGCGTTCTGTTATGAAGGGGGTGATTCCCCCCAAGCATTCTTAGGGTATCACATGGCATGTTAGACCAGTTAACTGGTCTGTCTAAATAAGTAATTGAGTAGCAGTAAAGAGGCATGATCAGGTCAAATGTAATTAGGGTTCCTCAAAAGCACCACATCTAAGGCACACATTGCTTTTATTTTATCTCAGTTCATATACATGTGTAGTCGTCATGAATGTTCGCTGCAGTATGATGCTTTGTGTAAGACAAAATCTGGTGTTGGTCTTACATTGTCCATGTTAGGCATCAAAGGAAAATTGTGTCTCCCGGAAGTAGAAAAAATATGCCATTCATGAATAGGTTTTCTACACATTTCAAGCAACCTTTTCTCCGATGTGACATGTCTGTTTCTTTCATGGGTTTGTGAAAATTGGGCAGTACCTAAAATTAGGTCAGTGGTAAATTTACAACTTCACCATGTGGCATCTTCAGTGGGTTTTTTTCCACTGGAGTTTGGCTTCTTTAACCAAATGTGGTGTATTAGGTTGAATCATGGGGGTAACTAGCTGTATAGTTTGTCGTGTTGCCCTTTTTAGTAGCTTCACATCAATGTCTACTTCATCTGAGAACAAGCTGAATATGAATTGCCTCTGAGCAGCTAGATCTTAGCTTTCTATAGTGGTCAAGGTTTCATCCCGGGATGCACTGACGGAATGATTTATGTAGGAATTCCATCTCTCATTTACCATGTCTGGCATACTTTATGAGTGTTAAAGAAATCTACACTTGAGTCAGTTTGGAGTCTGAAAATGTTTATTTGCAAAAAGAAAAATAATCTGTAAAGCACAGAATCAGGCGACACAAAGTATGTCCTAGCATGTGTGAGAATAAGGGCTAAAGCATATAAATACAGAACACAAATTTATATTGTTGTACACAGGACTCCCATGGATATCGCGTGACAAAACGAAACCAAAAGGGCTATGCAAGTGCTGAAACTGAAATCACGCGTTGGTACACAAACGACCTTCTAACTATTGCAATAAAAATGTAGATTTTTAGAGCTGAGCAAGCTATTGAAAAATTCTCATCTGAGGTGCAAGGCATGAGAGTGAGACTTTAAAACCTTTAGCATCAGAGATGCATAAGACTTTGTAGCGTTGTTTTATTATTGAGTGATACTGCCCCAATTACGCTTAACTAAGACGATATATTTAATTCCACATGGGCAGTGGGAATGATTTACTAGAAATGAGAGAAAATTATCATTCCTGTGCCGTTATTTGTTCATGCTTGCAGGATCAGCAAAAAATGGTAGAGGTTCATAGAATTTAATTACCACATAATTTCATCCCGAGGTCTTGCATTTTATTGTTGTGACTCTTTCTTTTTTGTTTCAATCATAAACGTGTTATTTAATGGCTTAAGTGCTTGTATATTCAGAGGGAAGGTAATCAGAAACCAATACGCCATTTTTTAATAAAAGAAAAATGAAGAAACATAATGAGTAGGAAAAACATATATTTGTTTTCTTCACCAAAAGTGGCAAGCATTGTCAACAGGGTCAGGGCATGGGTGAAGTTTGGCGTTAGAGCTGGAGTGAGGAATCCTGCATTTTTATCATTTTGGCTTTCAACACAATTGTTTCTTCGTTATATTTAATTCAATGTTAACTAGTTTAGTGTTTTTTTTTTTTTTAATAAGATCCTTATGATGGATTCCCCAACGGTGTATTTCTCCCTTGTTGCATTGTTATTTTTAACAAAGATCTGAAACTGTGAGCCAAGCCTCCACCCAAATACAAAAGGGCAAAGGAACACAAATGTCAAATACATGCCTTTCTTGACATTGAGTACTTGAATTCAAGAGGAGCAAGGGGAAGACTGTAGTAGATGACTGTGCGCTTGAGCAAAACCCAGTACAAATAGGAAAGTGTAGAAGCACAAAAGGAGTCTATTTATTCATGTGTTCACTTTCCAAAATGAGAAGGCTTAAAAAGAGAAAAGCCGCGAAGACAACAGGAGTTTACAAGCCCGAAATACAAAATGTTTGTTTTTTGGTTAAAAGTTTCGCTAAATTACTCAACGTCAAAGGGAGTTACTTCTCATTAGGTGGATAGAAACAGAGATTGCAGATCTGGAAGGGACCTTCACCCGGTTGATCCTTTGCAAGGACGCAGTTACCTTGAAAAAAACAAAACAGCAATTACACTCTCACCTCAGTTGATGCAGGGAAGAGGTGGGATTTCATGTATGAAGCAAAGTTTCCAAATTGAACTTTCCAGGGTGTTATACACAATTTGGAAACTAGGCAGATTTTGAAACTTATAAATATTAAATAAAACTTGTCAGTCTAGAAAATCTTCCTTTTCGTTTTGCAGTTCTCAGAAATAGCCTACACAATTCCTGACAAGGTTTTCCAAGGGCTGGAAAATCGAGATCTTTGTAATGGCAGAAAAATCTGGATATTTTCAATCAGCAGAATTAAAAATAACTTACCAGTGATGGAAAATGAAGTGCTTAGTGTGGATTTCTGGCCATAATCTTGTGACTCCCCTTCAGATGTGCATGAACCGGAAATGAGTGCTGTGTGCCCACAGAACAGACGCAAATTTGCCTAGACTTGTGATTAATACCAATTTGGGTGGAACAGCTCGTATGCTGCCCATTGTAATTGGGCCCTTAGTATCTGAAGTAAATAGTGCTGCACTTAAATCTCGCCATGCATTTGTCTACAAGAAATGTGCACAATATGTGTCCCTGCACAGTCCTAAGAATTGATATGAAAGGTGTTTCTGGTCTATCTATGGTTCTTCTGTCCACGCTAAGGTTGTGATCTATAGCTTGCCATGGGTCTATGTCCGAGTGTCTGAGTACAACAAAACTTAAAATTATGTTTATCATCGCCAAGTAGGGTCACTTTAAGTCTGGCTACCTAAGGTAAAACCCTGCACTTCTCACATTCGTTCAAAAGTCACGTATGAGTTTTTGCCACTTGTTGAAGAGTAAGGCTCACTTTATCTACCCTAGTGTCTTTTGCCCTCTTGCCTCCAAGCGATGGTACCCGCACTCTGATGGCCTCAGTAGAGATGGAGGTAAAAAACATAGCTGCCTTGAAACAAGGATGCAGGATTCCGGATGCAAGATGCGTCCCCCTGAGCTATTTAAAGCTTGCTCGCTCTCTCACCTGGACAGTTTTTCTTTTGAAAAAAACAGAGAGAAATATTGTGTACTGTAGGTTTCTGTCGAGTCCAGAGGCACTGCGATAACTTGAATTATTGACGCTTTTTATGAAATGAGAAATGCTTTCTTGCAGATTGAAAATGAAAAAGCTGGAGGGCGCCTCCCTGACAATCCTTGGGTTTATATTATAGCTTTCACTTCTTGTGTTTCCCTAATACAACTACTAGTTTAAACTGTGCACCATTTTGCATGCTCCTCTGTGAGCTCAGATGGGCTCTTCCTCTGGGCTTATATCCAACTGCGTCCGCTGTACTCTTCACTTTCTGAAGGCTGGTGGTGTATGTATAAAACTGTAATTTCGTATTTATTGTGTTGTGCGAGTAGCTGGTCGATTACATGATCTGCTGCTGGAGCATTTTCATCCTTTCCAGGAATTCATGGTTATCAAGGTCAATGAATCTTTGGACCCTGCAAATGATATGGTAGAACAGTACAACACAGTTTCTATGCAATCCAATTAAGTTACACAGTATGACCAATGTGGCCATATGAGGAAAACTCTAGTAAAAAATAAAGTTAAGGAATTTATTACAAACTTACAAACTTAAGCTCAGTCATGTAGACAATTAGAAAGACAAAGTTATAAAGGTACAGAATCTCCAACGATTGCCCAGGGTGACAAAATGCTTTCAATCAAACTATCATTAGAAGAACAAGACATTCAACAAGGACTACGCAAAACATCAAAGGGATAATTTGAGATACAGAAAATAAACATTGTTCAGTTTTACTAAGTATTAGGCAGTTTCAAATCATCAAAGTTCAAATTAATGGACACAGGGAAACCCTACAGTTAGCCAAATCAGGGAAAGGCATGTGTGGGGCGGACCACATGTGTGCAAAAGGCAAAAAGAAACAAAAAGGGCAAAAAGAATTTGGAAAAAGGTAATTTCAGGCAGAAAGTTACTAACTGAGGTGGGCAAAAGATAGCTAAAAAGGAAGGCGTCAGAATGTCAGAAGCTCGATCAAGAGTCTTCTGCAAGGGTTAGGAAGAAAAATCTAAAAATCTTAGCAAGACATTTTAAAGAGGCAAAGGCAGAGAAGAATATACCTCTTCAAGGGGCTCAGCATTCAGGATACAGGAAAAAAGGGGCTCAGCTTCTCATGTTCAGGCAGGATACTCATCTGACCAAAGTCCAACTGATCATCAACATATCAAAGTTCATACAGCAATCTGATTCATTCAGGAGAACAGTTCATTTGACGCTAACGCGCCCTCATCCAATAGAAATAGATCAAACAACTCCAAGTTGAAACATTCTCAGCTTTTCCCACGTTGCTCATGATAACAGCATCCATCCATGTAGCTCCACACAAGATTAAAATAAATGTTAAAATTGCTAGTCCACAGTCCAGTATGTTTCACGTTCAAGCTTGAATTTGTACAACTCTATGTGTAAAACAATAGACACCTATTACCGAAATTGTCTTCGCATAAGAACGAAGACTGAAAGAAAAATTCACGTTAACAGAATGACTTGACATTTTCTGCACAGCCACGGAATACAGGGTTTAATAGGCCTCACCTAGGCTAATACAAGTGACTTAATATAGCACATTAACACATCAACCTAAACACATCCTAATAGGCAAACTATAAATTCTACATTAATAATTCTCCATTAGCATTCATGTTACAATAACTTTAAACAAAATGATTCTGCTAATACATTTCAGTCAGTATAAAGTGGAACTGCGTTTCTTCATTGTTGCATATGTATTTAAAACATTAATTATCAGAAATTCAATATTGTTTCAATATATATTATTAGTTTGTCACCTACATTTTATCATAATGTCAGTTTAATTCCTCAAACATTTAGTTAAACTTCAATACCACCAGGTTATCTAACATTTGTCTAAACAAATACACAATTAAAATTATTTCTGAGTGCATCACTCTACAGCCGAACTATTAGTACTTTGATTAACATAATCCATAAACTGTCACATATAGATGACTTCTGTGACATGAGTGACAGCACTAAAGTTTCTGCTACATCACTTTCTATGCCAGTTAGCTTGCTTACCTACAACCAAAGCATTCTTAATGGCGGGGCCTTATTCTAAGTGGCTTCCAGCGTCCAGATGAGACTGCACACTATTGAGAAACAGCAGTTCATTTCTCATTAATGTGTCTTTCAAAGCTCAGATAAGTCTCCCCCACATACATGTATGTAGGTGTGTTGAGAGCGGGTGGGATGGGCTAATGTGTCATTTTTGTGACTTCTAGAGGCTACCTGGGCAATATGTTACATAAAAACAAGGTTGTACTTAATTTGTTGAGAAATAGTACAGGAGGCAAGTTTTTCTACAGCGGTCCAGCTGGTGAATACTAAGGCTGCCTAGACTTGATTACACCTCCTGCCTCTTTTTTTCTGCCACCCTACACTTCCTGTTTCTTTATTCCACTCCTGCCTGGTGTTTCAGCCTTGTTTTCTCCCTGTGTCAAACCTTTTCTGTCTTTCACGCAGTCTTCCTAATGAAAAGGGGGTTTAAGTTCTAGTGCAGCTAGCTATTCTATTTGTAAAATACTGGTCTCTGATTAGAAGGCTATGATTCAGACTGAAAAAGACTTGCGATTGTGCGATGCAAGTCTGACATAAACGTAATGGTCTCCAGCAAGTTTTTCGACTGTGGTTGTTCCACATTGTTCCTGGCCATATTGAATTCTGGTCTATTTTGGGAATCGGGACTTAAGTTGAGAACTGTTCTTCATGCCAATTTATCATTTCAACAACTAACCTCGTGACAGAATGGCGACGTGAGGTCTATGTTGTTTTTAGATTTACCTGCAAAACTGATGACCCTCTTTCGTCGTGTATTATGCCCTTGGATACAGCAACCTTTCCATAGGTAAGGAGCCCTATGCTTGTCGAGGCACAACTTGACCACAGTACCTATTCACTTCTAATTAGAGCGCGCAAGGTGATGAGAAAGAGAGAGAGAGACAGAGATGGGTATTAATAGTGTCTTTTTAAATTAGCTTTTGGAAAAAGCCAATTCACGCCTGGCTGCAGCCTTGCCTGGGGGAACCACCTTGCCTTACTTTGCCTGGCTGAGCCACTGCATGGAGAATTGTTTCCTCTTTCAGCGAAATAATGAGAACTGGGAACACAAACCTGCGTTTAACCCTCCCCTGACCGAAGAGGAGATCAAACAAATCACTTAATAGAGAGCGGAGTATCGGAGAGAGAGGCAGGTCGGATTCAAAGGGTAGACTGCATTGTGCATCAATAAGTATTACGAAATATGACTGGTGCAAATAAATAAATGTTCATTTATTTAATATGCACTACTCATTAATAAAATTCTTAGAGCACGCAAAAGGAAGAACTGGCCAGCGCCGGATTAACCCCTGTGAAGGCCCCTAGGCAGTAGAGATTGTGCCCCCCCCGCAAATTATCTCCTACTACGACTCAATTTTACTAAACCAATTTTATTACACAAAACTAAACATTACACGTACGTAGTTTGCACTGTTTTTTTTACAAACTGACAGCTGACAGAAGATTTTAAGAGACAGACTGTTATATGAATCTGATGTCTATGGTTTATGTACTTTAAGTTGTTGATGGGTATGTTACATTAATACAGTATTTCCCTATAGAAACTTTAATATTAAAGTTTTCGTTTCTTTGAGTTGATTCATTTTTTCAATCTTTTGATAACAATTTAAGAAAGCTTGATTGTAATTTTCCTTCAAGATCAAATCAATATTAGTTTGATCTGTTGTCGCAAGCCCTCTACGAGGAGTGGGGCCCATAGGCCGGTGCCTATTTGGTAATCCAGCACGTGGATCGTCTGTCAGCTGCTCACCACCAGCCGCCATCCGTGAAGTTCTACCTTCCCAACCCAAATTCCATGACATATTTTTAATTCTAATTTCCAATATTTTAAACGGCAACCCAAAAGTCTTTCCTAGTGGAGAAACAACAACCCTGTACATCACGGACAAGGAAGTTGAATAAGAGCGGGTACACCCCCATTTCATTGCTGTGTGATGTTTTCAGCTCACAAGAATGGAGGCTCAACTTCCCCAGGTTGTTTGGGTATTCTGAAGTTTTGGGCTTGTACAAGCGTGTCAAGTGGAGTGCATATGTGGCAGTGTCTGGCATGTGCCGTCAGACGCTGGGATGCCACTCATGGAGCTAGTCTCTGTAGTTAGTCTAGGGTAAATCCTTCATACACGAGAATAGAAACCACCAAAATTATACATGAACAAAGACTGTAGAAACCAGGAATTAACAACTTTGCACGTGGGCCAAGTGTCTGAAGAAAGTTGACAGAAAGCCCAGTTTGCATACCCAAGGGCTAATTTGAAGATCCGCGCAAATGCCAATTTTGCCATAAATGGGAATTTGCTTCCATATCGTGGTTCATTCTAACTGGCATGCTAACTGTGAAAGTTTCAGATTTTAGCAGTTTTGGAAACGTGTCTTAAGGACCACTCAGTTCCGATCTTTCATGCTCCAATTCCTGATATTGTTTCCATTGCTTTTGAGAATTGATTATGGCGGGTAGCCTGAGGGCACAATAGATATCTTTAGGTAATATCCATTTGAGGCAGTAACCTTCAATTTGTCCAAAAGTAACACAGACTTTTTTTTTATCTATTTACCCCAGAACCATGAGCAACATTTGAGGGAGATGTTAACGATTTACTGAATTCTGTAGCATTAGGTGACCACCCTTGTTTCTCAGCCAGAGATTTTAAGCTCTTGGCTGAACAAAAAGGAGATTCAGAAATGCTATCCTTTTTTCTATTGGTCTCTAAGGCAGTGCACGATGTATCACATCATTTCAGTCATGTATTCCATTAAGAAATTCCTCCTTATCAAATTACCCACCAAAAGAGCTTGGATTTCTGTAAATGATAGGATATATATGTCCAACGTGTAAAATATCTAACATCTCTTGCACCCATTAATGAGTTGGTATGACAAGTGCATGCTGTCTGCTGATGAGTAATCAGGAAAGCCAGGAAAAACAATAGTCTTGAAATTCAGGGGATATTCACAACATACTTGATTAAGGGTCATAATGTATATGCATACCACAGCTAATTGTTTTATATAGTATTTTATCCAAATAAGGCATTAATATATGACATTCAAACTCCATTGGGGAAGGATGCCCCCCATCACAAAAAAACCCTATGTGGGACTTAAATTAGGATTCCATTTTGAAACGTTTCCCACAGTAACATAAAAGATAAATTAGACCACAAATTCTCTTATGAGAGAGTCCACAAATAGGCCAAGCCTGCATCACAAATTAAGCATTGTGTCTATTTATTTGCCCTTTGGGATAGTTGATCCTCAGTTTGAGAGGAAAACATATTGGGGGTCATTCTGACCCTGGCGGTAAATACCGCCAGGGCCGGGGTCGGCGGTAGCACCGCCAACAGGCTGGCGGTGCTCCGCCGGGCATTCTGACCGCGGCGGTACAGCCGCGGCCAGAAGCGGAAAGCCGGCGGTGTACCGCCGACTTTCCGCTGCCCATGGGAATCCGCCATGGCAGCGCAGCTTGCTGCGCCGCCATGGGGATTCTGACACCCCATACCGCCATCCTGTTCCTGGCGGGTCGCCCGCCAGGAACAGGATGGCGGTATGGGGTGTCGTGGGGCCCCTGGGGGCCCCTGCAGTGCCCATGCCAATGGCATGGGCACTGCAGGGGCCCCCGTAAGAGGGCCCCACAAAGAATTTCAGTGTCTGCTTTGCAGACACTGAAATTCGCGACGGGTGCAACTGCACCCGTTGCACCTTCCCACTCCGCCGGCTCCATTCGGAGCCGGCTTCCTCGTGGGAAGGGTGTTTCCCACTGGGCTGGCGGGCAGACTTTTGGCGGTTGCCCGCCAGCCCAGTGGGAAACCCAGAATGACCGCCGCGGTCTTCTGACCGCGGTACGGTCTTCTGGCGGTTCCCGCTTGGCGGGCGGCTCCCGCCGCCCGCCAAGCTTAGAATCAGGCCCATTATTTTAAGTGACAATAAATTACTGAGGGGGCTCAGTCGTTTATAGTATAATTACAGAAATTAGATGCACAAACAGATCAGAATTCCTTCATTAAAATATTCCTGTAGCTGCAAGTATTTAAAGAAAATCATTGGTAATTGCATTTGCCGGTTGATGCAGGACTTGACTACCCCCTCTTTTAACAATTGGTGTGTGAGTTGTAGTTTCAAAATGTATCTGGGGGCTGTTGTGACACATGAATATTAAAACAAAATGTTTGATTACTCCATGAACAGTTCCCATCTGCAACGTTGATATCTTATGCCATCTGCAGATATCCATAAAACGTGACATAGATAGGTCAACTCCTTAAAATGAATATTGCTTGGATGGTGGTTGGGGTATGTGTATAGCAAAGGCATGGGGGTGGTACTTTAAATTAAAAAATCAGCGGGGGTAGTACTTTTAAATAAATTAAAGAACAAGGAACTTCATCAATACCATGGACAAGCTTGATTAGTCAATTCCTCAGAACTGCCCTATGGTCTTACTGTAAATTTGGAAGTTACTACCCTTCCCTCATGAATGACAAAAAAGGAAACCACAGAGCTCACATTGGTTTTTGTAGCTCCATATAGTCGAAGGGATAATAGTGTCTGTGCAATTATAGAAAGATGGCACAACATCATTAAGAGTGCCCAAAAAATAATTTCAACCAAAATCATTATCTTTGTTAGATTTGATTGACTCAGCAGCATCAAGGTAATTATTCCTCTCTCTTAAGAAGAACAAGAGCTTATTTTAGAGCTGGCTCATAACTCTGTTTCCTCAGTCATTCATATTGTCATATAAGCTAAATCCCTAAACAATTCAGTTGACAGCCTAGATGCTGTTGCCGTTTCCTGATCTGTCCTATACTAACAATCTCTGTTTTATCTTATTCTGATGGATATGTCTAACTGAAGATTCCTCACCTTGTGAATATTTCCCAGGCATCAACCTGATCCGTGAACATTCAAGCAGTACTCCTGTGTCTCAGTGGGTGGCATGGTATGACTCAGCGCTGACTTCTTTCCGCTCCAGAAGTGACAAATAGAGCCACATATAAGCCGCACTCATGCGTGCTGTACTTTCCTTTCTTACCACACCTTCAGAAGGTGATCCAGAACTTATCTTTTGTCTCCACGACCTAGTTCCCATCAAAAATCTACCAGTGCACAAAGTAAAATGTCACCCACTAAAACAACAGGGGCTGGGACAATGTTGGGACTTTCTCAGATATCTGTGATGTGTGTGTTTGGTATAACAAGAAAAAACCCACCTTCAATATTGGGTTCCTGCCAAAGGGAATCCCTAACTATTGAAAAGAAAAAATGTTGCAAGCCATCAAACTACAAAATACATTTGAATGTCTATAATACCAAAAACATTTATTATTCAACAATATATATAAGCGTAAGATTAACACTTGCAAAAAACAAAAATAGTCCTATACCCCCTTTGAAAAAGATCAAAATCTAAAAAGCTACACAATCACACCAGCTCAATCATACAAAATAAAATACAAAGAAGGACAAAGCATATACATAAATAGCACTTAAGAGAACAAACATGAAGAACTTTCCCAATAGGACCTACTCGTCTCAGTATACTAATTCAACATGATTATAACTTTACAATACGCAGAACTTCAATATCCACAGATTGCATTGTTACAGGGAATCCTCTATTCTTGTTGTGGTATGTATTAATTAATAGAGATGTCTTGTCTGTTGATGGCAATACCTTCCATAAGTCAAAGTCAACACCAGATATGTTGAAAGGTAAAGATAAGTCCAGTGCAATGTCTTTGTCCTAAGCAATAATGCAGACGTATGTTTCGTTGACAAGTGGCCACAAAGGGTCACTCACGTTCTTCAGGGCACACAACATTGATATACATAAAGCCATCCCAGGTAAGGCTATAATGATCATGAAATATATGTTCTTCTAAGATGGGAGCTCATAGAGCTCCACACATCCTCTGCCGTTGATAGATTCCTTCCTCAAACATCGCACAGTAACCGAGATCCCTGGCGGGTCTCAACACCCAGTTGCGGCAGTCACGATGACTGTCTCGCACCCGTTCTCTCCGTCTTTTCTGAGAAAATATGCACCTGTAGAAAGCGAAATAATGCCGCTTAGGAACTAGCGATAGAGAGGTGTGTGTATTTGGTGCATGGGGTTGGAGCACAACTCCACAGCCTCTCATGACAGTGCTCAAATGAATCAGAATGCTAATCGGGACCATGAGACCAAACTTTACATTGCCAAGCATAAGAAGGCTTCATAACATGACTAGTTGAAGTTGAAAGGAAGGTCCCATTCTCTCTCCTTTGGCAGATCTTTATTGTAGTTAAAGTCTTTGGCTTCGTCCAGGAAAAAACATAAGAAGTCAGAGCGGTAATTGGCTCCTTCCGGACACTCAGACTCCAGAGAGGATGCTAGGTTGTCAGTATGTCTCCCGCCTTGCTCCCAATATCCATCGAAGCAGATTCAGAGTCTAGTCCCAGCACACCCCAAGTTACTGGATCCATTAGTGACATTGCAGCAAGTAGAGGCCTTCAGAGTGGTCATGCTGCTTACTCTGGACACTTTACTGGATCCCTCTGGCCTGTCTGTGGGCCCCAAGCATCGCAGAGTCCTCAGTCAGACTTTGCTGCCAGATCCACCCTTGGTGCCGTTTATGTCCCTTGAGCCTGTATCGGGTTCAGCACAGACTTCAGTGCTGACTTCAATTCCCGCACATTGCCCAGCACTGGTTGCCTTTGCAAAACGAATGCTGACTCCATACATGATGGAGGAGGATCTGCATCCCATTCTGCTATCCAACTCTGTGTAGAGTCTACCATAAAATTGACTGGAATGCAGCCTACAGACAATCCCTCTGATTCTGTCACTTTGCCCATATCATGCGGAAGGGGGGAAGCTTTACAAAATCTTTTCAGCACTGACTCAAATGATGACAATTATGTTGAAAGGGATGATTATATCCCCTAATAATATGATAAGGAAAGGTATGAAGAACACCCTAGATGCCAGTTTCTGCATCTTCTCTGCATACTGGCCATGTGTCCCCTCCCTCGCCCTCCTTCACATTACATAGGAAAAAGCCTCCTTTGCAGTTGTTATGCTCAGGACAGCAGACGTTTTAGAGCTACAGCTCCGGACCATGAAGGTGAAAACTAATGTCTTCACTGAATACTTCAGCTAGGTCTGACCCAAACAAAGCCTCTGCTGCCATATAATAGGCCTTGATGGATGCCTGAATGGGCATTTGGGCAAAACCATATTCAGTCCCACCTGGTGATAGGCAGATTGCTCATCGCAGTCGCCCTGCCCGAGGCAACCTAGCCTTTCTTACACAATATCTGACTCTAGAGAGTTTGATGATACAGGAGGACACCAGTAGTCAATCTCATCGCCTTCCCTTCCATTCCTCCTGATTGTGAGTCAAAGAGAATAGAGACTTAAGGCACGCTGATTTTCTCTTCTACGAGCCTTAATGTAATGTCAGTGAGCAGCAGGTGTCTTCTCTACCACTACTCCCATGCTCTTTGGCACATTGTGGCACAAGTTTTACCAGTTGGTATTTTTACCAACCTTCGGGCATCCCTTATTCAAGCTATTCATGGTGTTCACTATGCAGCAAAATTCATCATATGTTCTGGCTTGGACATAACTGACTGATAAGGTCGAGCAATAGGCACCAGTGTGCCACTTAGGTTCCATGCCTGGATGAGGTCTAGGGGCTTCCAAAGCATTTCTGATGAACATGTCATTTGACAGCTCTCTCCTCTGGCCAAAAAGTGTTTCAGCCATGGAACAATTTTAGGAGAATACGACCACTGCACGTTCTTTGGGTTTTTCTGCCCTCACTAGACAACTTTCTTCAACAATGATGCCTTCTCTGTGGCTGTGGTTGGGGTTTTCACTTTCACTAATGACAGATTCCTATACTAGCACAGCAACATTTTTAGCCCTTTCATAGCCAAGGCTTTGGCTTCCTAACACAATGCCTAGGACAGCAGGAACAACATACAGGCCAGCCCCCTTCCCAACCAGCATCCTCAACTGCAAAACTACTTTAGTGTGTGTTTGCCAGCACACCGCTACACTATCAGAGGTAAGACCTGATAATTCCTTCAAGGGTGGCAGACCATCACTTTAGACAAGTCGGACCTGCAAACTGTACATCGGGGCTATGCCCTCACATTTCTTTCTACCCCCTGCACCTTCCACCTCCATGAGGATGGCTCATGTAGGACTATCTCTCTGTCTTTCAGCAGGAAGTACATTCCTTTTGGCCAAAGGGGCCACAGAGTGAGTTCTGGCCTTGGTAGTAGGAACTTGGTGTTACTCCCGCTATTTCCTGGTGCTGAAGGTGGACAGAAGCCTCATACTATTTTAGATAATTCAATCGCTTAAAACATATCAGGAGAGGACAAACTTAATATGCTTACTCTAGCTTAGGCCCTGTCTGCCGTAGACCCAAAGGGCAGAAAGGTGGCTTTGGAACTGTGGTATGCTCATTTTCATATTGCCGTTCTGCCAGTTCTCAGGCTATAACCACTTTTTACAGTGGGCCAGGCAGTTGTCAACCACTAGACATACCAGCTGGCATATCAGGGGTCTGCAGTGGGACTTCAAATTCCAGTGGCACAACATAAGCAGCATCTGTCTGATTGTATCCAGATTTTGGAGGAGTCTGCAAAAGACTTGCAGTGGTGGCTACTGGATCGCAGTTGGGTCAGTGGAAGACCCCATTGTTTACACCAGCTGGAGTTGATGGTGGTCACCTTTCCATCACTACTGGGTTGGGTAGGCCACCTGGGAGAGATCGAGATTGGAGGTCTCTGTTTTCTGGAGGAGAGTCAACTCCACATCAATTTATTGGAGAGGCATTCACTGGATGTTGAAGGCCACGCCCACCTTCAGAGGAAGGCTCATAGCCTCATGCAGGTAATCGTGGACAACAGCACCACCATTTTGTACTGCAACAAGAAGGATGGGGTATGCAGTGCTGTGTAGTAGGCTCAGCACCTGCGGAAGTGGCTGGACCTCCAGTAAATTTCTTTGGTAGTAAACCACCTGTTGGGATCTCTAAATGGCAGGGCAGATGAACTAAGCCACAGATGATTAGTGAATCACAAATGGCAGTCCACCCGGGGATGGCACAGGGTGCCTTCCGTCAATAGGAAAAACCCTTGCTAGACATACTGGCCACCACTGAGAATGTGCAATGTCAGCACTTCTATATGTTGGAATTGCCAAGGCACCTCATTCTCTCTGATATGCCGTCCATCTAGAATGAAGTTCTGGATTTCTGTATGCCTTATAGCCACTGTCTTTCCTGCCTTGAGTTCTGGAGAAGATCAGGACTAATACAGTCCAAGTCATCCTAGTGGTATCGGTCTGGGACAAGAGAGCATAGTGCCTGGTATTCCTGGGCATGAGCATCTGTCCTCCGATAAAGTTGCCACATCATTAGGATCTTCTGTTACAGCTGAAAGGCAGGCTGCTACACTCTGGCCTTCACAATTTGCATCTCCTTCACTGGAGATTGAGCAGCGCCATTCGACCACTTTCGATCTTCCTCCTAAGAGTGTGGATGTCATTTTGGTGCAAAGTATCCCTCCACGAAATGGTTGTATACCAGTCATGGGGACACATTTGTAGCTTGGTGCAGGACCTGACAAATTGACCCCCTACAAGCCAAGTTGTCTAAAGTTTTGTCTTGGCCTTGATCCAGCAAGGACTTGTTATGGGCACTTTTAAGGGCTATATGTGTGTGTTCCTTTGACTTTTTTCCAGTTACCAGACCAGCCTTCTTTATTTAAATCACCTGTTATGATACGTTTGAAAGTTTTACAATGTTTACTTCCACCTAAACTCGTTGTGATGCTACAGTGGGACTTAAACTTAGTTCTCACTCTATGGCTGTGCACCCCTTTTGAGCCTCTGCACAGTTGTCAATGAAGACTTCTGACAATGAAAACCGTCTTTCTCATCACCATAATATTAGCTAGGTGTGTTATCAAGATGCAGCTCCTTCATTACATGACAATCTTTCCAGATAAGTTAGTTTTGAGGACCCTAGCTTCCTTTCTATTGAAAGTTGTCACTACATTTCGTGTCAGGCAAGCTATTACCCTAATGGCATTCTTTGCCCCATCTCAATCCTCTAATGAGGGAGAAAGGCTTAATTGGTTGGGCTGTAAGAGGGCATTAAAGTCCTGATTTAGAAGTCGGCAGAAAGAGTACTCCATCACTACAGCGACGGAGTACCCTTTATGCTAACCTGAAGGTCTGCCTGCCTCATACAGAGTCAGGCAGACCCTCAGTGTGTAGATGGTGGAGACTACTCCATCTCCACCCCTTAGATACAATTCCCACAGCCTGATGGAGTACGGGCCATCAGAGGTTTGGCCATATGTCCACCTGCCACATTTAGAGAGTTTTCTCTTCCCGTCACCACCTTAAAAAATGTGGCAGTTGGCAGTAAGTGGCAGTGAAAACTTTTAAATGACTTCCATGCCAAAGGAGAATGCTCCCATGGTGAGTGTTCAATGTTTCTGTTCCCGCTTTGGAATAATCTTTTTGAAAGTACAAAAAAAGTTGCAAGTTTCATGTATGACTCCATCATGTTGATGAAGCCACTCGGTCAAACTTACAATTCATTGACAGCGATTCCTGGAAGTGCAAGAAATTTTCACAGGGGCAGCTATCTTTAAATATGGCGGGTGCACTACCTTTGCCATGGAGGAAATGAAGTACACCTCCACAGCAACGATAATTACTCCGTCTGTGTAGAATTAAATAAGCCTCTAAATTTTTATATTATTCACACCAAAGAACACTGGTTGAATGATCAGCTCTTTGTGGGGTTCTCAGGGGCAAAGAAAGCTAAAGAAGTGTAAAAGTGGGCCATCTCCCAATGGATTGTTATCTGCATAAAGATCTGCTACACACTGGTGAGAAAGAAGCCTCCAGAAGGCTTGTGGGCGCATTGCATCAGAACTGAGGCTGCTACCACTGTGCTGGCATGTGGAGTACCTGTACTGAGCATATGTCAGGTGGCTAGGTGGGACTCGGTACACACTTCACAAAGCACCATTTCCTTGACAACCAAGTCATTCAAAAGGAGCATTTTCCTTGCTTGTTCCTGCAAGACTTTTTGATCTCAGTCAGTTCACAAACCTACCACCTTTTGCCTAAAAATGGCCTCTGTGGATTGTAAACATTTTATTTTCATAATCTCCAAATGGCAGTTCCAAATACCTGTATTAGAAAAATGAAGACCCAAGTACGTAAAGCCATTCACCTCTGAAAGTTCCCTGGCCCACAGACCATTACATAGGGGTTATCTAAGTTTAGACACATGTCCCTTTCCTCCATAAATGTTAAAAAATACTCAATCAGTCGCTAGAGGCCATTGGTGTTCCGCAATAGTAAAACCGTGTCATCCACGTACAGGAGGACTGGGATTTGGCAATTACCTATTTTTGAGGCATCCGCAGGGAGTGGTTATAAGTAAGAATCCACCCCATTAATATATAATGAGAACAAAAGTGGTGCGAGGACGCACCCCTGGAGAATGCCTTTCATTATGCTAAATCCTGGGGTGCACTCGCAGTTTACCCCATAACATACAGAGGTGGTCAGATAACTATATAGAGGATTCCCTGTAACAATGCAATCTGTGGATATTGAAGTTCTGCGTATTGTAAAGTTATAATCATGTTGAATTAGTATACTGAGACGAGTTGGTCCTATTGGGAAAGTTCTTCATGTTTGTTCCCTTAAGTGCTATTTATGTATATGCTTTGTCCTCCTTTGTGCTAAAAAGGAAAGTATGTCTGAAAGAGCACCCGAGTCTGTCAAAACTTTCCATAGCTTGGTTTGGTTAACAAGTTCAAAGTGCTACTAAGATCAGCAAAATACAGAAATAAATAGCCCTTTTTTGCTATGGTATATTTACTCACAATAAGATGGAGGCTAATACACTGTTCCAAGGTGCCAACTTCAGGCCTACAGCCAAATTGTGTATCAGTAAGCATCTGAATATCCATTTGCCCAGGTCTCCAATCTTTCTAAGAGTATTAAACCAAACAGCTTAACTGAAGAATCTAGAAGGGAGATACGGCTATAACATGTGGCATCTCTCCTGCTCCCCTTTTTGAAAATCGGGACACATATACTTTCTGCCCACGTATCTGGTATATATCCTTTTGACACCTTCAGTACTGTTCTTTCCAATGAATACTCTTATCTATCCTCAGATTCTTCATCAACACTTCCACCTACCTTTTCAGTGAACGGGGATCTTTTTCAATCTGAAAATGGTCCTAATTTAGAGTTCTGCACACTGGTGGTGCAGGGTTGCTGATAGGCTGTGTCTCAGAGGGCATGGACAGCCTAAGAAAGCAACAGACTTCATAGCACTTGCTTGGCACTTAAATGCTGCTCTGCTTGTCACTACCAAAGCGGAATGATGTTGGCGCAAAGCCACATGATACCACCTGTTAGTGCATAGGAATAATGCTTTAAAGTTTCCGGATCAAGTGGAGTATTGACAATATGAAGTGTTATGAAAAGTAAGTAACTTGTTAAATTATTTTATACCCTGAGGAAGACCAAAATTCAGAAGTAACTGTCTTTACAGCAGGAATAGTTTGAAGAGAGCTAGAGGTCATAATCAATAAACCAGAAATCATAAGCTAAGACTTTGGGCTCTGCATTAGATAGTGTTTTTTGGGAATATGAGTGTTTTGCTATAGTGTTGTCCTGCAGCAGGCCACTCCCACAGCCCTAGCTAGAGCTGACCATTGTGATGAATACATTACTACCGGGGTGGGGATCATCTGAGGGAAGTGGAGATCGAAGGCCTCTGGTCTCCACTGGTTGACCCAGTCCATACCAACCTAAGCCCGGATTTAAGAGGGCCTAGCGCTTTCTTATGCCACATTAGCATCATTTTTTTAATCTACTGTGACCCAACGAGGTGAAAATCGCAGCACCGGATTTACTAAGTGGCGCAATGCCTGCATTGCGTCACTTTGTAACCCCTTGCACCACATTATGCCTGCGCCAGGCATAATGTATGCAAGGGGGCAATCCCCCATTAGGGGGGCCGAAAATATGGCGTAAAGAAATCTAAAATATGCCTCTGTGCCATTTTTTGCAGCATTTTTAATGCCTGCAGGCACTAAAAAGAGGCACACCATTATTCAATGGCTTTCAATGTTCTTTGCAGGATTAGAGTCAACATTGTTGACGCTAACCCTGCAAGAATGCCAAACTAGCATCAAAGGTTTTGATGCTAGTTCCCTAACTACCGCCTTGGTGCGCCGTATCTTGAATACAGTGTACACATGGTGGCGTTAGGGGGCACTAAGGGGTGCAATTAAAGTAGTGTTGCATTGAATGAAGCACCACTTTTCTTAAATCTGCCCCCTACTGTAGCTAAGTGTCATCTGTTTCGTCCTGAAGTCTTTCCTGCCACCATTCAGATTCTCACAGACAACCCTACAGCCATTTAGTACTGCAACAAACAGGTCTGAATTGGAGCATGAGCCTTTTACCACGTGGCTCTCCACCTCTGGAGGTGGCTAGAGCACTAAACCATCTTCCTGGTTGCCAACCACCTGGCAGAGTCCCTGAATGCCAGAGTGGGTGGATCAAGAAAACGTCTCCTGGCAGATCATGAGTGAAGTCTACATTCAGAGGTGGCTAGGGGTGTATTGGACCAATGGGGAGAGCCTTGGCTAGATCTTTTTACCACGGCCGAGAATGTGCTGTACTAACAATTTTGCATGTTGGAATTTTCGCAAGAGCACGCATTAAGAAATACATTTTGGCTGGAATGAAACAAGGGACTCCTGCACCACTTCCAACCACTGCCTCATCTGTCTTGAGTTCTGAGAACCAAGAACAAGTAGGTCCAAGCCAAATCAAATCAAATCAATCTTTATTTGGATGCAAAACCATTAAAGTAACATACAGAAAAACAAGTGTTTCTTCAACAAAACATATAAAATCGTATTCATTGAAATTATTCAGAAGATTCGCACTATAATACATTACAAAAATATGCATGAAAATATACATGTTATCCATTTATATGACCTGACTTCATTACTTTAAGCTGACTAAATAACATCATGTTACTCAACCTCATAGAGTAAATCCTCCAAATGTGTATATGTTTTCCTACGTTGTATTGCATAGGTAATATATCTAATTACTGTAAAGCAATTTTCCACAGTACTCAATTTAAATAATAATTAAAAGCCTCTTTAAAACAAAACAAACTTTGGGCAATAAATAATGGTTTTAAAAAACGTTTGATAATATCATAATAAAATGTACAAAACAAAATAAAGTGCTGTGTTAATTGTGAAGATTGGCCATCACGTGGGCATTTTGGTAGATTCATTGAACATTCACTCATTCATGGGAATGCTACTATAAAATGTAGAGTCCTTAATCAAAGCCTAGTAAGGTTAAACCTGTCCTGCACGTTGGTTACAGTTAATAAATAGCTTTGAACACCATTATCCAGGTGACCACTAATATAACACCCAACAGGTGAGATGGTGCTCTCACTAACTTCCCTTTCAGCCTCTATTGGGCTCATCAATATCTTCTTTATTTCCTTGTTACTATAATATAAAATAACGGGTGGTTCATTTAGGGTAAGCGTCACATCTAGACTCTTTAGCAGATTACTCACATGCGCAAACCACAGGATTTTATCGCTAAGATCTAAGGCCAAACAATCAAGAATAATTTCTTCAGTGAACCTGGTCCCAATTTTGAACCATATTCCGTGCCATGTTAGTAATGCCCTAGTATAAATAGAATCTTCTAAAAAAGGGGATGCTAGCTCTTTATGTACAATATACGATGAGGTAGAACAGGGTACTGCCAGTAGTCTACATAAAAATGTATTCTCCATTGATTGTAACAGCTTAATGTCTGATGAAGCCCATAGGGCCGAACCATAAATAATGCTACTGATACATTTGCTTTTATAAAGTGGTTGTAATTCATTTATAGGGTTTCTGACAATTTTTTTTGCAAACCTAAAAATGGCCTTTGTGGATCGTAAACATTTCATTTTCATAATCTCAAAATGGCGGTTCAAAATACCTGAATTAGAAAAATGAAGACCCAAGTATGTGAAGACATTCACCTCTGGAAGTTTGTGTCCTTTGACCATATGGGTTCTCTTCTTGACCTTCCCAGGCCTACAGACCATTACATAGGTTTTATCTTAAGTTTAGACATGTCCCCTTCCTCCATAAATGTTTAAAACACCCTTAATCAATCGTTGGAGGCCATTGGCAGGTCCGCAACAGTAAAACCGTGTCATCCACATACAGGAGGATGGGGACTGGGTGATTTCCAATTTTTGGGGTATCAGTAGGCAGTTGTTGTAAGTAAGAATCCACTCCATTAATACATAATGAAACAAAAGTGGTGCACCCCTGGAAACTGCATTACATTATTCTAAATCCTGGAGTGCACTCGCCGTTTACCCCATAACATATCTGGGCGATCAGATGGCTAGATAGCTGTGCAAAAAGGAAGCTATAGCTGAAGGAGCACCAAGCCTGTCAAAAATGTCCATAGCTTGGTGTGGTTAACAAGGTCAAAGGCGCTACTAAGATGGGCAAAATACAGAAATAAGTAACCCTTTTCTGCTATGGTGTATTTACTCACAATAATCTGGAGGTTAATACACTGTTCCAAGGTGCCAACTTCAGGCCTGAAGCCAAATTGTGAATCAGTAAGCACTTGATTATCCATTGCTCAGGTCTCCAATCTTTCAAAGAGTATTAAACCTAACAGCTTAACTGAAGAATCAAGAAGGGCGATAGGGCTATAACATTTGGTATCTTCCCTGCTCACCATTTTGAAAATGGGGGCAATGATACTCTCTGCCCACCTAACTTGTATATATCCTTTTGATGCCACTATGCATGCTTGATTTAAAACTGGATCCCACAGTACAAATTGTGACTTCAAAGTGTCCACAGGGACCCCGTCAAGACTGGGTGCCCTCCTTTTCACTTATTTCTCTAAGGCAACTCAAACTTCTTCCAAAGTGAAGGGTTTCAGGAAAGGGGGACTAACCTCAATTATAGCTGTGTACAGGGAGACCATATTGTCTGGGTTGAATATCCTACCATAGTTGGTGAGCCAGTTGGCTTACAGTACATGTGTTACAATCTCGGGGGCATTTATATCTTTAGGAAATGGCTGATTTCCAGTTTTCCAGAATAACAAATAGTTCCTTAGTGTAGCTGCTCGCTCCAAATATTCTCAAGCATTTCCCCTCCATTGGGATTTCTTTTTTCAATGCATATTTATAAATGAAATGTTCATTTTTAACTTCTTGGTGTTTCTAGGCCATACTTGTAAAGCTTTTTTGAGCTCTTGACTTGCTCGTGAACAATTAGATCAAACCACCCTGACTTGTTAGCATTTTTGGTTTTGAACTTCATTTTGAGGCTCCCTGATATAACAGTTGTAAGCTTATGGAAAGCAGAAGGAATTTTACATGGACATTGATTCCATTCTGAGCATACTATATTTCCTCTTTATTTTCTTTAATGATTTTCTCCAACAAGTCTGCTTCGTTTACTCCCAGCCCACCTTAAACTAATTACATTGGAACCATTGGTTTCCAAATTTGTCACTAACTGCTCCCCTTCTTTACATGGGATTCCAATGTTAAGGGCTAATAAAGGTTGGTGGTCACTAAAAACAGTGGGGACAGACCGTAAAGAGCTGAACATTGATAGGCGGTGCTTAGAAGTTAATATATGGTCAATAATTGATGAATGCCCCCTGATAAGTTGGTATCATAACATTGCCAAAATCACTATTCTGTTCTATCAGTTCCAAGTCGTGCTTAGGGATCATTTTGTTCAGTAAATCCCCATATATACCATGCAAAAAACGAGATTGTCCATTTCCCGAATCATCCATGTATACACAGACCTTCCCAGTGTTCATTTGACATGCAGCAATATTAGAGTTCCCAGCCCATATCAAAATGTCGGGGTCTGTAATACCTCCCTTAAACACTTCTAAGTCTCTCTGAAGGGCACAAACCACCATATTTTGTGAATGGTCAATCCTATTATTATCATAATTAATCCATACTACTTCCCAGATCCTTTAACTGGAAAAATAGGAACTGAAAATATGAAGAGTTGGTGAATGACTTTATCATTATAAGCTGGATTAAAGTTAAAATCAAAACTGCTAGGCTCCTTTTTCCTCCTACTGGGGGATGGTAAAGCTGGGGTAAGAACTGAGGAATATCTTTCAATACAAAAGGCCCCTTTATGCCATGCCTTTTGGAGACAGATTATTTGTGAGGTTTTTAAAAAGGAGTGTCATTCAGTATTTGCTATCTTTATTAATCCTGGCTAGGTTCCATGGCATTAGTGTAAATTGCTTTCCCTGTGGGGCAGTACAATGTTCAACCATTTGATTTATTGAAGACTTATCGCCAGGGAGAGCTGAGGCATTATCGGTGGCTACCAGATTGTCTACCTGTGGGATTACTACATAAATGGTAGACACCATCCCTTCATCTGTAGACCCTGGTTGTCGGTCTGAATCCTCCCAGTCACTAAGAGGAGCAAATCGATTAGTACATTTCCATATATCAGACCTTAATTAGTAGTTAGTTGACTAGCTTCGCCACCACACAGATATACATTGGTTCTGTTAATAGGCTTGTAGAAAAAACCCAGGGGTACAGCAATGATTTCTTCCCTCATTGTTGAGTTGCTCTGCTGTCTTTTATGAAGGTCGATAAAATTTAAACAGTGATGGATGTCGAAAATTTACCACTGTGCAATCATTCTCTCCTTGTTTCCTAGTATAGCCTACCCATTGCACGCGTCTTACATAATAATGTCCTGTACATTTATTGTTTGAAGGCCAATGTACCTCCTTATTACATAGATCTGTCCATGACTCCGATGTTCTTGGTCTTAATTTTGGGGAATTCTTCAAAGTAATTAAGTAGGGCGTTGCATCTGGGGGCAAATGTAGATAGTCGTTAGTAGCTATTGATCTGTTTATATTTTTAGGGAATATGCTTCTGCTCAGGGCCTGATTCCCTGTTTCTAGTGGGTGGTTTGCTAAGTGAGGCATCCCTCTGTTTTACCTTACTATTTTCCTGTTCAGTACTCAGTGCATCCCTGTTTTTTAAAGCCTATATTCTCAGCTAGAGACGGAGGGGTGGAAGCAATATGTGTATGATTCTCATTTGCAACTGTACAGCTCACAACAGTTAAATTGTATTTGTCCAGGAAAACTTTGACTGACTACTGGATCAGGGTCACACACTCTTTTATTTCCTTGGTTTCAGTCAATAGTTTTAATTCTATGTTGCCAAGTTTATTATGTTTCATTTTTTACAAAAGCTCCAACCCTCTAGGGAGAGGGGGAATCATAAGCACTTAATAAATCCTGCAATGTTATGTAATTTCCTTCTAGTGCTGGCTTCGCTTTTCTTGAGTGAATCGCTTTAGGTGAATAGTTGTAATCGTTTTTGCTATCTGCCTACTTCTTTTCTTTTTGGAAGGAGGTGGAATTAAATTGTCACCATTAGCAGATAGTTCCGTTATCACCAAAGGATCTCTAAAAATGGATGGCAAAATCATGGTTTTAGGTTTCGCACCAAGTGATACTATATTATTCTCAATTGGCAACACTGATTCACTAATCGAGATAATAGACTCAAGTGTAGCTCATATAATTACATTCTACAAAGCACTTTTAATGGCCACAAGTCTCGCTTCCCAACTAACAATCTCCTCCTTCATCCCGCCAATGGCGTCCGTGAGGTAATTAGTAATCGCATTGGCCGTGTTGGCAAGCTTTACTTTATCAATACAATTTTGTATCTGCTTTCATTTCCCCGTGGTAGAATATCAATACTTGACACTATTATTCACACCATAAAGGAGCTGGATCCAGCAGCCATGAGGTGGGGCCTGGACCGGCCTCGGTCAGCTGCGGACGGGCAGCGCAGAGCTTAGATGTGTTTGAGATAGGGAACAGCTGTTAGGGAGCAGGGGTTGTGGGAGGTGGAGTCCCCAGCGGCCGCTCAATGCAAAGGCATACCCCCTGCAGTTCTTGAAACAGTCCCAGCAATAGCAAAGTAGGCTCCTCAACAGCCTTGAAGGAAAGAAAACAGGGGCCAACACTGTCTGCTCAGGTCCCGCTAGGCAGCAAATTCCAGGCTTCACTCGACTCATCCTCATTGCCCCAGAGTTGTCCAGGAGATTGTTGTACCTGAAGCTCCTCACCATGAGCATCTGCCCTCTGATCAGAATACCACTTTGTATGGAACTCCATGGAATGCAAGCATGTAGATTGAGTGACAGCAGTTCATTGGACTTAGTTTGTCATCTGACATGGTGGATGTCATCTCCAGTGCCACATGCCTTTCCACAAAATCCATGATGGTGCTGGGATCCGTTCAGAAACTGGAGTGGTGTCTGGGACACTGACTCTTCACAAGCAAAGCTGTCAGACTTTCTTTTTCAGTTTTGTCTCTAGCCCAGCAAGGCCTCACAGTGGGCACTGTCAAAGATTATTTGTCTGTCCCTTTGGCCTTTATACATCTATGGGACAAACGGTCTTTGTTTAAATCACCTATTATGATGAGGTTTGTTAATGTTTTTACACACAAGCTCCTTGAGTAGTATTGACATTGCTCATGTCTATGTCCTTTGAGCCTACGCATAATTGCTCACTGAGGCTCATGTCTCTGAAAATGGTCTTACTCATTGTGGTTATGTCAGCTCATTGCATGAGTGAACTATAGGTACTTTCAGGGTAATCACCCTATATTGTCTTCTTTCCAGACAAATTTGTGCTGGCCAATCTGGTGGCGTTCTTTCCAAAATCTGTTACTCCATTGAGTTGACAATTAGCTTATTGTTAGGTGGTCTGAGTAAAGAAAGGGATGTCTGTGCAGAAGAGGACTTCATGGAGATGAATAGTCATCTGCATCATAATTTGATTAACACTGGCTGCAAAGCAACCCATAGAAGGGCTAAGAGCCCAGTCCACCATGGCCAAAGCCGCTTGCCAGTGCAATGGTGCAAGGGATACCTGTTTGTGATATCTGCCCATCTGCAGTGTGGGTTTTGAGGCATACGTTCATGAAGCATTACTGCTTTGACAGCAAGGTCTGGTGGTAAAAACACTTTGCTTGCTTACTTCTGCATGACTTATTTGTTTGTGCTCACTGGAAATAGCCTTCTTATTTGGGAGGTACTGCTTGGGATCTATACGAAAATGTGGAACATGTAGTTAGAAGTAGCTATCAGAAGTACAAGTTACTTACCTTCAGTAATTCTTCTTCTCGTGGATACTATATCTAACTGCAGATTCCTTACTGCCCTCCCACCTCCCTGTTCTGTGGACTGGCCTTTTTTAATATCCAAAAAGGTTTGAAGTTAGTAATCAGCACACTGTTACCAACCTCCGAGTCTGAGGGCATAGAAAGGGAAAGGATATGAAACTGACGTTAGCTCACAGGGGTGGCACTTATATGTAACTCTGTTCCCTCACGAGGCAGTGTAGAATTCAATATAGAGCTGCACAGTACCTCCTTTTGGTGTATAGGAGCGCTGCTACAAAACTCCCTGGATCCAGTCTGGCACCTGAGAGATAGTCTAAGGAGAGGAATCTGCGCTTAGATAGATTACCAAACAAAAAGCCCTTTACTGAAGGTTAGTAACTTGGGGTTCTGATCCAAATCGTTTTTTTACGGAGAGCGTGTGACAGGTTATTCTGCATGGATTTGAGGCAACATTGGTGTAATCAGTGTACAGAATTCGGAATGAACTTTCGTTTCTCTCACACTTAATAACATCTATATGAATACTTTTAATGACCAGAGCATTGCACAGTTGATAGAGCTGATAGTTTTTCACATTTATGGAGATTAAGTTAATCAAGACCTTTAACTTTTACATTCATGTGATAACAAAACTAAGACTACTCCTATCAAAGGAAAAAACAGCTCCCTAGGTGCATGCTGGATGGGGATCACAGCTTGACTATTGTGGCACTCTTTATTGGCACCTTACAAAAGATTTCTAGCTGCCTGAAAGAATACAATATTTTGCCATGTTTCGTGGCAGAGACCCACTCAGTTGTAACATATCAATCCATACCACTGGAGGCAACATTGGCACCAAAGATCTGAATGAGCCAAATTCTGGTTTCTCTGAGCTTCAGAATCGTTCCAGTGGTGGCTTTGTCCATTTGAAGTTAAGGTTGGTTGCTAATATTCCTACTTTTTCATTTTTTTAAATGGTTTGAGATAGGCTTTCACAGATAACCGGGGCTCTGTGTGGAAGAGCCTTCTGGCTACCCTCATGAAAGCAGATAATCTCAATCAACTTTAGAAAAGGCTCAAAACGTACTTTAGATGAACCTTTGATATTGACTGTTTGCAAATTTGAGGAATTCATAAAATTATGTGCACAGGGAGAGAAAGCAGAGGAAGACCGCAAAGGGTCTGCCTCTGAGAGCTTTAAATTCTGTACTCTGGAGAAAGAAAAAAATATATACTCTTACTTAACACCAAAACCCTGAAATGTTTCTTGTTCCCATCTACTTAATTTACATTTTCTTATAATAGATGGCAAAGGCACTGTCCATCACCAAAGGTGATGCAGATGGCACAACATTTTGATTTGGGTTTTACTTTACAAATCTTGTTTGTTCTGGAAAGTTGCCTAAAAGTATTGCAAAGTAGCACTTCGTATGACTTTGTGTTACTTTGCACCAGGGGTGCCTCCCATGCTACCACCCGTTGCTTTTGACAGAAAGTCCTTGCTAATAACATTTATAGACAGAGCTTTGTGCCAAAAGAACACCTCCTTGAGGAAGTCAAAGTATAGGAGAAAGTTTCTTTTTTTGTCCAAGATGTTCATGTGTACGTCACGGTACAGCACAAATATAAAGTGGGAAAAGTTTTAAAGTTGGGTTGATCACAGTGTTTTGTAGTGAAACACTGTCTAGTTGAAAACCTATGATAGGCTCCCACACACTTTTGCACTAAAGTGCAGGGGTATCTGTGGTACACAAGGCATCAGAAATGTGCACTCGCACTTGGGAAAAGAGCTGCACTCATATCTTAGTAGATATGACGCTGTCTTCATGTCTCTGCCTTTCAAGCAATGCAGTACAGCAACTTTGCTTGCCATGCTGTGTTATGTGAAATAAGAGTAAATATGCACAAAACCTCTTCATAGATTCAGAAAGTAGTTGTGTAACTTTTCGGGCGTTCAAGGGCAGACATGGGGCACTACACTCAAATTGTAACAATGAGAGCCATTTACCACTGGCGTCTTGGGTCTTTATTGAATGTAGAATACATGCGCCAGATTCAAGCATTTTTAGGTGAGAGAGAAAGTACTTTAATTCGAGACACGCACCACAGTATAACATACGTAAGAGGTCAAGGGTCAACAAATGGCTAAACAGCAAACACTGGAATTGGTATATGTGTCCTCACCATCTGAACTGTACAAAAGCCTGACCCTCCGTAGTTGTGGGGACTGTGAAAATGCATCCCTGACATCTAATTGCAGCATCCAATTCCTTTCTTGCAGCAAATGTGTTAGTAGTTTTATGCCCTCCATCATTATCCCACACCTTCCATTTTTTTCAGTATTAAATGGCAGGTGTTGGTATTGCTTTTATGTCTGCTGTACAGTTGTAAGTGTAATATGATGAATTATTATGGCTTTAAAACAATACTACAAGCTTTAAGTAATCTTTGAATGTCTTTCAGAGTGTGGTTTTAGGAGACTGTTTTAATCTGTTTGTGTGATTTAAATTGTGCTTAAAAACTGTCTGCCCCCCCTGTATTTTTGACTTAAAAAAGCCCGATTTTAGAGTGTGCGCCCAGCACTATTGCAGTGTTTGTCTGTTAAACAATCTCCCCCTTACCTGGAAAGTAGACTCTGCTAGCTTGGAAGTGTGGATTCAGCCTGTTTGTATCCAAGGAGATACTGAATAGAGCAGCAGTTGCCTTCCCCCTGCCCACAGGGACTGGACTTAGCTGATTGGCTCCCTGAGTCTCTGCTGCACCTCAGACCTGCCCCCCCACCTGCTCTGACTCCTTAAGTTTGTGGAGGGAAGGCCAAAGACAGGCACCTCCATTTTGTGTTCCTCTGTGCATCTCCCCTGTGTCCTGATACAGCCCAGTGTTCAAGGATTGCAAAAAGACCTAGGTAAGGAGCCCAAAGATATTTCTGGTTAAATAGTATTAATTGTTCAAAAAGTGTTTGTTTTACTGTGGACTCTCTGTGTTTCAGGCAGCCTGGCCTCTTTTAAAGTGGTGTTTTTTTAAAAATCGTTTTTGCCGTGACTGTGTGAATTCCCTTGCTAGTTTGTGGCACCCCCCCCCCCCCCTCTGCCCCCCCCCCCCTTTTTTTCCCCCCTATTCTTAGTAAAAAGGCTACATACATCTTTCAGAGTGTGGTTTTAGGAGACTGTTTTAATCTGTTTGTGTGATTTAAATTGTGCTTAAAAACTGTCTGCCCCCCTGTATTTTTGCCTTAAAAAAGCCCTATTTTAGAGTGTGCGCCCAGCACTATTGCAGTGTTTGTCTCTTAAGCAATCTCCCCCTTACCTGGAAAGTAGACTCTGCTAGCTTGGAAGTGTGGATTCAGCCTGTCTGTATCCAAGGAGATACTGAATAGAGCAGCAGTTGCCTTCCCCCTGCCCACAGGGACTGGAGTTTAGTTAACTTGCTCCTTATATAAGTTCCTCGTGGTTGTTGCATATGCTGTTGTGATAGGTTGTTGGGAGATGGTGTTTCATTGGTTGCTAGCTCCAGGGATGCAGTTATGATTGGTGGATGGGGCTGAGATTCTGATTGGCTGTTGGTTCTTGGGCTGTGAATGCTGGATAGGGCTGAGATTCTGATTGGCTGTTGGTTCTAGGGCTGTGATTGGTGGATAGGGCTGAGATTCTGATTGGCTGTTGGTTCTAGGGCTGTGATTGGTGGATAGGGCTGAGATTCTGATTGGCTGTTGGTTTTAGGGCTGTGACTGGTGATTAGGGCTGGGTCTCCCATTAGTTGGCTAAATCAGGGTTTAAAATTGGATTGGCTAGGGTTAGGACCAGCTTCTTATTGGCCAGTAGGGCTATAAAAGGCCAGGATTCAGGGCGTCTGAGCCCGGGCGTCGAGGCAAAGGGCGGAGAGGACAAGGACAGCTGTCTGTTTGGGCCTGTTCGGGACAGGTAGGGACTAGGGACTAGGGCCAGAAATGCTGCCCAACTCACAATTGACCAGGAATGGTTCCAGGCCCTACACATCCCTCAACATGCAAACACATTATCTGCAAAGATATCCAACTCATGCATCACAAACTGACCACAGACATATTGCATTGCCCCACCACCCAACACAATACCCTACATACAACACAGATACACATACCCCCCACAACTACTACAGTCAAATTTTCATTCTCACAGCATTCATTCTCTGTCCCCTCCCACTAACACTACCTGCCACCACCCACACAATACAAAACTACAACATACATTTCTCTCAGTTTCAGTTTCCCAGATACACACTCTCTGCTGATACTAACCAACAACACTATCCGCTGTTCGCTCCCCACAGACCACCTGACATCATAACAATGCCCAAACCCTGCATTCAAACACATCATCTACAAACACTCTTCCCCTCTCCTCACCAATTACACACAACCACACAATCCCCACATTTCACTCCACCACACATATTACCTCTTCCAGTCATCTCAACTAATACTTATTTCCCTGACACACACCCATCATCTCTTACACACCTCATACATTCATCTCCAAAACACATCAACACCCCGTCTAACACTCAAATTCCACTTAGCAGCACTAACTCACATACAAATCCCTCACCAAAAACAACTATACCAATATCCCCTCTCATTATTCCACAAAAACAATACCGACCACAAACATCAGCACATCAAAGCAACACAAACTAACATTACACTCATCGTCATACCCACTCCCACCCCCAGGACTACACAAAGGATACAAATTCCATCCTATCTCCACCCCTACTCCCCCACTCTTCACAAACACCTACCACAAGCACCCCATCCCAGCAACATTCATTCACTCGCCTCTCCTCCATTGCACAATTTAGAGCCTTACATCATGATCCACATGCTCCTCCACCACCCCTAACCCATACTCCATCCACACGAAACAAGCACAAACAAAATAAAAAACATGCCACTCATAGCAACCTCGCATCCCCTTGTTTGTTACATAATAAAATTACCCTACAAAAAAAACTACACTCCTCATGGCTCTCTCAGCCACCAAGTCCACCACCCACACACACAGACCCAACAAAATGCCTCCTTAACCTGCTGGAAGAGGAACACTACTGTATATTGAAAAGCAAGACTATTGTGAGCCTCAAACGGTTATCACAACTAGCAACACTCCTGCTTCAAGCTCACATTACACTACTTACCCTTCTACTAAACAAAACAACACTAACACACCTTATCTAAACTGCCAGCTCATAAATGCTCGATCACTCTCAAAAAACAAGCACCACATCTACGACCTGCTCACAGACACACAACCTGACTTACTATTCATTACAGAATCCTGGTTGGGAGATGACATGGCACCAGTGTTGCACGAAGCCCTTCCTCCGGGCTATCAAACCATCACACAAAACCGTATAGGCAAGAGAGGAGGTGGACTAGCTATTATATTCAAACAGGCAATAAACCTCAGTAAAACAGACAACATCTCCATACAAGGTTGTGAAGCCCGCCTTACCAGATGCCACCCTACTCCAACTTCCTCCTGTAACTTTCTCCTCCTTTACAGACCTCCACCTAACAACTCCACTTTCCCAGACGCTTTTCTTGACACAGTCTCAAACCTTATTACACTCTACTCCAATCTATGCATTCTTGGGGATCTAAACATTTGGTTTGACAAACCCAATGTGCCCCATCCAAAAGCTATCACCACTGGCCTACTCGCATTGAACCTACATCAGATTGTACACAATCCCACACACATCGCTGGTCACATCCTAGATGTCATTTTTGCTAAGCCTGAACTCGTTACTATTCATAGCATCACACCAACCACCTGGTCAGACCACCATCTGATAACTTTCCGACAGACAACTCCACAAATCAACACACCCCACAACCACTTACATACATACACCTATCGACCATGGAGCAAACTCAATTTGGATCACTTAGAAACACAACTAACAGCAAACACAGATCTAGATACAATTAATTCTATACCAAAACTTCATGAGTGGCTACAGGAAGCTTTTGATGTCCTAATACCACTCAGAAAAACTAAACACAACAAAAGAAAACCAACACCTTGGAAAAACACAGAACTTAAAAAGATAAAGCAATAAATCAGAAAGCTGCAGCGGACCTGGCTCAAAACAAACAACAGTCAAGACAAACTGCAGCTACACAAACTTAACAGGATATACAAATCATCAATCAAATAAGCTAAAAAAAGATACTACTCAGACAGAATTCTAAATGCTCAATCTACAACCAAGGAATTTTATAAAATTCTCAATGAATTTCGAAAACCTACATGCATGGAAGGAAGTCATCCCACCACTCAAGATTTCACGAACAAATTGGCAACTCACTACACAACCAAGGCAGACACATTGAACTCCTATTTAAAACAAAAGAAAACCATCAGCACCAACCCCTTTACTAAAATACCCTTTAAGAATAAACCATCCCAACCTCTACAGTCCTTCAAACAAATATCCCAGGATGAATTTATGGATTTGGTCAAAGCAAGCAGACCTTCTGGTTGCCCTTCTAACCCTTTCCCTACCACAAATCTTCAAGAACATCCTGCTATCTACTTCTGCTGCCACACCTGTAAGAAGAATCATCAACAACTCTTTAACTTCAGGAACTTTTCCTGCAGACCTGAAAAAGGCATACATACGACCATTATTAAAGAAAACAAACCTAGACCTGCAAGACCCCAACAACTACAGACCTATCACAAATGGACCTCTCCTGGGCAAATTGATAGAAAGAGCAGCATTCGCCCAGATGTCACAATTCATTGAAGACAATTCTATACTTTCAGACTTCCAAACTGGATTCCGCCCAGGAAGAAGCACTGAATCGGCACTCATGGCAATCTGGGACGATCTTAAAAACACAGTCGACCGAAATGGAGTTGCTGCACTACTTCTCTTGGACCTCTCAGCTGCCTTTGATACGGTTGACCATGACACCCTAACTCAAAGACTCCACGAAGCCGGCATACAAGGGATTGCTCTCGACTGGATTACTTCCTATCTCCAAAAAAGAGCGAATATCATCCACTCACCCCCTTTCTCGTCCGAACCCTACCTCACAAAAGCAGGGGTCCCCCAAGGGTCAATCATCTCACCTTTGCTTTTCAACATCTACATGATATCTTTACCAGAACTGATCAATGATTTCCATCTCACATGCTACAACTATGCAGATGACACACAAATACTACTTAAATTAGAAGACCCCAAAAACATTGAAAACTCACAAATCTTCAGTTGCCTCAGAGCCGTTGATCAGTGGATGACCTGGAGCCATCTCAAACTAAATACCTCCAAAACAGAAATACTCATATGTGGTGACTGGAAAAATTATGACCCTCTGTGCGTCTGGCCTGACGATCTCGGACCACCTCCTCAATTATCCAAGGAAGTTAAAAACCTAGGAATCACCATGGATTCCAAGCTAACTATGAATGCCCGAGTAGACAAATTAGCATGCACAAGCTTCATCACCTTAAAGGCTTTACGACGCATCTTCCCCCACCTCGGATTTCCACACAAGGTGCAAGCTACTATCTCACTTGTATTATCCAAACTGGATTATGCCAATAGCCTCTACCATGGATCATCTCTATCTGTTATGAAAAAACGACAACGTATCCAGAATTCCGCAGCCAGGCTACTACTACATATAAAGCCGCAAGCCCACATCTCCCCTGCCTTGAGAGCACTACACTGGTTACCCGTTGCCAGAAGATGCACTTTCAAGCTGCTTTGTATCACCCACAAAGCTATACATGGAACAGGACCGCTTTTTATCAGAAAGAAAATTACCAAATACATCCAACAAAGAACCCTCCGCTCAAGACTGGCACCCCGCCTTAGAACACCACCATACAAGAAAAAGACTGTAGGTGGTACATCCTTCTCCGTCCAAGCAGCCAAACTATGGAATTCATTACCCCCAACTATAAGAGCCACAGATAACTTTCTTGTCTTCAGAAAACTACTCAAGAGTTGTCTCTTTCCTTCATAACCACCTTTTTCAAACAACTATGAACTGCATATGCCTATGTGGATAAATATTTTTTTCAGATTATATGTGTATTTCTATTTATTTATAGTTTCTTTGGAAAATATGTATTGCTACTGTCATCACAATAAAATACACACACACTCTTTTAAACATGTCTGACTAAGTATTTTTTTACCCATGATTCTAATTATGTATTGTATGTGCATATGTGTGTGTATTCATGTGTGTGTGTGTGTGTATATATATATATATATATATATATGTATGTGTATATGTTGTTTCTGTGCTTGGCATGTTCGTGGATCATTGCATGGCTCCTGGTTTTAGGTTGTTATACTAGATATCTATGAATTCCTGCTCTCATCTTATCACACTTATCTACTCATCACTCTTATGTCATGTCTCTATCAAACTATCCTCCATTCTCACTCTGACTCATCCCAAATCCCTTCTACCACTTTCATCTCCTAAATATCTCTGCCTAAGCTCTTCCCTCCACTTCAACATCTAACTCACCAAAGCTCACTCTACCTCTGTGACCTCCCACACAACCCTACTAAATACTCCTGCATTCATCTCACCCTGCTACTATGCTCTCCCTAACCCTTCCACATACTCTTCCCCCTCTGCCCCCCTTTATTCATCCCAAGCCTTTGGGTTGAGTAAATGAAGGATATACTCCCAATTAACACTTCTGGATTTCTTTCCTCCTCCACCCCTCCATTACTCCAGTCAATCTAACTAACAAACTCTCATATCCGCGGCTCAAATTAACTCATAATAATACTAACACTGTACTCATTATTAAATGATACTAATCCATCACTAATTCTTGTTGGGTTCCGGAGTAGCGTGCTACTCATCGAAAAGCGCTTCGACGCCTCGTCAGGGGTAGTAAGCGCTATATAAATACGATTACAATACAATACAATACAATATTGTTTGTTTTAGAGGATGAGAGGATTTGGTGTTTTTGGTGACATATTATGTTTTAATTTCAGGCAATCAATTCTGGATTCATAGGGATGCAGAGCTTCAATGAACACAATGTAACAGAACACTGCAGTCCCACATAAGCCCCCCTGTCAATCTTCGTCCTCTTTTGAGCACTGCTAATCTTTAAAAGCCACCATTAAATCCTCTTTAACTTGCGGATGATAAAGAACTTCCTCTAAATGATCCAGCTTTGCAGTGAAAGCAAAACATTATAATATTAAAACCAAAATCTAGATTGTCTAAAACATAAACAACCTAACTGTTTTCAAGAACCCTCGTATGTCATGTAATTGCAATTAGAACAACATACTGCACATAAAATTATACCATAACTAGCTGTCATGTCTTTAATAAAAATGTGATTCTTTAATCACCCTAGCATATAGAATCTGCATTTTATGGCATAATAGGAAGCATGTTCCAAGGTTTCCAAACAAAGTCTTATACGTGCTCTACATGCTTAAAATAAACCTTATTGAACTCCTAAGCATTTGACCAGTTATCTGCCTTAAAATATATTCTATCCTATCACCTGCACCAAACACTTTTCTAGCAATAGCACCACTTATTGAATGAGCATTAAACGGAGACAAATCCATTACAGCTCCACGTAACGTTGACTTACCACATCAGGCAATGTTAGGCTGTTGAAACAGGCCAAAATGGTTTTACATGAGAAATTAAAAACGGATTTGTTCCTACTCTTGTATTCTCAAAATTGTGATTGCCACAATCTTTAATTCATCTCACAACACACAAGTTTGGATAACTATCAAAACTAAGATAAAATACTCAACCCTACACAATCTTTGTCCTCCTCCAAATTTCAAACAATACACCTTTTGGTTGGAATACCTTTCCACTCAGCTTCAGAGCTTTTGCATCTGAAACCCAATTAATTAAAATCAAACAAAGTAATGTGGCTACCTTCCATAATAACATCTTAAAGAATATCAGATCTCACATGAGAAGGCCTTCAGATTAAATGGCTTCTACCCACTGACAAGACATCTGCTGATGAATGTCCTGTTGCAACAGCTGACTTTAACAGTTAACTGTTATAAAGCATAACCCGCTCTTGAATAAATCAGCGAAAAAATGTGCAATCACTACTTCATCAGCCCCTACAGAATCCAGATTCCTTTCCATGCAATAACATACCCACACTTTCCTTGCATTTCTATATCTCTTCTTGGTTCCTCGGTTACAAGACTTGTTAAGGGTCTCCAAAACTTCTTCTGAAAGTTCCCTGAATGTTTCAGATTCCCTGAAACGTTCCAAACAAGAACATCGAGCTTTCTGGTAAACACCAAAGGAAGTTCCTCTCCATCTGTGAATATTAACAACACCCTTGAACTTAAATTAAATATAGTTCCACCACAGTCAATTTCAGGACAGATGGAAACCAAGCTTGAGGCATCGAAAATGAAAGATCACCTGACATAATTGCCTGCTCACTTAAAGCAATAATCTATGAACCATTGCATATGGAGAGCAGGCATAGTTCTTCAAGCTGTAGTATTTCTAACGGAATGCATCCCCAGCCTGTGCCCAGGGATTCAAGATCCAGTTGAAATACTTGTCTAATTGAATTGTATTCATGAAGCAAATACGTCCACCTTCAGTGGACCCCAGACATCCTGAATCTTTTGGAAATACTCTATTTTCAGCATCCAGTCATTGAAATCTGCTAAAGTTTGAGCATTCCTATCTGCTATTACATTCTCCTTCCTGGTAAATATTGAGCTCTCAAACGTATCTTGTGCTCTAAGCAGAACTCCCATATCTCTTGTGATACCATTGACAGTCTCTTTAACCTAGTTCCCCCCAACGTTTCTTATGTAGGTAACATTGTCCTTTCTTAATAAGACTGTTCAATCCTGAACTTGTTCCTTAAAACTCCTCCCGAAGTAGGAACAACCCAGCTTTGATTTCCAACAAATGTATATGTTTATATGTTTCTTTACTTCCTTGATTTCCCAGTTCCCTTGTCTTTCCAGCTGCATAACCCTTGCTCCTCAGCTTGCATCTGTTATATCTGATTCTAAGACAATTCCAGGACTGTTCCAAATGTGACTTGCCCATTTCATGCATCCCGGTTTTCTGACCAGCAAACCAACTCCTTTCTTGCCTCCTGAGTAAAACTTACCTTGTGTGCATAACAAAAACCCTTTGCTAATCCTGAATTCTTTAGGCGCTGTAAGGCTCTATAATGCAGAAGGCCCAAACGCCAACAAACCAATCCACTGAGCCTTTCCTCCCAGATTTATCCTCTCCAATTTCAACAAATGACCAGTCTCTTGTCTGTTCATCTTCACTTTTTTTCCCGTAACCTTCGCTGTCAAACCCAGAAAATCTATAGTCTGTGAGGGAACCAAAACTGATTTCTCCAGATTAAAAAAGAAACCTTAATTCTCTAAAAGATTTCTTGCTAATGAAAACTGAGACTCCAATAATTGTGCATCTTGAAACTTCATCAAAATATCACATACATAAATTACCAGATGTATGCCACACTCTCTTAGATGACCTACCACTGGTCTCAAAACCTTGGTGAAACACTAGGGTTTCAAACAAAGGCCAAACCGTAGACCTTGAATTTTATAAAATTCTCATCTCTACGTAAATTGCATAAACTCCTTACACACTTAAGCTGTAATGACATAAAAATGCATCATTGAGTTCCACTTTAACATTCAATATTCTTCCTCTAATATATCTCTCAGAAGGTTAACACTTTCCATCATACAGTGCCTGTGGACAAGTTGACCATTTAACTTCCTTACATTTATAACAGGCCTCTAATGATTGTCCTTCTTTTTCACCAGAAACTGTGTGTTTACAAAACCCCTGCACCATTTCCGTTATTCATAATTTGATTCATCTCTAACATTTGAAGAACTTCACTGTCTACAATTTCCTCTAATTCCCTTTTTGAACTGTAATTCTCTTGGTCCTCATGACTGTAGTGGGCAAGATATGAGGTTTGTCTTGTAAACCTGTACAGCTTCTAAAGCCATGGATTTCATATTATCTTTTATCTTATGATTTGTTTGTTGTTGTCCTTGCCCTCTAGTTGCTCTAATTTTTCCTCCTCTTTGGGGAACAAAAACTTAGGTGTTCTGACCTCCTTAATTATAGACTCTCACTTAACCATAATTGTACTTAAAGTATTCATGACCAAAAGGTTACCCTCTCTTCTGGCGATACCATAACAACTACTCCTGCCAAACACTTTTCTCATTGACATATGGGCATTGGAGAAGTGTGGCACAATGGCTAGAGTGGCAGACCCTGATGCAGAGATCTGGACCAGGGTTCAATTCCCACCTTGGCAGGTCTTGGGCTCAATTCCCTTGGACCAGATAATTCTCACGGTGCCTCATCTAATTAATGGGTCCCACTCTGTAACTCTGGGCAATAGCTTGCTTACTCTCCCCAACAGCACTTGGATGCCTGGCTTCACCCTAGGGCTGTCCAGGAGTGCGTGCCTCACAGGGAAAAGCCAGGAGGGGTTCCACAGTGGTATGCGTACAGTGCCTTGAGACCCTAACGGTGAGTAGTGTGCTATACAAGTGCAAAGTACACAGTTTTTATTGTCTACAGAGGTAAACATTGTCACATATTTCACAAGGGATTTTACCATTCTCTCTCTAGAGACCTTTTGTCTCCCAATCAATTCTTTCTTGGTCAAATCACACAATTTTGGACTTTCCTTAAAAGTACAGCTTTTCACCTCTGCAATGAGACAGGCATTAGCATTCCATAAGATATATATTGCTCTTTGAAACCATCCTATTTGTACTCTCAAGTCCAGTTCTTCTCCTCTAATATAAGACTCCTCTACTAAATCAAAAATACTCAAGGATGGTAGGCGGTGGGGTGTTGGTTAAAAATATATATTTTTTAAATGTACCAGGTTCCTAGCCTGCCGCTCCTGCTGCCGCTCCCCTACATGATGCTCCTCTCTTTTCTTGGTACTGGGGCACAAAGCACAGGCTCCCAATCCAGACGCTGCTCTCATGCTATAGTAGGCATTAGAGCAGCACTGGGATTGGCCTGAGACGGCTGGTTTGACGCTTGGTCAGGCACAGGGAGTTTGTGTCATTTATTGAACACGGCTGTGTAAGACAGCCGGCCAAACTGACATGCGCACTTACAGGTGCCCACTATTCCTCCTCCCTGTCATGGTCCTGCCCCGTTCTAGACTCCCTTGGCTCAGTCAGACAGTGACAAATAGTTATTTGTCATTGCCTGAATGAGCAGGGGGGTGATGCTGCTCTGCTATTAAGGAGGAGCCGCCCCATGGGAGAGGTCCAAAATTTATAAGGGCTTAGCCTCACATTGTTTCAGTGAATGTTCCAAGCCTTTTTTTGGATCTCTTATTAGCTCACGTAGATAAGTTATCAGTTCTAGTTCCAAATTTGAAGACATTGACTCCCAATCTTAAATCATTGGTGTAAACATTCAGTGTTATCACACCTCTCTCTTCCTTTTCAAATCCAGTAGTGGGTATACTCTGTATTACAATCCAATGGCCACCACTCTAAACTGGGGGAGTGCCTTATGTCTTTTGGATTAAACCAAGCCTGTTCCAAAGGATCGTTAACAAATATTGGCACTTGTGACTACACAACATAATTCTATCCAAATTAATTCCAGGAGAATTCATCAGAATTTAAATTCAGTTCACATTCACCTCCATCAGAATTCAAAATATCCCGAGTAAAGGCTTGTTGAGAGTCTCATCCAGCGCTGAATTGATCTAACCCTTTGGCATACTGCTTTGGAAACCTATCTCCAGCGAGTTGTTAAGGACTCCATTTCACTTGGACCCTGCACCACTAGGGACATTCAGATGTTTTATTTTTCGTAAACAATTATTTCCGAAAACTTAACGTAATCGATACACTCGTCCTTCGATAGGGACCAGAATTCCTCATCTACCTCATTAATCTCCTTTTTCCTACTTTCAAAAGGGGGCTTCACTTCATCCTGTATAGAATTACTCACCTTTTCACTGATTAATGTTCTAATCGTTACCTAATGCATCTCCTTTAATGAAGTTTGACAACTTTCTCCTGCCATTCTGCACAGATAGAGAACATATATTGCGAGTCCACTCTAATTACCCCCAAAATACATCACAAGTAATCCTAACAACCACCTAAAATGTATTAACTGTGTGCCACTAAAATATATTTTGACAATATTGCCCTCTCATACACTTGCTACCGTGTCTCATTCATAAACTTAAAAAGCTTCAATTTCTTGATGCGATCAGATGTGCACGATTGACTTACGAAAAAAGGGCACATCTGCGTATGCTCAGTGATAGAATTGCCTGGAACTAAATTGCGCTAATGGCTTCCTCTGGTAACCGGCAAGCAGGGAGATCGAACGCATGTGACCTTGCTCAATTCCAACTAAAATTCTACTGCACGTCCCCAAAGGATTACCAGAAATGGCCCTCAATTTGCTTCTTTCCAAATCAGAAACTAAAACGTCATGAACAGAGGTTAAAAAAAGCGTTTCTAAATAAATAAATGTTTTTTTTTTCAAAATAAGATTAGCTAACAAAACTAGTTGGGCCCAAAAGGCTAATACCAAATGCACATTCTATTTAATGTTTAATTCCTAAATGACCCATACATTTGGCGTTCTATAAATAACAAGCAAAATATAGATGTATAATCTTTCAACTAGGACAATCAGTTTTAAATAAAATAGTAGACAATGGCAAGGTATACTTTTCTACGCAGAGCAGCAATCAAAACAGGAGGACGTGGAGGACAGGGGGCTGGTGTGGGGCTGCAGTGTTATGTTTCTTTCTGTGATCACTGAACTTGCTCACTGTTCTTTAAAATATTGCAGAGTGGTTATTAAAGGGAAGTAATGCATAATGCTATCCTCCTGCCTTGCCACAAAGTTTCTAATGACAACAAGAGTTAATAAACTAGGTAGACTCTCAGGTTTCGAACATACCTTGAAGGTGTAGACTGGTGGATGGGCGCAGGGGCGGCCCCTCTGCTATGGCAGGAGGATCCACCGCTGCTGAAAACAGAAAAATAAAGTCATAATAAAATTATTTTATTATGACTTTATTTTTCTGCTTAGTGAGGGTGGAGCCAGCCACCCCCACGTCACAAGAGAGGAGGAGTGGTATGTGCACTTCTGAATGTGCATGTAGGTTTGGCCGACCTTCTGAGCAGGCTCCCACTCCTTCCCTAAGCAGCATTTCTGTTTTTTTTATTATTGGTCACCCTCCCCAGCTCTGTGCGCTGCCCCCCACCATTCTGTCATCTGCATAAAGAAATACGATCCGGTCCCTGGATTAAGTTACAACTACTCTTTCTGAAAAGAGAGGTGGTATGGTGACCTAGTAAACCACCAAAAACAAAAGTGCTTGGATAGTTTGAGTAAAACTATTAGTCAAAAAATGTACATTAAAAAGAGATACAAATAATGGAGACCTTGTTTAAAAATATCTACTAGCAGACATTTCAAACTATTAAAAATCCCCATGTCAGCCAAACTCCCTCCTACTTAAATTACTATTCCAGATTCTGCACTGTTTCTTTCGGAGACATATTAATAATTTTGTACCTAGAAAGATTAATATGGTCTTATATTGTTAGTCCATATTGTTGAGTCTTTTCGTTTTGTTGTCTTCTTTTTGTTGTCTATATTTTACATGCAGGCAGAAAGAAGGTGGTAGAGATTTCTTTCAACAGTAATAAAAGGTGCACACTCTCTCATGTTAGGAACACCCTGCACATGTATAGTAGGAAACACAGCTAGGAATAGTGGCAAAAAATGAAAAGAGAACCCCTGGGAGAGAAAGCAACTTTTACAATGCAGGCTCTCCCTTTGAAGGTGTGTGAGAAGAGCTGTGGGTGCAGTTAGCTGCAGGACAAGGTGTTTAAATTATTCAATAGAGAGGTACTTAGAGAAACAGTTCGCTGTGTGCATGTCTGAAGAGCATACTGCACCCTGACGCAGTTCTCAACACGCCCCTCTCTCTTTCACTAGTCTGCTGATGTAGTCCTATGTCTAAAGTATTTTTCTTTTTTTGTTTTGGGGAGGCTCGGAAAATTTAAAAAAACAATGTAATTCCTTAGGGATCACCCACATACTAAGAACTCATTCAGAATGTCTTGAAAAGAAGGCTGCAAATCAGATGTGTGCACTTGCATCTGTAATAGACCGCGAAGATGTACATGGCTAACAACAGTATGTGTTTGAATTATCACGGGAAGGTGTATATCATTGAATATCATTGTCTTTTTTTTTTTTTATAAATTGCTATATGTTGATGTTTAGGTTTAGTGTGTTACAGCTAGTCGTCGCAAAATAACATTTTTCTGGTCAGTTGAGGCTTTTAAGCCAGGTATTGGATGAACAATCTGACATTTGGTATGCATAAGTGGTGCCCAATAAAATAGAACAAACAGTGCTGTGTGCACTCTGTTTTAGTGGCTTTTTCTTTCTGACTATGACCTAAGAGAGCGAATTCTTAATTAAGTCCTAGGTTTCTTATAGCCTGTGACTTATTGACTTTGGCCAACAGGGTAGAACATTTTTCAATTTTCTCTGTGTTCAAGGCCAGGTGAGTCATAGCCTGTATTCGCAGAGAAGAGGGGCTCTAACTATGTCTTGGGGAGGTAGATAATCGTGTGTGGTGTCATCAATGTGTGCCCCTCTGCAAAAATGTAGACCCTCTCTGATTGAGTGGAATATTACTTTGCTGGGGCAGAATTATTAAAGTATGGGTGTGCGTTGCATTCCCAAGCAAAGGTAGCCCCATCAGGAGTAATATTTCCATCTTTATACTCAGGATGAAACTGGATTATACACACCGCTTCCCGTGAACTAATGTCATTCTAGGCCTCTTTGGCCTTTAACAACGTTTACTGGGAGAATAGGACTTGGGTTTATTCCTCTCTAGCGGTCTACAGTGTCATGTGGGATTCCATAAGCTTTTTATCCACGAGTCCCCCAACTTTTTAGCGAGACTCCTTCCTCTAAAGGAATGGGTTGCAGGGAAGGAGGGAACACCACAGAGCCCTGAGTTTCATCTAAGGTGATGATTATCACCCCTTACACATGTCTAAGGAGACCTCCGCAGACCCTCGCCCTTGGCCTGACCTACAGCAGGGGCTTAATGTGATTGCACGGGCTTAATGTGATTGCACCAACTCTGGGCAAAGATATTTGTATTTGAGGATGCATGTTTGAATTATGACTCACAGGAAGGTGCATGTCAGATAGTCTTTACTCAAGTTGCTCATAATCATGCTTCAGTAACTCACATAAAATGTGCCTCCAGAAGTACTGACCAACTTTACTCTGGGCTTTTTTGATTTCTATAAGTTTTTACATAATGGCATCTCATGATTGACTTCAACTTATCTCCGGGTAGTCTTCCATCATGCCTTCATCACTCAATTGCTCACACGTGTACAATACATCTAGCTGACAACTTATTCCTCTCCAGCAGGACAATAGACCATACTTCTGTGGCGGTAGAAATTAAAAGCTATCCTATCCCCTGCAGACCATGGTACTGCCACCTAATAAGAGCAGAAATGGCACACCTACAGACTGGTCTCGGTCTCTTATGACATCAGCTTATGAAATAAGCCTGTGAACTATCCCCTCTGTAATGAGTGATCCTCACATTAAGATCTGCAATGAATAGAATAACTAGATTGTAGGTTTTCTGCTGGGATTGCCTGGACTGGTTAATGATGATGTTAATTTAATATAATCTCAGTTCCATGACTGCAAATCCCAGACGTGACCAGGCAGTAATGACCCCACAGACTGCTATCAAATCTAGGCTCATCGAGAGCCCTTTTCCAAAGGTAGGTTGAGTTTGGCTATGGGTTGAGTCATCCTTACCTTCCGTTTTTTCCTTCAAGTGAAACTCGGGTTGCTGAGTCTTTTTTTAAATGTGGTGCAAGTAACAATAGTGTTCTGAGACTGGAGATTATTCACCTTCTAGGGAGCTTCTGCTTACTTTTTGTGACTTCCATGCTTCAATGAGCTATTATTGACTTTGTGTTCTGCGGCTGAAATATGTAATATCCGTAGATCTCTTAAGATCCCTATGTGTCCAGTAAGAAGCGTTTCTTCTTTGAGTCTCTGAGCAGTTTCTAGGAGTATATGAATATTTTTTAGGAGTCTTCAGGTATATACTGCGGGCAGCTTATGTTCAGCTATTTTGTGAAGTTACTAACTTTGTTAGGAAATTGTGGCATGTTCTCCATATTTAGGGCTTATTTAGAAGTGCTTTCAGTGGATTGTGCTTGTTGTGTGTTGATGTTTTGAAGTATAGGGTTAGTGGAGGATTTGCTCATTCATCACTTTAGAGGTGATTCATGAAAGTAATTCAATTGAAATGAGTTTGAACTTGGAAAGACTTTTGGAGTGTCGTATGTGTGTTTGAACGAGAGTTAATGTTTCCTTTTTTCTATGGATTGATTGGTCATTTGAATATTGTTTGGCCAGTGTTACTTAGTTTTTATATACACAATACAATCCAGGTAGTCATTTAAGATTTAATATTGTGCGTATGAAGTTTATTTTTGTTGGTTTACCATTTTATCACACTGGTTCTGAGGTATTGGGTTGATATTGCTTCTCATTTCCAGTTACATATATTTGGTTCAATGTTGTACACCTGTAGGGTCTATGGGTGTGCTCAAGCTTGAGCTGACTAATGAGGATCATTTGTAGGTTTGTCTGGAATGATGTGTGGAGATATTGTTGAGTAGAAAGTGCTGCTAGATATCCTTGAAAACCAGAATGTTGGCAACTGTAAGAGTTATTCTGAGAAGGACTGTATCTGGTTTTGCTTATCTACATACCAGACCTTAACTAGTTGCCATGCTAGTGAAATGTTGTCACCAGCAGTGGCGAGTGGCAGCTTTAGGAGGGAGGGGGCCGGGCAGGAAGCACAGACACACACACACCCATTCTTTCACACACAGACATGCATGCACGCACGCACATCCATCAACAACACTCATACCTTTCAAACATGCACGCACCCACCAAACATTCATTTTAAAACATCACACACACTCATTCTTTCACACCCGCACGCACGCACAGCCATTAACACTCATAACATTCAAACATGCACGCCCGCACCAAACATTAATTTTAAAAGATCACACACACTCATTGTTTCACACACACACGCACGCACATCCATTAACAACACTCATAACACTCAAACATGCACGCGCGCACCAAACATTCAATTTCAAACATCACAAACACACACACACTTACCTTCAGCCTCCAGGTCCCAGGAGGGTTGGGACTGCTGCCTTCCCTCATTGGCTGACCCTAGGTCAGCCAATGAGGGAAGGCAGCAGTCCCAGCCTCGCCACAGAGTGGGATGGGGTCAGTGAGACTGCTGACCCCACCCCACTCTGTGACGAAGTGTCACTGATTAACACTCGCACTGGGCGCTTCAGGGCTTAAACCTGAAGCGCCCAGGGCAAGTGTCAATGGGTGACGCTTTCCTCATCACCCAAGGGAGGGCCTCAAGGCACCTTTGCTGAGCCGAGGAGGTCACGCCCATAGGAGCTGTGACCTCCTCAGCCCAGCAAAGTTCAGCTCAGGCAGCTAGGAGTCTGCGCAAATCGCGCATGGCTCACTCCTGGCTGTCTGAGCTGAAAATGAAGAGTGTCTGTCAGGCTGACCTTTGTTCAGCCTGACAGACACTCTTCATGAGTTGCAAAGGGTGGGGGGGGCGTGGCCCCTCTGCCCTAAAGGACGGGCCGCCACTGGTCACCAGTGTTCCGCGGATTTGTTCATTTGGTTCTGAATGTGTTAGTTGGCAGTGACAAATGAGGGACCATCATGTTTGGTTATGTACTCCAGAAGAAACTTATGTTTACTATTTAACAGCATCACTTAAGCACTGTACTGTAGAGTTGGTGGGGACGAGGTTTGCTAGCCAGAGATGCTACATGCCATCACAGTGTATATAGAAGCCTGTAGATCCACCAAGCAGGAACAACTTGAATGAGGTTCCTGTCTGTGATCCTTCTGGAAGTTAACAACAAATGTGACTCTTGGGGTATTGAATGTGATTTTTATGAGAGAAGGACTCCTCGTGTGGTTTTAACTGAAGGAACAGCACAAAAGCATCCCTACAAGAATATGCAAAGAGGTATATGGTACAAAATCAGTTGTCATGATATGTACATGTCAAGGAGGTTCTTAGGTTAATGGGTAAAGAATGTTTAACATAGACAACACTGCATAGACATCATCACTACCTGCAACAGGCAAAGCACTTCCTAAGATCAGAGTGCGATTTAGAAATAACATTCTATTCTCGATTGAATACTTTTGATGAGAAATATATGCTCTATAAAACGTCAGGGTAAGCTGGATTCTGGGCTGCCCTGTGAGAGAAAAGAACATAGACCATGTCTGTCTAACTAACACACCAATCAAACCAAATGAACATGGCTCTGCTGAACAAATTAAAGAACATTTAGCAGAAAAACAACGTGGCACTCATTGCCGCCTCGGACCATGGTGCTTTCAAGGAAAAGAAACTCAATGTGAGGGACAAAGCTGACCTGTAAGCTAGTCCATCAAAGGTACAGCTGCCCCTGTTTGTTCTCTGGGAGGTTACTCATAGTATGAGTGGATATTTTAAAACAAGGTTATGTGTGTGATGTCCATTGGATTAATGGTGATCCCAAACAGAACGAACGCTGGAAGGCATTGTATCTGTTGGGCCACCCCAAATTTGGTGACCTATCTGATGGCATTGCCATTGGTGCAAGGATTACTAAATGGGAGTTCCTGAAAGTAGCTCTGCCTTGGACACCCCCCCTTCCTGTGGACACTATGGTCCAGATTTAAGAGGGCCTGGCACCTCCTTGTGCAACATTAGCGTCATTTTTTATGACGCTAATGGGGCTCAAATGAGGCCAAATTCTCTGCTCCATATTTACAAAGTGTGCGCAATGCATGCATTGCCCCACTTTGTTAACCCTTGCGCCACATTATGCCTGTGCAGGGCATTATGTATGTAAGGGAGGCGTTCCCCCCTTTAGGGGGACTGCAAAAATGGAGCAGTGGAATCTAAAAGATTCCACTGCACCATTTTTTGTGGCTATTTTTTAACACAGAGAAGGCATTAAAAGGGGACATACCATTGTTTTCAGGGGACCCCTATGTACTCTGAATGATTAGCGCCAAAATGTTCACGCTAATCCTGCACAGAACATCAATAGCGTCAAAAATGCTGATGCTATTGCCCCCTACCCTGCACTGTGGTGAGCCATATATTAAATACAGCGCACACATGGTGGCAGTAGGGGGACCGCGAAGGTGCACAAGAAAAGTGGTGTTGCATTGGATGCAGCGCCACTTTTCTTAAATTCGGGCCTAAATGTTATGGTGGATCACAGAGGACAGTGTACTTGACATGAGCCATTTTTTGGAAGCCATCTAGTTACCGCTCAGCTCCATCTGACACCTTGGGTATCTTACAGTCAATTCACCATAGTCTGCATTCTGTTGCTCGCCTTTTTAGGGAAAATAATTGTGCAGAATATGGGTGTTTCCCTCTAACAGCAGGAAGAGCCTGTACTGTAATACTTCTTCAGCATACTTTCAGATTATTTTCTCTATATTGTGTTGATAATTACTTACTCCTTATGCCAGAGACTCGGACAGGGCTGAAGTCAAGTGTTCTGATGGATGATCTCACAAAAGGAAACTAAGGTGAACAATAGGACCATCCAAACGACGTATGTATGAGTCTATGCAAATGCTTTAGAGAATTGAGAGAGACAATGGAGAAGTAAACTGGTCTGGACACTCAGATGGCCTTTCGCTACACCACTGTTTGGTGAAGGCTGAAGTTATGGTTTCAAATCGGCTCTTTTACTACATTCTCCTATGTATGCTAAGAACACTCCCTCCAGTGAGGAGCTGAAATGTTGTGGGCATAGGGAAAGAAAGGGGTGAGGTGAATCCAGCCTATCGCTCCTTGATGGGATTTCTCAATTAAAAGTCCAAGAACGGAATTGGCACAAAAACTGGTTCTCTGCTTTCCTCCAGAGTTATTTCATGGAAGAGAGGCCACGGGTAAGAATGAAGGTGCAACCACTTTTGTCTTCAAACACGGTTGAAAGTCATTCAGTGAGATGAATCCAGTGGCTCTACGACCTTTGATACAGGTCTCTCCTCCTGGCCAATGTTTATTTGTTTTTGATTTGTGTTGTGACCAAAGCTGATGTGGAATATGAGGAAATGATTTTAACAAAATCACTGGAGAAGGGTAATTTAAGCGCGCATCATCAAACTCTCATGACATCACAGGAAGTGACATGACATGACGCAATCTTTGACTTCAATAGTAAGTTATTCGCCTGTTTTTTTAATAAAATATATTTATTTAAAGTGCATGCCTGGTTCAAGTTTACAAACTGTCCTTGAAAGGCTCACAAATGGTCAGCTGAAAAGCTAGACCAATATTGAGTCATCTTTACATTAGAAGTTAAAAATAAATCAGCACAGCAGTCAACATTAGCATATCACAGGGGTTGCAAAAGAGGCAAGTTTGCTTTTAGACTGGCATAGGGGATTTAGTGGGTATCCATGGAGAATGCTGGGCGTCACAGTTTGAATAGAAGCACCATGTTCCTTTGCTCTTCTTTCCCATGACAGTGAAAGTCTCTTCATGCCTACTGAACATGTGTGTCATACATCCCATGCGCAAAAAAACTGACAAGAAAACCAGTTGTGAATCAACATGTGAAGAGGGACATAAAGACCCAGATTTAAGAGGGCCTAGCGCCTCTTTAGCGCCACCTTAGTGTCATTTTTTAATGCTAAAGTAGCCTTTTCCCTGCGCCATAGGTACAAAGTGGCACAATGCATGCATTGCACCACTTTGTAACCCTTTGCGCTACATTATGCCTGCGCCAGCATAATGTATGCAAAGTGGGCATTCCCCTGTTGGGTGGGCCGAAAAAATGGCGCAAAGAAATCTAAGAGATTTCTTTGTGTCCGTTTTTACGGCCCTTTTAATGCCTGCTTAGAGCAGGCATTAAAAGGAAACTTCCATTGGTTTCAATGGGCCTCTGGGTGCTTTGCAGGATTAGCGTCAACATTTTTTATACTAATCCTGCAAAGAACTGACCTAGCATCAAAAATTCCGATGCTTGTTCCCTAACTACTGCTATAGTGTGCTGTATATTAAATAAGGCACACACATGGTGGACTTAGGTGGGCTGTTAGGGGCGCAAGAAAAGTGGCATTGCATTAAGTGCAGTGCCACGTTTCATAAATCTGCCCCAAAGTGTCCCTGAACTTCTGTGAATGCAGAATTCGGCTCCAACTCAACCCTTTTCTGGTTCCTCCATATTGAACCCTCTTCCCTAGAGCCACTAAGAGGAAAGGAGAAGGATACATCCTGGGGCCTGAATGTAAGGACTGTCAAAGGCACAGCTCACAGTTCAGCGAGTTGGGTATTCATGGTTCTGCATGCAGGTGAGCCTGGTGCGATTGCTTTGTTCACACATCCATTGTAGCTTCTCTTCACCCTGGCTCCTACCACGAAACACCTGGGTGCAATTTAGTGTACATCACCAGATATATATCTATTATGACACGTACTCAGACATATATCTATTATGTTTTATCATGCTCGAAACTGGTATGCACTCTCTTAATACAATAACTAAAGATGTAGCTATGATCATGTGTGGAGGGTACGTGCCAGTGGGATAGCGAAGTGTTTGCCTTGGTGCCTTGGTAGTGCCGGGGCACAGTTTAGCTGGGGAGTGTTGGCGTGACTGTCGCGTTGGGTTTGTTTGTATAGTTTGCAAGCTGACCAATGACTGACTGTTCTTGTGCACCCTGCGTCTGCATTCAGTGGATATGGGCTTCCGAGCTCTTTTTCCCAGTCAGCTACAGTCTCAGAAGACTACTGACTCGCCTTTACAGTGCATTCCAAGTCCACAGCCAGCGTATTGCGCACCGTGAGAGATGTTCCCTCCTCTGCTGTAGGGAAGCTGAATGCTGTCTGTGGATTATTGCTACATTTTGCTGCCCAGCACCGGCAATGCACCAGACAAAATCAGTCTCGGAGAGGAAATTACAATTTCGGTGCACATGGAACTTACGCTTTCTTCCTGTTCTTGCCACCCCCCTCTCGCCACATTATGTGTGAGGAGGGGTCACCTTCAACGAGATGGCAGCCACACCGGCATCGAGGAAACCACAGCCTGCCCGTAGGGAGCAGCAGCCGCTACTGCAGCGTGACCCGAGGATGGAATGAGGCATTTGCTACCGGGGCGAGCTCGTGCATAGAGGGGCTGCTGCACTTTTAGGGTTGTGACAGCCACTACTGTGGTCTGTATTTGAAGAGGAAAGTGCTACTACTGTGTTTTGCATTTGCTTAAAGTGCTCTGTGTCTGCTTTTGCATCAAGTGTTGTCGGAACTAAGGCCTGCTCCACTTCCGTGGCGTCCTGAGTGTATTACTACTAATGCTGCGGCCTGTACCTATCTGACTGCAGAGGTGACTGCAAGTAATGCATTTTCATTTCGGGCCGTTCGACACTGCCAGATGGGCCAGCGTATAAGGTCCAGTGTGCAGGACGTTTTTAGGGTCGACCCTTCGACAGCATGCCGTAGCGCATGCATCTCGCATGTTAAGGTCGAGCATGCGCTGGCACATGCATCTTGCTTGCGGAACTCTGCTAACTAAAAAGGACTTCCAGGCTGCCCATTGCTTACCTTTTGTTGGCTTGCGTGGCACTCTATTTTAAAGCTTTGTAATTTGTCGCTGAAGGCCAAGCAGTCTCGGCTCACGGGAGGGAAGAGGGCAGGCGGCCCATGGCGGGGAGGGTGGGGCACAAAAAGAAAAATATTAAACCTACCTTTTTTCCAGCGCCTCGCCGCTCCGCTCTGCTTCTCCGTCACAGGCTGCAGGCAGGCACAGGCTCCCTGTCTGTCCTGCGGCCAATCCTGATACTGCTCAAAGCAGCATCAGGATTGGCTAGGAGCACCCAGACAGAGCGCTCCCCGGCAGACTGGGAGCCTGTTCAGCTCTCTCCAGCCCGCAACGATGTTGCTGGGCTGGAGAGAGCCCTGTGCGCATGTGTGTTTGGCCGGCCCAAGGCGGCAGGCCAAACATACTTGCACACTGACTCCCTCTGTCACTTCATGCCAGTGGCCATGCCCACACCCACTTTTACAGAAACAACATAATAAACTATGTTGTTTCTATAAATGTTTTGCAGCTCCTGCTGCTGGCAGGGGAGGTGATGCTCCTCCGCCCTAGTGGAGGAACCGCCCCTGAGGCCAAGCATGACTGGTTCAACTTAATCAGTGCTCGTTGGCTGCTCCCGACATGATTGGGTCCTTATTTTTAACTTCTAGGGCCCTGCAAACAGAAGGCGTGTGACTAGAAAAACGTGTCCAGCAGGACAAACATAATTGCAAAGTTTTATTTTCTATAGTTAACTCTTTTATTTTATTTTGCCAAGTCTTTTCCTGTTTTGCACTCATGTTTTGTTTTGTTTTTGCTTGTGGGCATTGTTCTCAAAATATGACGATTATCTTGTTCTAAATATTGCAAAAGAATGTATGATGGGACAACGCATGCAGGAACCACACATGCCTTAACAACGCAGTCAGAACAACAACTGCATAGTTTCCACGCATGCCTTTACAACGCATTTTTGTTGTAAAAGCTTGCCTAGTAAAGAGGCATGTGTGGGAACGGTATGCGTGGTTCTATCATACAACCTGCCCTAAGGCCCAAAAGTACCTTACCCCTAATACTTAAACTACCCCACCCCTAAAAACAAAACTACCCCACCCTCCCTCCCCTGCCCCTAAAAACTGAACTACCTCGACACCCCCACCCGCCCTAAAACAAAACTACCCTGACCCCCAACCCTGCCCTTAAAATCTGAACTACCCCGACACCCCCATCCACCCTGAGCCCTAAAACCTTCCCTGACCCCCTCACCCACCCTATAAACAACCAACCTCCACCAGCCCATAAAACAAAACTGCCCAGACCTCACCCTCACCCCGCCCCTAAAAACAAAACTACCACGACCCCACCCCCAAAAACAAAAACTACCCCACCTCTCCACCTGCCCCTAAAAACAAAAGTACCCCGACCCCCCCTCCCCCTAAAAACTAAACTACCCCTACACCCCCACCCACCCTGAGCCCTAATATCATCCCGACCAACCCACCTGCCCTAAAAAACAAATGCCCTCCCCACCAAGCCCCTAAAAACAAAACTACCCTGACCCCACCACCCACCCTAAAAACAAAATTACCCCGACCCCCCACCCAAGCCCTTAATCCGCCCCACCCCTAAAAACTACCCCCAACACTGCCCCAACCCCACTTACCTGACCGCACCCTCTCTCGATCCATCCCAAAAAAAAAACTAACACCCCCCACCCAACCCTAAAAAAAAATAGCCCAACTCCCTACCCCCACCCAAAGCCCTTTATCCAGCCCACCCCTAAAAACTACCCCCAACCATGCGCGACCACCCACCCTCAGCCCTACTCTTAAAAAAATCCCAAACACCCCCTACCCCGCCCCTAAAAAAAATAACCCAACCCCCCACCCTATCCCAAGCCCTTTATCCACTCCCACCCCTAAAAACTACCACCCAACCCTGCCCCAATAAAACTCACCTGACTGCGTCTTCTTCCGATCCACTCTGGCTTAACCACGCATATGCGTAGTTCAGCGGACGCGTGGTTAAGACAGAGAAAAAGGCAGGCATTGTTCCAGCAAGCGTGGTTACACTTGCGAGGGAAACGTCTGCGTTGTTCCCAACACGTTGTTCAGGACATTTCCCATTGCAAAGCTACATTGATTCTTTCTTATGTGTAATTTCTGAAATTATGCTTCAACACATAATCATACACCCCAATCCATCCCACTCCAATCTGCCCCACTCCAGTCAACCTCACCTCTCACCGATCCACCCCAGACAATCCAATCCAATCTACCCACTCAATTCCATTGAGCCCAGGGCAATCCAGTCCACTCACCCCAAACGAAACCACTCATGTCAATCCACTCCAATCCACCTCACTCTTATCCCCCAACTCACTCCTCTCCAGTCTCTGCCACATCGAAAAGAATCTGCCGCTCTGCAATTCAAAACAATCGAGCCCACTCTAAATCTAAAACAGTCTGCCCCATTCCAATCTAAAACAATCTGTCCCACTCCAGTTTCCCCAACTCCAATCCAAAACATTCTGTCCCACTTCAATCTGTCCCACTGCAATTCAAAACAATCTACCCCACTCCAATCCAAAACAATCTGCCCCATTCCAATCTACCCCACACCAATCCAAAACAACCTACTCCATTCCAATTTAAAACAGTCTGCCCACTCTATCCCAAAACAATCTGCCCCACTCCAAACCCAAACAATCTGTCCCAATCCAATCTAAAGCAGTCTTCCATACTCCAATCTGCCCCCTCTAGTCTAAAACAATCTGTCCAAATCCAGTCCAAATCAATCTGCCCTACTCCAATCTGCCCCACTCCAATTCAAAACAATCTGCCCCAGTCCAGTCCGAACTATCTGCCCCACTCCAATCCAAAGCAATTTGCCCCACTCCAATCCAAAACAATCTGTCCCACTCCAGTCTGCCCCCACGTCAGTTCAAAACAATCAGCCCCACTACAGTCTGCCACACTCTAATCTGTCTCACTCTAATCCTAAATGACCAGCCCAACACCAATCTAAAACAATGTGCCCCACTCCAATCCAGAAAATCTGCCCCACTTCAATCAGCCCCACTCAGTCCAAAACAATGTGCCCCACTCCAATCCAAAACAATCTTCCCCACCCCAACCCAAAACAATCTGCCTCACTCCAATCTGCTCCACTCCAATCCAAAACAATCCACACCACTCCAGTCTACTGCATTCCAATCCAAAACAGCACCACTCCAATCCAAAACAATGTGCTCCACTCCAATCCAAAAGCATCTGTGCTACTCCAGTCTGCCAACTCCAATCCAAAACAATCTGCTCCTCCCCACTACGCCCCAATCCACCTCATCCCTGTCCACCTCACCTCAGTCCTCTCTCCTCCATTTTAACCCCCCCACTCCAGTCCAATCCACCCCACACCAATCCAATCCAGTCCACCCAACACCGATCCAACCCACTCTAATCCAGTCCAGTCCAATCCACCTCACTCCAACCCATTTCATCCCACTCCAATCCAGTGTACCGCAAACCAATCCACCCTACTCCAGTCCATCCCACTCCAATGCAATTCACCTTAATCCATTCCACTCCTATCCAACCACCCAACTCCAAACCACCCAACGCAAATTCAATTCACCCCACTCTAAGCCATGCCACGCCAATCCACCTCATCGAAAAATTCACCCCACTCCAAAATGTCCACCCCCCTCCAATCCAATCCACCCACTCCTATCCAATCCACCCCACTCCAGCCCCCTCACAACAATCCAGTCCAGCCGCATTAATCCAATTCACCCTACTCCAACCGACCCCACTCCACTCTGGTACAATCCACCATCATCCACCCCACTCCACTCAAATCCTCACACCCATTCAACTTACTTCAATGCACCACCTCACTCCAGTTCACCACGTCCCTCCCCAATACACCCTACCCTAATCCAATTCACCCTATCCCAGTCCAGTCCACCCCAATCCACCTCACTCAGTGTAACTCACCTCACTTAATCCAAACCATCCCACTGCAATCGAATCCACTCCACTCTACTCCACCCCACCCCCTCTAATTCAATCCACTGCACTCCATTTCAGCACAGTCCAGTCCACCCCACCCCACTCCATCTAATCCCCCACTAAATCCATTTCACCCCACCCCCTCTCAGCCAGCCCACTTCAACCCACCCCAATCAAACCCACCCATTCCAATCCCATTCCAATCCACCCCACCCCACCCCATTTCAGTCCACTTCACTCCAATCCAATCCACCCCATTCAGTTCACCGCACTCGAATCCAGCCCACCCCACTCCAATCCAATCTACTCCAATCCACTCTACTCCAGTCCAGTCCTCCCCACTCCATTTCACTCCATTCTACTCCAATTGACCCCACTCTACCCAATCCTACCCACCCTACCCCAGTTCAGTCCACCTCACTCTCATCCAGTCCACATCACTCCAATCCAATCTACTCTAATCCACCCAACTCTACTCTACCCAGTCCAGTCCACTCCACCCCACTTCAGTCTTCCCCACCTCACTCTACTCCAGTCCACCCCACGCTAGTCCAGTACACCCCACTCTAATCCAGTGCATCCAATCCACCCCATGCTAGTCAAATCCACCCACTCCAATCCAGTTATTCCAATCCACCTCACTCCAATCCATTCCACCCCACTCCCATTCACTCCACTCCAGTTCAATCTAATTCATCCCACCGCAGTCCAATCTATTTCACCCACTCCATTCTATTTATCCCACTCCAAACCACCCCATTTCAATCCAATCCACCCACCCCACCCCAGTCCTATCACTCTAATTCTTTCCACCCACCCAATCCAATCTAATGTATCACACTCTAAACCACCCCACTCCAATCCACCTCAATCCAAACCACCTCATCCCATTTCAATCCACCTCACTCCAATCTGGTTAAGTCTACTCCTGTCCACCCCACTCTACTCCAAACCAATCCACCCACTCCAATCCAATTCAGTCTACTCCAGTCCACCTCATTGTATCCAGATCCAATCCACTCCATGCCAATTCAGTCCCCTCACTCCATTTCAGCCACCACACTTTACTCCACCCAACTCTAGTCCAGTCCACCACACTGTGGTCCAATTCACCTCACTCTAGTCCAATCCACCCCACTTCAATCCAGTAATTCCAATCCACTGCACTCCAATCCATTTCACCCCACTATAATCCACCCCTCTCCAATTCAATCTAACCTACCCTACTCAAGACCAGTATTATCTACCCCACTCCAATTTACCTGACTCCAAACCACCCCATTCCAATCCACCTCACCACAGTTCATTCCACCCAACCACATTCCTATCACTTCAGCCCCCCTTGCTAATCTAAACTAATCCACCCCTCCAATCCATTCCACTCCAATCCACCCCAGACCAATCCACCTCACCGCATTTCAATCCACCACACACCAATCCAGCCCACGCATTCCAATCCACTCCACTCCACCCAATCCAACACACTCTACCCCAGTCAAATCCACCACACTACCTCAATCCACTCCAATCCACTCCTCCCCATTCCACTCCACTCTGTGACATTGCACTCTACGACACTCTCTGCAACTGAACCACTGAACTCTACTCCCCTCTCTACTCCCCCTACTCTACTCTACTCTATGACGTTCTACTCCAACTAATCCACTTTACAACACTACTCCTACGCCACTCTATGACACTCCACTCTATAACACTCCATGCGACTAACGTTTAGCCATCCTGAACAGCGGCTACACTGGTGTACAGCATGGCAAAAACACATTACCAAGATTATAGCTCTTGTACAGGCAAGACCTATTGGCTTCACCAATGCTTGTTTTTCAGTCCTGCGGGCTGTGATGTCCCCTAAAAGAAAAGTCCCCTAAATTCACCCTTTTAAGCTGGACCATCGAGCACTGCCAGAATGCCCAGAAAGCTGGTCTAACACTGGTGGCTGCCACTACCGCTGCTTACTCCTACGTAGTCTGCCATCTCTGTGGATTGTTCTTGCACAATTTACTGCCACTGCTTTGGCCTTGTCCTGCTCAGGGGTCTTGCGCTACCCAGTACTGGCTGAAGAGAGACAGTAGTACTGCCGGGTCTTACAGAGAGGGCTGTTAGTACTGCAGCAAAGGTATTTTTAAGGTTGAAACTTACCAGACAGCACAGCTGCCTGGTTGTGAAATGAATTCTTGTGAACTTTCTGAAAGTTTCTCTGGGAATGCATTCCACCCATTGCTTACCATTGGCTTTGTTGTTTGTAACTCAAATTTTCTGGCCTACTATTTGCTGGCTTTATATATTTTAGGCACTCCAATATGTCATTATCCCTCCTGTGGAGCAAAGCTTGTTCACCAGCCGCCATCACTCCTTGTATTGTTCCACGAGTCCTCCCTTTCTGTAAACAGGCTTTTCAACTTTGTTCTTATCTTGTCACATTTGCTGTGTGTTCAGAGACATAGGTCAAATGTCATGCTTTGTCTTCCGAGGGAGCTTGGTGCTTAAATTTCTTCCTCTGACTTCAGAGTGAGAGGATTAATGTGACAATCTTGCTGGGTACTGGGAAAGAAAATGTATTTTTCTAGCACAAAACAACATTTAATTGTCTGTAAATGAACTGTACAAATATTTCAGAATATATCAGATTTAAGAAAGTAGAAATGAACACACTTTTTTGTTATTCAGAGTTTGGTGGAAACAAATATTTTAATACAATCAAAGCAAATCAGTACACTAGGTGATGCCATTTCGACACATTATCGTTTGTGTGCTGTATAGTTTTAACAGTAAAACCGAAGGTGCAAATGTATCTGTCATTTCATTTCAAAATGTGTAGTATGTAATGGCAGTGTGCTAACACGCCATGCTACTCCACTCCAAGCCACTCCATGTCCCTCAACTCTACTACACTCTGTGTCACTCTACGGCACTCTACGACACTCCACTCTATACCACGGCACTCTACTGCGCCACACTCCACTCCACTCTGCACCACTCTATGCCACTTCATTCTATGCCACTATACTACATTATCACTCTACGACACTCCACGATGCTGTATGCCACTCTACGCCATGCCACACCACTCCATGCCACTCTAAGCCACCCCACAATGTGCCTCTCCATTCTATGGCACTTTGCAACACTACACCACTCCACTCTACACCACAATACTCCATTCACCGACACTCCACTCTGCACCATTCTACTCATTGGCACTTTATTCCACTCTATGACCCTCAGCTCCACTTTACGCCCCCCAACTCTACGCCCCCCTCCACTCTACACATCTCCACTCCATGGCACTCTACTTTGCTGCGCTCTAGGACACTCTACACCATGCCACTCTGACACTCCACTCCACTCTACGACATTCCACTCCACTTATGATATTCTACTCCACTCTATGCCACACCACTCTACACCACTTCACTCTAGGTCACTCTACTTCACTCTGCTTCACTCCACTTCACTCTATGACTCTACACTACTCTATGACACCCCACTCTACAACACTTTATTCATTTTATATACCTCTACTCTATGCCTCTCTATTCTACGCCCCTCCACTATACTCCACAACACTCCACATTTCGCCAGTCCACTTCACTCTGTGCCACTCTACCCCACTCTTCGCCACTCCACTCCTCGCCACTCTGCTCTACGCCACTAACTTTTTGCCCTACATCAGACACGCTGGTGTACAACACATTGGCAAACTCAACAGCTCTTGCATGGTTGAACATTAGCTTTGTCAATTCTTGTTTTACCAGCAACCTGCTCATCAGAGAAAGTTTCCTGTCAAGGTGTCTTGGTCTGACAGGAGGCAGTCGTGCTCCTGTCTGAGAATGCAGGATGAGATTCCTTTTGCGGTGGACTGCTCAAAGACCACACTTTGCCTTCTTCTGTTTGGTCACTTGCAACCCGGAGTCCACCCATCCCTGCTCAGGCCAGTCTTTCATGTGACTTACTGCGCCCCATCAGTAAATCTTGAGGTTCTCACACAATACTTGTCCTTCTCCTGTTACAGCAATATACACTACATTATAGACAACAGTTCTTCATCCGTGATTTAGAAACTGTTGATCTTGAAGTCTGACTTTTGTTCTGTGTTTAAGTGATCAGAGCTCAGGCTATTACTTTGGCACCATGGGCAAACGTGTCACAATGCAAAAAATGTTGATGCTTCTAGAGGCAGTCTGACACTTTCTTGCTGGTGGTATCCTAACCCTTTTCTGATAACAGCATAATTCCCTTCAGTACCACGCGGTCCCTGCATTCCTGTTCATTTCAGAATGTATGTCTAAGTGCTAATGGCTCTGCGATTTAGGAACGCATCAGCCAGAGGCGAAGTTTTTGTCATTGTTGTTGTCCAACCAGATACATTAATCACCGCTGGTAGCTGTGGACTTTGCAAGACCTCAAATAGCTCCCCACCTGAACAAAATTCAGACCACTCTAATTTGTGGATGTTTGTTATACATAAATTTGTGAATTATGTACAGAAATCATAAAATTAAAATTCAAGGTTCGCATTGGCATTAAAAAAACACTGCACCAATTAGAAACGCAGGAAGGACCTGCCGGTAATATTGAAGTCAAGAATTTCATCACATCCTTTTTGTGTCAAGCGCACATACGACTTCTGTGCACCCTTTTTGAGGGTCAGTCCTGTGAAACATTTGTATTCATTTCATAAACGTGTCTCTCCAAAGATGCGAACAAGCAGCTGTCAAGGCTCACTCCAGGATGAGGTAAAGGCATTAAAACTCAAATAATGTATGGTGTGGTAATCAGACTTCATAATGATGATACCCGTCAGAGTTCTAAATGTTAAAATGACTAGATTTAAAGAAGACCCCAAAATGTGCTCCGCAGAATCATAGTTCTACACTACAGCATCTTCTGATGTTTCGGCTTGTCAACCAGTGGCGTAACGAAATGCGATTGGGCCCGCCTACCTGCACAGTACATGGAAGGCCCCCCACTCCGGACTCAGGTTTCTTAAGCCAACATAGTTGTTAGTGTCCGAAGAAGCGTTAATGGAAAGTTGCCCAACCCCAAGACCCAGTACAGTTCAGTGCCCTTCTGCCAGGCCCCATTTAGCCTGGCTGATCCCTGATTACAGAGATCACTTCCATTTTGTTTGTTACAAAGCATGGTGATCAGTGCACGATTGACAGCTGGCAGACAAAGCATAATGTTGCTTTAAAAATGTGCCATTATTTTGAGCTTTTTATTGGATTTAGTAAAGCTAAGCGGAGGACGTGGTTCATAAAAAAAATCAATACCCATCGTTCACGCACAGCAAGCCGATTTCCAGAAGTGCTGCGTTCATGCCAGAGTTTCCATATCAGAGTTGCTGGATGTCCACATAATATACATTTTCATATGGTCAATCTACATAGAACTCATTTACACAGTGGCTATCGTGCAGATACATGGCATGGATTCGGCCCTCAAGGACCAGTCGCATCAGATGCCCACGTACGTTTGTACCTTGATTCGGGGGTGAAAAGCGTCGGAGTAGTTGCTGGGGGAGCTGTGTTAATGTTCAAAGACAAAGTTGGTTTCATTGCATGTATTGATTTGAAATTACGGTATGGTAATCACCCCACTTCAGGTAATTACAGACCATGAATCTAGACCCTAACTTTACACCCACACATCATCAATTTCAGGTACCTTAGTCAAATTATTTCTGCGAAAGCAAAACAAAACTAAAACACCCAGAATGCATTAGGCTATCACAAAAAGGTACAATGCTGAAGGCTGTGTCCATATCGACCAGGAGTGATGTGGTTATCTTAAATTAAATTTGACAAGTAGATAGATGCTTGAACTAAGTGGCAATGGTATACTTTTGACTCAACATTGTGTGCTGGAAAAACTTTGGAGATTGGGCTCATTTCATAAATGGACCACTTTTTTCACCTGAAACGAAAGGGGGAATTTGACAGTCCACCCCTCATTTGTACACATCAACCAAACCTATCTTTATCCAGTCCAGAAGAAATAAGACTTATGAAAAATACCGTATTCCCACCACTTTTGCCCGAGGGTGCAAAGTTCACAACAGAAGGTATTAGATCGAAAGGCATGCTAACCATTCTGTCTGGGAGGGGCTTTGAGTAACTGAAAAAGGGTCTGTATGCAACCTTATCACGAGTGACACCTATTCAACTTACTGGTTCAAGTTTGTGGCTTTTCACCGATGGCTTGCTAGAACAGTCAGTGCAACTTGTACCCATGAAATGCATGGCTCAAATTAAGACTCTTTTGGATCCATTGCGCTTTATATGAGTATATTTGAAAACTTAACGACTCGGGTTGTACCCCAGTGGCTCATGGGTTCTGGATGTCCAGATCTGTGCTGGCCAAGGACAGAGTCTGACCCTCTGGATGCCTTTCTTGGGTAATTTACCACTTAAAGAAAAACAACCCTTACATTCAATGGAAACCTGGTAAAATCAAGTTAGTATTTAGTATTTCTTAAAGATGTACACGTCAATCACTTGTAAGTTCACATGTAAGATACCTGTCATGCTGTTTTGACGCATGAGCACCCCCACAGTGCAAACACCCCCTTAGGCCTAGCTATGACCCTAACACCAAAGTAAACGTATTGTCATAGTCTGGAATGTTAACAGTTACTGCTTTACTGATAGGCCAAAATCATTCTATTTAGGACAATATAGGGGTTCGTTTAGAGCCTAGCCAGTGATCCTCCAGACTGGTGGGTGCCCTGGCCAGGCCATTAAACCCACTGGCGGAGGACTGCCCACCACGTTCAGAAATCCCTAAAACCCTGCAAGATTAGAAAGCGAGAAAGAGCTGCTAAAGCCATGAACTGAACATGCATGGGATTATTGCTGGTTTGATGGGGCACCCCAACCCTATGACTGATTACGGTTGAGACAAAGGGCCAGATTTACAAGTGTCGCCTCAGTCACGATGCACCACTTTTCTTGCATCACCCCGGCCCCACCTAATAACACTGTGATTGCGCTTTATTTACCACGTCATAATTATGATGCTATTGTGGTGCTTTGCAGCATTAGCGTCATAAATGATGGCAGAGTGCAGCAAGGCACTAGGGAGGCCCGTAGGTTACTATGGGCCATCATTTTAACACTTGCCCTGTGCAGGCGTTAAACATGACGGAAAAAATGATGCAGTGAAATCTAGTAAATTTCACTGCGCCATTTATCTGGGCCTCCTAACAGAGGAACGCCGCCCTCTTGCATACATTATGCCTGGCGAAGGCATAATGTGGCGCAAGGGGTTACAAAGTGGCGCAATGCAAGCATTGCGCCACTTTGTAAATATGGCAGTGGGGAATGGCGTCCTTAACGCCGCATTAGCGTTAAAAAAAAATGACTCTTGTGTGGCGCAAGGAGGTGCAAGGGCCTTGTAAATCTGGCCCAAAGTTTTGTGGCTCCAGCACAAATCCCTGTTTGAGCATGGTTCAGAATTCTGAATGGTGAGGAATTTCCCACATCTGGTAATTAAAGGGTGTGAAATATTCCGAACCTTTTAATAAACTGCGGCAGGTCACACCTGCTGAAATATAATAGGGAAAACAGGGGGAAAGGTATAGTATTTCAGTACAGATTCAGTTGATATTCGTTTCACTGAGAGAACGGAAGGGCCATCTAGTGTCTCTCAATTCACTTTTACACAAATTTAAATTATCGAGCCCTGTTGGTGATAGCTTTGTGATTGCCTACTCATATTTCTACATAAACTTATTTTGATGATTAACTGTCAGATTGAGGTAGTCTGTTATGGGGTGATTTACTCCCAGAGGAAGAAGCTCAATAATTGACGTTTTTGGCTGACACTTTTGGGGCAGACTGGACATCTTTTTAGTACGATATATGGAATTGGGGGTTTTGCCTGAGTTATGTTGCTACCTCATTTCACACATAAGCCCTTCACTCTATTTGTCCAGCAAATCGTATCTACAGAAACAAGAATTTTTGGCTTCATTGCATGGTTGTGTTGCCAGGTGATGTGATGCCAGAAGTGCATGGTCATCGGACATCACATGTAACGCTTCCCTAACCCAGCACCACACATCACTTCCTTATTAACCACAATGTGGTGAACACTCTCTTTCCATCATTCCAGCTATTCTACTTTGTACAATGCTTTCCTATCTTTTCTTGTGTTTCCAACAAACAGGACTTTCAGTGTAATCTTATATAGACGAAGGTGCTATCAATTTATGATGGCCTGACACGGCCCCGTTTCTCAGACTCTTTTGATAGCAGACATGATGCACCAATGACGAGATTTGACAAATAAGTTTTGCAATAATTTGTATTCTGTAAAGGTATCAGCTCAGACTTGAAGGACTGCAAGGTTTATCTTCTGTGTTTGATTTCACCTTACGTTTTGTAGCTGATCACTTGTAAATTCTTTTGTTTTGATTTTAGTTGTTTGGAAACTAATTTTGGCGTTCCAAATCCGTGACCTTCATCCGGAAAGCAGTCCCCTATAATGGATTTAATCATGTCACTCATTGCTGTGTATGGTTGAATGTAGTTTATACCTTTTTCCTATTTGTTTTGTTCTTGCCACACACTGGAAACTGATGCTATTAATATTAACGACTTTGCTAAAAGAAACAATTGATACAAAACAATTTTCTCATGCATTTGAAACGTCTTTGACTCAGAATTGACTCACTGAGCCCCACACACTAGAAAGTGCTGATCGGGTATGAGAAATGTAGACGAGTGCCATGTGTAATGTGCTTTCTTTGTGGTCTATTTAGTTGGACAATTTTAGTGCGGGATGGAAGTATTTCATTTGGCCGATGTGTGATATATCAGCAATGCTGGGGGGTTAGAAAGTTGTGTGTTTGCTTGGACTGTGAAGATCATGTAAATTATAACTTCTCTCAGAATTTGTCCCCAGATCCTCAAGTTGTAGAACCCACCTAAGAGTACCATAGTTGAGTCTGTGTATGTAGCTACTGATCTGGATGGTGCATGCTTAACCTGAATCTCTAAGCCCTCCTTGACTCTCTGGGCTATCCTATTTTAAGCAGTCCATATATAAGTATTACTTACATAGCACAATAACACTTTATCAAACATTCTATAATTGAATTACGATCAAAATGAGAAAGGTGATGGTAGTTTCAGATTATAACCATACAACTCTAGATACATTAACCAAAAGTGCTTTAGGGTTAAGATGCTCTTCTGTGAATTCTTATTTACACATACCACTTCAGTAGAACTAGTATCATAAGAAGCAAAGGGCCACATTTAATCTTTCAGAGTCCACAACCATGTATAGCTGCAGAGCTCTTTAGCGTATTGAAACTCTCTATCAAAAAACACTTAAGGTACCCTTTGAGTTTGTGGGTACAGGAAACAAGTATCAAACCACTGTGGGGCTTGTGACCAAGTCTATGCCAAAGCTATGCACTGTTTTGTGCTGTTCAGAAAAGTAAGTCAAAATCAAAATAATTCATATACCAGTTAGATAAAAGGCCAGTTACTCTAGTTACTTCTGGTCAGGGTAAAATTATCTCAGTTCCTGCTCCCCAACTTTACATGTGGAGAATAAGTAGATTTTACCTCATACTATGTCCCTTAAAATATTTGATAGTTTATGGGTAACAGCCAACATTGAAATGCTTTTGCTCATTTTATGCTGTATTATTAATGATAAATTCATAAGTTGGCATAGTATATGTGTTTATTAATGCCAATGTTAATACATTCATTTCTTGCATTAGCATAACTAGGCCTGCAATTTTCATATTGCAGTAACAAGAAATGTCGAGTCATCTTTTTTCTAACATGAATTTTTCCATTAGGTTGTTTCACATGAATAGTAAAGAGTTGTATTGTATTATGTGTAAGTTCCCCCAATCCCCCCACTGACCTTGAACAGAGCTGGGCTGGAGATGTGGAATTATGAAAGACCCTATTGTTTAATCATCCAGTCTCATGAGAACCATTGGAACTGTTGTGAGCACTGGGAAGATGCTGGAATATTCAAGTAATGTACTGAGTTGCCGGTGTCGCACGGAAGTAGAGATGACTTCACTGAGACTTGGGAATCTTCATTTTTTGCATAATGTGGACACATCAAACTGACCACTCGAATAGTTTTTCATATTTTAGGATAGCAATAAAACCTTTTTTAGTTTCAGTCAGTCCTCTCTTGCTTCTTGTTCAGTGATATTCTCACTATGCTCTCTTGCTGTTAATTTGTACCCTTGCACCTTTCCTTATTTCCATGTGCAGCCTGTGTTCTGCGCTTTCCCCCAATGGTGCATCTAATGGCCTTTGCCAAAGATTTGCTGTTTGGTCGACGGACCTGAATTGTATACTGATCCCAGAAGAGGTATATTCAATTAAAATTTTAATTGTCCACCTTGTCCTCTTTTTATTGAGTTAGTATATTGACACCTGCCTATTTTTATAGTAAGACTAACTTAGCTTGAGATAGATCACTTTTGAAAGTTATTTTTGTCTTCTTTTTCTTCTTTCTTTTGTTCGCTTGTGTTAGCCCATCCCCACAAATGCTTGTCCTAATTTGCGATAGTAGTAGGTTGCCCCACACCTTGTCCATCTAGTTTGATATATTAATGTGTAAAATGTTCTTGACTAATGTTCTCAACAAATGATTTGAAATCTGTTTCTGTTGCGTAAATTGTTTCTTTGCTAGTATGTGTAATGCTTTTGGTATGCTTAAATGTGCTGATGTTGAGCAGATTAAACATGTTTCGTAGATTTGGTCAGCCTGTGGTTTTTCTTTATTTGTATAATTTAATCTTGCACACAATTTACGTTACTTTGGCTCTGTGGTTGTAATAAAGTTTTGACATTTTTTACAGATTGGAGTTTTGTTTCCGTGGCCACATTGGTAATGGTGGTAAAAGTTGTTGTTGTAGTGATTGATTTTGAAATGATTGTAAACAGTTAACCACACTCCTCCCTGGGTCCAAAGATCCCATTGACCACAAAATCAAGCATTTTTGATCCCTCACTGGGAGGAGAAAACACATTAGAAAGGGACAATTATGAAATACATATGAAGAGATATTGATAGTGGGCAACAAGCTGCCTCTAGCCACTGGTCTACAAATAAGTTACATGAAATGACATCCCTCTTGGCTATGGATAAAGGATTCTACTTTAAGAAGTCATATGTCAAAGGAACTGTAGCAGTCTGAATCTTTTGTAATTAGATATTTTTTTATTGGTCATCCCATTGTAGATCTGACTATACATCCTACAAGCATGGCCTTCGAGTGAAGATGGATAAGTCATATATTACATGGGATTCTGTAATCCCTGTATATCTGTCTGTCTCTAATTTCTTTACGTTCATCGAATTGTAACGCACACAGTCGCTAAGAATAAAGAAAACATTTCAGAACTCGACTATTATATCCTTAGAGCCCGCCCTAGCAGGCTCTACTGGCCATTAAAGGCCCGTGCCCACATTAAAGGCCTGAGCTGAAGGTGAGGGCCTTTAACAAGGGAGCAGGCGTTTAATTGCCGGTAGAGTCCGCTATGGCAGGTTCTAAGGCTATTAGAACATTCTGCCACAAGAGGGCGGAATGTTCTAATAAATTAAACAAAGTCCTCCTGGAGCACAAGGGGATTAAAATCCCCTCGGGCTCCGTGAGGCCTTTGTTCACAGCTGTTGCTGTGAACACAGAAAACATTGGAATGTTGACGCTGGGGCAATGGAGCTCCCAACATTCGAATGTTCTAATATAAGTTATCACAATTGAGTTATGATGTCACAATGCCTTCTGCCAGCAGCCAAGGTGAAAAGTAGGCCAGTCATGGAATGGATGCCAAGTTCTTTAGTGTCAAAAGTCTAAGCTTTTGTCCCAGAAAGGATCACTTCAAATTTACCGTTGTTATGCGTAAACCAGCTCTGAATCATCAATTCAGTTTCAGTCAGGCAGGTGGCAAACAGCTGATTGCTAACCATTACACTTGACGAAACACTACATTAAATATGCAAATGAATTATACCATAACTGGTGGAAAGATATAAGATCCATAACAGTTTTAATCAAAACATTGAACATAGATAAGTGGGTAATGTTGAGTGACCCCACTTGGTAATATATACACAAGGAAGAGACTACACCCATGCTGACTTGAGGGATTTGTGAGGAATGAGGGAAACCACTCTTTGGTGGATCCTCTAGATCCTATGACACGCTTAGTACGAGCAACCATTCCACTGTAATCCACATGAAAGGTCAAGAAGTGGTCTAACAGGACTAGCTATTTATGTTCTCTTCAATATCCCACAAGATATTATCACCCAGAACTAATAAAGCAATGTCCTCCCATTGCCTATGGTGGATGCCTAATTCTTTAGGATCAAAGGACCATGGCAGTTAAGATAAACTGGAGTTTGCTAATTTTTTAACCACTGACAACAACCCCTGCTGCAAAGGTACAAGAAGAGTAGTTAACAGCAAATCATGATTAAACAAATAAATTGACTCTTGCTGTTGAATCTGAGAAAAAGCCACATCTACACAAATCTGTGAGCAGCTAAGCAAGAGTTTTAGTGAAACTGAAAACACCAAGAGTAAATAAAATGTAGTGCATGCCAAGTGTTGTGTAGATATGTGAGAAGAGCAATATAACTATTAGCAAATTACAGATTTTCTTATTGCCCTACTCTTTAATTTTGCCCATTTGTTGGACCTGAATGAAATCTAGAATTCCTGCACTTGGCTTAACTTGGTTACAGTTTATAACATTTTCATGCAGATTTATTAAATATCACTACAGTAATTAGGACAAGAATATGTTATTGCTCCCTCAAATAATTAAACTCCCACCCTCCTGATTTATCTGCCTGGATTTTGGCATGCCTACAGAAGACTAAGGGCCTCATTACGAGTTTGTCGGTCCAACACCCAGAGCGCCAGTCCCATGGGAAGGAGACTGCCCCACAGATGCCGGGCTCCCCTCAACCCTAACACAAGGTTTCCACTGGGCTGACAGGCGGAAACCTCTGAAATCATGGAGCCAACCCCAAAGCCATCGCACAGAGGGTGCCCCCAGCACCCTCAGAAAACACATTGTCTGCCATAGCCCACAGTGCGCATTCCTAGGGTGCTTGTCAGGGGGCCCCTTCATTGCCCACAACATGGTAGTGGGCAGTGCAGGGCCCCCCCTGTGGTCCCCAGCTCTGGCTTTCCGCCAGACTTTTAATGTACTAAAATCAAGTCATCCTGTAATTTCACTAATACGTTTTTCTGCTGTGTCTTTATGTTGGCCTTAGAAATCAGACCACTTTACCACTGATAACCAGTGTTGAAGTGCATGTGCTTCTCCCCTAAACATGGTGTATCCAATATTGGCATATTTAATTTACATGAAGACCCTTGTAAAGTGGTCTAACATATGTCCAGGGCCTGTACATTAAATGCTACTAATGAGCCTGCAGCACTGATTGCGCCACCCACTCATGTAGCCCTGTAAACATGTCTCAGGCCAGCCACTGCAGAGCCTGTATGTGCAGTCTCACTGCCACCTCGATTTGGCATTCAAAACCTCTTTGCCAAGCCTTAAACTCCCCTTTTCTTGCATATAAGTCACCCCTAAGGTAGGCCTTCGGTAGCCCATAAGGCAGAGTGCCATGCAAGTAAAAGGCAGGACATGCGCTTTTTAGGTTTTCCAAACTACCAAAGTTGTTTTTTATTACTTTGGGGCCTGCTCCTCTCATAGGCCAGTAATGGGAATTCATTAAAATCTCTTTAAGCTATAATTCCTAATTAGAGAGACGTAGCTGCATCTTGTTTAGTATCATTGGAATGGTAATGATGACTCCTCTTTATTGGTAAAGCCAGAATTATTATTACTATTTTAGAAATGCCACTTTCAGAAAGTAGCCATTTTTCTGCCCTGTCTGTCCTGTGTGCCTATAACCTGTCTTCATTACACTTCTGGCCTGGGTTACGTGACATCTACACTTGTGTATTCCCTTCTTACACCCACAACACAGGATATTCAACTGCATCTTCATTTATCTGCAACAATGGATCTTCTTGGGGAGGAGGTTGGGAAAAGCCCACACTTACATTTCAAAGGGTAATGGCCCGAGCCCACACAAAGGGGCTGATTACCTCCCACTGATAGTCTGGAGTGGGTCCACGCCGAAAGGAAGACCTGTGCCCTTCATAGAAACCTATTGAATTCACCTCCCCCATCAAAGGCACTTTTTAATATAAGTACTGGGTTTACAATCCCTAAATATCAGTATACTTCTGGACTCAAACAAACTCTGCCGGAGTAAAAACTGCTGGATGCCAGGATCTACACTCTTTCAGGAGTGACTGTTCCCCGAGACTGCTGCTCTGCCTTGTTGTGCTGCCCTGCTGCCTGCTGATCTCTGCCCTGCAAACCTAGGGCCAGACTTAAGAAAAGTGATTCTGCATCCAATGCAGTGCCACATTTCTTGCGCTCCTTAGCGCCCCTAACGTCACCATATGTGTACCATATCTAAGATACGGTGCACCAATTTTGCTGCTAGTTCGGAGCTTTGCAGGATTAGCATTAAAAATGTTGACACTAATCCTGCAAAGCCCCTTGAGGTCTATTGTAAACAGTGGTGTGCCTCCTTTTAATGCCTGTTCTGAGCAGGCGTAAAAAGTGCCAAAACAATGACACAAAGAAATCTCGTAGATACCACTTTTTCAGGCCCCCTAACGAGGGAATGCCCCCCTGCGACTTTATGGCTGGTGCAGGCATAATGTGGCACAGGGGGGTTACAAAGTGGCACAATGCATGCATTGTGCCACTTTGTAAATTTGGCGGAGCAATTTGGGCCTTGTTGGACCACATTAACGTAAGAAAAATTATGTTAATGTGGCGCAAAGAGGTCCTAGGGGCTCTTAAATCTGCTCCCAAGAACCAAACACCACCTCCAGAGTGACTCTAAGGGTTTGCTGGCTTCTATTTGGTTCTACTAGTGGTCTCTGGGACATCAAAGACCTCTGAGCTGCTTCCTTGTATCCTGCCACCTACGTTTGCCAAAGATCACAGAGCAGCTTTCCTGCAGCCTGCCACCCGCTTTTGTCAAGGATCGCTGCACGGCTTCCCTGCAGCCAGCCACCTGCTCCACCAAGGATTGCAGATCAGTTTCAGCTTGACCAGATGCCTGTGTTATCCGGACTTCTGTGCGGCTTACCTGCAACCTACCAACAGCTTCTGCACGGTCTACACCTCAGCCACTGCAGTCCCCACCCAGCTGCTCAGGTAGGAGAGGCCGGCCGCCACAATATCTCCTTACTTCTCAACCAGTGGCAGTGATTTCCCTGGTGCCACTGGTCCACTAACAGTTCCCCCTGGCCTTGACAGCATTTCTTCCCAACGTGCTGGGGAGAGACTTGTTTGAGAACATAATAAACGGCTGCTCTATAGCAGAAGTGCAACTGGAGTATTTCTGTAATTTAGTTAACCAAAGCACATTTATATTGTAGAATTCTCTGCATTGTTTTAAACCGCTTAACTTGCTAAAGGCAATGCTTTGATTACTTTGAAAAGTGAAATATCTTGATTGGATTTGTTTTGTCACTTTGGTCTTATTTTTAATAGATACATATTGTCTATTTTCCTAATACTGTGTGGAGTCTTTTTTGTGGTGTTCTTGTTGTAATTACTGTGCGTGTGTAGCACAAATACTTTACACATTGCCTTCTAAGTTAAGCCTGCCTACTTTGTGCAAATTTGCCAGAGGTTTAGCACAGGTTAATTTAGGTGGAGTGTTTGACATACCCTGACCAGGACTGTGGTCCCTACTTGGACAGGGTACATATATCTACCAACTAGAGACCCACTTTCTAACAGCAGACTTGCTTGTGCAGGACACTGGTCAAATTCAGTGAAGAAAATTAGAAAACGAACGGTCTTTATGTGACTAACTAGACGCCAGGAGCATCCAGGTCAAGAACTAAAAACCAACAAGTTGAAAGGAAAACAGGTCTAAAGTGACAGAGGCAAATTACCCTCAGGTCCACTTCACCCAACATCCCACCTCAACTGTCTCCTGCCAAGAGGCACACAAGAGGTACAGACACCCCCCAGGAGTCAAGAGAGCACCTGCTCCCAAAGTCCATGTTCAGTTGAGAGCAGACAGCTATAGTGCAAACACTTGGCACCCAGGCACTGATCCGGTCCCAAAAACTTTTTTATAGCTCGGAAGCTCCCATAAACTCAGTGTCCGCTCCAGTGATTGGCCAGAGCATGTGGATAATATCTATGTCAGAAGGGCTCTGCTCATGTGTAAGTAATCCAACTCAGCTCGTGTGTTTCCCCTTTTGATGAATCTGCCCAAATGTAAAAAAAATAATAATAATAAGAGTAAGCCAAATATGGTAAGCATCTGCCACATTTTGTGCAAATTTGCCAAATGGCTCGAAAGTTATAGGCAAATAAAGAAAATACCTATTTATCTGTCAAGATATCTATATTTTATTTACTTTTATTTTCAGCCCTTTGACAAACACACTAAGCCTGCATACCAAGTTTATATCTGGCACACAATTTTGAATAAATATTGTCATCAGCTGACTTCTTTTCACATTCTGTAACAATGTCTGCACTAAAGCAGCACCTGGGGCTTCCTGAACCATCCCTATCAGATGGACAAAGCCTAGATGTCCCTTGAACACATCCTTAAGCCTGTCTAGATAATCTACAGGTCACTTGCCCTTATTGTGTTTGCATTTCAAACTCTTCGTCCATTCAGTTTTCCCCATGGACACATCAGCTACCGCTTTCGCCACATGCTTTGCCATGTAGCGTGCCCCATCTTTTGTGGCGTCTTCTCTCAGCCAGGCTGACTTTTCTAACAACCAGTCTCTCACTTAACTTGGTACTGCCAAATGCCACAATTGAGTGACATCCGCGAACTGATTCTATGCACATCGAACATTTCTTGTGATTCTTCATGAAACTGGGTTTGTTTTTTTCTAATGTTAGGGAATTGCTTCTTAGCGCTCATCAAGTCAGAGGGGGTCCAAGGTATATAAAGTGGTATTCTGCTTCTGCCTGTGTAGTAATCTCTTAATAGTCGGAGGACATCAGGAGCAGACGGGGTATGGTCATCTGTGTTGCTAGAATGAGGGGAGGGGAAGTATCTCCTTACCAGTTGTACTTTCTTTAGTGACATTGGGGCGGCATTCTTGTTTGTATGTGCACTCAGCTCGAATTGGACGCGTATGGATCTAGAGGAGGATGTGTCTTGTTTGGTCACTCACACTTGTTCTTGGTGCTTTATTGTCAGTATGTGGCATTGCAGCGCTTGCCTGTACTCGCTTGTGCTCCATCCAGTGGCAGTCCAGCACTCATTTCCGGGGGCATCAGCAACTACACTCCCAGCCATATTGGTCAGCACTAGGAAATTTCTAGCAAACCTCCTCCCTTTGTTCTTCGCTTTATTTCTTTATCTCTTACAGTTCAGTGATCTGGGGGAATAGATCAGGAGGAGGTAGAACATTAGGAGAACAAGCCCGAAATCTATTCCTTAGATTACTTATTTGGTGATCTGTTTCTTTTGGATATTTTTCATACCAAAAACCTGGGATCCGTACTTCTGTTTCTGCCCCTCCTCGTGACATTGTAAAAAGAACTTCACTATTCATTGTGTATCTTGTTTTTGAATCTTTTATCTTCTTTTATAATTTCCCTAATCGTTCTATATCAAAGGTACCGTGTTCAGGAAAGGACGTATTCCCATCCTCATTAGTGAGTCTCACCTGATGTTCAGATACTTGTATGTGGCTCTTCCATACTGGAGGTACACAACATAGGCAGGATTCTCTTTTGATGGGGGCTCCCTATATATATGTTTACTCATGCACACACACAATGCAGGAAAAGGGGTCTGCTGACCTTGTACCTGCAGAGCTTCCTCTGGAGGGGGTAGAGAGGAAACAGGATAGGTATTCTATCAGTTGTTTCTCTAACTAATCTTGTGGGGGGAGTCGGGACATTTAGGAAAGTGCCACTGTTGGAATGGTTATCCCTCCACTTTTTACCTAGTGTTGATGCCAACTTTGATTGAAAGTGGGCTGGGACCCTACTAACCAGGCCCCAGCACCAGTGTTCTGTCCCTAAAACTGTACCTTTGTTTCCACAATTGGCACAACCCTTACACACAGTTAAGTCCCTTGTAAAAGGTACCTATGGTACCAAGGGCCCTGTGGCCAGGGAAGGACTCTAAGGGCTGTAGCATGTATTATGCCACCCTAGGGAACCCCTCACCAAGCACATACACACTGCCTTGCAGCTTGAGTGTGCTAGTGAGGAGAAATAGACAAAGTCGACATGGCACCCCTCTCAGGGTTCCATGCTCACAAATTACTGCCTATGGCATGGGTAAGTCACCCCTCTAGCAGGACTTACAGCCCTAAGGCAGAGTGCACTATATCACAGGTGAGGGCATAGCTGCATTAGCAATATGCCCCTACAGTGTCTTAGTCCATTATTAGACATTGTAACTGCAGTGTAGCCATATTGAGTATATGGTCTGGGAGTTTGTCATTACGAACTCTACAGCTCCGTAATGGCTTCAGTGAATACTGGGAAGTTTGGTATCAAACTTCTCAGCACAATAAACCCACACTGATGCCAGTGTGGCATTTATTGAAAAATGCACACAGAGGGTATCTTACAGCCTGCCACTTTTTGACAAGTTTCTGACCACATGGGGTGAGTGCCTTCTCTGTGGTCAGAAACACGGCCTGTCCTGGGTGGAGGTGTTTCACACCTCCCCCCTACAGGATCTGTAACACCTGGCAGTGAGCCTCAAAGGCTCAAGCCTCGGATTACAGTGCCCCAGGGCACTCCACCTAATAGAGATGCCCACCCCCCGGACAAAGCCCCACTTCTGGTGGCAAGTCCGGCGGGAAAATTAGGGAAAACAGGGATGAGTGACCACCCCAGCCAGGTCCACCCTTAAGGTGTCCAGAGCTGAGGTGACCCCCCTCCCTGCAGAATCCTCCATCTTGGTTTGGAGGATAGGGACCAATAAGATTAGGTTTGTGTCCCCCTCCCCAAAGGGAGTGGGCACAAGGAGGGAGTAGCCACTCTCAGGAACAGTAGCCTCAGACCCCTAAAAGGCCCCTAAATCTAAGATTTATGGGCATCCCTTTACCCAGCTCACCAGATTCCTGGTGACCTAACAAGAAGAAGAAGGAATGCTAAGCTGAAACTACCAGCAGAGAAGAAGGAAGACGACAACTGCTTTGGCCCCAGCCCTACCGACCTGTCTCCTGCTTCAAAGAGCCTGCAAAAGACCAGCGACGCTTCCAGCGGGACCAGCAACCTCTGCCCAACTCCAGAGGACTTCCCTACACTCAAAAGGACCAAGGACACCTGAGGACAGCGGCCCTGTCTAAGAAAACCTACAACCAAGGACTCACACCAGAGGGGTGAGTCTTTACCCCTGTCCACCCGACACCCACGGCCCGTGTCCAGGTGGTCCACCCAGCAAGAGAGGGTCTCCAGGTGATTGCGAGTAAGAGCCCATCCTGGGTTGTCCTCTCCACCCCTCCATGACGACGCCTGCAGAGGGAATCCCGAGGACCCCCCTGACCGCGAAGCTCTGGACCAAGATATCTGACGCCTAAAGACACACTGCATCTGCAGCCCCCACGCATTGGAGAACCCGACCCCAAGTGCCTTTATGTTCAACATTTGGCCCTCCTCCCTGTCTGACCAGTGGTGTGCCCGAGACATCCCCCTTGACCTCGCCTGCAGCCTCTGAGTGACCCCGGGGGTCTCCTCATAGATCAGCATTGACAACCTGACGTCCTGTTTGCGCCCTGCACTTGGCAGCCCCTGTGCCACTGAGGGTGTGTGTTTGGTGCCTACTTATGGATTCTTAGGTGCTCTACTAATCCCCCCTGGTCTGCCCTCCGCACTGCGGGTACTTACCTGCAGGCAGGCCTGATTCCGAGTACCCCCATCTCCATAGGAGCCCACGTGAAATTTGCCAACTTTGACCTCTGCACCCAATCAGCCCCGTGTTGCTGGTGGGGTGTTTGGGGTTAACTTAAACCTCAAACGGTGGACGTCCTAAAACCCGGAGACTGAAACTGTAAGTGTTGTACTTACCTGTAAAACGATCTAACATTTCTTCCCCACAGGAACTATTTCTGAAAATTGTACTGTGTCCATTTTTAAAACAGATTATTGCCAATAATTCAAAAACGGTATTACTTACCTATTTCAAACAAAGTACTGTTGATACCTGTGTGAAATACGAAACTTTTAAGATACTTACCTCCAACTTGAATCTTGTGGTTCTATCAATAAATTAAGAAAATATGTTTTTCCTATATAAAAACCATTGGTCTGGAGTTAAGTCATTGAGTGTGTGTTTCTTCCATTGTCTGTGTGTGTATACAACAAATGAGTTGCACTACCTTCTGATAAGCCTAACTGCTCGACCACACTACCACAAAAGAGAGCATTAGTATTATCTACTTTAGCCTCTGTCAAGCCTCTGGGGAACCCCTGGACTCTGTGCACACTTTTCCTCACTTTGATATAGTATATACAGAGCCAGCTTCCTACAGCATGGTATTGCAAAACTCACACCCAAAGGCTGCTTCCATTCAGCCAACCTTTGTTTGTGCACCCAAAGGGGCTAGCGATGGAGGCAGGCCTGCTACTTCAGAGAGTTCTTTATCGTACACACATTCGTCCTTTAAGGGTCTATGCTCTGGGTCCTGGTGTTCCTCTCTATCTTTCCCATTACATCATTATTTATAGAGCCTGCTCACTTTAAACCATGGATTGGCAAATGCACAATTATTGTTTCTGGACACCTCCAGTTCCGTCCTACCCTACCAGTCTTTTATCCTGTTGTCCCCTACCACTGCAACAACTTTTGTAAGATTTTAACACATTACAGGCAATAAACGCAATGCAAACATGCATGGAAAATACAATAAATACAGTTAAACTTCTACTAAATTTGGTTCAATGTGCTTACACAGTGCGGCTCAAGCATCAGATGAAGCTCTGGACTGTGCTCCCCCCAGTCCGTTTGGACAATTCTCTTCCTTGCCTTTAACGCCTGGGGTTGTCATGTGGATTCTGTTACAGAACTCTCCTGTTCGCCCAACGAAGACTATTCTTGGCACACAATCACTAGGTTCTGCAGTAGAAAAAACAATACCTTAGATAGCTCATAGAAGTTCTACGTGCGTTTAACACAAAAACATCCAGCAAACAATAAAAATAATCAAAGCAGTTGCTGCTTAATTGGACAAAGCTTCCCCTTAGCTCAGTTGTTGCATATAATGATAATATGCATACATGTTGGCGTGTATTTCTACACCTTTTCTTGATTCAAGTGAATAGAAGCGAGAATGTGTGACAGAAATGAAACATAGAGATACAGAGAGGCCCCTTTGAGGATTTTCTTGTGGAAAGAAGGCAGGAAGAACTTGACAAACTGATACAATAAACACCAGCAGAAGCTGACTGTACTATTTTCTAAAATTATCGCTTTTTGTGCCAACTTTAGAGCAAGCTACACTTTTCTAAAATTGTTCTGAAATGTACGGTGTACAGCATGGAATAACAAAATGAGGATTTATTTTAAATGATTGCAAGTATGCCATTATACTAATTAAGGTTTTAGTAGTTTTCAAATAGGTACAAAAACGAAATTTTAATTGATTAATAAAATGTAACTTCATTTAAGGCATATATGGCCGTTTACTTATTCAGAGTAAACATGTAAGCTTGTCTGGTGTTGTGGAGGGCTATGTAGGCGTGGATGAGCTGCTTTGTTTGGCATAGTTTCTGGATGGGTAACCACTGTAGTTCTAGGAGGTGGAGAGTGACATGAGTGCTTCAGTGGACATTTAGGATGAGTCTGGCGGTGGTGTTTTGGATGGTCTGGAGTCTTTGAGTGAGCTGGTTGAAGATGCTGGCATGGAGAGCGTTGCTGTAGTCCAGTCAACTGGTTATGAAGGCCTGGAAGACAGTGTGTCTTGTGTATGTGGCGAGCCATTTGAGATCTTGTGGAGCGTTCTGATTAGGAAGAAGCATGATGAGGTCACTACATTCACCTGTTTAGTCATTGTGAGTTTGTAGTCCAGGATTATACCAAGATTTCTGGTGTGATCTGTGGGGGTGGGCATGGGTCCCAGTCCCACCGGTCAGCAGGAATAGTACCACGTGGAGCTCTTCTTTCCAAAAATCAGGATCTCCTTTTTGTTTGTGTTGAGTTCTAGGCAGTTCTCCCTCATCGAGCTGGCCACATTGATCATACAGGTTATGTAAATGGTGGTGGTGTTCTTGTTGGTGTAGGAATGGATGAACTGTGTGTTGTCAGCATAGGAGACAATGCTGATGTTGTAAGCTTTTATGATGCAGATGAGGGGTGCCACGTACGAGTGAAAGAGGGCGGGCTGAGGGACGATCCTTGGGAAACTCCACAGATTAACTTCTTGGGTTTGGAGGCGTATGAGGGAAGTCTGACTCATTGATTTCTGTCAGAGAGGAAGGTGGCGATCTATCTGAGAGTGGGTCCATGAATTACTGAGTAGTGAAGTCTTGAGATGAGAGTACAGTGGGATGTGATGGTGAAAGCCACTGCAAGTTCGATGAGGATTAGAGCTGTGGTTTCCCCTCTATCCATGATGATCCAAATTTTGTCTGTTGTTGCCAAGAGGGCGGTTTGCATGCTGTTGTTGCTGCAGAACCCTGATTGATTGATGTTCAGGAAGTGGTGCTGTTCTAGGTGGGTGGAAAGCTGACTGTTGATCACTTTCTGTGTGACTTTGGACGAGAATGCGTTCTTCTGGGTCTGCTGAAGGTTTCTTCAGGAGAGCTGCGACCTCTGCATGTTTTTTCAGTTATCTGGGAAGGTTCCTCTAAGGATGGAGGTGATGATGATGGTGGTGAGGTTGGCACTGATCAGTGGGTGACCCTGAGTGAATGGCCTTCATAATTCCAGTGGTGTCTTTTGTGGTGTGGGGGGGCTCCAGTCCACTAGTTGATGGATGTTCTTGATGATGGTGGGAACTTGTCAGATATGGTCTTCTGAGGTGAATTGACATTAGAAATTACTGTAGATCTTGAGTATTTGATTGTGGAAAAAGTCAGAGAGGTTGCTGCAGTGGTCCTTTGAAGGGGTTATGGTCTTGGGGGCTGCAGTGGGGTTGCTGAATTCTCTAACGATGTTGAAGAGTTATTTGCCAGAGTTGGAGCAGGATTCAAGTTTCGGTACGAGGTCCACTTTCCTGGCTTCTTTGATCTGGGCATGATATCTTCTGAGCGTGGATTTGTAGTTGTCTCTTGAGGTCCTTTCTCGGCTAATTATCCATCTTCTCCCAAGCTGCCTACGGTAACATTTGGAGTATCTTAGGTCTTCCGTGTACCGGCAGCCTTGAGCGTTTGTTCTTGCTTGCTTGACTTTCTTCAGGGCAGCCAGGGTGTTGGTGCAGCCTGAGATCCAGTTGTTGAAAGTCGTTATGCCGTTTTGTAGGTTGCCAGTGAGGACTGGTTGGATCTGAGGGTGTGAGTCCAGTCCGCCTCTGCTATCTTGTTCCAGTTGCATATGAAGTTGCTGACTGGCTTTGGCTTCTGGAATAAGGTGTGTCGATGTGAAAGTGGACAAAGGAGTAGTCCCTTCATGTGAGTGGGATGTGGTAGCTGAAGCTGATCTTGTTACTGGCTAAGAAGACAAGGTAGCGGATGTGACCTGCACTGTAGGTAAAGCTCTTTAGAAGGACGATGGAGTTGGGGTCCACTGGGTTGTCAAGATGAAGGTTAAAGTCACTGAGCAGAAAGAAGTTATTGGATCTGATGGCGATGGTGGTGATGAAGTCGGTGAGGAGGTTGCTGAAGGTGGTGCGGGGTCTGGGTGGTCGCTATGTGAGGGTGTCTGTGATGGTCATGGTATGGCAAACTTGTAGTGGAAAATGCATTTGTTCCTTTAAGACAGTGGGTTTGTCAGTGGAAGTGGTGCAGGTGATGGTCTTTTTATGGATGATTGTGAGGCTTCCACCAGGTTTGTAATGCCTGTCCTGGGTGGCAAACTTGTAGCTTGGAGGGATAGCTGCAGTGATAGTTGGGATGGATGAAGGGTGGAGCTAGGTTTCTGTGAGAAAAAGGATGCCCGTGAAGTGCCTTGATGAGGTCCTAAACCTCATTGCTGTACGTGCAGAGAGATCTGGTATATAGGAACATGTATGTGATATGAGGTGAGGAGTGTGTGGCGGTTGGAGAAGGAGTGCAGTTCAAGAGAAGTGGAATTGAGCACATGATAAAGGTCCTACCATGGGGTAAGGTGTGGTGCAGAGGCAGCAGTCAAAACAGCTTCCAGGTTTGAGTGCTTGCAGGTCAGAGGATGTGTAGTTTGCAGGTCGGAGGATGTGTTCCAGCGGAGGTCAGACAGGCCGTGGCCCATGGTGCTGAGCGCGGTCCAGGCATAAATGGACGCAGACAGGCTTGCCTTTGGCACGTAGCAGCCACCATTCAGTAGGTTCTTGGAGGGGGAGGAGCATGGGGCTAGAGAGGGGCAGGAATCAGAAGGTGGGAGTGTGCAGAGGAAGATGCTGGAGAAACAGGTAAGAAGCGGGAGGAGGAGGGAGTAGGGAGGCGGGAGAGTCCCTGGAGAGAGGAGGAGAAACAGGGTAGAAAAGAGGAGAAAAACAGTCTTAGGAGAAAGAATGAGGCAAAGCACAAAAAGGCACAAAAACAAGATGAAGCACAAGTGAAGCACAAAAATGTGGTGAAGCATGAGTGAAAGGAAAGCATAAGTGAGAGTGAAGAGAGGCGGAAACAGCAGAGAGGGCGAGAAGAGGTTCAGAAAGGCCAAGAGTGAGTGAGACAGATGGGCTGAAGGTGTGAGCCCAGAGAAGGAGCCACAAAAGGGGTGAGCATGAGTGGGCAACATGCGAGAAGCCAGAGACAAGAGTAAAGAGGGTGAGAGAGAGAAAGTCTGAAGCAAGTAAAGGAGAGAGCGAGAGAAAGGAGTGCACAATGCCACAAGAGTGATTGTATTGCCAAAGTAACCAGGAGAGCAAAAAGACAGCAGAGTAGCGCAATGATACAGGACTTAAATGAAATTGGCTTGGTCCGAAAGGGCTTGCCAGGTAAATAGGAGCTTGGGCCTAGGCAATGCGAAGCGAGCGAATGTGATTGACCAGATATTGAACTAATGGTAAGCAATGTGCTCTTCCAACGTCAACTGTAAGTATTGGCATGGTTCAGAGCAGTTCTTTGACAACAGATAGCTAAAAGCTATCTTCTAGAAGAGACCTAAAAATGAATAGACATATTTAACAACATTGCTTCAACTTTTCAAAAGGGGTAATATGGGCATGTAACCTGAAGTATATACTTTTTGCATTTAATAGACATTACAAATTAAGTTGTACCATCAGTGTGAAGGTAGGTTAATAGTGACGTACCTTCATTCATTACTGTATATTACAGAGATGCCCTGATCTTGAATGTCCAATTACATATGTTCATAATTGGCCCATCGCCTCCCTGCCTCCTCGGCCCACAGGATTACAGCTATTGATAGTATCAATCAGACATTACAATCGCCCACGATTATTTAGGAGGAATTTGGGGCCAGATGTATCAAAAAAGCCTTTTGCGATTCGGAGATAGCGATTTTTAAGAAATCGCTATTTCTGAGTCGCAAAATGCTACGTATCATATTTGCGATTCGGTAATAGCGATTTCTTAAAAATCGCAAATGCTGTTACCGAATCGCAAATTGCAATACAGCCCCCATTCGCACCTATGGGTCTGTCGGCCCATATTTGCTAATTTTTTGCATTTCCCAAATTGCAAATTCATAACTGGATTTTGCAATTTGGGAAATGCAAACTCCAGGGTGCTGGGGGCCTAAGGCCCCCTCTGCTGCACCCCAAAACAATTTTCGAAGACATGTAAGGTGCACACATGCCAAAAGGGCATGTGTGCGTTAAATGTCAATTTTAAAAATGCATTTTTAATGCATTTTTAAAATTTGCACATGGTTACCACCAAGTTCAACTTGGTGGTAATAGCGATTCCTTAATGCCCAATTCGCATTAAGGAATTGCTTCATACATGTGCTTAAGAAATCGCAAATAAGGTTTCCTTATTTGCGATTTCTTATTTAGAGAATCGCAATTTGCGATTCCCTAAATGGGGTCGCAATTTTAAGGAATAGCTATTTTAGAGATTCCTTAAAATTGCACTGCGAATGCCTTGCTTACATTCAGAAAGGTGACTTTGCATTCGAAACGGCCGAATTTTGCAATCCGCTCCGTTTTTTGCGAATGCAAAATTCATTGATACATCTGGCTCTTGGTTTATAATGCAATCCTGGCTCATTTTTCAACACAACAAACTTAATTATATATGAAGGTATATATGAAGGTACCTGGTTCCTAGAGGGAAATTGTGGGAGGCTTTACATAGAGCAGGTACTCCCTGGAACATAATTAATCTTTTAGAGCAGCTTCATGAGGGCACCTATGGTCAGGTGAGATGGGGCAACCCAAAAATAGGGTAAGAGCATTGAATGTGGCTCATGCACGTGGGAGGTGTGTAGGCGGCTCATTGGGCACAGGTTGATGTATGGTTTTTCCCCTCTATACGAACATTACAGCAGTACAAGTCAGAGGTTGCATGAAGGAGGGGGAGCACAATCATATCACCTCAGCAGATATGCTTGACAAGTTAGAAATGCCAAGACAAGTTAAATTAAAGGGAATCTTTGTAGATAGAAAGGATGTAATCCTGTGAGTAACTATGTTATCCCAGTAGTGTATCCAGTTTGTAATCCATAAGGTATAACTAGTGTATTTTGAGACTGGGTGGAAAGAGAGTGTATTCAGGATGAAGTGCTCAAAATAAGTGAAGTGACAGCACCTTAAGAAATTACTGTGTGAAAAGGGAGAGAGAGCAACCAACTAAAGAATTACCTTGTTATAAGGTTGGAAATAGCTTAAGTTGACAGAGAGGCCCTTTGTTTGTCAATCATAGCCAGTCTTTTTGGGAGGTCCTGCTATTTTAAGGAGATTATCATGGAAACTAGTCTCTCAGAGGAATTAATGTCTCTTTGTTTCAATTTACTCTAGGTACTTCAAAAAGTGAAGTCAACTTTGAACCAGGTGAGAGCAATAGGCCTCACATGTATGAATGATACTTTGGTGTCATAAGCCGGGGAAGTTATCATTGGCCCTGATGAAGGGTGGGCTCTTAGAGAGGGCCGAAACATGTTGGCTTAGAAAAAGGGTTTCCTGGTAACATTATAAAACCCACAGGAAACAGAAGTATTGTTTTTACTCAGACCTTTGGTACCCTGCAATAAAGAAGATATTCTTGAGGTATCCCGGTAGGTATTTTTAATGATTTGGTCTGGATCCCTGCTATTGTCCAGTTAGTATTTTTATTTTGAACTCATAAGAATCCTTGGTTGATTCCACCTGATAATATCATCCTACTGGGGTGTAGATAGACAGCCGGTGATTAAGCATGCGACTATTTAGTGGGTGAGACATCAATTCCAATTTTCAGAATAATCCGGTTGGCTTTTAGTACGATAGGTTAGTTCAGAAAAAAAAAAGTTTGGAGGAAGGGTCCTGACACAGAAGTATCTCCCTTAGCCTAGTTACTATTATGTGGTATAGACTGCAGGACTAACTCCCTGTTCTTGCATGGTAACTTTAGTTTAAATTTAGAGCATCTACTTACCCATATAAAAATGGAAAGTAGCCCATCTATTATTTTTTTTACAAAAATCTAGTGATAAAACACATTGAATAGCCCTAAAAAATAAAGGTTGCACTAATATTTTAGTTAAAGGTATATACCCCACCATGAAAATTGGCAATGTGCCCCATCTTTGAAAAAAGATTCTTAACCTTCCTTATCAATGGAGAATGATTGAAATAATATAATGCATCAGGGTCTTCTGAGTACCTCACCCCAATTTCTTTGGATGAGATTTACATGAAATCCAACCTGTTAAATATCCATAGATATATTATATGATAAAACCTCAGATTTAGATGCATTCATTTTATATTCCCTGGGAATTAATAAGCCTTTACTGATTCCAAGCAGATGTTATGTTTTCAACATCTGCCTTAAGATATAAGGCAGTGACATTGGCATACAGTTTAATGACAGATATCTTACAATTGCTGCAAAACATTATGGTTTCTAAAGATCGAAAATTGCCTGCCAATGGTTTTATAAACACACCAAAGAGAAGGTAACACGTGGCATCCCTGTCAAAAAGCCTCTCCTTGCCACATCCTGGCCTACCTTTTCATTGTTAATAATTATTACTGCTGCGATTACTTTTACAAAGAGGTTATCAATCCAGGTAATGGAGAAGGAACAGAGTACAAATTCCAAATTAGTAACTAGAAACTGCAGCTCACAAGGTCGAATGCCTTCTTTGCATCTAATAATATCAGTGCGGTCTGTATTTTCTGAATATGGAAATAAACTCCTTTATCCTTAAACGATTCCAATCTGGCCAGAAGCCGTTATGGTCAGTACGAGCCAAAACACAAGCAACTATCATTAAATGACTGGTTATAATCTTTGCAACGTTTTGTAATCCGTGGTTAATAATGTCATCAGGGATATTAGCCAACTTCTAGGGGAGATTTCCTTGGCTTAAAGAAACTGAATGAGGGTGGGATAATTCAACCTAATAATAATGAATAATGTTGCTTTGGGAAGGAAATATCAGCTCATTGATAAAAAATAGTTTGAAAAAAGCTGGACTTCTCCTGGTGCCGTGCCGTTTGAAAGATGTGGCTGGGATCCTGCTGGAACGCAATCCTATGTTTTGGTTAAGGTGTTTCTGTTTATTGTGAGCGACTAACGCCCACCTTCCCAGCCCCCACAAAAAATAAAGCTCTCGCAGTGTGTGACTGTCCTGGTAAACCTTCCAGATAGTGCGACCGCATTACACGTGCTGTGGGGGGTCGTGGGTGGAACTCCTCTGGCATGCACTGTGGCAAAGGTGCCACTGCCAGCTGCCGCTCGTGCTGTCTCCTCGTACTGCATGGCTTTTTGTTGTATTTATATATGTATAGCATTCGTAGCAGATGACGTGTCGCGGCGCTTTATTCTCTGCCAGTCCCGGTGAAGCATGTTCTAATGACTGCAGTGAGAGTGCCCACTCAGCTACTGTTCTTTGCATACCACAGGCCGGGTTTTGCACTGTGTACCCAGTGCCCTCAGGTTGGTGCAGTGACCTGACTGCGCAGAGTTTGCCGCTTGACCTATCGTGGCGCTGTGTAGACAGAGAGAGTCTATATATATGTGTATGTGTGTCTATATATATATATATATATATATATAGCCACACACACACTCGTTTAATAAAGCGGAACGTTTTTCAGTTCATTGGCCTCTTGGCGCTGCTGTGGTGCCAGCGCTCTGCGGGCTCCGCAGTACTCAGCCGGGGTGCACCCTCCCTCCCCCAGACCAGCAGCTGTCCCCGCGCCTGTATTGATTGTGGGAGCGAGCTCGGAACCCCCAGGCCCGCCTTGGTAACGTGTTCAGACGGATGGAGGTGTCCGCGGGACCTGCTTAGTATTCCGGGCACTCGCCACTGACTCGCTTTTTGTAGAAAGAAAGAAAGCGTGGGGTGGGGGCGCTCTGTGAGATTCCTTCACACCTCCCTCTACCCCCGGCTCTCCCAGAGACGTGTTCTGGGAGCCGCTTCTTTCCGGAGGGAGCCCCGCAGAGCTCCTCAGACTTGCACCCCCTCTTCCCACCACTCCCAGAGGTAGGACACGGTCTCCCTGACATGTGCAGCCTCACAGACCTTGTCACGGGATTTCACCCCAGAACCGAGACTCTCGGAGGTGCTGCGACAGGCGCGCTCTAACACAGGAATTGTATATTTTAAGTCAAGTGGTCTTAATAATAAACTCAGCATCTGCCGGTGTGCCTCTGAAGAACAGTGGTCAGTAATCAAAAACCCGTTTTGGCTTGTGCAGCCGTACAGCGCAGCTGAGATAACACGGGCGCTGTAAACAACCTTAAAAACACATATGGTGAAAACGATGCAGTGCACTGGGCATCTGAACAGATAGATGCCCAACGACTGGTCCTCCTCACAGCCCCCCTCCCGCTCCCAAGATATAGCAGTCTATTGGGGGTCCCACCCTAGGATCCAGGCACCAGCTACGAGCAGTGATCAGCGTGCGTGCGGCACTGGACAAGGAACACCCCCTCTCCGGCTTCATAGATTGCAAGCTGAGGTGACCGGGGCCGACGGAAGCCTTTTGTTTCCCGCGGGGTGACCTTCAAAGCGCCTCCTGCAGGCGCCCCCAGGCCCGCCAGGGACGGAAGGGGTTCGGCTGTGGCTTGACACGCGTGCCAGCGCACCCCTCAGCTAACCTGGAAGCCGCGCCCCCTCCTTGGAGGTGGGCAGGCCAGGTAACACGAGGAATTTTTTCCCAACCTCTTCAGTTTTTGTGTGTGGTTTGCGTTGGTTATTTCAGTCCCGTTTGATTGGATTTCCCGGCTCGCACACGCAACCAATGGCGTATGCGCTGGCATAAGTGGCTGTGGTGCCCTGTCTCTCCCTACGCGTGGAAGTGGGCAGAAGCGGAGCCCTCCAACCGGCAAGGCGCTGTTTTTTGTTGCCTTTTTGACAGTCGCTCTTCTCAACTGTTGGTCTCTTTGCAGGAAGAAGCAGGGGATCTCGAGGAGACAGCAGGGTCAAATGCGGCAGCTGCAGCCAACGTCTTAGATCAGGATAGACTTGCACGGCCCCCACCTGTTTAAAAAACAAGTAGGGACCGGCAGGAAGGGATCGGATGAAAGCGCGCAACCCTTTGTGGACAGACTCTGCGCTGTGCGGCTGCTGGGTGCGCAGTGCTGTGGCTTCCAGCTGAGACGTCTGCTGCCTCCACTGGAAAGCACCTGCTGGGAGGCTCGGATACAGGGACCTTCCTCCGTGCAGTTTGGTGCCACACAGGAATAGTGAGGGGACAGAAGTTGGATCCCAGGCACTCCGGCGGATTCCATGATGATCTTGGGTGAGTGTGCAACAATGCAAATGTCTTCTGCATGCCTTGGCTTTGCAGGTGTCTGAAACTCTCTAGGATACTTTATTTTATGATGCATGGGATTCTGCAGTGCCTGTATAAAACCACGTCTATAATTGCTTTACAATCGGCAAAATGTGATGCACCCAGTCTCTAATTTTAAAGAAATGACGTCAGAACTCAAATGTAAAGACTTTTTACAGTTAAGTTCTGACATGAAAATGCCTGGTGCCGGAGCCAGCGGATGCTTAAAGAATGAATAAAACATTCATTGTCTTTCAGGATTGTTATTCTAGTTGTACATTGACAAGAAGAAAGCAGTTATTTATGGCCACGTGTTTATTTTTTGATCTCCTTGGATAATTATAGAACACTTAGAATTTTTGCATGTTTCCACACATTCTGAAATACTGTTCTTAAAAAAAAAAAAACTTCTATCAAACTGCTTCTAATATATTTTTGCAATAAAAATCTAACAGCTTTTTAGGTGCGTTTATTTTAACATTAGACATTCTATTTTTATTCTTTATGTTTACTAACTTGCGCACTTTCCCATTTGAAAGAGCTAGGCACAAAGGATTTTAGTGGTTTGTGGGAAAGGTGATAGTATGACCATGTATTATAAGGCATAAAGTACCCCTTTCCATACATAAGGGATATTACAAGTCACCTCTGAGTTCCATAATCTTATAAAGGAACTTTGCCCTCGGCTTCATTCCTCTATAAGGCCATGGAACGCCTCAGTGACTTGCAATATCCTTGTAATATATGGCGGGATATTTTTTATCATATATGTTATCCAATGCAGTGCTGGAAGGCCGGTGGAATCCCCTATGTGACCGGCATATTGCATGCAGATCTCACAACTCGCTGTTATACAAAATTATTGCCAGTGACGTGGTGTTCCACTGGCTTTTTTTCTACACTGCTCTGATTTTGCTTGTGGCCACTTCCTTAGAGCATTTTATTGTTTGATTGGAATGTAAAGCCACGTCTAGGACGAAAGGAATTAGGGACGGGAGGACAGGGCGGCAGTTTCTTTTATTCTAGCCCTTGACCCCTCAGTATTTTTGGGGTGTTCTGTCCTTGACCTCTTATGAACACTCCCTTCCCTGCACCTTCGGGTTTTTGAACGTCTATCCAGCCTTTACGCCAGGACCACTTATTTCAAGCCCACTTGTTTGTGCATTCGTTGAGATTGCTCGTTGGGTTGAGCATCCACTGCAGACTTTTGTGTTGTTTACAAGGTCGGTGGTTTGGTTCCGTAGCAGATACTTCTCAGAATTATCTCCTGCATTGTCGATGACGTGAGTATCGTCGAATTAATTTATAAGGTTCGTTAAAAGGTATCTTGGACTGCATCTGCTCCTTTAATGTCCAGGTTCTGTTCCCCGCCACTCGTCTGCCTGAGGTCCTGTGAAGAGGTTGGCAGTGAGGCTATTTTTAAATGCTCCCTGAAGCTTTTTTTATACAATGTGAGCGCTATATAAAACCATTGGACATCCTTATACAGTGGTCTCCTGCAGAGGAGGTACTCTTGGAGGCAGGTCTGTGAGTCTGTGTTTTTCCACGCACAGGGGGTGCAGTTGCTCCGGAGCCTGCCCCTCCCTTCAGGGTCTCATTAGTGAGTGGGTGGCCTGTCACGGCCCTCGCGTGCACGGGATTTCTGCAGGATACCCTGGGATGTGACAGACGTCCTCAGCTCAGAGCTGACCTAAATATTCACACTTCTGGCAGCTCGAGTCTTATGTAATGTGGAGCACGGCTCGCGGATCTCCCCCCGCTGCACCCGACAGATGCCTCAGCCACCCCCATACATGGACCTTACTCTCCCTTTTACTATACCCGCCCTCCCTCAGGGGGGCTCGGCCATAGAGGTCAGCGCGTCCACGTACACCTGGGCAGCGTCTGCTTGGAGTGTGCTTGGGGGGAGCTCTCATCGGTGTAGCGGGTGCAGTGGCACCGGGGCGTCGAGGTGTTAGGTGCCCACTGCACCCAAATTATGTCTGCATTTTGTTGAACAAATAATCGGTTGCCCATTTGTCTTGCTTCCACCAGGCTCATGACACCCGTGCTACGCCGCTGGCGGAGTGTTTGGGTATTTGCGACTGCAGTTGCTGTGTTGTGGTTAGGCGATTGCCATGTTAGTTATCGGGTTTCACGGGCGTTCTTTTGCTGTATATTTTGTTTTATGCTGAGGATAGGTGAAGGTTGCTGGGTGATGTGCTGTGAGTGGGATTATGTCTGTGTCCTTATTTACCTCCTTTTAAGACTAAGGTTTATGTTAGTGGCTTTATGTTTGTGTACTTCCCGGATATATATTAAGTCATGGTTAATTCTATTATGTGTAGATTTAGGTGTGTGTTTCTTCGTGGATGCGTTGTGCTAATGTGTTTGATTACCACTGAGTTATGCCATGTGCTTTTCTCACGTGTTGTTGTGTTGGTTAGATTTTACATTTCACATTTGAGTCTGTGGTAGGGTAAGGATGTATATCATGTTTTTAAATATTTTATTTCACCACCACCCATCTGGTACATTCTACTTCTGGTCTATAACCAGTGCTTGAAATTGACAAATAGAAGTGCAGGTACTCTGAATGAGAATCCCTGATTGTTTCTGAGAAGTGCCGGTGCTCTGCAATGAAAAGTGTTGTTATCACGAGAAGCGCAGGCAGGTACTCTCCCTTTCAAAATAAAAAGTGCCGGTACTCACTACCGGACAGTACCGGCCCATTTAAAGCACTGCCTATATCCACCACACCAGCGCTTCTAGGTGCCACGGTTCCTGGCCTTCTCTCATTTTGCTCGCCCACCTTGCGCGGTCTTCGGTCCACTCTAGCAGTCTGCTCTGATGCGTGGTTCGTTGTCCTGCTGTCCTTCAGTGGGGACCCTCTGCTGTGATCTAGGCCTTGTATGACGGGGTACTCTTTCCAGATTTCCACTTTTTGTGCCCATGTAAATTCAGAGTTTAGAACTCTGGAAAACAAGTCATCTGCTGACTCAGCCGATGTAACACTCCCAGGAGCTGAGAAAGGGCCTCTGCACGCAGAAGAGTATGTCACAGGCAGCAGCAGAGGAGGCCTCTCTCCCTCAGAGCAGGCATGTACCGGACAGGAGCAGAGCAGGCCTCCCTCACTCAGAGCAGGGATGTATCGGACAGGAGCAGAGCAGGCCTCCCTCACTCAGAGCAGGGATGTATCGGACAGGAGCAGAGCAGGCCTCCCTCACTCAGAGCAAGCATGTACCATGCAGCAGCAGAGCAGGCCTCCCTCACTCAGAGCTAGTATATGACAGGTAACAGCGGTGCAGGCCTCCCTAAGTCACAGAGCAGGATTGTACCAGGCAGCAGCTAACAGAATCTGTGAAATATCACAAGCAACAGTGGTGCAAGATACCCTCCCACACACAGCAGGCCTGGACCAGGCAGCAGCAGTGCTAACATGCCTCACTCTCAGAATCCGTGCATCACAAACAGCAGCAGTGCAGGCCTCTCTCAGCCACAGAGCAGGCATGTACCCGGCAGTAGCAGTGCTCGCATCCCTCATTTAAAGGGTCAGACTATCGCAAGCAACAGCATTGCAAGATATTCTCCCACACACAGCAGGTATGAACCAGGCAGCAGCAGTGCAAGCATGCCTCACTCACAGAATCCGTGCATCACAAGCAACAGTGGTGCAAGCTCCTCTAACCCACAGCACTGGTACATCACGGGCATTAGCAGTGCAAGCACATTGGTAGTGGCACCCTCACTGCAGCAGCAGTGCCAGCACCTAGAGATGGGCCAGCCAACAAGTTTACAGGGAGAGCCGAGCCACAGCCCAGCCACACGTCCGAGCCACAGCCCAGCCACACGTCCGAGCCACAGCCCACCCACATGTCCGAGCCACAGCCTAGCCACATGTCCGAACCACAGCCCACCCACACGTCCGAGCCACAGCCCAGCCACATGTCTGAGCCACAGCCCAGCCACACGTCTGAGCCACAGCCCAGCCACACGTCTGAGCCACAGCCCAGCCACACGTCCGAGCCACAGCCCACCCACATGTCCGAGCCACAGCCCAGCCACACGTCCGAGCCACAGCCCACCCACACGTCCGAGCCACAGCCCAGCCACACGTCTGAGCCACAGTCCAGCCACACGTCCGAGCCACAGCCCAGCCACACGTCCGAGCCACAGCCCAGCCACACGTCCGAGCCACAGCCCACCCACATGTCCGAGCCACAGCCTAGCCACACGTCCGAGCCACAGCCCACCCACACATCCGAGCCACAGCCCAGCCACACGTCTGAGCCACAGCCCAGCCACACGTCCGAGCCACAGCCCAGCCACACGTCCGAGCCACAGCCCAGCCACACGTCTGACTTGGTCTTAGAAGCACTTTCACAGTCCGAGCCCTGAAACTCTTTGCTATATAATCATACGGCAAACATCATGTGAAATATGAAAAAGTCTCGTCAAAGTTCAAAGAAGTGTAATTCTTCAGCATGCGGAAGCATCGCATTATAGCACTGCACTGAGAAGTGATTATTAAAAGTGATTTTAAAACGTGAACCGTCGGTGAACTAAGAAGCAAGCGAATTTCATGCAAAACCTGTATTTGCTCTGATCATCATGGAACAAAATTATAGTTTATTAAAGCAAACTCATTATGTTCTTGTAAAAATTGTATTCTAAACTCACAAAAGTGCTTAATATGCATTAATGAAGACAACGGAGTTCTGATGAAATGAAATATTTGCCTAGGACCGCACAATTTAACCGGGGAAACCATGACTTACACAGGTTGTCAAATTTTACCTTGTGCAAATCAGGCAATAATTGGGTACTTGATTTTCCTTCCTTGTGTTTTTTTTTTTTATCTCCTTTTATTGGAATTTTCCAGTATAGAAAAGAAAGTTGTAAGATACATCAGTTCAATGTAATACAGCCATAGACAAGAATGGATAGAAACATCCAGTATTAGAAAGAACAGGCGATGCTGCTTGCACAGTAAGTATGTCAATTCCGTCCAGGCGCACACATTACATCTTAAAACACAATCATGAAAAATCCAACCATGAAACTAGTTTTGGGGTGGGATCGGGGCGCAGTAGCGACTGGATAAGTGAAGGGTGATAAGGGGCAAGGGAGATGTAGTAGAGAGGCTATTTCACATAGTCAAAGCCTGTGTGAAATTCCGCATGTGGCAAATGTGCGTTGTGTAGATGGGGTGGGACAAATGGAGTGTTTGGTCCTAGGGGTGTATTTCTTATGTTAACGCTTTGTTTTAACTGTGTGTATTTTCCTGCAGTTTATATGTAGCATGAACTCCACCCAAAGGTACTGGAGCACATTACACGAGGCCCAGTTGCATTACACAGGGTCATATTCATTGCTTATAGGCGCAGGGAGATTAAGGCCCATATTTATACTTTGTATTTTGTAAGTTTTCGCCGCTTTTGCATAAAAAAATGACACAAATGGGGCGCTAAAAAAGTATAAATATGGGCCTAAGTGATTTGCCACAATCACACACTGTTGAACCTAAGCCGAGACATCTCTGGCCCTAACTACACATCTGGTGTAGTGGGAGGGTGCCAGGCAGAAGCCACATGGAAGCTCGGCCCCTTATGGACTGATCCAGAGGCGGGCTTCAGGCTCAAACCTTGCTCGAGCTTTCAGTGGCTGGCACACCTCAAACCTATACTGCATATGAAGCACAGACGAGCTTCTCTCTGGACTCCGGATGAGTGCAAGCATGACACCTGAACGAGCCAGGTTCAGCACAGGCAGCAACACGCTTCTCTCTCACGTAAACAGCGTGTGTGTAACACAGATTTCAACATCAGGTGCAGCTGGTGCTTAGTTTGATCCGGTGGTTGTAGGTGTGCCCACCGGCACCTATTTTGGGGGACAGCGCTTATTTTTCCTCATCAGACATGAGCAAGAGAAATAATTAAAAATGGGAAATCAACGAGAAAGGCGAAAAGGTGAAAAAAAAAGCGGGATGAAGAAACAGCCTTCAAGAGTGAGATAAAAAAAGCAAAGTAGTGTCTGGTGGAAGAAAGAGATGTGTGGTGGACTCAATGCTTGACAGCTTTGGCGTTGGGCATGCTGACATCCACGAGTGCCCCACTTAATCTTTTTTTACAAATTAAGCACCGGCCATGCGGCCCAACAACGGAGGAGTGCAAGCTGCCCCCACTCTGTCCATCATCCTTTTGTGTTGCTAAAGTTGCCCCAAGTGGGAAGGGTATGCCCAGACGTGGGTCCCGTGCTCCCCATGCCACTGGATTCAAGCTAGCCTAGGGTGATACCCTGAAACCGTTCCTAGGATGCTTGTTTCCGGTCCAGGGAGGACCTGGCTTGGCAGTTCGGGCTGGACTGTTCCCATTGGGAACAGGGTCAAGACTGATTTGCATATGGATGGGTCCAAACTGGGGTGGCATGGTGAGCAAAAGAACCTTGGATTAAACCCAGATCTGTGACTGGGGGTGAGCTTTTGAAAAGTTTCAACACTGTCCATTTCCTTTGGTCCCGTGCAAGGTGAGGCTTTGTGAACTTCATTTTCCTTCCCGCCCCCTTGTATTTCTGAACGAATAATGCAGTTTGTAAGGCAGGGAAGGGTGGGTGTGTCGTTCAGGGTCTCAGGTGTACCAGAGAAGGCTCTCTAGGAGGCCCTGTTGTGGTCCCTGAAGCCGGGGAGGACGGACTCCGTCTTTCTCTCACCTTGCCGGTCCCCTCCCTCGCAGCCCTGTAATTATCAGGGGATTAGGAAGGAGCACAAATATCCACTCACAGGTATCGAATGGCCCTGCACCTGCGGGCGCTGCCGGAGGCTGTAAACAGTAATTAGGGTGTGATTCCTCCTGCCTGCTTAGGGGGGGAAGGGTAGTGTTGGAACGGGGCTGTGAAGGGTCCCAGTGCGTGCTTAGGGAGCCATGGTGAGCCCCCAGCCTGTGCTACAGGCTCAGGTGCTCCACATTCGCTCCAGTCCGGGCCCCCAAGTACCAGATAATAAACTCACTGACACCCTGCTCAGGCTGCGGTCTCCCCTCTCTTCAATCCATAGGCCTAGAACTCAATGACAGCCCTCTGTGCACACCCAGGACTGTGGCCTCGTGGGCTTGACACTTTCCGACTCTGCCAGAAGCTCTTGTGGCAGTTTGGCCTCTGGGACACCACCACGCTCACAGCAGATGGTTCTCTCCCATACTGTGCCTCCTGGGTCCCCCGAGCTCCCTCAGCCCCGTGCCTCACGCCCCCCCGCTAGCACGGCGCGCCCAGCCCACCAGTGAGGCGCAGACGCCAGAGTAGGTTAAGTGGGCGCCTCTCCCCGCTGCCGGGCACCAGCTCCCCAGCTCTGCAAGTTTAGACAAGTGAAGAAGAAGGCAGTTATTAATCTCCAGCCGAAGGCTTGTCCGGGCTGCAGGCACATGTTGAAGGCGAGCTGCGGGGGGGGGATGAAAGGCCCTCGGAGATCCGAGAAGCCCTGCTCCATGATCCATGCCAGTGACCCGACAAGCCTCAGGGGTACTTATATTGCAGCTCGGGGCCTGCATAGTACTTTAGCAGGTAACCTGAACAGAAACCTAACTGCACATGCATTTATTTACACACAGTATTACCCCGGTATACATCTGCAGTCTGCCCGCATCAAGTGGATACCTTCAGCCAGCACCGACGCCTTCACTCTTAACACTTGGCATTCTGGAACTTGTTGTTAGAGGTACTCGTATTTATACAACCCATAAGGCTATAAGTGGAGCATACATTCGAGCGGGAGACCTGCAGAGTTACGTGTTGCGAAGCTCTCTGGCGCGGGCTCGTTAACCCGCTGAGTTGGATAAACTAGTTAAAAACAGACTGGAGTATATCACTGGCGAGACGCACAGTGTCCTCTCGCACAGGCACTGGGCGGCCTGAGGACGAGAAGTTCTGTTCCCGAGATATCAGACGAAGGCGCTGCATCCCCTTAACGTGCCTAACTTGGAAGGAGAGAGGGCGGCTGGGCTCCTTGAAGGAGCTTGCTTTCGCTCAGCCTGTTTGGTTAAACAATAGCGTTGCTAACGCCGCAGTCCGCTCGCCCGAGGCCGAGCAAAGAGCATCCAGGCGACGGTTTTGTCCACAGGAGGCGGGTGCTGCGCTGCCTGTTACGGCGAAAGAGGCCGACTGCGACCGCCTGCCATTCGGGCGGCTCCTCCGGGAAACGTGGGCTTTGCTCGCGGCTTCCCCACTTCAACAAATCGTGTGATTCTGGGTAAATCATTTCACCCCTTGCACTAGTTACCACAGGTGTTTAGCATGGTGGCATTTAGGATCATTGCGGGGTGAGAAGGGAGTAACATTGAGCTACATGTGTGAGTGCTGCAAACTAGGTTTAAAGCATAGTATACTGGGCGAGATGGCCGTGGCGTCGTGATCATATGATTATATGCAACAAACTGATTCCAAAGAGGGAAGGCGTTTTCAAGAAGAGGATAGGAAAAGTGTAAAAAAAAAAGTGGAAAGAATTTCGAGCATGAATAGAGCCATTAGTCTTTTATAGCTGAACAGTCTGGTGGTTGTTGGGAGATTTTTGCAGTCCCATAAGAGTGCTTTTCCACATAATCCACCAAAAGCACGCTTATTTCAAAAGCAAAAAAGCCACCTATTGTGTTCCAGTAGTTCCCACCAAAAGCTACAAATAAGGTCCACATTCTACAGCCAAGGCCTATTAAACATAGTGTAGTGGTCTAAAGAGCAAGCACATTCAAAAAAGTAAAACAAACACAGACGCGTCTTGCCTCGTTCTGGGCTCTTCACTACTTTGTTTACTTGTTGTCTGAGACTGGGGGTGAGATTTCAAAAAGTTACAGCACTCCCGCCATCCTAAGTGGCAGGGGTGCCCAGACATGGGTCGCTTGCTCGCTGCACCACTGGATTCAAGCTAGCCTGGCTGGTGAGGGGTGATACCCTGAAACCGGTCCCAGGATGCTTGAAATGCTTTCATTTCTCCTCATTTTTTGCTGTTTCTATGCGTGCTGCATTCTGCAGCACACATAGAAACAGCAAATTTCCATTGAAGATTGTTTTTGGGCAGGAAGGTGTCCCTTCCCGCACAAATACAATCTCCCCTGCAACTCAGCCAACTGTGCACCAAGGCGCAAGGGTGGCCGCATTGGCGCCCACCAGCAAATGTAGCGATGGTGCAGTCTGAAACACTGGTGTGCCCAATATTCTTGTTAATACGGTGCATCCCTGCGTTTCTAAAGTGACGCAGCATGGGACTGCCAATTTTGGCGTAGCACTTCACCACTTTGTAAATATGCCCCATAGGGAGCAAAATCAGAACACCCACTGCGGCCCACCACACAGAGATGATCCATTGCACACCTGATACTAACACTGCGTAGATTTAAAAGTTGCTAGCCTCTCCCCTTTATGGATGACAGAAACTATACTGTATTTTTCTTCCTAAAATACTCTCCATTTTTGTAGAAATTATGCATATTGCATAAAAAGCATTTGGCTGGCATCTCAATGAGTAATGAATGGAAGAGCATAACCTTCATGCAAAAACTTTAGCTTGACACCATCAGGAGACTGGCTTGAAAAGAAAATGCCTCTCGAAGTAGTGTGACCGCATAATGGTAAAAAAAGGTACATTTCATGTATTGCAAAAAATGTGAATTACCCCCGAGCCTACTTCAGGCCAGATTTACAAGGCCCATGTGCCCCTTAGGCCACATTTGTGGCAAATTTGCGCCAACATTTTTGCCGCAAATGTGACGCTAATGAGCCAGTACCATAGTGCCATATTTCCAAGGTGGTGCAAACTAGGTTTACGCCACCTTGTAAACCCTTTGCGCCACACCATGAATAATATATGCATGATTTATGCAAAGTGGGCGTTCCCTCGTTAGAGGGTTGCTAAAATGGTGCAATGGAATCTACAAGATTCCATTGCACCATTTCTAGTGTCATTTTTAACACCTGGTTAAAGCAGGCATTAAGATGAGGCTCCCATTGATTTCAATGGGCCTCTTAACACTATACTGGATTAGTGTCATTTTTTACGCTAATCTAATATAGTGTTACAATAGTGTCCAAAAAATGATGCTTTTTCCCCTAACATGTACCACGGTACGCTGTGTTGTAAATATTGCGCTACTATGGTGGCGTTAGGGGCTGCAAGAAAAGTGGCGCATCACTATTGATGCGCCACTTTCTTGTAGATATGGCCCTTAGCATACAGCCAAAGTATGTTAGCCCACACCCTTCAGACCACTAAACCAGTTCAGTCTGTGATTTGGGCAGAATTCCTATTCTGTTGAAGCTCTGCTAGACAAATGTCAACTCTAGTCCAAAGTGTCACTAAGCACCAGAGGACGAAAACCAACAATCTACTAAGTATCTGAAATGCTTCAGGGCCATCTGCTGTAGCAGAACTATCGCTGGATCTCTGGGTCAGACACATCCATCAAAACCATCATACACTATGAAAACAAATGTGTGAGTAATTAAACACACCCAGTTCAGAAGGAAAACACCTGGATTTTTAAGCCACAGTCAGCTTTAAGTTAGGTGTCTCCTGATTGAGATTGTCGCCACTCCAATGTAAGTCAAAAGGGATAATAATTTACCCCCTTCTTTCAATACTGCACCCTTTTCTCTTTCTACATGTATGAAGGGATGTTTGATCTAGACGCGGATCCCCTCAAGTGGGTGGCAGCGTTCTAGCTGAGGTCCACCTCTGCCTAGATGTGAGGGATAAAATCTTTGTTATTCAGAACAGTATTTGCCTGGGATATATGTACACACCTGTAGCATGGGAATAGTGTCCTGCTACAGAGTTAAATATAGTTCTTGTGCACATCTTGAACACGTGCACAGGCACAATGCAGCAGTTACCTTGAGAGACAAGTAACAAGAAGTTTGGAAGATCCTTGCCTGAAAGTGGTTGCAGGTGAGCAAGCAGGAAAAAAAACCTTGCATCATATGGAGGTAAGTGGAGGGGGGGGCGTGCCGGCATGAGTCTATTTTGAGAGACATATGTACCTGGTGATTCACTTGTTTGAGGTACAGTCAGCTCAAGTCTGTTTCTGACCTGTAATCGTGAGCAACTCTCCCATTGCTACCTGTGAGGCCACGGGAGTCTCCTGGCTGGCTAATAGCCTTGTTGATTAGTGACCCCACCTTTTGCACCACTGACATAAATGTCGCGTTTGAGGATCCTCTGGACTCCACCACCCGTGCTGGTGCATTGTGGGATATTAGGTTATTTCACTTGGGCATTGCCCCTTTCTCAAGCATGTCTTCTACATGCTCCTGAAGCTGTGTAAGACCCCTCTTGATTGAGGCTGGAAGGGATTCTGGTACCCTGCTGGTCGCATCACCGTCCCCAGGCCTGCAGTATGAGGCCATCTACGACCTCTGGCTGTTGATGCCCTCAAATTGTCCTTGAAAGCAGACACGCGCTCTCCTGTATTGGCGCAGTGCAGAGGATAGGTTTCCTTACGCATTTCCCAGATCTGACACAAGAGGTGACCGGAGTGTGCGGCTCTTGCTATTCTGGGCTTGCATCAGCCTCTTCTAGAACAGGACCCATTCCGAGCTCTGCCAGGAGCCCTCCAAGACATGAATTAAGCAGTGCACGGTGCCCAGGGGAAGGCTAGCTTGAGGGCGGCCTGGCATAATGGAATATCTGAACCTAGTCCAAAGGGCAAGCTGCTCGAGAAGGAACATCTGAATGAGGAAGGATTAGGCCATGACAGTCCTAACATGCCACTCACCCTGTCCCACCCATAATGGCCTCTCTGTGCAGGTCATTGTAACGGCACTCAGGGAAATCCGAGCCCGAATAACCGTGTGCAACAAAAACAATGGTGCAGTAAAAATACTGAAAATTAAGTGTCGAAAAAGAAAGTCATGGCTGCTTAGGATATTGCATTTTGATGGTTAGTAATCAGTGCTCATGGTGAAAGTAGGCAGAGTTATAGTGAAATGAGGTATGAGGAACTCTTGGCTAAACGATTCATAGGCATCTGAAAACACAACCCCTGCTACCTGGTGTGTTCATTTTATTAATAAAGTCAGAATTCATTAGTTGTTAAATTAATTATATTTCTTAAAAAGCTGCTTATGTGTTTAGGCAAAAACGACACAACATAAAAATGTGCCCAGATTATGAAGTGCTTCGGTGCCATACCAATGCTAGAAGATACCATAGCAAATGCTAATCATATAATTTATCATGACATGCCTGACTAGGGCCTTAGTTACAGGTTGGAGGATGCGATACGCCGTCACAGGCATGGCGGATGTCCCGTCCACGGTAGTATTAAGTGCATTATATATATAGCCTTTGGCAGCGGTAATACGGCGGGCAGGACACCCCTCACGTTTTCACCAGGTATCCCATCTGCCACGTTCTACATATCTCCCTGTTTTGGATGTTTTCAATAATCCAGTATACACCATAGAGTGACATTAGAAATGGTATCATGTGTTTTGTTTTTCCTTACCAGCCTTATTCGTAGTTTATTTTCATAAGATTCACATGAAAGGACATTTCCCTCTCTACGGTATTTGTATTTCCATGGTATGTTTCTTTTCTTTCTGCTGTCCCCTTATCTCTCTCTTATTTGGGTGCTGGGGCAATCTCTGCCGAGTTACACAGGACGACTGCTGCTGGTGTCGAACATGTGCGTAGTTATACGTCAGCTTTTGTTTTGCTGGTGCCCATCGCTCACTTTTATTATATGTACACAAAAGTTATTCTGCTATCTCCGGTTACCTCTGGAATAATTGTTATATATGCATATATGGTAAAATTGCTTTTTTATAGACGGCCACAGTCAATACATTTGTTTGTGTTCTTTTTAATGGTCTGAAACTCGGCAGGGTTCATACCGTGCTGTGTAATCCAATAAATACATATGTATAGTAAACAGTGAGTGCGGGCTGGGATAGTTGGCTTCTGTTCGCTTCTTGCAGCGGCCTCAGGCGCACCAAGGCCCGTACTTGGACTGATAGGGACGGGCCTGAGCCGGGCGAGGGAAGAGGGTTTGGGGGGATCTGGTCAGGTCCCTGGCCCCAGGCAATGAGTGACTAGAGCTCAACCTATGAACCTAGGCAAGGACACACAAATCTGGGTGGGATTTTGTGTTTCCAGCGATTATTACCTTGGTGAAGTGAGAGGTCAGAAAAATCGTGCCTGTGTAAACAGTCTTTCCTACACTGATCTGTTTTCTTCACCAACAAGCATGGGCAAAGGTAGAATGTCTGGCCCTGGCAAAGGTGCAACCTTTTTGCAAACGTGTTCAATAGACATTACAAATGTCAATAAATGAAAAGTAAAACGCCATCAAAAAGGGGTATATGTCCATAGCTCCCCCCACGGTACTCCATTACATGGCCCTGGAATTTTGCCTTTGGAGGGATGGACACTGCACCAGGGGACCAAGGTATGGCCTGGGTTCACAGGACCATTCCCATTGGGTGACAGGGGGGATCCCTTGCTTAGGGTTGGCTCTGGCATGGTTGGATTGGGGGACAGTTTTCATGCTGGCCCGCGCCCCCTCTATCATGAAGGATCAGGTGAGTCTTGCCTTGTGAAGAGTAATTTGTTTGGGGGGAACACGTCCCCCAGTCTACATTCGATGCCACAGGTGCATGGTGGGTGGACAACCATGACTCCTTTTAAAGAACCAAAACTATGACTTGAGATGAATATTGTAAATAAGTATTGGAAATTAAGGATGAAAGAAAAATGCAAATAATGTGAGGATGTTTTTTATGTTGTGATTATGTGGTTGTGAATAAATTTGGCCTGAGAATTGTTATATTCTCTATTGCAGGAAAGTTTTCAGTCTGCTTTGTTTACTGTAAAATTAAGTATACTCCTCCAGGTGAGAGGATCACAGAGGGGAACCAGTGTGAACTACTTGGCTATTTGATTGAAAGGTATCAATATGGTCCTCCACCTGTAGGTTCTCTGAGAAACAGGCTTTGCGCTGGAGGTCTTCATCCTTGCAGATACTTAGCTCATGCACTGCAGGAGGACATTGGCATTTCAGTGGGCAGGTCCTCTTGTTAGTTTGGTGCACCTATTCATGTACACAGACTTTGCATTACAGGAGAGCATCTGCTTTTCAGAGGCACAGGCCTTGCCTTGAAAGACTTCAGCTAAGCAGGTATGTTGCTCTTGCATTGCTGGAGGACATTGGCTCTTCAGATGCGAAGGTCTAGAGGGTTGCACCCACTCATGTGCACAGACCTTGCGCTACAGGAGGACACCAGCTCTTAAGAGGAGAAGATCTTGCATTGGATGTACATCAGCCATACAGATACTAAGGTCCTAATTTAAGGAAAGTGGCTCTGCCCCCTAGTTCCCCCCTAACCCGACCATGTGTGCGTCATATCTAACATACGGTGCACCATGGCTGTATTTAGGGAACTAGCGTCAAAGTTTTTGACGCTAGATAGGACCTTTGCAGGGTTAGCGTAAAAATGTTGACAGTAATCCTGCAAAGCCCATTGAGGCCAATTGTAAACATAGAGTGCCTCCTTTTAATGCCTGTTCTGAGAAGGTGTTAAAAGTGGCAAAAAGAATGATGCAAAGAAATTGGTCAGATTTCTTTGCACCATTTTTTCAGCCCCCCAAACGGGGGAACACCCCCTTTGCATACATTATTCCAGGCATAATGCTGCGCAAAGGGTTACAAAGTAGCACAATGCATGATTTGCGCCACTTTGTAAATTTGGCGTGGCGATTTTGGCCTTGTTGGGCTACATTAGCGTAAAAAAATGACGGTAATGTGGTGCAAGGAGGCGCTAGGGGCTCTTAAATCTATCTGCCCCTAAATTCTTGGATTGGGGGAGGACATCCACTCTTCATTGGCAGAGGTTTTGTTAGAGGATTGCAGCCATTCAGACATTGTGATTTAGGAGGACACCATATCGTCAGTGGTATAGTGTTGCATTGGAGGACTTTAGCAATCTGATATCCAAGTCTTGTGTTGGTGGAAGATTAGAGCCAAACAGACACACAGGTCTTGCAGTCTTGCACTTTTGATATATTGCTGATACGGAGATCACACATTAATAAACTTTAGTTATTCATATGTATGCATTTTAGATTGTTTGTAGATTGTTGGAAGGTATCAAATACACAAGTCATAAATTCTTCGAGGTCTTCAATTACTCTGATCTTAGATGACATGAGACTTAGACATTGAAAGTGCATACATCTTCGGACAAATACAAATGTTGGTAATTACATCTAAGTTTTCAGTTATTTGAGAACTAAAGCCATTCAGTTTTTGGAATTTTGGGTGACTCCGTCCATTTAGGTACACAAGCATAGTCAACTATTAGACTTTGAGTATTCACATAAAATGTATTGCGTTGTTGGAGTTGGAAGAAAACTTCAGAATTCTGCTTTCACTTTGGTCTGAATTGCATTTATTAATAAAAACTGTGATTTCAGAAAAATGGAGCAGGACCTTCTGCAGTGACGAAGATGTGGAGCTCTGAGTGGAAGTAGCACACACATTTATACCCAATTTGATAAGGTTTTAGAATTGGATAGGTCTACAAGTTTCACTATTCCAAAGAACATGTGCAGGAATGAGCTAATGGGAGCGAAAGAAACCAACAGCTGATGACCTCTAAAAGTATCACCACATACACTGAGCTTTGATAAGTAAAGCATTTTCTGAAAATCATTCTTTTGGATGTCAGCAGTGCTCTTCGCCCCAGAGACCGAAACTTCTGGTTAACAGGTTTCAGAAATGTCAGGATAACATGGCAATTCACAGGATTGCTTTAGTCATGTGTCATGCTGAGCAATTAGTATTTATCCCACAGGAGGCCTAGAGCTGTTCAGTCAACATCTGAGTTGCCTTCCAGAAGCTCTGACTAGTTAGTAGCCTCCAGATTTCCCCTTTAGACGTCTTCGCCGACAAGATCGAGCGCACGACATAGCATGTTATGAAGTCCGTCATCCGGGAATACTGCAGTTCCAGTCCATCACTAGATATCCTGGACCTCCCCAGAATACAGTCGCAAATCCCATGGCCTACTTTCAGCCATGGAAATTCTGACACACGCCGATGGAACAAATTTAGGATTCACAGCAGCACTTTGCTGAGTTTGCTCTGTGGGGCACTCCTAGCTGAATAATGTGCTATTATTTATTTAAGGGCTTTACAGAGCGCTTCATAAGCATAGAGAGTGCAGTGAGAGGTGAAGCGTGTAAGGAGATGGAGTCTGGTACTGGTGCATGGGGAAGGAGGTTGTGAACTAAAATGCCCTCTCCACATCCTGTCAAACTAAAGCCTTTGCTGTGCCAGGCTAGAGGTCAGTGCGGTACCCCTGGTTCTGACCATGTTTAAATGGATGTGTAAAGCCCTGCAAGCCTCACAGGCACACAGGAATGCTGTTCAGGGGTCCCTCTTGGCTTCCCGTTCTTTTATATTGTGATCTGCCCCAACACTGAATCACTGTCGGCACTTCCGTTCCTGTTTCAGTTCAGGGTTCGGTTATTTAGCAAGGTAATGCCAGGCAGCTACTCAGGAGGCTACTACCAAATGTGCATCAGATGAATCCTAAAAGCTTTAAATGTTGGGCATCCTGGGTGTAGTATTCATATTTTCTCTGAAAACATCACTAAATGTCACCATTAGTACATACTCACTTGTCTTCCTTGTGCACATCCCCATATATGTACTCCTGAGTGCTTTTTCACATCTCACATCTATGTTCACATCACAGACACTTTTCAACACCCATGATGCTTTTTTCATGCTTCAGTGCACTTTCCTCAAGGCTCTGGGAACGTCCTACTCTCACCTGGACACTTCCCTCCTACTCCCAGCATATCACCCTCTTACCCCTGGTTACTTCCTTTGTAACCCTGAGTACATTTCCACACACTATACATCCATTGGTTATTCCACCATACCACAAAGCACATTCCCACACTCTAGGCATTTCCTCAATCTGCACCCATGAGAGGTTCATACTCACTCATAAAACTTCCTCCACAATCTCTAAATTACCCGTTTCCCTTGTGCACTGCTAGGTCATCACACTTCCCATCACTTCCATTTTATTAATTTCCCCCTGGACTATGGTTGTACCGCCATAGACCTCATCAGCACCATTCATTGTGCTCCTAACTCCAGGTGGTTTGTCCACATACCTTAACCCTTTGCTTGATGCTTAGGGCCTGGTAGTTCACCTCACTTCTCAATACTTCCATCATATCTATGTTTCCCATTTCTTGCTAGTTTCTCCTTGCACTTCACCACGCCCCTTGTACCACAGAGAATAAGTGGTTCATCCACACACCAAACACCTTTATTTGTACCCCATTGCCACTCTATGTTTCACTTCCCTTGTAACCCTCCTCCCCTCTGCACTGTTATTACTGCTACATACCTCACCATTTCCTTTGCACCCCTGGGTATTTACATAAAAGCATAATTCCCACTGCAAGCATAGCCCTCACCTTTCCTGTTGAGGTCTCCCCTCCACTTACCCCCCGCAAACTGGCAGCAGTAAATCTGGCATCAGCACAGGATCAGAAGGGGTGCTTTGCCTGATTGGCCTCCAGTGTTCAAGTCATGCTGCAGCCACGCCTGGAATCGAGGAACCCCGTGCAGGTGAGGAACTACAGGGCACTGAAATTTACTGCACATGATACCTATGTAGACTCAGAGTGGGTTCAGAGGAGATGAGGCCCAGCATCAGTTTATGATCAAGCACATCCCCAGAAGACGGCAGTCACTCCTACTCTTCACTCTCAAACCACAACAGTTAGAGTTGATGATCACTTCAGCCCAGGCAGATGACAGCAAAGCAGTGGTTGGACAGAACTACTGCAAGCCCGACATAAATGAAAACACATCACATGGAGAAGACAATCACAGCCACTACACACCTCTGCAATACCATACTGCATGGAGCAGTGGACCTTGGCTGTGATAGTCTTGTGACATGTGGTTAAATGTGGGGTCGGAGGGTTCAAAGGAACCTCCTGGCTATGTAACGAACTGTAGAAATGTCCTATTCCCACCAGCCTTTGCATGTATCTCTTAGACACACCAATAGAGCTCTGCACTTTGTGGTGCTAGGTTGGTGCCATTCTTTAGAAGGTAGCTCCTTGAAGCAGCCCACATGCAGTGACAAAAACAATTTCTTAGTAAATAAGAGATGCAAGGCGTGGATTGGACAAAGCAATGGAGGGGAGTTGAGGTAAGTGCCAACCATCCTGGTGAGCCAGTAGTCAGCGGTTGACCTCAATGCAGTGGTGGAACCTACGGATCTGGTAAGGCAAGCTCCTTTGACAGGCAGTTTAAATGAACGCTTTTCCTTCTATAGCAATTACAGAGGGCGTGGCAGTAAGGCGGCACCGGGCCATTAGTGGGTGCAACAAGCTGGGACATGGCATTCCAGGAGACACCCTGAACCTGGGCGCATTGCCTGGCGTGCATGGTCTCGTCATACAGAGAACCTGCATGGCTGGCACTGCCAGAAGCTTCACAACACCTTCTCCCAAATGCTTTTGTATATAGTATCTGATTGATGGATGTTAGGATGTTCCTTTTTGCAGAATTAGGGTTGCCGTTCTACTCCTTATCTTATCCAGAGAAATAGGTACTACACGGCTTCTTTCAAGTGCTTGGCCAGGCAAAATTACGTGATGGGTTCTTCCTGATTCCTGTTGTCAGCCCAATAGAGAACTATTCCAGATGGGATTGTTTTGGCTTTTCAGCTACTGTTTTTTTTTTACAAATACTGCTTACCTTTGTGTCACAAATTAATGTTTTTGTTAATACGGCTTTTTTGGGCTACGCTATTTTGCAGATAGTTTAGGGGCTTTTTTGAGGATCACTACGAAGAAAACATGTTCTCAAATGTTATAGAAAACAATTTGCCTAGTCCTATATATGAAAATCTTAGTGTGTGAGTCCTAGAAATGTTTTGTGACAATTACCTTTTTGCAACTGGAGTTGCCATCCAAAAAGCATTATAGGTAGGGAAACATCACCTTTTTAATAAAGCAGTTGCTTTCTCTGAATTCCTAAATGACCTGCTATTGACAGATACATTCAGTCATTTATATTTCTAGGCTGCATTCCATAATCACTATAACATACGTTCCCACTACCTTCCCAAACAAGAAACTGCATGAAGGAACAATCTGGGATTCTGATTAATTAAACCATTTACTCTTAACATGGCTGAAGATCTGACACTCACCTCTCCAGTGATCTGTGTGACTTAATGCAACTGCAGTATTGTTTTTGCTTGGAGAAATATGGGCACATCACTGGTCCAGCACTTTCTATTAGCAGCAATCGCTGACTGACATTGTTATTCTTCATTTTTAGGAATTTATCTGAGAAATATATTTTTAGGCCTCATCTGTAGGAAGCAGTTGTGGAAAACCTACTCTAAACAATGGCGGTACTTGTAGTTTGCTTTGGGGCATCCCATTGAATATCACTGGTTGGCTTCTTTGCTAATCTCATTTCCTTGCTTTTTATGTAATTGCTTTCCTTCCTTTTCCATTGTCTCTTCGCTGGAGCAGAACCCTTTTACCATCCTTTTCACTGAATGAAGTGTATCCTTCCACTGCTCACATTCCGCAAAGCACCTTTTACTTTTTCTTTCAGCACTACATGGGAGTGCACATGTGTTTTTTTGCTGCCTTCCTAATTTGCCACTCCCTCCTTAGATAACCCATGTTCCCAGAGTTGCTCTCTTTTTCCTCTCCCCTGCTAGTCCACTGCATCCATCATGTGTCCCTCCACCAAAGCATACTTTGCTTTTGTTATTTTCATCATCATCCCTGGCTCAAAGCTCCTCATTCCTCGCTGTCCCCTGTACTGACTTATCCTCCTCCCACTTCACTTTAATTCCCCTATCCTTCCTGGCATGGTCTTCATGTTCTTTTGAAAAATGCTTTTAATTTTTTTTGGTGGGGCCCATTAACTGCAGTTTGCTGCCAGTTTACTTCCTTTTTTAACACGCTTTTGCACACATTTTTTTTTTTCACTGCTCCAAGATTGGTGTCCATCAGACAGTACATAAAAAATGGTTGTGTCATGCATATCCTTGTTTCTGCGTGGTGGCGCCTGCGTTACTATGCATCATCCGGCAGGGCTCCCATAGCATGATTCATTACATGCATGTTATACACCATCGGCAAAAGCCCTTAATTTCAAGTCTTGTTGTAGATGCTGGATAGTTTCAGCAAAAAGCATTGGCTGCCACAAGTCAATACCTATTGACTTTGACAGTGCTTGATCTGCTATTTGGGCCAGTTCTTGGAGCAATGTGGGAAGGAAAAACTTTTGTCTTCAACTCATGTGGCTACTTCCTACATTTACTGAATGCCACACTTATCATGGATGTGTACCTATCTGTGTCATGCTCTCTGTGAATCTGCTCATGGGCACAACAGTTTTGTACCAGGGATTTTTAAAAACATTTTATTGACGTTGTTTGTTAGCAAACTATTTCAATTTCTTTGTTCTTGATGTTCTGTTGGTAATGTGAGAAAAAAATCAGTCTGCGCCGTTTGCCATGGTTCATATAGCCTTGAGAATAGGACGTCCATTTGCTGTTAATCCAGTTTAGCCTGGAGTTACCAAACACGTTCTCTTGCTTACAGTGGTGACGTTTCCGTATCACATAATCAATAGTTAAAGCCGCTTTCATTGTTAGCACCTGAATTGGGTGAATTTTTAAAGACATTTTAATATGAAGATATGGCCAAAATACTTTGCTTAAAACCAGCTATATAGTCCCCTGTCATTCTAAGTATTACCAGTTTTGCATGAACACACAATTGGCCTACACATTACTTCACAATACTGCGTGCCTTTCAGTGTTATTATGATTGAAATGCATGTTTGAATGGAAAGACACTTCCTGTACTAAGTGGAATCTCGAGCCAATCTTTGTTTTGTTTGCCTTTCATGTCTCAAGCTTTTATGGAAAGAGGAACTGAAATTTACATGCAGTTTTTGTAAGCGTAACTTAGACTGGTGGCATTTACTTTGTCATAGTTTAAGCGGAGTCTCTTAATATTTCCCACCATTTAAACAAAGTTTTTATTTGTGCTGTGAACCATACGATAGAGTTATATATTTGTCAAAGTTGGAAACAAGGCATGTAAAAATAGTGAATACAAGTAATTTAATGCAAGAGAAAAGTGTTAGCTTTCCATGGCGCAAATTATGATCTTATAGTTGCAGGCTCAAGGATACAAATGAAAGCTCAATTGCCAGATCAAATCCTGATCAGGTCAAGTCAGTCTTGCACCCTACTTAGGATTCTGTTTGTTTATTTATAGCCCATGCAAACGGTAAAAGTGTAGATGCATTACTGTTACTTTGTTAAACAAAGAAAAAGAGAGACTAATAATGACCTTTAAACACAAAAGCATGCTGAAAGATGTGGCTCTTTTATTTTTCAAAAGTGAAGCACCTTGAGCTAAGATAATGTCTTAACTGTATGTATTATACAGTTTTCTCAGCAAACATTCTATCAAGTTACTACCCTGTCAAACCTGTGCATGTGTTTTTACTGTCTTTCTTATTATATCCTTGTTTATATTCCTTTTAATATCACTTGGATAATCTATTAAATTAATAGCTGTAACAGCTTTACCATTTTAGTTTACATAGTGACGGAATTAAATTCAATTATATTCTTGCATATGTTCAAGAATTTAATGTAAGATACAAACATATATACTTTTCTCAATATGTCTAATTTTGTTTAGTTATCTTTTTATTTTATGGTTAATATTGCTTCAACATTATAGTTCACTAAATTAGGAACTGATTCTCGATTGGATGGTATAGTGTATGAATGTCACTGATTATCTGAAAAGAATATGAAAAATATGTACCAAATACATTATTTAAAATTGGGTGTGATCTTGGAAAAGCTTCAATTAAGGGCAAGAGCCTTGCGAATGAGAGTCGTTAGCCACGGTAGGGCCAGCCTGGGTTAGATTTAAGAGTGCCTTGGGATTTACAGGTCCCGTGTTTTGGCTAAAAAGTATTAATAAATAACGATGGTGCTAATGCCATTGTAGATCATTTTGTCAAAGAGTTTATTATTTGTGATTTCTTTTGGGACACCATTGAGAAAGCGTGTTCAGTACCATGCTGCAGATTGTAATTTGGAAAGACTCCAAATCTGGTAATTGAAATAAAGTTCAAAGTGAGACTGTGGGTCTTTTATTAGAACTCCTCGAGATTTTTTTTTAAACTATGTAGAATATGTGATACTTCAAAACAAGGGTACAGCCTGCACTCTTGCAGGGTTTTCACTGTTGAAAGTAAGGTTATTTTATACTTAGTCTTCCAGAAGAATACAAAAAATTACTTTATTGTAAAGAGGAATAGGGTGGTGTGAAAAGACCCACTTCCCACTATTTTTATCGTTATAGAAGTTGCCTTCTGTGACCAGGGCCGGAGGCAACTGCCCGTTGCCCTAAAAGCTTTGGTACCCCGAGAAATTACACAAAGACCAGTTTTGAATGTTGGCACCATATTTTTTCCGAATTGCAGACGTTGCCCTCTTCGCCCATTGCTGTTGAGGGCACTGCAGCTCTGCCTGCAGCCTGAGAAGCCTCGGTGCCCGACAGCCAAGTGGGGCAGCTGCTCATGCTGTACGCCAGGGAGGGGGTGACTGCACCAAGGCGGTGTTTAAAAGCGCTTAATTAGCCAGCTCCCTCAAAACAGTAATTACGGGGCTGACGGAGCCGTTTTCTGCGGAGCTGTAATATGGCTGGGAACGTGTCCCGGCAGCCCTGGGCTCCGCAGAGCGGCGTGTGCCTGTGTTTCTATGAGCTTTACCAGCCACTCCCTATTGCCTCGTGCCTGGATAACTTAGGGTGGCCAACTTTCCATTATCACTTCGCAGGGCACTTTGCACACGTGTAAACACGTTGTGTGCACAGAGACACAGTGCAAACACACCAGAAGACGTTGGTTAGGGAGAATCGGAGATAAGAGTGGTGGAGAGCATTTTTGTGATTTAATCCATAACCACTTGCTCTAAAGCAAGCACCTTTTAAACGACGCCACTCGGCTGGGTATTGAGTCTGTCAGGCATGATAACTGTCGTTTGTCCCCTCCTTCACTCCCGGAGCATGCCTTGACGGTTCACTACCGGGCCCTAGGAGAAATATGTTTACAAAAAATCACTCCAGCTCCCAAATGGAAGCAGTGGTCTTATGACCTGAAAAGCCAATGATAAACTAACAAAAGGATTCACCACGGGTTCTGCCCGGAATCCACCCTCTGCCAGAGGGCCTAAAGAATAGGGCTCATGAATGATTTCTGACTTTTTCACATTACATGAAAATAGGGGCAGGATGGGCACAGTACAGGTTGTGAGTGCTATTAAAAAAGCATCTTTACAGGACCCCCAGCAAGATAGCCAATTCACTGAGGTGAGCAAAGTGCATTTAATTCTGTCATTATGTACCCCAAAATGGTAAACCACTAATCTTAACATTTTATCCTGGCATTACCATTTAACATAAACATTCAGGAAATAACAAAATAATAAGTCTTTGCTGGGCACCCAACACTGTTACAGTTCCTTTGGAAGCCAGTCCCACGGCCTTTCCATCAGAATCTCTAAAAGCCTAGTGGTCTAGCGGGCTAGGTGGAAAGTGTGGAACCAGGAAAAATGTTTTTCAATGCCACCCTCCCTATTTCACCAAACTATGTACTCTCGGGCAATCACCATTTGAACTTACTTTTGTTTTTGTTTTGTGTGGCAGTATTTGGACTGAAAGCTGTTGACTTATGGTTAAAAAAGGAAACCTGGGCTACATATTACATCGGATTCAGGTAGTGTTCACTCTCATGTCTACTCAATTCTTCTGTTATAGTTGCTAAGTGCTTTGAAACAAGCAATACTGCATTGCAATTTTGGGTCTTCAACTTTACCAAATTGTTTGATTTTGGGCTCATCATACTCTCCCATTAGTTCTGATGGCCCATCTGATAATGCACATGCGCATTTTGCAGGAAGCTTTAAGGAAGAAATAAACACCATAGTACCAGCTTTTGCTCAAGCATGGTTTTCATTCACACATTCAGCATTAGCTACAGGTGTTCGCTTTCTTTAAAGATGACCTTGTCTTGAAAAATGCATTGTGCAGGACCCCTCCTGGGCTGCAGTTCTGCCACCCAGCCACAGTCAGTCACCTCTTTCACACCTCACATGAAGTTGAAATCGTCAGCTGTTGACACCCTGCCGGACCATTTGATGTGTCCTGTCAGGCAGCTAGCAAGAAGTGGAACCTTTGGCGCCTCACATCAGCTGCGTTTAGCCATTGCCACTGGCGACCCAAATGCAGGACAAACCAGCAAGAACCGAGACAGTTCCTCCTCCCCGTTAGGACCTGTGTTACTGCGACCTCCCCGGGAACTCCATTTTGTCCCACGCACGTATATCGTACGTTACATTAAAGTCTGAAGAGCAGGATCTCTTCGTTGTGTATGTAGAGCTTGGAGAGCCCTGTCTCCTTTTCCAGCTCTGAAGTGAGCTTCCTCCCTCTGCCCGAGCCTGGGTAACTTGTGTAGTTGTGAGCTCTCCAGGCCAGGAGCTCCCTCTTGCCTGTGTGTCTGTATTACAGTAAGATCTACAGTTCAGTCGATTAATCTCATCTGCTATGAATGTTAGTGGTAGCTCCAGGGTCACAAGCTCCCTCTCACCTCTGCCCTGGTGGCTCATTTTACTGTAAGTCCTCAGGGTCAGAAGCTCTTTCTTGCCCCTGTGCTTGCATGGCTTGTGTAAACTCTTGGCATCAGAATCCCCTTTCACTCGTGTCCTGCATGGCTTCGTTTACTGTACACTGTGCACGCTCTCAGGGTGTGAAGCTCCTTCTTGCCCCTATACCAGTGTAGTATGTTACTGTAAGTTCCTGGGGCGAGGAGCTCGCTCTCATCTGCCCTGTATGGCTTCTGCTACTGTAAGCTCCCAGGGTCGGATGTTCCCTGTCACTCCTCTGCCTGAGTGACTTGTGTTACGGGAAGCAATGCGAGGAGTTAGCTCTGATCCCTTTGTTTTGTAACTTGTATTTATTTATAAGGTTTGCACTATTTGTACCCCAGTGAAGCCTTCGTTAGGGCCCTATGCAAATAGTTATTGATGGGATACTGCACCAGTGACCATCTTTCTATAGGATTACTTCTTAGTTGAAGTGGCTTTTTTGGGGAACAAGATAACTATACCAACGAGATGTAAGGTATACCAATGCCCATGTAAAAGCAAGTGAATTCATGTAATCAAGGCCCCTTCCTCACCCATAGTGTGTAAGTGGTTTGTCGCCAGTGGTTACCCACTTACAAAATTCAGCTGTTTTCACATCAATTGTGGATTTAAATCTTGTGCACAAATAACATGGCCACCATCATGCCCAATACATCAGCATGTTCAACTGCCAGCGATCAAACCCAGAAATCTTCCCAGCAACAGAAAGAGGAACTCCTCAGTGCATGTCCATAGACGTCAGTGTTGGAGTTTCCACATATTGGTCATCATGAGCTATTTACACCATTGTCTCATGAGCAATTAGGGTTAAAGAGGTCAGACTACTGCCATCTTTTCTGATGTTAATATTACTATCATCCTAACATGTTTATTAAACTAGTTGGTGGTGGTGAATTACACATCGAGACCACTGTCCCAGTTTGCATTCCTGGCCAATCTTATCTGGGTGCCTACTGGGACAGTCCGAGAACCTGGGGGAGCACAAACTGTGCCTCCCCTTTTCATTGGAAGTAGACTGGACCTTATTGTTAAGAAGAGGAAGGGATCATCCCCATAGGCTGCATCTGCTGGGAAAAGTGGGTCCCATGAGCTCTGTATCCTACTCCTGTCCTGAATATGCACACGGATATCTGTTGTGCAAAATAAGTGCACTTCCCAACAGCTTCTTTGCCCCTGCACCCACATCTGTAATGTAGTACAGGTAGAAAACCTGAAATCTCTGGGGCAGGAGGTCTACCTTCACATCGTACTCGCATGGCATTCTTGACTGTATAATCTGCAGTACATCACCCCCTCTAGCTTTTATTCTTTATGAAGTGTTAAGGTTGTTACAGTCCCTCTCACCAGTATCCTTGTACAACTTGTGCTAATGTAAGCTCTCCAGTGAACACTCAATCAGTGTATGTCTTTATTACTTGTATTACTCGAGGCTCCGAGGTGGCCCCCCCTCTCAGTGTGCGTCTGTATGACTTGTGTTACTCTAGGCTCCCAGGCAGCGCCCTCTCTCAGTGGTAGTCTAGGCTCCTAGGCGACCTCCTCTCTCAGTGTGTGTCTGTGTGACTTGCGTTACTCTAGACTCCCACGCAGCACCCTCTCTCAATGCGTGTGCATGTGTATGACTTGTGTTACTTTAGGCTCCCATGTGGCTTCCTCTCTCAGTGTGTGTCCCTGTAATTTGTTTTACACCCAGGCAGCGCCCTTTCTCAGTGTATGTCTCTATGACTTGTGTTACTCTAGGATCCCAGCTGGCCCCTCTCTGTGTGTGGTTACTCTAGGCTCCAAGGCAACCCCTTTCTCTATGTTTGTCTGTGTTAGTTGTGTTACTCGAGGCTCCCAGGCAGCCACCTCTTTCAGTTTGTGTGTGAGACTTGTGTTATTTTGGTCTCTCAGGGAGCCTCCTCTCTCAGTGTGTGCCTTTATTTCTTGTGTTACTCGAAGCTCCCAGGTGGCCCCCTCTCTGTGTGACTTTTGTTACTCTAGACTCCAGGAGGGCTGCCTCTCTCAGTGTGTGTCTGTGTTATTTGTGTTACTCTGGGCTCCCAGGCAGCCTCCTCTCTCAGTATGTGTCTGTATCACTCGTGTTATTGTGTTACTCGAGGGCCAGTGTGTTTTTGTGTGACTTGTGCTACTCTAGGCTCCCTCTGGCCTCCTCTCTCTCTTTGTCTATGTTAGTTGTGTTACTCTAGGCTCCCAGGTGGCCCCCTCTCTCAGTGTGTGTCTCTTTTACTTGTGTTACTCGAGGCTCCCAGGCGGCCTCTTTGTTAGTATTTGTGTCTGTTACTTGTGTTACTCGAGGCTAACAGGCGGCCCTCTCTCTCAGTGTTTGTGTGTATGACTTGTGTTACTCTAGGCTCCCAGGCGGCCCTCTTTCTTAGTGTTTGTGTCTTTTACTTGTGTTACTTGAGGATCCCAGGCGGCCCCCTGAGTGTGTGTCTGTCTTAGTTGTATTACATCAGGCTCCCAGGTCGCCCCCTCTCTCAATGTCTGTCTATATGACCCGTGTTACTCCTAGGCAGCCTCCGTTCTCAATGTGCTTCTTTATGACTTGTGTTACTCGAGGCTCCCAGGCGGCCCTCTCTCTCAGTGTGCGTGTGTATGACTTGTCTTGCTCTAGGCTCCTAGGTGGCCCTCTTTGTTAGTGTTTGTGTCTGTTACTTGTGTTACTCAAGGCTACCCTCTCTCCCAGTGTGTGTGTGTGTATGACTTGTGTTACTCTATGCTCCCAGTCGGCCCTCTTTCTTAGTGTTTGTGTCTTTTACTTGTGTTACTTGAGGCTCCCAAGCGGCTCCGTGAGTGTCTGTCTGTGTTAGTTGTATTACTTCAGGTTCCCAGGCGGCCCCCTCTCTCAATGTGTGTCTATATGACCCGTGTTACTCCCAGGCAGCCTCCGTTCTCAATGTGCTTCTTTATGACTTGTGTTACTCGAGGCTCAGAGGCGGCCCGCTTTCAATGTGTGCCTTGTATGACTTGTGCCGCAGTAAGATGGCAGGGCAGGATCCCTGCCACTTTGTGGTGCTTCTGTGACTCTGGTTGCTCTACGCTCTGAGAAGCACGGGTGGATCTACCTTGTGCTCTTACACTGCAGTGTTAGGAACCTGCCTTGAACTGTAACATTTCTGGCGCCTTGGGAGCCCTCATGTCTCAGCTTGCTGTCTCTCTCCTGGAGGGCCTGCGGGGCATGCAGTTTTGTCTTCCCTTCCTCACGGCTCAGGAGGCGGGGAGCTGGCGCACGTGATCCGTACCGGGCCAGGTGTACACGGGAGAGAATGCCAGGGGCTGAACCTATAGATCAGAGCTCAGGTATCCGGAGCTTTTCAATGTAGCTGGAACCACAGGTCTGATCGGTGTAAGGGAATCTGTTGCAAAAGAATTCCACTATTATCAAAAGAGACACAATGAAGGGAAAACAAGCAGTGCGCCGTGCGGTAGGAATGACCATTCTTTGCGTGCACAGAGACATAATGTTAATTACTGGCACTTTCAGCAGCTCATTTAGTGGCAAATTTATGGAAAGTGGCGCTGCATCGAGTGCAGCGCCACTTTCTCTGCACACCTTAGCACCCCCCCTACTGCCATCATGTGTGCGCCATATTTAAAATACGGCACAGCATGGCGCAGGGTAGGGGGCAATAGTGTCATTTCTCATGATGCTATTGATGTACTCTGCAGGAGAAGTGTTAAAATATAGGCGCTACTCCTGCAGAGTATATAGGGCCCCATTCTAAAGGATGGAAACTCCCTTTTAATGCCTGCTCCTGAGCAAGCGTTTGAAAGTACCGTAAAAAATTGCGCCATTTTTCCACCTCCCTTAATGGGGGAATGCCACCTTTGCACACATTATGCCTGGCGCAGGCATAATGTAGCACAAAGGGTTACAGATTGGTGCAATGCATGCATTGCGCCACCCTGTAAATACGGTGTGGGGATTTCAGCCACGTTGGGTCACATTGGGCCACATTACGTAAAAATAATGTAAAAATAATTATGTTAATGTGGCGCAAGGTGACGCTAGGGCATCATTAGTCTAAGTTTGCATCCTGAAACTTGTCTAGTGCATTTGGAGCTATGCTGGGGGCAGGAGTGAAGAACAAAAATATATGTACCGGAAGGCAACAACAAAATACAGTATTAGTGTATCTATTCACACCTGGACAAGGGCAAGAAGAGACCTCTAATTCAACAAATATTCCTAGCAACCTTTATGGACGGTTCCCCTCCTGCATTAAAGCACCAATAGAAGTTAGTTGTTTCCTGTCTGGCTGTTATTCTACTGCACAAACCCATCCTCATTGTGCCATTCTGGGGTGACACCGTAGTGGCGTAACTTGGTGCCACCTGCATACTTTCTTTCCCATTTCTTCTGCAGTCATAAAGGAAGACACTGGAAGGGACAGGTCTTTCTACCAATCCTTATGGTTCACAGCTGGTCACCTGCCTCTCCCAGTGTGCCGGCATTCAGGAGCGCACCTTGCCCCTTCTCATGCACACTTCACTGCCCAGGCAACCTCTCAGAGCCCCTCCACGTGCATGGGAGTCTCTTGCGTGGAATGATGCCAAAGGCTTACATGAAATCCGAGCAGACCGCATCCATCGCTCTTCCTCAATCCAACTTCTGAGTCACAAAATCCAGAAAACTGTCAGGATTAGGGTGGTGTGACCAACTTTTCATGACACAAGGCTACCACTGCCCCTGTAATTAATAGGGTTCAAGATAATCCACCAAACCGTATTCTATAAATAGTTAAAATAATTTCCCTAGGACCGAGGCCAGGTTTGCTGACAGCTTCATACCAATTCCTTCCCATATTTATGCTCAACTGTTCTGATAGCCCATTGTTCTATCTTCTTAGCTATGACGGTTTGTAGACTGTGAAGCAATTGCACATTCTGCCTTTTCAGGATTTATAAAGTGTGTTTATGTCATAAAAAGTATCAAGAATTTTAGTTTGCCACTAACGTTCACATACCTGTGCACCAGCTCAGGGTGGCCAGACACATCCACTCTGCCCATGTCTCTGTCTGCTCCTTACACTCAAATAAACAGCACTTGACATACACTTCAGGCGTAGCTCCACTGAGTTAGAGAAGTGCTAAGTGGATCCCTGCATACCATGCGTGAATGGGGTTGAACGTTAGGTCACACACCAATAATTAACAAATGTATTCATTTCACTTGTTTTTATTTTGCAATCAGTTTTTGACACTGAGTTTACTCTATGTTTTTAAAACTAACAACTGATTGAGGCTTATCCTTTAAGAATGAAATCAAAGCGCACATACAGCTAATGCGTGTTAACCACATTTGGTGTTTTATTTTTTTTTAATGCAAATATCTTCAGACATATTACTTTTTAATTATCAGACTATTTGGGCATGCCTTAATATTGTTTTACATTTCAATTGATTTGGTATGAATGTTTCATATTTAATGCATAGGCTACACAGATTCAAAATAAATCATCGGATGTTCTGTAGCATTCTTATTGACTTCTCAGCGAATATTGATTGAATTCTGATACTATTTTTCAAGTTTGCAAAAAGTACAAATGAGAAAGACATGTATGTAGTCAAAAACATAAAAGAAAGGTATGGAAAATTGAACATTCTAATCAATAATTACTCATCTTTTATGAGTTACACATTGAATAAGGTACCACATCGTCATCTGTCATTTATATTTACAATCACAATTTACATCATCCACACCTAGGAATTGAAGATGTAAGTTGTTGTTTATATTCACAATCCAAATTTACATCTTCCACTCCTGCAAGAGAATCTTTAGGTGGTGTTTCTCAAGGAAACACAAACTACAAATGAGAAAGAAATGTAAGTAGTCAAGAAAAAAAGAAAGGTATTGAGAATGGTATAATCAAATCAATAAATTCTCATCTTGTTTGTGTTATGCATAGTATAAGGTACCACATTGTCATGTGTTGTTTATATTCATAATCTTCCACTCCTTGAAGGACATCTTCGTTGAACGCAATATCTACTTGTTGATTTGCAAGGTACGAATGAAAGTTTCTGATTTTAAAACTGAGCAATACAATGATTTATGACCAATTATTTTGAAGTTATGAGAACCTTGTCCATTAGCATAAGAAAAAAGTCCCACAGATTAGATTTGATGTACCTTCGGGCATTCAGAGAGGGGAATCTACCCCAGATTGTCGTGGAGGCAGTGTTCTGCTGCTTTAATGACCAACAAATATTAGGACTTTCAAGATGTCCCATTAGGGATTTGAATAGCTTATCCGGACATTGCTTACATTCCTTTTCTCCTTTAATAATCAAGTTTATTGGCATTTCCAACAATAATATCAGGGTGGCATTAACATTATAATACTACTACACGCCAATACTGGACGAGTAGTGATTGGATGAAAATAATAATTATCTGCCTTGGATGAGCCTCTCATACTGAGATATATGGGTTACCATAATACCTTTGCAACTGGAATGGTTTAGCAGTGGTGTTTAGAAATCTGTAACATTGAGGTGTTCCAGAGAGTTATGCCCTGGAAAAGATTAGGTGCTCCTAGTGTGTGATGTATACACGTATATCAGAAATGTTAGTTGTTGCAACTATGAATGATAATACCTAAGAAGTGGGTTGATTGTAAAACAGTAAAATGAAACAAAAAACGTGATGCATAAGGACATATTTTATCATTCGTTAATTTACTGTGTACTAAAACATTTTTATTTGAGAGTTTGTAGTTGAACAGTTTTACACAAGTGTAATACACATCAAATACATTGTTATATTCATAGTTGCAGTAAGTTTCATATCTCTTCTGTAATAGTTTGGCGACTTAACAATGATATTGTGAAAAGGCAATGTCCATTAGAAAGATTTCAGTAAGAAAGAAACAGTCACACACCACACACATCCTACAAAGCCCACCACCTATGGGTTTCACTGTTCTGGGTAAAACGCCTTAAAATTGTTCCATTTGTTGCTGAGTTTCAGAGCTTATAGTAATTATCTGTCTAGTCTGTTTTTTAATTGGATAGAATCCCCCCTGTGACTTGCATCATTCGGACACAGATTGGGTGCTCAGTTGTTTAGCGGAATTCATTTTGTGTCTGACAACTCTGGGATTAGGAAGAGGCCTGAGGAATTTCGGTTATGGAGCAGATGAGCATCACTTACCAGGCCCTTTGGAATCTCTACCTATTTACTCTATAGAAGAAGCCAGGATCCAAAATTGAACGACAAAGGAGGTGAGAGTAATCACATCTACAGGAAGAATTAAATGATTGGTTGCAAGCGCTGAGCTGATTTGACGTCTAATTGGTTGTGTTGAATAAGATAGACTGGTTTGTGTTTCAATGCAAGCTCTGGGGTAGATAAGAATTTGATTAGTTGAAGTTTGTGCTATTGTGCTTCAGTTGTGACTAGGCTAGGTGCATGAGGCAGTGAGGGTCGTGATTGACGATCTAAGAATTATAGTGTAAGCATATAAGTGCTCTCAACAGTCAGCTCTGTGGCACTGAGGAGAAGCACAGGACTCTACCCAAAGGGACAAGAGACCTCAACATTCAGTTACTCAGAGTAACTTCTACACGTGTTAGTCTGTTAAGATGTTAACTCGTTGACATGCCTGAGGGTTGCAAAATCTCTGGCCTGTCAAGATGGTCCTGCTTATTCATTCAGCCACAGGAGAGCCTCTTATATGTTAAAGACAGCACCACCTATTAATTTCAATCTACATAACACCGAGTGGTTGGACAGACATGGCCACAATAGACTCCTTACAACACTGGATTGTGGTCTGGTGGCTTTGACATCACTCTTTGGCTGCAGAAGACATCTTTAAAGACTTTCACCTGAATTAGGTTTGCATATATTATATGCTACAGGCTCAGAAAATTATTTAAATTTAGTACATTTGAGATGAGAAAAGTAGGCCAGATTTTATGAAATATTGGTGAACAATGCATATTTCTGTTTGAATTTTTACTACCAGTGGGTGGCTTTGTTGATAGTTGTGCTCTTATTCATTTTGAACCAAAGTCTAAGGGTAACTGTATTGATACTTGAGTCTATAATCTTGCATTTGTTGGGCTCGCCAGACATTGGCAATAATACGCACTCCTGTATGAAGAACCTCAGCACAGCCAGAAAAAGTATTCAGGACACCTGATTAACTTGTTCTTGCTGTAGGGAAGTGCTGGTAGTCTTCCCTTATGCACAAACAAATCCACAATGTCCTCTCAGAGTGCCATGTACTGGATACCCAAAATAACACGGGGACTGAAAGTTCTGACTGCAAAATGCTTCAAAGGAATGCTGAAAATGAGTGATGCATCCGGTGAAATGATTCCATTTTGTCAGCATAACACCAGCTTTCTCTTTCAGCTCTTGGTTTCTGCTTCCCGGCATTGAGATGATTCGGGCCTTGCAGAAAATCAATGATTGCGTGGCTGAGAGGGGCCAGGTCTCCTTCATTAGTAGGCGCTGTTTTAATAAGTATTTCTTAGATCTCACTAATGGGGTCATAGGCACGGAAGCATTGTGTCTTAAGGGCACATAGAGAATAGGATCGGCGCACACAAACGCTGGGTCGTCTTCTCTTTTTGATTTCACTCAGGCAGCGCCGACGAGGCCTGCAACTCATCCTTTGTAGAGGTTTTTAGGACCCATCGAATCTCTTGTGAAGATGGAACTAACCATGGTTCCTGCAAATTCAAGTCAGACAGAGCCTTCCACTACCTCGACATATGTTACATTACTAAACTAATGAACTAAAAGTGGTTCGACTGCGCAGATTTTTTCCAGATAGGGGGCCTCATTTTCCATGTTTTGGCACAGGGCAGCGCCACAAGCCTTTTGCTGCACCGCCCTGTGTCAAAACAAAAGAGCAGGAATGCATCACATCTACAAGGTGCACCGTATCTATAAGATAAGGTGCATTCCTGTCCTTGTCCCCATGCACAGGCTCAGAAATTGCACCATGGTGCAAGGGTGCTGGCATTGCAGGAATGATTGTTTATGTGCAGGAAGGGACACCTTCCTGCACATAAACAATTATTAATGACGTTTTCCTCTTTCTATGTGTACTGTGGAATGCAGCACACATAGAAAGAGGAAAAAACGGGGAGAAACAGGTGCATCATCCCTTCCCCTAGGGTCCATAAATTAGACAGGCGAGTCTTGTGGGTCATGCTAAGTTGTCATTCTCTTCTGGTCTGGTACCTTCTTGTGCTTCACTCCAAGTGCATTGATCAGCACAGAAAAGGGGGTCTCTCACTGGGCCTCTGAGCGATTGTGTCCTCATTGCCCCTCCCACCTGTTTTGTTTGCACATCATTGCCATTCCTTGTGAGGGAGTGGAATGAAGATACTCCATCCATTACTTGCAACATTTACAACAGGACGCAGCAAGCAAGCCACTGGCTGAGGATCCAGGATAGAATGAGGGAAAAATACTGGGTTTGGTTCAGAGGTTGCCATTGATGACTAGTGGGAACCTCAGTTCCAGACATGACCACCCCTTAGCACCGAGATGAGTCCTATGACAGAACAAGGATTTGCCATTGTGCCTGGAATTGGGATCCTTCGCTAAATCTGGCTTAAGGGGCTATGATAGCAAATCCCTTTCTGTTGAGTTGGAGTAGTGTGTACCCTTTTGAGATTAACACTCTACATTACATCCTCAGGGGTGGACTGTTGCTTCCATTGCCATTAATGCTGGCTAAACGTAGGTTCCCTAAGCAACTCCAGTGAAATAATGCTTTTCAGATGCAGGGTCTACAAGAGCTGTTTTACTTGAAAATTTATACAAAAGGAAAAGTGAATAGCAAAGGAGATTTTTGCCAAATGGGGCTTTACCAGAAGTGCAAGCAGTTTTAGGTCTTTCTGGTTTCCTTGCATTAGAATCCACGTACGTTTTTTGCAATGTCCTTCATGCTCTTACATACCTCTTGAAGCAATATCAAAACAAAGATTTCCTGAACAAGGATACTGGCACATCCGGCTGCCCTGGGCATGGTATTAGCCAGCCTGACTTAAAAGGCTGTTCACTGGGAGCATTCTATGTTCAGATTTCCTTTCTTGACTTTTTCCAAAGTGCCCTATCTATAGTGACCTCCCTGTCCAGCACAGCATTGTAAACCGCCCCATTCTACTTTATTCGAAGAGGGAAAGATTTTTTTTCATTTGGTATTTCTTTCCTACTTATAGCGTTCATACATGGGTTGTTTTTTTTAAAGAAAAACTGGAATTGGTAAATAGCTGGTGCTTAAGATCTCGTGGTGTATCGAATTGGAGAGCTGATCATGCTAATCACGTGTGCAAAGCTAGAGTGCTGCACCTAGGGACCCTGTTCCCGCCCTAACCACTGACTGGCTGTTTAGAAGGACAGTGTATTAGATCAGTAATCTGATATGGAGTGCCTGGAGCCTGTCAGCCACCCACACACTGAAGGTCTCTGTTCAGCATGGGGGTGTCTGATATGTATGTGTGGCTGCCTCTCCATGCACTGCCTGGGGCAAGAAATAAAAATAAAAATGCTGTTGTGAAAGAACACACAGAGCCTCTTGTCTGACGCTCGTATAGATTTTATTGCCATGAAGTGTTGTCAGTGACTCCTACATGATATTTATTTGAAAGAAATCAACTTCCCTTTTAGATCGAGCATAGGAGTGTGCAACTGCTGCTTTTCCGATGTGTTGTTATGCATCTGGGCTTTTAACAACGCCAGCCACACGCTCATCACTATCACACGTTTATGGGCATGCCTTTCAAAAATCCTTTAGTTGGTAAATGCTTTACGTTTGTCCCTCCTTTGGGCGGTTTTGTTACCACCTTGGCCATCGACCCTGTTAAATGGATAATTGCACTTTTGCAGATAACTTCGTCTGGGAATGAACCTCTTTTTCCTTTTGTGTGTCTCCTTCCTGCTCACGGCGGCGGTGGCACTTTCAATCAGCTCGCTTATGTCAACTGTTTTACTTTTTATGTTCAGTTTGTGTGCAAGAAAAATCCAGTTAGGAATTTACAAAGCTAATAGCTCTAACTCGAGCAAATGCGAGACCCTTTGCATTGCAAATGCTTGTTTAGGATATAATTGATGTTCTTCTGGTGGGGATAGTTATCATGCTCTTTACTGTTTCTGTGGATTCAGTACCTACCTGCACACAGTGATCTTGTGACTGACATACATTTCCATGGCATTGGTGGTCTGCTCGTTACTGACAGTAGGGTCGATCTTTCAAATACTGTCAGTAGCTCAATGAGCGGGTGTTTTCTCATTACTGTCAGTATCCCTGAATGCAGGTTGTGTCCTGATTACGGTATTGCAGGTGTTTCTCATTACTGTCATTAACTCCATGTGCAGGTAGTCTTCTTAGTAACTGTAGCTCCATTTGCAGGTGGTCTTCTGATTACTGACAGTAGCTCCTTGTGTATGGTGGTCTCCCACTTACTGTGAGAAGATCCTCGAGCAGTGGTCTTCTGATTACTGACTAACTACATCTGCTGAATGTTTTATAATCAACCTAATCTCTTCTTATTCTGGTCTTCCCCTTTACTATCAGTATCTCCTTATGCAGGTGGCCTTCTGATTACTGACAGTAGATCCTGGTGCATGGTTGTCTCCCTCTTACTGTGAGAAGATCCTCAAGCAGTGATCTTCTGATTACTGACAGTAGCTTCACATGCATGTAGTCTTCTCTTTACTGTCATTATCTCCTTGTGCAGGTGTTAGTTGCTCAATGTGTGGGATGATCCTCTGATTACTGTCAGTGACACAATTTACAGTGTGGTTTATAATCACTTCTTATCAATGGCAGCATCGCCATGAGCTGGAATTAGATTTTTTCCAGATCATGGAGAGTTTTCTGCATGGTTCCTGTTACCGTAGAAGTTTAGGATTATGAATGCTCTCTTACTAAGCTTCACTTATTTTCTGTTAGACACATTGGCACCCTAAGAAATGCCTTATCTATGTGGAACAAATAAGAGGACTTGTACCAGATTCTGTGTAACACAAATATTGACAGATTCAAATGCATGATATCCAGCCCTTCTTTCATGCATAACAGAATTATGGCCCAGGCAAAATTTGAAGAAAGGAAAATTAGAAGGTCTATTTCAGGCTTCTCTAACCTTTTCTGTAGTGAGAGCTACTTCTGCTATTAGCAATGTTTATCGTTATAAAATAGTGAACACATATGTCAACATTACACAATGCAGGATTATTAGTAGTGACCACCCAAATATTTCAGGCTAGTTACAAGCTTAAATGTCAGGAAAGAGCTTATCAATATTAAATACCCCAGGAGACTAATGAAATAACAGATAGAGCTTCATGTGCCCCCTGACTTAAAAGGCATATCCTCAGCAATAAATCTCTCTAACTCAACTTGAATTATTATTCAACTATCCTTATCAGTTTCTTAAAATAAACATACTTGTCTATCAGATACCACTTTCCATTTTGGTGAAACATGTTCAATTTTCATAGAAGACCGACCTGTTCCCAAAACATACATTTTGCCTTCAGTTTTCATTTAAAGGAAATATACAGTCCCCAAACATCAGCTTATCATTTTAATTAAGTCCTCACATATACAAATGCCTTACATGGACAGATTAGCATATAAATGCTGAGGTATTGCTATCAAAGGCCATTGATGTTCACCATAACGCCTGTAGTATGCCAATAATGCCCACCATTATAATCTGGCTGCCATTGTGCCAAGGCTGGACACTATAATGGCCATGATGCTCACCATACATCAGTCATGGCTATTATTATGTGATGGGCAACCTTGATTATGTCAGGGATGGCTAAACATAGGCCTGTCATGCTCCTAATATGTCAGCGATGGCATCCAATATTCTGCAACTAACCCAAGAATGCCCAACATAGTCAAGTATGACCATTAATATGCCATTTGCACTATTTTGCCATGAACAGACTTAATTGTGCCAGAGAAGAACCCCTTATGTTGGGGTAGCATACACTTTTGGTGGCCCTTGACACCAGACATAGCTTCTAGAGAGGGGTTCAAAGTATCATTTATAGGCACACAAATAGATGTGCAACAAGCGTGAATGCACAAGACTCTTAATTGTCCCAGGTCAGGATCCATACCCTGCTCTCCCATTCTGTGGAGCTGATCATGAAACCAACTATAAAACATTTTCACCATGGGTCTGCAGTCTCACACTTGGAAAGGCCACCACTGGCTACTGCTCAGTCTCTGCTGGCACTGTTCTTTCATGGCCAGATGTTCACACACACATGGTTCAGATGATACATTAGGGCCTACATCATTTCCAACTTCTTTGTGACCTAGCTAGATTGAGAGTGAGGACAGATGGCAATGTGGCAGACCACATGAGCTGATGCAATGTTATCATCAGGCTCTGCTACTGGTTTGACTTGCTGTCACTATAAAGGTCTTGAGATGAGTTGTGTTCCCTCTTTAAAATGCATAGTCTCTGAATGAGGAACTGAGCTTGGCTTAATTTCCGAGGGATACTTCAAGGGTGCTGGTGAACTACCTATAGCGCTTGAGTTACTAGTTGGAGACCTCTGGCCCAGCCATTGCAAACCTATTATGACCTCGGGGAGTTTATACGTAAAAGCGGAGTTTGTCGCACCACTAGCAAAGAAGGGGCTCTGCTGCTAAGCCAATGGCACAATGTTGCCACATGGGGGTTCATTACCATGGGTGGTTAATTACCATCTGTGGTGCTAAAGTAGCTCTATATTGGGTGTCATTGTGCTGTGGTCCCTTGGGCTCAGTTAGCTCTTGATCTCTGTTAGCCCAGCTCCAGGCTTCAGAGGATCACCCTGCACAGCTGCTGCTGTGTGTCCTAAATTGTTCTGTTCATAGTGCATAAGATATGAACGCATCCTGCTGTGCTGATACATAGAATAGTGATGTCAGAGAGTCTGTTAGGAGTTCTGTGGTTTATACTACTTAGTTATGCAGTTCATTTGTAGGTTAAGGAAATATAATCAGGATGGAGGGAGTTTGCCCACTTGATCCTGTCAGAAGGATGTAAGCACCATGTTGGCGTCCACTCCAGAAAATTCCTGTGGGACTTTATTGTCTCTCCAGTGATGTTTGAAGTTATTACATTCTTGGACACAGTACCTATAGCAAATCTTGATGTTCAGTAGATGCTATTATTCCTCCGATCACATGGCAGAATAATTTGAGCTGTAAAGGCTGGAGCCACATATGGTCAAGTGCATCGGATTCACATCTCCGTCCCAAAATGGACAAGGAAAGGGGTCTGTCCCTGATTACACCTTTTAAGAAAACAGAGCTCTCCTTTCTTACACTGTGGTGGTAAGGGTAGACCCTGGCTATGCTGGGAGAAGAATGGTCTGACCCTGTCTGCAAACTGAAGTTAAAGGGTCTGTCCCCATTTAAACGGTGGATAGTAAGGGGTCTGTCCAGAGCTACACCACAAATATAAGGGGTCTTTCCCTGATCACATAGTGATGGAGAAGTGTCGGTCTGCCATTATATTAATTGGGCAGCGGGGCAGTGGACTTGCCCTTTATATTGTCTGATACGAGGTCTCTGTTATGGCGTAGTGATGTGTTCATAGGAGGCTTCTGGAAGGACAGAAAGCGGTTCAGTCTAACACAAGTGCCTGCGCCGCACTTTTTGTCGATGCTCCGATAGAAGGAAGCTCTGCCAAAAGGGAAAGCAGATTTCTGCTTTCTTTCAGTGAATAATTGGGCCTCGTCTCCCGTGGAGAGCTGTCAGGCCCGTGTGTGTGTGTCTGAGTCCTTTATAAGCAGCATAGACTTATGCTATTTGACAAATAGACATCAGGGAAGAAGACACAGTAATGAAGCGCTACCTGGGAGCGGAGGAAAGGAAGGAGGGGGACCTAAACGCATAGCCACTGCTACTTTAAAATGGCGGCAGGCGGATCTCTTCGAATAAACTTAGACTGGTGGAACAGCTTCTTTTATAACTCCTCTCTTTTGTAGGGAAAAGAAAGGAATCCGCTGTAATCACGCCCCAAGTTGAAGGTCTCAGAAGGCTATTGTCCAGATATGATTGTTGCTGATTATAACAGTTTTTTCATTTGCTTCTTTTAAATGAAACACATATCTTTCAACACGCTCTCATTTTGAGAGTGTCACCTTGTTTGGACTCACCTTCCTCCCAATAGAAAAAAAAGCAAATCGCCTTCCATAGACTTCAGTGCTACCACTTGTCCCGAAAACGTCTTCACCCTCCAAAAAATGTTGTCTTTATTCATTTCAAGGGAACCATCCTCCAAAGTCGCTCACCCTCTTTGGAGGCTTTGAGGGTTGTGAGGTAAGACATGACTCCAGTTATTTTCCTAATTTACTTAGCTTTGAGTTGATTATGAGGAAGTCACGATGCGTCCCCATTTGTTCAGGTGTGTCTCATTTTGCCGATGGGTTCTTATGGTCCTTAAATCATAACGTCATTCAATGATGTATATTTCTTCCTGCAAGTGTGATGCAAAATCAAGTGCAGGGCTAGACTGCCATTATGCCATATTGCAATTTTTGCGGTTGGCTGCAGGCTAGGGCGCTGCTTTCCGACAAGGATGGGCTGACATGAGCCAACAGTGCCCGCATGGGCCCACTCTAGGTGCGGCCTCCAGGACCATGGGCTGGTTTGTAAATTTTTGCAAGAGTTTCAAGTTCAGCCTTCCTCAGGGGTTGCAGGAGAGTTCTGCTCCCATTCAGGCCATTGGCCTCGCTGGAATTATTGTGTTTGTGGGCCTTAGGGGGTCTCTATTTTGTACTGTAATTCTTTTTTCTATTTTATCTGTGTGAAGGGAAGGGCTACATGCAGAAGTGAAGCCTTAATACTGTGACAGCCCTCTTTTCCATTTTGTCTATGGAAATGCACAGTATTCCCAGCTCAACAGAGAATCTCTACTCATGGGTTGCTCTGCGCATCTTATAAAAGTTACCTTGCGTCACTGATTACTGTCGTTCAAAAGGTTTTCCTCGGTTTTAATGCTATTCTATAATAAGAGAAGGTTGCTATTTGCTCAGCTGTGAACTACGACTTTATTCAAACACAGACCAGAATGTCTGTGTTGAGCAGGGATATTACATGCACGTTCAGGATGGTCGTGAAAATACCTGCATGTTTCTTCAGGGGTGAAGTTCTTTTAGCTGAAAAGTGCATGCGCTTCATAGTAGGAAGCTGGAACTCTGACAGTGACTATCTGCACTTCTATATTTTCATTGCAAGCACTGGTGACAACCTCTCTTGTATCATCAGCAATTTGATATGTCCACCAGGGAGAGTAACTCTGCAAATATCCTTTTTATTGGAAGGCGTCTCTAACTGCTTGGGGCAAAGCCCTATCCATCTTCGGTCCCTTCCCAGGGTCTGCTAAGAATCCTGAGAGATTCTGCTGGGCAAGAACCCTAATTCATGCGGTGTTGGTACCTTCCCTTCTTCTGAAGGGTCTCCAGGACTGTCTTGTTCGATCACTGTTGATCTGTGTGGAAAAACAGCAGCATGCGCATGATGATCTCATTAATGATGTCACAAACCCACCAGTGTTTAACCCTGGGGCCTCCTGATGTTAGACTTTCACTAAGAGTACACCAGACCATGGCCATACTGACCTCTCCATAGAACAGTCCCTTCATCATAAAAGCCTATAGGCAGTGAAAGAAGGTGGTAGATGTGAGCTTATTTGCTCTTTGCTGCAGTTGTGGATTTCACAAAGAAACAATTTGAGGGTCGGAAGCTGAAGTGAGGTGGGGCTTTGTCTGGCCATGTGATATTCTGTTAAACCCATGCAAGAGTAAAACAGTGGGCTATATGGATATATATACGTGAGTGTGTGTGTGTGTGTATATAAAACCTACATTAAAAAATCTTAGAATTTCACCTAAAAGGCATTGCCATTTAAAAGCCACTGAAATGTGCCAGTTCATCATTATGTAATATGTGAGGTCATAAGCAGTACATTACATTGGTGCAAGTTATACTTATGTCAGTTATGTATCACTGGTGAATTTCATAGTTTTTTTGCTTTAAACATTAGTGCTTTTTCAGTGAATTTCCAATTTCTTTTAAACTTAAGTTAAAATCTTACTACCATCCTCGTGTATAACTGTACTTTAAGCTTTGTTTTTTTTTCAGTGAATATCTGTTTCTTTTTTCAATTTAAAGCAATATCTTGTGCCCAGGCATCATGCCCAACTACTGAACAGATTTACAGCAAATCACAAAAAGCACCCTTTCTCACTTAAAATCTAGCTTTGTGCTGAATTTGGTGCAATTCTGTTGAGGCACTTTTTCTGTATTGTTGTTTAATTTTCCACTATTAAATTATATGGACAAAAAGTGTTTGGGGCCCCCCACTTTTTTTCTTGGTCCTCTCTTAAGGGATCACCCTAAACCTTTTGTGGAAGGAGTGGAGGCCAATGAATGTTTTTTGAAAGGTTGGTGAAGATTCATCAAATGGTGCCAATGTTCTTTGCAAAACAAAAAAGTGTTCTTCCTATAGAAACTGTGACTCACGTATAACTACTGTGTAATAGATATTTTATTCCGCAATCCCTGTATAAAAATTGGTCTCTAATTTCTTTATCATCAAAGGCTTGTGACACACCCAGTCTCTGAATATAAAGAAATGACATCAAAACTCAATTGTATTAACCTATTACAGTTGAGTGTTCCAATTACAGTGCCTGCTCACAGAGCCAGCCGTCTGGGGAAAAGCAACACAGGTCACAGAGCATAATTAATGTAGCTGTTGAAAGAATAAAAAATAAACATTGCTTTTCTTTCTTCGGCTTTGTTTTCTTAGCTGTACCTTGACAAGTAGAAAGAAGATATAGATGTTAATGTTAAAATTTTGCACTCTTTGGATAATTATACAAAAGTTTGAATGTTTCTGCATGTTTCTGTCACATTTTTTTTTAAAAACAACCTTGTATTAAACTGCTCCTAATATCTTATTGCAAACAATATCTAACAGCTTTTTTGATTTGTTTAATTTCACACTAGAGTTGATATCTTTATTATTCATGTTTGCAAACATGGTCTGTCCTTAACATGAAAGAGCTTCACTCAAGGAGTTAAGTGTTTTATGGGAAAGGTGTGGTGTAAAAGGAATAAACAACCCCATGCCTTACATGATAGGGGTATTACAAATCACCTCAGAGTTTTATAACCTTATAAAGGAAATTGGCCTTCAGCCTTGTTCCTCTCTATGGTCATGTATTTCCAAGGTGACTTGCCATAGCATAATAATGTATGACGGGGTACTTTAGCTCATATATAAAATGCTTTATAGCCAGGTGTATTCTGTCATCTGCTGCTATAAACAGGGGACCCAGCGATACGTCTACATAGTTGCAAAACTCACAGCCACACACAGAAAGACACAAAGACACAAACAACACAAACTTAAATCTCTTTGGTTCCAATTTCTGTCCAGTAATAATCAAACCACTCAGAATGAATAGTAGAAGTACTGAGTGGTCTTCCATAAAAATGTTTATCCTTAAAACTAGTATAAACCAAGATTACTCTGCAAAATGTACAGCCTTAGCCTCAGTGGTATATTATAAATTATGAACGTAATTCAATATTGCAGATTTGTAAGATATTTCTTCCCCATGCATATAAAAATATCTCATGCACATAAAACGTCCTAATGAGAAGTACAGAATATCCATTTATTCACTGGCTTGAGAATTGTCGCAAAATGAGGATGACTAGAGCCGCAGGTGTATAAATTATAATATAAAGGAGTCTCCTTTTATTATTAACAGAGGCCCCAAACCTGCTGGGTGGCACAATCCAAAACTTACAAAAATAGTTTCTCAAAAAAGTGTCGGATGGCGAAAGATGACAGATAATCCTGGAACTTCTGTCCGTGAAACTGAAAACCATTGTCTGATTTAATTTCCTCAGACAGTCCTATCAGGGCAAATATTTTTTCCAACACAAGCTTCACTTTTAAAAATGCTGTTGACTGTGCCAGTTCCACAATGGGGAATTTGATGTGGAGTCTATGAGCACTAATGTGAGAGGTCCATCTGGGAAACTTCCAAAATCCATGCTCACTTTCATCCCTAGTTTTAGGCTAGGTTCTTCTGTTATCACCTAGGCTGGAGGTGAATCACTGCTGGAGATGGTGCACGAATGTCATCTCCGCACTCTCATCCACTTGAGTGACCATCCCTGGTAACAATACCTTGTCGCATAGTCTTGCCTTTCTCTTGACTATGCCATGATGTGCCAGATCGATCAACCTTGCCCACAGACTTTGTGGCATCACTGTTTGTCGACCTCGCAGCAGCAGCCCTTCCTCGCTTTTAACTCAGCTCATTCCGTACTCGCCATATCTGATTCCTTGTCATTTGTTCTGCATGCGTCAGTTACGAGGATCCGCAAGGAAATGTTTCCACTGTCTTTAGGCTAGTGCCTCCATTGTTCTGGAGATGCTCTCATCTCCCTCGGGCGCATCCTGAAGTTCTTGGATGGTGAGGGCTTCAGGGCCTTCTTCATGCATCATTCGCACAAAGTCATCGGCTCCTTCATCATCATCCAACTGCTGTTTTCCTTCGGGAAGTGAAGGATGTCTTGACAGGTATACTGCCATGTTATTGGCCTATGGACGGTAACTACTTCAAAAGAGTATGGCTGCTGCTGCATTCCCCACCTCTCAATCCTCAGGGGTGCCAGTCAGGCTGACCCAGTGAAAAGCAGAATCAGTGGCTTATGATCTGTGACCACTCGAAATCACCAACTACAAAGTTACAGGTGGAAGTGGCAGCATGTCCACCTGATAGCCAGGGCTGTTGCTCGATTTGAGCATATTGGGTTTCGGAGCATGCCTGGCTGGCATATGCGAAGGGGACGCACAATCCTCCCACCTTCTCTTGCAGAAGCACCACTTCTAGCCCTACTGGCTAGCATCAGCCACTAGCTCTGTCGTCTCTCCAGGTTGAAATATGCCATGGTGACATTGTTAAGGAGACAGGAGGGCTTCTTTTACTTTGTGGAATGCTTTCTCAGCCTCTGTGCCCCATTCCCATGGAGTATTTTTCTTTGTCAGTGTCCTTACCTGCTCCAACAGGGTTGCAAGGCTCGGGATGAATCTCCCCCAATACGCCACCATACCTAGGAAGTTCCTTACATCTGTTGGATTCTGTGGTATGAACGCATTCCTGATGGCATCTGATTTCATTGGGTCCACCATTACGTCATTTTGTGAGAATATGTAACCGAAGAACTCAATGAAGTCTTGGTAAAAAGAGCATTTTTGTCAATGCAGGATCAGGCCGCAATCCGTCAATCATTGCATAATGGCTGTCAGTCTTACATTGTACTCTTCGAAGTTGTCTGCAAAAATCAAAATGTCATCACTAAAGTTGATCACCCTGACTGGATGACGTCATGTGCCGCCGACTCCCTCCCAATAAACTGGCTCAGGAGCCTCATATCAACACACAACCTAATTGCTTCTGGCTGTTTCGGCTTGGGTGCAGTAACTAGCGGGGACACCCACAGTGTAGGGCCTGTCACCTTATTGACAACCCCCCTTCTGTTCTAGATATGGTAATTCTTGTTCCACTTGCAGCTTCAATTGAAAGGGGACCTTCTGATGCCATAGTGCCATTGTCCTTACAGAGTCGTCAATGTGTAGTCAGATTAGCTTCCCTTTCAACTTTCCAAATCCGATGAATAACCGGAGAAACTCAGCCAGAATCGGTGTGTGACTCGTGCACCTGTGAAGAACACATACTCTAGGTCTTCTGCCATGTGGCACCCCAGCTGCATGCCTGTCTTGCCGTCAGTGATGTGGAACCTTGCCCCTATCGAGCAGCCTTCGCTCACAACATTGACCTCTATCATTCCTTTGAGGGGAAGTGGCTCAGTGCCGCCGTACTTATATATTCATGCTTTGCTGGGTGATTGTGCCAGGCGTGATTTGATTGAACTGCACCGAGTCCATTACATTGACGGATGCTCCAGTGTCAATCAGTGCAGTGTTGGTGGTGCCTCCATTCTGAACTGTGCAAATGGGAGGCAGCCTCTTCCTGATGTCTTCCCTCCCAACAAATGATATTACAAAAACATTGTCTTTGTCATCTTCCCAATGGGTACCTGCTCTACCCCTGACTGGCACTTCTTCATCTGACTGCTCATCAAGAGATAGCTGTTGCCGGGCAGTGGCTGTCTTCCTCAGGTATCCTGCACTGTCCCCTTGCTTCCCACTCCTGCACACCTTTTCAAAGTGGTTTGGTTTTCCACATTTTGAGCAGATTCACCCTCCGGCTTGGCAAATGTTTGGGGTCCTGTGTTCTAACCCGCACTTGCCACATACCCCACCTGATTGTCTCTGGGCACCCGCTGGATAGTATGGTGCTGGTCATTTTTGGATTGCATCAACGTTATGTTTGTGCTCTTTTGGGGCCCACTCCTGAGTGCACCTTTGCTTAGGGCTGCTTCCAGGTCTTCAGCCCTGCTGTTTGGTAGGTGACGGGACCGGGCTAAGACTAGTACATTATCCAAAGAGATGCCTGGCTGTCACATGGTTAGACGCTGGATTACAGCTGACTTGCATACTCGTATTATCTGGGCACAGATTTTTTTTGTTTTGTGCATTGTCGTGCCTTGGGTGCATGACGGTGAAACTGCCGTTAGTTATCTCAGTCGTATTACTTTATTACTATTTTTTTCCAAGCTGTTCCTCTCTGTCTGTTATTGCATGTTTGTTGTGCTTTGAAATTTATTTTAGTATTTTTTTCTCCTTTTCTATTTTATTTTGCCTTCTAATATTTCTATGTCCCCTTTTTTAGGGCCATCACACAGGGCTTACTCCACTTCCCGAATGACAATTAGTCTTTCAAGAAGCCCTCAAGAGAGGCACGGACGTGTTTCTGCTGTCAGGCCTCACGGTGCTGCAGTGGGCTCACTTGCTTCATGGCCTTCTCGCACTGCTACTATGGCCCAGAATGCACTGAGCATGCCACCTGCTAGGTGGTGCTGCTAGGTGGAGCACACGTCATGCTGTAGGGAGCACACCGCTCACTGCACATGGCTGGCACACAGCAACAGAGGGCACGGTCGCTGATGGAGCAAGGGCTGCAGTCAAGTTGGATCAAAGGGGGGAATTTTCACCAGCAGGTAGGGCTCAGTCGCTTCCAGCATCGGCTAGTTGTCAGGGAGCACTGCAGTCTTCTTCACTGCTCGGCCAGGCAACACTCTTTGGCACACACAGTCCAGAGCAGGGTGCGGGCACACTGCACACATGGGACAGTCGCCGGCCTCATCACCAGTGTGATGTCTACCGCCTGTGGGTACTGAGCACAAACACTGCAGGGCAATGGTGTAGTATAAGGAATGTTACACACACTGGGAAACTCTCAGCAGTGGCCACGATTGACCACTTGCTCATTTATTTAAAAAGTAGTAAAAGGTGGCTACAAAGTATGGTAGCGGCCCAGTGGCACTACACAGTAATGTAATGAAGGGAGTATTTATTGCAGGTTGATATTATCAACCTCGCTATAGTGACCTGCAACCTTAGCACTCCGTTAGAGGCTCAGCCTACCTATGCGGTCTTGTTCCATACTGAATGCCTGCATCAACCTCTGTCTTCTTGTATGAAGTTGGTTTACTCATGTGTGTCCTGAGAAAAACATCCATTTACCCCAACCATCCTCACCAAGTTTTTCCAGGAAAGAGCCAGTGAAAGTGTCCTTGTATGAATGGTCAGGGCTTGTGTAAGTGGGAACAGTGCTCTACTTATCTTCTAGCCTGATGGGTGTCCAGCCAGCTGGGTACTATAATAAGAGCTCTTTCAGCACTCTGTTGACTTATCCCCGAGGACCAACGTGACCCTACTTGTGCCTTTTTTCAGTTGATCTTCGTTATCCCTATTTCCCTCCAGTTGGGATCAGGCCCCACAACATTCTACTTCTAGGGCCTTACCTGACACACCTACTTTCCTGAAGTGTTGACATTTTTGCAAGTGGCAGCTCTCCGATAGAATAGGACACCAGGTCTTATGAGGTTGAGCTACAGAGAGACCTGTCAAGCCATAGTGCATGAATAATCAGCTGACAAGTGCAAATGAGCAGTTGAGCTTAGAATCTGCAAAGGAAGCAGAGCCACCCTCCCCCACCCCTATGTCTGGGGAAATCCTAAGGGAGAATGTTCCTCAAAAAATCCTGTGGTAATGCCTACTGGGCCTGGTATCTCAACATTGCTTGTATTCAAACGTATTAGAAAGATTGGTTTTCACCCACCATGATCCAGATCTCTTAATCAGAGTATTATATTATGAAATATAATGCTTCTGTTCCTAAATTGCCTTTCCTGTATTGCCCGAAGCCAGATAATTTTAGGGAACCCCTCTCACCTCTTCAAAATGTAGTGTCTTTGCATCCGTGTTTTTTACTAGAAATTATGAACGGGATGCAGCCTTAACAATGACGCGGGAACAATGAGGGTCGTTGTCCACGAAAGTGGAACAACGCTTTCCTGAACAAAAACCCTGTTTTCCTCTGCCTTAACCACGCATTTCTGGACAACGAACATGCGTGGTTAAGGCAGAGGAAAACAGACTCAGGATCGGAGAGGACGCGGTCAGGTAAGTCGGGCTGGGGTAGGGTTGGGGGTAGTTTTGGGGCGGGGTTGGGGTAATTTAAATTTTTATGTGTGGGGGATCGGGGTATTTTAGGTTTCAGGGGCGGGGTGGGGTGGGGGGTCAGGGTAGTTTTAGGGGCAGGGGTGGGGTGGTCAGGGTAGTTTTAGATTTAAGGTGCAGGTTGGTAGGTCTGGTAGTTTTAGGGGCGGGGGATGGGTACTTTTAGGTTTTAGGGGTGGGGGTGAGGGCGTTGCGGTAGATTTAGGGGTGGGGTGGGGGTAGTTTTGGAATTAGGGGTGGGGTCAGGGTAGTTGTAGGGATGGGGGGTCAGGTTAGTTTTAGGACTTAGGGGTGGGGTAGGGGGTCAGGTAGTTTTAGGGGCATAGGTGGGGGGTTGGGGTAGTTTAGTGGTGGGGGTCGGGGTAGTTTTAGGTTTTAGGGGTGGGGTGGGGGTTTGAGGTAGTTTTAGGTTTTGGAGCGGGGGTGGAGGGTTGTGGTAGTTTTAGGGGCGGGGATTGGAGGTAAGGGGGGGTCGCATGCTGGAACCACGCATGCCTTTACCAGGAATGTCTTTACAATGAAAAATCATTGTTAAGGCATTCGTGGTAAAGGCATTACTGGTAGCAACCTGGTCGTTGTTCCGCCCACGTTGTTCAGGCATGCGTGGCTCCAGCATGCTTTTTTCTGACATATATTCATTATGACCCCCTCATCAATTCATTACAATCTTCAAAACGCCTTTTGCTTCCCTTAGTGCAACATTGAAATTAAATGTCTTCCTTTGTGGTATATTTAAAGTAAGTTTGTGTCTCAAGCTTTGAAAGTAGCTGTACCCCATGTCAATGGAGGCGCGACCCAGTTGACTCTGTCAAGACCTGCTATGGACATGAGTCCTCCAGAAGCTTGTCATCCCCTGTCCATATGGTAGCATTGCTTAGTCATTTCAATAGTTGGTACTCCCTCCTATTTAGCAAACGTTTGCACTCACAACATCTGTGCGTATGAGTTGGACCACTTTTTTTAACTAGTAGTCATAATTTGAACTGTTCTTTATAAGCGTGAATTAGAGATGCATTTTGAAAACAATTCATCTGGTCCTGCATATACTTTTATAGAGATTGATAGCTTTATGGCAGATAGCATCGGTATCAACAGAACTCGCGACCTCCATATTTGCTCAATCCTTTTCACCTGCGAAGGACAGTCTGGTGTCCAGTCTAAACTTTCCTTTCCTGGGCCCATATTACAGATTGGGTGCATTGCCATTGTCTGTCTCATGATGCACCTTTAAATGGGTGCGCCGGGAGCAGACCAGGTCAGTGCATTCTATCACAATGAGGGTGCTGTTCCCAAGACAGCTGCAAAATTGCAAAGACCTCGAGACGGGGCAATAGTGAAAGGTTGACCAGTTGTTTGAATCCACTGTTCCTCCCTTCAGTCTGCAGCTGGACCTCGACCTGCCTTTGAAAGCAGGGCAGAGGTAAACTCTGGGGGATATCTAGGGATCCATGGGGCTCCTTCCCCAGTTCCAAGAAGCACTTTCCGGGTGGATGAAGGGAGGACACTGACTATGCACACCCTCTATGTGCTTTCTCACCCTAAGTGAGGCTGATAACTTGGTGCCACAGTAGGCAAACCATTGTGTATTTATCTGTCGTAGGGGTTGACACATACAGATTTTGGAGGGCTGTCGAGTGCATCTACAAGCAAAGCTTGCAGTGCATCAGACTGTGCTGCACACTGTGTGTGCCAAATATCATTCTGCTTTTTTCAGGTTTCTGTCTGCGTGACAGGGCTCGCTTTGTCTGTGTGCCACACTCTCTCCACCTCTGTGCCAGGTGTAATTGACTATATATAAGACAGGTCTTGCCTCCAGTGTTTTCTGCTCCTGTGTTTGCCCCATGTCGCCAGGTTCTCTGAGTTCATTGTTTTGTGCCTCTATCTGTTTCCTTGCTCTCTTTGTGTGCCAGGGCTCTCAGACCCTTTGTGAGCCTGTGCTGTGCTTCAGAGACGTGTTAAGGCATGAGCAAAGTGGACAATTGCCTAGGGCCCTCCCCTTCGAGGGGCTACATCCATCTCAGCTCTATTTCTGTATGCATACCTCGCGTCTCTCTTCCTACATCTATGTCCGTCTCTCTTTTTCAGGGTCATCTTAAGAATTGTTGGTGTTGGGCAAGGCATATTAGTTTTTTATATAAACTTATTTATTGATTTTAGCTCATTGGCAGTATGTGCAGTATGCACTTACAACAGTGCTTAATTTGTTAATAAAAACGTGCCGGTGCCCAAAGCCCTCCTCTTATACACTTGTCTGCTGCATTTAAATGTGACAACAGGGAATACTGAGGCGGCGTAATCCTGAAGCCATCTCGGGCCTCTTCAATCCATATAAAGCCACTCCCTGCCCCTTCAGCTCACTAGCAGCTTCATAATTTATCCCTATGTGACGTTTTTTTCGTTTTTCCCTTCCTCCGTCTTTCTCATATGTGTCTTTTGCTCTCAGCAAATGTTTGAGGCAGAAGAATAAGCCCGGCCTTCAAAAATAAGTGCCGGTGCTCAGCACAGGAAACAACAAGCGCAAATTAAGCACTGACTTTCAACCTTCAATAGACATGGCATATTTCAACTGTGATTGAGTGGACCGTCGTTTCTAAAAGTTTGGTTGGAATTATACAGGCCGCAATTTGCAGCAAATGGGTAATACAATTAAACGTTGTTCGGAACAGGAGCACCAAATAGAAATCTTGCCCGGGGCCCCAACAGTCTTTAAGATGCCACTGCTATGCTCCTCAGGATGCCAGCACTATTTCCCATTTAGGTTTTGGGGTTCTCTGCCAGGGTCCCCCTGGGTGCCAGTGTGGTCTGCCCCATATGTTTTAGGCTCTATGAACCTGGGATCTGCCCATCGGTGGCTGTGAACTAGCCATCTATGTTTCATTTCAGTCTTTGCCCCTCTTTGACCCAGGGATCTCTTTGCCCGTCCGCATACCTTAGCTCTCTGCCAGTTTTCTCTTTAGTAGTTCTTGCTGTTTGTTGCTTTAATTGCCCTCTCTGCCGCTCTGTGAGCTATTGCTCTATACTCTGTCGCTCTTTATTTACTACTGAGTTCCTACAATGGCCGACAGAGCACTTTACAAAAGAACAATTTTGTACATTAGACTAGTTAGGTTTCATGTCTGTGTCACAAAGACCTTTCTGCCCCATTAATAACTTTATTTCTAGTCCATGCCTATTTTTAGGGTTGAGCCTGCGTCGCATGCGCTCGTGCATGCGTATTGCTAGCGAGATGCTTTAGGTATTAGAAAAGGGCTCAGAGCCCTGTCGACGTCACATAAGTGTCTTTCATTGGCAAGTTGGCTTGCCTGTTAGAATCCGCTTCTTTTGATTAGTGGAAGGCACGCATACATGACGCCTTTTCTGGTGGTTAGCCCTCCTCGAGTGCAGCGACCAAGTACAGAAAACATGCGAGTCTCGCTGGGTTTGTGGGCTACTTTTTCTCTGTTTTTGCAGCGCGATCTCGCTGGGCACAAGTCCAGCGCTTCGCATTCTATCGACCTTGTTACTCAGTTAATTGCACTTTTGCCAATAGGTATCGCGCTGTTTTTTTTTTTAATGCAAGAAAAATCCGGTTGGGAGTTTACACTGTGAACAGCTGTAACTCCGACAAATGCGAGACCCTAGTGCATTGCAAATGCTTGTTTTTGGTGTAAGTAGGCTCTCAGCCCCTGTGTGTTCTAGGAATCGTTCTCCATCTGCATTCCATTGCTCTCTGCAAGTCCACCTGAACTTCTGAGAACCGAGGCTCCGTTCATATATGTGCCAAGACCCTTTCTGCCCTTCTGTGTGCTGGGCTCTTCCCCTGTGTGCCCGTGCACTCTGTCCCCCTAGTTCAGCGCAGGGTCAGCCTCTGTGCCAGGTCTGCTTGCCCTTCCGTACGCCAGGGCTCCGTGTCCCTTTGTGTACCAGGGTTCTTTCCCTCTTCGTAACATCTTCTTCTGCCTCTGTTTCCTTGCCCACTCTCGTCTCTCAGTTTGTGTCAGGCTGTCTACCCCAGTATGTGCCTCGATCCTTCCACGTCCTTGTGCCAAAGCTATATGTACCCAGGAGCCCGACTAATGGGGGTGGGGCTCTCTGCCTGTCCCCTCTGGTGCCATTTTCCTCTCTGCTTCTCCTTGTACCCAGGCCCTGTTACAGACGGTGGAACTGGTGGGCCAGGCACAATCAAGGAAGATCCCCGGCCCGTCCAAGTCCTTTCAGAACTGGAAAACCAGCTTTTATTGGTTCTTTTTTCCCCCTCATGTTCTGCTGACTCAGTTAATTTTAATCATTAACATCACTGACTTGGGCTATTTTTAGATTTCACTACACGTTTTAAGTCAGAAGTGATGGAAACTGCTATCTTGCACAGATGAACAACAGCATATGGGTATGGTGGAAACTTTCAGTATAAAAAGTTTGCAGGGTCCCAATCCACGGTGCTTAAGGATTGAAAACAAAAAAATGAAATGACAGAAATACTCTGCAAATGATTTTGTGTTCCTAAAAAGTAAATGAAAATGTTGCATTTTCTTCCTGTTTTGAGCCATTCCTAACTAACAGCACTCTATGAAGAAAATGACTGGAATAGTCAACAAAGAAATATTGCATTTTATTTTTAGGTTGAAGAAAGAACATTCTGCGCATTATTCCATTGATTTCATAATATTTATGTGCATGTAGATGGTTACTATTAATACAGTGGTACTTTGTGGTGCAGGCCTCTATATGTAACCAGTATGACACCTGACTGTTTCCCCGGAGGGTCAGCTGAGGATTTCATCCTTCTAAGGCTGATAAAACAGTGCTTCAAAGTGGCTCTTTTGCAGTAGCAGGTTCCACGTTAAAAATAAGCACTGAAAAACATCAGCCGAGGTTCTTTTTAAAACTAAAAAAATAACACTATAAAAAATACACTAATAAATCCTAAGGAATCCTAAATTATGCCAGAAGGCATATTGCCAAGTAATAGTGACGATCAGTCACAATTTGATAAGCATTTTTATCGCACTATTTCAAAAGCATCTTAACTGGTGATTTTCAGTACAGTTGATACATGTTATACGGCTCATAGAGGGCACCCATTGTACCCTAAACTACAAATGAAATGAGTTGCTAAGCAAAGCTACGCAGTGCGCAGTATGGTGTTGTATAGTGTGAGCATTGTTGTTTTTCTTGTTTGTTTAATATAGGTCACCGTGATATTGTTTTCCTGAATGATTCTATGTTCAGCTGATGCATGTTAAGTACTATTTACACAATTGAAAAATAAATATAGGTTACAAAACACTCAGAAATCTAAAGTCTAGAGGGTCCGTCACTCTGTTAGGTCATTCATTAAGGGGCCAATGGGAATGCTCGAAATGTCATCACTAGAGGCAGAGCCATCAGAGGTTAGGGGGGATATAAAATCAACATTTCTTACACTTAATGGCCCACACACAAAATAAACTGGATGGTCTCAAAGCCAGATGAGAGAAAGACATAGGCCCAGTAGGAAATGGGTTATCATAAGAAACGTGCAATAGGCCCAAGAGTTATCAGCAAGATAAGGTTGCCACTTTGCCCAATTAAAAATTCTCCATAACATGTATTACACAAGAGTTCAGCAGTAGATGTTTGAGTAAACTAGTACCAAAATGTGCTTATGAGGCGGTGTGCAAGAGGGCACTTTTATCCACACATTGTGGAGTTACTCTGTTATAGAGAAATAATGGCTGTAAGCAGGCAGGAAACTGGAGGTGACACTAGGGTTCCACTAGCAAAGAGAGATATTGCACTAGTCACTAAGATATGGACCTGCTACATGTAATGATGTATGGCAGCGAACAAGGTGGAATGTAAAGGGAGAAGCTGTCCCAAGATAATTTAAAAAAAACCTGCAGGACCTGGGAGGAACGCAGTGGACTTGGATAATTGAGGAGAGGAAGTCAGCGGATAGTAATGTACTAGTAAAATACTGAAACTAGTAAAATACTTGCTCAATACAAGATGTCAAAACCTCTTCTGTAACAAATATTTTGTAGAGGAAACCACTAAGAATTGTACATGATGCCATTTCACCTGTATTATTCTAGTATTTGGTAATATTTGTAATATGTACATCGTGCATAGACTCCACATTTTCCTTTTGCGGTTTTGTCACAAAACATTACCAATTATTTAAATTAACATAAGTGAAAAACGCATAAAAATACACATTTTTAAAAATTGTCTTCATCCTATAAACTATGAAATCATTGAACAAGGTTCATTTAACTTTGTTTTTAGAACCAAATGTACGTCCCAAGACAAAATTGGATCCAAAATGTGGTAAATTGTATTCAAATATTTTAAAAGTTAGCCAAAATTGGAATGTGAAATCCCCTTAAATTCACTGGAAAAGATGCAGTTAAAAACTGAGTTTATGGTTGTTGCTCAAATGCAGAAAATTACTGAGACGCCAGTTGGTTGTACTACTGAATATCGATACCAACAGTATCATGATACAAGAATATCAAGGGCAGAATATTGAAGGACAAAACAGAAAGGCAATTTCATACAGGGAAGTGTAAATGTAATATTCCTAACTCCACATCTATGTACCTTGAATATATTAAGGTACCAATTAAATACCTATATGTGGAGTTAGGTATAGAAAATCTAAACTTACTTTATTGTGGTTTCGGTATTCAGGGGGGACGTCTCATCAGATATGATAGACAATGCACACAACACACATAACTCATGCCACCAGCCATGTTGTTCTCTTGATAGCTCTTTTCATTATTTTTGTTCTGTTGGCAAATTGGTGTTCTAAGCATGATGGGCAACGCAAGTTATGTTGTGTGCTTTGGTAACCATAACTGGCACATTACAGAGGTCTTTGGCATTTGAGCCAGAACCATACTAGTGGTTTGGTGAGTGAATATGTAAGTAGAAAAAAGATAAATAACAGCAAACTGTGTATTATGACATTAGCTATGGGTGCACAAACTAGTTAAAGGGTTTAGAGCATCACATTTGTAAATGTAATTTATTGCCAAGTGCTTAACTGCCAAAGCTGAAAAACATGCAAAGCAGGAAAGGGGCTCTGTATCTCTGCTGCTGTATATAACCAGTAGCATGCTGCAATCCGTCGGCATCTTAAAGCTCTGGCACAGACATTCTTGCTGAAGGGAAAGCGAAGTCTGTGTGTTTATTGTATTACAATTTTCAAAACTGGATAGCACCTAAATGTCAGCACCTAAAATGTCAGATTATTCAAATACTTTGTTGTGTTTTTTGGCTGCTGCCCATTCATCTTCATGGCCCACCCATGCTTCTTCATGGCGGGCCTGCTTGCACCTGTGACTCCTCAGTGTATCACTCCACTTCCGGTTCCTTTTCTTGCCCGCTCCTTCCTGATCTTGGCCTTTGCCCCTCCGTTGCGGTAGACTCTGCCCGGCCGCTCGGTAGCTGGGAGTCGGCCTCGTTTGTCGGAAATGATAAAGGTATTTTGCGGCTCATTGCTCCGAGACGCTGCACAGCCGTGTTCAGGCTGCGCAGACGCTGAGGTGCGTGCTTTGTATGCAGCCCACACTGGACAAATAGTGCATGCACGGAGCGTTGAAATCTGCTTACTTACTGTACTTACACGTACAGTATATTTGTGTGTCGGATGGAGGGCTGATTGCTGGGTGAGAATGTCCTGTGAAAGGGGTACGAACAGCCTTTTTAGTAGAGGTAATAAATGCTATATAAATGCAATTATGATGATTATGGGTATTATGAATATTATTGTTGTTGGCGGTGGTGTTATTAAGTCTGGCACTAACGAAGACCATTTGATTTAACTAACAGTTTTTATATTACATAATATACGTCCTTATAGGGCTTTCATCCACTCTGTTGTTGTTTCGCTGGCGAGACGCTTTAGTAGTTAGAAAAAGTCTCGAAGCCCCGTCCATGTCACGTCAGTGTCTTTCATTGGTTCTGTGGGCTTGCCTGTTAAAATCTGCTTGCTTTCATTAGTGGAAGGCATGCATACGTCATTCCTTTTCCGGTGGTTAGCCCTCCTCGAGCACAGCGACCAAGAACTGAAAATATACGAGGCTCGCTCTTTTCCGTCTGGTTTGTGGGCTACTTTTTATCTTTTTTCGCAGTGCGATCTCGCTTGGCAGAAGTCGAGCGCTTTCCATGGCATCAACCCTGTTACATAGTTAATTGCACTTTTGCGGGTTACGTAGATAATTGCACTTTGCCGATAGGTTTCACTACGAGTGAACCGTAGCAGCGCGATCGCTCTCTTTTTTTCGATTTAATGAGGCAACAAAAGTCCGGTTGGGAGTTTACAACTGCTAATAGCTTTAACTCGTAGAAATGCGAGATCCTTTGCATTGCAAATGCTTGTTTTATCTTACATCGGATAGATACGTGCCAACACATGCGATTCAGGGAGGAGACTTGATTTCCTGAGCCAAAACTGGTTTCTTTTTAGCTGTTTCCCGCCTGAAATCGCCCCTGCTCTGATGGAAGTCTATGGAAAAAATTTATTCCCAGGTTTTTTTCTCAAACTCTCCCGCTTTCCGGATTTAAAATGATGGCTTGTCTACTATTGCTACATCCAGCATAGGGCAGTGCGTAAGCCCACTTCAGCCAATGGCTAAGTTTACAGTGGGTGATGACATTCAGTTCTTTCACAAGGAGTCTATCCACAAGCCATGTATTTCCCTTCAGTGCAAGGACAACAATGGCAACATTTGCTTTTTTGAGACGAAGAATATTAGCTTTTAGCTATTTTTTAAATGTTCCATTGGCAACGGCTCAGCAGATCCCCTCAACAATACAGTTGCACAAAAGAAGCTTTGAAAAAGCCAAAAGACTGGCTGCTAAAGCCAGACTCTTGGTTTTGCTAATCCTTGTTTACTACACTGAGGGTTCTTTAACTTACTTCACCTCTCTTTAAAATACTTGAAGTACCTCATAAGAGGAGCCTGATAGGCAGGGTTGGAGTGGGACAGAGAATAGGTCCGGGCACCAAAATAAGAGTGGTCCCTTAGTGAATTCAAAAGCTAAAAAAGTGACTCTTGTTTGCTTGCTTGGACAGTTTTCAATTTGTAAAGACACTGTATAAATGTTTTGCAAGGCATGGAAGAGTGCATGGATTTGAGCTTGCTGCAGTCGATGATTTTTTCAATATCAGGGAAACCACCAGTAAATATTGGCCCAACAAACCATAAAACAAGCTCACAAGCAGCTGAAAAACCGGCCCACAAGCTGACATGTCAGATAAGAATTGCTAGTCTGAATCTTTGAATACTGTTCTGTAGGTCTATAAATACAGTCAGCTTGGCTGCTGCACTCATGTATACATCTGTACACTGTTAACAATTGTAGCCCTTTACCATTTGACCAGCTGTTCCCAGGGGTAAGTAGTGGTATTAAAGATGAGACTCCATATTTTCCAACTGATCAGGATATTGAGTACTTATACTGAGACAGAAAGTTGGACCATCAAAGGCTCCTTGACTCTCCGGAGGTAGCTTGGTTGAGCATTCAAGATCTAGCTCATCAGATGTGTGCTGCTGTGCAGCAAAATTACCATAGACGAAATAGTTATGAATGTGACGTCTGGGTCATTATTGAGAAAGAGATTACACATTAATGAGAATTTTATGGGACAGAACTAAGGAGAATGGTGGTATGGATCAATTTTGTACTCCCTAAAACTGCTGAACAGAAGTCTATGTAGAAAATAACTTTACAATGGATAGAAGGCATGGGTATGAAAGTTAATAGATAGATCTTGGAAACTTACTTCTGAGCCTCTCTCAAGAAATATATTCCATAATGCGTTATTAGCATGGATGAGGATCATTTATACCTCGGTTAATTTTGAACATTCCCTTCATTTTGGATCTCGTAGGTCCAATACTGAAAATGTTGTAGTGTCATGGGTCCGCGAATCAGTGGGTGATGGAACTGACCTCCAAAATCCATTTAAACTAATTGTACTCCTTACCTTGATGGGCCACTGCCAGAAAATAGATTTTGCATTTCAAATCCAAAAGTCCAGGGTCAAGTGGCCAATATTTTGATCCCACTACAGAGCCCTTTAAGGTGAGAAGTAATCCATAGTGTAGCTCAGGAACGCTCCTCTGGATGTCAGCGCAAAGACCGTGCTAATACCCCTTAAAGTGGAGAGGCCAGGGTGATGACAAAGGGGGTGAGCCTCCCAGACTGTGACAATAATGACAATAATGAAGCCAGAGTGACATGAACTAAAAAAAAACATAGAAACAAGACCCGAGACACTTTGAAATATGAGGAACAGGCTCACATTTACAAGGGGCTATTGGGTTTTACAAACTGATATCACTAGGCCTCAGTTGGGTAGCACAGCCACACTGTACTCCAAAAAACATTTCCCCACCACAATCTTAGTGATGTAGTTGTAGATGAATGCCCCAGTCAAAACATATTGACGCAGTAATAGTTGTGGTCACTGCTGAGGAGCACTGGAGTCACATGTGGGTGGTCTTTGAATATGGGCCTGCCTCGTTACACCGAAAACATAAGGGAACAGCCGCGAAAGACGACTGGGGCAGTCAGCTGTTGTACACAGTGGACTTTGGTCCCCACACCAATGTATATCTAGCTCTTATTTTGCGAGTTTTTATGCATTCGCAGTTTGTTACTAGTGAAATACCGTATTAGTAGGTCCAGTACTAGAAACTTTTTGTATTTGCTCTCAAGAAGCAAACATGTGCCCCAATAAAACGTGTCTTGTCCACACGTAGATCGAAAAAGGGCCACCTTCTCCAAGTAGGTTTAGCCCTATTAAAACTTAACCCATGATTGGCATATTGTCTGGCTTGAACCTTGCTCCCTGGGTCTACGTTTGACACCTCTCATTGTGTAACTCATTGTAGGAATTCACAGCTGTTAACCCGGAGGGTGTTAAGAAGACGTCTCAAAGATTTGTACACCTTTCTCCCTGGATGCTGCATGGATTGGCACTGCCTGGTACTGAATACACCCAGGGGATTGTCAGAGGAAGTCCAGGTTTTTACACATAGGAACAAATACACTGAGGGGATTGGCAGATGGGCACACCACCCTGTCATCTTCATCGTTGGATTGGCTCCAAATTACAAAAACTATCCGTTCAGTGGATACATGTATTTCACTCTCTAGGACTGCATGACCCCGGGGAACTGGCAAAGAGATAGTGTTGTTACCCACTAGAAAAGGCCGGTTCAAAGAGTTAATGTAGAGATGCAGATCTGTTTCCCTGTAGAAATAGATGACTTCAGGGAATTAACTTAGGGATACAGTGCTGTTTTCCTCAATAAATAGATGGGTTCAGGGAATTGATACTGGGATACAATTATGCTTCTTACTACAAATATATAAGTCCATGGAAATAATAGAAAGATACAATGCTGTTTCTAGATCCCAGGAATTCATACAGGGACACAGTGCTATTTCCATCTATAATGGATGTTCTGTGGAACTAAAGCAAGGTTTGGATGTGCTGAAGAGACTGGCACAGATCTATTTTGTGATTTACTTAAAGCAGGGGATGACAGCTAGGGGCAGTTATGGAATGCCAAGCCTGGGGTGCGGCTGAATGGATAGCTGGTGAAAGTGGCATTGTTATACATAAGGTATCAGGTGGTTAACCAAGAGATTCAGGTCCAGATTTAAGAAAAGTGCTACTTTTCTTGCAGCCCATTGCACCCTCTAATGCCACCATGTGTGCGCTGCATTTACCATACAGTGCATCATGGTGCAGGTTAGGGACAATAAGATTATCATTTTTGACGTTATTTTTACACTTTGCAGGATGAGTGCCAAAAATGTTGGCGCTCATCCTGCAAAGTACATAGAGGCCCATTAAAAATAATGGTGTGCCTCCTTCTAATGCCTGCTCTGTGCAGGCGTTAAAAATGCAGCAAAAAATGGTGCAGTGGAATCTGGTAGATTCTACTGCGCCATTTTTGTGGGCTTCCTAACGGGGGAACGCCCCTTGCATACATTATGCCTGGTGCAGGCATAATGTGGCGCAAGGGTTTACAAGGTGGCGCAGTGCGTGCATTGCACCACTTTGTAAATATGGTGCATCGTTTTTGCCACACTATCGCAACATTAGCGTAAAAAAAATGAGCCTAATGTGGCGATAGTTGGCTCTAGGCACTTCTTAAATGTGGGTCTCACTGTCTGCCACCTATTGAGCTGGATTGCTCAGGCGAATGGCAGTGACATGCATACAGCCTGTCACCCACACAGCCTGGACTCATCACAACATAATGCCCAGGCAGCCATGCACGGTTAAATGTGGCTACATCCTTTTTAAATGGTAGCTTCCCCGATAACCACGGAGTCAGGCCTAAGCTATGTGATTTGACTGTAAACGTGTAGGTTAAAAATAGAATCCAGGATTACTCCGTAAAACCTCTCCCCGCACCCACATGGTGATTTGAGGCACTGTAATGATCCCCTTTCCCTGGCTTTCCTCTGGTGCGGACTGTACTTCATTCTCAATTAAAGCGGATTTTTGAGGCGGTCAGCAGGCTGTGAACGAAGACTTGATCAGTCACTATCGGACAAAATTACATGAACTGGCTATTTTATTGTACTAGGACTGACAGTCGTCATGCCCATGACTGTCCTTCTATGCTCCTTTAGCCCTTCGGTGACAGAGCACAGAAGAAGCTTCTCTGGCCCTTAAGTGACTAAGAGAGAACAGAAGAATCTCCTTTGGCCCTTCGGTGACTAAGACAACACAGAAGAAGATCGTTTGGCCCTTTGGTGACTAAGATAGAATAAAAGAAGCTCCTTTGACCCTTTAATAATGGAGCACAGAAGAAGCTCCTTTGGTCCTTTAGTAATGGAACACAGAAGAAGCTCCTTTGGCGCTTCGGTGATGGAGCACAGAAGAAGCACCTTTGTCTCCTCGGTGACTAAGAGCTCACAGAAGGAGCGCCTTTAGCCCTTCAATTAATAAGAGAGCACAGAAGAAGCTCCTTTAGCTCTTTGTTGATGGAACACAGAAGAAGCTCCTATAGCCACTCAGTAACTAAGAGAGCACCGCAGAAGCACCTTTAGCCCTTCAGTGACTAAGAGAGCACAGAAAAAGCTACATTAGCCCTTCAGTGACGGAGCACAGCAGAAGCTCCTTTTCATCATTCAGTGACTAAGAGACCACGGAAGAAGCTCCTTTAGCTCTTCAGTGACTAACAGAGCAAAGAAAAAGCTCCTTAACCCTTCGGTGAATAAGAGAATACAGAAGAAGCTGCTTTGGCCCTTCAGTGACTAAGAGAGCACAGAAGAAGTTCCTTTAGCCCTTCAGGGACATAGCACAGAAGAAGCTCCTTTAGCTCTTCAGTGACTAAAAGAGCACAGAAGAAGTTCCTTTAGCTCTTCATTGACTAAGAGAACATAGGAGAAGGTCCTTTAACCCTTCAGTGACTAAGAGAGCACAGAAGAAGGTCCTTTAGCCCTTCAGTGACTAACGGAGCACATAAGGAGGTCCTTTAACCCTTCAGTGACTAAGAGAGCACAGAAGAAGATCCTTTAGCCCTTTAGTGACTAACAGAGCAAAGAACAAGCTCCTTTAGCCCTTCGGTGAATAAGTGAATACAGAAGGAGCTCCTTTGGACCTTCAGTGACTAAGAGAGCACAGAAGAAGTTCCTTTAGCCCTTCGGTGACATAGCACAGAAGAAGCTCCTTTAGCCCTTCATTGACTAAGAGAACATAGAACAAGGTCCTTTAACCCTTCAGTGACTAAGAGAGCACAGAAGAAGTTCCTTTAGCTCTTCAGTGACTAAAAGAGCACAGAAGAAGCTCCTTTAGCCCTTCATTGACTAAGAGAACATAGAAGAAGGCCCTTTAACCCTTCAGTGACTAAGAGAGCCACCTCGGTCAGAGTATAATAGGGATTAAAAATTGTTTTGGAATGTTGGCTTTTCAAACCAGCCGTTAATAACACCTTATTGGCGATATCTAGAGACTCCTCTAAAAGATGGCCCACTGCCCCAAGTCTGGCCTCCCATTTAGCTTTTTGCACCTCCAAATCATCAGGTATCCCTTATATGAGGCATTCATAGATTAACCCAATCCAATCCTTTCACGTTATAGTCCCAATTAGTGGTACCTTCACCATTGAGCAGCAGTTCCCTATTCTTTTATTGATGAAATCTCATAGCTGCAGGTATTTAAATAAGTCATCCCTGCCGATCCCATAAAGCTCCTTATGCTGACTAAAAGAATGAAGTTGCCCAGCTCTGTTTAAATCCCCCAGCCTCACTACACCCTTTTGAGGCCATCTCCTGGAAATAAGATCCTGGAACAAAGGTGGGAAAATTGATGAGGCAGATAGGGGTGTATAGTAATTGAACCTGATTATAGCAAATCTACGCCTGACCTGTGACCAGACTTTAAATGCTGCTCTTAGAATCTTAAATTTAGTTTTATTATAGTAGTTGGGCTTGATACTTCTAAGAAAACAACCCTTAGCCTCGCTACCCAAGACTATTCATAGATTGCTGGGGTTTTGCAAGGGCCTACCCCCAGACCTTTCTGTAATTAATATCCCCATATGTTGCAACAGGCAGGCCCAGTAATACAGCATAAAGTTAAGGGCTACCTCCCTCCTGCAATCTGGGGAGAACCATAAATTTGACCACTCTCCTTGCCTTCCTAAAACTCCACAGAAAAGTAAAGCATGCGTCTTCCAATTTGGTGGGCCTTACCTTGTTTACCTTGTTAATTTCGAGAGGAACAGCCCTAAAAAAATACAATACTCTCAGTAGAATAGTCATTTTCAAAACGTTGCATCTCCCCAAGAGCGATAGATGTAAATAATTGATTCTGGTCAACTCCACCTAATATCTCCCAACAGTAGTGTCATGTTCAAGCTTAGCAATTCATCCGTAGTTGGGGTGCTCTTGATCCCCAAAGTTTACAGCCTCTGGCACTACCCGATAGTCATTACACATAGTCCCCTTCCTACATAATACCTGTGTTGTTTCATCATTGAATTTGTTGCCTTCATAGGCTAAGCTGTCTGCTCAGTTACTGAGAGGGCTGCTGAGGGATTAGTTGATACAACCGACAAATCATCCGTATAAGCCAATACCTTGTACTCCGCTTGATTCAGCACAAACGGTTTGATGCAGGAGCTTTTTTCAACTAAGGCTGTAAGGTGATCGATATATAAGGCGAACAACAGGGTAGAGCATGGACACCCATGTCCTGTGCCCCTTGAAATATGAATAGTGTCTGACTTTACCCCATTATCCGTAGCGTGGATAAGTCCGTAGAGTGCTTTGATAGCCCAATAAAGTGCCTCTAAAACCCATTCCACGCCAAAACCTCCCATAAAACATTAATGAAACACAATCAAAGGCCTTCTCGGCATCAAGTAGAGCCAGACCGAATGATACTCCTAATGTCTCAGCTGCATCGACTATAGATATCACCCGACGAACATGTTCAACTGTGCCGTTCCCTGAAGGAAACCATGTTGTCGCAATGAGACTAACCCAGAGACCACCTTCGCCAGCCGATTTGCCAACACTTTATCATAGATTTTTCCATTGCAGTTAATTAGAGAGATTGGTCTATATGAGCCAGAGTTTAAAAGGCTTGCCCTTCTTCTTAAAGATAGCTATATTAGTCATTTACCATGAAGGAGGTATCACCCACTCTTTTGCCCATAAAAAAACTCCAAGCATGCCTTGCCGAGTTCTGTTAAAAAAGGTCTTAAGGAATTCCAGGGGTAGATTATCTGGGCCTGTAGCTTTGCCAATAGGGAGGGAGTTCACAGATTCCTAAATCTCCTTGATTGAAATCGGGGTGTCCAAAAAAGCACAGTCTTGTTTGGTTATCCTGACCCTCTCTAAGCCAGAGAGTAGGCCCTCATACACTTCAGCAGCGGGCTCCAGATCTTCGGCATAAAGGGCTTCATAGAAGTCCCTAAAGACCCTCATAATGTCAGGAGTCTCCCATAACCTACCTTGCCTGTCTACAACAGCTGCTATTTCACTTTCCACCTCCCTTTGCCTAATCCTTTTTGCCAGCATTACCCCATTATTCTCGCCATATTCGTAGCATTTCTATTCCACATTGATAAAACTTAGCGGCGATCTCCTTACTGAAATATTGGTTCAAAATAGACTAAGTTCTTTTAGAGTGCATGCCCACCTCGGGAGATATGAGTCTCCTGAATCCACACTAGGTCGAGCCTCATAGACTTCAGACCAAATGCAACCCTCCTCCTTTTATCTCTATCTTTGAGGCCACAAATGTTGATAGAAAAAACGTGAAGCTGATGTCCAAAGCCTTACACCTACTCCACACATCTATGAGCCCATGGTCTTTAATAAGGTATTGAAGTGGCCTATGGAGACACCAGGCTTCCTACCCATGTACACCAGGGTTGATTGGCCATTCCGCACTCCCATATGCATATTCAAATCCCCACACAGAACAAGAGGAAGGGGCCATGATACAAGTTCTATAATTAGAAAATTACAAATGTCAGCCTCAGCCACATTAGAGCTATACACCTAATAAAGTGTGAACCAACTGTTCCTGAGGCCCCATTCTATATCAGCCCAACTGCCGAGCTTGTCTGACAAAAACGGCCAATCGAATATCCCAGCTGGTTTGCGAGGATGGCCACCCTGCGAAATGTCAAAACCCTGGTGTGAGCACACTAAGGGCGTCAGACCAAGTTCCTTCAGAGTGCACACCTATCCCAGGAGATATGAGTCGCCTGAATACACACTAGGTCAGGCCTCATAGCCTTCAGACCAAATGCAACCCTCCTCCATTTAGCTCTGTCATTGAGGCCACAAATGTTGCTAGAACAAATGTGTAGTTTATTATCGGCCATGGCTACCTTCTTAATTGCACCCTCTTCCAGCCACCCACTCTCATATAGCAATCGTGCTTTCTCCACCTCTGCTCCACAAAGTACTTCCTCAATGTCTCATTCTGTAGTCCTCTGTTATACCTAATTATGTCAGCTGTGCCAAAAACCCACACACCAACTGCTACTCCCACCCCACCATGCACCTCCTCCACCTCCTGGCCCTCCTCCTCCCTCCCAACCACATCTCACCCTCCCCACCGTTCTCTGGAAGCAATAGACCACCCAGCTCCGTTGATGAAAATGTGCCCCCTTCCAACCTACAGAAATAACCAAGCCCTTTACATCTCACCTATACTGCTCCTATCTAAAAGAATTAGCAACTAGACCCATTGCTTTATCCCCTTGTAAAAAATAAAACCTTCCAGTACCCACGATGCGCTCCTAAAGCCGATCAACTTGACTCCATAGCTTTGTGACTGCCATGCTGCTAAAGCCAAGACCTCAAAGAAAAAAGAAAAAAAAAGGGGGGTGAGCAATGCCACAGAAAGACCAATCCAGAGTTAGATACTCTATATGGCATTGCCCTAACCCAGTGTATTAAGAAACTTGTCGCTTTAAACTTTGACATAAAAAATGGGCTGAATCTTGCACCACCAACTTAGGTTTGCTGAATTCACCAAATAGGCATGGACTCCCTTACTCTAAAAGGGTTGAATCACTTGTCTAAGCCGCCACCTTCATTCAAGATTACATGGCAGAACTCAGGTCTCACAAAAATGTGCAACCCTCGAAAGATCGTTTCCTATCATTCAGAGCCTCGACATCTGCTGTGTTTCAGAGGGCTATGCATCACTTGATTAAAGACATACTGCAAGTCACTTATTTTCAGGATGACGTCCTGGTATTTGGAAGTGATCAAGCAGAGCACGATAAGACGTTGAAAAAAGCGCTTGAGGTTTTTCAGAAGAGTGGTTTAACCATCAAACAAGACTAATGCAAGATTGGAGTACCTGGTGTGGAGTATTTGGGTCTTTGGATAGATGAGATGGGAATTTCGCCCAGGATTAAGTTAGTGGCAGTGTTCGAGAAGGCTCATTCTCCCGTAAACAAAGACCAACTTAGGTCATTCCTAGGTTTGGCTGAATATTATTCAAGATTTAATCCCATGTTTGCTGACAAAATCAGACGCAATAGGAAGCTTATGTGTAAGGATTAACATTTTGTATGGTGTGATGAGTGTGAAAGACAATTTGTTGGTTTGAAGAAGGACATAGTATAATCTCCTGCGATTATACCGTTTAATACTAAGGACAAAATCATTGTGAATACTGATACCAGTTCGGTGGGGCTAGACGCAGTATTGTTTCAGGGTAGAAATGTAAAGGAGGTAACCATTGAATAGTGTCTAGGACTATGAGAGTTGCCAAAAATACCTTTTCCACCATTGAGAGGGAAGCTCTTTCATTTTGGTGGGACGTTAACCATTTCAGGAGGTATGTGTGGGGAACAGAGTTTGTGATTCGCATGGATCATTGTCCTTTGCTTGAAGTTTTTCCACAAAAGGGGCTGAGAGGACCACACCTTGTATAGCACAATGGCTAATGAGAATATTGGAGTGTAATTACAAAATGGAATATGTGCCTGGAAAAAGAAACGCTCTGGCCAAATGTTTGTCGAAATTTCCAGTGGAGAAGCATGTATTGGAGGAGGATTATCATGAAGAGTTGGTGTTTGGCTGTGACACACGGGATCTCTGAGGGTAGGATTTCCTATGAAGAATAGATGAGGATGGTTCAAAATGTTTCCATTTTGCAAGAAGTCGAGAATTATCTGTGCGATGGTTGGCCTTTGACAGGAAATGCTTCTGTTGATGCTGAATGTTTACATCAGTTGAGTGTAGAGTTGTCAGTAGTGATTGACATGATGATGAGAGGTGAACTGTTGGTAGTTCCCAGTGAATTGCGAGAGCGCATGATGAAGTTTGCCCATGAAGGCCATTTGAGCATGAGTGCAACTAAAAGATGGATCAGGGCTGAGTATTGGTGGGCAGGTGATGATTGAGATGTGGAGCATTATAAACAAGAATGTGTACTTCGTGCATGGAGTGACAAGTCCCAGAGGACTGTGTAGTATCCCTCTGTAGAGTTGGATAAATCTGATGGTCCTTGTGGTGATATGTTCAGTGAATTTCAACACTGGCTAACATCAGTAGTAATCCCCTACAACAAGTGAATACTTGGATGACTTACCCATTGCATATACCTGTCCCATGATATCAATGGCAATTGTTACAAAATCACCAGTCCATTGTGTTCATAGAGGTTGATTCATAAATGGTATGTCTATAGTTCTATGGTTAAGCTCATCAGCAATCTGTGCAGGACTCTAAATAGAATCCTCGTCCATCAGGCTGGTTCATGGCTAGTCATGCCATGAAATTGTGGCTGGTTCACAGATGACTGGACTGTGGTCTTACTACAATCAAGACGATAGACCATTCATACACCACCAAGTGAACAGTGTGTGAACTAACATCTGGTTACTTGTCAATAAAACATCTTTAACACTTTAGAAAGACAGCCCTTGGACCATCCTCAGACCATACATGCCCTATTCTTAATACTATAAATAAACTGGACCATAAACAGTGCATCTCCATGGCCACAAACCCAGTAGCCTCATAATTTTTAACAAATCATGGACAAACCATATCCAGTCCTTATGGGTGAACAGGTCAATAGTTTATTGGTAGCCTATTGACAAACCAGACGAAGGATCAAGAGTACTGGATGCCATTTAAGCCAATTGGCAGACAATGGGGAGGCAAGCGTATGTCTTTGGGCATGATTTTCTGTGGGCACATTTTCTCCAGGACTAATGATTATCTGTGTGAAGGGGCATGCTAATCACCTGAGGACCAGTGCTTAATATGTCCATGTGGGTGCAGGTGGGAGTGTTGCTTTTGAGACTCTGTTGTTAACTAAAAAAGACTTTCAGCCGGCCCATTGCCTACCCTTTGTTGGCTTGCATGGCACTCTTCCTTAAAGCCTCGTAATTTGTCACTGCAGGCCAAGCATCATTTCTGTTCCTGTCTGTGGAGCAGGGACCAAGCACTGGTTGATTCAAATTAATCAGTGCATGTCTGCTGTTCCCCACATGATTGAAGTACGTCATTTTAACTTCTAGGGCCCTGTAAATAGAAGGTGGGTGACTGGCAAAAACATGCCCGCCAGGACAAACAAAATTGCTTTGTTTTGTTTTCTATAGTTAACTCTTTTCATTTGCCAAGTCTTTTTTTTCTCACTTTGCACTCATATTTTATTTTGATTTTACTTGTGGGCACAGTTCTCAAGAGATTACGTTTATCCTGTTGTAAATATTGCAAAGCGATATTGTTTCTTTCTTGTGTAGATTTTCTGAAATTATGCTTTAACACATAATCATGCAGTACCCCACTCTAATCCATGATACTCCAAACCAATCCACCCCACTCAATCTAACCCACCCCATTCAATCCAGTGGGCCCCAGGCCAGTCCAATCCACCACACTCCAGTCCATCCCAACCCACTCCAAACCACTCACCCCAATCCACCACACTCTAATCTTCCCAACCCACCCCACTCTAGCCTGCCCCATCTGCACCACTCCAGTCTGCCCACACTCCAATCCAAAACAATCTGCCCTACTAAAATCCCAAACAATCTGCCCCAAGCCAGTCCAAAATAATCTGCCCCACTCCAATCTGAACCAATCTGCCCCACTCAACCAAAAACAATCTGCGCTACTCCAATCCAAAGCAATCTGCCTCACTCCAATCCAAAACAATCTGCCACACTCCAGTCTGCCCCACTCCAGTCCTAAACAATCTTCTCCACTCCAGTCCAAAACAAATCTACCTCACTTCAATCTGTCTCACTCCAATCAAAAACAATCTGCCCTACTTCAGTCCTCCCCTCTCCTATCCCAAACAAGCAGCCTCTCTTCAGTCAGCCCCACGCCAATCTGTCACATGCCAATCCAAAACAATCTGCCCGCTCCAATCTAAAACAATCTGCCACACTCCAATAACGCCCCATTCTAATCCAAAACAATTTGCCCCAACTCCAAAAAAATCTGCCCCACTCCAATCCAAAAATCTGCCCCACTCCAAACAAAAGAATCAGCCCTGCTTCAGTCTGCCCCACTCCAGTCTGTCCTACCCAAACCAAAACAATCTGCCCCACTTGAATCTACCCCACACCAATCCAAAATTATCTGCTCCGCTCCAGTCTTTCCCATTCCAATCCAAACCAATCCGCCCCACTCCAATTTGCCACACTTCAGTCCAAAACAATCTGCCCCACGCAATCCAAAACAATTTGCCCACTCCAATCTGCCCCACTCAACCTGCCCCAATTCAGTTTAACTCAATCATTTAGAAAAAATCTACCCCACTCCAATCTAAAGCAATCTTCCTCTCTCTAATCTTCCCCACTCCAATCTGTCCCACTCCAATCCAAAAAAATGTGCTCCACTCCAATGTGGCCAGCTCAATACAATACAATCTGCCCCACTCCATTCTGCCACACTTCGGTCCAAAACATTCTGCCCTATGCCAATCTAAATCAATCTGCTTCAATCTGTCCTACTCCAATGCAAAACAATGTGCCCCACTTAAATTTGGCCCACTCCAGACTGCCCCACTCCAATCTGCCCCAATCCAACCCACTCCATTCCAATCCACCCCACACACATCCAATCCATCCCACACCAATTCAACCCAGTCCAATCCACCCCACCCCAATCCAGTTCCAGTCCACCCCATCTAATCCACCCCACTTGATGCAATTAATTCCACCTCAATGCAATTCATCCCACATTGAGGTTATGCACCGCATCGCAATGCAATTCACTCCACTACAATCCACCCCACTACAATCCAATCCACCCTACCCGATCCAATCCAATCCATCCCACCCCACCCGATCCAATTTACCCCAACCTGATCCAATCCAATCCAGCCCACCCAACCCCAGTCCATCCCACCACATTTCAATCCACTTCACCCTAAACCAATCCAATCCAATCTACACCAAACTATCCAACCTACTCCAGTTCAGTCTACCTCACTCCATCCAGTCCATCCAGCCTACCCCCTTTCATTTCACTCCACTGCAATCAAATCCATTCAGCCAGCTAGGCTCCAATCCAGTCCAACCCACTCTAATCCAATCCACCCAACTCTAGCCCAATCCACCACACTCTAGTCCACAACACACACTCACTCTAGTCTATTACACCCCACTCCAATCCAGTTAATCTAATCCACCCCTCTCTAGTCCACTCCAATCCAACTCACCCCACTCAAGTTCAGCCTACTCCACTCTACCACACCCCAACTGACCCCACTCCAGACCACCCCATTTCAATCTACCCCACCCTCCCCAAATCAGTCCACCCCACCCTAATCCAATGCACTCCAATCCGATCTCTCTGTTTCAATCTACCCACCATATCCAATCTATTCTACCCCACACCAATCCCCACTCCAATCCACCCCACTCTAGTCCAGTCCACCCCGCTGCAATTCTATGAAACTAATCCCCTCCACTCCAGTCCACCCCACTCCAATCCAGTGAATCTAATCCACCCCATTCCAATTCAGTCTAATCCACCCCACTCCAGTTCATTCTAATCAACCCCACCCCTGCCCAGTCTCATTTGCCACATCCACTCCACCCCACTCAAAATCACCCCATTCCAATCTAATTCACCCCTCCCCGATTCAATCCACCCCACCCAATCCAGTCCACTCCACATCAGTCACATCACTCCAGTTCAATCCACCCACCCAATCTAATCCACCCCTCTCCTATCCATCCCACTCCAATCCACCTCACCCCATTTCAATCCACCCCATCCAGTCCACCCACTCCAAACCACCCCAGACAACCCTAATCCAGCCCACTCTACCCCAATCTAATCCACCCCACTATACTCCAACCCAATCCCCCAGACTACCTCAATCCACTCCAACCCACTCCACCCTGTTCCACTCCACTTCACTCTACTCCACTCCACACCACTCTGTTCTACTACACTGCACTCCAAACACTCTCTGCCACTGAACCACAGAACTCTTCTCCCCTCTATGACACTCTACCCTCTACTCCACTCTGCGACTCTCTACTCCAACAAATCAACTCTACAACACTACTCCCTCATTCCACTATGACACTCCACACCACTACCTTTTGGCCATGCTGAACAGCTAGCTCTTGTATAGATGAGACCTATTGACTTTGCCAATGCTTGTCATAATCAGACTTTGACCCAGAGTAAATATGGAAAAATGTAGAAAAAAGACAAAGAATGATGAAAGAAAGATAGGAAAACTGAGGCAAGGCAAGAGAGAAGAGGTAAAAAAGAACCTACAAGAATAGGATATGGATACAAGAAGCATACGGCGGTGGAAGAAAAAGGCATGAAATTGAATTAAAACTAGGTAGCCTTGCAGCAACCCCAGTATTTAGCAGCACAGCAAATATGCACTTTGTTTTGCAAAGCAAGCTCTGACCAGGTCGACGAACCTACCATCCTTTGAGACATGGTCACAGTGTTCCAGGGCCTCGGGCAACCCATAAATGGAACAGAATCCGAACAATGTACTGAGCAGTGATACAGACCACCGAGGCGTTAATGCTCATTTCCTGATTATTTCTTGTCAAATCAGTGCCTCTCATTGGTTCATTTTTGTGGCTGTTAAATACCCGCTACTCTGCTTGTCTCATCCCAGTAGGTACCAACGTTTAACTTGTTGTTTAGGATTGCATTGAAATAATGTTTTTTTTTTATTATTATTTATGTTATAGAAGAAAGCTATGCCATACTGCTTCATGTCTTGGCGGAGCTGTTATTAGCAGTGAATTATTAATTAGCACTTGTATATCTGATCAAGTGTCAGAGTATTTGCTTCGTATTTCAGCTTTTAGGGAAGTGGGGTAGAGGGCGATGGCAAGGAACAAGACATAAAACAGGAACCCAAGTTTTTTTTAAATAGAGACGTAGGAGAGGAAGGGGTTCGCCCAATGCTTGAGGCGTGACGTGATGGAGAGCAGCGATGTGTGACTACATGTATCCAGAAGGGGTCCTGCCCTATATCCCTCAGCCTTCCATTGATCTGCTTATACTGAGCATTCCCTACACTCTCGGGAATGGGTGATCTGCATTCAGTCTGCATCCGCCGCCATCTCACCAACACCCAGTGGTTAATTTGTCAATAAAAACGTGCTGGTGCCAGGTGCTGAGGCAGCGTAACCCTTAAACCATTTTGGGCCTCTTTAATCCATTTTCAGTCATCTCACTCCTGCAGCTTACTGCTTTCTCCCTTTGCGGCGCTTTTCTGCCTTTCTTTGCTGTGTCTTTCCCGTATGCGCCTTTTGCTCGCAGTAATTTCCTGATGCAGAAAAATAAGTGCCGACCCTCAAAAATAAAGGCCGGTGCCCCTCACCGCAACCACAGGCTCAAATTAAGCACTGCTAACACCAAAACACATTGGTCATTTTTTACGAAGTTTCCGTAAGACAAGTGTGTCCGAATCGCTTAGATTTATTGAGCTAGAAGTGTGCTCAATAAATACACGTTATGTTATTTTGCAGTGCATTTAGCCACAGAGCAAGCTTCCCTGCCACAAAGAACAGGTAAAGGACATTTGGCAGAAGCCCCATTCCAAACTTCCCCCTTGCACTGACTGTTGCAGCTCAGGCACACTTCCTTACACACAAACGTACAAACACACACTATAAAACTGCAGCAGGTGTGCGAGGTTCCCTCACATCCACAGAACAGTACTAGTCTGTGTGTTGGCACAATTGTGTACTTGTGTGTGGAATTGTGTGTTAATGTGTGAGTGGTGTAATATTTTCCTTTGTTACCATGCAAAAAAAAAAAGCTAATGCAGTTAATAATTCAAGCATGGCGCATTTTCTTTCAAGGTACTTTTACCAGAATGAGAAAGTAGTATAGATTTGAAATTGTGCTTATTCTAAGACATCATCATGTCCTAGCCACTGCAAGGAATCACATTTTAAAGGTGTGGACATCTTGCGGGATACTACCTCCTCTGAATTATTATTTTTTAAGAAACTGCCCAGGTGTGAAGTGGTCTAGACACATATGGTACATGCTGTCAGGCTCCAGTTGTTGCTGGAGGCTGATATTCGTCTGAAGGACGGGAAAACACTGATAGTTTACTCCAGCACATCACTATATGGACGGTCTGCATTCACTTTCACATCCTGCTTCTCTGGTGGATGGCCGCTGTCCATTACAATGAAAATGACATAAAAATGCCTATCCTTGGAATTCCGTGTTTCATTGGCATTCAACTATGATTGTCCCCAACATGGCCACTCAGGGCGACCATTTTGGGGACAAAAGAACAGTTAATCTCTGTGTAGTGTTCGAATGCAGGGATGCTTGTAGCAGACACAGATACGTGATAAAGGTTTATAGAGGAGTACTCCTTTGCAAGGGAAGCTTCTTGAGGGTAAAGCGATGCATCCTCACTCGTCAGGCAGATAGCACTGCACTGACACTAAGGTAATGATAAAATGGCAGTGATTTTTTGCAGGATAGTGAGATGTAGAAAGACATGGTGATGTAACTCGTCACCTGTGTGCCTTTTTGCTCTTATCTTAATACTTCACTGTAATATAGCGCCCCAGTAGATGTGCCAATACCACACATCACATGAAGGTGTTTTTGTGTGCCTTGTTCAAAATCCACAGCCCCACGACCACATTGTACATAGGCCGGGAGGTGCTGAAGCTACCAGACAGCCACAAGCCTAAAACTCTCAGCACAACAATATTTTCTCTTGTTTTATGCCTCCATAGCACCAGAATAATGCTTCTACTGTTGTGGCAAGGTTGTTTTTTTATGATTCTTTCTATTTGCATGACAGTTTTAACACAGTGTATGCCAACTCCGCTTAGGCCCTTGGCCGGTCCAAGTACTTAAACCTGAGTTTAGAAGTTCTACCTTTATATGGCAATTCCTCGGAATATTTTACAAGGGATGAATCAGGAGACTTATCTTGGTCTCTGGCAGAAAAATGAAACAGGCTAGTGAGTCCTGGGCTATATAAGCAGTCTTGTGATAGGTGTAGTCTGTCACATGCCTTGCTTCCTGAATAAATGAATGCCAAGTTCCTTATGCTTACCAGTTCATCATAAACCAACTTCTAGGACTGCAGATTGTGAAACAATCCCATACTGATCAGACCATTAACAAATCAATTCTGAATGCTACAGACACTTTATCAGACCCACTACCAAGGTCATAGACAGACTATTCACAGCCCAGCCTAAACGATCCGAAACAGACCATGAATTTTAAGGTTTTTACTTAATGACAGATTTAGCTGTATGTTGTCCGTCGCCTATGGTGTGCAGTACAATACATACAATAGATTTTGGGTTAGCGCCTTGCTCATGATTGGATGGCTTTTTTGTCTCTCGAGTCTCTTCCATATTTGATGGTTTACCTACCTATTCCTGTGTATGTCCCGATCCTGGAGCATTGTTGCTTTACATTATTTCTAATTGGAGGAGTTGTATACTTCCAGGGGTGACATAGGAGGGCTATTTTTTTCTCTCAACACCCTATGAATCACTTTACTTTTTCTCTTGCTGTCTGCTTATTACCCTCATATTCCCATTCCCTACTCTTTCTGCTTGCGCCCCACCACTTGTCCGTTGATCACACATCCTGCTCTATTTTTTAAAATGTATTTTTTTTCCATTACATTTTCTTTTTAACATTACATCTGCCAATGCTTCTATTGGAATGAGGAGTTTGATAGAGCACAGTCATATCTCAGTTTTACAGAGAACATTATCACAACATAAATATCACAAACAGAAAATTATGGGTCCTGCTTAAGACCAGGATGCAGACACAGCAATGTGGTGATGAAGAGAAGGTGAGAACATTTATCTGGAATACTAGATGACTGTATAAAGTATAATCCTTTTTTAATGTCATACACTACACTTACATTTAGTGTCAGGCACAGTGATTCTTATTTGCCCAGACTCACATGCTGATTGTTTCTCTGCCAAGGCAAAGATCAAAATCCAAGACTGTGGTTCTAGACATAATCACACAATAAGTAGCTAGGTCACTAATCTCTAGTCTAGGTGAAGTTCTACCTATATCAAAAAAGATTTGGGAGCTATCGTCTCATCCAGAACTAATAGTGGCATGCTTTATTGTAGGAGATATTCCACACCATGTTAGGTGAATGCCATTGCTGGGAGTTCTTAGAAAAATCAATATTAGATGATTGCATGGGCCCAATTTAGAGATAAAAACATCTTGAGATATACCTGGTGGATTCACTTTTACTATCGGTACCTCAGATATGAATAAAATTACAAATGTTCCTGGTATACAATGAGATACAATGCCTCATCCACTGGTATTACTAAGCCAGTATGTTTCAGCCATTCAGCAAGCCCATTCGGGTCTCCAGCCTTCGTTGGGACCACTACAATCTCCGCCTAGCTACACATTCATTCCATGCAGTCATCTGAGATCTAATGCTCTCACCTCTCTGGGTCTCTTCTTTAAGAGATGAACCTGTGAGAAAAAATAGTTAAAATGCATGGAAAGAGAAGTCTTTAATGTCTTATTACTATACAGGTAGGAAAGACACCCCGCTGTGTAAATGCTGCAGTAGAAACTTGTGGTTTCTTGAGAATAAACCTCAGAAAACCCCATTTGAGTCTCTGTTGAACGAAACTTGGTATAACATTACCATAAAGTGCTATAATCACTGCAAACCATTTTTGCTACCCACTCCAAACGTGAGCATGCTTCAATGTGAAAAGTATGCATACACCAATGTCACATGTGCTTACTAGAACTTCGTGTGGTTCCGAACTAATACTGGGGAGACCAGGGTGTCACTACCCTGTAGTCACACATTAGAGAGAAATAGCAACCAAAGGTGAGTTATGCATTCAGGTCATTGGAGACAGACGACTGAATGGCCCGGTTATATTTCTAGGAACTAGCCATAACATCAATAGCAACCTTTTATGCTATGTACTCTACGTCGTTTTTCGTTACAACTGCATCTCACATTCACCCTGTCCTATCAACAGGTTATGAGTGATAATAAGTAGTATCAGTCAATACTGTCAATTTATTTCAGAGAAAACACGAGGGGTAGTCATGTTTCCACTCTGCTCAAAGTAACTTACATACGGAAGGGCTAAGCAGGTATTCCTATTTTGTATAGTCGGTATTAGCAGCATTACATCCACTAAAAAAGAGCAGTAGTCCAGTTTATCCCCGTGCTCATTGTTAAAATCAGAAGGCCAAGGCGGTTGCTTCTCTGTACCATTTCAAGGCCAGATATCCACTCTTTGAAGATGGGCTGCAAAGTAACATGCCTCGCCCTACTCGCTTACTTTGTCAAGCAGATGTGCCAGTATGCACATCTATGTTGGTTCCTGTGTGTCAGTTGCCAAATAAAAAGCTGAAATCAGAAGACCCAGGTGGGCGCATCTTTGCATAGTTTATACCTATAATATGGTATGCATTAAGAGCGATTGATGATCTCATTTATCACTTTGCTCTTTGTTGAGATTGAAAGGCCCAGGTGGGGGCATCTTTATACCATTTCAAGGCCAGAGGTCCGCTTTTTGCCTGCATGTCACAAAATAATGTGCCGCCCCCTGCCCTCTTACTTCATGAAGGAGATGTGCCAGCATGCACATATATAGATTCCTGTTTGCCAGTCGCCAAACGACCCGAGGCATCTGAGCGGCCTGGGTTTAAACTTCCTCTTTACATAGAGCTCGCTGACTCCCTGCATCAACACGTCCCACAGTGTCTTTGCATCAGCTGCAGAGTGTGGCTCGAAGATTATGGGGAATGTAGTTCCCATCAAAGAAAGCTTTGTTGTGTTTCCTTGTTGTTCAAAATAGGTAGGGAAGCGCTTGTTCAGGGTAAGTGGGGAAGCACCTGTTCAGAACCTTCCTGTTGGAAATGGCTATTTTCACAGGGTTATCCCCAAACATTTTTGCCTTTCTCATCCTATTTTTCTGACCCACTTAAGGACTCTGGGCACTTTACCACCGCTAATCAGTGCTAAAGTGCATGTGCTGTCTCCCCTAAAACTTGGTATGATTGGCTTACACCTGTTTGGTTACCAGTAAGTCCCTTGCAAAGTGGTATAACATATATCCAGGGCCTGTAAATTAAATGCTGCTAGTGGTACTGCAGAGCAGAGTGTGCCACCCACAGACGTAGCCTTTCACACATGGCTCTGGCCTGCCACTGCAGGGCATGCATGTGCAGTTTACTGCCACACTGACTTGGCAAGTCAGACCACTTGCTATGGCCTATACTCCCTTTTTTACTACACCTAAGTCACCCCTAAGGTAGGCCCTAGATATCCCGATGGGCAGGGTGCTGTGTATGTAACAGGTAGGACATATTCTTTATGTGTTCCTTGTTCTAGTGATGACAAACAACCTATTTAGTTTCTCACTAGCTGTCAAAATATTGTTAAACACACCAACTCACAAATAGGTAGCAATTACTCATGTTAGAGTGCAGGACTGTAATAACCAGGAAGTCGGGTTCCAGAGCAAATATATTCAAAGAGGAGTTTTCACTCTAATCGAGTTTCCTGGTAATTAATGGGGGAGATATTTAGCCTTGACATTTGTGGTAACCATCAACCCCTAGCACAGTGTGGCTGACATCAAGCCTTCCTCCTGTAGTTGTGTGCAGGAGGCTTCGCTTGTACTTTGTGCATTCTCCATCACTGCTACATCTTGCATTAGTTTAAACTGACAATGTCCAAAGTTGGTGTCTTCCCCGAATAGAACGGAATCATGTCTATGCCATGCCACTCCAATTTTTTCAGTTCCCAGTTGGTAGCCATTGGTTAAACAGCTTCTGTTTTATTCTGAGTTGTCCGCAGGGTTGAGATCATTGAAACCAGGAGTACCTGGATCTGAATGTGAGAACCACTCCTGTGATTACTGAGATGTGTAGCAGTTTTTGCTGCAACCAAGAATCATTGCCCTTCAGTCGTGGTGTAATGCCTCATGTCTTTCCACTGTTGGCACAGTACCAAGGATGGTGTATCGTGGAAATTAGGAATCAGGGGAACAATGACCTGAATCTGTGATTTGCAGCAAATACGGCTGATGATAAATGAGCTGGCACTCATCTCAAACTAGGATCACTGACATGCAATATCCTCGAGCTCAAGAGAGCGTAACTCTGATCCATATCAAGATCTTTATGCCTCCTCAGGGAAGTTATAATTGTGTGTGGAATATTCTGAATTATGAGTTATGTATCTCGAAGTAAGTGAAATATCAGAGCTTTGTTCTCTTAAAAATTCTACTGGAAGTCTTGGCCCTTCCCTGCAGCATCAAAAGTAGAACCTTTCCAAAGACACTGGTGATGACAACACGACAACTGTTTTGTGATGTCACATGGCTCAAGGAGCCGAAAGCTGGGGCAGCGAATAATATTTCGCGTACATAGTGAAGGAAAATCTATGATTGTTGAAAAAATCTGCGAGTGTATGTCATTTTTTCTTAATGTTCATTGCCAGACAATATAGAGTATTATTGAGAGGAATCAGGAAAATTGCTCATTTGCTGTGCATTGCAGTTGGCCTACCCTCCTCCAGACACAGCCCACATGGTCTCTACCACATAGGTGTGATGCCATGTGATGAGGGCACCATTGTGACATCTTCTGACTCTTATTTCTGGTTGCCAGGGCCTGCATAGTGGAAAACTTGAAGGCAAGCAGGCGCAATGCAGGCTGAAGGTCAGGGCCGCGTGGATAAAATAAGGTAAGGGCTGCTGTGGAGAGGGATCCAAACTGAGAAGGATGAGTGGGACTCTTCAATGTAGACTCCGGGGTAATAGATTATTTACACTAGGTAGCCAAAGGAGAAGGAGAGGAAGGAACAATTTACAAAAGTGCAGATCAAGGTGTATCAGCTGAGTGGAATCCGACAGCAGTGTACGATTCGAAGTCTTGGGACGTGTGGCAGTATGAGATTGAGGACTCAGAAACGCAAGGCATAGAGTCCAGGATTATGCAGATTTCGGAGTAACAGAAAGAAGATACAAATTACACCAGTATCGATGTTGGAGAAAGAGGTGTAAGGAAGAATTTACAACAGCATAGACCTGGAGACAGAGACACTGTACAGAAATGCAGTTTCTTGAGTAGTAAAAGATGGGAGTACTGCTGAGATGTAGACGTGAGAGTTTAGAGAGTAAATGAGGCTGTACAATGTCTCATTTAGCCTCTCACTTACCCTTTTATTTTAGCTGGTAACTTTAGCTCCCCATTATCTGTCTCTGTATTTTCTCTCTCGACTCGATTTGTCCCCTTCTACTCTATAACCTTCGTAAGATTTTCTCTACTATCACTTCAAGTTACAGAGCCATCTTCTTCCTTTGTCTTGATTACTGCTCTTTTCTCCTTGTCGGCTATGTACACGTATGTGTCTCTGTCAGCGTTAGTTCTTTTTTTAACCCATCTATCACTCTAATCTTTAAACTTCATTTCTCTGATTACATGTCTTCCCTAAAGATATATCCTTGACCTGTTTCTTTCTTATCTGTTGTCTGTGGACTATTTTTTGTGTGTTTTACCCTAGTCTCTTTACTCCTCTTCTCACATTCTTAAAACAACATCTCCCTGTGCTGCCTCCTGTTTTTGGTATTTTATATTCCATGTTCCTATATTCTGGTCTGGACTTGTATATCTGTGCCTTTCTGGACTGCTTTGACTCTTGCAACGTTTTTCTTTATTAAAAAATATATCTCGATGGTCTCTAGGAGCACTTTGCTTTGTTTATTGTTGCTATTCTGCACTTGTGGTTGTAACAGTAACGTTTTCTTTGGTTGTCTACTTACTTAGTATAGAAAGTGTGCTGACATATGTATTATATGAGCAGTACTTAATTTGTGTCGGTGGTTACAGGTGTTGGCTACTGGCACTCATTTTTAGGGATCAGGACCTAATTTACTTCATTAGGCTTTGGCCCAGAGCAAGAAAGTGAAAGGCAGAAACCAATGAAATAACAGACTGATAGGAATACAGTGACACAGTGAAAGGACATGGATAAAGAGGAACCTGCAAAGGTGAGCTAAGGAGACAGGAAGTATAGGGCGTGGAAGAAAGAGGCACGAATTTGCAGGAAAACAGCCCTGGCATTCAGAAGTGTTATTAGTTGGCTTCTAAGGAGACAGGAAGCCCCTTTGCTTTGGGCCCCTATGCTTATAATTACTATTGCCTTTTTTTTTTTACAAATGAAATGCCATGTAAGTTCAAATAAGCACCCTGTGCTTTTGTAGACTCAGAGGTAACCCACAGTTCATGTTCTGTAGTCTCAGGAGTACACATGGAGGGCCTATCTATACTGTTGTGTGCTTAGAAGTCACAATGTGGACCCAGGAGTAACTCCAAGAATCATGTTTGGACTATCATGGAAACTCTGGAGCAATGCAGGAAGGCCATGCATTGAGGCGGTAAAATCTCTGGAATGACAGAATGAGAGAAGGATGTAAAGCTAGACCAGGACAAACTCGAGGGTGACAGCAGCATGCCCTGCATTATAGCAGTATAGACATAAAAAGCTCACAAACGTTATGCTGTATTGCTGTGTGGACTTAAATAAAGTGGAGCAGCCATGTTCTATACCAGTGCTCGTCAGTGTTTCAGTAACATTGAACACTTTTCACTGTGACTGACAATTACATATGTTTTACCAGGCCAAAAAATAAGAGTATTTTCATTAGTGCATACAAACACATGGTAGATCAAGATGCCGGTGTGTTGCAAAGAAAGTTTTTAATGAAGAAAGTTCCTCACAATGGCATCGTTTGTTAATACTTCCATTTAAACCCCAGTTATACATTGTTTGAGTTGATGTGTTTGGCCACAAGATGGTGCTTGATGCATGCGGCTCCATCTGCGGTACACCACTGTGAGGTGGCAGTGATTTCCCAAATATCAATCTAAACTACCACCCTGGGTCTGCAGTGCCCAGTTAGGGCCAACGTTAAATAAAAAAAACTACTGGAAGTTTAATCCCAGTAGAGTTTACACTCGCCTATAACCTCCAGTTGAATACACTCCATTTTTCTTCTTCCACGATTAGAGAATTTGCATTTCCAGAGTTCTTTTGTGTACTTTGTGTACCTTTTGTACCTCCCATGTTTAGCAGCCATCCACTGGAGTCCTGTCCTGGATGTTCTCTCCTAAAATGTATCCTCTTATATTTCTTCTTCTGTAGTCCCCCCCCCCCGGATGTTCACCTCTGGCAGTTGTTCCTTTGATATTCCTTCTCTGATGTTCCTCCTCTGATTGTCTTCTGGTGCTTTTCTTCCGGGAGTCTTTTTCTAGTAAGTCATTCTTCTCAGGTGAGGTCATAAAGTGGATTAAATCTGGTGGCTCACAGTCCTGTTGTTGTGGGCACCTCTGGCAGTGCTCCCTATGCCCCCTTCTGAAGCCACCCACATAGCTCATCCTGTATTGGTTGCAATCTTATTCCCACCCTCTGATGATGGTGATCCTTGTTTGATGTTCCTTCTCTGGCATTCCCTGCTTTGATGACCCCCTCTATGATGGACCTCAGGTGTGCTTTCCCTTGTATTCCTTATAGTAGAGCCTCCCATGCAGTTACTCTCCATCAGACCCATATGGCGGTTCCAGTCTGGTGGCTCACTGTCCAATAGTCCCACTGTGATTGGCCTGTGGTTGTCCTTCTCTAATGGTCCTCTGCCATTAGCCCTCACTAATGATGCCTCCTCTTATGGTCCTTTGATATGGTTCTCCCGTAGCCATCTTTTTCAGTGGTGCCCATTTGACGGTCCTTTGGAGGTGACAGTGTGGTGGACAGTGGTCCCAGGCTAGTAGCTTTCCCTGGTGGTCCTTTTGTGTGGTTGTTCCTCTGATGGTCTTTGTAGTGGTGTCAGTCCTCGGAAGTTCTTTCTTTTCTGTTTCCTCATCTAGCAGGCCGTCTCTGCTCATCAGTGGGTGTGCTGCCATGGGGTTCTCCGGTTGTCTGGTGCACCATTAATAATTGTTGTGTTTGGTGCTGTTGGAGAGTGGTTTGACACATTCCTCTTTCTCTGCTGACATGGGGATAGAGTGCAACTCTGGCCTATCGGATTGAGCTTTAGGAAGCCCCCTGCCTGTGCCAGTGAGATGCCAGGGATCCTGAGCAGACGTCAGACTGTGTGTGTGTGTGTGTGCGCGCGCCAGTGCCACCCTAGACATGTAGGATTAGTCCAGTTTCACCCGTTCTGCCTGCTGCAGATGGGCCCATCACTCTGTTCCGAGGACATCGCCATCAATGAACCCTTTGTCAGGGCAGAGTGGGCGATGACAACCCCTGGATGGAGGCCTCATCGTCTCCAGGGAAACGGGTACTCCTGTTACATGCCAGGGCACAGGGAGTGGGGGTGGGGGCAAGGATAACATTACTCGCAGGAATAATTGCATTTCTAGTCTTTTAAAAAAATGTACTATTTCTAGTTCTGTTGCTGAGGATTATCTTCGTGCACTGAGCTTCTATGATGTGTGCAAACTGGCACTGGAATAGATCCCTCCCCTGCATAATCCCAATGTACCCGTAGCATTGCCGTGCCTTCAGGGCCGGGCTAGGAACCAAATTGAGCCCTGGAAAAAAATGTTCAAACCAACGCCAGCCCCGAGTTGCAGGAGAAGCCAGCTAGAGTGGAGCATGGTTGAGTTGTGGCAGACCACCTTGCTCTGAAAGCAGCCTCCTAGCCTACAGCCTCCTTAGAAAAATTCACAGTGGCAAATATGCCAGTTCAGTTCTTTTTGCCCTGGCTCTCCTGTGACAAGGCTGAATTTCAGAGGCTAGTCCTTTTTCCCGAAAAGGCAAGGGGTGTCTTGGGAAGATGTCTGGGTGCACTGCTCAAGCTCAAACTTGGTTTGGTGTAGCCAGTGTCATTTTAAGGATCTGCGGGCAAGACATATTTTGGGAGCACATTTTGAATGGAATTAACCACTTCTTGGTAGCTCAAGCCCTCATGATCCCAGACAATACAACATTATATATAAAACTTTGACCGGGTCACACAAAGCAGTTGAAACATGTGTTACTCAGGACCCCAACTAAAAGGCTATACAGAGTCGGGGGTCGGGGGAGAGAGACAGAGACACACAACCCCTTTGCTCATGCTTTAAAATATCTCTGGACATAGACGCACAACATTCAGAGTTCGGTAAAGTAATCCAAACTCTTTACATGTAGAAATATCTTGTAGTTTTTTTGAGTTGAAGTATAATTGATGAATTCTCAACCATAGTAGCCCATGACATGAAGTCCCATAGCGGGTAAACAAGAGTGCCAATCTTGGGTGTCCGACCAGCTGAAGGCCCATAGGTTTCATTGGCAGCTAGTGGAATAGTGCCTTGAGGTATGGAGTAAGAGGAAAGTTTGCCATAAATAGGACATCCAGAATGTATACTGTGGTGAGCTGTGGAGTGGGGTTGAGTTTGAACCAATGTAATCAGGTCTGGTGACCGAGAAGTGGACTGCTAAGAGGTCGAGAGCAGGAGCTCTTTATTCTGTCCACTCAGGTTGAGTTGTATTTGGTTATCTCCGATACATGATGTACTTCTGTTAATAGCACCCCAATGGTGTTGTCAACTGCTTCATTCAATTTGAGGGAGGTCAGTGTGCTATTTGTATAAATGTGGGAGATGGCATTGTGTGCTCCAGGACTCTCGAGACTGGTGCCATATGGGCATGGAAAAGATCTACAAATGAGCTTGTGCTTGTGAACTCGATGGTGGGTGATCAAATAGATCCTGCTGTGATATGGTAAGTGTTTTTTCCCAAAAGGCTTAAACCAAGTAATATGCCACCTAGTCCAGCATCTGCTTCTAGAGGGTCGAGCAGGACTTTGTGGCCAATAATCTTAAACACTGCTGTGTGCTCCAGTTGTGTACTAACAACTGTATTCTTGATCCAGGACAGCAAGTAGCTCTGCCCTGATGTTCAACTTCAGACTGTTTCCCAGATTTGGGTTTCCAGTAGAGAGCATTAAGCTGTCCCAAACATGACGTGCTTGTTTGAGCCTCTGGTCTGGATGCACAGGTTACTCAAAGGCTTCTTATGTTAGTTAACTTTTAATGGGCAGTGGTGCTGGCATGAGCTCTGTTCAAGGTGGTTAGAGCCCACATGGACCATAAAAAGTGATGTTACAAAGTACACAGTAACTGGGAGTATCCAGTCAAATTTATACAGCAGGCTCAGCATCCCGGGGAGATAATTTTGCTCTTGATTCATGAGGACTCCTCTAGGGAGGAGAGACATTTCACCTGCCTGTTGGAGTGTGTCCTAGCTGTTTTTGCAATTTGTTGGGTCCCCCTACATTTCCATGAATTGGGTATTACTCATGGTTCCTATTTTCCAGCTTCTATTGTGAAACGTCAAACAGAATCCTTGCTGTATTGGACATGCATGTGTGATGTTAATCCACCCAGAGGAGTTAATGGTCTATGCCTCCCTAAACAGGGGTCGGGTGGTATAAAGCAATGCCAGGTGTACACAAGATACCATGCAGACTAGACAAGTACAGAGCCAGAGGGAGGGTTAAGGTTTGTTACCCCCATGTCAGGGGGAAAGTCAGCAGTCTCAGAATACAACACAGGGCACAAGAATGTATGGATCTGCTGTGGGGCGCCGCAGCAAGGTATGTGCCAGGGTAGCACAGTGGGATGTGGCTCTTAGCTTCCACAGCATTAGCATCTCCACAACCAGATGTTTTCATCACTGAGTGATCCAGGAAGGCCGGAAAGCCACTATTCGCTCATTCGTTTGTTGAAGGAATTTTTGCTTTCATCCAGTTCGGGTCCCGTCTGCGAATCACATTGGTGCTCTCTCCTAACATTTGGCTCCTCAACATTTGGTAGCAAGAAGGGAATTACCTCAATTTCGACACTAACTTTTTCAGTATGATTGTAAGATGCTTGGGCAGTGCAGCTGTTAATGTAGAAGATGTCAATCAGCTTTGCAAATCTGTGCATTGGGGAAGGAACAAGATTAGTTTGACTGCATCTCAACATACTTGTAATCAGCCTTATTGACTGTAGAGCACAGACATGACTCTAGACTTACAAGTTGCATAGAATAAGCATACGTTATGTGGCTGTTCTCATTATCTGGTAAAATGCTCAATTCTAAATTGGCAAAAAAACACTGTAGATGAATTAATGGGCACAAAAAAACACTGTTTTGAGGCTATAAGAATATGTCACAGAAGGAACAAATTACCCAGTGTGGATGTGGGTAGTAGTGTCATTTTTCTGGAAGACGATTCTGCTTGACTGGAGCCATTTACAGTGTAAAGCAACTATATTTGGGTGGGATTTAGGAGAACCTGCTTCATAGATCTTTAGATCCTGGCGAGAAGTGGTATTTGTAAAAGGAAACTTTTTATTTTACATGTCACAGTATCATAGGTTTTTTTTTCTGATGGTTGGTGATATAGAGTTCAAAAGTGTTGGTGTCCTTTCGATGAAGGATTGTTTGAGCTTCACATTGTCTGCAGACCAGTAGTTTAAGTAGAAGGGTGTATGAGCTGCTCCATTTATGTTGACCACTGGAGGAGACTCGTTTTTCTTGGATAAGTAGTTTGCATAGTAAAGCAATTTGTGAATGATGCATGCCAGTTTAAGCATTCTCCTATAATCGAGAACTAGATCATTCAGATCAAGATTGAAGCAACATGGTCATATTTCCTGGTTGCAGAGACCAATCTTGCTGCTTCACGCAGCTATCCTTTTGTGGTCCTGCAGGTCTTAATTGGAATTGTGCTACTTTTACAGTGGCGTTCATACATTATTGTCGATTGAGATTCTTGTAAAGTATAAAGCCTAGTGACTTGGAGTATTCAGCGAGAAATCATTGACTGTTGACCCATGGAATCACTTCTTACTTAAAAGTATGCACCTCGGTGGGTCAAACACAAAAGACAATATGGGGGTTATTCTAACTTTGGAGGAGGTGTTAATCCGTCCCAAAAGTGACGGAAAAGTGACGGATTTACCACCAGCCGTATTACGAGTCCATTATATCCTATGGAACTCGTAATACGGCTGGTGGTATATCCGTCACTTTACCGTCACTTTTGGGACGGATTAACACTCCTCCAAAGTTAGAATAACCCCCTATGTCATATGAATTCTGATTGGTTGTGTCAGCAAAATGGAAATTATGTATCCTGGTTGAATGTAAGGTTCTAGTCTGAAATGAGACTTGCCCCCATTAGTAGGCATGGGCAGTAACTCCTTCTACCCTAGTCAATAATTTAGGAATCATCACATATTTTATTTGCTGTGTGGTTAATAAGAACATATGTTATCCAAGAGTGCTAAGGGAGCTTCAGAGTCTTGAATTGTTTACTCATGCCCTAGAGATAAATGGATCTAAGCTATGAAAATACTCTATGAGCAATGATCCCTGAGACTGGTGTGTCTAACATTGGGCACATTTGCCTACAGGGTAACCACAGTGTTTATATGGGACTGGCATACACATTTAGCTGATGTTTAAAGCTCTGTATCTGTTGGATGAGATGAACAATTCTACCCAAGATAGATTCTCAGCCTTCCTCCCTGATGCAAGGGTTTTACAATGTACTTTGGGACGGCAGGCAGTCGTGATTGCAGGTCAATGCATGTTAACCTATCTCCACCCTGAGCTCCTCGTTCTCAAGGGTAGTGTTCTGTATGGGGTTCAGGGATATTTCTCTTTGTTGCTTTTCTCCTAAATGTTTGTGTTAATTGTTTTATTTTGTTTTTTATTGTGAAGTGTATTAGTAGCAGCAAACATATGAAATTATCAAAAAGTATTCATTCTCGAGCAGCCACATGACGTTCTTCAGACAGCGCACTGACAAATAGAATAGAGCATTTTTCCTTGGGCATTGTAGAACTACATTCCACAGATTGTGGTTTTTGTTATGCAAGGTTGAACTCACCTGGCTTTGTTGAAATCTTCAGGTGATGGGTGGATTTGGCGGGTTCTTCTCAAAGGAAGAATTAGAAGGCCAAAGCAAAAATGTATTGTGGCAGCAGCCTTGACCTGCACGCTCTAGCTCTCTCTTTTCTTTTAAGACACAAAAATACAAGGCCTCTCGACCAGGAATGAATCCTCAATAGCAGCTCTCCCTACACAGTGGGAAAGCTGATACTACAATATTCACTGCACTCTGGGAAACTCACCCCATAATGCTTTTCGGGCATTCCTTTTACTACACATTTTTGCCCATAACTCAGCCTGTTTTTGTCCTAGGGCAATGGGGCCATCACCAAAACATTCAGAATGATGTGCTCTTTCTATCCAGGCAATCTTGTGGGTCACATTAGGTTAGAGGGGCACAAAAACCATAACCTCTTCCACCATTCAATGCATATTTAAACTTCTTTGTAGCTGGAACTTTTGTTTTTACTGCTGAGAGGAGCTTGTGTTCTAAGGTCCTTGTTTGTAGTAATGATCTGACAGCCTTGCTTGGCCTGCAAATGTGTAATGCACTATGCTGTCCAAGAGCTGAAGGATGATAATTGCCCCAAGGCACTGTAACTCTGTTGGCCCCATGGGGACATCTACCCACGACCAGTGGTGTGCACAAACACAGTTTATTGCTGATAAAGTTTTAATGTATGCACAAACACAGTTTATTTCTGATAAAGGTTTAATGTACAGTATGGCTAGATATTTCAGCCATTTTACTGAACACTTGGTACTTCTCCGCCGCTTCTGACGTCAGAAGAAGCTTTGGCAGTGTTCTGTGACACTGTACTCTGAGTGCTTCTGGCTCTACAGGGACATTTAGACACAACCAGTGGTACTGCACCTTCTGCTGTTGACTCTACAGGGACATCTAGCCACAGCGAGTGGTACTGCACCTTCTGCTGTTGACTCTACAGGGATATCTAGTAAAGACCTGCAGCACTGCACCCTTGTGCCGCTGACTCCACAGTTAAATATTTAAAAGTCGTGCTACTCCTGAAAATGTGTAACACATTATGTCCTCAAGGGGCTGATTATATGGTTACACTGCAGTGTTCTTTGTCATTCTTTTTTCATGTGATTATGCCTCATAGGAGCTAACTATCTGGTTATACGACCATGTTTCTTCCGAATGCTATTTTTAATGTGGTGCTCTTTGCGGGCTGTTCAGACCATTACAGTCTAATGCCAAGTGTATGAAGAATGCACAAACTCAGTTTATTTCTGATAAAGGTTTTATGTGCGGCATGGCTAAATATTTCAGCCATTTCACTGAGGACCTGGTATTTCTCTGCTGTTTCTGGGTTTGGGGGACATTCTGAGCTTCTAACATCAGAAGAAGTTCTGGCAGCTTTCTGTGACACTGTACTCAGTGCTTTTGGCTCCACAGGGACATCTAGCCACGACCAGTGGTACTGCACCTTCTGCTGTTGACACTGCAGGGACATCTAGTCATAACCAGTGACCTGCACCTTCTGTTGTTGACTCTACAGGGACATCTATCCACGACCAGTGGTACGCACCTTCTGCTGTTGACTCTACAAGGACATCTAGTAGAGTCCCTGTACCCTTGTGCCAATGGCTCCACAGCTAAATGATATTTTAAAGGCCTGCTAGGCCTGAAAATGTGTAATACACTACGCCCTCAAGAGGCTGATTATATGGGTGTACTGCAATGTTCTTTATTATTCTTTTTTTTCGTGATTATGCCCTCTAAGTGCTGACTATATGGTTATGTGACCATGTTTCTTTCAAATGCTATTTTTACTGTAATGCTCCGTAAGGGATGTTCAGTCCATTACAGTGATAAAGGTTCAACATGCTGCATGGCTATTTGTATGGTCCCAAATGTGAGGTTGTCATTATCATTTACTACGTCAACAGCTCTAACTCTTGCTAATGCGAGACCTATTGCATTGCAAATGGTTGTTTTGTTTGTTAAAGTAGATCGGACAAATGTATGGGACAAGCAATAGACAGCTGAGACCTGAAAAGGAACAGCCTAACATCAAATTGCTGCTGCCAGGCCCTCCAAATAAATATTGATAAATAGAACTTGATGTTGGTGGAGGAGAAACTGAGGAGCATGTGGGTGATGGAAGCCAGTAAGATGTAAGATAGACCCATATCACAAATAGGACACACTTCCCCTTTGTGTACCTACTGAGGACCTTTAAGCAGGGAAAATATGTCCTATTGTGATGAATGTGCTGCCCTCAGGGCAACTGCAAACTCGTGCTGCTCTGTAGTCAGCCCATTTAAGTCAAATACAGAGCAGCTGCTTTAAAGCCGCTCTGTGTTTTTCTGTGCAGGTGACAACTGGCCTGCACTTTGTGGAGGGATTAGAGTTCTCCTTCCAGGTGGGTGCAGTGAGTGACTGCACCTGCCTGCAGGGGGGATCTTTGGGGATCCATGGGACACCCTTACACCTCTTGAGCGAGCTGTCTTCAGGGGGCTCCCTGACAGTGTACCACCTATTTGTGGCGCACTGCCAGCTCGCCTTCTAAGGGTATTATTGCCTCTGTGCCTATAATACGGCACAGAGGCAAAGATATTCCCTCATTTGAATAGGGTCACATGCCTATGAAAATGAGAGAACACCTTCTCTGAAATATTTATGGCGTACCCTCTCTGTATTACTGATAGCATACCCTCTCTGTAATACTGATGACGTACCCTCTCTGTAATACTGATAGTGTACCCTCTCTGTAATAATGATAGCGTACCCTCTAAGTAATACTCATAGCGTACCCTCTCTGTACTATTGATGGCGTACCCTCTCTGTAATCCTGATAGCATACCCTCTCTGTAATACAGATAGCGGAGCCCTCTCTGTAACACTGATAGCATACCCTTTCTGTAATTTTTATGGCATACCCTCTCTGTAATATTGGTATCATACCCTCTCTGTAATACTGATAGTGTACCCTCTCTGTAATATTGATGGCGTACCCTCTCTGTAATACTGATAGCTTACCCTCTCTGTAATACTGATAGCTTACCCGCTCTGTAACACTGATAGCGTTCCTTCTCTGTAACACTGATAGCGTACCCTCTCTGTAACACTGATGGCGTACCCTCTCTGTAACACTGATGGTGTACCCTTTCTGTAACACTGATGGTGTACCCTTTCTGTAACACTGATGGCGTACCCTCTCTGTAACACTGATGGCGTACCCTCTCTGTAACACTGATAGCGTACCCTCTCTGTAACACTGATGGTGTACCCTTTCTGTAACACTGATGGCGTACCCTCTCTGTAACACTGATAGCGTACCTTCTCTGTAACACTGATAGCGTTCCTTCTCTGTAACACTGATAGCGTACCCTCTCTGTAACACTGATAGCGTACCCTCTCTGTAACACTGATGGCGTACCCTCTCTGTAACACTGATGGTGTACCCTCTCTGTAACACTGATAGCGTACCCTCTCTGTAACACTGATGGTGTACCCTTTCTGTAACACTGATGGCGTACCCTCTCTGTAACACTGATAGCGTACCTTCTCTGTAACACTGATAGCGTTCCTTCTCTGTAACACTGATAGCGTTCCTTCTCTGTAACACTGATAGCGTTCCTTCTCTGTAACACTGATAGCGTTCCTTCTCTGTAACACTGATAGCGTACCCTCTCTGTAACACTGATAGCGTACCCTCTCTGTAACACTGATGGTGTACCCTCTCTGTAACACTGATAGTGATGGCGCACATCTAGCACCAACATCATCAGTGTTGCAGAAGGAGACTCACAAGCTTCTGCAGCTCCCTTTCTAGTACCGTTACGCCCAGGGGGTGCACAAAGTGGGCACAGTATGCCCTTCGCACCCATGAGGCATAATGTTTAATACGGCCCATGGCGGAAAAAGAGTGACGAGAGAAGAGGCAGCAGAGGAATGGCGAAGGCGATATCTAAAAGTAGACCATAGAAAGGAGAACCAGAAAAATGCATTAAATAGAGGTGCACAAGAAAGAGTAGTATGGGAGAAGAAAGCAAAGACACAGATTGAGAGTTAAAAGGTAGTGAGAGAAACAAAAATGAGAAGAGCAAGACGGTCAAGAAAAGTTGTGGTAAAGAATAAGGAACAGAAAATAAAAGCCAAGCTGGACCAAAGTGTGCGAAAGAACAAAGGTGAAGTAAACGACAAGCTTGAGAAAAGAGTGAGAAATGAGTAGAGAAAATAGGATCAGAAAAGGATAATAAAGGCAAATCTCTGAGGAATGCCCCAGACCACTGGCTCTAAGTGTGTTATATCTTAGTTCCACCTTTCTGTTGGGCAGGAGAGACAGCGGAGTTTTCCCGCTCTCACCTTTAATTCCAGCCTCGTCTCTCTTCGCACCCACAGGCTCCAACATCTACTGGCACACACCCGCCCAGGCCTATTCAGGGCCTGCTTCAGATATACCTGCAGGCTTTGAAATCTCTCTCTCTCTTTGACCACAGAACACAAATAAAGAGCTCTGCCTCCACCCCCCGAGGCATCTTTGAAGCGGAAGGCGCACCCCTGCGAATTCAGATGCAGACAAATGAATCTTTGATCGGATGAAAGGGGCAGAATGCGCTCTTTGTTGTGGTACGCCGTGGCTGGCCAGGTATTTCTGTATTTAGGGCGATTATAATCGCAGGTGTGGCGGCAGAGCAGGGCTCCCTGCAAAGAACTGCTCTGTTTACGTTTGTTTGAAGGTCTTTCAAACACTCTTTTAAAACTGTTCTTGTTTCACTTCCGTTTATGATCTGGATTTTAATACTTCAGGAGACTGGCAGTACCTGCACAGCCCACCTGCACGTGAGCTCCTAATAGTTTTCCTGTGACATCATTGCCCTCCGGTGATGAGCCAATTACGTCACTTCTGTGGTGTGATAACGTGTCACGTCCATTTAAAATAACTTTACGTAAATGTAACTCTTTTACATTCCTGTGCGTATTTTAAAAGCCAAATATGCCCCCCCCTCACCCCCCCCCCCCCAAAAAAAAAAACTCTCGGCAGAGCGGATTTGAACGCCACAACACAGGAAGCATTAAGGAGAACTGGCAAAAAATGATTTTATGTACCCCGTGTCTACTGTCTTCAACGATCGATGTGCCTATTCCTTTGTCATGTGTAACTCTGGCTTCACTAACGGATGCATTTTTATTTTATCCATGTTACCAAAACACCCTTTGTAATTGTTTATCCATGTCCTGTGTTTACGTTTCTTGATATCTCTCCACGTCACAATTTGCTATGTTTTAATTTATGTTGGGGTGTTTTAAAGCACAACCTCCCTTTGACGGTATGTAAACCGGAATCTGCTTCTACAGCTAAAACAGCAAGTGCTTTGGAAATATATTTTTTATGGGATTCAATGGGCATCTAGAGTACTAAACGCGAGTATTGTGCGAAGTTTTATAACGTAGAGTGTATTTAGGATATCCTTCTCGAAATGCATGTATATTTAGAATGAGCCCTCTTACTTTCTCTTCCTCCCCTTGTTAACCTTTATTGTTGAGGGGTAAAAAAGACCAGCACCTTTTATTGTGCCTTACTTTCATCCCTTACAGTGTCTTTGAGATTTACGCTTTGGGTACATTGTCACTGTGGACAGTAGGTTAACAGCCTTGTTTAGTGCCAAAATTAGAACTTCAATAGCTAGCCCTTGAAATGTTGAATCAAAAATCATGACGCCGTATTTTTTTAATAATGGGCATCTATCTAATTTTTTAAAATAAAGATTGCATCAGTGCGGTTGTCTTGGAAAAGGAATCCTGTTTTCTGAACTTCTAAAGTCAAACCCCTTTTAAACTTTGTAAGCCCACAGGAAAGCTTCGGAGGGGGAAATGGGTACAACATCTACAACTCTTTCTGTTTGTTATTTTATTAAACCGGAATACCATTCAGTTCTTGTAGTAGTACTTTATATATTTTCAATCAGTGTGAACATCTATTTTAGGCATTCTCAATTTTTGATTCGTTTTTCTACTTTGTACATTTCAGTACATTTCATACAGCACGAAAGTGGCATATCATTTGTTGACTGATGGGCTGTTATGTCACTCAAGCAAAAGTTGGCACTTTAAATCCAGGTACCTCAGGTGCTAGTTAGGAGTAGGTACTGAGTGAAGCTTTAGTTGTTGGGATGAGCTTTTGCTGGGCTGGTTTTCTTTCTCCCCCATGGGACTCAATGGCAGGTTTAAAGAGGTTCTTTTGTCAATGTCTTTTAATATGATTGGGCTCAGCATCAGCTTAATGCCTTATATATTCTATATAAATCAATCAACTAATGAGGAATTTGTAAAGTGCACTACTCACCAGTGAGGGTCTCAAGGCACTGAGGAGGTAGGGGTGTGAAGGGGGGAGGGGAGGTGCTGCTATTGCTAGATCAGCCAGGTCTTGAGAAGTTTCCTGAAGGTAAGGAGATCTTTGGTCTGGCGAAGGTGGGTGGGAAGAGTGTTCCACGTTTTCATGGCAAGGTGCCAGAATGATCTACTGCCGGTTGTAGTTCTGCGGACGTGTGGAACGGTTCAGAGGGCGAGGTCGGCGGAGCGGAGATTCAGGGTCGGGGTGTAGAAGAAGAGCCATCTGTTGAGGTATTCTGGTACGGTATTGTGCAGTGCTTTGTGAGTGTGAATGAGGAGTTTGAAGGTGATTCTCTTGTTGACTGGGAGCCAGTGCAGGTTTCTCAGGGGGTCCGTGATGTGGCAGTGGCAGGGGATGTCCAGGATGAGGTGTGCGGAGGCGTTCTGGATGCGTTGCAGCCTCTTCTGGAGGTTGGCTGTGGTTCCTGCGTTGAGGGTATTGCCATAGTCCAGTTTGCTGCTTACGAGGGCTTGGGTGACTGTTCTTCTGGTTTCGGTAGATATCTATTTGTAGATCTTTCGGAGCATGCGGAGTGTGTTGAAGCAGGAGGAGGAGATGGCGTTGACTTGAAGGGTCATGGATAATGAGGAGTCCAAGGTGAATCCTAGGTTGCGTGCGTGGTCTACGGGAGTCGGAGCGGCTCAGAGAGTGGCAGGCCACCAGGAGTCATCCCATGCGGAGGGGGTGGAGCCGAAGATGAGGACTTCCGTCTTGTCGGAATTGAGTTTGAGGCAGCTGCTCTTCATCCATTCGGCGATGGCCTTCATTCCTTCATGGAGGTTGGTCTTGACAGAGTCCTTGGTGAGGGAGAGGATCAGCTGGGTGTCGTCGGCGTATGAGATAATGTTGAGGTTGTGGGATCGGGCGATGGTAGACTGCAATACACTTGCCAACTTGATTGTTAGTCAAATTATAATTGCCTGTTGTGTTTTTTATGTTAACAGTTGTCACAATTACAAGTGTACCATTTCCCCAACACTATTATTAGGGGACCTCACCTGGAATCCAAGTACATGCAGAAACTGCTGGTACGTAAATATCCACTGATAATAGCCACAGTTTTAGTTTTCAAGAATCCAGCCTGCCATATTTATTTTAAATGTGGCTTTGGCAGGTAGCCACATTCTTCTCTCACAGGCTTAACAGAATTATGTCACCCTTCTGGAGGCTAAGAAGTGACATGTGCTACATGTTCTGAAAGGAAAGAACTAGCAGCTGAAGACTAATAGTAAACTGTTTTTATGGGTAATAAAAAACTATGTTAAATTATTCCATGTTATAGTGTACACACCACCCTGTTCCACTGCAAGCCTTTTGTCACAGGATTTTGCTCCAAGATCAAGGTAGGAACTATTCAATGTCAATATTTTTATTAAGCAGCGCTCATTTAAAGGTCTTAAAAGCATGTCTCGATTGGCAAACTTTTTTGCCAAGAAGTGGTTGACAGAAAAAATGTTGGATTGGGTTCTAAAGGGCAGTTTAAGCAGAGTAAATAACATTCATTATGTCAGAGATATGACTCACCAGGTCAATGCAAATCATGTTTCCTATGAAAACCAAAAACGAAGACTACAAGAAGAAAATCCCAAAGAGATAGAATGTAAAGAAGAGCAGTCAAAAATAACCATCTACAAATGGCAGCTGAAAATGTTTGCATCAAGTCAAATTCATTTACCACCGTTGAAGGAATTATATTACTAATCTTACAATATTGTGAAATTTAGTTTTTGACTCCACTGAGGGGAGCTTTGTTTCTATGAGGTGAATCTTGTAAGAGAGTTGTTACATCAGTAGCGTGGAATGCAGCGCAAGAGTGCCGATGGTCAAAAGAAGGTAGAGAAGACGCTTTAGCAGGAAGGAAGCATAAAGGGGGGGGAGAAAGTATAAATCAAAAATGAGCATAAAGGAGGAAAGAGGACACGTAACGAGGTTAATACGAAGCATAAAGAAGGACACATAAGCATCAAGGTGAAATAGGAAGGAGGAAGACGCAAAGGGGTATGTGACTGGGAAGCATGATGGAGAAGGAAAGCAATTTAACGAATCGAGAGAAGAATAAGGTAGGATTAAAAGTATGAAGATAAGGATATGAAGTCTAAAGGAATGCAGGTGTAAAGCAGCAAAGAAGTGTAAAGGAGCAATCACTGGCAAACCAAATAGGTGGTGCCTTGGCAAACCTTTACATTTATTTACTTATTGTTTGTGCAATATATTTTAAAAGTGATCAAAAGCAAAAAAAAAACCTGCTACTTAAAGATGACCTGCACATGTTTACCAAAAACTCGTAAAAATTGACATGTTGCAAAAATAAATACATTAAATGAATGAGAGATTCGCCTACCAGGCTTAACACCAAAGTGGAGTACTTTCTAAGTGAATACACGCATGTGCAAGAGCGAAATGCTGCTATTCACAGTGAAGGTAGTCAGTGGCTGACACGGGGTGACTTATTCCCCATGCTTAAGGTGTAGTGGGAGGAAGCCAAATGTGAATGACTCTTCTATAGACTAATGGAGGAAGAGCCCTGCTGTGTATGTATTTTCTTCGGATTTTTCACCAAAAGAAGAGACAGAGGAAACCATGGAGGAAAACGTAATGTCCTAGGAGGGTGCCTTCGAGCTGATGTGGGGTAGACGTCACTGATATTCCAGGAAGAGGTTCCGGTCTTCCGTGACACTTTAGTGCGCAGAAGACGCTCATGGATGTGCCTTGCAGCACTAGACGGATTAAACGGCCTATACCTGACAGCGACATTCAGGCTACTGTTTGTGGGCTCCTTATTAATGCCAAGCCTGCACTGGTGCCGCAGGTACTGTGGGAAGGTCTGAGCAGGCAGCCGGAGACCTGGACACCCTCCACTTAAACCCAGCAATTATTTTAATAAAAGGAGGGTCTGTGTTGGCAAAACGGAGCAGACTTTTTGCCGCAGTGCCTAGAGCTGGGGGAACAAAGGGGTGTGTTTGTCCGGTTCCTTTGTTGAGCTGTGGGCCCTGAGGGATGGGGGTATCGGATTTCCACCTGGCTTCTCTGTTTCTGTCTGATCTCTTCCATAGAGCGACCTCTGTTTATCCTAGTCTAAAGGCCTTCTGGCCGCTGTCCTTCCAAAGCCCTCTGCGCGCCCCTGGCGTGTCCTGTGATCGTGCGGCGACTGCCCTTTTTGCGCCATTGGTCCATCAAAACATGCATTGACACAAGCCTAGTGCATAAAAGCACTTTTGAAAGGAGTTAGGGTGACCAGCGTATGCCACTTTAGCGGCTGAAATATCGGTGCGTGCCCCTCTGGAAGCTTAATGCCAGTCTGTTCGGCCTTTGTATGGGTAGCCGAAATCACAGTTAAAATGCTATTGTGTGCCCATCTAAGTACGGGAGGCAGAAATATCAGACTATGCTTCTCTGTAAGGGAGGCTGTTCCCCTCGTTGTACTGTAGGTTGATATACCCGTCTGTGCCACGGTCTTTGTGGAAGGTGGACATCCAGTGTTTGTTCCTCTGGAGGCTGAAACTACCAGTGGTTGCCCTCCTGTGGGCTGAAATATCAGCCTGAGCCCCACTCATACTCCCAAGACTGAAACACCAGCAGGTGCCACTCGGTACAAGGTAGGGTGAGGGTCCTCTGTATGTCATGTTGTGTGTGCCACTGAGGTACCAGTTTGAGCCCTTATATTAGACAGAATCACATTCCTCTTTCAGGGCCTGGGCAACTTCACAAGTGTGAAATATGCAGATGCATTTATGCAACTGGCGATAGCGAAGATCTGGAATAGGAAACCAGAGTTACATTCTCTCTAGAAAAGCTTGAAGTAATACAAAATGCCCATATTCCCTCTAGGGTTGTGTGATGTAGGAGTACCCTATCTTCAGGGACAACCTTACTGTTGGCAGCTGCATGGAAGAGACTCACCCTCGGTAGAGCTCCTGTTCATAGTGACACCAAACTTTCACCCACATTATGTGGCATGCTTCGTCAACAAGTTCATTTCTGACTTGTGGCAAAGGGCCTACAGTGAGCTTGTCAAAGCACTTTTGCATTTTATTCTCAGCAGCCCAGTGAGTGCAAGAATGTTTTATTGTGTAGAGAGCATCAGCGGCTCCCCTGCTATGGCAGAGGAGAACCCCCCCTCCACCGCCAGCAGTAGCAGCTGCAAAACTTTAAAAAAATATATTTTTTAAAGGGGTGGGGCCATGTGGGATGACAGGGACAGAGGAGGGCCTACTCCCCTCCATGCATTGCGCATGTGTGTTTGGCTGGCTGTCTCAGGATGGCCAGACACACATGCTCACTGAGCTCTCTCCAATCCAGCACTATGTTGCCGGGTTGGAGACAGCAGGCACAGGCTCCCAGTCTGGCTGGCAGCACAAAGCCAGGGCGCTCAGACCAATCCTGCCAGCAGCATGAGAGCAGAGATAGAAGTGGCTGCAAGGCAGGCTGGGAACCTGTCCCCTCAGGAATTAGGTAAGATTTTTTTTTTTTTTTGTCGTTGTCTCCCCCCCGTGACTGGTAGGGAGAGGCCCTGGAAGATTAAAATTGTGTAATGGTAGGTAACACTTCATTTATCCTCACCTCCCTAACACAAGATGAAAAACGTAAAGCATAGTGGGGCTATTAGCGCACTTCTGATTAAGTGTCAACAAGTTTCTGGCTGTCAAAAGCCAGTCAGGGGTCTAGAACATTCGTCAGGATAGTATCAGATCACTGAGTTAGTCATGACAAAGGGCCTGATTTAATGTTTGCAGACAGTGCTCAGTCTGTCAGCGTGGCAGAGCACATTATCTCTGCTACCCTGACATATCGGTCAAATTCAGATATGACTGCTGGTCCAGCGGTCAACTCTGTACAATGAAAGAAACTGCCATCACAGACTTTTCTCCAAGGGTGTGGCTGTCGGTTTTGTGTTCTTTTTCTGTCCCTCACCACCATGTTTTGCCTAGCGGTGAGGGACAGAAAAAAATATATTAGTCTGTCCACCCTGAATTGGCCGGGCGGTCTATTTTGCTTACTCCAATAGGCCCTACTCCGTCAGGTCGTTGAAGAAAGCTTTTCATCAACAGAACCAATGAGGGCTCCATAGACAAAAAACGTAAGGCCCGCTCATCTCTAAAGGAGGTGGATGGACAGAATGTTTGGTGGACAGGGTACTCTAATGGAATACAGTGTACGCCAAACTGTAAGTCAGACCATTTAGGTTCTACATTCAGGTTCTACAGTGACAGTAAATCATGCACAAATCCAAACAGACGGTTAGCCATAACTTACTGGAGCAGGGAAGATGTTATTTCTTCAGAAGTTTCTATAGGTCGTCTGTGGATCTATGTCATCAGAGCGGGCACCTTTGTGGTTCATTAAGTGACACCTTAGATTGTTCAGATGAACTGCCCATGCATGTCGAATGCAAGTGTCTGTTTTCTTGGCAGCATTGTGCAGCTGGCATTGCGTTTTGTGGCGGTTGTAGTGCTGCTGAATAGGCAGTCAAGTGCTTTTTTGAGGTTTTGCGAATCAAGTGCAGTTTTTGGTCACTCTAGAAGCTAGGAGTGCTTTTGTGGGGGTGCCTGGCAGGAAAGGCCTATTCTGCACCAGTTGTAATTTGTGCAGAGTGCAAGGTAGACTGCGTAGCAAGAGAGTGTTCAATGGCATGTTTATGGCAGCTAGGCTTTCCACTTGTGAAGTGGTAGGTATTAGTGGCAGTTTTAATTAATTTAATGGTTAAGCACATTTGAAGCACTCATATCATGTATCGGAATACCATGATCTGTTAAAGGTAAACCCCCAGATCGGGTATTGACTTCACAGTAGCAGGGCCTGGCTATAAAAACCCACCCTGTGCCAACATTTGGAGCAGGAAAACCATTTTCTGCTGTTTGGGCTCAATTGATTTCCTCTCACTTAGGCTAAGACTCAATCTGACCTCCCCCGAGTGATCAGCCAATACCTTATAGTGTTTAAACAATGCGAGAGTCATTAGGGTACAGTGTCACAGAGTAGACCATGTTCTCAGGATGGGGTACATGTAGGTGTGTAGCAGGCGGGATGAAGAATATTTTACCATTTTAGGTACTGGACAGTTTTTAAGGACCAAGGTGATCAGAAATTCTGCAATCCCTTAAAATAGAAGAGTCCTTTATATGAGTCCTTTATATTGAAGCGAATTGGTTACAGGATCTGAGACACCATGGATGTACCAAGGGAAAGCAATGCCTTGTAGATTTAGGTGAGGTCTTTGTCTGGAGACCGGCAGCTAGAGCTAGGCACCATGAGATAATCTTGTTTTGCAGACACTGATTTTGGAAACTAATGAAACATCTCCATCACTACATCACTATCCTTGTTTAACCAAGAAATGTCGGGCCAGTGTTCTTTCCATACTCATTCACAAAATATCAGGCCACTGAGTGATCATACCTCAGAGAAACGTTCCATGTTCTTTCGTAAAACTACACAGCGGTTGTTGTTATCTACTTTACACATGCTTTAGAAAAGCTTTCCATGCTCATTCATAAAATATCAGTGCAGAGGGCGGTGTTTTCCTATACGTCAATACTGACATTCGTGCAGTTTCCTGGTGCTAGGTTTGAAGGACTCCTTCGCCTTGGTATGTCTCTGCTGTACTTTCCCTTTAATGCAGGTATCAAGGAAATGGCAGAGACTTCTGCTTGCTCAGCTGGTACACCTGTTGTCCAATTAAGAGAAACTTGCCGACATGCGCAGGTCCCCTAGCGACACTAGCTATTCCCCTTCCTCTCCTTTGCCTCACCACTTACTAGTACAACACATTTGCACATGTTCCGCTTGGCCATGTGGAGGCCCCTTGTGAGCAGTTTGGCCCCATAAACCTTCTTCAAGCCTCTTGAACACTTCCAAAGGCAGACAAGCACCTTTCTTGATGAACCCTTGTAGGATTCCTACCCCAGATGTGGAAACCTTGCAATGCAAGAATCGGACTAAAGACCAGGGAGAAAGCTTGCCATGGCCTGCCTGCCCTACCCCAATCATACAAAGGCTCTTATCCATCTTACGTGGGTTCCGTGAGTAGGCGGATGGGTGAAACACCATGTCCAAAAGGGCAATCGGCAGAATAGCATCTGCACTGACACCGGATCATCTGCCCTGTATGTTCAGTATATGACAGAGGGCAGATCAACAAATCTGATTTTCCAGGACACACAAACCAATCACAAATGTGACCGAACCTTGATTGGTTCACATGTTTCACATATGGTGCTTTCCTGGTTTACCTTAGCGGTTCAGTAGATAGCAGGAAGAGAAGATGTGGCGGCACCATCCTGCATTCTGGAAATGGGGTGAGAGCAGGGGTATAAAAGCATTTTACCATCCCGTGGATACAAAGTATCAATGCAATCAAATAAAGCCCAATTCCTTTTGGAAAATGGGGTAGCACTCCCACAGTCCTCAGTTGCTGACTTTTATCACTGTGTAGGGTACATACTGAATTGTGAGTGAACATGAGCTTCACCTTAGACACTGGTGTGAAATTGATTCTTTGTCAGCAACAGGGGTAACATGATATTTGTTTTTCTACATGGGTGTATTTTTGAATTTGATAGAATGGATTCTTCCCGTCCGCAATGATGTAGCCCTAGTTTAGGTCTTCCCTGTGTGTTTTTTCAGTCGGCTGTAATAACCTCTTTGTCTGATTTCTTAATGCACTACAACCCATTATGAGCTGGCACTGGTAAAAAAAATATATGTAAGTATAAGCTTGCGCAATTCCCTTTTTTTGCTTTCTCTGTATCTTGTCATTTTTCTCGGGCAGATATATATTGTGGGAATTGTACAACAGATGTATGCTGCGGCAGAGCCCTCTTCCACTCGAACCAGCCCCCCTCCGATATCTCACATGACTTTTGTACGCAGGGCATACCCTTGCGTACGGTTTTCACGCAGATGACAGTGAAATGCTTTTTGTGTAATAGGCTGTTGTGATCCGAACACGCTGATTCCATTATTTGCCAAGTGAAGCCCATGCATGTTTGAAGCCTGGCCATCAGTAGTGAATTGATTATTTCTCTAATATTATGAGGACTTTGCAGTGAAAGTTTCGCCCATGTCTTGTTATGGCGAGGTTATGAATCTCTGCTCTCTGCCGCATCCATGACCTAGATTTATGGTCACTGCCAAAAAGGGAGCGAATGCTAGCTGTCCGGAAAAAGCGACATGTTGACTGTTCTGACAGTTTTCAGCTGTTCTATATAACAAAAATTGTGCTCACTAGGGAGATATTTTTGGAAAACCCACCTGTTCAGCCGGAAATTCCATAGGATTACAACGGAGCCGTTTGTTTTGTGAATTGTCCACATCTCTGAATGGGTAACATGGCGGCAATAGGAGCAGTACTTGTTTACAAACCTTGGCAAATGAGTTTCCTATCAAACTCAAAGGGGCAGATTTGGGAACCCCGGCACCTTGTTGCGCCACTTTAGCGTCATTATTTTCTTACGCTAATGTGACAGGAGGCCAAAAGCGCAGCACCAAATTTGTAAAGTTGTGCAATGCATGCATTGCACCACTTTGTAACTCTTTGCACTACATTATGCTTGTGCCAGGTATAATGTATTCACAGGGGGCCTTCCCCCATTAGGGGGGCTGGAAAAAAAAATGGTGCAAAGAAATCTAAGCAATTTCTTTGCGTCATTTTTTTAGTACTTTTAATGCCTGCTCAGAGTAGGTGTTAAAAGGAGGCACACCATTGTTTACAATGGGTCTAAATGGGCTTGCCACTGGACAGCGGAGTCACAGTGGTGGTAGCCCCATTTTGTTAAGGGCAGGAATACAGCCACCTACGTTCCAGGCATGACAGATCATCCAGGGAAAACAGTTGTCCTAAAGTGCAGGGAGAAAACTCCTGCTTTAGTGGTTTGCTTCTGAAAAGCAAAATAAAATTCTGAGAAGGGGAAAAACCATAGTCTATGATTTATTCGGGCTGTGACCAAAGTGCCTCTGTGTCAACATACATGGTACATCACACAGTGTCATCACTCTTCGCCTGTTGGAGGGGATACACAGTGGTTTCCAGCTCGTGTTGGGAGGTCCTGACCAGTTGAATTCTATTACTGTTTTTTCATTCTCGCTAGGATATGAGAAATGCTTTAGAAGTCTTTTGTGTTCATGTTCCTCCAAATCCAAAGCCTCTTATCTCTCACACAGTGAAAACATGCTCAGAATTGACAGATCCACATCCCCCAAAGCAGGGATTCATGTTTGCTTCAGGTATCTGGGGGGTGGAGATCTCTAAATATCGAGGACAGTCTTAGGCGAAGTGACAAAATAAAGGGTCTCTGCCAACTAAGCAGGTGGTTGGGCTCTTGAGTGTCACATCATTACCAGGATAGGGTATGAGATTTAAATTCCCCTGGAGAGTCCCAAATAAAGGGTCCACTCGATGAAGCCTCCTGTGCCAGTGGCTTTGGCAGTGTTAGGAAGGTGGGCTGCAGGTTTTTACTGGGGTAGGCTCAGTGCTGGGATAAGAAACTGGCTGTTATAAGTTTGCAGCTCCAGGGTCCTGGGGGCTGCATTATGAAGGCACCGTGGCTGTCAGGAAGACCAGCAGATTGGCTTCTGAGTCTTGGACATGACTGTGGAAAAAATAAATTTGCCACACCTGCCCATCTCTCTATTTGTGTTTTAGAAGGGACAGTATTTTGCTTCTGCTGACAACCAACATGGTCATGAGCGGGCAGACCTGGACTCAAACATGTGCTGGGAAATTTGCAGATTTGTGCAGGTTTATTCTTATGTCCACTGTATATGGATGGAGATCAGTTGCAAACGAAGCCAGTGAGTCAGGGATGTAAGCAAGGAAGTTGCTTAGCCTAGGTGAGACTTCTGTTGTCTTACTCAAACCCAGAGGAATCTGTGCTAAAATTAAGAGATGTGGGCCAAGAGCATTGGTAGACAGTGTATCTGGTTGAACTACTCTTCCCCACCTTTTTCCAAATTTTAGTCATTACTATCTATGGGGAGTGTTGTGGTCCCTTCAATGCAACAACACACATCTGTTTTTGACACATGCATTGCAGAACCCAAAATGGGGACCTATTCATTCTGTGCAAACAAAATTACTTATGCAGTCGCAAGTCAGGACTTGTAAAATCCACGAATGGGCATGAGCAGCAAGGGAGCATGTGCCTACATGTGCGTACTGAGAGCTTCACCGACAGAAAAAGGCTAAAATTGGGCTGTGACAGTGACACTAGTCTTTGCCACAACATGCACATATGTACACATACTCCAACAGATGTTCATACACCCATTTTCACTCTTACACACGCACACACATTTCCAATATGTCTCTACACATTCTCTCACTCCACATAGTTCTGCTATCTATCTATCTATCTATCTATCTATCTATCTATCTATCTATCTATCTATCTATCTATCTATCTACCATCACTTAAGAAACCAAAGTTTAACAGGACGTTATATTTAGGTCATATTTTACTCTCACAAAACCATAGAAATTCATCAGTTAAAGTTATGGTTATCTCAAGTAAGTATAACTCGTGCGCTAAGATAACTATAACTCATGCCCTCACCATGCACAGTTTTCTCATCAATACTTTTTCTGCAAATGTTGCAGTGATATTATCAAAAATGTCATACAAGATGGTCTGAGTGATGTAATATGTGGGGTAATTAGCAGTGCATATCGAGGGCACAAGTTATAATTACTTCAGATAACCGTAACTCTACCTGCAGAATTTCTGTGGTTTTGTGCGAGTAAAATATGAACCAACTATAACATCCCTGAAACCTTTGGTTTTTCCAGTGAATTTCTGTGGTTTTATAACGTTAAGTAATATTCAATTACTTCACGTTAATACAACCACAGCCGCACACAGCCTTTGGCCGTGCATGGCGGGGTTTGGCCACAGGGCCTGGCCCGTAGCTAGGCCCTGTTGTCCACCCCTTATCAGCACCCAACCCCTACAACATGCACAGCCTTCAGCCTTGAGCGCAGGGGGGTTGCCACATGAACTGGCCTGCAGCTAACCCCCATATGCACCCAGCTCTGCACCATGCACGGCCTTTAGCCATGCGCAGTGGGGTTGGTCGCAGGGCCTGGCCGGTGGCAAGGCCCTGCACCTTGCCCCGATTGGCCCTCCTCCCTGCCCGAACTGGGGCCAGCCAATTATTAAAAAAGGGAGGAGGGTTGCATGGTCCCACTCTCTGGGACGATTTTCCCCATCCCCCAGGGCCTGGCTAGTTATTCGAAGCCGTGTGGCCCCCCACCATAAGCCGATTTTGGCCTCAGGCATGACAACGGGCAGAGAAACAGATGAAAACTCTACTCCCAGCAATTGGGAGCAGTTTTCCAGCTCCCACTTGCTGGGAGTGGAGTTAGTGTTTGCTCTTGCTCAGTGGGCCTACTAAGGGTGGGCTCTGCAGGAGATAGCAGAAGCTGGCCTTGGGGCTGGGGGGTGGCAATCCCTAGGGCCATTAATGGTTCCGGTAAGGTGCGTGACCCCCTCCTTTACTCCTTTAGTTTGCACAGCCAGCCCAGGGATTGGTTCCACAAACTCTTGGATAATGCAAAAACGTATTTTTCCATTTACTCCATCTAGTAGGAGGTTCTCTGGGAGAAGTGAGGAAAAAAGGTGGTGATGTGACGTTTTGCATATTTGGAAGTTTTACAATTAAATTAAATGCAAATATTGAATATTGAATTGTGAATATTGTTATGTGAAAGGAATAAACACAAGTGTGTTAATCGCTGCAGTTAACCCAAACATCCAATAAAGCGTGATTATCGCTGCTTAAATAGAATAAATACAAGCGTGTTTATCGTTGAAGTGATGAACTTCTTATGTTTACTAAAAGCATGTGAGTTTTTGTCTGAATAGAATAAATACAAGCGTGTTTATCGCTGTAGTAAAGTAACAATCCAATGAAGCGGGTTTATCGTTGTTTAAGTAAAATAAACACAAGTATGTTTATTGCTCGGGTCCGCGTGTTTTGCTAAGCAGTGAGAGAAGCGTTGGAGAGAAGTCAGTGTGCTCTTGTTACTGTGCTGCGCTTTGTTTCCTAAGCAATGTTGTAAGCGCCAGGAAGCGGAATGCTATTTACGTTGCTGAGCACCGTCTAAAAGCGGGATTGAAAACGCGCGAGCAAACTCACGAGCGCGTGTGGAAAATACTTGTTCCGAGTTTATTAAAATACCGAAGATTAACTTTTTCTTCTTACTTGGATGTCGAAGATGGGATCTACCTCTCTTCTCTGCCTTGTTAGATTCTTGAGTCAAAACGCCATGACAATCGTAGTAGGAATAGAGTGAGGCAAACAGGAATAATCAGCCATAAGTTCCAGCAATGAAGCCACTGTGTTGAGGTGTTCCCCTAGAACTCCGCTCATCGCCAGTGTAATAAAGAAGTGGCCCGTAGTGGTTTTAGTAGGTTCTTTATTGGAGAAACAGCCCATCCACCAGCACAGCTTTCCTGCACCTCTCAATTTCCACAGACTCATAGAACATTCTAGAGCCTGCATCACAATAACATTCTTCTGCCTCTCTCCTGTGACCAATGTATGCTAGTTACTGTACACAGTATTATTTACAGGATACCACACAGGGCCCTGATGTGCGCTCAACGACTGTCCTTAGTTTTCCGAAGTACTCTATTGCACTGCCCTGGTGATGTTGAGAGTTGGAAGTTTCACCAGGGAACCAAGTTACATCTGGGGGAGTGGGGGTGTGCATAATCATTTTACCTGTGCTGTAGGGACCAACAGCATGCTCAACCATGACTCTATAGTTATGTCAGTTAGGATATCTATTGTCTAGCTTGCTGTCAATCCAAGAATGTGTCATGGACACTGTAATAAAGAAGAGTGTTCTGTGTGTAAATAGAAAGATGTCAAGGAATTTTTGTAGATGCATGTTTTTTTTAATCATATATGTAATGGATGCAGCCTAAGAATTGTTTATTCTCGAATACAAAATTAAAGCGGTGCTCGGTCAATTCTTGTGCATGGGTACTCGTTAGATATATTTGGTTTGATTTGTTTTTGGTGCAGCCCCAGCCTCTTTCTCATGCACTCTCCTTTTGATCACTTGTTCGGCAAAGCTAATTACAGGAGGTTCAAATGCAGTTTGTAGGCACCGAAGAGGTGTTCATTCAGAAACCTGCAGCTCCAAAGTCCACACCTGCGGGCCTTGGTCACTTGTACAATACAGCTGGAAAAGCGGCATGAAACAAGACAGAGGGAGCAAAGCGAAAATCCAGAAACACATCGGAGCAGTGGTGCACAATAGGCCGTCCGAGGTGCATGTTTTTTTCAGGCTGCCCCAGGGTACGGCGGATGACCTGGGTCGGGCAGCCGGGAGCTGGCTCCGAGTGGTAAATGCTTCAGCTCGGATCGAAATCTCTCCTAGATGCTCCGGTAATTGCTTACAGGCAAATTGTAAAGTAGAATATTGTGTCGAATTTATAATAATAACATCATTCAGGGTTTGTAAGAGATGTTGAACTCACGTCCTTGTTTTATAGCGCTCAAGGTCAGAGGCTGCGGTTTGCTGAAGGCGGCTCTGCATCTTGAATGGAAATGTTCAAGGACATTTTGAAAGGGAGGCTGTGCTTCTTACTGAGTTAGATACATGGCTTAGTGGTAAGACGTAATGAAGCCAGTACCTGTAAGTCCGGAGTATGCAGTGTGTGTCCTTTAGGGCTCAGTCCTTGCCTTACTTTCAGGATGTCCATAAGGAGTAGTTTACGTCCAATTAATCAGAATTGTATTAACGACAAACTGGCCCAGTTGCGGCCTTCCTGGAGAAGTGTTGGACACCACTGCTACATGGCAGCCAAACCAACTGGACTGTATGTTTGGATTGAGTATGCCACTTAATAAGGGCTGAAGTGATTGGAGGCTCCAAGCCCCAGACGGCCTCTCTCTATCTCATCAGATACAAGATATTTGGAAATTATTTTCAACTGTAGTCTCACCTGTGCTGTCCGAATTAACACTTGATAATGTGTGTCAACATACTTCTCTCTTTTTGGAAAATATTGGGTTTCTTACACACCAGTCCCAGAAACGAGCTCATAAAAGTTCTTGTGACCACTTAAGGCATCCCTAGAAACTCTGTGGTGGACTCCTCAGAGTTCAGAAACAGGCAACCAGAATGTACCTTGACTTCTGTAAATGGAAAAACGTCAAAAGCACCCTTAAAATACTTCAGTGGCTCCCCGTTGAGGCTAGAATCAAATTGAAAATCCTGCACTTTGTCCACCAAGAGTGTTCAGCAAAGGTCCTGCATAGCTGGAGAAAACGATGCCCCGTAACATCCGGACCAGAGTCCTCTAGTCAAGGTGTACCAATCGAATCACCCAGCAGTCCTTCAAGTGGTTGAAGGTTTGTGGCAGATCCATTCTGGTGCAAAGGTCAAGACTCTGAAACATCATCAAACCCAACTTGTGAACTAACCCCCAACAACTTGAAGTTCCAGACACTTTTGAAAACAGAAATCTGCAAACACGACTCTAATTGGTATCAATATGTAATGGACGGTATTAAAGTAAATCAGACCGGTTTAACGCTCACCTTGCTCTATTGAACCCTAACCTTTCCCTGCAACAATCAATCATTTTCCTTACCTATCAGCTGTCTGATATTGCAGGGTGATAACATGTAACACTCTACTATACGCCTTAATAAATGATTAAGTAAATACATTAAAAGAATTGTTGAATTTCTGCCATCTATATGGCAGGGCATTCTACAGGTTTAATCTCAGAGGATGGGATCCGCCTCCATTCTAGACTTGGATGAAGCTCTTTTAGAAATAAATTAATGTATTTTTTATTTGTTTCTTATATGTCCATACCTATAATATAATGCTTTAAAGGACAGATTGAATAGTATCTGGTGATGTGCTGTACATGAATAAATATTTAGCTAAAAGGATGGGTTAGGATGGGAGATCCAGGGTGAGAGTAGTTAGAAATAGTGTGGCTCTGCAATACCTAAGAACTGTGGGTTCAGAAATGTAGTAAAGGGGGTGGGTTTATAGATTTTCCCACAAGCACAAGTTGAGCTAAGGGGTGATCCAGAACACGGGTGGTGGAAGCCTCAATCACCCATTCTTTGATTTCAGCCATCTTGGGGAGGGGGCAAAGGAGTTTAGTTGGATAATGGTTTCCTGATGCTATGGTATTTATTTGTAAGACATTGAGAAGGGGTGGATCGTGGGACGGACTGCATTGTGGGTGATGCACAGAAGTTCCTAATAAGTTAGAAAGTGGTGTGCCAGTGAGGTCTGGGTATTGAAAAGGTAGTGTCAGGGGTTGTGTCGGAGCATTTCTTCCCTTCCAACTTAAATTATCCCATTTTCATGGGAACCCCCTGCCCAGGGACAGAACATGTGGAATCTGAAGCTCCAGGTAGGCTGGTAACAATCAGAATATGCTATGTTCTCTATCCCAGGGCAAGCAGTGTGCTTAAGATCAATGCTATTTTTATCATAGTGTTATTTTATGTATTTAATTGTTGTAATATTATATTATCCTAACTTACTGTTTTTCTAGGCATAGGTCTACAACTGGGATATGAAGCGGTTATAAGTCAGGGGCCATGTGATTAGTTTGTAATTGCCCCCCCCCTCTTTACTTCAGCCAGCCATGCGGTAGGGTTGTTGGTTATTTGAAGTTTAGATTATTCGTATGAATCAAATGAGCTCAGATCTGTATTAAAAACAGGAACCAATAATTAGGATGTAACTAATGAAGAACTCATAGTGAGGAACCAGTCGATCGAAAATAATGGTCACAGTAAATAATAAGGAAAATATAACTTATCATAACCGATACCAAAATAGTGAAACTGCCTAACACACTTAACCCTTAGAATAGCTCCAATCCTGTAAAATAAACATAACCCTACACCGTTTATCTATTTAACAACAATAAAAAAGATGTTTTTTTAAATGTTTTAGTTTCTCTTCATGATAACCATATATAAAAAATTGCCTTTGCCAGTTATCTTAATTTTTTAACTCATTTGATTTTATTTTTACTTAATGCTAACTATTAGACCTGGTGTCTTTTAGCGTCTTTCACCTGTCTTTTGCTTTCTGACCTTGTGACGGGCCGGAACCTATTCGCCCGTACTCGGACTTCACTTGTGCTGACACTGCCACTGGTGGGCCCAGGCAGCCCAGTTTATCGTCCCGTGATTGGCTGGACGTTTGCAAGCGGCAGGATGTCAGGAAGTTAAAATCGCCGCAACCGGAGTTCTCGGTGTCCGGGGTTTGTGAGGAAGGAGTTGGAGGCGATCAAGGACCAGTGAAATCCCATCAAAGCCAGGAGACGGACGACAACCATACAGACGTCTGGAGCAGAGGACGGAGCCAAAGGACTACACGGAGGCAGGTGGAGCACTCGTATCTTGGCGGTGACGGCTGGGGACATCGGACATCCTGAAGCCCAGAGACCGGGAGGACGAGATGCTGCAGCCCGCCACGCTTCCGGAGAAGCGTGGCAACACAGGTGCGTGGGATCACGAGCCTGAACCTGAGTAACAGCGGAGAGAGAGAGAGAGAGAGAGAGAGAGAGAGAGAGAGAGAGAGAGAGAGTCGAACGAGGGCACAAAAGAGCACTATTGGAGTGGGGGAAAGGAGTGGAAGGAAGGGGGGGGGGAAGGCCGGAAACTTCACTTACCACTAACACTGTAGAATATAATAAGAGTCTAAATCACCGAAGCCATCACGCACAGGATCACGAGCTCTATAGAGAACAAAACCATAGAAAGAAAGGGTGTTAAATATAAAAGAAACACTGGAATGACTAGCATCATGAATAGAAAGTGAGGATAAAAGGATAAGGAACTTAATACTTACCATATGACAGGAATACCTAGTCGACTTACCACTTCTGTTCTCTTCTTTCTGCATGTACCTCCCGGGGAAGCCCTACGGAAGTGGAACAGAGAAGAGGAGAGTGAAAACCTGACTACAGACCACCCCTCACCACCTTCTACCCAGCAATTAATAATCAGAAAACACGTACCTGCGCTTGCTTCATCCATATTATTTCAATAAAACCTCTTTGTTTTTACACTTGGAATTCTGTCGGAGTGATTCCTTCCCTACCATCTGGTCACAGACCTCCTGTTTTTATGATATCTGTTTTTGCTGGTGTATTGTCTCTGCACACTTTACCACTGCTGATCAGTGCTAAAGTGCAACTTCTCCCTATGTAAATTGTATTGGTGATTGGTTTATCCATCATTGGCATATTTTATTTACTAATAAGTCTCTAGTAAAGTGCTCTATGTGTGCCCAGGGCATGTAAATCAAATGCTACTAGTGGGTTTGCAGCACTGATGGTGCCACCCACATGAGTAGCCCTGTAAACATGCTTCAGACCTGCCACTGCAATGTCTGTGTGTGCAGTCTTGCACAACCAATTTGACCTGGAAAGTGTACCCACTTGCCAAGCGCAAACCTTCTTTTTTACTACCAGTAAAAGACCCCTAGGTAGCCCCATGGGCAGGGTGTGGTATATGTTAAAGGTAGGACATGCACTGATGTGTTTTACATGTCCTGACAGTGAAATACTGCCAAATTCACTTTTCACTGTTGCAATGCCTATCCCTCTCATAGGTTAAGATGGGGACTGCAGTTAAATAGCTTTTAAGTGCAGTTTCCCATTGGGATCAGATAGAGATGTAGAGATTGGGGTCTCTGAACTCACAATTTCAAAATACACCCTTTGGTAAAGTTAGTTTTTAGATTATCAGTTTGAAAATGTCACTTTTAGAAAGTGGGCATTTTCTTGCTTAACCATTCTGTGCCTCTGCCTGTTTGTGTATTCCACTTCTGGGTCAGACTGACAGTTGGGCTGGTGTGAATTCCCTCTAAACAGTGACACAACAGGAGCTAGGGTATAGCCTGCATATCCTGTTGAGACTCCTGGGCTAGAGTGGGGAGGGAGGAGCTGACACCTGATAGGGGTATGCCTGTCCTAACACAATGCAGTCTCCAACCCCCTGGTGTGTGTTTGGGGCCAGGCCTGGGCAAGGCAGGATCTTCTCAACGACAGAGACTCATTTGAAGTTTGCCTACTTCAAAGGCAGAAAGGGGTATAAGTAGTGGACCAAAAACCGCAGACTTTTAGAACACTTATGGATCAAGAGGAACCTCTGCCAAGTAGAAGAGCTGGAGGAGGAGTACTGCCCTTTTGCTATGTGTGCTTTTCTGGGATGGCCTACAGTTGCTGCTTCTGTCTTTAAGAGGAAAGACTGGACTTTGCTGAGTATCCTTGTAGGAGGCTGGCCTGGTTTGTAGTGGGTACCTAAGGTACTTACACCTTATACCAGGTCCAGTTATCCCTTGTTAGTGAAATGTAGGTAGTGTTCTAGCAGCTTAGGCTGTCTAGAGGTATCTGTAGTAGAGCAGCTTAGGCTGAACTAGGAGACATGCAAAGCTCCTGCAATACCACTATAGTTACACAGTACTTATACACAATAAAAGACAATACTCAGTGTTACCAAAAATAAAGGCACATTATTTTAGTGACACAAGGTCAAAAATATCTTAGAGGCAATACTCCTTCTAGGGGTATGTATTATACGCAAGATATACACTAGAAACCAAAATCAGGTAAGTAAATAGTCATAGAATAGTGCAAACAGTAGAAAATACAATAGAATGCAATAGGCTTAGGGGCAACACAAATCATATACTAAAAAGCGGAATGCGAATCACAAATTCCCCCCTAGGCAAGTGTAGTGTGTAGAGGGGCGCTGGGAGTGTAAGAAAACACCAAAGGTAAGTAAAGTACCCCACTCCAGATCCCAGGAAAGTAGAAGTAAAGTACTGCAAGTTTCCTCAGGACACACTACAAGTCGTGATAAGAGATATTGCAAGAACCAAGCAAGACTGCAATCAACAACTGATGGATTCCTGTACCTGAAGTCCAGTGAAGAGAGGAGACCAAGTCCCGAAGTCGCAGAAGATTCCAGGAAGGACAGGAGCCCCTGCCAACCTAGAAGATGGTGCAAAAGCGGATTCTCTGGTTAGATTAAGAGTACAGAAGAACACCAAAGAAGATGGCTGCGGGTTCCTGTATGGTGCAGGAGATGTCCCACATTGAGTTGTTGGATGCAGGCTGTTTGCGTCGCTGGATTCCGCCAACAAGCCTTGGTTCGAGCAAGTTTGTGGTTTGCATCAAAGTGGCGCTGCCTGGACCCAGGAGGGACCTGAGTGTCTCAACTCAGACTGGGAAGACAGAGGGGCTCTCAGCACTGGAGAGACCCCACAGGAGACCAGGGAGCACCCACAGGAGTCCCAGGACACGGGGACAAAGAAGATGCAAAGTATGGTTGTCACAGTACAACAAAGGAAGGTCCCACACCCCCAGAGAACAAATCAGCAGGTTGTGCGTCGCAGGAAGGAGCACTGGGGACCTGGGCTCCATTGTGGGAGAAGTGCATAGAAGCCCAAGGAGCTGGAGATGACGCAGTGCACAGGGGTACTGTCGCAGCACAGGGAGGCAAGCTCTTACCTACACCAAATTTGGACAGCTGGAACTTAGGACAGTCTGGGTCACGTCAGTCCACCACCTGTTTTTCCAGGGAGCACGCTCATCTTCAGGAGAGGAGTCCCAGAGTACCTGTCGCCATCGCAGAAGGGTGCCTGCAGAAGCAGGGAAGTGACTCCATCACTCCACTGGAGATTCCTTTGGTTCTTCTGGTGCAGGGTGAAGACAGGGAGCCCTCAGAGCGTGCACACCCTGGAAACTGTTGCAAATGCTGGCTGGAGCTGAAGTTGCAGGTCACAGGAGTCACCCTGGATACTTTGTTGCAATTACAGTGGTTCCTGGAGTAGTCTGCGGTTGATCTGACAGTCAGAAGCTGAAGCAGAGGATGCACAGAGGATTCCTGGAGGAGTCTTGCAAGCTGAATCTGAGGAAACACCCAGAGGAGAGACCCTAAATAGCCCTGAGAGGGGGACTGGGTACCTACCCTGGACCCCAGGAGGGGTCTCTAATGTCACCTGCTGGCACTGGCCACTCAGAGGTCTCCAGAGTGTCCCCACACCTTGGAATCCAAGATGGCTACCCCAGGGACACACTGGAGGAGCTCTGGGAACCACCCCTGGGGTGGTGATGGACAGGGGAGTGGTCACTCCCCTTTCCTTTGTCCAGTTTTGCACCAGAGCAGGGGCTGGGGGTCCCTGAACCAGTGCAGACTGGCTTATGCAAGGAGGACACCATCTGTGCCCTTTAAAGCATTTCCAGAGGCTCTGGGAGGCTACCCCTCCCAAGCCGGTAACACCTATTTCCAAAGGGAGAGGGTGTAATACCCTCGTCCCAAAGGAAATGCATTGATCTGTCTTCTTGGGATTGAGCTGCTCAGACCTCAGGAGGGCAGAAACCTGCCTGTGAGGTGGCAGCAGCTGGAGCTGCAGTGGAAACCTCAGAGAACTGGTTTGGCAGTACTGGGGGTCCATGGTGGTGTCCCCATGGTGCATGGGATTGGCCCCCCAATACCAGATTTGGAATCGGGGGGGGGGACAATTCCATGATCTTAGACACCTCACATGGCCATATTTGGAGTTACCATTGTGAAGCTACATATATGTATTGACATATATTTAGTGCACTTGTGTAATGGTATCCCTGCATTCACGAAGTCCGGGGAATTGGCCCTGGACAGCGTGGGGGCCCCTTTGCTAGTGTAAGGGTGCCCTCACACTTAGTAACTTTGCTCCTAGCCTTCAGTAAATGAAGGTTAGACATATAGGTGACGTATAAGTTACTTAAGTGCAGTGAAGATGGCTGTGAAATAGTGTGTGCACTATTTCACTCAGGCTACAGTGGCAGTCCTGAAGAAAGGTTTGTCTGAGCTCCTTATGGGTGGCAAAATAAATGCTGCAGGCTATAAGGATCTCCTGAAACCCCAATGCCCTGAGTACCTAGGTACCATGTACTAGGGGCTTATATTGGGGGTCCAGTGTGCCAACTGGAATTGGAATACGAAGTCACTAAACTATAGTGACTAATTTGGTAAGTAGAGAGCGCATGAGTACTGGAGTTCTGGTTAGCATAACTTCAGTGACACAGTTAAGAATACTGACAACACACGCATAGGCCACAAACTATGAGCACTGGGGTCCTGGCTAGCAGGATCCCAATGAGACAGGCAAAACACACTGACAAATAGGGTTTTAACTATGAGCACTGGGGTCCTGGCTAGCAGGATCCCAGTGTGACTGTCAAAACACACTAACAAACACTCACAAACAGACCAAAAGTGGGGGTAACCATGCTAGAAAGAAGCTACTTTCTCATAATCCTGCTTGTGAAGTTTCTTCAAGGGCTTGGAGTAGAGCTTGCCTCCTGTTGGAAGTCTCAGGGATATCAAAGGCTTCAACTTCATCTGCCTATAGCACTGATAACTGTGTGTTTTGTGCTGCACCAGAAGAAAAACCACTGCGACGCCGTCAACGCTGCTGACTGCACCATGACCTGACGACACCACACCGAGCCGTGCCCCACTTTCGCACCCCAACACTGGTCTCACCAATTCCTCCACTTGATGCCATCACCAAGCCGCAGCTTGCACCGTGACCTGAGGTCTCCCCACTGCACATCGCCTTGCTCACACCGCAGCCTTGGCATCCCCGACGCCGCTGCTCCACACTGACGTCGACACCACCGCCTGCACTGTGGCCTGAGGACACGGCTCATGAGGTACACCGTCCCGTCCCACACCACAGCCGGGGTCCACCGATGCAGCGCCATCGACTCCATTGTCTTCACAGATGCCCCTGTCTGCACCTCGACCCGTGGGTGCAACACAGAGCTCGCTCCATGCCGCACCGCCGCCTGTGGCCTCTGGCCACAGCGCTACAGCAGCGATGATGCCCCCTACCTGCACCGTGACCTGGAGACATTGCACGTGGCACCGCCCCGCTTCACACGGCAGCCCCAACGCCATCCACGCCAGCACACCTGACTTTATTATCAGCCCGGAATTTGATCTGCAATGTGTGTGACTTCAAGGGCCTGACGACCCCCGCACCAACCCCTGGAACCGATGCCTGTGACGCCGCACTCTGGATTGCATCACGTGGATCACGATGCACTGCACTTACAAGGTACTGTTTGCAGGTCTTCCTGACACCATAGATGGCCCACGACGCCACAGCCGGCCTGAACTGTTGGATTTATTGTTCACGATGCTGTGATAGCCCCAGACGGAGCTATCGACTTCAAGGATCTATATTTCTGAGTAATTCTTATAAAATTTATCTCTTTATTCCTGTTTGTTGAAGTTGGATTTTTCTCGTTTTGGTCTTGTTTTACATATATAAATATTGGCCATTTTCTAAAACTGGTATAGCGTCCTTTGTTTTCACTGTATTACTGTGTGTTATTTGCAAATGTTTTACACATTGCTTCTAAGATAAGCCTGACTGCTTGTGCCAAGCTGCCAACTGGGTGAGCAGGGGTTATCTGAGCTGGGTATCTCCCTTATCTTGACTAGAGTGAGGGTCCCTACTTGGACATGGTGCAAACCTATCCCATTTCTAACATTGGTTGTCAGCGGTGAGGAGAGAACTTGTGTTTGCACTTGACCTACAGTAATTGGTGTTCACTACTACCATAACGCAGACTACTACATACCACATACAGGTTTTTATTCTTGGATGTTTCCTTTGATCTATTTTTGGTCTTGAGTGCAAGTTGAACTCCCTACTGCATCATGTCTCAGTCAAGAGCATAATTTGTTACATTCCTGGATTTGTTTTTTGAGAAGGATCGGTTGGAAACCTACACCGTGAAGGAACAGAAGTCAGTTTGCAGAAGCCTCAAAGTCCAAGTTAGAGGCCCCATCAAGAAAGAGAAGCTACAAAAAGCCGCTGAGGACCTGGTTAGCAGCCAGTGGGCATTCTGAGGATCTGACTGGGGAGACTGTGGAGCCAAATCCAAAGAAAGATGTGCTGGGGGTGCAGGAGCTGTAAGGGGTGGAAGTACCCTCCGGGCCAGGCAGAAGTGGTGGTTCACAGGGCCTGACTCAGAGGAGCTGAAAGACTGGTGAGAAGACAGAAGACATCAGATAGAGTTGGAGAGGCTAAAAATATAGGAGAAGAAGATGACCTTAGATCATGAACTCAGAGTAAAGGAGCTGGATGTAAGGAGTAGATCCAGCAGCAATGGTTGCAGCAATACCTCTGTGCATTCAGATAGAGGAGTTCACCTTCCCATGAATGTAGGAAGGGAGTACAATAAAGGAGATGATATCCAGAGGTGGTTTCAGGGATTTGAAGCATCTAGCCACGTGAATGGGGTCCCTGAAAAGAATTGGGGAGAAGGATTGTGGAACCACTTCACAGAGGAGGAAAGGGAAACTTTGTTAGCTTTGGGTAAGGGTAAAACCTCACCTCTCTGACGTGAAGGAGGCCCTCCTCACCAGGTATGGTCTCACTCCTGACAAGTACAGGGATCAGTTTAGAGGGAGTAAGAAAACTGATTCACAGACCTAGTTAGAAGTGTGGATTTGTTTTGCAAAGCACTGGATGGTTAGGTGAAAGGCAGTAATGTCACAGATTTTCAGGGGTTGTACAACTTAATTGCATGCGAGCACTTGTCTAGTCTGTGTTTTGCAGAGCTGCACCAGCACTTGACTGATAGTAAGATGACTGATCCCAGGAAGCTTGCTATGGAGGCAGACCGCTAGGTGAGTACCAGGGTCCACAAAAAGGTGTATGGGGGAGACTCTGACAAAGGTGGGCATGGTCCCCAGCAAGGGGGAGCAAGGGTAAACAAAAGGAATTTTCTAAAGGGCACCGATCTAGTACCCAGGGTAAGAATCCCCTCCCCCCCAGGAGAAAGGAAACCATGGGCCTCATCAGGAAAGCCTACAGAGGCGGGGGCCCTTAAATGCTTTGCTTATGACCAGGTGGGTCACATGAAGGGGGATCCCGAATGTCCCAAGTGGACACATCCACCCACTGGTGGGCAGACCAAGGAGTTGGCCAGTGTAGGACTTAGGGAAGAGTTGGTCCCAGGTCGGTGTGGGGTACCAACAGAGATGATCCTTGTCTCAGTAGGGGACGATGAGATGGTCCAGAGAAACCTAATGCCTGATAACACTAAAACATACAGGCAGTGGGTGACCATCAATGGGCAGAGGCTCTCAGAGTTACTGGAGCCAGTTTGACCACGATCCGGTGTCACCGGGTGTCTGAAGAGCAGCTAGTCCCTGGTGTATTCCACCAAGTAGTTGCATTGGACAACTGAGAGCGCCACTGTAAGGTGATGCAGGTTCCCTTTGATTGGGGGGTGGGGGGATTTCTTGTTCCTTGAGGGTAGTTGTGAGTCCCATCATGCCTGTTGACTGTCTGCTGGGCAATGACCTGGAGACTTCCGCCTGGAAGGAGGTGGAGCTCAGGTTGCACTTGGGGATGTTGGGGTTGCCAGAGTGGGCATGTGTGATCACTCGGTCAATAGCAACCAGTCAGGGTGATCAGAAGCACCTGGAGCCTGGAACAGTGGCCGAGGTGCCTACTAATAGAAAGGGCAAGGGGTGGGGAAAACCCACCTCGGAAGTTCCTACGGTCCGGAGGGAGGCAGACCTTGAGGAGAACACCTCGGTACCTACAGAGGAACAAGTGCCCAAACTGGAAGACCTACCTGAGCTGACCCATTGGCAGCAAGAAGGGGGTCTCACCAAGAAGGAGTTCTGTGCAGAGCAGAAGGTGTGCCCTACTCTCAAAGGTCTTGGGCAGCATGCCAAGGACCAGGCTGCTGGCGCTGAGCCCAAGGATCACCTGATCTATTGGGAGGTCTCCTGTATAGTAAGCTTAAGGCTGCTGAGCCTGGGGCAGCCCGTGTGCTGGTGGAACCCCAGTGCTTCAGAGCCTTCCTACTGGGTTTGGCTCATGATGTGTCTCTGGCAGGACATTTAGGGCAGGGCTAGACCGTTGACAGACTTGTCACCTACGTCTAGGTGAGAACAAACACAAATGCTTTCTATAGGACCTGCCACACTCGCCAAGCAAGTGGCAAAAGAGGAGGGAAATTTAAAGCTCACCTCCAACCTTTTCCTGTCGTGAGCACCCCCTTCTAACAGGTATTCATTGACATAGTAGGACATCTGGACCCCAAGACAGACCTCGGCAACAGGTTCATCACGGTCTTGGTGACCATGCCACCTGGAACCTAGAAGCTAACCCTCTGAGTACAGTGACGGCGCCCGTTGTGGCTCAGGCACTGATGGGGATCTTTACCCGAGTGGGTTTCCCCAAGGAGGTGGTATCTGACCAGGGTACCAACTTTATGTTCATGTACATGAAGGCCATGTGGAAGGAATACGTGGTCAACTGCAAGTTCACCATTCCTTACAATGCCCAAAGTAATGGGTTAGTTGAGAGGTTTACCTGAACCCTGAAAGGCATGTTTGGGGTTCTGCCAGATGCCATGAGGCAGAAGTGTGACGTCCTCTTGCCATGCCTTCTATTTGCCTACCAGGAAGTACTACAGAACGGGGTTGGCTTTAGCCCTTTTGCGCTGTTGTATGGGGAACCGGTTAAAGGTCCTCTAAGTCTGGAGAAAGTTTCCTCAGTATGCATTTAGTTATATGCTTGCCTTCAGAAACTGAACTACACGCTTCAGGAAGCTCACTCATGAGAACCTAGAGGCAAGCCAGGAGGACATGAAACGCTGGTACGACCAGAATACCACTCTGGTTGAGTTTCAGTCTGTCCAGAAAGTGTGGGTCATGGCTCCAGTAGAGCCTTGTGCTCTACAGGACAAGTGGTGTCTGGCTACAGATGATGGGGTGGAAGAGGAGAGTGAACCTCTCCCTGACCTGTATGGCAGGGAGCAGGATGGGTCAGTAGAAGGTGTGGTCCCCTCACCTTCTCTGATTCTAGAGCATCGGAGTGTCCCCATTTCTAACACTAACTAATGCTTCTGATAATAATATTTGGGGGGACAAAAAGAGCTAAGGGCTGGAAACATGTTACCATTCCAAACCTGAGCGATTTAGTTACTGTAGCCATTTGTGGCACCCTCACATCAGCAGTCTAGTTTGCTTTAAATTATTTGCATTCTGGGATTTGAAATTTCACTTTTTACTGAATATTCATTTGTCTATTTAAATTGTTCCATGCACAGTGCTCATAGCTAAAAATTCAAGACTGGCTTTGTGTCCAATGTGAGAAGGGACGACTATATTAACAATTGGAATGGCCACTAGAAGGTGATCCAGTTCAGGAAAGTAACTTGAGGAAAGCTTCCCTCATCTTTTTTTCTGAGACCTTTGACCTTGGAGGTGCTAATTAGTGTCATTTGTGAGATTGTGTGTGTTAGCTACACACTAGGTTAATGAACACTTCATTGCACAATAAAAGCTCGCAGTAACAGGACATCCTTGTATTTCTTTCTATGCTGTACTCTGTGTTCTAGTACCCACACCGTCTGACAGCGTTCCTTCTGTTTACTTGCCTGTGCACTCACAAGTGCCCCCCCTACTTACTAACTGATCTTTATACCCAAAGCGTTTCAGACCAACTCATGAATTTATACCCTGGGCTTCTAACTCAAGCCCGTACCCCGCTCCCCAGTGCCTGTATACCGTCTCACTACCTACCCAAGCTCGTTCCTAGAATCTTTACACCTCACACTGCGTGTTGCTGATGTGGCACTGCCCATGCACTTCCTCACCGCCTGCCCACACACTTACTTTTCTCGACCCTGACTACATACATATTAACTTCCCATCCCTGCCTTCTTGCACCATCATATCTTCTCTCACCCTTACTTTCCCACTTTTGCATTTATATCCCTTGGTTGTACCAATGCCCTTACTTTTCTCACTTCTGCCTTTATACCTCTTTCTCCCTATCTTCACCTTATCTTTGGTCACCTCTGACTTTATGCCTCACACTTCTAGCCCCACCCTATTTTACCACCCATGCTGTCATGCCTCTCCTTTCCAACCACTGCCTTCAAACACCTTACTTCTCATTACTTTCCCACCCTTGTCTTAATTCCTTGCACCTTTTAACACTCCCATGTTCATACCCATCACTTCCTGTCCTTACTTTCCCATCCTTATTTTCATAGGCATATCTTCTACCCACACTGTTGCCTTCCTCAACCCTGATTTTATATATTGCACCTTTTACCTATACCATTACTCTCTTACCCTCCGTATATACCGCCCACTTTCAAAAGTTCCATTTGTGCCCCGCACCTTCGGCCCACTCCCTTGCTTGATTTTCTACTCCTACCTCTACAACTTTATTCCCACACATCATTACTTGTTTTGACGTTTTCTTTATACCCCCCCCTACTACCAGGTCATTATTTACCAAACCCATTCTTTTATGCCCCCACTTCCTACCCACCTGGCCATGCTTTCATCTCTCCCACCTTCTTACCCTCACCTCCTGCCCACGCCCTTACTTACTACTTCCCACATTAATTTCTTCACTACCTCCCCAATCACTCTTGATACTTCTTACTACCTACCATGACCCACACACATCCATACTCCCCTACCTGTGTACCCTCTCTTCATACCGCCGGCCAAGCGTACCCTGCGCTGCCTTTACCCGGGCTCCCCTAGGCTCAGTCCATTCCCTTTAACACTTCCTTCTCCTGCCAGCGATTGCCCTTGCATGCACCTGGAATGTTGCACCCGCCCCTCCACTCTCCACGTCCCTCCCTCGCACGTGACAGGTGCCCGGGGAACGTGAGCCGAGAGCCTACAGGGCAGGGATAAACACTGCTGGATTCTTTTACAAATCACCTCATCCATCGGAAGTCCCGTACAGCTCTCATCGCTTCGGTATTAGTTTGGCCTGAGCTCATCAAGACATTTGTAAATGAGGATTTGTTTAATCCGTCCTCGATCCCGCTCATCCCCCCATCCGGCTAAGAAGAACTAAACACACCCTCACAGGTATCTCATGGGGCCTGAACCCATGTTTGCCTTTTGGACGTCCTTCATTGTAAATGTTATATCTTGTCACACACTTAAGGACTTATTTAGAATTTGGTGGACTGATGTACTCTATCAGCATCCTGACTGCTGTATTGCAAATGCCTAGGGATATAATGTACCTTTAATTCGGCGGATGGGCTATCCGCCACATTTATGACAGAATATCTTGTACTCCAAACTCTAAGTAAAGCCCACTGTCTTTATCTTGCAATGTTCTTTCTTTTACTCTCTTCCCTTTTGCTTCAATTGCTTTTCTTCCTTCAGGGATTCATCACTGTATTTTTGTGTCTTCTTTCCTCATCACTTAAGTGTTATTTTCCCTTCTCTCCTGCCTTCTATCCCTAATTGACTCTTTCAGTAGGTTTATTTGCATTTTTCTGTCTTTCTCACTTTATCCTTAATTATTTTTCTTTCATACGGTATTTAGTCTTCCTTTTATTGAATCCTTTTTCCATCTCTTCTTTTTTTTGTTTTTTCACTACGTTTTTTTTCTTTCCTTCTTTATGTATCATTTTTACTTTATTTCCTTGTTTTCTTAATTGCCATTTGTTCTACTCTTCTATTTACTTATTTTCTCCAGTTTAAGATTGATTTACGTGACAGTGCAAACTGTTTGGTTGGAAAAGTACTAGTTCCAGCTTATCATGAACTTAAACCACTGCTTAACATTGGTTGGCATTACTGTTGCTCATTTTCATCTTAGACAATGGCTTGCCTTGTCCATCTCCTGTTTTCCTGTCCCTGGGAGCATATCCTCTATACTTTTTTGTTCATCCACTGCTCATTTTAAGGAAATGTATTTTAATTTTTGTTTAAGGAGTCTATGAGAGTGCATGCGTTTTCCAGCTGTCTCCCTCGTGTGCTTTTTCCCCACTCTCCAGGTTTCCACCCCTGGTCGATGCTTCTCTTGTCCATGTGCTTCTCCTCTGAGTTGTTCACGTCCTCCTGTATATCTCCACTGACCCGACAACTTTGCCACTCCTTGTGTGCTTCTTTCCCCTTCCTCCTCCACGTGTTTCCCAAAGCTGCTTCTCTGTTGCCCACGCTAATACCCCGCAGTCCTGTTTTTAATTTAAAATGCATTTTTTATGGAGTGCCAAGTAGCAAATTACTGCCAGTCCTACTTCTTTATAAATAAAAGTGTTTTCACGCTACTTCTTTGTCATATTTATTTTTATTTACCAATCGATTTTGGATTGGTAAATAAAAAAATGGCGCTCACATCACCCACACTCTTCATGAAGCATGCATAAGCTTACAAATGATGAAGTTGCATTGTTGCGCCTTTTTTATCCTTCGATTTGTGCTGTACAGCCACTAGGTTTTAAATGGAGAAACCTGTTGGCTTTACAAGTGCTTGTTACTTTCTCTTTTCTTCTTTATTTTCTTTAAATCTTTATCACCTAGAACTTTTTTTCACTCCCCCATCCGATTTTCTCTCGTTCATAATTTTCTTCAAAACTCATTGGTCTTGCCTACCTTCCTTTTCTTCATCCGTCCCTTCTCATTTTTTCCTCTCATCATTTTTATGTTCACTTTCTTTTTTGTTATTTTTTGTCTTTTTTGCCTCTTTAACTTTCTTTTTTCTCTCATTGCTATAATTACCCGTTTCTTTGCCCTTGCATTATCCCTTTGTCTTTAATTATTTTTAACTTTATTCTTGGAAAACCAGTGATGCGTTCAGGAAGTCTTTATCTTTAAGTGAAGTTCACTGCTAATGGGTGTTGGAAAACAGCACAGTAGCACCTCTTTAGATGGAAAGCATGCATCAGTTATCACCTTTGACTATGGTTCTCTCTATAACATTTTCCCGTCCCTACTCCGACTCTTCGCCCAACATCATATAGGTGAAATAATTAAAAGTGTGTCAGAGGAAGTCTCTGTGGCATACGACTGCTGCCAGAGGGTATCTCTTTGTAGGAAAAGAGGAATCAGTAGGTCAATTTTCCAGTTTGTTCTTTGGAGTTTCAAACCACAAGCATTGGTAAAGACATTAGGTCAAACTTTAAGTGATAACGCATGGAAATAACTGGTGCACATGCCTGTTTTGCATATCGTTGCTCATTAAAGTCAGACCTATAGACTTTGGCAAATCTGACATGAGCCAAATCAATAGTATCTGTCAATCGCATGATATTCTCTCAGTGCAGACCCTTCCGATCCCACCTTCACTCACCCTCCACCTGTCCTGAGGGTGATCCATCGACACTGTTGCCTTTTGCTTGCTGCAGATGTCCTCGGTGTTTTTGAGTGCAGAATTTGTTCGTCTCTACCTTTACTGTCTGTTTTGGAGTTTATCAGCCTTCTCTGGACTTTTCTGTCCTGCGCTCCGCGTCAGTGGCAGGCATTTTATGTACCCTTCCATTATTTTGAAGCCACTTCTTCTCACATGTCCAATTTTGTTTTTTTTATTTCTGTCTGCACGTCTCTCGCTCCTTTTCTCTCCTGCCTTCGTTCTACCACTGCACATTTCTCCGTCTATTATTCATTTCTTGATTTGTCTTTTTTTAGATCCCTTGATTATCTTCAACCTTATTTTCATTTTTCCTTTCCCTATAATTTCTCTTACCCTTTCATCACAACTTCATCTTCCCACTCTTTATTTGTTTATTGCTTTTAGTTTTCATGATTTGCTTCTCTTTTCTACTTCCATCTTTCATTAGTGCCTCTGATGTTTTTTTACCTCTGTATTTTCATTTCTCCTAGCTTCCATAAACTGTCTGTTTCTTTGCTGCCCAGCAGCGCGGCTCTTTTGGACCTCGCGTGGGCCTCTATTATTGTTTTTTTCTACATCGCTGGTTGGCAGCTGATGGGTCATTAAGGGGGCTGCTTCGGGCTGTTGTCTAGTACAGTGATTTGCATTTACAGAGTGGTGTAAATCGGGCATTTAATTTGACCGTTCCACGCGGTGGGTGCGGTGCACCGTTTTTTGTCATCTCCTCTCATGCCCGCCCACTCACGGGGTCACACCCGTCACTGACCCCTCCAAACGAGGATATTTAAATGCAGCCCGGCACTGTGTTGTCCTGTGCACATACCCGCGGCCCTCCAGATGGCCCTGTATGTCATTTCTCTGCTGAGCAAGCCGTCGCTGTCTCCTTCCCTATTTTTCGTGTGCCATGAACAGTCAAAGCAAGAACACGTTGCCGGCCTCTGGCGGCTGAGGCTCACACTTCCTCCTTTGGGCGAGGAGCCCAAGACCTTGGTTGTCCGAGATCCGCGGCGCCTCTGTCTGCTTCCAGCCCCGGACAGCGAGCCGTCTCGGTTGCAGCGCATAGAATGCCACAACTCCTCGGTAGGGTGTTCGCAGTCATTAACATGCTGCGGTTTTCGATGTTATTTCTGCGTGCCTGGAATGTGTGTGTCGTGAGGTGTCTGACAAGCAGACCAAGAGGTGACGTTGGAAGATGTTCTTGTAATATGGTGGGTCCGGAAGGTCTGTGGGGCTGTTGCAGGTGCCTAGCAAATGACTGATCCTAGGTGCCCTACTTTAACTACCGCAGCCCACTGAACTTTCTAGATCAGGTGTGCTACGAAATCTACAAAAATAAATAAGTTAGGAATGCCGAAATGCAGTGCTTAATTTGTGGTTTCCGGTGCTGAGCACCTGCACTTATTCTTGAGGGCCGGGGCTTAGTCTTCTGTCTCAAGCATTTGCTGCGAGTAAAAGACAGATATAGGAAAGACGGAGGACAGGAAAAACTCAAAAGCGTCACAAAGGAAGAAAGTAGAAAGCTTCAAGGGTGAGCTGATTGGGCAGGAAGTAGCTTTATATGGATTGAAGAGGCCCGCGATGGCTTCAGGATTACGCTGCCTCAGTATTCCGTGTTCACACATTTAATTGCAGCAGCCGCGTGTTTAAGAGGATGGCTTTGGGCACCAGCACCTCTTTATTTACAAATTAAGCACTGCGAAAGTGGTGTATTTTTCAAACTAAGACGTGGCAGTGGTTGACTGCCCGCTAATGACGGCACAACTAGCTCTGAAAGCACCTCAGGTTTGATTTGCAGGGCCCCTGCTCTGGCAGTGTACACGCCGTTCATATTGCAACTCATGATCCCGAGTACAGTCGGGGCAGGTCCATTGAGTATGTGGGCGGGGCCAGAGACACCGCTTTAAAAGCTAAATATTCTGTAACTATTTTGTTGGTTGTTCATCTCCAGGAAACAGCATGTAAAATAAAATGCACACAATTTAAATAATAAATACATGCACGTTGAACTAATTTGTGGGAAATGCATTGATCTGGCAGGAAGGCCCACATTTTAAGGCAAGGCTTAAGGCACCTTGGTGTTGAAGGGTTGCTGGCTTGAATTCCGTTTGGTGCACTAGGGAGTAATTACATTTTTCTTTTACTATAAGGCCCCATCCAGTGTCAGAAAACACTGTGAATAACTCAGTGTATAGAAAATACACACTGATTAAAAAAGGCTTCACACCGCATAAGATAGGGTGCCACAAAATACGCAAAAAGGCTACGTGTTTAAGTGCTTACAGTAGTTTCAAAATTATAATTTTTAGTAATACACTGTCTGTAGCCAGTGCTAACTTTTTTTTTTAAATTGCTTTCCAGTAAAATGACCATTCGGGAACTGGTAATTGGCACAATGAAGCTTGAAATGATTGTATCAGTTAAAGCCTACAGTGAGTCCCACAGCCTTTAGATTTGCTGATTAACCAATTACACACATTTACATGTCATTCATGTTGCAGGCCCCTTGACAGAAGGCTGGTTTCTTGTTTAGCCTCTGTCTCTTCTCTTCCTTCACACCCCTCCCTCCTTCCAGCCTGAGGCAATTCAAGGTCGGCCTTAGGCTTTCAAAATAGTTGTCTTAATTAACAAAAAATATGAAAGCTGTTTTGGCAACATTTTAAGAAAAAACTTGAAGGTGGCATTCGTAAGCAATCCAGAATTGGCGAACCGTGCTGGTAGTCACAACTTTCCCAAATATTGTGCCCCACTGCTCTTCTGCTCCAGAGCCCAGGCTCCATGTGTTTTATTTTGTTTTATTTCTATTTGTGCAGTGCTTCTTACCATCAATGAGTTGTTGAAATGTTTTGCAGTGTTAGACTTTTCATCCTTGGCGTGGTCTCCCTTAACTTTTTGCCTCTGTTTCCCAGGTTGTTGATGTGTGCTGGACTCTGTTTTTGCTGTTTTTGTCACCCTGGGCACATTACCACTGCTAACCAGTGCTAAAGTGCAAGTGCTCCTATAAAAAATGTGTATGTAATTGTTTTATCCATGATTGGCATATTTTATTTATTAGTAAGTCCCTAGTACAGTGCACTGGAGTGCCCAGGGCCTGTAAATCAAATGCGACTAGTGGGCCTGCAGCACTGGTTGTGCCACCCACATAAGTAGCTCTGTAATCATGTCTCAGACCTGCCACTGCAGTGTCTGTGTGTGCAGTGTTAAACTGTAACTACGACTTGGCAAGTGTACCCACTTGCCAGGCCTAAACCTTCCATTTTCTTAAATGTAAGGCACCCCTAAGGTTGGCCCTAGGTAGCCCCAAGGGCAGGGTGCAGTGTATGGTTAAGTTAGGACATATAGGTGGGCATTACAACCCTGGCGGTCGGTGTTAAAGCGGCGGTAAGACCGCCAACAGGCCGGCGGTAAAAAAAATGGAATTACGACCGTGGCGGAAACTGCCAACATAGACAGCCACTTTAACACTCCAACCGCCACGGTGGTACAAACAAACACAGCGGCGGTCACCGCCAACAGACAGGCGGAGGACAATGTACCGCCCACAGAATTACAACCCACCAATCCGCCACCTTTTCCGGGGCGGATTCACCGCAAACAAAAACACGGCGGAAACAGGACTTCGAAGGGAAAACGCTCACCTCTGCACACCCCACGAGGAACCAGGACACCATGGAACCAGAGCGCCATATTTTTCCAGCCTTTATCTTCCTGCTCCTCTACCAGGAGCACGAACACCGGCGGCGAAGACCACGGTGAGTACTGCACCTACGACACAGGGGAGGGAAAAAACAGTGACACACACATGCAACACCCCCACCCCCACCCTCACCCACTACAACACACATGCTAATACATCATGATACATCACAGTTACGCCCCCCCAAACCCCACTGGAAGAATGCAAGGACAAAAGTAAATGAGTCGAATTATTGTGATATATTCAATTACATACATCCAAAATATTTGCATATATATACATTTATACTATATACAATTAAATACACCAAGAACACAAGTCCAAGGGAGTCCACCATCATAGTCCGTGGATCACTGGGCCCAAAAGGCATGGGCGAGGCCCACACAAGATACCTGAACACGACAGAGAGAACACTGCAGGGGCATCAGATAGAAATAAAACAGGCACCTCAGGGGGAAGGGAAAGGGTGGGCACCTCAGCCGGTGGAGTGCACAACGCCAAATCCATGGGGAGTGCAAAGCCACAGTCTCTCAAGTCTCTACAGTGGGTGGTTTGTCCACTGCCATATCCTGGGGAGTGCAAAGCCACAGTCTCTCAAGTCTCTTGAGTGGATGGGTTGCCCACTGCTATATCCTGGGGAGCGCAAAGCCACAGCCTCTCAAGTGGATGTCAATCTCCACTGGTTCTGGAGGGGTCCTTGTGCCCAGAGTGCTTCATCCTGCCAAGGACTGAGGTAGTGGATGTCAATCTCCACTGGTTCTGGAGGGGGCTTTGTGCCCATTGTGCTTCATCCTGCCAAGGACTGAGGTAGTGGATAACAGTCTCCACTGGTTCTGGAGGGGGCTTTGTGCCAAGAGTGCTTCATCCTGCCAAGGACTGAGGTAGTGGATGTCAATCTCCACTGGTTCTGGAGGGGGCTTTGTGTCCAGAGTGCTTCGTCCTGCCAAGGACAGAGGTAGTGGATAACAGTCTCCACTGGTTCTGGAGGGGGCTTTGTGCCCAGAGTGCTTCATCCTGCCAAGGACTGAGGTAGTGGATGTCAGTCTCCACTGGTTCTGGGGGGGGCTTTGTGCCCAGATTGCTTCATCCTGCCAAGGACAGAGGTAGTGGATAACAGTCTCCACTGGTTCTGGAGGGGGCTTTGTGCCCAGAGTGCTTCATCCTGCTCATGGCGGCCTCAGTAGCGTCAGAGCTCTTGGCGCTCCTGGGCCTGCGGTGCTTGTGGCGTCGGTGTCCTTGGCAGCGGTGCTTGTGGCGGCGGTGTCCTTGGCAGTGGTGCTTGTGGCGGCGGTGTCCTTGGCACTGGTTCAGCTGCTGGCGGTCCTGTCTGTGGCAGTGGGGCTGCTGGCGGTCACCTCCTGGGCAACGGGGCTGCTGCTGGATGTCCTGTCTGGGGCAGTGGGGCTGCTGGCGGTCGCCTCCTGAGCAACGGGGCTGCTGCTGGTGGTCCTGTCTGGGGCAGTGGGGCTGCTGGCGGTCGCCTCCTGGGCAGCGGGGCTGATGGCGGTCTTCTCTGCCTTGCTGATCTTCCCAGACTTGCCGGTTTTCTTGTGCCCCTTCCCCACCTTGGAAGGTGTCGCAGCTGACTCCACAATCCCAATTGTAACCCTGGGAGCGGCTTTGGTGGCTGGTGTCTTCCCCCTCTCCCGCCGGGCACTGGCCAACTTTTGATGCTTGACAGGTGGGGGACTGCCTGTGCTGTGGCTCCTTGCAACACTGCCTGCTGCCTGGTGCACTCCATAATCCGGTGACTACTGGCACCACTGGTCCCGCGGATGTTGTGGCTGAGGTGCTAGGTTGGGACCTGGAGAGTCGGGCCCTAGGAGACTGACGGGGTGGAGGAGGTGAGGGAAAGAGGTCAAGGTTGGACAGGAAAAGTTCCTTAGGAACACTTGGACAGGTAGATGGAGGGGGTTTGGGAGTGGAGGAAGAGGTAGAGGTCGTAGGAGGTGTACGTTTGCTGACTTTGGGTGAAGGTGCATGGGCTGGAGGCTGTCGTGAGGTGGATGGCTGTTGGGTGGGTGTGTGGCTGCGTTTGTGTACCTTGGGAGGTGGCCTCACAGACACACTGGGAGAGGACACAGGGGATGTGTGAATGTGAGTGGGGGTGGTGACTGCACGTGAGCGGGGTGTGGTGGTGGGTGTGCTGGTGATGGACGTAGTGGCTGAAGATGTAGTGCATGCAGGTGTGAGTGGAGACGAGACAGGGAGGGATGAGGGAGACGAGGAGGAGGGGGACACAGTGGAGGCAGTGGATGTTGGTATGTCTGTATGTGTCTGATGCTTGCGTGAGTGCCTGTGGGATGTGTGGTGCTTATGCTTTCCTGAGCTTCCTTTGTGTGTTGAGGTGTGTACATGCTGGTCTGATGGTGTGCTTGGGATAGGCTGAGGTACAGGGGTGTGAGTCTTGGTGGAGGAAGTTGGAGGGGGGAGGCTAGAGACAGGGACAATGGCTGCCATCAGTGCTGAGGCCAGAGTCTGAAAAGATCGCTGAAGGGCTGCCTGACCAGAATGAATGCCCTCCAGGAATGCATTGGTTTGTTGCAACTGCCTCTCTACACCCTGGATGGCATTCAAAATGGTAGACTGCCCAACAGTGAGGGACCTGAGGAGGTCAATGGCCTCCTCACTGAGGGCAGCAGGGGTGACAGGGGCAGGGGCTGAGGTGCCTGGGGCGAAGGTGATGCCCACCGTCCTGGGTGAGCGGGCATGAACAAAGGTTGAGGGGCTGCTGGGAGGGCGGTGGTGGTGGTGGGGGGGTGGCGGCTGTACCTGTAGATGCGGGGGGCACAGATTGGCCCGCCACCGCAAGGGAGCTCTCATCAGAGGAGGAGTCTGTATCGCTGGTGTCAGCTCCTGTCCCCGCCGTGGAGCTCCCCTCGCCCTCCGTCCCACTGGTGAATTCGGAGTCCGTAGTCTCGCCCTCCAGGGCAATGTGGGATGCAGCTCCCTCCTGCTCCGGTGCCACTGCTCCTCCGCCTGATGATGCTAATGCACACAAGTACAGGGAGACCACAAAAAGGGGTGGGGGGGAGACAGAAGAAAGACATGTTGAGTGCATGCAATACCGCTACCGTTGGCAGACACAACAGACACAGAAGCCCCCTGCACTACGCCGCGCACTTGGGGTCCACTATTCAATCCCTGGGACATGGCTTACAGGGCTATGGCCGATTTCTGCACACATGGATGTCACAGGAGCCTGACTAGGTGTAGTTGGCACTGTACCCAGGTGGGGTGGGGTACCACAGGGTCTGCCTGAAAAAGGTGACTTAACTAGCAAACTCGCCCTGGCCTGGGGGAACCCACAGCCCACCTCCCCATCCAGACACCTACAATGGGCACTGAATCAGCTGAATGACAGTGTACTCACCCGCTTGTTGCTGCTGTGATACCCTCAAGCACCCATCCAACTCCGGGTACGCCACCGCCAGGATCCTGAACATCAGGGGGTCATGGTGCGACGGGCACCCCTCCCACGTTGGGAGGCCATCCCCAGCTGGGCCTCCGCCGTCTTCTTGCTCCAGCGGCGAATGTCCTCCCATCTTTTCCGGCAGTGGGTGCTCCGTCTGTGGTAGACCCCCAGGGTCCGGACGTCCTTGGCCACGGCACACCAAATATCCTTCTTCTGGTGGGCGCTGACGTACAGGAATTGTACAGGGAAAAAAGAGAAGTTATTACCAACTGCACCGTCACAGTCTTTGGCCCGCATCCCTACCCTTGCCATGTGGCACATGCACTCACCGTCGTTTCGTGCACGCCTCATTCTCCCCCCCCCATCTTTCATCCACACCACTCCACACAAGCATTGCCCATACAGCATTCTCCCCGTGTACTTACCTGTTTGACTGGAGGACCGTAGAGTAGCGTGTACTGGGGGAGGACCCCATCCACGCGTTTCTCCAACTCCTCTGTGCTGAAGGCAGGGGCCCTTTCCCCAGACGCACGAGCCATTGTCTCTTCCAGACGCACAAGCCATTGTCTCTTCCATACTGAGGTCACAGCAGCACACTTGCAGTGTAGGTCCTCTCCTGACGAAGATCAGGTATCGAGTGATTGAACAGATAGAAAATGGCGGTTACATCGGCGGCAGTGCGTACCGTCACCGCCGGCGTACATCATCATTGGCTCCTGGGACCCATAGGGTCCAATGTTAACCAATGCAGGATTGCGCCACGGTCTTCGACCGCCTACTGCGACAGTGTACAACGCCAGCACAGTTACCTCATATCCCATTGTCCCACTTTACAGGTCAGGGAGCCGCCATTTCAGGGGCCCACATGGCTTTATTTTTAACTGTGTCACACATACCTAGGCCTTGGCTCAACACTCATACAGGCAAATTTCGGTTTATGAATAGTTTTCTGAGTAAGCTGTGTTTACGTACCTCAGAGTTGGTTGACTCTGTGCTCGCTGTTCTCCTCCATAGGCACCGTCCACTGGGGCATGTGAGGAGATGGTGGCATCCTCCGGTGTACAGACCACTGGTGGACCTGTCGACAATGGAGGAAAGACATGTGATCATCACCTACAGGCTTGATCGTGCCACAATCCTGGAACTGTGTGCCCAGTTGGAGCCAGACCTTATGTCAGCTATCTGCCATCCCACAGGAATCCCTCCTCAAGTGCAGGTGCTGTCAGTACTCCATTTCCTTGCAAGTGGGTCATTTCAAACAACAGTGGCCATAGCATCAGGGATGTCCCAGCCTATGTTTTCCAACGTGTTGTCCAGAGTGTTGTCTGCCCTGCTGAAACACATGCGTAGCTAAATCGTTTCCCCTCAGGTGGAGGATTTGCCTACAGTGAAGGTGATTTCTATGCCCTGGGACATATCCCCAACATCATAGGTGCCATTGATGGGACACATGTGGCCTTGGTCCCCCCCGCAGGAGTGAACAGGTGTACAGAAACCGGAAGAGTTAACATTCGATGAATGTGCAGATGGTGTGTTTGGCAGACCAGTACATCTCCCATGTTAATGCCAAATTTCCTGGCTCAGTGCATGACGCTTACATCCTGTGGAATAGCAGCATCCCATATGTGTGGCTATTAGGTGAGCACCTGAAAGCAAGTCAGTGGGAATGGTTGTCTGGGTCTGGGGATATCCCTACAGGTTAGTGTGTGTATAACAGTTGTCTCTTGCCATTTGCAGGTGACTTAGGTTACCCCAACCTGTCATGGCTACTGACCACAGTGAGGAATCCCAGGACAAGGGTAGAGAAACGCTACAATGAGGCCCATGGGCGAACTAGGAGGATTATAGAGAGGACCTTTGGCCTCCTGAAGGCCAGGTTCCGGTGCCTACATATGACAGGTGGTTCCCTATTCTACTCTCCAAAGAAGGTGTGCCAGATCATCGTGGCCTGCTGTATGCTTCACAACTTGGCTTTGCGGCGACAGGTGCCTTTCCTGCAGGAGGATGGTCCAGATGGAGGTGTTGTGGCAGCTGTGGAGCCTGTGGACAGTGAAGACGAGGAAGCAGAAGAAGAGGACATCGACAACAGGAACTCTGTGATCCTGCAATACTTCCAGTGAGACACAGGTAAGAAGACAAACCTGCCTGCTACATGTACTTTAACACTACTACCTCTCTACTGTCTGTCCTTTTCCCCCAGTGTATGGTCACTGAGTTTTCACTTTCCCTTACGATTTCACAGATGTGGGTCCCACTGTGTGACATCTGCTTTGTTTCCTCATGGACTATAGCTGTGTGACATTGGTATGTTGACATTACATTTGAAAGAGCATTTTGTCACTGTAATTGCTAATACACTAATTCGAAATCACAGACAGACTCCAGATTGTTTTGTGCTTTAAGGGTGTTTATTTAAGTGTTCAATATTGGAGGGGGTTGTAAAATGGTGAGGGATGATGGTGGAGGAATGTCCATGGCAGAGTCCAGTCTATTAGTCTCACAGGTGCATTGTCCAAAGGGGCATAGGAAGTGGAGCTGGGGCAATTTGAGGATGGACAGGGTGACAAGGTGGGACAAAAGGATGACAATCAGGGTGGTCTCATTTCTTGGCGGGGGTCTTGGCATCGTTCTCTGTCTTTGTCCTGGATCTCAGGGACCGTTTTTGGGGTGGTTCTCCATCTGCAGGGGGTGGGGTGCTGGTGTGGTGGTCCTGTGGCGGTGCCTCCTGTCCACTAGCGTCAGCGGAGGTGGTGGGCAGTTCATCGTCCAGGCTAGTGTCAGGGGCCCCTTGTTGTGCCACAGTGTCCCTCCTGGTGTGGAGGACTTCCTTCAGCACCCCTACGATGGTGCCCAGGGTGGAATTGATGGATTTGAGTTCCTCCCTGAAGCCCAAATACTGTTCCTCCTGCAGCTGCTGGGTCTCCTGAAACTTGGCCAGTACCGTTGCCATCATCTCCTGGGAATGATGGTAGGCTCCCATGATGTTGGGGAGGGCCTCGTGGAGAGTGGGTTCTCTGGGCCTGTCCTCTTCCTGTCGCACAGCAGCCCTCCCAGTTCCCCTGTTTCCCTGGGCCTCTGTCCCCTGAACCGAGTGCCCACTGCCACTGCCCCCAGGTCCCTGCTGTTGTTGGGGTGGTGGGTTAGCCTGGGTTCCCTGTAGTGGTGGACACACTGCTGATTGACGTGTCCTGGGTACAGAGGTATGGGCCCGCTGGGTGGGTGCTGTGCTGGTGTTTCCAGAGGGGGGAAGCTCTGTGGTGGCCTGTGACTGTGTCAGGGGAACCGACTGTACCGAGGTCCCAGATGGGCTGGGCTGGTCGTCTAGATCCAGTTGGACAGAGCTGCTGTCATCACTGTGGGCCTTTTCTGTTGGTGGTGTGGACATGTCTGGACCCTCCTGTCCGGTGATGTTGGGTCGGGGTCCTGCAGGGGTGTAAAAGCATGATTATTGCATCTGTGTATGCCATGGTGTGCAATGGGTGGGTGACCGTGTACCCCAGTGCTTGCATTCCTTTGTGGGACCTTGTGTGATGATGGTTTAGGGGAGTGTAAGGGTATGTGCAGTGGCCATGCTTTGGTGATGGGTGTCCATGCTTTGTTGTTGCATGCAGGGCTTGGTGTTGGGATGGGTGGTTTGTGATATTGGGACATTTGTGAGGAGTTGGAGTGGTGGGGGTGAGGGCGAGGGTGGGGGTATGTGATGGCATGCAGGTAGGGTGGGGGATATAGTATTAAAGATTTGACTTACCAGAGTCCATTCATCCAGCTACTCCTGCTAGGCCCTCAGGATGCAGAATAGCCAAGACTTGCTCCTCCCATGTTGTTAGTTGTGGGGGAGGAGGCGGGGGTCCGCCCCCAGTCCTCTGAACTGCAAGGTGGTGTCTTGAGACCACGGGACGCACCTTCCCCCATAGGTCGTTCCACCTCTTCCTGATGTCATCCCTATTTCTTGGGTGCTGTCCCACTGCGTTGACTCTGTCCACTATTCTTCGCCATAGCTCCATCTTCCAAGCTATGGAGGTGTGCTGCACCTGTGCTCCGAATAGCTGTGGCTCTACCCGGATGATTTCCTCCACCATGACCCTGGGCTCCTCCTCAGAAAACCTGGGGTGTCTTTGCTGTGCCATGGGGTGGTGTGGGTGATGTGTGGGTTGGTTTGTGTTGTGATGTGTGGGGTGATATTTAGTGGTGTGTTGTGTGAGGTGCTTGGATGTTATGTGGGTGATGGTGTAGAGTGCCTGTGGATGCTTGTTTGTAGATTGTGGTGTCTCTCTCTGGCCTTCTTTCGGAATTTGTGGTAGTAGGGGTTTGTGGGTGATGTGGGTGGGTGTTTTATAGTGGTGTGAGTGTGTGGGAGTGGTGTGTGTATGTGTATCAGGTGTGTGTATTTCGAATTGTCCAATGTGGTAGTGTATTGTAAATGGGTGTGTATTTTGAGCTCAGCAGTGTGTACCGCCAATGGAATACCGCGGTTGAAAGACCGCCACGTGGATTCGTGGGTCGTGATAGTGTGGGCGTATTCCTGTTGGCGTGACAGTGGAGGTTTTGTTTTCACCAGTTTATCACTGACCTTTGGTGTGGCAGACTTGTGTGGGTGTCTAAATTTTGACGGATTCCGAGCTGTGGGTCATAATGACCGTGGCAGAATTCCGCGGCCGCAGCGGTGTGTTGGCGGTCTTCTGCACGGCGGTAAGCGGCTTTTACCGCCAATGTTGTAATGACCCCCATAGTAATTTGTTTTATATGTCCTAAAAAATATTGCTAAATTTGTTTTTCAATGTTGCAAGGCCTGTCCCTCTCATAGGTTAACATGGGGGCTACCTTTAAATCTGTTTAAAGTGTAGATTCCCTTTGGGAGCGGATGGACATGTGGAGTTTGGGGTCTCTCAGTTCACAATTTAAAAATACATCTTTTAGTAAAGTTGATTTTAAGATTGTTTGTTTGAAAATGCCACTTTTAGAAAGTGAGCATTTTCTTGCTTATACCATTTCTGTGACTCTGCCTGTTTGTGGATTCCCTGTCTGAGTCAGCTTGACAGTTGGGCTGGTTGCACCTCATACTAGACAGTGACACAAGTGGAGCTGGGGTGTAGTGTGCATTTCCTGATGAGCCATCTGTGCTAGGAGGGAGGGGCGGAGTGGTCACTCACACCTGAAAGGGCTGTGCCTGCCCTCACACAATGCAGTCTCCAACCCCCTGGTGAGTGTCTGGGGCCTGGCCAAGGTAGGATTTCACAATCAAGAGAGACTTTGCTTTGAAGTAGGCCTACTTCAAAGGAGAAAATGGGTACAAGAAGCGCACCCAAAACCACACACTTTAGAGCACTTCTGGAAACCAAGAGGAACCTCTGCCTGGAGAAGAGCTGAGGAAGAAGAGCTGTCCTGCCTGTGACTGTGCTTTGTGGAGCTATCCTGCAATTGATGCTTCTGCCAGAGTAAGAGGGCAAAGACTGGACTTTGAGTGCCTTGCATCTTGTGTAAATCTCCAAGGGCTTTATTTAGAGCTTGCCTCCTGTTGTTTGAAGTCTCAGGGACAGCAAAGACTTCTCTCTGCCACCACCTGGAGTCTCTGGAGAGACTCCTACCCTGCCAAGTGGTGCCCATCCAGTTCCTAGGACCCTGAAAGGAGAAGCTGGCAGCCTAAGAGGAAGAAATCCACGCACAGAACACCGTGCGGGGAAAAGATCAAAGCAACTCTGATCTGAGGTTTAAAAAGCGATGCGCCGCCGGCTTAGCGGCTGAAAATCGATGCTCATCTGCAACGTGACCGGAAGATCAATGCACGGAGCTGGGGAAAATGACGTGCAGCATCGCTGACAGGAGGCTGGTGAGATCGCAATCCGCACTGCGTGGTTTTTGGATCATCGTGCGGCTGGATTTCTGACGCAAACACCTCTGGGCATGTAAAAACAACGCAAGGCCTGCCTGGACCTGAGAGTACTGACTGGATTGACACATCGCTCTCCTGCGTAGAGAATAAATGACACGCCCGACCCGACGAAAGGAGAAACGACGCAAGGTCTCACTCGTGAGTGAAATCGACGCATCGCAAACCATTTTTGATGCATACTCGCCCGTGCAGGGTTATTTTTGACGCACCCAGGGTACATTTTCACGCTAACAGTGTTAGTGTGTGTTTAAAACTACATGAAGACTCTTTTTAATTGATAACTTGACTTTTGTATTGTGGATTTTTGTCGTTTTGGTCTTGTTTTGTTTAGATAAATATTTCCTATTTTTCTAAACCTGTGTTGTGTTATTTTGTAGTGTTTTCATTAAGTTACTGTGTGTATTGGTACAAATACTTTACACCTAGCACTCTGAAGTTAAGCCTACTGCTCATGCCAAGCTACCAAGGGGGTAAGCAGGGGTTAGCTGAGGGTGATTCTATTTTACCCTGACTAGAGTGAGGGTCCTTGCTTGGCAGGGGTTAACCTGACTGCCAACCAAAGACCTCATTTCTAACACAGAGAAATAGCAAGCCATGCCATGGAAGTGCTATGGATAGGAATCAGTCATGTGACCAACCTGGGTAGTATTTCAGTGCCGTGTGTGAGCACCATAATTTTGATCTTTTTGTGTTGTATTGCAGCACCACAGTATGTATCAAAGTAAGAATGCGTGATAGAGGCTGACTAAGCATTCAGTGCTAGTGTATGAATCCATAGAAGTGTGTGAGTGCTGTGTGGCTTTTGTGAAAGTGTTTTCCTGTTCTGCATGTATGGCAGAGACTACTCAAACTATATTGCAACTAGCGTGTGGCCGCACATGCATAGAGGCGTAGATGAAGATGTCCAGCGGTGGAGGTTGCTTCCCTTGGAAGGTGCACTCTTCCATGAACTCTATTATGTCCTCTTTAGTCCAGATATGGTTGGCAGATTTGCCGCATGTAACAATGGCCATTTGTCAGTTAGCCTTGGTGTATGTTCTGGAAATTACACTCTTGAGAGACAGGGGACAACTCAGCCTGATTGGAATTTGATAACCAGCCATACCATGTATATGATCTGAAGGCCCACAGTGAATCAAGAGACTAGCAGCCTTTATAAGGCTCGCCATGTTATATGCCACAGCAGTCCACCCAGACTAACTGTGAGAAGCCTTTTGGACTGGGTAATTATCCAGCCAGCTATTTTATACTCAGTGGGAAGTCCACCCATGGCACAGACCTATCAGAAAGGGAAGTTACCCATGAGCAGCATATGAATGAGCATTCAATAATCAACCATTGTATGTTATATGTTGTCTACACAGCACAACAAAAGAGGGTGCATTGTGGAGGGAAATAGGAAAATAGATTGGGCTTGTTGAGAGGAGAAGGGAGTTAGATTGGGATGGTTTGGACATAATATGTGTCTTAGTGCTGACACAGGAGCAGCCCATCTAGGTATGTGAGACACGGGCCAAGGTGTTGATCAAATTTTAGATTAGAAACATGAGCGTACCAAGGAGGGCATCCAGGGAGGAAGGGATACGGTTTGTTCTACTACACCTTTCCTGGCCTATTTTGCCTTAACCACGGTACATTAGAAAAGGGACACAAGTAGCTTGCCAAGAAAGGAAGACCAAGCAAAGGAAAAACAGCTGTAGCCAGCCAGGAGGATGGGGTCTGTAACTGCGGAAAGAAACTTGCAAGCTCGGGTACACATTTAAACAGTACAGCTGCAGAACCCTCAGTAATACAGATTCCACACCAGCCCACATCAGATTTAATCCAGCAGTCTCAAGGATGATTCATTGCAAGTGAGATTTACTCATCTGGTTGTCGAGTTGAGCTCTTACAGAAATGTAAATGTCACACCTGACTGGAAGGGCAAGCACTTGTTCAATAAATGTGATATAATTCAGAGATCTGCTGTGTGATGAACAGATATTTAGTGCTGAAGAGGTCATACTACCACAGGGAGCACTCATACAGATCCCTTTAATTGATGGTAGTAGCTGATTTAGACCTAGGCCAGCTGCTCCGCCACTTTTATGAGCCACGAGTCTTCTTTAGTGAGGTTTTGGTGTTATCTTATTTCAGTTTAGCTTTATTTAGTTTTATGGTTTCACTTGTGTCAACCCTCATGTTGTTGATGTCAAAGGTTGTGCGACAGCACCTCCTGTGATATCATCAAATATGCTAATTAGTTCTAAGATTTTTCCAAACTTGAGAGGTCTGGTAATCAACCTCATAGCGCCTTGAGGGCCCCAGATTGTTGGATTGGGATGTCCTCTGCATAGTGAATGGGCACCTACCCCTACCCTAAGTGCCTGAATGTAGGTGAAACTGGTATCTTGTCTTTTAAATTGGCTTTGGGGGTCACACTAACCTAGTCTTTGTGCAGAGACATAGGCCTGTTCGTGAAAATGTGAAGCACCATCCTATCCTGCGACCTTGAGGAGGGCACTAAGCATACCCTCAGGTTAGGCAATAGATACTGTTGTTGATGTGGGTACATCAATTAAAGCAGCGGTGGCAGCATACCATGTTTTGTAAACTTGTAGTGTGACCAGACCTTTTACTGTGTGTCAGTTAGAGCAAAGATACTAAGCTTTCTTATGTAAAGTTCTGCGGTTATGTGAAATTCAGAACCTTACACTGATATGCCATTTGTATGTTAAGTATGTTTGGATGCACAGTGCTTGTGTAGTAAATGTTTGGTAGTAAAGCTTTGTTTTGTATGAATCTGGGTACTGGGGCCAGTGGGATACATTTTGGATGCTTGTGGTTTAGCATGGTACAAGACAAACAGGAAGAATAACTTCCTCAACGGTTAAAAGTATGTGGCTGGCATTCCTGTATAGTGGAGGCTGGTGACATTTTAAATTGGTGGGGTGTAAAAGGTGAACATGACTTTTATGTAGCGAGCGAAGCATTCAAGCTTATTAGATAAATGGGGGCTCATGGAGGGCCCTCCTCTTGAGAGAAAAGTGGAAAATATATTGGCAAATGGTGCATTTTAAACCACAATAATTTAATGAGAAAGCAAGGTTAATAAAGCAGTGGGGACGTATAGTTTTCAAATATTAGACACCTTAAAAACTGCCTCATATCTTAGTGCATTCATGTGTTCAACAGTTACTATAATGTGCACATTGCCCAGTGCAAAAACTTCAGGCTCTTTATAGTGTGTGCTTACCCAGTGACATTTACTTTAGAAGAAAATTCTATAATCAGGCTTGGGAAGCACCCACAGCTGTGGTTGAAATCAGCCATGTAAAAATATGCACAGACAGATCTTTAAGTGGGATGAAAAAAATGTGGCCTCTCTAAAAAGGAACATGTAAAATAATTTTCTGTAAATCCCATAGTGTGCCACCTGACTTGTATTTTGTTTTCTCTCTAAGATGTTATTGCGTCCAGATATATAACAAAACAACATACATCTAAAACCTGCTAGTGCTATTGGCTTTGTCAATGGCCGGTAGCTGTTTAAGATAAGTGAGTAACAACAATAATTTGTTATAAATTATTACCATTGAAAATGTTTCGATTCTGAAAATTGTGAAACTGTGAACTAAATATTATTGAGGCCTGTGGAAGGAGCATTGGCCTTCAGTTATACACAATTTATGTTGGATATGTATGCCCTTTTTTCTGCACATCTCGTCCATCTGCACATCAACGTCATCCCTTTCCTCTTCAGCACCCTTTTTTTTATTCTCATCGAATGCCCTTCCTTGAATCTCTCTCTCTATACCTCCCCAGACATACACTGCACTCACTCACATTTAAGCACTTTATTTTCTTTTACTGTTACCTTGTAAATATTTTGACATCTGTGCACCCCCATTACACACAAATTTATTTTCAACTGGAATACATGACCATTGTTCTGTGTCCTCTGGAGTGAGGCCAACCCGCTGACAGGCACTTTTCCTTCCCTACTGCCCCAGTGCCAGATCTCTCAATCGAAGCCCCCACTAAACACCTGGCACTACTCACAATATGCACTGTACAAGTGTAATAAGATGAACAAAAAAATACAGAAACACAATTTGATGAAATATCTAACCCTTTTGGGGAAAGCAAGTTAAGTAAAACACATGAAATAAAAGAGGAACTAAATCGCTAGGAGTCATTACCTGAACGTTTCTAACATTCATTGTTTGTGAATCAAACCATGTTCTTGGCAATAATGTTAAGGGTATGAAGATAGGGCCAGTTTCAACACCATACATCATGTAACTGTCTTTACTATAAGCACATATTTTCCCCTTTGCGTCTGATTCAGACATTTGGATCAACTTTGCAAGGGTACTAAAACCCTGCTTGTCTTTTGGATCAATTTAGTAGGGAAACAAATACAGCAGCTCCACTTTGAAAGGGGCCAGCAGCCTGCAGTCCGGGCTTAGGGTGTAACAGTGGTAGAGCTTAGCGTGACCAGGAGTCTCAGCACAATATACATAGCTCAGGTTTCATGTTATAACACACACTATTACCGAGGACAAGGCTCCAAATCACACATGCTTGCATTCAGTCCTACTGTGTGAAGAGTGGCAAAAGGTGGGATCTATGCCTGTGAATGACGGACTTCCGGCCTCATGCAGGGATGCAGACTCCAGCGACTGAAACCATGATGCTGACAGGGTCACTGGCCTACAGTAAATACAGCCATAGACTACAATTACAAAAAAGGGCTTTAGAAAAGCCCTGCATCATGCATCCCCTTCCATAAGGTTTATTTACTGCCTGGCTTCCATTTCCAGCTTCAGAGCGAGGTGGGGCATCAAGCCTTTGACAGACAGAGTTAAATACATCAATTTGTTGAGAGATAAGATCATATCTCTAATTAAATCAATCTATTTGATATTTTTTGAGGTACACGTGCAGGATTGTCAGAGGGGCAGAGCCCCAAAGCCCTGATGGAGAAACTGCCCCTATTCTTGTGACTGGTGGATAGAGATCCACACACTTAAGTGAGGAGGATAGAGAAATTGAAACCTTTAGAGACTCCATGAGGGCCATGTTGCAAAAGAGTAAAAGACTCCTTATTAGTTCTTCCGGTGCACTGCATTTGATAGATGGTAGGATGAGAGTGGGACTGCAGTTTCTGTTGTGCGAGATGAGCAAGTATCTCGATGGGTACTGCCCTTTTGTCGGTTTTTGATTGCTGTTTCTGGAAAGTGATAGCAGCCAGGTGCAGAGAACTCACACTTCACTGTTGCCATGTTTCGCATACTTCTGCTTGGAACTGACTCCTTTGGTACTTGCTGTGAGTACCATCAAATTTACAAAAAGGCTGTGACTGGAGAGCAGCCTGGAAATGACATTTGAAAGCGAACCACATTAAGCCTGCTCTCAAGCCTGAGACAGTGGATCCATATTCTCTGTCTGAAAATGTGCATTAAAGTTGGATCCAAACCAGCCCACCTCTGTTCAATTTCCAGTTTCTTCATTACCAAGGAAGAGAGTGTTCCCAAGAGTATACTGAGAACTGCTGTAGCCAGGGACCAGTGTCTGCATGACAGCCAGTATCCCTAAGGTGATGGGACGTCATCAGAAGTCTTCAACTTGCTGGAGAAATTGTGAGTCTACTTAAGAGCCTAGAAGCCTGTGTATGTACTCCGGGAGGGAAAGAGAGTAATTGGCCCTACAGTAGGAAAGACTGTCCAGGCAAAGAAGCTCCAAAATGTTTCAGGGTCTGGGGTACCCTGAAGTAGGTGACTCCCGAGAGGGGTGTACCCGAAGTTCACAACAAACCCCAGTCTCCAGTTATGGCTCCCACCGTGTGCTGCATAAAAAATTCAGGTTATCACTTTGTAGCCTGGCTTTTTAGCCATCAATCCTAAGGGCCTAGTACTGCTGCCATCAGCTGAGGTGCCTGCCGGAGAGGAGCTGCTGCATCACTCTAGGGCTGCAACTGCTGAAGATGAACGTCTGCTTTCATCGTCTCCAGGCCTACAACTGCCAAAGACAAGTGACTGCTGGCATCAGCCGCTAAGGCCACAACTGCCAAAGATGAGCATCCACCTGCATCAGCCTTCAAGGACACAACTGCGAAGACAAGCATTTGCCTGCACTAGCCCCATGGGCCACAGCTGCTGTAAACAAATGCCCACCGGTATTAGCGTGAAGGCTGCATCTGCCAGGCCTGCTAAGTGCATTGCTTAGTGCCTGTGATCCTGAACGCAGGGCTTGATAATTGTCTGTGATCTCCCACCCCAGCTCCGAAACTCACGAGTGTGAAGACGCTTATTGCACTGGCGTTCCTGGGACTCACCAGCATCAATAAGCAAGTAACATTGTACTGTTTCATTGCAAACTGAGAACTGTGGTTGAATGTAAGCAGAAGGAACTGTTGCTGCTAGCCCTAACCTATGCTGATACAGACTTGTTGGTCCAGTAGACAATCAAATTGACCTCTCGTCCTATATCTAGGTAATCACTGGTGGTGTGCACTTATATTGAGCCTTTGCCTGTCTCTTGTCTCTGTTGCAATCATAGGAGAGAGCGAGGTTGCCTCCCACAGTCCTGCCTGAGAAGCCTATTCCTTCTCCCTCTCATTACACTGAAAGTTAAGTGCAAAAAGGTTTGTACTTCGCACAGTTTGCAAGCCATTGTAAGACAGACACCAAGGGGCAAACAAGCTCAACCAGTACAGAAGGTGCCCAGTGGCACCTGTCTGTCCCGTGGGGCCCTAAAAGAGCTTTAACACATGTTACGGAGCACATTTGAAACAGTAGTATGAGGTACTGATATTCGGTGTACAGGTGCACAGCAAGTCAAGGAATTTTTGAGGCCTAATATTGATGCATTGATCCAGTCAAGAGTTAACCATTGGCAGCCAGAGTCTCTCTCAAGGGGTGAGTTCCAAGGTAATATTCCAAAAAGTAGGGTTCCTTGCCTACAAGAAGTTCAGTAATAAGCAAAGTTGGGGAAAAGAAAACTGCTAATGGTGGCGCGAGCCTGGGGTGAGAAGAATATCTAGGTGCAATACTTTGCGCTGTCCCCTCGAAGAATGTGTGACTACAGGGCACACCCTTACTCCCCCAGAGAACCGAGGTGGTAACCCAAAACTGGACCACAAGTGTGCTTCATTTTTTCCTGGCAGTCTAGTGAAGGTTCCATGCCTTGCATGCAATTTTCAATGTGCCTTGCATGCTTTAATGTTTTCAACATAACTGTTTGATCACCAACTGGGGCAACAAAATGTATGTCCTGATAAAAGCCCGGGACCTTTATGGCCTTCAGAAGGGCTGAAACATGTAGACACATGAACTATAGGGTCACAGGACCATAAAAACCTAGAGTACCCCTTATTGTTCCTAGTTTTAATCATACCTACTGTCACTCTTAATAAAGGGACACCCTGGGGAACACTAAGGTATTTTTATCTTTAGACCCCGTGTAGGATCTTCTTAAGTGCTCCCACAAGTCGGTTGACCCTCAGCCTTTAGGAGCTATGGTGGACCAAATTATGAAGCATGCCATTACTAGAGGGGGTGAGGATTACTAAAAAATGTTAAGTCATTTTCTTCGGAATAGAGATAACTGAGGCCATTCCTTTAACATGGTCAATATTACGACCTGCCAGAAGGTGTAGGGATAGTTTTTCAGAAATAGTGTTTGAAACTGGGAGTGTGCTTCCTCACTATGACTTTGGGGAGTTATTTCTCTTCTTTTCCCCCCATAATATTTTCCAGCCCTCTGTAAGGACAGAACCTACTTTTCGGTAATCTATCAGCTCTATTTATACGAGAAAAGAAAACTGAGGCATCCAGCCTAAAAGGGCTGGGAAAGTACCTGTGCAGGCAGTGCGGTCACGTGAATGTTTAGAGCAAGTGCTGACACCAGCATCGGACTAGCTTATGGGGACGCGAGGCAGTGTTTGACGGACTGGCCTCATAGATCAGTGTGTGTGTCGGTGCTTTGACTGTAGTTGACCTGCTTTATGGACTGCTGAGCAAGATTTTACTGGTGATGTCCCTAATATTAAAACAAAATTGCATGCAGCCAGCTCAAATCCCTGGGGTTTTTCATACCTCGCAGAACATTTGTATAACTTGTCTTTACAAGTACAGAACTGCCCAAATTTGAAAATATTGGCCACTTTTTTAGCTTTCAAATTCACTAATGGGGGCCACTTTTATTCTTAGGTCGAGCGCTCAAGCACTTTGACCTGTTGTAAGTATTGTGGGCTTTCAACCATGCCCATCTCATTCATTCGTTCCGAGGTTTGTTTTTCAAAAATTGCTTGATGTCATTGGTAAATGCTTTACGTTTGTCCCGCCTTGAGACTGTTTTTGTCACGCCTTGCAGATTGCCCCTGTTACATGGATTATTGCACGATTGCCGATATTTTTCAGTGTGGGTGAACAATTTTTTCTTTTGTCTCTCCCCTTCATGCTACATGGCGGCCATGGCACTCACAGCTCAAACAGGTGCAACACCGTGATCTCGATTGGCGGTATTGGAGCACTGGTCACATTGTTCACAGTTACTTAATCAGTCATTTCTTGTGGCTTTCCCGTTTAACACTTGTAGATTGTAAATGCTTTGTGTAAAACAGAAATCCTCAAAGCGAAAGTGGCTCTCCCGGCACAGCGGTAGAGCTAATACTACAATATTCACTGCAGTCACGAAACTCGCCCCATGATGCTTTGCAGAGCATTACTTTAAAAAAACAAAACAGTTTTGCTCATAACTCAGCCCGTGATGGGCCTAGGACAATGGGACTCCCACCAAAACATTCAGCACAACACACTCTTTCTGTCAAGGTAATCTCTGGGCCCCCACACGGGGTTAGTGAGGACTCCAAAATAATAACCCCTCCCACCATTCAGTATCCTTTTAAGTTCGCTCATGGCTGGAACTTTTGCTTTACAGCTGGGAACAGCTTGTGTTTTAATGACTTTGTTTGTAATATCATTGCTATAAGATTGCTAACCTTGAAAATGTGTAATGCATTACACCCTCTAAGGGCAAATATATGGTTACACTGCATTATTTATTGCCATTTTCTTTTTGTGTTGTTATGCTCTCTAGGGGCTAACTATATAGTTACATGTCCACGTTTCATAAAAATGCAATTTACATTGTGGTGTTCTCTAGGGGCTGTTCTAAGAACCACAGTCATATCAACATACTAAAATATTTGTGCCAAAGAAATGTGCCCCATAATGCTTTGCAGGGCATTACTTTTACAAAACATTTTTGCTGATAACTCTAGCTCTTTCTGTCTACATCATCTCTGGTTTCCCACACTATGTTAATGGGGACTCCAAAATAATAACCTCTACCACTATTCATTATCTTTTTAAGCTTTTTTATGGCTGAAACTTTAGTTTTACAGCTGAGCAAATTTATGTTTTATGGTCCTTGTTTGTAATACCATTGCAATAGATCTGTTGGCTTTGAAAATGTATAATGTGCTATGTTCCCATGGGACTATATACATGGTTACATTGCATTACTTTCTCCCATTCTTAGTTTCATGTGGTTATGCTCTCCAAGGGCTGACTGTATGCTTACGTGACCACGTTTCTTCCAAATGTGATTTTTATGGTGAGATTCTCTAGGGAGTGCTGTGAGCATTGCAGTCAACATACTATAATACTTGTTGTACAAAAACGTGGCCCATAATGTTTTGCATGGCATTACTTTTACAAAACATTTTTTCTCATAACTCAGCCTATGGTGGTCCTAGGACAATGGGGCCACCTTCAAAACGCTATTTCTGTCTACATCATCTCTGGGTCCCCACACTAAATTAGTGGGAACCCCAAAATAATAATCCCTCCCACCATTCAGTGTCTTTTAAGCTTTCTCATAGCTAGAACGTTTGTTTCACAGCTGAGAGAAGTTTTGTTTTAAAGTTCTCGTTTGTAATATCATTGCAGTAGGCCTGCTAGCCCTAAAAATGTCCTCTAGGGGCTGAGTATATAGTTAAACTGCATTACTTGCTCCTGTTTTTTCATTCAATTATGCCCTCTAGGAGCTAACATTATGATTACATGACTGTGGTTCTTGCAAATTATATTTTTGTTATGGTGCCCTCTAGGGGCTGTTTTCAGAATTACAGTCTAATTCCAAAAGTTTATTTTTAATAAAGGTGTATATGATAATTGTGTAAGTTTTAATAATATCATCTTATTAAAATTATGACCATGATTCAGGCCAACTTAACATCCTTATTACACTGTGATTGTTTGAACACTCTTGATATGTTTGGGTGACCCTTTTGGTTTATTTCTCCTCTGTGGCTATCTTGTATCTATTTTGTGTGGGGAATTGTGTTAGCCAGCCAACAGCTCTGATGGTGGGGTGGTCCAATTGTTATTCTATTGGAATTAACATGGCAGATATAAATTAGGATGCTAAATGCCAACATTATTATTTTTTGCTAAAGCTAGAGGAAGAAAGTGAATATAAGTTCTTTAGTTATACAGGGCCACTGGAATTATATGGCAGGAAAAGACGAAATTATGAGGCAGGGTTGACCAATTTATGTGGCAAGAAAACTCCAGTTATGAAGTTACAAAGCCAATCCCTCCATCTCTAGCAAATACAAAACCTATTGCATTGCAAATGCTTGTCTCTGCTTGGGCCTCTTTTCTCTCCCAGTTCGACCCTGAGAGGGGTCTTGCCCCTCCACTGTGAAGAGACACCATTAGGATCAGGCTTCATGTTGTGTGCCTCAAGTATTCATGCAAAGAGACTCCTCCCAAGACACGGGCGCTTCGTTCACTGGCACACGGGGTTTCCAGTGCCCCTCGCCATGGGCTGTCAGGCCCTCCATCCCCCCATGAGGGTTCACGACAGAAGGCCCAGCATCTGCTGTCTGTGGAATAGCTGGCAGACTTGAAAGCGATTGGCTCCGAGAATTTACTGATTCCTGGCAAGAAGGGAATTGCGTCTGAAAGTCCTTTCTGTTTTTTACTTGACATGGGCTGCTTGAAGACCAAATACAGCTGGAAAATCGATCTCTAAACTTGTATGTATAGGAGATATTGACAGGCGCACTTACGATCATGCAGAAATGCACTGTATTTATGATATAAGGAACATACGTATAGAGCGCCAGTCTAGTGAAATGCCCCACAAACCAAATCCGCTGTGTAATTATTTTCTTCCTTCAACACTGCTGCGCACACAGGTTTCCTTTCACTGTACCCTGCAGTTCACAGATTACACTGCTGCGCGCACAGGTTTCCTTTCACTGTACAATGCTGTTCATGCACTACACTGCTGCGCGCACAGGTTTCCTTTCACTGTAAAATGCTGTTCACGCACAACACTGCTGCACTCACAGGTTTCCTTTCACTGTAAAATGCTGTTCATGCACTACACTGCTGCACTCACAGGTTTCCTTTCACTGTACCCTGCTGTTCATGCACTACACTGCTGTGCGCACAGGTTTCCTTTCACTGTACAATGCTGTTCATGCACTACACTGCTGCGCGCACAGGTTTCCTTTCACTGTACCCTGCTGTTCATGCACTACACTGCTGCGCGCACAGGTTTCCTTTCACTGTACCCTGCTGTTCATGCACTACACTGCTGTGCGCACAGGTTTCCTTTCACTGTACCCTGCTGTTCATGCACTACACTGCTGCGCGCACAGGTTTCCTTTCACTGTACAATGCTGTTCATGCACTACACTGCTGCGCGCACAGGTTTCCTTTCACTGTACCCTGCTGTTCATGCACTACACTGCTGTGCGCACAGGTTTCCTTTCACTGTAAAATGCTGTTCACGCACTACACTGCTGCGCGCACAGGTTTCCTTTCACTGTACCCTGCAGTTCACAGACTACACTGCTGCGCGCACAGGTTTCCTTTCACTGTACCCTGCTGTTCACAGACTACACTGCTGCGCGCACAGGTTTCCTTTCACTGTACCCTGCAGTTCACAGACTACATTGCTGTGCGCACAGGTTTCCTTTCACTGTACCCTGCAGTTCACAGACTACACTGCTGCGCGCACAGGTTTCCTTTCACTGTACCCTGCTGTTCATGCACTACACTGCTGTGCGCACAGGTTTCCTTTCACTGTACAATGCTGTTCATGCACTACACTGCTGCGCACACAGGTTTCCTTTCACTGTACCCTGCTGTTCATGCACTACACTGCTGTGCGCACAGGTTTCCTTTCACTGTAAAATGCTGTTCATGCACTACACTGCTGTGCGCACAGGTTTCCTTTCACTGTACAATGCTGTTCATGCACTACACTGCTGCGCGCACAGGTTTCCTTTCACTGTACCCTGCTGTTCATGCACTACACTGCTGTGCGCACAGGTTTCCTTTCACTGTAAAATGCTGTTCACGCACTACACTGCTGCGCGCACAGGTTTCCTTTCACTGTACCCTGCAGTTCACAGACTACACTGCTGCGCGCACAGGTTTCCTTTCACTGTACCCTGCTGTTCACAGACTACACTGCTGCGCGCACATGTTTCCTTTCACTGTACCCTGCAGTTCACAGACTACATTGCTGCGCGCACAGGTTTCCTTTCACTGTACCCTGCAGTTCACAGACTACACTGCTGCGCGCACAGGTTTCCTTTCACTGTACCCTGCTGTTCATGCACTACACTGCTGTGCGCACAGGTTTCCTTTCACTGTACAATGCTGTTCATGCACTACACTGCTGCGCACACAGGTTTCCTTTCACTGTACCCTGCTGTTCATGCACTACACTGCTGTGCGCACAGGTTTCCTTTCACTGTAAAATGCTGTTCACGCACTACACTGCTGCGCGCACAGGTTTCCTTTCACTGTACCCTGCAGTTCACAGACTACACTGCTGCGCGCACAGGTTTCCTTTCACTGTACCCTGCTGTTCACAGACTACACTGCTGCGCGCACAGGTTTCCTTTCACTGTACCCTGCAGTTCACAGACTACATTGCTGTGCGCACAGGTTTCCTTTCACTGTACCCTGCAGTTCACAGACTACACTGCTGCGCGCACAGGTTTCCTTTCACTGTACCCTGCTGTTCATGCACTACACTGCTGTGCGCACAGGTTTCCTTTCACTGTACAATGCTGTTCATGCACTACACTGCTGCGCACACAGGTTTCCTTTCACTGTACCCTGCTGTTCATGCACTACACTGCTGTGCGCACAGGTTTCCTTTCACTGTAAAATGCTGTTCATGCACTACACTGCTGTGCGCACAGGTTTCCTTTCACTGTACAATGCTGTTCATGCACTACACTGCTGCGCGCACAGGTTTCCTTTCACTGTACCCTGCTGTTCATGCACTACACTGCTGTGCGCACAGGTTTCCTTTCACTGTAAAATGCTGTTCACGCACTACACTGCTGCGCGCACAGGTTTCCTTTCACTGTACCCTGCAGTTCACAGACTACACTGCTGCGCGCACAGGTTTCCTTTCACTGTACCCTGCTGTTCACAGACTACACTGCTGCGCGCACAGGTTTCCTTTCACTGTACCCTGCAGTTCACAGACTACATTGCTGTGCGCACAGGTTTCCTTTCACTGTACCCTGCAGTTCACAGACTACACTGCTGCGCGCACAGGTTTCCTTTCACTGTACCCTGCTGTTCATGCACTACACTGCTGCGCGCACAGGTTTCCTTTCACTGTACAATGCTGTTCATGCACTACACTGCTGCGCACACAGGTTTCCTTTCACTGTACCCTGCTGTTCATGCACTACACTGCTGTGCGCACAGGTTTCCTTTCACTGTAAAATGCTGTTCACGCACTACACTGCTGCGCGCACAGGTTTCCTTTCACTGTACCCTGCAGTTCACAGACTACACTGCTGCGCGCACAGGTTTCCTTTCACTGTACCCTGCTGTTCACAGACTACACTGCTGCGCGCACAGGTTTCCTTTCACTGTACCCTGCAGTTCACAGACTACATTGCTGTGCGCACAGGTTTCCTTTCACTGTACCCTGCAGTTCACAGACTACACTGCTGCGCGCACAGGTTTCCTTTCACTGTACCCTGCAGTTCACAGACTACACTGCTGTGCGCACAGGTTTCCTTTCACTGTACCCTGCAGTTCACAGACTACACTGCTGTGCGCACAGGTTTCCTTTCACTGTACAATGCTGTTCACGCACTACACTGCTGCGCGCACAGGTTTCCTTTCACTGTACCCTGCAGTTCACAGACTACACTGCTGCGCGCACAGGTTTCCTTTCACTGTACCCTGCAGTTCACAGACTACACTGCTGCGCGCACAGGTTTCCTTTCACTGTACCCTGCTGTTCACAGACTACACTGCTGCGCGCACAGGTTTCCTTTCACTGTACCCTGCTGTTCACAGATTACATTGCTGCGCGCACAGGTTTCCTTTCACTGTACCCTGCAGTTCACAGACTACATTGCTGCGCGCACAGGTTTCCTTTCACTGTACCCTGCAGTTCACAGACTACACTGCTGCGCGCACAGGTTTCCTTTCACTGTACCCTGCAGTTCACAGACTACACTGCTGCGCGCACAGGTTTCCTTTCACTGTACCCTGCAGTTCACAGACTACACTGCTGCGCGCACAGGTTTCCTTTCACTGTACAATGCTGTTCATGCACTACACTGCTGCGCGCACAGGTTTCCTTTCACTGTACAATGCTGTTCATGCACTACACTGCTGTGCGCACAGGTTTCCTTTCACTGTACAATGCTGTTCATGCACTACACTGCTGTGCGCACAGGTTTCCTTTCGCTGTACCCTGCTTTTCACACACAACACTGCTGCGCACACAGGATTCCTTTCGCTGTACACTGCCCTGTTCACATAGGTTTCCTTTCACTGTACACTGCTCTGCGCACACACGTTTCCTTTCACTATATACTGCCATGTGCACACACGTTTTCTTTTACTGTACACTACTGTTCACACATAGGTTTCCTTTCACTGAACACCTCTGTTTGCACACTACACTGCTGTGCGCACACAGGTTTCTTTTCTCTGTACATTGCCGTGCGAATACAGGTTTCCTTTAACTGTACACTGCTGTTTGCACACGACACTGCCATGCGCACACAGGTTTCTGTTCTCCATACACTGCTGTGCTCTCACAGTTTTTATTTCACTGTACACTGCCGTACGCACACAGGTATCCATTTACTGTACACTGCTGTGCACACACAGGTTCCTGTCATTGTACACTGCTGTTCACACACAGCTGTATGCACACACAGGTTTATTTCACTGTGCACTGCTTGCGCACACTAGAATGCTGTGGGCACACAGGTTTCCTTTCGCTGTACACTGCTCTGCGCACACAGGTTTCCTTTCACTGTAAGCTGCTGTGCGCACACAGGTTTCATTTTACTGTACACTTCTGTTCACGCACTCCACTGCTGTGCGCACCCAGGTTTCCTTTCACTGTACAGTGCTGTTTGCATATTACATTGCTGTGCACGCAAAGGTTTCCTTTCACTGTACAGTGCTGTTTGCATATTACATTGCTGTGCACCCAAAGGTTTCCTTTCACTGTACACTGCTGTTCGCACACATATTCCTTTTCACTGTACACTAGTGTTCGCACATTACTCTGCTGTACTCACACAGGTTTCCTTTCACTGTACACTGCTGTTCGCTCACTACACTGCAGTGCACACATAGGTTTCCTTTTACTGCACACTGCTGGCGCACACAGGTTTACACTGCTGTGCGCACACAGGTTTTACTTTCACTGTAGACTGCTGTTCGCCCACTAGAGTGGCTTCCTTCCAAGTTCGCACACCATACTGCAGTGCACACATAGGTTTCCTTTTACTGCACACTGCTGGCGCACACAGGTTTACACTGCTGTGCGCACACAGGTTTTACTTTCACTGTAGACTGCTGTTCGCCCACTAGAGTGGCTTCCTTCCAAGTTCGCACACCATACTGCTGTGTGCACATAGGCTTCTTTTCGTTGTATATTGCTGTGCGCACACAGGTTTTCTTTCACTGTACACACTACACTGCTGTATGCACACAGGTTTCCTTTAAATGTACACTGCTGTTCCCACACTGCACTGCTGTGCGCGCACAGGTTTCCTTTCACTGTACACTGCACACAGGTTTCCTTTTATTGTACACTGTTGTTTGCACACTAGACTGCTGTGCGCGAAAAAGGTTCCCTTTCACTGTAAGCTGCCGTCGGCACACAGATTTCCTTTCATTGTGCACTGCCGTGTGCACAGGTTTCCTTTCCCTAAACATAGCAGTGCGCACACAGGTTTCCTTTCACTGTACACTGCCGTGCGCACACAAGTTTCCTTTCATTGTACACTACTATTTGCACACTACACTGCTGTGTGCACGCAGGGTTCCTTTCACTGTATGCTGCTGTGCACACACAGGTTTCCTTTCACTGTACACTGCCGTGCGCACACAAGTTTCCTTTCACTGTACACTGCTATTTTCACACTACACTGCTGTATGCACGCAGGGTTCCTTTCACTGTATGCTGCTGTGCACAAATAGGTTTCCTTTCACTGTAAACGGCTGTTCGCACACTACACCTTCTGTGTTTGCACAGGTTTCCTTTCACTGTAGACTGTTGTGCGCACACTGGTTTCCTTACACCGTTCACTGTTGTACGCACACAGGTTTTCACTTCTGTATGCACACAGGTTTCATTTTACTGTACGTTGACATACACAAACAGGTTTCCTTTCCCTGTAGACTGCTGTTTGCACACCAGAGTGTTGTGTGCACACAGGTTTCATTCACTGTATGCTACTGTGTGCAGTCAGATTTCCTTTCACTGTACATTGATGTTCGTACACCAGAGTGTTGTGTGCACACAGGTTTCATTCACTGTATGCTACTGTGTGCAGTCAGATTTCCTTTCACTGTACACTGATGTTCGTACACAATACTGCTGGGCACACAGAGGATTCCTTTCAATGTATGCAGCTGTGTGCACCAGGTTTCCTTTCACTGTACACTGCCGTGTGCTCACAGGTTTCCTTTCACTGTACCCAACTGTTTGCACAATACACTGCTGTACGCACAGGTTTTCTTTCACTGTACACTGCTGTTCGCACGCTAGACTGCTGTGGGTACACAGATTTCCTTTCACTGTGTACTGCTGTGCGCACACAAGTTTCCTTTCACTTTACATTGCTGTTTGCACTCTACAGTGCTGGGCGCACCCAGGTTTCCTTTCATTGTTCGCTGCTGTGCGTTCCTTTCACTATACACTGCGTTTGCGCACACTCCATTGCAATGCGCACACAGGTTTCCTTTCACTGTTTACTTCTGTGCGCACACAGGTTTACTCTGCTGTGCTCACACAGGTTTCCTTTCACTGTACAATGCTGTTCATACTACACTGCTGTGCGCACAGGTTTCCTTTCACTGTACCCTGCAGTTCACAGAGTACACTGCTGTGCGCACAGGTTTCCTTTCACACTACACTGCTGTGCGCACAGGTTTCCTTTCACACTACACTGCTGTGCGCACAGGTTTCCTTTCACACTACACTGCTGTGCGCACACAGGTTTACTCTGCTGTGCTCACACAGGTTTCCTATAACTGTAGACTGCTCTTTGCATACTACATTGCTGTGCGCACAGGTTTCCTTTCACTGTACCCTGCAGTTCACAGACTACACTGCTGTGCGCACAGGTTTCCTTTCACACTACACTGCTGTGCGCACACAGGTTTCCTTTCACTGTACAATGCTGTTCACACTACACTGCTGTGCGCACACAGGTTTCCTTTCACTGTACAATGCTGTTCACACTACACTGCTGTGCGCACACAGGTTTCCTATAACTGTACAATGCTGTTCACACTACACTGCTGTGCGCACAGGTTTCCTTTCACTGTACCCTGCAGTTCACAGACTACACTGCTGTGCGCACACAGGTTTCCTTTCACTGTACAATGCTGTTCACACTACACTGCTGTGCGCACAGGTTTCCTTTCACTGTACCCTGCAGTTCACAGACTACACTGCTGTGCGCACACAGGTTTCCTTTCACTGTACAATGCTGTTCACACTACACTGCTGTGCGCACAGGTTTCGTTTCTGATGTCGATCCCAAGCAAGGAATTGAATCCTTGTGATATCAGTTGGGGAATACATCACTTTTTGGTGATGACAGCTCGTGAATGGTGTTACCAACTTATTACAAGTCGTGAGGTGACGTTTCTTTTTAAGAACCATGCTTACAGCTGCAAGTCTCAGAATACCCTTTTGTGAGAAATGAAAGACATGGCATAGATGCCGGGGTCTTCGTGGCATGACGTTGTATGGTAACACAAGGGAACCAAAAACAGTGTTTGAAACCTTACAATGATTTACAATTTAGGCCATTAAATCTAGCTTCCCGAAAACCTTTTCTTTACCAACTAATGCAGTGGAAACTATTGAAGGCCCCCTCAGATGAGAGTATTTTAAAATACTTAGGCCTAGAATTGCGCACGTTTAGGATTTTAAAGAGAGATGGCTGGAGGCCTTTAAAGGTGCTCATAGGTTTAGTATCGACAGTTTTAATTTTTGAAAGATATGTTGGGGCTACGACTTTAATGGTATTACTGTCCTCAAGTGTCCCAAAATCCTTGGCAGGGTATGCTGTTCTTTCAAGGGCGAGGCATGCTTCTGTTGACTGACTGACATAGATTGGCGTGCTTGGTTTTTGTCGGCATCTGATTGGTTGTAGGTATCGCTGAGTACAAGCATGACTGATTTCAGATTTTTCCTGAAAAGAATTGGCTTTGATCGGTGCAGCCAGGCACTGTCGGTACTGAATTCCTGCACCTCATTAATTTGAAAGGGGAGTGCCAGCACCGCTCAGAGGGGTGCACTGCTTTTACTCCGAGAGCACCCGCACTTGTCAAAGACCGTGGGCACCTGCACGTTTACATTTCCATTTCAAGGTCCGAGTGCAGCTGTCATGGCGTGTCCCTCACAGTCCTGGGAGGGTGGAGGGGAGGACCGCGCACTGACACGTCCACCATGTGACACTTCCTGTCTCCTGACTTGACAATAACAGGCATCCACTCACCACATCCCCAATTGTAAATGTGGAATCTGTTTTTCTTTGTAGTGTTGGTGAACACGGCCAAACTTCCTCATTTACACCCAGAACTCCGTTATTTTACTGGATCTGCACCCATTCACTGTGACTTAATTTCAAAAGGTTTTTGTGTATATCCTCAGCTGATTCTTGCTTTGTGTTCAGGTGCCACTTTTCAGACCGACATGTACATCTATGCTCTGTTTCAATAAACGTCTTGGATCACTACAGTGCGGTGACCAGATGTTAAAAACCAAAGACCACGACCTTCCACAAACATAGAAGTAGGACTAACTTTAGCATCGAGCGACGGGTGCAATACAAATGACTAAATTGAGAGCGTTCATCAACGTAGAAACCACAGACAAAGAGACACAAGAGAGTAATTAAATTAACCTTTTGCACGAAATATCATCAATGTTAATTGAGTTTATTTCTGATAATGGCAGCTAACCAACCGTGTTCTGGAACTTATTAAAACATACCTCCCTCTGCCTTTTTCTCTGAAAACCGGGGTATGCGCGAAATATATAGAAATCTATCGGACAGATGGAATAACCCCGGGTCTGTCCTAGCAGATCCGGAATTGTAGTGCGCCCTACACTGCAGGAAACAGCTAAGCAGGTCATGGTTTGCGAATGAGCAGCCCTAACTGCGGAATACTACCGTTACTGGCCACTAGTCTGCACATGTGGTGAGAATGTACACCTAGACATGCCTTGTTTGTATTTTCTCTGTTTACTGGACATGAATATTATGGTGGATGCACCACGTCAATCAGTTTTAGTCTTTCTGGCAATCAAATCTAGAAAAGAAATGTAATCTTCGGAAAAAAACCTTGGCGCTTGTAGAAGGAGGACCCAGGGCAGAAATGCCTGACTGCTGGGAATATTCCCTCTGAAAACCTTGGCGTGCGTGGTAATTGTTACTCTTATCTTTAGCTATTGTTGCTGTTTAACATCAAGCAGTATTGTGTCCCTCAGCTATTCAATGTGTACCGAAGGCCATGTTACTTTAACTGAAACATCAAGCCCAAAGTTGAATCGACTGAGAAGCATCAGAGGGCTGCAAAACGCAGAGCGGTGTTTTAAGCATGAAAAGCACGTGGCACCAGTTCAAGCCCGCGCATGCCACATTGACAGATGCTGTCTGCCTTCCCTTCTCGGGCCGTGGCCTCCTACCACTATAATAGGCTTAGAAGATCCCACCACTTTCTGCGTTCGGACGGTGATCAACCAGGTTAGAGTGTGCTCACGCGCGGCCCTACAAGAAGTGTATACACGAGACGCCTTGCCCGACTCCATCGAGCGCACAGGACTCCGACCAAAGTCGCTGCTTGAACGTTTGCCATTTCTACCCTCTCACCCAGGCACGTCTGAACCATCCAGAAGACGTTAACCTCAACCTCAAATGCCCTTCTCCACAAAGCACTTCCTTCAAGGCGCATTAAGATGTCTCAAAGCATAGCATTTGTCCTGAGCCCGAGCAAAGGGATACCATGCACCCCAGAAGACCAAAGCAAGCTCAGCGGATAAAGACATCCATGCACATACTGCTCTGTACAAATCCATCACATGATTGTGCGAGCCAGTTTTCCATAAAATGCTTCCTTAAACTATGCACCGGTCTTTCCCAAGCTCACCAGGCACTATCTCGTTGACTCACATCTTCGCAAATACAGTGGCAAAAGAGCACTCGAACTCCGAACTAGGGATGTCCCAAAAACATAGAGGGGGGGGGGCAGAATATTAAAGGGATGGGGTAGCATGCAAATAACAGTAAAAGCTACATAAGCATATGTGACATAACATACACAGGGGCTCAGTCCCACTTATCTGTACAGCAAGGATAGCATTTCTTCCACCGCACCATACTTTCGCTCAACTAAAAAGAGAGCTGAGGGAAAGCAGAGGTTTAATCCCTGCACATCTGCCTAACCAACATAGAGTTCTGCATGCAGAGATGAAACTAAAGTTCAGGAACTAAAAACAATGTAGTATTCTCTCCTCTAAAGAACAAGATGCGGTTCATTCTTTTTGGCAAGAAGTACTGAGATCCTCCGGGGTCTCATTGAGGATTCACACCACTCCTCAATCTCTGGGATTTATCTATTTCTTCAGATTTATATCAAAGGCCTTGTGTGAATGTAATGTGATTCTAAACTTGAGGCCTTTCACAAGGCGCACCTAAAATTGCCCGTTCCATCTTTGTTTTTCATCCAGAACTGGCCACAGCAATGCTCATTTTATTAGTATTGTCAAGTAAAATGTTGTTCCTATAAAAGCTGTCCTCCACTCTACTCCTCGATTTTTCTCATATACCAACAGGTTCATCTACTTACTTTCTCTTCTCATCGCTCTCAAAAAGCGTTGCGCTGGAGTCGTGATACACATATAGGGCATATTTCAGCATCCATTACACTCTAACATGGACAATCGCAAATACCTAATGCAAAAATGAAAACTCTCTAGTGGTGTGAGAGATTTGAGGTGCAAATTGCTTTTACACTGAACTTCCCGCTTCAAGAAGAAAGTTACTTACTGGGCTTTGCCCCTGAAATTAGAAATATCTCCCAATGTTGCTCCTTCTACACTCCTCAAAGTGCATGTCATGGCTCATATTCTGCCTAGACTGAGTCCCACTCATAGCGTGCGTGATGTTCTGAAGGTTTGCTGCTGGGTGCTCCACCAGCCGGACTGTTGGCCAGAAAGACTGGGGGTGAGGACTATGGAACACGACTGATTTACTAGTCATACTGATTGTATAATATGTGTTTAAGGATGAGTTGGTCTATCAAAGTCTGAATGTAAAGCTCAGAAGATGACATTGCTTCAAGTGGTTGCTGCTCATATATGATGCGATGTTCGAAGTTTGACAGGGCCGCAAGGACTGGGTAGCATTACATTTTAGCGTGCTTAAAATTACAAATCTTTCATACTAGGTGCTATGGAGAGACACGTTACTTGCCTTTTCTTTCTTAGGCACCGTTTCCTTGCTCCCTTTCTTCCGCTCATAGCAGCTTTTGCACGGTTGTCTCGTGCAGCCCTGCTTCTCAGCCCGCTGGGGGGTGGGCGTGGTGAATAAAGCCCAGTGGATCGCACCCAGGTCTGTCAGAAGAGGGGGAATCTATGGGTCTGGCAGCTGCAGCGGTTCCTCTCTCCTCAAGGGCTCGGCCGTGATTTAATGCTTCATGAAATTTCAAATCAGGCGCATTCGTCAGCCTGTCAGAGGCCCGAGCCTCGCTGACTTTCACCCTCCGCTGAGAACGGGCAGTGTTACCGAGGAATACAAAAGCGGTCCACCTCGGGCAGGCATCGGTGAGGGGGAACAGCAGGCCAGAGAGCCCACCTCAGACAAGGGCACGAGGGCAGGCCGGGTGAAGAAGGCCTGCAGGTGACAATGGCTGCACAGATCCGGCGAAGGGGCCTTTAATTTGGAGAAGAGGAAGAAGGAGCGGCCAAACCGAACAAGGTGAGCAGGGTATGGACGGTGAAAGGTTGATACCTCGGTTAAAGAGAGGAGGGTAGACGGTGAGGGGGAGGGGAGTCAGTAGGAAAAGTGCATACCTCAGGCAAGGCATGAGATGTTGTGAGGTAAAAGGAGAAGGCACAGGAGGAAAGGAAACCCACTGCAGCCAAAAGGTGTTTAGACACGGACAGAGGAAAGGGGCAGTACACACATCGAGGCCAAGAACGGAGAGGACAAGGGCAGTTGCCTGTTTGGGCATATTCAGGCCAGTTCGGGCCTAGGGCCAAAGATGCTGCCCAATTTTCCATTTTCAAACAACCACCTTAATCCTTCCACATCCTTCAGCATCCAAACACAATATCAGTAAAGACATTCTGCTCCTGCATCACAAACAAACCTTGAAAGATTTCAGTGTCTCAACAACTACAAAACCCCACATACGTCACCTATACACAATTCTACCACAAATACACCATTTTGGCACCATCTTTCTCACGCAAAACCCAACTCTATCCTGTACCACTAACACATCCAAACATCAGCTACACAACACAAAGCCACATTATACATAACTTTAATGCATCAAAACACACTCTCTGTTCATACAAAGCACCAGCTCCATCCTTTAATTGCCCCTTAGAGACACCTTTTTATCATGACACAACCTATTCCAGCCTTCCATCACACCATTCGCCAACTCTTTTTACCAACTACACACAACCATACAATCCTTACACTCCCTCACACGTATTACCTCTTCCTGTGATCAAATCTAAGCCATACTTCTCGTCCATACCCTCCCACGCACCACATACACTCTTCTCAAACATCTCGCCACCCCATGTACTATTCAAATACCACTCGCCAGCAGTACCTCACATCTGAATCCTGCACAAAAAACTATTACATCAATATCTCCTCTCACTACTCCACAAAAACAAAACACACACACCAGCACATGAAAATCACACAAACTTTCATAATACTTCCAGTCACACACATTCCCACCCTCATGTCTACAAAATTAAAATCCTGAACCAACTTTACTCCAAAATTCTCAATCTTCACCAACATCTACTGCAAAAAGCCCAAAACAGCAACACTCATTCACCCACCTCTCATCCATTGCACAATTTAGAGCCTTAGTATATGACCCACTTGCTCCACTACCACCCTTAACCTATAGTCCTTCCGCCCTAAACAGACTCAAACAAATAAACAACATGCCACGCTTATGCCACGCTTCACAATTCAAATCCCCATGTCTATTACACTACAGGGCTACTCTACAAAAAGAACACAACTCACCTTGTCACTCTCATCCACCATCTCCACCACCGACACACACAGACCCAACAAAATGTCTTCTAAGCCTCCTGGACGAGGAGCACAATATAGACAAGCATTTGCAATGCAACGGGTCTTGCATTTGCTTGAGTTAGAGCTATTAGCGTTGCAAACTCCTAACCCAACTTTTCTTGCCACATAAATAGAAAGAAAAAAAAACGATCACGCTATGTAAATCCCAGCACGATGGCGCTTAAATTGAAAACCAAAAAAACGAGCGTGATCGTGCTATATAAAACCAAGCGCAATCACACTGCATGAAAAATAGAAAGATAAAGTAGTGCAGAGACCAGGCTGAAACATGGACCCTCGTATGTTTTCCTTAGTTGGCCACTGGCTCGAGGAGGGCTAAACATGCATGCCTTTCACTAATGAAATCAAGTGGATTTTAAGAGGCAATCCCACAAGCCAATGGAAGTGACAGGCGTGACATGGGGGTGGTTAAACACCCAAAGAGAGTTTACAACAGGTACGGGAGCGCTTGTGTGCTCGACCCTAAAAAAAAACACTATTGTGACCTTCATACAGTTAATGTCAGAACTAATGACACACCTGCTACAAGTTCAAAATATACTTTCCACTCTTCTCCAAAACAAAATCACACTACCACCAGACCATATCCTCTAAACTGCCTACTCATAAATGCTCAATCACTCTAAAAACAAGCACCACATCTACAACCTACCCACTGACACACAACCTGACTTACTCTTCATAACTGAATCATGGTTTCGGAGATGAAATGGTCGTAGTGTTGCATGAAGCCTTTCTTCTAGGCTGTCAAACCATCGCACAAAACCGTACAGGCAAAAGAAGAGGTGGGCCAGCATTTATATTCCAATACTCAATAAATCTCAGCAAACGAATTACATTTCCTTCCAAGGTTGTGAGGCCCTCATCTCCAGATGCAACCCTACACCATCTTCCTCCTGTAACTTCCTCTTCCTTTACAGACCACCAGCTAGCAATTCAATATTCCCAGAAACATTTCTAAACACAGTTTCAAACCTTATAACACTACACTACTTTTTCTTGGCCCCACCTTGACGGATCACCCCGAAAATTTCCATGTTCAACATAAATCACTGACACTTTTTTGGGGGGAAAATTTTGTTAAGATTCATCAAATGGTGCCAAAGATATAGGCAAGTCAAAAAACGCTTTTCCTATGGAAACTGGGTCCTAACTATAACTACCTAGTGACAACCACCACTAAGTAAATAAGTAAACTATATATATATATATATATATATTACTTATTTACTTAGTGGTGGTTGTCACTAAGTAGTTATAGTTTTATATATATATATTCTATTTGTGTGTATATAAATATATATTGTATATGTGTGTATATAAATATATAATAATATATATGTGTATGTATATGTATATATGTATAATAATGTATTTGTCTATGCATATATATTATACAGTTGATTTATAAAATATTACAGATGTTAGAATTATCGTTAGTGAATAGAAATTGCCACACGTGTTATTTTATTTTAAATTGTCATTTTTAGTATTTGCATATAGTAACTACAAGGTCCAGAATGCCACATAATGGGCATCATAGACCTATACTATTTAAGGCAAAAGGGAAATAAGACTCACTAGCCGTGCGCAAGACTTGTTAGAAGTCGAAACGCGTTGGTGGTTGTTGGAATAATAAAATAGGGTCTTCAAAAACCTCCTGGAGTGCGGTGAATATTTAAAAATTTTATACAAACCAAGGATGGTCTCCTTCGTCACCGGCACAGTCAGTTGAGTGCGCGCAATGAACAATCTTTTTAGACCGCTTTGGAATAAATATATATATATAGATGTATATCATTTTATGCGTAACATTTTCATTGGCCATTGCAGTTTCTATATAAGTTGTTTGATTACATGCTTATGAGTCTCTATTTTTATTTTATCTATCACAAAAGGTAAATATTATCCTAACTATTTATCTACAAGCATTTCACAATTGAAATACTGAGGAAAGATCAAATAATGTTATAATAGTACACAAATAAATGAACGTCAAATACTGCAACTCTTGAACGTCTGTGCTTATATGATACAACTTTAAATCCCAATATATTATATTCCTTGCACAGTCATTTCCTTACTATGTAATCATGTATTTATATATTTATTACTTTAGTCCTACTGTACAAGACAAAAAAAATACTCTTTCGTCACCTTTACTCTGTCTTACCATCACCCTATACCTCTATCTATCCTCTATCTCCACTTTCTGATTCATTTCAAACGCATTCTACTATTATGATTTCCAAAATAACCCTTCCTAGACTCTTCCCTCCTCTACCCCTCCTGGCTCACTCCAAACCTAAGTTTACTACTATGATCTCCCACACAACCCTACTAAATTCCCCCTCACGTATCTCTCCCTTGACTCATCCTAAACCAGATTTTCCTACAATGATCTCCCAAACCCCTTTCTACAGACTGCCCTCCTCCATCTCTCCTTCACTCATCCCAAACCTCATTTTACTACTATGATCTCCCAATTAACATTTCTGGATTGTTTCCTCCTTTATCCCTCCATTATTCTATTCCATCCAGCTAACAGACTCACATGTCCTCTGCTCAAATTAACTCAAAACTCTCTATGCTAATACTATACTGATACGTCCATATATTAATCCACCACTAATCCTTTTGGGTTCCAGAGTAGCGTGCTACTCACCGAAAAGCACTTCAACGCCTTGTCAGGGGTAGTGAGCACTATATCAATACAATGATATGCCTCTCACCTCTGTCGAAGAAGTAGGCAGGCATTGGAGAGGAAGTGTTATGTTTTAAGAACAGAGGAAAGGAAGCCCACCTTACGCTGAAAACTAGGGGGCAGAACTGGCGACAGACCTAAAGCAGAAGGAAAGAGATTCCTGCTCAGTTGAAAAAGTCTGCATAGTGAAAGGAGAGTGGCAGCGAGAAATGGATCAATCTTAGGCAGGCAGGTATACAGGTTCTGAGAGGAAGGGACAGAAGAAGAACCCTCAGTTGAAGAAGTGGGCAGACATTATAGAGGTGGGTTTTCATGATGACAAGAGATAAGGGGAGCCAAGTCGGTCAATCAAAAGGCGTTAATGGTGTGGCGGGAGCACAGAAGTAAATAGGTTAAAAAGCAGGCTACTGCAGTATGGCATTCGTGGTGAGAGGAGAGGACAGGAGAAAAGGAGGCTGTCCTCAGGCAAGGAGTGGGGAAGGACATCATGAGAAGGTACGGGAGGGGCAGACAGATAGAGAACTACCTCAGTCCAGTCGCGGCTTGCTGGGATTGCAAGGGGTGGGGCGACGCACGGCGCGGGGGGGAATAGTAATGATATTTTTTTAAAAAATGTAAACGTGTGTGCCGCGCCATTGCTCCTCTGTCTCCTCAGCAGGCACTGGCTCCCAGCCTGCCCTGCAACCAATCCTGACACTGCTCAGAGCAGCGTTATGATTGGCTGGAGCACCCAGCCAGGGCATTCCCAGGCAGACTAGAAACCTGTGCCTTTTCTCTCCAGCCCGGCAACACAGTGCTGAGCTGGAGAGAGCAAAGCATGCTTGTGTGTTTGGCCGGCCCAAAACGGCCTGCTAAACACACATGCACAGTGAGGGGAGTGCTCAGTGCACTCCCCTCCTCCCCGTCATCCCCAATGACCCCGCCCACTTAACAACAAAAGGATAATAAACCTTTGTTGTTAAAGGTTTGCAGCCACTGCTACTGGCGCAGGGGCGACGTTCGTCCGCTATAGCGGAGGAGCCGCTGCTGCCTCAGTCATGGTCTAAGTGAAACAATTGTCCACAGAGCTAAAATCATAAAACAACCTTGTTTGGGATTTTCAGCTGCCCTTGCCCTAACCAGGATGTCATCAACAACTCATTATTTTTAATTGATAACGAGCATTCAGTTTAGTTGGGCACAATGTGTTTGAGTCCTGCCTGTTGATATTTGTTATGAATAAAATGGGGAGTGTGTCGCTTTAATCCAAAACTTCACACAAAAACACTCCAACGTCGTCTTTGTTTTTTCTCAAGAATTGTGAGTTCAGCCGCCAATTTGTGCGAGTAGGCCAGCAAGATTTGAGAGAGGGATTTGCCCAGATTTCTGTAAAAGGTCCCTGTGGCAAAAAAAGCACAACAAAATAAAGTATCTGTTCTCTGAAAACTGCCTTGTTGGTTACCTTACAGCAGGTGTGCCCTATGGTTGTCCCCAGGAATCCGATCAAAGTATTTTAAGAATGTGTCTCTATGCTTCTCCTGGTCAGCTGCGGAGGATAGTGCCTCGTTTAGTGCCACTGTACTCAGGGCTCACAGACGCTGAACGATTAAGTTTAGCCTTTTGCAGCAGCACAATGTGGGAGACACAACTACTTCAAGACTGGCTGCCAAACGTTTGTCAATAATGATAGATCATGTCCAGTGTTCAGGATAGCCTCATTTGATACATTTACAACAATGGGAGTTGTTTACAAAACGGTTACGGTGGAAATCTGGTGTGGATCCAACAGTCATGGACTGTCGTGGGCCACAACTGCTGCAAGGGGATTAACTTCACAGGTTTCAGTTAACTGCCCCTCATGGTTGTATTGCTTGTTTGTCCTTTGCCAGATATGCTTCAGGTTAAACATTTGATGAAAAAAAAGTTTTTATTTTTGTTACAGTCGCAGGTATATTTGTTAGATTGTGAATGTTAACCACATTGATAAGGACTCTAAGTATTATGACAGGTATCTGAGTGCTTAGTGCTTCCCTGAGCTGTTCTACTTCTGTGTGGAGTCGTCCACTGTGGTGTTTGAGATCCAGAGAAATCAAACTGCTGTAGGGGTTTTAGCAACACTAGTGGTAGTGTCTTCTAGTAAAACTGTCAGTCAGTGAAAGGAGTACTTTGCACCTACAAATTGGTAGTGTCTGAGTTGGCAGAGTGCATTGAAGTATACACAGTGACAGCCACTTCCAGAGAGCAGATGACATAGGGGCCTATATGTTAGCATTGGCTTCCAGCGAACAGCGTGCACTGAGTTTTGTTTAAATTGAGTCATTCTGAGTGAGCAGAGGGTTTGAGGTACACCAAGTAAGAATGCAGGCAGGCTGAAATCGAGTTATCTCACACAATGGTAGTTCTTCTGGCAGTTGGCCTTATTCATGGTTGGCTGGCAAGCTGTATCATGCCCAGATTTTTTTCTGCTGATTGGTTGTGCCCGGGTTAGGCTTTGACCCACATGTATGCCCTTCAGTGGATGGCCCTCTACTTTTTGGCTGAGTTAATGGTAGGCTGAGGTATCCTTGGGTGTCAGCACGTGTTTGGCATCTTGCTGATGGGCTGTGAAAGCTCTGGGAGTCACCCACGGTTGGTGTCCTGCTTCTCGGCTGGTTGATGATCGGCTGTGGGAGCTTTGAGTGTCCTCTTCTGTTTGGCATCCTGCTGGTTGGCTGTGAGAGCCCTGAGTGTCACTCAGAATGGGTCTCCTGCTTTTTGGCTTGTTAATGGTAAAGTGTGGACGACTGGGGTGTCAACTGGGAGTTTGACCTACTGCTGGTTCACTTTGTGGTTCACCGTCTACTGGTTGTCTGTTTGTGCTAACAGTAGGCTTTGGCGGTGATCATCTCTTTGGTGGTGGTTGAGTTGTTGGTGGGCTTTTTAATCCCTGGGATTCATCTGGTGTTTCATATCTTGCTGGTCAGCTGTGAGAGCCCCGTGTGTCTCCCCAGGCTTATCTCTTCTGCTTCTAGGCTGGTTGAGGATAAGCATTGGGATACCTGGTGTCGTTTTGGTAATTGGTCTGTGCTGGTTGGCTGTGGGAGCTCCTGCTGTCACCAGGTAGTTGGCTTCTTGCAGGATGCCTGTACTCACAGTATGGATTGGGAACCTTGGATTTCATTCACCGGAGCCTTCCTATTAGCAGGAAGTGTTTCTGAGTCTCTGACTGTAAGCAGCAAGTCCCAAGCGGATGCATGTCAGTGAAAGTATATTTAGATGGCACGTTGTCGACTTGCCAAGGTATTCCTGTGCTCTTGTGACCCAGTGCTTTAGGGGTCAACTCACAGTTTCATTGAGACTCTCTCAGCTTTGGGAAACACGTGGTGCCAACGCTTTTTGTCCAATTAACTGAAGTGCACAGCAGGTGGTGGGAATGCCTGTGCACGGCGGGCAGAGTGCCCGTTGGCATGATATGGTCTTCTGGGGAAGAAGCACGCCTGCCCGCTGGCACGCCGCAAGGGGCACTCGCTTGTTATTAAGGTCTTCCCTCGGGTATGTCACACCAGCCAGCAGGCATCTTGCACCATATTTCGAAGATTATGTTTGCCAATGCCTTGCATAGTTTGGCGCTGAGCGACCGCCGCTAGGTGGCAGTGCGGTAAAAAAGAGTGTAAGTCTGGCATTTCTCCTGTGTAGTTTCTTTGATGCCTCGCGCTCTTTAAATCTATCACATATCATCCCATACTCCACTGATCCCACCTTTCTCTAAGCAATTTTCCAAACAGTTTGTCGTTACTCCTTTCTAGGGCAAGTTGTTGTCAACTAAATCCCAAACTTTTTAGAAAAAGTAAAATTATATTCCGTACTTGCTCGTATACATTCTGAGAAGAAAGAAACCTGCTATTCGCAACACACACATGATGTGAGAGAAGCAAAAAGAGACAGCCTGTCCACTCGCAAAGACCAAACGTCTTGGAGATCGTACGGTGATTGCATTTGTTTTGAAACTAGCAAGCAGCCGCACGAGCCTCTCGTCAGCATGGACACCCGAAAATAAACTTTCTCCAAATAGTTGAAGACTGGTTTTAGAAATATAAGCTTTTTTTTGTTTTTTTATACATTTGTATGTCTGCCTCTGCCTTTGATACGGATCTCTGAGAAACTTAGATGGGGGGATAAGCATACGGGGAAGGTCACTCAGGCTTAATGTCTATCTGCAGAGACACAAAGTCGAAGACACTCTCCCCGGGACACTGATACAAGTTGCGTTGGTTATGGAGAATCGAAAACAAAGAGGCTCAAATGATTAATTTACGTATTAATCAACAGCAATAGAAATGTGTACTGGGATTCGGGCGAATAGGGACTGCTGTCCTGTGGCCGTCAGGTGTCGCTGTTGCAACTAAGATAGTTTGCTCCCCCACGAACTGGTGGACTTTGAAGGCTCTAAGAAAGCGACCTTATCGAGAGACTTAATTTGAAAATAATTATCAAGGCTTGGCAGGTATTTTGTAATCAAAGAGAGAGACAGGTGCCAAGGCAGCCGCACATCGGCATTTTAGAGACGGTGCTTCTGTGCGTGCCACCATTACAAAGGCTGGGGTTTCAGTATTTCCGAAGCGAGTTGGCCTTTTAATTGTAATGAGTGTAATCTCTGCTACCCGACGGAACCCTTGAATATTTGCCAAGGTCACGCCTCCTGTGGCAATGAGCCTAACCGGTGGTAGCTTCTGGGAGAGTGGCAGGGCTGGGGTAGAGGCACACCTGCCCTGGGTCCAACGTCCATTGCCATTTCAGAGACCCACGTCCGAGAAGGACATTGGTAGATTTCCCCATATGTTCAGGCCCGGGTGGTAGTGAGGCATAGGTTCAGTACCCCACTTGAAACCAGCTATTCAACTTTTGGACACGAGGCACATTTCCTTGCATGGATTGTGGCCGATGGTAACCATTCAATGCGACTGGTCCAGGGGCATTTTCTCTGCAACTGACTGACCTGGTTATGGATTAATCACCGAGAATGTTTACTTATTTGAAGGGCATTTTTATTAGAGTTTTACTTTATAGCAGATCATTGGGTGGGGGAGTTAATGGCAAATAAGTATCATCACGTTAAAATAAGAAAAACAAACAAATGCACAGTTTTGTTAGCCTAAGTCTGGGAACTAAGTAAATCTATCCAATCGTGAGAGGAGAAGTGGAACATTCTTGAACTTAGTTATCTGAGAGCATTCTTTCAAAAGTTGAAGATGTTTAAAGTGTCATTGGAGGCTGTAAAATGTTCATGAAACTCAGAAAACTCAGAAAAATAATACGATTCTCAGGGCAACCTCCAACAATCCAACTAACATTTTCCTAGTGGTGACCCATTCTGTGTTCATGGATTTTAAAGATAGTATTAATGAAGTATCACTCAACCCTTGAAGGAAGGTATAGAAAGGTCTAAGATGGACCACCTTAAATAATTTGCTTGTGCCACACTTTACAAAGAAATCTAATTTCTTACACATATTTGTGCTGAATGGGCCGGGTGTTTTAAATGTCTTGATTCTATGAATCGCTCACCACACCCGGTCTGCAATAGCCACTGGGTTATATAGCTTTGAAAATCCGCTATGTCCGCCTCTAATACTTAATAGTTACCAAAAGTAATTCCATCCTATCCCAAGTAGTTTATGTTTCCAGATAAAAACTAAACAATACCTGAGGGAGCTTCTGAAATAATCTGAGGGACAGAAAAATGGGTAAAGGCTACAAATAATATAATTTGAGTTAGATCATCACTTTATCGATTGTACATGTCCAGTTATGGTGCTGGGTACACTTTCACATTTTCTAAAATGTTTTAATTTGTGATTTCAACATATAAAGTAACAGAGCAATACGCGTATCCCAGGACATTACAATGCATTGCACTATGGTAGAAAATATACTCAAAATAGAACATAATCAGTTGTTCAGATTGGCTAGGCAAAGACAGTGTCAGTCTGAGAGAGCTCCATGTGAACAGACCGACCAACACCCGGGACATTACCATGAGCAGCAAGCCTGCACCCAGCAACACATTCTGCAATAATGTAATACTTTAACATTTTTCTCAATGTATTTTCAAACCTTTTTCAACATTTCCTCATAATATGGTTAACGGTTAACTTATAAGTGACCATAAATATTCAAATTTGTCTTTTGCTATTTATTACAAATTTCGAAGTATTTTGCATTAATTAGCACTTTTGCTTACTATTAAGTTTTTTTTTTAAGTAACAGCATGGTACATTTTTAACTAACTACTTGGAACTTCTTAAAATTGAGGGCCTGCCTGGATACATTTGTGGGTATTTGTATGCAGGTGAAAAGCTGGTGGGCAGTCATGGTATAATAGAACTTCTAGCCTGAAGTGCATGCATAGTTCCTTGTGGAGGTGATGATAAAAAGCAGCAAAAGCTTAACTTTTCGGATGGGTCCAACGCAACTTGCATGATCAGTCTTTAAAACTATATGCCCCTCTGTTAAAAAACAGGCTTATGATGAAATATGGTCATAGTTTCTGATTTGTTGGATGAGTGTCTCTACAAAAAGCACCTGTTACATGGGTAGTGAGGATCCATGACAGGTACCTCTTTGAAGTCTGAATAATTGTCATATTTGAAAGCTGACACCTAAATTCAGAACGTTTTGGTGGGTTATTTTGCATCTGGGATACTTTATTCAATTTTTTTTGCCTGAACTCCACCAACTGTAAACAAACTACAGCTATTTCCAATTAACATGATGAAATACTTTTCACAGATCAAAATACATCTTGAACAGATGTGTTATGTGCATTGCAAGCAATGTCAGCTACCCAATTAGTGTTATTCTTTACAAGGCAGCCAGAGTAAGTCCATGTTGTGTATTACTAACTCACTCAGCACAGTTTCAATCAGATTTTGCTATCCACATTTAAAAGAAAGATAGTTTAGTATTGAGTACATAGTGTACAGTTGTTCCCTTTTTAAGTCAGGTTACAGAAAGCTGTAGCTGTTGGCCAGATCTGTTAAAACAGTTTAGCATATACAAAGAGTGAGCTTTGGGTCTCACCCAGATGAGTACTAGACTTTCACCTCATGCTATTGGCTGTATCTTTCCTTCTTCCATTGCAGAGCACAGGGGGCTATTTTACATCTTTAAAGTACATTTAATCATCAGACATTCACTTTTTCTTCCCAAAGATGTATACAATACACAGATTGTTTTATTCTTACTGCTGTATGCCGTTATTTCTTGTTGACAAAGCTAGAGTAGAAGCTTGATCCTGAGAAAGCCATCTATTGTCTTTTAAATGAGGATAGCCTGACCCCAAAATGGCCTCATGAAATCTTGATCTCACTGGGTTACAAGTGGGCATTCATCTTTCTGCAAGCCTAGGGGCTCTTTCTCATCCAGCCACTGGGCCAATGCTGCTTTACAATGTGCCTGCTGGCTCCTTTTCATCCCGATTCATAACCATTGCCTCTTTTCAGCACCCTCATCTCCTTTCATTCTTCTGCGAGGCTGCTAATAAAAAGTATTGACACTGCCAATAGTCTGGCTTTTAACTCTTAAGCACAGGCAGACCTAATGGCTTTGCCAATGTTTGTTTCAGTTATATCGTGTTGTTGGCTGTTTATCACGAAGCTGAAGTGTAATCTGTCCTCACAGACTCTGAAAACCTGGAGATGAGCTAGACCAGAAATATGGCTATGCTTGTCCCCGTATGACATCGGGGACCATCGGAGACCATTACTTTTGGTATTAGATCAGGAGCTCTTCCTTTGCTTGGTTCGCTAGAACTGGACAGCCTTATGGAAGCAACTTTGGCAGATGTGTGTTGATTTCATAGCTACGATTGCGAGCATCGTCTCACAAAGGACTGTGAAAGTAGAAACATACCTCAGGGGTGACATGAAAGATCCTATTTACTGCTTTTTGTGGGTGCCTAGTGATCTCGTACAGAGTAGAGAATTTTTTTACGTGTAGGTCCTTAACTTACAAAAGGCGAGGATGACTCTTTAATTTTAAAGCCTAACGGAACAGGTGCTGAGAATATTTCATTTTGTAGGCAACACATTAGTGATGAATAAATGATATTCATTACTATTTTATACATTTTCATAAAATATTTCAGCGTTATGTGCACTCAAAGTAACATTTTTCATCACTCTCACCCGGCAGATCCAAGTGCTTGCACTTATAATGAAATTGATCATACATATTGCATAACCCGAAAACTACATTGCCTCTAGGTTTTACTAATAATAAGTACTATCATTACCCGGTTCCATGATATTCCTTTTATCATTCTCGAGTGTAGTCGTCTGGGTTAGTCCCGCAGTCTCAAACCGCTGATTGGCAGGTTTAGTTGAGATTGTTATACAATGTATGGCGCGGCCCTGCAATAACTACTATTTTGATTCTGCCTGTAGAGTGTCCCGCCTACTACAGTGCATGCACCGCTGATCAGGTAGATTACTGGATGAAGGGTGGGGGTGGTTGCGGGGCTTCGGTGAGCGGCAGGTGACCCTTCTCTGATGATACTGAAGATCCTTCCCATTCTGTTACCCTTCAGTGTAAGCAGACCAGCTAATACCGCTGACGGATGTATTTGCCGTACTGAGCCAGGAAAGACTTTAATGTGAAAGAACTGTCTTGCTTCAACACATTCACTTTATGGGCTTCATTCACAAAGATAAGCTACACTTTTGACTAAGTTTACACTTTCTAGTAAGTTTACTATTTTCGGTATTCACAAATTGAGTGCAAATTTACCACAAAAGTGTAAGTTACATGTCTCTTCCCTCGGAGTAATACAATTGACTTACTCTTGTGTGGGTGGGTGACGTCCCTCCCAGGACCCCTTTTACTCCTCCCTTGTCCCATCCCCTTTAGTAGTAAGCCCCCCTTTGCCAACCAACTCCTCTGTGTCCCTCCCACATTTACTATTAAAATCTATACTTACATGTGCAGAGACTCCGCAGTTGGAGCAGAGAACTCTGCATATACAAGTTCAGGCAAAATGTACACTTTTTTGTATGTTTTGAAGTACTACAAAATGTACGATAAAGTGCAGTTTGAGAATCAGGGCCCTGGTCTCTTTCCCAGATGGTCATCTCCAGTTACACAAGTTTGACTACCAATCACGACGAGTGTTCAGAAGAGTATATGAAACTAACTTGTTGGGATCATTCAAGTTGCAATTGGCAGTGATTTGTCTCCTTGACCTTTAGTGCAGCCCCTCATCTTGGAAAATCATCACTACTGATTTGATATGTGAATAAAATGATTTGGCGCAAACCTTTAAGGAAAGGACAGGATATACAGGACAGTTTGAAGTAATGAAACCTCTTTTCTCTATGGTATTTAGCTAGAGAGGTCGGCCGCAAGATGGCTGCCACTTTGTGAGGCATTTATCCGTAATTAATTGGGGCAGCAGGGCCTGCCTGGGGAGCACACATCTCTCTTGCCCTGCTGCATACTTGGAGCCCCTGTTTTTTGATGCAGAGTGGCAGTGGGAGGAAGCTTGAAGATCCTTGCAGCTTGACTTGGGCATGGACTAGCCATTTCCTGAGATGCAGTATGCACCCATTGTTTGAACCTACCACCTTGCATATCGACCTGCCCCCTACTCTGGTTGTCACCTTTAATGGAACATGAGTGGTCTGCTGATGTCCCCCATCCCGCTTCTACGCTATTCCAGGGGTGAGGCGGGACCCGGAGGAGGGCTGTGCATGACACCTGTTGTGCACTTTGTCTGTGTATCTGCTGTCCTTGATCTATGGGGGCCACCACCTAGCACAGGACGGCAAAGTCTGATGCAAAATAGTCCAAGCTCTCCTTTGAACACCTCAGGCGGACTTACACAACAGAATCACCTTTGGTTCATCAGCGGCTGTGTCAAGGAGCGAGAGAGGGTTTATCTCAGGAACGGACATTTGTGCTATGTTCTTGGACCAACCATAGTTTGACTGCTATTGACAAATTGATCTGTTGACCAACAGATTTGATCGCTGAAGGAGAAAGTACGTAGACACGATGAGCGGATAGATCAACTTGAAGATCAAACATTGGAAGTCGAGGATGAGAATTCCAACGCCTGTGAGAAGCTTCTCAGGATGGAATGGGTCCTGAAGTTTATTCGGAGCAAAAATGAAAATTTGGATGGAGGACTATATCGAGACAATGCTCCACACGTTGTTCGGCAACGTGCTGTCTGCCATGCTCATTATGAAGAGGGCTCATAGATTGCTCGGTCAGCAACCTCCACCTGGGCTCCTGCCCGTGCGAATAATAGCCTGGCCGTAAATTACAGAGATAGGGAAATGGTTCTGGGACTGGCACTCGACCAGCGGACACTTAACTATCCATCCTTCTGGACTTCCTGATCGCAGTGAAAACAGCTAGGAGAGATTTCCTACCAATCAAGTGTTCGATACAAAAAACTGATGCCAAACACTAGCAGCCAAATTACATATCTTCTACTCCAGAAAGACCCCCTATTTCACAGATACTAAGGCAGTTCCCAAGCTCATTAAAAACATTCCGCTCACTGTGGCTGGGTCGCCGCCTGTGGTCCATGAAGCGGATCTGGGACTTTTGAACAACAGTGAGTGAGTTGATGGGGACTGCCCCCAGTGCGAGAAATGTGAGATGCTGCTGTCTGACAATCGGCACGGCGGTCATCCTGCGGGCTCACCTTGTCAAAGTGACCGGTTATAAGGTGCTCTTGTTGTGACTTCAGCAGTGAGGATTTAGTATGTTGATGAAGTTGTGGGGCCTTCCCGGGCAATCTTCGGCCACCCTGATATTATACCTCTCCAGTCACCCAGCTACCCCTTGGCTGGGAGAGTACTGGACCTCTGGTTCACCCCTCTGGGATGAATCCCTGGTTGTTTTCACTGTTTGCAAAATAGGGGTATTGTATGGGGTGGGTTGGTGGCATTTCACCCAAATAGGGGGCTTTAGTGGGAGATGGGCGTTATGTTGAGGTTTTGATGATGACAATAGCATTATGTTTCTTTTATGTTTAATTGTTATCTCTTCCCCTTTCTTGCCACTCAGCATGCAGATGGTGGCTTGCTTGGTGCTCTCCGTGTTTGGCCCAGAGGTTCTCACCTTCTTATAAAGCCTGCTTATAAAGCTACATGCCATAACTCAAATGTGTGACTTGGAACGTGCGGGGCCTCAATGATAGGCGCAAAGCGTGGCATGTTATGGCATACCTTCAGTGCCACAGTAGTGACATTTTTGTGCTGCAAAAGCTTCACTTTACGGTGAATAAGCAGACACGCCTGCGGGAGGGGTATGTAGGCGAGTGATAAGCTGCTTACTATTCTAGTTATTTGCAAGGGGTGGCTATACTGATTCACAAATGATTGCCTTGGCACCAGCGGCGGCTCCTCTGCTATGCCAGAGGAGCGTCACCCCCTGCCAGCAGCAGCAGTTACAAAACCTTTACAAGAAAACAATAATAAACTGTTTATTATTGTTTTTTTGTAAAGGGGCAGGGCTGCAGGCTGTGATGATCAGGGAGGGGGAGTGTACAGCACTCCTCCTCCTTGCGCATTTATGTTTGGCTGGCAGTCTTGGGCCGGCCAAACACACATGCGCACTGTGCTCCCTCTGGAAAGAGCAGGCACAGGCTCCCAGTCTGCCTGGGAGTGTCCTGGCTGGGCGCTCCCAGCCAATCCTAACACTGCTCTGAGCAGCATCAGGATTGGCTGCAAGACAGGCTTGGGAGCCTGTGCCTCCAGTGACCAGCAAGAAGGAGAGGCGGCGTGGCAGCAAGGCATGTATGGTTTTTTTGGTTGGAATTTGATGTTTATTTTTTGCCTCCCACGCACCTCCCCGTCAGCGCGACGCAGCTGCTTGGCACACACGCCAAGTACTCTGTTACCAACTGAGATGCTATGTGATGATGGCTGCAATAGGGCAGGGCCACAAGCTCAGGCTCATATCAATATAGGGTCACACCTGTACTTTCAGTGCTGAGTATGTATTTCTCTGTTCATGAATCCAATCCCGTTGTATTATAGTGATGTCTCGCGTTTGCACTGTAAATTGTTGGAATTTGTACATTGAATACCCCATTCTGTACCAACCTGTATGCTATCTTGTATTGGTCCTTATGCTGCACTTTGTAGTTCGGTCTAAACTTTTAACAAAAAATAATTTAAGTAAAAAAACGTAATTTGCCATTTTGGACTCTGACGCACTTAAGGGAGGGCTAGAAGTAGGGAAAGATTTCTGTTGACTGCAAAATGGCGAACAGATTTACTTTGAGAGAGAACGCCTCCCAGTTACTATAAGACTTTCTTTTCTGCTGTACAGAAATATAGAGGCCACAAAAACATCATTCCGTGGCCTATCTGGTTCAATGATGAAGTCTTCAAGCTAACTGTTTCCTACTGTTGTATGACATTGTCAGTAAATATGATTCTTGAGCTGAAGTGTTGGTGCCTTCTAGTTACATAAGCAATTAACGGTTTGTTTCTGAAGGGGGGTAATTAAACCGGACTACCGCATCCTCTTAAAAAGTGAACTTGTAGTGTGCCTCGGGTGCACTGTACCTGTCTCAGGAGGAGATGTAAGTAGTCGAGATAGGTACAGCCACCAAGTCTGTGTTCTAGTAAAAGCCTTAATCCATATTCTTGCAAGATTGTGTTGTTTTTGTTGCGTCAAAAATAGGCATTCATACTGCAACTATAGCAAACGAGCTGCCTCCTCCATCCACTTGTGCTTTTGTGATTTTCCCTGAGCGGCTCCAAGCCTTGGCTTGGTTCTTCTGTTGCATTATTTGCGTTTCGTGGCCTCCTGGTGTCCCGCAGGGCCCTTGAGTGATTTACGCTTTCAATTTAGTCCAAAACAGTGAACACTGTCATAGCTCTTTTCTTTGTTGGCACGACAAACCAAGCAAGCGTTACCAAACCCAAACAAAGAGCACTTTGGCATGAGTGGGTGGTGGGCACCGGCAAGCAGAGTAGTGGGGGGACGAACACCAGGGGAAGAGGGAAGGAACGCATGTTATGAAGAGGAGGAGGAGGAGGAGGAGGAGGAGGAGGGAAACTGTAGGCACAAGGTTGACGAGGCAGCACATGTTGGAAATGAAAAGGAGGAGGGTAAACATGAGGCAATAGAAGAAAGGGCAAGATGAAATAAGTTTCAAGGAGAGTTGATTTAAAGGATTAATACATTAAACCGAAAAGGGGTACAGGGGGGGATACACAGAGTGTTAGAAAGAAAGGAGCAGAAGAATAGCGGGGAGTTACTGATAAAAATGGGGAAAGGTAGAAAATATGGGGCAGAACAAGTGGAAGGCAAACGTTTGGATGAGAGAACCGGAAGTGGAGAGAAAGCAAGATGATGTGATGGTCTGGAAAAGGCCTGGACAAAAGTGAATGAATGCCTGAGAGAAGCTGGAATCTTTATCATGCTTTAATTGGGATCCGGCACCGCCGTAGCACTGTTGGTTTGTAGGCAGTCTGGTATAAAGCCTACTATAGCACAATTTCCTTCTCTTCGCCTAAGTGACCCTCAAATAGTCAGTTCTCTTTAGCTCTGCAGGAATCTACTATATAATTGTTTTAAGTAAGGGAAAATAATTTAAAATACATTTAAGGTTGTTTAAAAAGAGTACCACATAACGGTGTGTGGTAAAATTAGAGAAGACTAAAATATAAAATGAAAACATCCGTTTAAATAAATCTAATTGTGGTAGGACTTGTGCCAATGGAATTCAAGGGAGGTCCATTGAAGCGTCTGAGAGGTTAAAAAGCCTTAGTGCCTTCATAGATCTTTTTCGTGGACAGAATCATGCCAAATCATGCGTGGACTAGAATGACCAGAATTTGGCACTGGGCTACATAACAAAAGTTATATTTAGTCTTTGAAGAGGTTAAGTGTAGAAAATATCCAAACTGGAATTTGTCACAAGTCATGGCCAAAATAAAATCCGGTCTTAGACCAACTTACTGGAAACCTACGATAAAGAAACGTGAAGAGTGGAGTGTTTCAGGAATGACAGGCACCCACAGAGGATGAAAATGGATTTTTGACTTCTGGGTCGATGTGATTGATTTTTCTCAGTTGGTTCTCTATATATCTTGAGTCTAGAGTGCAGAAATCGGAGCAGATGGTTGTCTCATGCTGGTGATGACAGGTTCCACACTATCAGGTTAGCAGGACACAGTGAAGGTCTTCATGGACTCTTTGCTGGATAGGATAACACTGAAGACTAAGAAGTGTGCACATCCTCAACAGTGTAGGCTTCCTAGACATTTCTTGAGTTCTTGAGATTCTGCATATTTTCTGCTAGATTATTTTTCCTGCATACACCGCTGTTGTGGACTTTGCAACCCACAAATGTTGGCACAAAGGTATGAGCTCAAAGTTATGACATTGTTTGCAAATGTTAAGGAAATGTAAAGGATTTGCTGCCGAGCTAACACGGTGGGAGTTGGGGAGATGCAGGTACATCAGATTTTCTGCAGCTCCATTGCATTTTAAGCACAGAACTCTGCTTTATAGATTATCCAGTTTCTACTACCTCTTAATCTGGTCTCATTGTTACATCTCTTCTGTGATATTGATGACTCCTTTCTTCTGTCACTCTCAGTGACTAGACATTTCCAGATTCTATTGCAGGTCTTCAGGGCACACAAGAAGCTAGATGGGTCCAGGTGTCTTATCAAAGGCAGAGTCCTACTGCGTCTGTGGAAGAGCCACAAAACTATCTATTCATTTAGTTTTTTCTATCTCTCAGCAGGGATACCTCATCAAAGATCTTTTGTTCTGAGTGCCACCTCACTTAGAACTATAAATGAAAATATAACAATCTGTTATACTTTCAGGTCTGCAAATTTGATCAAATATTAAGGAAAATATACTTTCATAAAGTGTACTTTTGAAGATAACTTTTCTCTGGCTAAAGCCTCTGGAGGCTATTTCGCATTAGCCTCCATTTGCAGACCTTAGTGCTGAAGCCCTGAATGAGTTGTAAAAACTGCTCCCACAGCAGAGACAAAGCCCTTGTTGTTGGGGGGTGTTTTATTCCTCATGCAGGATGACAATTTGGCTAATGCCCAGGAAAATACTTAACTTCAAAGAGCACTTCCCTGTCATGGGCAGATGTCAGACGGTACCTGGAAAGGCCCCTTCTTTGTTCCTCCAGTCAGGCAGGCGGCAATCCCAGTGGGGAGGGAGCTGCCCCGAGAACTGTTTTGCCCCACTGTGGCAGGGTTACTCTTTTCCACAGCTGCACCTCTGGGATCGTCACACAGACTATGCACATGGGGTGCCAAATCTTAGATTTGGGCAGAGAAGGGCACTGTGTTATTGTCTGCATTGGGACACACATGAAGTGCTGCAAAAGAGGGTGGGGTAACCCCTGGGTACCTTTACCCCATTGGTTAGGGAGGAGCTAGGAGTCACCCCAGCAAAAAGCCAGGGCCAGTCTTAAATGTAGCATCCCCAGCACACTCCCTGAAACACCGCTTGAAAAGACGGAGATCAGAAGAGGGCTGAGCCTGTTGGTGACCTGAGAATAGCTTTAAGCGATGGACCTACTCACCGGTGCCCTAAAAACAAAAAAAAATAATCCAAGGATCATAAGGCTGACCTCCTGTTCAAGCTTCAGGAATATAACAAGCTACAAGAATCCTTTTTTGCAACTGCCAGCTGAGCAGGCTAAACTTTTCCTGCCTTAAATCCTGTTGTTGGCATCTGATGGAGTGAGACCTGACCTCCAAGTGATGTTCCTCTGGTCCTGGAACCATTGGCTTTGTCTGGCTAGATTCTACCACCTGTGAAAATCTGGGACTTAGAAACATTTTGGCTCCATGGACCTCCAGAGGACCAGGACAAACTTGCTGGGCCAATGTGACCAAGGTGTTGCAATGAAGATTCTGGTTTCCTACTTGGAGATTTTCCGCAACAGCAAAGCTGATTCAGCAGTAAATCACAGAGAAAGTATCCCTGCCTTGTCGAGCCTGCTGCTTTTCCCTGTTGATGATTTTGGACTTCCATTAATGAGACTAAGGCCCCAAGGTAAAACGTCCGACCGGGTTGGATCTGGTTTCTGATTATGACCCGTGCCCAATCACAGTTGGCCTCAAATCATGCCTACGTTCTGGTCTTTAAGTGACAGGTTAACCCTGATTCCCGTTAAGCGTGCTTTTTGGTGCTATCCTTATTTAAAATGTTTTTAATTTATAGGTTTGATTCCCCTATTGCAGGAGTCTCCAAACTGTGGCCTGTGGGACACATCCGGCCCTCCTCAAGATTTTTATTCAACCCTTTTTTTGTTTTCCAAAGCCTCGGATTCTGATGATCAAAGGGAAATATATATCGGAATCCTTTGGCAGCCTGTAGGTGGCAGCAGAGCCTATTGAATCTTCTCTATTGTAAATTTTGGACCAGCAATGTTGTGTATGCCAGATCTTTGAAAAATGCAACTCACTAGTGCAGGTATTCAACACTGTAGAAAGCTTCAGTTACCAGAATGGTGCAGAAAGGTGCAGACTGAATTTATTTTTGTTTTCGACCTTTATTAATGGCTCAAGTTTATTTTGAATGTCTTTGCTTTGTTTTACTGATGTTCTTTCTTGGAGTGTTTTTATTTTCCTTAGTGTGCGCTACAAAAATGGACAAATTCTCATTTCTTGTAAATTTTCCATATTTAAAAGTAATTTGCTATATTTCTCTTTTGTTCTGAATCATTACATGCTGATTTTAAAAAAAAGATCCTTATTCATTCATTTATTTAAACTTCATTAATCGATTTTCATACTGAAAAGTTTGGAGACCCCTGGATTTTTGTTGTTTTGGTGTCATTTAATTTATTAAATATTTTTTTTCTAAAAATGGTATAGGATTTTTCTTGTGTTGTGTTTTCACTTTATTACTGTTTTAATACTGCACAAATACTTTCCGCATTGCCTCTAAGTTAAGGCTGTCTATTCTATGCCATAGCTACTGGGGGTAGAGCTCAGGTTTATTTAGTGACTTTTGTGGTTCACCCTGAAAAGGATTTTGTTTATTCCTTAGGGTGGGTCATCACCCACCTTAACCAGTGATCCAGTTGTTTACACTCATTTGTGTCCAAAGTGTTAGTGTGGCTTTGCCAGGCTGGAAGTGCATGCACTAAACTGCATGGGTTACTACTTTACAGCTATATAATTCGCTCATTTCTGATTGCTCCTTCTTATTTGTTTCACTCTAATATGCTACTTCTATATGTGTTAGTACATTAAACCCAGACCTACTGGCTTTACCAATGCTTTTTTACATAGCTGCTCATAGACTTAGAAGAAAATAATCTGATCTCATATAGGTTAGTGCCGTTCATCTCTTCCAGCCCCATTCCCATTTTCTCATTGTTAATGCAACCACTGACTTCTTAATTCTGTTATGCCGTGCTATGCTACGCTCTACTATGTTAAACAGTTTTTACATAATACTTATTTGGCAATTACTTTGCCCACTAGCATTTTCACTTATAGAGGTAAGGGTCTGCATTTGTAGATCTGGACACTCTGTTCCTATTGAGGCAGTCGTCTCACCAGGACAGCAGACCACTGCTGCCCGGTGCATTGGCACCTTATGGAACACATGAGGGTTTTAGTCAAATTCCCACCTTCCTGCAGACTTCAAAAAGGAGGACAGTCAAGGTGAAAAATTGATTGGGGACATGTGGCTTCACAAGTCTGAGGGAGACTTTTCAAGGGAAAGAGAGCTCACTCGGACCATGAGTTAAAAGGTGAGCCCTATTAGTGTATTTCACCTTCTTAAATGTATCTGTCAGAATTTGTCATGACGTCATCAGGGCTCTGTAGAATTCGAATGAGTTTGGGGAAAAACATATATGCGTAACAAGGTTGTTGGGAGTGGAGAAAGATGAGGTGCTGAGGATTAATGCTGCTGGGAGAGATGCAGGGGTTGTTCATGCTGCTTATCGTGGCAGGCGGTGCATTGGGCGTTATTGTCGCTCAGAGATGAGCATTGTCAACGCTGCTTGTGGAGACACAGAGTCCTAGTAGAGGACTGAAGTCTACTGAACATTACTGCTACGTGGAGAAGATGAACAAGCACTAGGTGTTAATGCCCCGCATAGATGATGAAGGTGCACACACTGTTATTGAAGAGGATGAAGATGTGCGGAGGGTTATAGGAGGGAATGAAGGTGCACTGAGTGTTATTGGAGATGATGAGGTGCGCGTAGTATTAATGGAGAGGATGAAGGTGCGCAGAGTATTAATGGAGAGGATGAAGGTGCGCAGAGTATTAATGGAGAGGATGAAGGTGCGCTGAGTGTTATTGGAGAGGATGAGGTGCGCGGAGTATTAATGGAGAGGATGAAGGTGTGCAGAGTGTTATTGGAGAGGATAGAGTGTTGATGGAGAGGATAAAGGTGCACAGAGTGGTACTGGAAAGGATGAAGGTGCACACTATTATTGGAGAGGATGAAGGTAGGCACAGTGTTATTGGAGAGGATGAAGGTGCACAGAGTGTTCTTAGAGAGAAGAAGGTGCACAGAGTGTTATTTCTGCTCATATGAGTAGGAGGTTCACCAAGTGTTATTACTGTCCAGACAGGATAAGGGTGCACAGAGTGTTATTGGAGAAGATGAAGGTGCACAGAGTGTTATTGGATAAGATGAAGGTGCACTGAGTCTTATTAGAGAAATGAGGGTGCACAGAGTGTTATTTCTGCTCATATGGGCAGGAATTTTACTAAGTGTTATTGCTGCCCAGAGAGGATGAAGGTGCTCCGAGTGTTATTGGAGAAGATAAAGGTGCACAGAGTGTTATTGGGGAGTATTATCGGAGAGTGTAATTTCTGCTCATATTGGTAGGAGGTTCATCAATTGGTATTGCGGCCCAGTGTGAATGAAGGTGCACGGGATGCTATTGATGACTGGAGGACAATGAGGTGCACTAAATGTTATTGTTGTTCATGGAGGCGCACTTAGTGCTAATATGCTTGAGATATGGTGGGGGCGCACTGGGTGTTATTACTGCTCGGAGACGGATGAAAGTGCCCAAAGTGTTATTGCTGCTCTGAGGAGGATGAAGTTGCACTGAGTGTTATTGCAGCTCTGAGGAGGATGAAGGTGCACTGAGTGTTAGTAGTGCTTAAAGGGCATGGAGATGTGCCAAGAATTGTTGGTGCTCATAGAGTTGAAAGATGGGGTGAATGCTCATTCTCCTTGTATGGTGGAGTTGCACTGAGTGTTATTGCCCCTGGAGAGGATTGAGTGCACTTTAGTAGTTTTGCTGCTAGGCGAGGCAGGAGAAGCACTGAATAATGTTGCTGCTCCTAGAAGCAGGAGTTCATCTGAGGTTTTTGCTGCTGAGAGAGGCGGGGGCACACTGAGTGTTTTGCTGCCCTTAGAGATAGGAGGTGCACCGAGCGCTCTTACTGTTTGGAGAGAATAGCGCTGCTCCGAGTTACTGCTGCGGCCTGCTGAGTGTTAATGCCGCTCGTCTCCCTCTTCCTGGCAGCCCCTGACTTTTAAGTGGGTGAGAAGCAGGGTTCGCAGTCGGTCTCCGTCGAATGATCCTATTAATCGCCCCTGCTCCCTGGGGTGCTGCGGCTGTCGTGTGTGAATCCCCAGGAGTTCTCTGGCAGCGCCCACAGAGCCTCCCCCTCCGCACCAGACGGGAGCCGAGGTGTGGGGCCTGCAGAGACATTGCTGCTGAAGAGCCGCGATCACAGCTCCCGAGGCCCTGGGCAATCACAGCGGCTCAGGGGGCAGGCACGGGCCAGTCACACAGCTCGGGGCTTTTGACCATCGGCAGATTAGCCATTTACTCCTTTGGGCATTTCTCTCGAGGTTGCTCAAACAATGGAGACCAGTTTTGAAAGTCGATGGTTGCTGCCCGGACACAGGTTCCTCTGGTTTACGCCGGAATCAATCCAGGGGCAGGGTGAGAGCAATGGAGAGTGTATGCATGTATGAATGACTAAATCTAGGGAGAAGGGTAACAGGGCTCATTTGCACACTTTTGCTTCTGCTGCTTTTAGTTCCCAGTTCGGCCCGGTTTCTGACCTAGGACAGTCATAGAAGAAATCAGGGTTTCTGTCATAGGACAGCCGTGGAGAGGGCAAGTGATCTGATAGGACTTTACAAAACAGCTCGAGGAGGCTGACAGGGGACATAATTCCCGCACCTGGATCACTCCAGTCCCCTTCCTGTACACTTAGGGCCAGATTTAAGAAGAGTGGTGTGCACCCAGTGCAGTGCCACTTTTCCTGCGCCCCCCCCCCCCACAACGCCACCATGTGTGCGCTGTATCTTAGGTACAGTGCACCATGATGGTAGTTAGTGAACTAGTGTCAATTTTTTTAAATCTAGTTCAGAGCTTTGCAGGATTAGCAATGCCCATTGTAAACAATGGGATCCTCCTTTTAACACCTGCTCTGAGCAGGCGTTAAAAGTGCAGTAAAAAATTATGCAATGAAATCTCTTAGATTTCCTTGCGCCATTTTTTCGCCCCCCCCTTTTATGTTATGCCTGGCGCAGGCATAATGCAGCCCAAAGGGTAACAAAGTGGTGCAATGCATGCATTGCGCCACTTTGTAAATATGGAGCGGGGAAGAGGCCACCTTAGTGTCGCCTTACCGTCCCAAAAATTATGCTAAGGCAGCACTAAAGTGGAACTAGGCCCCCTTAAATCAGGACATTACACTCACAATAAAATAAATACACAAGACATAAAGCAACTGACTGTGGAAAATAAGGCTGCAATTATTTACTTGCATGCATGATCACGGTTCAACCATCAACGTGTCATAAATCACAGAGGCACCATCAATTATTGCCACATTGTCATAAATCAAATCATGAGTGACAGGCCATCAAAAATCATACATTGCTGTTAGGTAGTAAATCAGGTTGACACATCTCAGTCCAGTCCTGTCCTCTGCTTGGCTTACTTTCTGGCACTTTCCTCCTTAGGCAATCATACATGGTGATTTGTGGGTCCTCAGAATGTTGTTGGTTTACCATACTTGTGAGAGGGGTAGCCTCTTGTTTCTGCTTGGGCCCACAGGCTACCTTGCGTGTTTTTGTGCCCTGCTGTCCGTCCGGCGGGTCTGGGCTTCAAGTGCCGTGCTGCGCTTATTCTTCCTGTCGGCCCCAGTCATCCAGCTGTAAGGGATCTCCAGATGAGTTTCCTTTTTTTGGCACACCGCTTTACTAGATGAGCGCCTTACTAACAATTGTCCCCCTTTCTTCACTTACCAGCAATGTGGCAACTGCTGGCATCCTGGCGTGGGTGGGTTTTGCTGTCCAGACGCGCACTGTCCCCCATACAGTGATCAAAGTGGAAGGGCAGCGTGCCTTATAACACACCTTGTGTCTCACTAGAATTGTGAATACTGTCCCCCTATTTGGGGGTTTGAACTAACACGAGGCCCCCCCATCGGCCACCTCACCTTCGCGGAAATCTGGCACACTTTCCGCTTTCAGAGAGGAAGTCGTGGTGGAAGGCCCTCGCTCTTTGATGTGGCCGCCAGCCTGCCACCAGTCCGATCAATTCGGTCCTTACTAGTCCAAGGCGGCCATTATGGCACCAGCCCATTATGCCCCTTTTGTGGGTGGTCTCCGCAAATAATGGAGAAAGGAGATTGGGATGAAAACACCCCTCTTCTGAAAACAAAGCTTTTCACTTCACGCAGTCATAGAACAATTAATGAAGTCTGCCATAAGGCAGTAAATGTGCAGACAGCTCATAGAGCAATAAGCCTCAGAGGAGCACTCACGAAGCAGTTGATGGAGCAGAGAATCTGACACCTGCGAACACAGTGAGCCACGGATTTATGTAATGCCTTTTGTGTTGCTATAATGCAGTAACATCTATGCAGAGAAAGTAACGAGTTTGACAGAGTAATCACAGCCCTGCTCAGAAAGCATAGTTCGACCCAAGGCTTTTCCACCCAATGTGCAGAAATATGACTCTTGGCCAATTACGAAGCAGCTATAAGGTGAGGGATGCTGGATTCTGCATACTGGATTGTTAGTAGTAGGTAGAAGGGTCACTGGCATTAAGCATCAGTGGAACACCAATTTATGTGGCATGGTTGACCAAATTATGCAGCAAAAAAGGTATATTATGCAGCATAATGCTGCACTTTTTCATAGTATTACTTCATTATTTTGTCATTCTGACACATAGTAATACTGTCTGGGCAAAGATTCACTTCATTGGTACCAGTTTAACAAATCAATACAGAATAAAGCAACTGAAAAATGATTGGTTAACCTTTGTGAAACGCCTTGCACTTTTCAGGAGTGCACATACCAGCATATTTATTTAGTAACGTTTGAGCCATTTGAGCTGGTAACAACATTTTTAAGTTAAAATCTGCAGATTAAGCAGAAGATGATGGATTATGTGGCAAATGCAGCAAGTCCATAATTATGCAAAAAAAAAGTTGCAGCCGCAGAATTGATCGCATAATTCCAGTGGGCCAAGGTCCTTGTTTCTGCTGAGGAAGTTCCACAGAGTTTAGAATAGTACAGTGTGTGCCACGTATAGCTAATTTTGTGTGCCACTAGTACCATTACAGTTAGGGGGCATCTTTTATACTGCCTTTCCCAGAATCTCCCTGCCCACCACTAATTTAAGTGATGTGATTATCAATGTTTTCAGTGGGTGTTTGTGTTCTTGTAAGCTCCAACTGCAGCACAGGATGGCTCCAAGGCACTTCGTGAGTTTGAGATGGTGGAGATTGAGAGGTCAGCAGGAGACGGCATGGCACAGGAATGAGTCTTTGGGGCTCTCTTCAAAGGCAGGAGGTTTGAGATGTTCTTCGGGTGATGTGGATTCGGATTGGGATTCAGTAACTTTGCACCTGGAAAGGAGAAGCATCTTCCTTTTGATGTTGTTTTCTTGAATTAGGGACTGTTCAGCATGTTGGTTGATGTCTTTTAGAAGTTTCTTGTGGAAGCAATTTCAGAAGAGCATTTGTGCAGCTAGGCCACAGTTACAGTTTGCCGATGAGCTAGCGGGAGAGCTTTGAACTCAGTTCTTGTTCCAGTGAGGAGCCAATGCAGTGCTTGCCAATCCAGCTGAATGTGTCTTCAGGTGTGCGACTGAAGGCTAGATGTTCTGCTCTATTTGTACTTCCTGAAGTGTTGATGACGAGTTTGGTAACAGTGCCCAGATAAAGCGATCCTATAGCTATGATGGGAGCAGGTAGGTGATCATCAAGATTGACATGTGGAGTGAAACTTTGTAGGAGAGGCTCCTGCCTTTGCAATCAGTATTTGCTATGTTGAAAAGCATACACACTCTGGTGGCAATGACTCCATTAACATGCAAAGGATGAAAGATTGAGTTGTCTGCATTAAAACACTAGCCAATGACATTTTGGCTCCCCACACCTCTCAACATCATGCGTTAACCCCTTGAGCAGTTCTACTAAAAAAAAAGGGCCCTATTGACTTTAATGAGCATTGCAAGTTTTTTTAACTAAGTTTAAGGGTGTAGCGTATTCAAACATTGAATAGGTGGTCAGACTTACAGAAATGTGCATACATTATTATATAGTTTGTGTTTTAGAACTACATGGATTTGTATTGTAGTTACAGTTTTTTTTTAAAATCATCTGAGGTCAGGATCCCGAATTTTGTATTCTATTGATATTTGTATTCCACTTTCTTACCCTTCATTTGGCCAAAGGCGTTAGGCTGTTGATTGCTAGATGTTGGTGGACCACTGCCATTCAGAATCCGATTGGCGCACTTAAGGGGCTTGCACACAGTAGATGCCGTAATAAAGTTTTCTACGGAGAAGTCTGTTTCGGTAGATTGTCTGCTGGTGACCCTCGGTTTCCAACTGCAACCTTGTCACCTGGTGACAGTGCTGTGTCACAGCATCTCTAGGAGAGAGATGTACCCGGCTGCCGTAGCGCCGGGTTTGCTACAACACTTCTGGCTTGTAGGAATTTATTGTGACTTGCCAGCAACTAGTTTTCCTGTTTGTACATCAATCACTGTATGGGTGTGAGGCCCAGGGCAAATATGGAGCACTAGGAATTATCTACTTTAGATACTGGCCAACTTCATTTTATTCTGTAAGTTGCATGTGTAACCGAGACTGCCATGGTTTCCTTAACCCCCCAGTGATAGCTTTGGTCAAACAGTAAAAGCTTTTACTAATATGCGGTTGCATGTTTGGATCCTGAGACAGTAGAACCATTAGTGACATTGATTGCTATTTAATGATGAACGTGTAATATGATTTTACTACAACAGTAAAAAAGGCTAGATGCCATAGATGACAATGTTTAAAACTCCTTCTAAAGGAGCTTGGATCTCAGACGGGGGCGCGGTCAACCAACCCCCAAGCCCCGGGTTGGTTGACCCCAGCAGGGGAGGGGGTTTGGATGGCCTCTTCTGACGGCAACTCGGCACACAAAGGCTCATAATTAACGCAAACGAGTGGGAAGGTGAGTGAGTGAAAGGAAATATGGATGGGTGGGTTGCTGGATGGATGGATGAGTGAAATGGCGGGTGGATGGTTGGATAGATAGATGGAATGGTGGATGGGTGGGTGCGTAAATGGGTGGATAGACCTGTATGAATGAGTGAGAGGTTAGATGTAAGGATTGATGAGTAAGAGGGAGAAAGAGTGGATGAATAGGTGGATAAATAGATGATGGATGTGTGAAAGGGTGGCTGGACGTTTGGTGAAAGAATGGATGAGTAAATGAAAGGATGGATGTAAGGCTGTATGATTTAAAGAATGGATGAATGAGTAAAAGGGAGGATCGATGGATGGCTGGATGAAAGGGGGGCCGATGAGCGAAAGGGTGAATGAATGGATGGATGATAAGTGAGTGAAAGGATGTGTGGATGAGTGAAAGGATAAATGGATTAATGGATAGATGCGTGAAAGGATGGATGAGTGAAAGGATGTATGTAAAGGTGGGTGAGTGAAAGGGAGGGTAGATGGATGGCTGGATGACAGGGTGGACAGATGGATGAGTGAAAGGATGACTGGATGGATGAATGAGTGAAAGAATGTGCAGTTGGATACGTGAGTGAAAGAATGGACAGGTGAGTGGATGGTTAAATGGATGGATGATGAGTGGAGAAATGAATGAGTCAAAGGATGGATGACTGAGTGAAAAGGTGGATTGATTGATCAGTAAAAGGGAGGATGGATGGATGTATGGAGTGAAAATATGGATGATGAGTGAAGGGTTGGGTGGATGGATGACTGAAAGGGTGGATGATGGATGGGTGGGAAGGGGATGTATAAGTGAAAGTTTGGACTGAGAGAAAGAATGGACATGTTTAATGGATAGGTTTGAAGATAGGTGGATAGGTTTAAATATGGATGGACGGACAGATGAACGGAATGGAGACAGACTGAATGGTGGATGAAAGACTGAATGGATGGCAGAATGTAAAGGCAAAAGGATGGATATCAGCAGGTGGATGGAGGGATGAAAAGATGAATTGATGAATGCTTGGATGGAAGAGACAAGCAAGCTCTTCTAGGGAGGGTCCTGATGACTTGCTTCACTTGCTTGGTGCCATAAGAGCTTTGGTTCAAAATGGGGGGGGGGTATTTTAATTTTCTGACTACTCCCTTGATTTCAGGGGTTCCATGTGTTTACATTGAAGTTTACAGGCAATGCATGTAGGATAAAGGTGGTGGCCCAGTTTAGCAGAACAGTCTTCGTGTTCCATATATTAGGATAGCTAATCAGACTTAAGCTACTGATGACGATCAATGGGAAAATTAGTCCCAGTCATTGGCTGGGGGAGTCAAGGTGTCCGAAGAAAACTATAGACAATAATGTGTGCTACGAAAACTCCTACACCCAATGTTTCAGGAACTATTGGGGACAGTTAAAACCAGGGTGAACTCATGTTCTCATCAGGGTGCAGGGATGAGGAAAACGTAGACCTTCAAATTGTCAAGAAACTGCATGTCTGGCCTTGAGTTTTTACTGGTAGAGTGTGCAGCTAGACCCAAGATTCTCTTGGCACTTGTTGAGACCTGTGGGGTTGGAAGATATTGACTACTGTCCACGATGTAATGAAGATAGCCACAGGTCACAGCAAATTCAGGCGTGGACGGTGACTCCCCAGGGATGAAACAAGATCATCTATGTTTGATGAGTGTCCATGCCTGGAAGCATAAATTCAAAGCTCCTGAAGATATCATATTTGAGAATTCTGAAACAAAATACAATGTAACCACAGAAAAATGATATTTCATAGCTGTGAGAATTCCATAAAGTCAGTGGGAATGAAAGTGACAGCCATGAGTGATGCTGCTATTGAAAGAGAGCGACTGTCACACGAAATGACTGAAATCCACACCAAATGAATGAGACTTGAGGCGTCTGTTTGGAGTGACTCAGCACGACATAGACATCACAAATGTTTTATTTTTACGTGATTTCGTCACACTATAATCACACTTAATTTAAGGATTTGTTTTCTATTTTAAAAGATTCATGATGTAAACATTGGTTCTCCATGTTTCATATGGAACGGTCTGTTGCGGCGTGCTGCTTTGCTGTGATGTCTTTTCACCATAGTGGCTTTTTTGAATCTTGCAGGTGGAATCAACCGAGCAGGTGCATTCCAGACAATGCTCAGGCCTCCGGCGACGCTTTTGCAGCCGCCGCTGGACATTCAGCAGATCCTGTCCTTTCCAATGGAAGCGCAGCCCATGATGGGATTGTTCTCTGGCTTCAACGTGGTAAGGCAAATCTTGAAATGCTGACTGCGTCTGCAACGATCTGTTGCGCTGTGCTGTCCTTCGCTGTACGGGGTGTACCGTGTCGCTATATAGATTCTGCAAGAATAAAATGATTGCATGCAGAAGCGCTGGCCAAAAGAAATGCTGCAGAGCAGTGCACAGAGGCGGCGCTGTAATGAAGTGAATGTGCGCAGGGAATGCTTTAATGTTGTGGCAGTTGAACAAAGCAAATGATGCAATATTTTTGTGAGGGACGCTGGAAGCACTTACTCTTGTGGAAATTTTATGTAGCTGTTTAGAGACTAGACGTACTTGAAAGTGGTGAGTGAGCCCAGGAAGTGATGAAATACAATAATGGACCACAGGAATTGATGTAGTGCCATGTCTGCTGGGCACAGAAAGTCGGGTAATGTTCTATGGGCACAAGGGTAACTCAATAATGTAGCCCACTGGCTTTAGGAAAGTAGTGTTGTAGGGTTATTTATTAGGCATGATCAATGCTAGATGCAAATTCAGCTACCAGACATTTTCCCATATCAAGTTTCCTCCATAAAGCCTACTTTAGCTATGTTTCTTTCTTTCTGTATTCTTTATTTCAGCTTTACGCAATAAAAGAGAAACACATAGATATCTAAAACGATGCACAATACCTAAAATAAAAGATATAGTCATAAAAAGGAAGAATTCAAATACTTGGGTTAGCCTGTATAACTTCTATATAAAAATGCCAATTTATCACCCTAAAAAGTGGCACTAGTATTCACATTAATCCGTTTTGCAAAATGCTGAGTTTGGGAGACAATGAGGACCATCTAATTCCTCTGCGTTAACTTTCAGTTTATATGTATTGTTACCTTACAATGTGTAAGTCTTGTTGCCTACACCAAGATATTATGCTCAGCAGAGTGTTTTCATCTATCTGCGTCTAACCAAACATGTTTACGCTGATACACCACATTGCAAATAAATACTTTCATACTGGAAACACTATGTTTCTCTTAGTATATTTTTTGAGAATTCTATATGCCTTCACGTGCTAAGAAGTCCCTAGATTTCTACATGTGGGAATTAGCCATTTAGCCCTGGCCTTGTTGTACTCTGGACAGAAGAAGGCATGAACTTCAGTTTCTTCAACCAGTCCACAGGACGGGCAGGCCAACTCTTCTTTACTACTTGCACTAGCCTGTTTGTAAATGACTGTGCACAACGGGAGTGTCCTGTATCTAAACACGTAAAGTTTTTTGTCCAAATTTGGTTCAATTTTGTCTAGAAACTCTTCAGCCTTATAAATGTCCTTTAACTCAACAAATCTACTTGTCAATGAGTCCAATGATGATGTAGCTAGAAGAGTACACATTTTATAACCCTTTGAGCACAGTTTGAGTTTGGCTTTGGAGATTTGGGTGCAGGTCCCCCCATGGTAGTCCCAGAGCCTGTCTTTCCCCATGCTTCACAAAGTTTCTCGGATGTATTTGATCCAAGGGAGGTTGCCTGCCCCCTTCATCTGCAGTATCTCTTCCAGACCTTGTCTATATGAGGTTTGCTCCGTGGTTTCCCATACTTGTCTCCAATAGAGTAATGGCCTAATGGTGTTGTGATGTCTCTTTAACTGTGATGCACCTAATAGATCCTTGGGTGCGTCACAGAGAATGAATGTAACCGAGCAACGGCAGAGAAGAACGGAGACAGTAGGAGAGAGCAGATGTCTCGTTGTGGTGACTATTTGTATGTAGCTGTTGAGACCAAATAAAGTCCTTAAAACTCTTTACTATGGCAAGGACATTCCTTAAAATTGGTGACGAGCGGTTGATTTCGACAATCACTTGTGAGCCAACTCCGGTGAGGACCCACTCGAGGCTCTCCGATTCGTCCGGTGAGTTCAGCAGTCTTGAAGTGACATGGAAAGTTGGCGAGTGCACGAACCAGTCAGCACTCGGCAGAGCCTTGGAACGGGCAGCGAATTAAAAATAATTGCATGCAACTCGATTCGCCCTACAGCCGCGAAGATCACCACCCAGATCCCGAGCGTGCTGAAACATCCCTGCCTGAAATAGTTAGAATCCCTGTGGAGGAGATCTCCAAAGGAAATACAGCAACCGGAACACGCGTGCGCCACAGGAACACAACTGGACAATCCTCACAAAACCCTAACATAGAAATAGAAAGTGGACCACAAATAATAAGAGGAGAGGAAACTACCACTAAAATAGAACAAGCATTTTCAATGCAACGGGTCTCGCATTTGTTCGAGTTAGAGTTATTAGGGTTGTAAAGCAAAAAAAAAAGCAACGAGATCGCGCTATGTAAAATGCAGCGCGATTGCGTGGAAAATAAACAGATAAAGTAGTCTGGACTCCAGATTGAAAACATCGAGCCTCGTATGTTTTTGGTACTTTACCGGTGCTGTGTAGATGGGCTTAACACCGGAAAAGGCATGACGTATGCATGCCTTTCACAAATGAAAGCAAGCGGATTTTAAAAGGCGTGCCCACGAACCAATGTAAGTGACTGAAGTGGCATGGGCGTGGTTTCAAGCCCAAAGAGAGATTACAGAATGGACGGAGCACTTTGTGCTAGCCCATAAAAAGGACTACAAAAAAGGAAAATAAGAAAAATAACACAGTGAAGGCAGCATTGAAATAGAAAAAAAGACTACAAATCAGGAAAATAAGAAAGTTAACAAATTGACGAAGGAAAGATCAAACACCACAGCCACAACAATGTAAAGGGAAAAACATAAGATACCTAAATATTTTAATTAGTTATAGTAGTTTATTATTTTGACATACTGTACCATTTCCACATACTTTAACAATGGCAGCAGAAAGCATGCTACCACCTCCACAATTTCTCTCAGATGCAGTAGACCCAATACTACCCTGGAAAAGGTGGAAAAAATGCTTGACTCCTACATAATTGCAATAGGTGGAGAAAAATTCTCTCCAGCAAGAAAACAAGGCGTACTATTACACTATTTGGCGGTTGACGCTCACAATATATATGGAAGTCTTGATGAAATTGCTATTGGAACTGCAGAAGGAGAACCCCGAGACAGTTTTGAAATGTCAATGTTAATGTTGGAGAAACATTTTGGACCAAAAATAAATGTTGTCATGGAAAGACAAATTATTTTCTAGAGTCCAGGGCAAAATGGAGAAAGTTGGAAAGTATATAGCAACACTCAAAAGTCTAGCACGTATTTCTGACTTTGGAGATTTGCCTGAGTCATTAATCGGAGACCAATTAGTACGTTGTACTTATAATCCAAGTGAACAAGAAAAACTTCTTGCAAAAAAATCCAACGTTGAAAGAAGCATTAGATATTGTAGAGGGAATGGACCATACGTCAAATTGGGTTAAAGAAATGCGTGAAAAACCCATTTAACACAAGCAGTCCACAAGTTGCAGTAGAAGAGGATGATTATAATCAAATTAACAAGGTGGGAATAACTGGCATCAAACATACTTTAGTAAAGAAATAAATAAAGTGAAAGTAGTAAAAGATTACAACGAAAATGTAAAAATAAAATGTTATAGATGTGGTAACCCAAATCACTTATCGAGTGGTCCTGCCAGAAATTTAACATGCAATTAAGGTGGAAAGGGGACATATTAAAAAAGTTTGCATGAGTAATAAGGTAAACAACTTTGAAGATCAACCAAATGCCCATCAACATACTATACTATGTGTATCGCAGGATACAACAAATGAAATACACAAGAACATAGATGATCTGGATGTTGGTTGTATAAAAATGCCTGAGTGTCGACTTACAATTGATGGCAGAGAAGTCATCGTTTTGGCAGACTTGGGCTCGACTTGTACTATAATAGGAGACAAAAATTGGAAGCGTATATTTGGAAAAGAAAATATTCAATTGAAGGAACCTGATATTATTCCAGGAGGATATGGAGAAATCAAAATTGACCTTATTGGATATAACATCATTAAAATCCATTTCAAGGGGTGAGAAACAGTAGGAAAAGTTTATGTTGCCAAGACAGGTAACAACTTGTTGGGCTGGTGGCAACAGAAGGATTTGGGTAATATTCTAAACCCTAACGCCACCGATCAAGTCATGCTAATAGAAAAAGTGTGTGGTGGAGAAGATGTACCAAAAGAGTTCCCTCCTGTTTTCTCTGATAAACTTGGAGTTCTCAGAAACTTTAAGCTCAGAAGAATTCTTAAGGGTGGTGTCAAACCTATAGTTCATAAGGTAAAGAAGATACCAAACCTTATGTTGAATCTTTTGGAACAGGAGTTAGACAAACTCAAAGAACTAGATGTCATAGAAGAAATTGAGTCATCAGAATGGTTGTCCCCAGTGGTGCTGGCACCAAAAGATAATGGCACTAAGATACAAATGTGTGTTACCTTGAGAGACTTAAACCAATGTATATGGCAGATCGGTTACCATTGCCTAACATAGCTGAAACATTATCCATGCTTAAAGGAGCGAACATATTCAGTGTTATGGATCTTTCAGAAGCATATCACCAAGTTATGCTACTTAAAGACTCTCGACATCTCACATCTTTTATAACACCAATGGGAGCCTTCAGGTTCAAAAGACTACCTTTTAGTTTAGCGTCAGCAGCTGCATGTTTTCAAAGACTGATGAAAAAGGTTCTCAATTGAGTGGAAAATGTACTGTTTTCCAAGACGACAGTCTAGTATATGGGGAGGATGAAGCAGCTCACGATGTCATCTTAAGGAAAGTATTAGTGAAGTTGAGAGACAGTAGACTCACAGTGAAAAATGAGAAATGCCAATTTAGAGTAAATACTTTAACATATTTAGGACACCTCATTTCAGGAGAAGGCATAAAACTGAAAATGGGTTTGACGTGATCTATTATCAAAGCACCATCTGCTGTTGACAAGGGTGCTTTCTTTGGGTTGGCAGAATATTATTCAAAGTTTGTTCGCAAATTTGCCAGCATTGTCATGCCCTTAAGGATGCTACTTAAAAAATGAAGCAAATTTATATGGTCTGATGAATGTGAAAAAGCGTTTTCAAATGTTAAAGAAGTAATAGGAAACATGCCTAATTTAAACCATTTCGATGTAACTAGAAAAAACATTCTGACCACTGATGCCAGTCTCAGAGGTCTGGGGGCGGTGTTATACCAAATTGACAATGGAGAGGAAAAAGTGATAGCATTTGCATCTCGTTCCCTTAGGGGAGCAGAGGAAAAATATTCCGTCATTGAATAGGAGGCATTGGCGTGTGTATGGGCAATCCATCGTTTTAGATTTTTTTTGTGGGGCCTACCTTTTACTTTGAGATCTGACTACAAACCTTTAGTACACATATTTACTGTAAAGAGTCAGAAAGAGTTACTCCTAGAATTAAAAGGTGGGTGGAGAGTGTATTAGAATTCAATTTCAAAACTGAGTACTTACCAGGACTTAAGAATGCAACAGCGTACTTTCTCTCCAGACTGCCAGTTGTTGGAGATGGTGATTTGGAGAGGACTATTCTATTGATGTGGGTAATGGAATCGGCTTTATGTCAGGAAGAAAGGGATAAGAAAAATAAGAAGGATGTCAATTTAGCAGAAATAAGATGTATGATAATCAGAGGTTGGGCTGAACGGAAAACGTTAGCTGTAGAATTGCAAAAATTCTGGGGAGTGAGAGATGAACTAAGTGTAATTGATGATCAGATTTTCAGAGGAGATCGTATAGTTCCACTAGAAGGGTTAAGACAGAAGATAATGAATCTGGCACACAAGGGACATTTAGGTAGGAATCTCACAAAAGCAAGAATAAGAGAAATATTGGTGGCCAGGTCTTGACAGAGAAGCGGAACATTTTGTAAGAGATTGTTGGTTGTGTGCAATCAGTGATAAAATTAAGGTGGTGGTAAGAACAGCACTGTTTTCCCCTATAGAGGTACCTGACAAACCCTGGTTCAAACTAGGGCTAGACATTGTGGGACCTTTTAATTTGCTGAATATCAGTGAAAGATATGCAATAGTGCTTGTAGATTACAAATCAAAATGGATATCTGCTTGCTGCACTAGTTAAATTACTACTAGAGTTGTTTTAGATTTTTTGAAAGATGTATTTGCTTCTGAAGGAATTCCTAAAATAATCGTCACTGATAATTGTGTTCAGTTTGTTTCTGATGAGTTGAAAACGTTTTTAGGGGTTCTGTCAATTGAACACCAACGCACAGCTTTATATGCCCCTCAAGCCAATGGCCGTGTTGAGAAGATTAATGGACTGTTAAGGGACAGTGCTCAGTTAGCCATATCTAAAGAGGAACTCTCAAGAAGATCTTAAGAGAAAAACTGTGGGCTCATAGAACCACTCATAATATCTTAACAAATGAATCTCCATTCCATTGTATAAGAACACGGGTGGCAGGATCCAAGTTGATTCCCAAAATGGTTGGAATGAAAGAATGAAAAGGAGGGATTAGATAGGAGTAAAGTTCTTATTTACCAAAGGAAGTATAAGGAACGATTTGATGATAAGTATTGGGCTGTTGCCAAGAACTGGAAACAAGGGGAGTTGGTATTCGTGAATAAACCAAGAGAGTCACCTAAGGAGAGTTTAATTTATAGGACCATTTTGAATCAAAGAACTCTAGAAAAATGTGGTGATATTGGAGAATGGGGAGGTATGGTGTATGTCAAGGTTGGCTAAGTTCACTTGGAATGCTAGAATGACAGGAGTCAACCAACAATATATAGATTTGGAGAATAGAAGGGAAACCAGTCATAATTCTGAGACTAATCTTTCACACAAAGAGGTTTGCTTAAAAAGGAAGCCTTTGTACCTCAAAGACTATGGGGGTCATTCTGACCCCGGCGGGCGGCGGGAGCCGCCCGCCTGGAGGGAACCGCCAGAATACCGCTGCGCGGTCAAAAGACCGCCGCAGTTATTCTGGGTTTCCCACTGGGCTTACGGGCGACCGCCAAAAGGCCGCCCGCCAGCCCAGTGGGAAACACCCCTCCATGAGGATGCCGGCTCCAAATGGAGCCGGCGGAGTGGAGGATGTGCGACGGGTGCAGTGGCACCCGTCGCGTATTTCAGTGTCTGCAAAGCAGACACTGAAATACAAAGTGGGGCCCTCTTACGGGGGCCCCTGCAGTGCCCATGCCAATGCAGGGGCCCCCAGGGGCCCCACGACACCCCTCACCGCCATCCTGTTCCTGGCGGGCGGAACCGCCAGGAACAGGATGGCGGTGAGGGGGTCGGAATCCCCATGACAGATTCCCATGGGCAGCGGAAAGTCGGCGGTACACCGCCGGCTTTCTGCTTCTGGCCGCGGCTGTACCGCCGCGGTCAGAATGCCCGGCGGAGCACCGCCAGCCTGTTGGCGGTGCTACCGCCGACCCCGGCGGTAAAAGAATGACCCCCTATGTGTAATGCTTCCACCAATCTCTGAAATTGGTAATGTGTGATTTATGTTGTACTCATCACAGCAATCTATATTTGTATTTACTTATAAAAAAACATTTGGGGGAGTATATAAGTTGTAAAAGAAGTATTATATGTTAGACAATTTAGATAGGAAACAAATTTATATTTCATAGTTAGATGTATACATGATTTGTAGATTATATTAATTTGACCAATTTTTATTAAGGGGAAGATATGTTGTGATGTCTCCTTAACTGTGATGCACCTAATAGATCCTTGGGTGCATCACAGAGATTGAGCGTAACCGAGCAACGGCAGAGAACGGGGACAGTAGGAGAAAGCAGATGTCTCGTTTTGGTAGCTGTTTGTATGTAACTGTTAAGACCAAATAAAGTCCTTGAAACTCTTTACTACAACGAGGACATTTATTAACATTAACAGGCCTATTTCCCTTCTGAAATAGGCCTGACCCCCTATCTAGTCTTAAGGGTACTAATGGCTTACTATCTGGGAGATTCATCAACCGTCTCAGGAAACGATTCTCTGCCAAGGCCAAGGTGTCAACCTTCTTATGAGCCCAAAGCTCTGCCCCAGAAAAAGTGTAGATCCTCAAGCCTGGTGTGAATAGATCTGAATTACTGTAGAAATAGGTTTGAAAAATAACCCCCGGAACACTTTTAACAATGTGTCAATGTGTTGCTCCAGTATAAGTCTGCATTTTTTATTTAAGAATTAGACAACATTAATCACCGGAGGCTGACTTGTGCCAGATTTTCTGTCCTCATCTTCAGTATTTTATTTAGTCCCATTTAGTTTGAGGATTTGTGTATTTATCTCATAAGGATATTTTGAAACTTTGGCACTGATCACAGTCCCATGGGGCAACCCTGCACTACCTGTGTTGAGTTCTAAAAAAACTCTTCCCCTAGAAACACCTTTCTCTTGTAGCATGACAATCCCTTGCACCCAAACCTTAATGTCTCTTCTATGTTTAATGGTTTTAGCATGGGTTCCGAGTTTAGTTATTTTTAGCTAACCAGTCTTGCATCTTGCTGTCCTATAGTAGCTTGGAACGAAAAAATGCAGCGTACTGTGTATTCCCATTCAGCCGTGCAGAACCGTAGATGAAGCCTGCAGAACCGAACCGCTGATACAGATAAGGACTCCATGGCCTGGTACAATATTCCAGGACTACAGAACAAACCACAAGGTTAAAGATAAGGTTTCTGTAGTTTAACACGTTGATCCAGATGTGCCCTAACTGAATGTAATCATGCAGATAAGGATTCCATAGCCTGACATGATAATACAGGTGAGTCCTGAAGAACCGAAATCAAGATTACAGATGACGTCCCCATAGTATGATATTCCAGATGTGGAATGCCCAACTGAACATAATGTTGCAGGTAGTTCTTCCATAGCCTGGATGATACTTGAGATAAGGCCTGAAGAACTGAACACAAAGTTATAGATAATGCCTTTATAGCTACACATCCAGATGTGGACAGCATAACTGAACATGTTACAGGTAATTATTCCATAGCCTGGATGATACCCAAGTTGAGGCCTGAAGAACCGAACACATGGTTACAGATAATGCCTCCATAGCTAGGCACGACCACCCAGCTGCGGTATGCACAACTGAACATAATGTTACAGGTACCGCTACCATAGCCTGGTTGATACTCAAGTTGGCGCCTGAAGAACTGAACACAAGGTTGCATATAAAACCTCTACAGCCTGGCACAGCACTGTACATGTAGAATATATAACCTAGCACAGTGTTACTGATAAGGATTCTAGAGCCTGGCACAAAGCTCCAGGTGTGGTATTAAGAATTTGAAACAATGCTATCGGTTCAGCCTTCAGAACTCCAAATAACACTCCGGATGTAATGCTCAGTAATGGACCAACAGATGAGAACTGGATACTGTCCTCCAACCCAGGCCTCACCGGTGATGTCTATAGAGCAAACAATCTGACTTACTTTGTAACGTTTACTGTTCAAGCTATGGCAACTTCTCTTAAAAGCAAGTTTTACAAGCGCACGTTATTCTGACTCACTGGGACATTTATATGACACCATAAATGTAAACTGTCCAAGAAAATCCAGTTGTTTGTTTAATGCATTCTTCAAAAAGCCCAGATAAATATATCGTAGAACTCAAATGTATACATAAAGAAGATCTGGAGATACCTCTAAAGAGAGGGTCGAATTACAATGAATAAAAAGTAAAAAGAAAGGAGGTAAAAAAATAAGGAGGAAAATGAAAGGGACAGTGGCACACAGAACAAATAAGGATGACTGAAGCTTGGGAAAGAAGTGTGGAAATGAATAAACATGACCAAGCTTGTGAGATACACGAAGGCTAAGCTTAAAAAAAAAGTGTTAGCCACCATGTGAGAGCTACGGGCATTGCCAATGTCTTTTAGCCGTGTTGTTGAGCAGCAAGGCTGCTTTTCTGCATGGCTAAAAATTATTGGTGTGGCATAGAGTAGAGTGGCATAGAGGAGAGTGGAGTAGTGTAGAGTGGAGTAGCATAGGGTAGAGTGGCGTAGCATGGAGTGGCATAGAGCAGAGTGGCATAGCGTAGAGTGGAGTGGCATAGAGTGGCATTGTATGGAGTTGCATAGAGCGGCGTAGAGTATATTAGCGTAGAGTGGGGTGGCGTGGAGTATTGTGAGATGGAATGGTGTAGGGTAGAGTGGCATTGTGTGGACTGGAGTGGTGTAGAATGGATTAGTCTACAATAGAGGGGTGACAGAGTGGTGTGGAGTGCAGAAGAGTAGAGTGGCATAGAGTGCCTTAGAGTGGCATTGTGTGGAGTGTCATAGAGGGGAGTGGTGTCGAGTGGAGTGGCATAGAGTAGAGTGGCATAGAGTGGGGTGAAATGGAGTGGCGTAGAGTGCTGTAAAAAGACATTAAGTGGAGTGGCATAAAGTGGAGTGAAGTAAAGTGGCGTAAAGTAAAGTGGAGTAGTGTAGAGTGGGATTGTGTAGAGTGGAGTTGTGTAGAGTAGTACAATTGTGGGTGTAAGTATCTAAAGCTTCAACAGAGACAGCAGATAGAGTGGAAACAACACAAATAAGAAGCGGTGTGCCTATATTCAGAGTAGGAAAGCACATTTCACGTCCAGGCATAATACCGAAACGTTTCTAAAATAATGCCTTGCAAAAAAGACGAGGAAGAACACATGTACCTGGTCCATGCTCTAGGGAGGAACTAACTCAAAAAAGGAATGGATGCTGTGACTGGGTTGTAAGCCCACTGAATTGTAAGCAATACATCACACAGCACAGCACATGCCGAAAGAAAAAGGCAGCAGAAAAAGAGGTACTCAATTAAAGGGAAACAAGAAAACTCATTCTGCTAGACTCCCTAGAAAGTGTGGTTGCATCCTTTTATTGAATTTTCATTTAGAGTTTCCATAGTGGTGATTTAATTTATAACTTCATAGCAACTTTTCCACTGCTCTTCACCATCTTAGTGCAGTTTTCCCAGTTTTGTGGAGGGCACTGTTGTACCAGGAATTAAAAAATTTGAATGAAGAATTTTACTATCAAAATGTATTTTATGGGACAGTTTTCTTGGAAAATTCACCTTCTAAAAGTATCTCTTCTGCTTTTTCTCTTCTTCACATACTTATTTTTAGCAGGTTATTCAGCCACTTTTGTATGGTCGAGTCACAGCAGAGTGTCAGCTAATGGTAACAGCTTTAGAAAATCAACATAATGTTTATACTTTAGATATAACTTTTGAGAAATAAACAATCTTAAACTTGTTTGCAAAGTTTTAAAAATAACTTTAGTAATTTTTCCGTGTTGCGAATCCCAGTGTTCAAATTGCAACTCCTGGTGTTCGAATTTTTGACACACAACATTGATCGCGGGTGAAAACCCATCTATACATGTCTCTTTGTAAATGTTTCACGCAAGAGTTAAGTATTTATTTACAGTCTAAGGGTGGATCCGAGTATTAGCGCGGCCTTCTTTCATATTTTGTAAAAACAGGATTAAGTGATGTCTCTGAGAGTAAATGTGTACCCATCCACCAATCTAGATTTTCTGCTGCGTTTAAACTTGATTTATTCTTTTCATCTATGAACTGGAATAGCTTTGCGCACTTATGAATTTTGCGATAGATTTGTTTGTCTCTCTTCAGACTGCCAACGATGGAAATGTGAATACAAAAAGGCATCGATGCTTCGAAATAGAAATGCAGCAATGCTGTCCAAGTAAGGCCATGTATGCAGCCCATTGTAATGTGGTTCGGACGAAACGAGACTCGTACTTCCACGGGGCGGAATCAGCACTGAGGCTGCGGATGCTTTGTACTAGCACAGAGAGTCCTGCTACATATCTTGTAGCGCATGATGGCAGCTAAACTGCATATCCTGTGTACCAGCTAGCCATAACGGCACGTGAAACATAATGCAAGACTGTGCATATAGGGACATGTGCAGCGAAAGCGGTGAAAATAAACCATGTGCCCAAAGCCCAGCAAACAAACCGTGAAAAGAGAAACGCGCACCAGCACGGGCCAGCTCCGAAAATAACACAATGGTGAGAGGGCCTTGTTCTGCAGCATAGGCCGCATAGAATACAACTGCAAAATCCTAACCTTGCGTGGTAGCACTACCCAGCAAAAAAGAAACAGTAGTAAGAGCTTTGTGCACTAGAAAAGACCACAACTGTGAGAACAAAACCTTATCCGTGGCACAGACCAGCAAATACAATGTAGCCATGCAAACCAGCACACACCAGCAAAAATACATTCTGAATAGAGACCATTTGTGCACATCCACGGACCATGTGTGAAGAAACTGCAAAAACAGAGCCCTGATCGCCAGCACAGACTTTCAATGAAAAACAACTGTTACAAGTGTTGGCAAAGCCAATAGGTCTGGCACTGGCATCTATATATTGGCTTTACAAATATATATTTTTTTGCTATCGATTTTTTTGTGTGCAAGCACTGTCAGGTAAGCCAATGGCTGAAATGGGCTGACCTTGTGACTCATGCTGTATGCTTTAGTGGGCAAAAGATAGATATGCATAACAATGAAGCAGATCAGTGGTTAAAGAGGGCTGATTGAAAGCCCGTGTAGTTATGCACAGTAATAATAGTGCCACTAACATAAGCAGATTTGTTTTCAAGACAAGTAAGCACTACACCAACCCCTGCCTGGATGATCCAACAGCATAATGACACCAAGACTACTCTGACGCCCACTCCTCCCGTAGAATCCTGCAATGGCCAGCCTTCAAATTCCTAACTTTCTCGAAAGTCCCCAACACACTCTGCTCCCTCTAACCTTTTATGAAGATGTCGTCTTACTCTCATCCTTCATTAACACTCTTTCTGGGGATGCTCTCTCTCATGCCTACTCACTATTGATAACGCCTTCCTCACTCGAGAAATCTTCGCAGAAGCTCTCAAAACCAGCCAGATCTCCCCCCACTAAAGAAACTTGCTTTAGACCCTTATGACCTTGCCAGCTACAGGCCCATCGCTCACATACCATTCATGGACAATTATTGAAAAAGCTATTTATGTTCAAATCCATGATCACATCACTGCTAACCATCCCCGGTAAGTCTAGCTTCAGCTCACGCTTCTGCTTGGAGACCGTTACCTTACACATTGTAGGCAATGGCCTCTTGACTACAGATGAAAATGACCCCTGCTTTCTGATATGGCTGGACCTCTCAGTTACCTCCAACACAGTCAACCATTCGACCCTTGTATGCAGTGTGGAATCTCAAATGTGGTGGGCATAATGCCTTGTTCCATGGTCTCTCAGACTCCTTCTTGGCACCTATTAATAGCATCCTACATGCAGAGGCAAATCGTATCCAGTTCATAAAGAAATATGATCATGTCACACCCAGCCTGATGGAACTTCTTCATCTCCCCTTGCTGGAACACCATCTAGTTGCATCATTCACAAAGCCCTCATGCCCATGAATCCCACTTGCATTACAGACAAGGTTGCCATCTCTAGTTGTGCAGCCAGGACATTATCAGACTGCAGATTAAGAGCATCAAAGAAAAAACACAAGGCAGCAGTTTTTTCCATTTATGCACACATAACCTTTTAAAACCCATCTACTTCTCCTATCACTTGTTGGCTTTATGCTTGTCTTTGAACCAGGCAGTGCCCTTCAGGTACCATTACCACCATCCTCTGAACATTGCTTCCAGAGTTCATGATTAGAGCAGCCTAGTGTTGCTTGCACCCCCTTCCTCTGCATCACACTGGAAGTCATTGGCGAACTAGTCTACCTGTTCTCTTTTTATAATTTATTATTTTGGTATCTTTCTTTTTCTTCCTCTCAGACTCTATATTTTTGTTTCTTCTTTCATCTACTTGTTTTTGTAAATGTTGTATTTGTCTTTATCTATTTCACTATTTGGGCATTGCACCCTTTCTCTGTCTCGCCCTATTATCCACACCCCTCACAATTGCTTTGTTTACCTTTCTATAACCACCACTTCTTACTCCCCTGATATCCTTCGGCCTGCCACCCTATCTCTGTAGATGTTAAAGAAGTGCATTGAAATTGGAGAAACATTTATATAAAGGAAGCACAACAAAAAGCATGTTGTTTTAACTTGTTAGGCTATGTCTTAATAGCAATAATAAAAAAAAATCAGTACTGGCAGAGTGTTACTTGTTGTACCACTACAGATTCCTCGACGCCCTCCCGCGTATTAAGGAATATTATGGAGCCTGTAATAGTGTATCGCTCTGTAATTTTTATTAGACGTGACCAAGGCCATTGGAATTATGCGATTTTGGGGCCACATTTTCGAAGTGATTCCAATTTTACCATGTGACACATAATCCACCATATGCTGCATAATTAGTAAATTCAAACAAAAATATTTTTTCTGTCTGCAGTGGATCAAAAGATGCTACAAATCGCCACTTTTGGTGCTGCAAAATGAGACGTTCTTTGAAAAGATTATGTGGTGACCTTTTAATGGAGGAGTTCTTTATTCAGGGTTAAATGTTGTACTAATAAGGCGAAACTTCTTTCCAGATACTATTAATGTGTGTTTAAGTGATAAAGTAGTAAAATGAGACCGCCATTGAGGAAGTAACTGACAGTTGCTGCGGGCTAGGAGGCCCGAGAGGGAACTTGCTGTCCCAGGAGACATCACACCTTCCAGAGAGGAGGGGCTCCCAGCATTCACCTCCTCGTCAGCTAAACCGAAACCCCCTGGAGTAGCAGTTAACTTGCCAGGTAAATCTACTACCATCATGGGTTACCTAGCAGAGGTTATGGGAGATATTGAAAAGGAAATTTACAGGATTGAGAAGCGACTGCCTATTTGTAATAATGGGCCGCTAGTCACGTCAACACTTGTCCTTACGCACAGTGCCCCTGTAACATCTCCCGGGACTGTCGTAGCAGATGGGACTACCGCTTCTGCACAATCTGCACACATCATGTCAGCTCATACCTCCCCACTTGACCCTAAACTACAACCACCCTCAAAACAAATGAGAACGCTGGGGTCCTCCTGATGTGAAACCGAGAGTAATCAACCAAGTGGGGACATTGTACCATGCAAATCTAGGGCGCCTGTAAAACCTTGCAGATTAACTCACAAGCCTAGAGTACCAAACCTCAGGTCATCATCAGGAGAACTGAAACGTGTGTGCTACGTTTCAAGTATTGAAATCCATGGTCAAGGACTCATTGGACTCTATTGTCCCCAGATTAAGGGATGCAGAAAGTATTACTTCGAGCTGCTTGGGCTTGCTGAAATATCACACTTCCCCTATTCCTGCACAGACATCGTTCACCACTGGACATACTCCTTCTGCGACCCCATCTGCTCCTCTAGAATCTATGGGTGCTCGCCCCATAATGCAATCTAACGTCTGTGTTTGGGGTGAGCAGCACGCAATCAGTAACATGAGTGATGACACTATACCACCTGCTTTGGTTTAAGATAACCAATGCCTTCCTACCTCTTGCCACTTGTCTCAGCCCTCCGCTCACGTTAACTTATACAGCGATGAATTGAGACATCGCAGGGAATGACTGACAGAAAAAAGTTACGTTGAACTTACCTCCTGACGCATCAGCATATGTTGTAATCTTGGCTAATAAACCTATTTTAACCGGATCTGTACCCGAATCTTGGGAATCTTTGTGAAACAAGTCTGTAAATTGGCTGGGCAAAAAGACCAGATGTGTAGGGGCACTGTTTGATGATTTTAAAATGACAGGAACGGTTCAGTGGGTGGGTAAGGCTCCAAAAAGGTTAATGGGTGATTGTGTAGTTCTGTCCTTTAAATCTCCTAGTATATTGCACTCCATCTTGAAAAGAACTCGATCACTCATTGTGCCTCTACACAACATATCAGTCCTCCCACTTGTTTTTTTCTATCATCCACATTCATTTGCTGGCATACAAAACCCTCATGCTAGAGCCCCCATTTCTACCTGTTACCCCCATGCCTTCACCTTTTCGTAATTCCAACCCATAATCGTTTGAAAGAATGGCATCCCTAGATGGGTTGACTGACTCTGCGTAGAACTATATCAGATAGCTACGATGGTGTCACAATAAATGGGGGGTATTTATTATCTCACCCACTAGAGAGCCCTATGACAGCATTAGCTTCACCCCTCTTCCCACTGTTTATAATCTGGCTGACACTCCAGATAATGTTGAGGATGATATGCGCGGAGGGCCTTCTTAACCACCCATATCATCTTCAGAATGTGTCTCCTGACAGATCAAGCCTCCCCCACCTGTACCGTCCAGTAAAGTGTATGACTATTTATCCCGTAATGCATGATTTGAGGAGAGTACTCCAAAATATCCCTGTAGAATACTTTTTTGGAATGTGGCAGTATTACCTGAGACGGTTAATATTATAGATTAAGGGGATTTAGACACTACAGATTCTATGCCTCTAGGAAACTTGGTCTATTAAACCTGTACATATTAATGGATATAGAACTTTTCACTCTCCAGCAGCACCTAAAGAATATGGTAGAGCAAAGGACAGTCTAGCAGTCTATATTTCGAATTATTTGCCCCTTCGCAATGTTTCTAGTGTGTCAGCTTACCAGCACTCTCAACAATTAGTATTGATGTTTTACCACTTTTTAAAGCTGTGATGATTGATTCTTCCAACAATGCATAGATAGGCGATCTGGCATCTGTGCTTGGCCAGCTCCTTTATGACCTCGAGAAGCTTCATAAGGGTGACTTTGAGGGTGTATTCACAATTTGGGTCGGTGGTTTTAATATCTACTTGTGCCCCTCGACTTTAAAAAAACTTGTGTTCTAGAGGACATTCATGACTGTGATCATTCCCATTTTTCACACTTTTTTCTCGGGGACAAATGCTTTTTTAAATATGATCTTGCCTTTTGCAACGAAATCTGTGCCAAAAATGTTGCTTATAAGTGTACTTTTAATTACAGAGTGGAAGATACTGTTACTGAATATATTATCTTCCTACAGGCATTCTTCTATGATATCTAATTTTATAATGCACAGCAAAGCCATCATTACTCACAAATCATAGACCATAAATCTAAGTATTTGACTTTGCTAGTCAAATCGGTTTCAACGATTCCAGTGGCCCTGACAGTGACCTCTCTCTGGAGAGTTGCCCTCCTCGGATGTCTTTGAAACAGCACCGAAAAGAAGCTAATGTCATCACCATGTGACACGACTCCAGCTCTTGGCTCATAACTGCACATAGGATTAGGAACACAGATGTGCATTGTTCTATGCAAGTATGTTGGGAACCTTCCACGGTTTCTGTGCTCTGAACGTCCTAAGCACTTAGCAGAGAAAGTTTGAAATCCATTAGCCCATCCCACCCTAAGAAGAGGACATTAGCTGAGATGCCTACATCATGGTATGGGAAAGCAACAGCTGAGCACCATATATGGCAACACCATAGGTGTCTTGACAATAAACAGCCTTCACACTATAATCTGTAAAAAAAAATGCGGGTACACAGAAATGATACTTTGAACTCACTTAATGAGTTTCTCTAAAAGAAGAATGATTAAATGCTGAGTGAGAGTCCATAAAGAATGCATGAAGAATGAGCCAGTCTTGGGCCAGACATCAGACTTCGATTGACCTATTATTTATCATTTACCTGGAGAAGAGGAAAAAGGCAAGCCATACCAATTTAATTTTATGCATTTATGTTCCAGCCAAATGCCCATAGTACTGCATCGAAAGGTAGTAATTTTGGGGAGTGGACTGGCTAGGGGTTAAGCTATTTACTGAAGTCTGGGTGGTTGTATGGCATTAGGAGATGTGAGTTTATTCGCATCATGGCCCGAGGAGACCGGGAAGAGAGCTAGATTCCCATTGACAAGTTCTTGGATTATTTGGGATGGAATGTGTTTAAGTATGCTTGGGAGATGGGAACACTGGTTGGTGTTGGTGTGGGGTAGGAATGAGGCATTATTTTTTATCCCACAAACCTATATATTAGCTTTTGAGGATATTGTGTGTGATTTGGGCATTGCCTGGAGACCAGTTATTTCTAGACAGGAAATATGTTTTGAAAGTAGGCCAAGTAAGCATGCTTACTCAGTATATCTTTGTGTGTTACTACAGCTATTCCGTTTTAGGTGTTGCCTGCCGACTGCTTTTAGCTGTTTGTAGTTGAACACCTGTTGCAGACAATATCAATACCATTTCTTACCATTGATTGGCTTTCTGGTCAATCTAATTTCTGTGCTTCTTCTTCAAAGGCTTTCCTTTATCTTCTTGTATTTGTCCTTCACCCTTTCTGAGTGGATGACTTGTGTCCTTCTACTGCTCATATTCAAGAAATTATTTTTCCTTTTTGTTTCAGTGCACCGAGAGAGTGCATGTATTTTTTTGCTCTTTCCCTAATGTGCTTTGTCCCGGCTTCAGCAACCCTGTCCTTTCTCTGTTGCTCCCTTCTTTCGCAGCGCGTCTGTTACTTTACCTACAATTCACTGCCTTTTTTCCTTTTTTTCCCCACTGCTTCAAGCACCTCCTTTGTTACCCATCACCCTACCCCCCATTGCCCCCTCCCCCGACGTTCCCTTCTCCCTGCTGCATTTTGCTCTGAGGCTACTCCATTTGCAAAACAAGCTTTTCACACATATAAATTATTCTTTTTATTTAGCACTCCAAAAGTAGTGTCAACCATCTTGGAATAGTAAATAAAACAAAATAGCATCCACACAATGCCAAATGTGCACATGCGTGGTGACACATGCACCCACAAAAATCTTTACATTATATCATCAAGACACATAACCCCGCAGACGTGATGATGCATTCACCCACACATCTCACTTTGTTTCTTTTTCTTTTTGCTGATGCTGCATAGAATCAGCGAAAAGCATCAGTAAAGTCAATAAGTCTAGTTTGGGACCAAAAAGGCACAGCGCATGGGCTTTGCCAGTGTTTGTTTTGAGCTTGGACAGGCCATTTATGTGATGCAGGAATTTGGGGTAGAAATGCCCAAACCTCGTGTGGGCCTTATTGTAAGGTCTTGAGGTCCAGGAAGATTTGAATATCTCGCCTTTGGCCAGAATTATTACTCTGTAAAAATGATCTATGGTATATTTTAAGGCGATTGAGATAGGAGAGGTTTCAGCTTGACTACAAAGCGGATGGTGGCATTAGAGATTCCATGCACAGTTGGTCCATTTCTCCTCTTTGGGAGCCCTGACATCTGTCACTCATCCAGTTACCCTGATAAGAGGATAGATTCTATCTTACCCCACTGCTTAGATAGATAGATAGATAGATAGATAGATAGATAGATAGATAGATAGATAGATAGATAGATAGATAGATAGATAGATAGTGCAGGAGTGTCCAACTCCTCATCACATTCATCCCAGCAGGGACCCCAAGGATCAAAGTTTCCATGCAAGGTAAGCTGCAAACGTTAGCTTAAATCAAATGTAAGGAGGATGCCAAGCAGGTTGTATAGAGCCAAAGCCTGGTGTTGAAATTGAGAAACACTTCTCAGCCTCGGAGCTGCCACGTTTTGCACTCATATGAGTTTCAGGGCAGCTCTAAAAGAAGAATGTGAGCTCAGCCAGTGCTAACTCTCCGGATTCCTTACCAGTAGTTTGCCTACTGTTTAGTTCAGTTTTAACTCATGGTTCAGCCTTCTGTTAACCTACTAAACAGCACACTAAGTAACCAGAAATAAAATGTAGTATGTGGTTCAGGCCACAGCAGGTGTATTTGGGCATACTTGCTGAGGTTTGGTCTGAGTGAGACTAATGGTAGCAAACGCCTCACGCCACCTTCCCTTACATGGCCTATCTACAGTACTGATCTTTTTGAGCTCCAGTTGAGGAGTTAAGAGAGAAGAATCACTATTTCGATCTCTCCCTAGTTGTGTGGGCAGGGCTTGCTTTTGGACGGTGCGACCATACCGGGATCTGACCTCAGGGCGGCGCTGTGTTTAGCAATAACTTCAGATACTTCCGATTTAAAAGCACCTGCTGAAAAGTTCCTTGTGCGTTTATCCTTCAAGAAACTATTAAAATGTCAACATACCCCTTGTGAGTAATGTTCCTGCTAGGGAGAGAGATGGGAGTTTTGCCTAGTGGCAGCTTTGACTCAACATAAAGTATCATAGAGGGTTAATGCTGCAAAAAACAGAACTATGGTGCATATTTAAGAAAAGTGGTGCTGCACACAGTGCTGCGCCCCTTTCCCTGCGCCCCTTAGCACCCCCCTAATGCCACCATGTGTGCGTCATATTTAAAATATGGTGCACCTTGGCAGTAGTTAGGGGACTAGCGTCAGAATTTTTTACGCTAGTACGGTGCTTTGCTGGACTAGCATAAAAAAAAATTACGCTGATCTTGTAAAGCACCCAGAGTCCCATTGTAACCAATAGAAGCCTCCTTTCAATCCCTGCCCTGAGCAGGTGTTAAAAGTGCAGTTAAAAAATTACCCCAAAAAAAACAACAGATTTCTTTGCGTCATTTTTTGGGTCCCCCTAATGGGGGGATGCCCCCTTTGCGTACATAATGCCTGGCTCAGGCATAATGTAGTGCAAAGGGTTACAAAGTGGCGCAATGCATGCATTGTGCCTCTTTGTAAATATGGCGCAGCATTTTTTGCCTTCTAACACCACATTAATGTAAAAAATTACACTATTGTGGTGTTAGAATGGCACTAGGGGCTCTTAAATATGCCCCTATGGCAGTGCTTCATTTGTGCTTGTTGTTTCCGGTGCACAGCACCAGCACTTATTTTTGAGGGCAGGCGCTTATTTTTCTGCCTCAAGACTTTACTGTGAGAAAAAGACACAAATGGGAAAGACGGAGGAAGAGAAAAATGAAAAAGCATCACAATGGGAAAAGCAGAAATCTGCAAGAGTGAGCTGAAGGGGCAGGGAGTGCCTGTAAATGGATTTAAAAGGCCCGAGTTGGCTTCAGGATTACGCTGCCTCTGAATTCTGTGTTCACACATTTAATTGCAGCAGTCGCGTGTTTAAGAGTAGGGCTTTGGGTTCCAGCACCTTTTTATTTACAAATTAAGCACTGCCCTATGGGGCATATTTGAAAAAGGTGGCACTGCACACAGTGCTGCGCCACTTTTCTTGCGCCCTTTATCTCCCCCCCAACGCCAACATGTGTGCGTCATATTTGAAATACAGCGCACCATGGCGGTAGTCAGGGGACTAGCATCAGAATTTTTTATGCTAGTCCGGCGCTTTGTGGGATTAGCATAAAAAATGTTTACGCTAATCCCGAAAAGCATCCAGAGGTTCATTGTAACCAATGGAAGCCTCCTTTTAATGCCTGCTCTGAGCAGGCATTAAAAGTGCCAGAAAAAAATGACGCACAAAAAAAATCTGTCAAATTTCTTTGTGCCATTTTTTTGCACCCCCCAACTGGGGCATGCCCCTTTTGCATACATTATGCCTGGCGCAGGCATAACGTAGCACAAAGGGTTACAAAGTGGTGCAATGCCTTCATGGTGCCACTTTGTAAATATGGCACACCGTTTTTGGCCTTCTAATGCCACATTAGCTTAAAAAAATTACACTAATGTGGCGTTAGAATGGCACTAGGGGCTCTTAAATATACCCCTATGGGGCATATTTGAAAAAAGTGGCGCTGCACACAGTGCTGCACCACTTTTCTTGCGCCCCTTAGCGCTCCCCTAAAACCACCATGTGTGCGCTGTATTTAAAACGCGGTGCACCGTGGCAGTAGTTAGGGGACTAGCATCAGAATTTTTTACACTAGTCCGGCGCTTTGCAGGATTAGCGTAACAAATGTTGATGCTAATCCTGTAAAGCATCCAGAGGCCCACTGTAACCAACAGACAGCTCATTTTAATGCCTGCTCTGAGCAGGCATTAAAAGTGCCGGAAAACAATGATGCAAAGAAATCTGTCTGATTTCTTTGTGTCATTTTTTTGGCCCTCCCTAGCAGGGGAATGCCACCTTTGCATAAATTATGACTGGCACAGGCATAATGTAGCGCTAAAGGATACGAAGAGGCTCAATGCATGCTTTGTGCCACTTTGTAAATATGGCATGTAATTTTTGGCCTTTTAAAGCTACATTAGTGTAAAAATATGGCGCTAATGTGGCGTTAGAATAGCACTAGGGGATCTTAAATATGCCCCCCAGCCTTTACAAGTGCTTTAAAACACATGAATGTATGTGAAAGGGGAGCGATGGAGAGATGAGGGGCACATTTGCCTGGTGGTAGTGAGTGAAACCGAGGAGGAGGTCATTGGGTGGGGGACACAATAAACTGCCGCACAGGGCGCCACTAGTCCTAAAGACGGCCCTGTGTGTAGGCCTGTGGTATGCACCAGTTACAACATTTTTGGTGGTACTGGTAGGCTGCACTCAGTTAGTAGTGAGGAAATTAGAAACCCCACACATAATATAAATTGGTAAATTACTGCAGGGTTGGATTCAGATTATTATTTCAAATGAGTTCTATAAAATAGAATCTCCTACATTGTGAGTACTTTACAGTACCTCTTACATTTTTCTAACATTTCCAGTGTTCACCTGGTGTCTTGCGCCTAACTGCAGCACCTGATCCCCAGAGACTAACCTGGTGCCAGGGCTTGATAAGTGCCACATCATCCTATACTTTGTTGTCCTGGGGGTTTACATAAAACCCTATCTCACGCTTAGTACGCTTATGTCACTAGTTGTAGATAAAGTGCCTGCTTGGTGGCATATTTTATTTTTATGTTAGGGTACAATGCTCGTTACTTTAACCCTTGGTTGATATCTGCTGTCTTCTTGCAGCCACGGTACAATCCAAGGAGCCGGTGCCACCCCCTCCCCCACCCCCCCCCCCCAAAAAAATAGACGTAATTGGCTCTCAGTGTCAGAAATGTTTGAAACTAAGATGTCTGAGGACCAGTGCTTTAAATGGAAAAATAGAAGTGCAGGTACTCTCTATCGGAGTACCTGCTTGTTTCTGAGAAGTGCCGGTACTCTCCAATTAAAAGTATTACGTTTTTCTTGAGATATGCCGGTACTCTCCCTCTCAAAATAAAAAAGTGCCGGTACTCAGTACCGGAGAGTACCGGCCCATTTAAAGCACTGCTGAGGACACAATCAAGGAGGGATCCATCATTGTACTCCCTCCCTAGACCAGCAGAGGCAACTTATGGCTGTGTGTGCCTCTTGCCCCCTAACCTCGGTTGCCTGTTCCCACCAGTTTGCTGCATAGAAGACATGATCAGCCCACTACCTCTTAAGTTGCTGCCAGAATCGACCTGATTTGCCTGTCACATTTCTGTCGAGTGAAGCCTCAAAGAGCCAAACCACCAAGGGCCAAAGTTAAGGACTCAAATCAGTGTTGGGTGATTCGTATCATCTTAAACTCGCATGAGATGTCTCGAGATTGAAAGAAAATTTGAACTTTATGCTAGTTTGGGTTGGAGTGATTATACCCCAAAATCTGCCTTCTTGTTGCAAACTTTGTAGATAACTGTGTTTAGAAAGGAAGATTTGTGGTAATAATCACCCCCCCAAAAGGCACATTTGTGGGTTGAATACACCTTTATGCACCTGGAATGTGTGATTCGACAGGTTCAGTCCCTTTATTGTCGACATGATCACTTGAAACACTGGTGGATCCTAGGACACAGTTAAATGCACTGAAACCCGGCAGTGAGAGGGTTTAGCTCCCTTTCATGATCCGGTGCTGGCGCTTTGGATACCTGTTTCCAGTATCTGGTAATTAAATACCCCAAGCTTTTGTTTATAAGTCTGGTTTTTAATACCGTTTATGGAAGGGCTTGCCCTCGACTAGCACAACCATTTTATCCCGCCCCTTCAAGGCTAACGAGGGCCGAACCACTGGAAGGGGGTAACATTTTGTGGCAGCTTTCTTTTCCTGTTCCCCAGTAGTTCAGTCTCCATAGAAAACTTTGCTCTCTTTACGTTTAAAGCATCGACCCCACTTGCGTAATACACCTTATCTTAGGACTCTTCTACAAGGTGTGTGTGGGCTCTGGGAACATACGGGGCGTTAGCGGGGTACATGTGTGCGCGTGACATCTCCCAGTCGGAGGAAGAGGAGAGTCGGGAAATAACTCAGTGACAGCTGTCTTTTTAGTGTAAAAGGTCATTTATTAGGACAGGGTTGCATAAGCAAAATAACCTTAACTTTTATAACGTAAACCGTAACTTTATTAACGCCCTCCCTTTAACATCTGCCTCGCTCATCCTTCCCCTTCAAACCCTTATTTCGTTTCCATTCCCCTACGCACTCCCCTTTTCCTTTCATGCCCCATTTGGTTCGTGCGTACCCCCACTCAGAGCCTTCACCTGCTTGTTTATTCCCTGGAAGGGTGGCCAAGCCCGCATCTGGCTCACCACCCTCCCCCATCTACTGCTCGCTCTCTGCTGCAACCTGCCCTAACTGACAAGTAAACCTCCCCCCTGTTTTGCCCTACCTCTAACTTCCATCCTTCAAAACTCTTCTTCCAATTGCCGGGTGGGTGGGAGGCCAAACTATCCGCACGATGGGTCCGCGCGGAAAGAGGCCGGTCCCTCCACCCCCAACCCTTTTTATTCCCACCCCTAAGACCCACCCCCACTTACCTTACTCCCAATCCCCTGTCCCGCCGTCACTTCCTTTCCCCGAACCGTCCCGCGGGGAAGACTAGAGCGTTGCTCTATGCTTCCCGCGGGCCCCCTCATTGTGCGTTCGAGATATGTTGTCATGCGAGCGGTGCTGCCACATGGCCTGTCTTTTCTCGTGCCTATTCCTAGTCCTTTAGCAGCGCCCCGTGGCGCACGATGCCAAGTGTGACTTGCAGGTGAGGGGTGCGTTCGCGCCCACTCCTCATTAACGTGAATGTGCAGGTGCACGACGAAAGAAATGCATGCACATAAAAAGGCACCCTCTAAAATTAGCCCCTAGAAACAATTCACAGTCACTGCACCGTTCCGCAGCTGTGCTGAGGGGGCAGCCGTGAAGTTGACTCGTGAGGAGTTAATTTGGGACTGGTTGGTGCGAGATTGGGGGGGGGGACAACGCGAGGAAGATGTTTCTCAGTCAGATGAGACAAAACTGGCGCAGCTTACTTCATCGCAGTGAGATCGGATATGCAGGTCCCAGTCAATGTCTCGTCTCCCCTCGCACCAGTAACGATGCTGAAGGTGTGTATGCTTGGTGGGATGGAGAAGGGCTCCCTGCATGGCTCCAGGGAGCGTGTGCCGCTTCCTCCATTACACCAAATCAGGCTTTAGCATTGTTGGCCTCCACCTCAGCAAATGTGATGATCGTGTGAGCACTTAAGCCTTCCTGTTATAACCAGGAAACCCAGAGCAGGGTTCTGTAGTCAGGAGGGCACACCAGGTGCACCTTTCCTTTAGAGAGACTGCTTTACTATCACTCGGTCGCACAGGACTGAGATGGGGTAGTGAAGTTCTCATAGTTGATGGGCAGGCTTTTCCACCTGGGTAGCGTGGCTTATCGGTTTCTTCTTTTTATCATCTACAAACCTCCTGAAACCAGGTCCTTCGATCAGCCATGTGGAACATAGATGTAGCATCTGTTAACTTTTCTGTGGGATGGAAAAAAGCATGGAGTGTGTATAAGCCACATTGGTTACCATTTTGTGTAGACACAATCTAACTGGTCCCTAAAATGGACAGTCAGAGGGAGAACCTAGACAGCCAACATAAATTACAAGACTATTTCAGTTATTCCAGACATCTTTGTAGCGGGCTGCACTAGAACGTGTGCAGAAGAGGGATCAGTGGCTACCTTTCCTGACTCTTGGTTCTTTGGCAAAGCTATCCCCCATACATTCATAAGTAGCTGAATGAAACATCCTGCACATCTTTTGTTCCATAGATGTGGGTGTCTCTTGACAGGAGACTCCTTCCTCTTGCCCACCTTTCTGCTCACACACTGGACAATGACCGTGGGAGGACCAGTTTGCATGGAAATACCAAAAGCACAGATCTGCCTGCAACTGGTCACAGAACAGAGCCTTTGAAATACACAAATCTTCTGCAAGTTGAGTATAACGATGATGCCAAACACTTCCAGCCATTGTGCCAAGATTTATTTTCTGCAACCAGGGATTCCATACCTGTGGGCTCAAGAAATTATTTGAGCTCCTTGATTGTGGTGTCGACTGCCAACTCCCCTTTACAGGTTCAGCAGCAGAAACTTGGGGAACTTATTTTTGAACCTTGAGGAGGACCTGCTTGGTGTAGGAAAGTGGGGTATTACGGAGTGAGGCTGATTAGGCTTCACTATGCAATTTTCTCACCTTACCCCCAACTGGGTTCTTTGGATTTACACTAATAAATTCCTAGCTCAGTCCTGGTAGTGTGGCACAGAGCAGTCAGCCTTTACTAGAGCAACACGTACTAAGCATTTCAGAGTACCAACATAGGTGATAAGTAATTGACACGACTCAGAAGAAATCCAGCACAACTGTATAACAATAAAGTAGATTTCTATATAATTTTAAACACCAAAACAGAGACAATTGGATGAGTATATCTGAAGTTATGGATTTTAAAAGGAAAAATAAATCTGTGTATTTCACTCTTGCAAACCTTTAATGTTGCGGTCAATGGGGCAATCTACAAGTGGCAATCTGTCACTTGCAGTTCAAGGTCAGAGGAATCCACTGAAGGTAAAGGTGGTGTGGGTCCCTGCCAAGGTTCAGCAGTCAGTACAATTTTACCTGGCATGTATGGTCTAGGGGCAGAGTTGTCCTGGCTGTCCTTGATGCTGAACGCGGGAGCCGCTGGGTGCTGGTTTTGCTTCTTGGACGGTGCTGGAGAGGAAAGGTGCACAAACTCTCAACAACTAGGCCAGTGGGGCATCAGACTGAGGATGTTGTGGGGCTCCCTTAAGTTGCAGCAATGAACAAAGTTAGTGGTAGCCTGACTGGCCACCAAACAAGCCTTAGCAGGAGCAAATTCAGCTTTTAGATATTTTTACGTCCTGGAGTCCAGGAGAAAACAGGAGCCACCTGAAACATGCTGGAAGTCAAGACTATGGTTCCTACAGTGCATTGGACCACTTACTTTTGGGCAATCCTTTGGTGGGCTCCAGTGATTTTTTGGTGAAGAGTGGCAGTTGCCTGCGGGCTGCAGGGAACCGGTACCTCTAGTCCAAGGGAGTTCTAGAGCTGCCTTTGGCTTGCAGTGCAGTTTGTTTTTCCTTTGGAGCTGGTCTGTGGCCGAGGGCGAGTTGTCGTTGTGCAGTTGCAGGATGGTTGCCACAGGTGCAGGTTATTTCAGCTTTGATTTGGGCAGTTCCTGAAGTTGCAGTCATGAGTCTCTTCTTTGTCCTTTGTTGCAGGCTCGTCATGAGGTTCTGATGTCAGAGGACCCCCCCCTAAAGTCTTGATTTAAGGGTGATAGGGGAGTGGGTGCTTGTAGCCAGTGGGCTCCTAGCCCTAGTGGCTAATCTGTTCCTGAGGTGATGACTTCCTGTGGAGGGTGACACTTTTCCTACCCAGAAGCCATTCTGCCACTTTTACAAATGGCAGAACCCTTCTTCGGCTGTACGGACCCGGTAGCCCACCTTAGGGATGTGGCTAGCCTTCTTTGTGGGGGGGGGGAGGAAGGGAATGCCTCCTTACTACCTAATGTTCCCACATACCTGACAGCAAATGTGCCTGGGGCAGGTTGGTAGCTTTGTCCTCCTCTGGGAGGCAGCCAAATTGCATATCAGAGGTGATGTGGCCTTTGAAGCTTATCGTCTTGATGTGCCACTTCACTAGCCATCCTGCCAGGGAGGGAGCTGACACCTCCTGCCCAGGCGGGCCTTTGTTTCTGACTCCTGGAATTGTTCACACCTCCTGACAGGGGGTCAGATTCCTGTCTTGGCAGCAGCAGATGTAGGTTGTGAACCAGGGCATAGGAAAGGCTTGGGTAACCATATGGTAACCTCTAAGTTAGGCACCTGGGTGTATGTCACAAATAAATCAGACATGGGGAACAAGTCTTGTTTGATGAGACAAGTTATTTGATATTAAACATGACTCCTTTCAGTGGGACCATAATGGAGGTGGCAACCTTGGGATGCCCAGGTGACAGCCCGTGTTATCTTATGGTCCCCTAAACACTTATAGTAATCCATAATGGAAAAAGGCTACTATAGGTGATATATAAGCTTTCACTTATATGGTCACAACTTTGATATAATGCCCCGTGCCTCCTGGGCTCAGGAAGCCTTCTTTAGGGGTGGATGGCATATATTAAAGATAGTGCTGTGACTTTGCCACTGTTGGTAAAGGCAATGTCGCGTTTATGCAGTGTGCACTGTTCCCACAGTCTGCCATGGCAGGACTGCTGTTATCTGTTTACTCGGGTCACTCAGGGTGGCACATCAGTGCTTCAAGTTCTGGTGACCCCTTTAACTCCCTTGCCCTGTGTACCACTGGTACCATTTTCCAGCGACTTTTAAGAGGGTTAAGGTCTTTGCCAATTGAGGCTCCCAGTTTACATATATCGTATTTTAGGAAGAGAGGACAGATTAGCAGCCACCAGTACACTTTCAAAGTCATAACCATCAGCAATGGAGAAAAAAGTGTGGGGGTGACCATACAAAAATGACACTTTCCTACACTTGTAGTTTAGGGAGGAGAGCTGACCAACTGCTTATTAGGGACATGGGTGGTGTTTTTGCAAAAGAAAGATAATGCTCCAGGAAGGTGAGGCCATGACGTAGCTGAGACGGGACAAGCCAGAGAAGTTCTCTGTTAGACTAAGAGCTGTGTGATGCCATAATGGTAAAATCCAGGAGTCCTTGAGGAGCCAAAAAGTGCAACTGAACCATATACTCCCAGGGTTGGAGGGGATAGGTATCCAGGAACTTTCATCTGTGAAATTTTCCTACTGTCTCAATTCCACAAAGCAGCAAGGCACTATAAATAGGCACCCAAGCGCCACAAGGCTGTGATGCATTACAATGCTTTGGGCTGTTGTCCGCAGCTGACATCATCAAGAAGCCACCTTACATCCAGAGAGATGCAAACACTGCAGCATCCATATTGCCTTCTTGACTGATGATACTCGATACTATCATCACTTAGCCCTGATCTGCATGCAACACAGTTCATACCACAGACTAGAGGGTCTGCCTTGGAAAGGTTGCTCTTCCAGCATCAGAGTCTGTGCAGAGCACACCATGCAAGCAACTCAGATTGCAACACACAGCACAAGCAAGGCCTACATCGGAATTACGGACAATACCAAAGGTACTGTAAATTTCAGGGAAACCCATGGGATGGCAGAGTGAGACCCGGCCCCTTCAATGTTGGAGATATGACATGTGATTCCAACCATATCAGAGTGAGTCCTTAAACACACTCATTTTATCCTGGGGATTTTCAGAGACTGCAGCACAAAGACATCTGGCAGTGTCAGTGCGCCTTCTGACAGCTTCTTTGCCTCTGTGCCCACATCTATAAAACGGCGCGGGCACAGAGATAAAGGGATTCTCTCATTTGCATGGGGCCACACCCCCATGCAAATGAAGGAACACCATCTGATCGTAGTGCTGGCGCTATATGTCCACAAGCGTCTGCTGCCCCTTCTGTAATACCAAAGCGGGTGCACATGCTCGCTGCGCCCCCAGGGCACACATCTAAAATGCCCACAAGTGTTCCTATTCTACATCTCCCTTCCTCCTGTGCCCTCACACACCTTAGGTCTTGACTACCCTCCCGTCAATCTTACATCTACTTCGTCACACATACGTCGGGTCTTGATCCTTATTCCGGCTACACACAGGTAGGTGTTTAGTTTACACTAATTATAGAACACTCTCAAGAGCACACTAACACATATCAAAAATATAGCTTCATTTCAGATATTGTATTTAACTTACTCTTCCTCGGACCATCAGTTTGAGATCACTACTACTACTACTAAAGTAGTATTCAATGTGTGTTAACCAGCGCTCTTGAATGAACTGGCGCACGAAACAGGAAGAACCTATTTACACCATAAGAGATTGCTCTTAGAAACCCTCCAATATCTGGGACAAATGGTGGGCCTGTTATCGACTGTGATAACTGCCGTTGGGTGCTAACACCATGATATCTGCATTGTCGAGGTGCATGTAGTTGGTTATCCAACAAATCACTCTATTCAATGTACGTTTATGTTCATATTTAAAAAATAATTAAAAATGTGTTGTAACCATTTTAACACATATTTAACATCTCTTTGCCATTTGAAGTGATGTGTTTCTGTATCATAAACTGTAGCATTGCATTTGTAATGTGGAAATGCCAGTTTATGACACCAGAAATCTAGACAGTTAACACCAAAGCTGGGCTCATACACACTCTATTGGCCAGATTTACTAGGCCCTAGCACACCTGAGCGTCACTTTTGCTCCAGTGGCGCTGTGCAGTGCTCCATGTTTACAAGGCAGCGCTAAGCCACTTATTGTGGCTTAACTGCACCTTGTAAATTTGGGCCCCTCCTACGCAGTTTTCTGCGTCAGAGGGGCGTGCAGTGAGTGTTGCTGTGGGCGTTCCACTGCAACACTCCTTGCTTTTGACGCTGCCCCAGATTTACAAGAAGGCGTAAATCTGTGGCAGCACCAAAAACTAACACTACCCTAGTGGTGGTGTTAGCATGGCAAAACGAGGAGGAATGCTTTTATTCCTCCTTGTTTTTGCTTTTTCCATGTATGCTGCATTCTGCAGCATGCATAGAGAGAGCAAAGGGCCATGAATGATTGTTTATAAACAATCATTAAAAAACGACCATTTGGTACTTCTATGTGTGCTGCATTATGCAGCACACATAGAAGTGCCAAATCGCATTGTAGACTGTATATGTCAGGAAGGGACACGTCCTGCACATAAACAATCAATCCCCTCAACGCAGACACCCATGCACTATGGTGCAAGGATGCCAGCGTTAGTGCTGGCAGCTAAATTTAGGCTTGGTGCAGGGGGAAACACAGGATTGTGCCATATTTTAGTAAACATGGCGCATCCCTGCATCTCTAAAGTGACGCAGTGCAGCAAATTTCGTCGCAGCACCGCACTGCGCCCCTTTTGACTAAATCCGGCCCTAAAGGTTGTAAGAACTGTTTCCACATATAATTCCCCTTTTTAAGCTAATTTGTGTTGATAATTTTACTACTGGATGCAATATTACGAGTGTCAATTTGTGGTATGACTGTAAAGAACAGAGTCTGAGGGTCTCCTGTAGAGCATGTGGCCAAAACCCAAACCGGAAGATAAATATTTAATCAGATGATGACTAACTGCAGCTATTTTATGGGCAGCACTCATGCTCAGGAATCTATTTTTGAATGTGCTTTTCGGAAGTTATTTTACACGTCTGTCGTTTTCAATAAGCTATTTTAAGGAACCCCTTCATTGCTTTCATAAGTGACGCTGAAGCAGAGCGGGTAGATAAGGTAGATAAGTTATGTACATTTATTAAAATGTTTGAAAAATCTGTCATGGGGCTACTATAGCAAAGGGCATGGCAAACATGGGGTGGGATGCTTGTAAATACTTGTGTATGACCCATCGATGTGTACTTAGATATGATTCTATTGACTTTAGGTCTTCGCAAGATAATACTGTAAGACTGTTTTGTTGATGATAAAAATGGGATTTTTAAAATCAGGGAAAGAATTGATTGGAAGGTAGCAGCTTTTCAATGCATCAAATTGCGAAATCATGCAAATTGACAAATAGTACTGCTGTGATTACTCAATGAACTCACTTCTTCCTTCACAACCTGAGAAAAAAGCACCTACTGACCCCCAACCAACCGAGAACTGAGGCCCATGGCCTAATCATCCCTTTGCTTGACTGCAGCAACGCAGTTCTCATGGGTCTCCCAAAGGCTACACTCATCACATTCAGAGTTGTCCTCCATGCAGCTGCTCCACTGGATTTCACAGCATGGAAATTTGATCACATGACTCCAGTCTTGAGGGTACTCCACTGGCTCCCATATCATGCTAGAATCTGATTCAAAATGAGACGCCTTGCCCACAAGGCCACCCATCTCAAGTCCCCTCCTTACCTCAGAGCCCACTCACAGATTATGCATTCACTTCAGGAATCAAGTCCTATCACAACTGTCTGTCTCCTCTTTTTCTAAATAGCTTCTCTCCCTTTTGTTTCTTCCCTGGCATTATTTCCGCTGGTTATTACTGTCACGCTGAACATAAGTCAGCCTGACAGACACTCTTCTGGTTCAGGTCAGGCAGCCAGGAGCTGGACAGGCACTGACTCCTGGCTGCCTGAGCTGAACTTTGCTGGGCTGAAGAAGTCACAGCTCCTGTTGGCGTGACCTCTTCTGCCTGGCAAAGGGGCCTCAAGCTCTCACCTTCATGACAAGGGGGGAGTGTCAGCCATTTCTTCGTCCCTGGGCACTTCAAGGGCCGAGTTTCAATCAGTGACACCTCATCTCAGAGTGGGGTGGGGTCAGCAGTCTCACTGACCCCATCCCACTCTGTGACAAGTTTAGGACTGATGGTCAGACAATGAGGGAAGCCAGCAGTCCCAACCCTCCTGGGGCCTCCCCTTGGGACTGCTGCCATCCCAGCCAATTAGGAAAGGCAGCAGTCCCAACCCTCCTGGGACCTTCAAGGCTTCCCTGTCAGAGATGCTGCTCTTGAGGTAAGATTTATGTTTTTTTTATGTTTGGTGTGTGCGGGCATTTATGGATGTATGTGTATTTGTTAGTGAGGGTTGTGAATGGGTGTGTGAATGAATGGGTGTTAGCGAAGTGTATGTGTGCATTTCACCTTCTCCACCCCTTCCATAATAAAATTACCGGCTGCCACTGGTACATATATATATACGTCATCAATTATGTAATTTAACATGTCATAGGTACTGTAATATGTGAGGTCATAAGTAGTGCATGGAGGGATGCAAGTAAGTTAGCTCACTGAACTATAACTGGTGAATTATACTGGGTTTTCTCTTTTTAAACATTACAATGCATGTGACTTTACTACCTAACTGAAACGTCAGATCTTGGCAGAGCTCATTAAGAGTTCTGACCACCTAGGATTTGAAATATACAGAAGTGTAAGTTTTTTGAGCCTTCTGGCAATCCAAAATGAAAGGGACTAAAGTTTCTCTGATTTGAGTTGCCCACACAGATCCTCAGTTACAGACACAAACCGAAGAGCAGTACAGGCTAAGAAGAAATTTTAAAGGTCACCAAACTGAAGAGAGATATTTTGGGGCACGCTCTTGGAATCTTTACGTGGAGAGTCCACCTTGAGGATAGAGAGAAGATACATTAGAGTATTAGAACACATAGAAAGTGGAATAGCAGCCGGGAGGAGGGAGGTGGTATTACCACTGTACATCACTCAGAGTAATGCATCTTGAGAACCAGACCAGTTGTGGAATCACATCCAGGGTATTAAGCCCACCTCTGAGGGGGCCTCATCTGCAGTGTTGTGTCTAGCTTTGAGAGCCACAACTGGAGTAATGTGTTTCCATCCAAAGGCTGCAGCAGGAGTCACCATTTCCCAAGGCCAGTGCTGAAATGCAATGTTCAGCTATGGAGGTCTTCCCTTCAGTATTACGCTTATGTCAGGAAGCAACATGTTCAGGAGATACCAACAGAACGAGGAAATGAACATAAGTACTAAGTAAATCACTGACTTTGTCCCAACAGATCAGGGTTTCAAAGATAGTATTGAATCCGGAAATCTCACTCAATATAGGCGTGTTTGGCCTCTGGTCCCAGTGCCACTGAAAAATATTTGAAAATAGCCTGGTAGCCCAGAGTAGAATATGTCATGTTTGACGCACTTGTATCAAATTAATGATAATGCCAGATTTTTAAGTCTCCTATATCTCATGGTATCGAAAGTTGAAAATTAAATTTTCCCCTTTTCCAAAATGTCAGTGGTATATCTGTTTTTCTCTCTTTTTTTCCTCTGTTTTTCTATACTCCTCATCCCCCAACCTCTCGGTACATCTGTCAAAGCTGGTTGCTCAGCATTTTAGTTTTGGCCGGAATTTTAGGACTTTACTCATGCACGGTTCTAGGAATGGTTTAAAGCGTGTTGCAACCGAGGTACTTCCCAGTTTTAAAGAATACCGGAAAACATCTCGACAATTGGATTTTAACAGAAAAAAATCAGCCCCCCGTAATTAAATGCAGAAAATTACATTTTGCAAACATTCGTGCTAGAAAATTAAGTGTAGCCTCTTAGTAAAATGTAATTTTCTGATCTAAATTATTACGCCAACGAAAATATCAAATTGACTTTTCAGTGAAAATGCTTTGATGGTAAATACTACCCTCTGCATATGTTCACTAAAAACTCCCAATTGTATCCATTGCAAAATTATGATTTTTACTTAATCCCACTTGTGAATTTACGATTTTGCACACTCCTACACCACTTGTTGACCTTAGTAATATCTGTATTTGTCAGTCCTGGGAATGTTTGAATGTGGTGCGTACCCACTTTTGAACTTTTACACTGTGACATTCTGGATGGTAGCAGCATTTTATATATTTTAGGGTAAATCTTTTTTGTGTGATCAAGGGCATGCCCTATACAATTAATGCTGCCTCCTCCTCATAAGATCTTCCCCCCATTTCTGGTGAATGATTTGAAATTGAAGTCTGAATAAATAATATGCCTTATATGAAGGACTGCATGGCAGGACCCAGCACCCCAATCCTTCTATCGTTCGCTTTGTTGCTCTCTTTTGTCTGGCTGTGGTCATTGCTTCAACATTACATCCACCCTGCAAGCCTATTTCCAAAATTGGGGATTTCGTTAGCAGAGATATTATGCCGGGGCAGAGGTTAGGATGTAAAAACTGAGCCAATAGGACTGTGTCTCTCTCCATGAGACAATTCTACAGCAACAAGCTACTTTTGGATAGTATCAGTGTATTGTAATGTAGCCTTTGAAACTGTAATTTGCATCATGTGCCTGGCTAACTGAGTAAATGAGTATGCAAAGACGGCTTCAATGGGGTGGGTCACGGTTCCAAGCCTTAGAACCTCATGTCAGGGGGAACATAACTATAAGAGGAGACCAGTCTAACCCCACAATTCTAGACTCCTTGATAGCAGGAGTTGTGGCCTCTGCTATTGCACCAATGTGACTCACGCTTTGGATTCTGCCCATCAGTTTTCAACTACGAGATATTAACCCCATCCCTTCTCTGACACCATACCCTTGTACTAACCTGCAGCACAGAGACCCAGTCACTTATTTGGCACAACCTTCTAACACAACCTTCAAATACAACTTGCAGACCGATATGCAGATCTGGCATTGGGTCTCAGTCCTGCACAGCTCTTTAAAAAAAATAGTGTGGGAGATTAATGTTACGGTTCTTATGCATTAGCAGGAATTAGTCTCGTGACAGCACCAGTATAGCTGAGAAGCTGGCGGTCATTGAGATGCTGAGGATGTTCAGTTGTTTTGCTGCAGGTCTTGACTAATATGCATGTAAGGAGCAAAATAAGATAAGGGATAGGGTTCAGAGAACCCTTTGTGATTAATGCAACCAATTCTCCTGGCGGAACAAGAGCCTTCTCAGTGTTTGTTAATATTGACTCTGAGGGTGGCAAAAACATTCTCCATGCCTCAGCTTCTTATTAGCTTCCAACCAGAGTGAAATTGGCGCACAGGCTGTTCCCATCTTGCATCACCCAACTAGAAATAGTCTGTGTGTTTAGTGGCAGTTGGAGGTCAGTGAAGTACACCATGACATGGGGCAATGTAGCTCGTGCTCCCATTAGCAAGGATACGACTAGGTCTGGCAACTGAGTTTCTATCCTTGGTGGCTCCTCTAAATCCATAATGAGGCACATCAATGGAGCGGAGTGTGGTTTAGGCAAAACTTGTGCTTCAATCTCCCAGCTTCAGCCAGCGCTAAATTCACATGAAAGACAATTATATGACTAAAGAACATCTTTTGACTTGAGCAGGTCTGTCTGTTTGGGATTCCTCATCAGCCTCAGGCATAGCAGCGGCGCGTTCTATTTTACTCTCATCAGAGGAGGTCAGCACAGATGATCTGACTTAGCCTGAGGCTGCTCACTGATTACCTCCTAATGGAGCTAGTCTACCCGGGCTCCTCTCCACTGCCAGTTATTTCACTTCACTTGCTGGCATGCCTCATGAAATCACTGCAAGCATGTTGGCGGACTCCACAGATCTTCAATAGGCTGCTCGAGGGAAGGCCTGTAATATTTTGAATTGCTGTGATGCCCCATTACACCAGAGTCTTCAAGTTGTATGTGAAATTATTTTACTACAGAGAAACCGATAGCTTTATTAATCTGATTGTGACAGGCATAGCTGGGAGTTGATGAATGAAATTGGATGCAACGAGTAGCCTGGAGAGCTTTGAGAACAAGCCACATCACATCAAGGTGAATGTAGCACAAAGATTGGTAGTGTTAAGGTAAATGATTTCTCAATGGTCTTGCAGTAGCTCAGAGTCTCAAAGGATTAAATGGGAAATGCCATTGAGTAAGGTGTTCTGAAGACATTTAACAGGTAGTGATCTTCCTTTGAGACAAAATGAATGGTGGCATTAAAAGTGGAGTAATCACCCATTGTTCATTGTATAGAGTTAGCTGTGAATAATGGGTCAGGACATATTAACCTACTGGAATAAAGATAGCATGAACAACTGGAAAGGTTAAATAACAGTTGAGATGGAGAAGGCCACGAGAATGCAGAAGCTTGACAGAAAATGATCACCCTTCAGTACAAAGGTAGCCTAGTGGGGTAGAGTAAGAAGTGATCTCTTGTCAAGACAGAGTTAGCTGGAAACCAGAGGTATTAAATGGGAAGTGATTTTTTTATAAAAAGCGATAGAATTAATCCTTAATTGGGTAAACAGGAAGGGATCTCTCACCCAGTAACCATATTCTAGGACCTAGTTACCATAGGGAATTGATTTCTCGGTTTGCTAATAACGTTGACACCATATGACAAATCTTCACAAAACTTTTTTTTTTTTAAAGTTCCTCCAACCCAGCTCTTTTCTTCAAAGTTTCGGGGAGATCGATGGTCCCAAAACTCAAATGTCCTCATGCAGTTTCTGTTGGGATTTCCAAACTGCGCTATAGCCAAAATGTCTGAAAGAAATTAAACTAAATTTAGCAGAAGGCTAGATCTTGGTCCAGAAAGTATGCTTTTTGTTATTTGGTGTAAATCCGGTCAGTAGTTTTTGAGAAGTTATGGTTCAAAATATTTGTTAGGTTTGCAGGATCTCAAGAAGCTACCACAGGCATGCAACTTCAAAAAATAGAGGGATCTGATTGGCCAAGAGGGACTATTTTCATATGCCCATCTCGCTCCCACTAGATCTCGCACTCTGATGGCCTGGCCCCAACATAAGGAAAAATGTGGTGGCTGCCATTTCTGGACACTGGCCCTTTGGTTGCCTGTGCCCTGAAAATAAATTGAAATAAAGTATAAGTGTGCAGGGTAGGGGTACCCTTCCCTGCTGGAACTTTTTGTGGGTGACTCACAGAGCAAATTGTTTTACAAAAAGTGTTTGGGATTGTCGCAATCTCACAGGATTCTCGTGGGAACCTTCAACACCTCCCTGCCCATACGGGAACGCAGGGGCCACACTGGCTCCTCTGAAAGTCCTGGGGGATCATGACAAACATTAACAAATATAGGGGGGGCACAAGTGATGGGATGGCCATGTATGGGTGGTTGGCCCTGTGGCTAACCCATACTATGCGCAGCAGAAGGCCGGTGTGCGGTGTGGGATGGCCTTCCGCGGAGAGGTTGAATGTAAGGCTTGGATGCCAAGGACCATGCATGGCAAGGAGTTGGCTGTCTGTGGGAGTCAGCAAAATTTCAGATGGTATTGAAATATTCTAAACTAAGAAAAAATATTTAAATTCACCAGGTATTTATAAGTAACTATAATGGGCACCCTCACCTTCAGTGCTTATGACGTCACATATTACATCACTCAAGGCATACTCTATCACATTATTGATAACATCAACAAAGCATCTGAAATTACATCATTTATGACAACACTGTACATGTTGGGTGCCAACTTTCACTGAAAAAAACAAAGGTTATAGTGGTATTATAGTTAAGTATGGTAACAAGACCTTACTTACTGTTAAAAAAATCCTTAGAGATTCACTGAAAAAGTAAAAGCTAAAGTGACTTTATAGTTAGATATGATAATAATAATGTCTAACTTGAATTTTTTTTAAACCTAGAAATTCACTAAAAAACAAAAGGTAAAGTGACTTTATAGTTAGGCCTTGTAATAATAAAAAATATTGTTCTAACCCCAGAAAATCCACGGAAATTCACCAGTTATAGTTACCTGAGGTTACTATAACTTGTGCCTAGCCAGGCGTGGCTTATGACCTCACATATTACACCACTCATGAGATGTTCCGTGACATAATTGATTACATCACTGTCGACATCATCCAGACCTAAGGTACATCTAGACCCTATTTTTAACACTCTCTTTACTGCTAATGAGTGCAATCTTTAGCAACATACGTGGCCTCCTAAAGGTTCTTGGGTGTGTGAAGGGAGTGAGCACTCTGTAAATTGTTGTGCCAGTTGAACAATATTACAGAATTACAATGGGTTGTAAAAGGAAATTCCCAGTCTTGTTAACGCTGCGGTGTCTGGCAATCCCATTATGGTGATAAACAGAAAGTATGAGGCCTAGGACAAGACTGGAGATTTGAAATAGGAAGGGATGGCTGTCAAAGCAAGGCAGCAGGAAGACTGGGATAGGGGAGAGGATGTGATGTTACGGCCAGAGCTGCCAGTTTTGACACTGGAGAAACAGGTTTGAATCCCGGTGTTGGATCAAAATCCTGTGATTCTAGGTAAATTACTCAATCTCTCTGTGCATAAAAGGAAAAGAAAACATTAATCTGTCTGTACTGTAACCAGTGATCATGTAAAGTGCTCAAGTGCCACTGGGCCTAGTGTGTGCTATATAAAAATGCAAAAAAAGTTAATTACAAGATTTCTCATCTGGAGAGGAAGTGTGGTGGGGGTGTGGCGACACAAAGGTTAATCAAGGTTAACCAAGAAGACATTTCCCATCGGATAAAGAAATTCAACAGTATGTAATCACCCATTGGGATAGGAGCAGCATTAAGATAATAGGGGTTAATAAGTGATTTTGAACAAAGGAAGAGTGGGGGAGTTACACAAGAAGTGGAGCCGTAGGACAACAGTAGTAGAATTAAGATTTTGGTTGTTAAACAGGAGCTAACTCCCTTTGAAATAGGGGACTTAGGCCTGGAGGTGAATAACAGAACGACCATCAGAAGAGGTCAAATAAATTGTGACAAGTGGAACAGGAAGTGATGACCTATGTGAAAGAGGTAGCAGCAAGAGGAGAGTTCTCAAATACCCATCAGGAGGCATCGCTCGTCAGAAGTGGTCCCATGCTTTGAATACTTTTCTTGTAGCATAAGAACAAGTTTTGAGGTTGGAACTGCTGTGAGAGCCCACCAAAACAGAACTAGCCTATAAACTGGCGCTGTGCAGAAGTGATTTCCCATTAGTTGGTACACAATGATTAGTTGACGTTGTGAGAAGTATCTCAGGATGTAGAGAAAGAATGAAGATTGGGGAACTGAGATGGCTATTGGTTTCTGATTGGGATACACACCACAGGGCATATTAATGGGAAAACAGGAAATCGTCACCCATGAGTATAGAAGTACGATGGGGACTTTAACCTATTAAGAGGGAATTGAGCTACGGAGCATATAATGGATGACCGCTACACCTAGATATGGATCTCCTGTGTATTATGTCACAAGACTTAACCTGCACCTTAGGCCCAACAAGACTGCAACCAGTCTGGGATTGTTTGTGGGTTCCCTTTAAGAGTTATCTGACTTTGTAGTTTAGGATGACTGTTCCTGCCACATGTGATTTGCGTAACATTTAACCTTTATGAAGAGGTATAGCAGGTGAAAAATGATGGCCATGAATGTTGCCCACACATTGGTGGTGTCTTAAACTTTTGCAACTAATTCACCAATCTTGTTTGTGGTTTCCTCAACTAAATTAAATATTATAATAGTTATATTATGCCCTGGAAATAGAAATTCAGTTGAAAAATGAGAAAGGCAGGTGAAATTACCTCAATTTGAAGCCACCTATACTTGCCAGAGTCTTGCCAGAAGTGATTTATCAAGAAACGGGTGGAGAAATGGTCTGGATAGAAGAATGTTCTCTCGCATTACCTCTAGAGGAACCCACCTGGGACTGGCCTTGTAGTTGGGGTGTATTACTTTTTACTACTGATCACAACCTACAAGGGTTTACCTCAAAGAGCTATTAAAATTAGGGGGGCTGAGGGAAACATCTAGCGCCCCTAACGGGGTTTGATTTCCATGTTCGGGTAACCAGAACTGTCTACAAGGTCTCTCTCTCTCTCCACTAACGAAACAAATATTTCTCACTTCACTCCAAATGCTTTCAGTAAAATATAATTTTTGTCAAGGAACCAAATAGAGCATGGTGCGTTATGGGAACAAGATCTTTGGGCAGTATGGCACTAGTCCCGGATCCTTGCTAGACTGTGGAAAAGTGGCAAAAGGATCCGCACTGTCACCTCCGTGGTAGCTGGTGGCTCGTGGCACAAATTAATATGCTGTTATATTTCTGGTGCCGGAGGAACCCACTGTAGCTGCTTTTCCAAAGGTTAGGCCTTGTCTTGAGTCAACTTTGTTTCATGTTGCGGCTGATATGGCTTCTGGCAAATAGAATCGTGTCAGCACGATTGGAACAAAATAAACAAGTAACTAAATGAACGTAATTCCATTGCACAGACGATAAACGTTGTGTACTGAGCTGAGCAGATCCGACCTAACTATTGAACGTCAAGGTACGAAATTGTCATTTATGTATCACTTTATGTACCCAGTGTTGCTACTTTGTCAATATTTGTCTGACTTGTTTTGCCAGTAAGATACTTTTGTGCTGTGCAATGGCCATTGGGTCACGCACTGACCAGTTATGATCCCCCGTCCTCCACTGCCATCTGGTCATTTTAAATTAGGTCCCGTCTGCGCGCGTGCTTGAGTGCGTGCGTTTGTGTGTGTGGACAGTTCCAATGGGAACTCATGAATACTTATATATTTTCAAGTTATGTCAAGCAAGCCTGTGCATCCATATTGTTGTTGTGGGTCTAACCCCCAATCTCAAGAAAACTTCTCAAATATGGTGCCCGAATGGTGTATATTTGGTGCAACATGGCTAAAAACAATGGTTAAATAGATGTATTTTTTACAAGTTTACAAGCAGTTCAAATATTTTTGCTAAACAACCTGACACGATCTGCTATAATTTCAAAATCATACGCAGCATATTTTCTTCGCTTCTAGCATCCACTTCCTTTAATTTTTCTGTCCTCCCCCTTCCCCTTCCAAGTCGTTTTTCAGTTGTACATTATCATCAAGAATGTACTTTGTACTTGGAAAGGCCAGGATGTGAAAATGAAGTTATGCAGATGTCACTGTTTCCGGCTGCATACAGCAGGGCTATCCCTAAGGTAAAGCAGATCTCAGACGCTTGAACAACAGGGCTACCACTTGTGCTACAGAAATCTTATGGGACCGGACCACAGACACATCTCCTAGGTTGACACCAACCTTATTATTACTGTTTTTTTTCGTAGTAATGTAATGTCATTTTATGAAACATGTGAATACCCTTAGGGTTGTCCTGGCGCTAGAAGTGACAGAGATCACCCACTGGAGCAAGCACCCAGGGCAGAGGAATCAGGAGAGGAAAGTTGTCGTTTTCTTTCTGAAGCTAATTTGTGGTTGCCAATATCCAGGAGAAGGGAGGTCCATGATTTAACAGTGAGATAGGAAAAGGCTCTGCCTCCCCTATTGACCCTCATGCTACCCTGAATAACTGCTCTTGACAAGATGGAGCAAAGGGTGTGGGTAGGAAGATATGGTCTGAAAATGGCTTTTAAATGTGAAGGGTCCTGATTGCACAGGTCTCTGTTTGTTTCATTGAAAGTCTTAAAAGTGGAGTGTTTCTTGATTGGGAGTAAGTGAAGCTGCTTAAGCTAGGATGATATCGAAGAGCAAGACAGGAAGTTAGGAATTCCTCTAGGAACAGACTTCTGTACTACTTGTGGCCAGTGCAGGAGATACTGAGGGATCCCTAGAAAGAGAGTGAGTTCCTGTAACCCAGGCGGGAGGTGATCAGCGAGTGTACTACTGTTTTTCTGGTTTGCAAGGGGAGAAGGGGAAAAATAATTCTCAGAATGCATAGCAAAATAAGAATAAAAAATAATTATGTAACCAGATGCCCAGATTTTAAGTTGTGGGATTGGGGGATGGGTGAGCAGGAGGAGGTGGAAGGGGTTAGAGGTCCTGGGTATGTAGGCCACCACCCAGGTGGCCAAAACATTTCAGCTTGACTAAAGAAGAGGGTCTCCATCTTGTCACTGTTAAGTTTAAGACAGTGATTGTGCATCGAAATAGCACACTACTTGCATACATGCACAGAAAGTAGCTAGAATGGAGTTGCAGTTCCTTGAAAAACAGATGATTTGCGTGTCATCAGAATAGGAGAGCACCACAAAGCCAAAAGAGCGGATCAGAGTGGCAAGAGGGTGAGCACAGATGTTAAGAGTGGGGCTGAGCAATGACTCCTGTGGAACGCCACAGCCTGCCAATCAAAATGGAGGAAGTGTGACAGTTTGACTACGACCAGAGAGAAAAGAGTCTACCTAGCGGAGAGCCTCCTTGCATATCCCAACATCATGTAAGCATTGAATAAGGATGGAGTAGTGGTATTTTTAGATTTATAACACACTATGTAGACTGAGATGCCCAGCGAGAACTGGTTTACACTTAACTGTGGTCTGAGAAGTGGAAGAGATTGGTTGTGAGTTTACGTAACATTTGAAAAAATTGATTTCAGATCATAGAGTCTGATGGGAACATGAAAGGCGAGCCCACTAAGACCCCTTCAAGTTCCTCTCTTGGTGGCCAGTATGCTAGAGACCAGACCCACAATGTTTCCATTTTCTGAATGCTGTCTCCTCCCTTAATGTAGGCAGTTTGTGTGCCTGACAGGTAGCTTGATGTTGTCTAGCGTAGCATTTAAGAATGATGAATAAGTGGATCGTGATCTTTACAATAAGTCAGTGCAACTCCTTTCAGGTGAGGGAAACACTTTACATTATTCTACACAAGAATTAAGATTGGCATCTGGTAGGGAACTCTCTACCTTAAAGATATAAGATTGACGACATTGCATAATTAAGGAGGTATGAAAGAGCTGTATTCTACAACATATGTAATTTGATCTCCCATGGAGAGACTGCTATTAAGAGAGGCCCCAAATTGTTCTGTCTGGCTGTCAGACGAAAGTTATATGAAATGATAACATGAGCAGAAAAGATGGTGAGATCGTGTTCAGGACAACAGGCGTACCAGAAGCAATGAGTTGCATTTTGGTGCTATTTAGCTGGAGCCAATTCCTGGCCATCAAGTCTTCGATCTTCTCTATGTACGTCAGGAACTTGCTAAAGTGAGCCTTCTCACTTTTTGATTCTGTCAAAATCTGGATATCATCATTTTAAGAATGGTGGTAAAGGACAAAATATAATATTAATTAGTGGATACATGTAAATTAAAGATGCAAAGTGACAGGCTCAGACCTCTGGACACAGAAGTGATGATATCATAAAAATGTTACACCAACATAAATAATGAACTATTTCCTAGTGAGTAACACCGTTTTTGCCTCAACTAGTGTCCGAGAGGGTAAACCCACATCATGTTTTATAGAGGTAGAATAGGGTAAAGTAGAATATGAGTGAGAGCAGTTAATGTTGAATGTTGGCAGAAGATCTGTTGTTCACATCATCTCCCTATTGGTTGGAAAGTGACTGACTTGACATGAATGAAACTTCGAACATTTTCTCTACTGAATCTGCAACCAAAAGACATCAGTATCCTCTTGTGTCTTTTGTGTTATATAGTGTACTCCTTTGCAGTTATTTTTGCCCTTTTCATTTTTTTAAGTAACAAGACGGCTTTTTTCCCTCTTCTTGCCTGTAACTTAGTCTTTTGTACGGTGTAACGTCTCTTTTTCTAACTTCTGATCCCAATGACCAGTGGTACTAAATATAGATCAACCCCATTGGGGATTACCGTGGCCAAGAAAGGCAACAGAGTTATTTATTGCCTTTGGATAAACAGAATCCTTACATCTGGAACACCGGTATCTAAAGACAGGTGCTAAGAGGCAAGGATCTGAACCCTTGTAAGGGACGTCTTTCAGACCCACTCCATGGAAAAAAGGCCTATTGTTCTCTTAATGCTGTGGTTGATTTCTGATAAAATTGTAGATCTGGATACATGTTCATTTGACAATGATTCTAATAAAAGCTTCTTTAGAAAGTGTAAATCTACAACACAACACAGACTATGATAGGTCTTCACAGCCACCCTTGGGTGGCGTTCTCTTTCGGCACACAGTGGTTTTCTCATTCAGCACCATGACACCTTCCTCTGGTTGAAATACTCGAAGGTCATGGTGAGACCTGGGTGACTAGTTGTTCGTTAAGTAGCTTAAGACCACAGATTACATGCTTTGTGGGCTCCAAGGTGCATATTATGTTTTAATCATATGTGGAACGTGAATTGTCTAGTGTTCACCATTTCTATTGCAAATTTACGCTTTTGAGGATTCCTGTAGTCAGATGTGTTCAGTTGGCTGTGGTTTAGCCCAATGGACAGAGTGATTTCCACCAAAATGGCCTCCCAGTGTCGATCGTGACCACCTATCAAACTGGTACGTGTGTGTTTATAATGGGTTTTGTTCATCAGCTATGTATGCTCTATCACAGTCAGTGAAACGTGCTCTAACTCTCTCTCTCTTTCTTTCTGTCTCCCCCTCTCTCCACCACACATTAGCTGAATCGCATGTTTTGGGCTTCTTGTGGTTTCTGGACGACATGTGTTTCAGGAACCTTGTGATCTGACCGTGGCGTACTCTGTGGGCACTCTGTCATCAGATCAATGGATGACATGACAACCCATGATATCTGGGTGCATATTCTGTGGGTCTGCCTGTAGCATGATTCTTCGTCACCCGAAAGTGACGTGGTCTTTGTGCGTTGCTTCCCCAGGTTTCTACGTGGCATGGAATGCTCTTTGGCACCTCATAGCCTCGAAGTGGTGTACTCGTTGGGCACCATGCAGTCTGTGGAAGCCATCACTTTGAATGGGCCGGTGCTGCCTGTTCTTTCGAGAGGGAGAGTACCTGCACTTCTCAGCAGGGAGCAATACTTTCAATCGGAGAATTCTCAGAAGCAAATAGGTATTCCAGTACAGGGTACCTGCGCCTCTATTTTTCATTTCAAGCTCTGGGTGAAGCCATTCTTTATGGGCACCCCGGTCTCTAGATAGTAAGCTCTTCGGACACCACATAGAGTCTCGGTGGCATTGTCTATGGTCACCCGGAGGTGACTAGGTGGCATGCTGTGCTGGCTCACGTGCCTTTCCAACGCCCTGTAATCTTTGCCCTAAGTGACATTCGCCCTAAACTCGCCCGGGGGGGGGCAGGCCCCTCGCCCAGTGGTTTCTGGTGGAGGTGGCTAGCTAGCTCTTAGAGTACAGGTCCTACTGTGCCCGGGTCCCGAGTGCGTGTGCTTTGGAACATGCCTAGATTGGTGCTGCAGCCCTGTGCAGTGTCGCTGCTCACAGACCCTCCTCCCGGCCCGGTCCCCCTCTCTCCTATTTGCTGCTGCTGAAGCTCGGCCCTCCCGAGGCGGGGTTGTTCCCTCAGCCGGTGCCCTGGCAGAGGATGGAGGGTTTCTTCACTGTGTGCTTCGGAGCGCGGCTGACTCGGAGAGTCTCTTGTGGACACCTACGATCCTTCTGGGGTCCACAACTCTGAAAAACGAGGACCATTCGTGGCGGTGCAGCTAGCCCTGGGCCCCTGAGGGTGAGGCATGGCATCTCAAACTTTGCATTATACTATGTAACCCCTCTCGGCATCCCACTTCTCCTCTCTTTAAATGTAATTCGTGCCAGCTCCCTCACCTCTCCCGCCTCTTTCAGTCGATGTCCTGCGCATTTTCCTTTTCTCTTTTCATTTCATCTCCCGTCTCTGTCCAGATTCTATCGCCCCCTCCATCCTCGCGTTCCCTTTCATACTCACCACTTGTCCTGCCACTCATGCATCACCTTCTATCCTTCTCCATCACTTCATCATTCATTCTTCTTCTCTTCCCTCTTTATCCTACCCCCTTCTTTCTTTTCGTCCTTTCTGTGCCCTTTGTCTCTTCTCGTCACTGCATCTCCTATCTTCGCACGTTTCTCCTCTGTTTATTCCTTTCAGCCTTTTTTCGCGCTCACCTCGCAATCGTCCTCCCTTCCTCTCCCATTCTTTCCTTCCCTTAATTATCACTATTCCCTAGTTTTTCCCGCTTTCTCTTTCCCTCATCTCACCCCTCTGTTCTTCCCTCGTTCCTCCTGCTGTAGTCCTCCCCCTCGGTCTTTCTCTCCTATCACATATTCTCATGGTCTTTACTAATTTCGCACGATGCTTTGGGATAGGATAATAGTACTTTTGAAAACCTCTTTTGCGCCCCCTGTTCTCGGCAGGTTTCTGACACTTGCTGCTGCTGGCCACGCCCCTGTGGCACCTGCACGCGCACCGAGCTTTCAGGCCGCTGCCCTCCGTCCCCGGCACTCGCCCTAGACCCGGGGACTCCGCTACCTCCGTCCGCAAACAGCACGTGCGTTGGGTTCATGTATCCCCTGAGGTACAGCACGGTGCTGGCCTCTGTGGCCTGGACACTGTCCAGAAAGAGTGCGCTTCGGAGACGGCCCGAGAGCCATCTGCGGAGAGGAGCGGACAGAGGGCCAGGGCAGGGAAAGGCAGAGCCTGCCGAGGCACGGGGAGCGCAGGGAGGGCAGGGAATGCCGAGATCTAGGTAACTGCAGGCGCGGAAGGAATTTCTAAGTCTGGAATTGATTGAGGTACTTTGGTGGAGCTGTTTGTGAGCCTCGCTGCTGGGATGTTAACGAGTCTGCAGGCCAGGTTTTTAGTGCATTGACGGAGCTGTATGCGACTCGTTACTTAAGTAGGAGGGAGCCGGCTAGGACGTCTGACCTACGTTGGCAGAGCTGGTTCTGATTTGCTTGGCCTGGGTAGGTCTGGACTGAGGAGCACTGGCAGAGCTGTTTGTCTGCTGTCTGCGCGGGCATAGCTGGAGAGTTGCAGGTCGGTGTCAAGGAGCACGGACAGAGTGTCTGCTGGCCCCAGTATTAGAATAGCCGACTATTTCCGGTCAGGTTCGGGGCAGGTTGGCAGATCTCTTTATTGAAACCCAGTACTGAAATGGCAGGGGGCCTGCTGGACCTGACTCTGCTCCCCTGTGGATACGTCTCTAGGATGCCGTGTGGAGCGTGCTGTGAACGCCCTGCCTGCCGGGTTTGGTCGGGGTGTGACCCCTGCTTGTTTTGGTTTGGTTTCGGACTGCATTCCTTGGATGTGATTTGTTTTTAAACGAAGGGCTGGGAGAGGTTCCCAGAGATCTGCCTGAGAGTTTAGACAGAGTGCAGCTGGTGCTGCCGGGAGGCGCGCTTCTTTCCACCCACCCCACAGGAAGCCGTATATCTCTCCATTCAGGAGAGGAACAAGGAGGGCAGCAAGGCCTTTGGGTTTACTCTGAGTAGCTAATGATCAGCATACAAAGACCCCCGAACAACAGCACGTGTGTGTAAGTCATTAAAGACATTCTAAGTATTCTACATTTCTTTATTTCAGTCTTCAACCAATTCAAATTAATCTTGCCAACGTGTGTTTGGTCACTTCCATTTAATCGGGGCTACAGCCATATAAAATATCCTTAACCAAACATATAGAACATGAAGTTGATAATCCCATCACCAATCAGATGGTGCAATAAAATATGATAACTTTGTGTAACCGTTGTGTGTAATGTTTAATACAGTCAGAAAACAGACGTTTCCCCAGAATTAAGGCGAACCACACAGCATAACGGGTAAATCCATTACAATGCCAAATAGTGGGCCAGACAAGTGAATAAATCCCACTAATAGTGTCTCCATCTACCTATTCGTAGCACCAATCGTGCACAGTGTTAAAGGCCCCCTAATAGATAGGACAAAGGAAAAATGTGCAGAAAAGAGATGAAAAAAAACTCGATAAGATAAAGGTCTGGTGGGGGAGGGTCTTCGAGCCCGGGTTACTTGCTTTTAGGGGCTAGTGCTTTCTTTGAGGGCGAGGGTCAAGGGATCCCCGTCTAACGGTGGGTAGCAGCAATGTTGGGATGACAAGCCAGGGCCACAGTCTGCCAATGAGAAGCCAAGGTTCACTGTGTCAGGACGATGAGCCAGGATCCAGTGGTGTTGAAGAACCAGGGCTTGCAGTTCATTGTTGAGATGATGGAGGCCAACCAGCAGGACCAAAGTTGATTTGCAACTTACTGGTTCTTTTCTGAGGTGCTGTGATTTGTCAAAATCGATGGGCTTGGATGTGACCTGGGTAATTACCAGTGGTTAGGATTAAGCAAAGCATTCCACCAGTCCTTCGTTCAACCCATCACTTTTTGTCCTATTCTCCGTTGAGGTGCTGGGGCTTGCTGTGCCGGAATAAGAAGCCATGGGTCAATGTGTGAGGATGAAGAGCCAGGATTCCCTGTATGGAGAGGAGGAGCCAAGGCTTTCTGTGTATGTGTGTGGGGGGGGGGGGGGCGGTGGAGGAGGCAGAGTTCGATGTGTGTGCCTTAGGAGTTACTTTCATCACCAGAGGATGACAAGCTGGTGCTTCTTTCTGAGGACGAGGAGCTGTGGCTTTCTAGGTGATGGTTATCCTTTTTTTTTATATTGTGATTTTTTTTATTTGTACTTTGTTTATTCTGGTTCCAGGTTTAGCTACTCAACATCTTTAAAATCCAGCCTTATAATGCTGCCTACTCACATATCTCTACCCACGTGATGAGCAAACTGGAATATGGCTTGTCCTTCTTAACTGGCCTCCCAAAACAATCTCTTGGCCTGCCACACCTCCCAGAAAGTCACAAATGTTACCTGGAAGACCCTTTTTGTTTTTTCCAACCAGCATACCCATACATAAGTACTCCCTGTAAGCTGGTCCAGATCAGTTAAAATCAAAGCTTTCTATAAGCTCTTCACAGAAGACTCAACACAGTCTGTGGCACAACACCCCCACCCCTGGGGTTACCAGATTTTGAAATCCATAATCTTGGACTTTTGACAAACACAGAAGTAAGACTACAATTTTTGATGACCAAGGAGGGTAGAATTTCTTATCTGAATGAAGTCACCACGATAAATCTAAGTTTGGTCTGAAAGACTGCCCTATGTGTGGCCTGGATAGTATATTGTTATGTCAATTGATACATAACCCTCCTGACCCAGACTAATACTAAGGCCACTAACACTCAGAGGTAGGGCAGTCAATTGTAGTTTATACATGCTGCATACTAAAGGCAGTATTCATCGTGGTTTTGCATTGCCCTTGTTCCGCGCAAGGGTGACACAAAATAAAAGTCAGATTTATCATGCCATTAAGGCCACCTCACATAGCCCTGAGTGGCCTGATAAATCTGGAGTAATGCAAGGCAGCACAAATCACTGCCTTGCGTTATTCTGACCGAGGGAGGCCTTCCATGGTTAGAGCGTGGGTGTTACCACGCATCCACTGATGGATTTTGGTTCATTCCAAGATTTACCAACACTGGGAATGCTAGGAATGCGTTAAAATGCTATGCCTTCCCAGGGGAGACACAACAAGGAGAAATATCTTTGCATTCTGCAACACACTTAGAAAGAAGAAAATGCCTCTCACGATTGTTCTTGTGCAGGAAGGTTTCCTTCCTGCACAAAACAATCCTGCCTGGGGTGCAGGCACTCTTGGACCATGGTGCAAGGTTGCCTGGATGGCACAAGACAGCACATTGTGCACAAGGAAAGAACAGGAATGCACCATATCATGTTAAATGCAGCACATTCCTGCCCTTTCACTCATCGCAGCAAGGTGGCTTGCTTTGCAGCGCCACATGAAATAATTATAATAAATCTCCCCCTAATTAATTCCCTTACATTGCTTGTTCCCCTTACACTTATGACAAAACTGCTGTGTATCTTGTCCATCATTGTCTACAGCAATAAACCCATCACCAACTGAACAGGCGTAGAATAACTGAAGAGATCTGCCACATGCCACTGGTCAGCCAAGCACTAATTAAGTCCACCACTTCAGGTCCCAACATACAATGTCCTATGATCGCTGTGTGGCATTTCACAATGATAATCAGATATGGGATGATCATAAGAAAGTTCATACCAGCAGATCTCTCCCTTTAGATTTTGCCTGCTTAAGACCATAACTTTTAAACAAAATATCTCAGAATGATCAACTCAGTGTAGTAACTAGCTAAGTGGACAATGATCCTAATAAATACTACTATACTACTAAATGACCTGCAGAGGTGCCAGACCTGCCTGTTAAAAATGCAATATGTAGTTGGCAGTGGTTTGTACCCTGTAAAAGCAGGGACCCTTACTCTTGTCAGGGCAAAGGAGTCATACAGCTAAGATAACCCCTGCTCAGCCCTTGGTATCTTGGCTCAGGCAATCAGGCTTATCTTAGAGGCAGTGTGTAAAGTACACACACAACTTTTTCTCTCTCTCTCTCTCTCTCTCTCTCTCTTTCTCTCTCTCAATGAAAACACTACAATAGTCAATATTTATCTGAATAATACAAGACCAAACAAAAAAAACTCCAACATACACAGGTAAAGATAGCACTTTTTTAAAGGTTTCAATGAGTCTTAATTCATAGAAATCAATGGTTGTATCTTTTTAGCACAAAGTACCTGGGATGCACCAAAAACGAAGACAATGCGGGCCGCAGGGGAGGTGAGGCAATGAAAAGCAAAGAGATGTGCTGATTCCTTACTGTGCAGGGGAGGTGATGCATCAATTCTTTCCTCGCATGATGGCAGTGTGTCAGTTCTTTACGGGCAGGGAAGGTGATGCGTGGATTCTTTCCTTGCAGGAAAGACATTGCGTGGATGTCCGGGCACGTAGCCCCGGTTCCTTTGATTCATTAGCCACGGAACAGGCACTGATTCGATTTTTCTGCTGCAGCACATTGGTGGGTGGATTTTCTCCTTCAGGCCACCAGCTTACACTTCCAAGGGCCCAGGGACTGGAGTTGGCACCACTTGGCAAGTCATGACCCTTAGCAGAAGAGCCCAGGCACTGGCAGGTGAAGTCTTTGATGTCCCTGAGACATCTTCATAGGAGGTAAGCTCAGTTCAAGCCCTTCAAGCAGAATGTGGAAAGCAAAGTCTAGCCCTTTCACTCCCAGGACAGAAGCAGAAAGCAGCAGGCCAGCACAACAGAGTAACAGGCAGAGTGGCAGTCCTTCCTACGGCATCCAGCTCTTATTCCTGGCAGAATGTCCTCAGTCCAGAAGTGTTCTAAAGTTGTGGTCTCAGAGGTCCAATACTTAATTCTCATTTCTGCAGTTGAAGTAGGCAAACTTCAAAGGAAAGTCTTGGAGTGCACAAGACCCTGCCTTTCCTGCCCTTGCCCAGACACACTCCAGAAAGTTGGAGACTGCTTTGTGTAAAGACAGTCACGGCCCTATTCAGGTGCAAGTGTCAGCTCCTCCCACCACCTTAGCCCACGAAGGCCCATTAGAATATGCAGGGCACACCTCAGCTCCCTTAGTGTGACTGTCTAGAGTGAATTCACAAACGGCCCTACTGTCATCCTGACCCAGATGTGTATTTCACAGACAGGTAGAGCCACAGAATGGTTAAGCAAGAAAATGCCAACTTTCTAAAAGTGGCATTTACAAACTTACAATTTAAAAGACACCTTCACCTTAAGATGCATTTTAAAATTGTGAATTCAGAGACCCCATACTCCAAATCTCTAACTGCTCCCAATGGAAAATTATACTTAAAAGAAATTAAAAAGAAACCAAAAAAACAAACATATAAAGGGGACTAGCGTGCTAGGTCTTTGACAAGTGTTAAACCTCAGCTGTTAGGACTGGAATTAGGAGGTCGACATGAGGGGGTAATGTTTTGGAACCATGCTTAATTTGTTTTAAAAAATGCAGTGGTCAAGAGTTTTTCTTAGAAGCCAACCACCAATGTTGTTGAATGCCAGGGTTGCCATATAACAAGGCTGCATACTCTAGATTCCATCTCATGTCTTTCTTCCACCACTCTGCCCTTTCTTTCTCTTTATTTCACACTGGTTGGTTCTATTCCATCACCGCTTTCTTCCTATGTCATGGTATTTCTAGCTCACTACTTTTCTGAAACTTCTTGCTCTAGGTAGAAATCTGATGAATACAAATTAAGAACAGTGCCCAAAAAGAGTGCCAGTGCCCGCTATCGGTAACCACTGGTGCACATGAAGCAATGCAGGAGAGCCACTTCTTTTCAAACACAATCGATGGAAAACTGATGAGTTTGCAGTGTAACAAAATGTGTCTATGTTTGATGTCAGATCCCAGCAGTCCGTAGTTTCGCCTTTTCCTGTATAGGAAGGTTCAATGTCGCTTCAGCTGTATATAACGTTTAAGTTCTCGTTAATTGAATACCCCCATCGCTCCTTGGTTGTACGATTGGGTTTCTGGTAAACGCGGCACCTCCTGACAACATGTGCTTACTGGGTATGGTGATGTTCCCTACTGCTTCAATTACTATTAGGGTAGGCAAAATTGCAATTTTTCATCACACAATAGCATAATTTAAAAAAAATTATGCAAACTACATTTCGCCAGTTATTTGGGCAGAAATAGTACACATGTGAATGTGTGTGGAAAAATCCCATGAAATAATGGCAGGGGGAAGGTTCATGTAGAAAATGTCTTGCATATCTGTTTCACGGTTCCTTGAGCGGCTCTCCTGCAGGTGTAAGTTGTACAAAAATACATAACCTGGAAAAACTTGGAAAATGACAACAGTGATGCAAAACCAGGAGTGACCTGAGATTCCAGTTGTGCAAAAACAAATTTTGCAAGTGTTGATGATGACAAAGCACACAAACTGCACGTGCTCCAGCCAAACTCTTCCTGAACCTGTATTGGCGCGGTCAGTTCAAGGAAGAGAAGAGTTGGAACCTCTTGACCCTGCATAGCTTATGGCCAGTGTCTTCCTCCCGTTTTGGGCCAGCTTTGACAAAGTATTGGAGATACTTTTAAAGAACATCTTCACTGACCACACCGCAGAGACAACTCCTCAAGTAAATACTTTATACTGTTCTGCCCTGATGCTGCAGTGAAGTGTGCCAGGTTCATATACGTTAGAAGCATGCTTTCCTGTGCCAGTAAAGAGTCTAAACGAAGAACCTCCAGGCTTTTAAACATCACTGGCCCACACAGTTTAAATTTTAAAACTAAGAGTTCATTTTAGGCACTCGAAATATTAACAAAAATGAAAGGAAATTCCATCAAACAGTAAAAATATTAACTCGTGGATAAACAGCCTGAGTGCGGAGGTTGGAAGGTATTTTTTATTTTTTTTTACCTTTGGCTTTGAGACCACTGTAGGAAGTTAGACTTGCCAGAAACAGTTTCCAGAGATCAACCTTCCATTTGGTGTTCGCTGTTTCAAATCGAAAATTATGCAGTTTGTTTTACTCCAAAGAAAAAATACAGCTTGTGTGGGAAGTGTCACCTGGCCCACTGTAAGTCCCCCAGATGTCAGCTTTTCTGTACCCTGATCTTTGGGCTCGGCTGGGGTCTAGCATATATATGTCTGCCTCAGCACTCGTGCAGTTCTGTTTAATTGTTTACCTTTTACTGCCAGCGCGTGCACAGCACACTCATAACAAGACACAAGTTTAAATGGGGATAGGGCCTAATGCTACCTACTTGGGAAATCTGTTTTTATGCCGAAATGTCTAGTACCTGAAAGCCAACTACTTTATGAACGCGGATGGCTGCTCTTAAAACTCATGCCTTTTCTCTCCTGTTTTGTATTATAGTACAAGGGAAATCTAAGGGATTACTAGGGTTCTAGTGTATCAGTACTATTTCAAAGTGCTCCCTAGGATAACATTAGTACTGTGAGCTAAATAAATACTATATATTGAGACAAATCTTTACTAAAAATGAGAACATATATAGAGACAAAATCTACATGGAGTTTCAATGGGTGAGAAAATTGTGCTTGTGCTGTGATACTTATGTGCAAAGTATAGATATATATGTATCACAACTCAAAAGTGCGCCTACAGCCCTCATTTCACAAATTAATAACAGGGCAGCTGTCTTAGATGTCAACAGCGTTCTGATCTATTATTAAAGAAGGATTATTATCAGGAAGTAAATCTGTATAAACCTGAAAACGTAATTTAATTGTTGGGATTAGGATCGCATAATTCGAATTATTTTGTTCAGTTATGGGGAATCTGGAATTCAGAGTGAGTCCTGTGTCTGCAGGTTCAACCCGCCAGAGCTGTATAATGGAACTGCTGATATCACCAAAGAATATGGAAGTGCTCGGTGTGGCCTGGAAACAGGTATTAAGGAAAGGAGCTGCATCGGACAACATGCCACTACAATGAGGAAGGAACAGTGTCCACGTTAGCTTCTAAATTTGATCAGAGCAGAACTGCTGGGACGATGTGAAAGAATCCTCACACAGCAGCTCGAAATCAAGAAAGGACAGTCCCTATTTTCGATTTCTGGTTGGACCGAGGCCTTCCAAAACAGGACTATCCAGTTCTCCACTTTAGCTATGCAGCTAGTCGGGTTATCATTTTGTTTAGGAGACGCCAGTGAGATGAAGATGTGAAGTCTTGAGCCAAGTAGTAATCTAGGACTGTACTTGGACAGTCCTATAAGCTGTGAGACCTGGAAATAACGGGCTTGCTCATCCCTGATGCCGCACAGGTATTGTGAGGGACTTTATGCTGGTCACGAATAGAAATTAGGGCTGTTCATAGCCATTTCCGGATCCCCTCAGTGTAGACGCTAGCTGACCTTTGCCCAACATGCCATCTTTGCTCGGGCACAGAAGAACGACTAAAGCTAGAGGACGGGGCTGTCTTGGAAACTTTCTAGGTTCGGCAGGCTGGCATATATTACCAGGCTGCATTTCTCTCCCCATGCAATCAATGTGCATCTGCCATTGTAATTAAATTGCCCCTGCCACGTCTTGCTGTGATAACATATTAATGAGTGGTGAAGCCCTGTAGTAAGAGGTTAAGGATATTTTAATTGCTGCTTTTGGATTTAGGATTAACCCATCTATAGCCTAAGTAGTGGATTATTAACCATACAAGGGACATTTTTGTCCATCTTTCTTATGTTATTTCTCAGTGAATGTTCTTTTTGTCGCTATTAGATTATGAACCTATCATTAGTTGCATGACTAGTTTGGGTACTACATTCCTTATTGTGTAACTATTACTATGGGCATGTGCGTTCCCCCACTCCATCCAAAGCCAATCTAGTGACTATGCTGTAAACCTCGGCCAGCCTTACTATGAGGCGAGACTACTGAGGGGCGACTGTGGGGTGACGTAGGAACGCTGGCTCCAGTGGCTCTCATCAGGAGACGTGTCTGTCAAACTACAGAAAAACACAGCGTAACACCGGCTTGTCAACAATCTTTTTGTGATTCATGCTCATTTAACGTATCTTTCATCCACCACCCTGAAATCTTGATGGCTACTGTTACTGTAAATCAGTAACAGAATACTGGCCAGGTTTATGCCAGTTTTATAATCTGCTCCTGTGTGGTCTCCTGTAGGAGTCTGTTGGGGGTGGGGGGGGAGCCTTTAACCATGAGTGTCTTTGGCCACTTCCTGCCCACGCACCTTCATGTGCAGATGTATTTCTAAGAGTGGGCCACGCTCTGCGCCCATCTTTTTCTTTTGTAGTTCGAGCCTGTCAGGGGAGCCAGGCTTACATTTCTCCAGGATGCTGAGGACTCTCTTGCCAGCAGATGAGCATCAATCCAGTGGACTCTCACTCTGCTATGATCATGCAATTACTGCTTCCTTCGAGCACAGCCTAAAGTTTTCAATATTTCCCTATATATGCATAAAGCCATGCCTTCACTTTTCCTACCCCTGGGCTATTCCACTGTCCTTGCTGAACAAGTGGTCTTGCCATAGCTAACAGTGGGCAGGCTGTTCACCTGATTCCAATGCCTATCAAAAGTACTTAATATGGCATTATGTGATCTGAAAACATATTTGCATCCCAAGATTGGATGCAATCTAAAGTGCCTATTCTCTAAATTGCTCAGGTGTCTGCATTCCTTCAACTCTGCAAATTGCCTGCATCTCATTTAAAAAATCACAGCCTCTCCTTTAAGAGTCATACTCCTGCAACCTAACAATACAGTCTCCTCTAGTTCGTTTATTAAACGCACCAACTATCTGTATAAACTCACAGATCCCACCTGTGCCCCACAAATGACCACACCTGACTCCGATTATTTGCACATACAGTGAAGAAACTGTATGGAAAGAGAGCACACGACTAATCCTCATACTCGGAGCTTGGAAAGCATGTGAAGAAAGGGATTTGGCGTAATTTCCTCAGCCCTGGCCTCTTCCTTTAACCAGATACCCACACAGGTAAAATTATCGGAAATAGACTTCCGGTGGAGGGACCAAACAGCTCTGTGATGCACCTCACTGCTTCGCAAAATATGGTACATATACTAAACCCTCGTAGATTTTATTTCTGTGCGCTTCCGTTGCCGGTGGGGTTTAGGGAGAAGTGGGTGTCTGGGAAGGAGGGGAGCGGATGAAGCGCTGAATCTGTAACCCAATAGCGGCCACGCTTTTCCCGGCACGAATTGAGAAACATACGGTGGGAGTAACTGTATGCGATTTTGCTTTGGGCAAGCTGGATTTCGCGATATTTTTAGCCGGTGCGAAAGCTTACGAAATGAGGCATGGAGGGAGGAGACAGTCGGCTCGGGATTAGGCCTGTGAATGCTGTATTCATGTTCAGAGCTGCGGCCGTGCCGAGGGATCGGCCTGCAACAGGAAAGGTGAGCGGGTCTGGTCCTTGGAGTGTGTGTGGCTCTCAGAACTGTATTGTATTCCTACGGAGAAAATGGCACCTGGGTGGGCGGGGCTAAGTGCAAATGGGGTCGTTAGTTTGTTGGTGGCTAGTAGGGCGTGACAAAGCACATACGTGTCTGGGGACCGACCCTGTCTCAGCCATCCTGGCTTTTCAGTCTTTTGTCTGTCGACAAGACCGTAACTGTCCTTGAAGGGGTCCAAGGACTGGATCTTCTGCTCCTCCAAATTGAGCCAACGCCGGTAAAACGACTCAGCAAGTTAAGCGCAGCCTGTGACGCCTGTGAGTGACCTTCAGCTGCTGTCCGGGCCATCTCCACCTTTCATCCTTCCGAGGTCAATATGCTGAATAGCAGTACAGTGGGTAAAACCAGCGTTTTTATTACCTTCCTTTGAAATGGTAAAACACAGATATTTAGCGCTACACGGGCAACAATTTATTATCATTAGAGTTGCATGGTCTTCATCAGGCATCCCATCCTGTCGTGATACCATTTTCTACAGGGCCTTGGCCTTTGCCCTGAGGCGCTTGTCAGTAATTGTTTGCCATTTTGGACCCAGTGTTTGTAAGTCCTGTTGTGCTCGGATGAACTGTCTCTGAAGTCAAGCACCCTTTGCTTCTTCATAGATACCTGCTTTGTGTGTCTGAAGGCAGCTTGCAGTACTGTTGCCAATCTGGTTCCTGTACAATGCCCTTTCCTGAAGTTTAAAAACTAAAAATGAACAAAGGGCAGAACGAGTGTGCTTGCCAATGCTTGTTTAAATTATGCCCATTATTTTGCCCTCAAAACTCTTACAAGTGTGCCCAATGTCCTTCGGAACAGAACCAATTCATCTTCTCTGCTGAGCAGCGCATCTCTGAGAAGAACCAATGCACTTCCTTGGCTGAGCAGCTCATCCTTGAGCAGAACCGATGCATCGCCACTGCTGCATGGATTGGACTAGGCACAAAAGAATCACATCGCTGCTGCATCCCGCATCTTGGGTTTGACGCATCTCCTTCAGAACTGCACTACGCGATGATTACCAGCAGTAGGTTCTCCCATAACTTGTCAACAGCAGCCTCAATGATGACACCAAAGCTCCTCTTCATAGCTTTGCTGCTCATTACAACTGACGCATCACTTTGGCTGCCGAACGCATCCCCAACACCGGCCTTCGTATCACAAGCCCCATTGAGCAGAACCAACACATGTCACTATTGAATGGATTGGATTCGGTGCAGAAGACTTGCATCTCTTCTGCATCCTGCATCACCTTCGGAACTGCTGCTGACGATGCTTCCCTGGAGCAGGTCCCTACATCCCTCATTGACAGCATCCTTGATGGTGACACCAAAGCTTCACATTTTAGCTTCACTGCTTATCCAAACCAAAGCACTTGCAAGCCCCGTCGACGGGATCATCGACGTCAGCACAACAGGACCTTACACCGCAGCCTTGCTGCATCTTGGAAACAACAAATTGCACTGGCTATGCGGCACAGATTCAACTTGGATCAACACAATGCTGCGCAACCAGCATTTAAGTTACTTTATTCAGCGGTCCTAACTGGGTTCCTGTAGCTGGCCCCACTCCATGGCCGTCAGCCAGAACTTTTGGCACTGTTCCAGTCTGGTGTGATCAGATATCCATAGTTGCCACTTTTTCTTTTAGGTGCTGTACTACAGGTTATTCTTTAAAAATTCATAACTCAAGTTGTACTGATTTGATTTTTGTTTTGGCCTTGTTTTATTCATTAAAATAGGCTCTATACTCCTAACCTGGTGTGGGATCATTTTGTGTGGTGTTTTCACTGTTTTACTATTTGAGGTGTTGACACATACTTCACACATTGCCTCCAAGTCAAGCCTGACTGCTGTGTGCCAAGCTACCAGAGGGTGAGCACAGCTTAATTTAGGGCTTAGATGTGCCTTACCTTAACAAGGATTGGGGTTGCTTGGTTGTTGCATGACTCAATCAACCAACAACCACATTTTTCACAAGGCTCATTCATCCTATGTGGTTACGATAAAATGTTGACATGGATCAGGTTCACCTGGACCTACGCTGGACACCCTTGCTCCAGAACCACACCGTGCCAGCTATTTTACATTTGGACTGTTGATCATGCTCCTCTTCTCATACCGCTGCCTCACTCCTTGTCTCTCTCTGGCGGTGCCATGAGCTCCCGCTGATCACCCTGGTCTGAGATTGGATTTGTAACTGCTTGATTGCACGCATTGTGAAGAGTGTCTTATGGGAATAGATTGGCGAGACAAGTGACGTAGAGGGGAGCCAGATAATGCAGATCAGCACCGAGCACAACGCAAAGCTGGGACAAGTCGGGATTGGGGTGCATTGTCAGAGTTGATTGTAGGCGATTGTATTAACTGCATAGGGGCTCAGTGTCGCATAGATGTGCTGTGGTACAGCACTGTGGTGTGATCTCATAACTGGGTGGAAGGCACCAGTGCAGGTAGAGAGGGGTTTGGTCATAGAGCACGATTGTCCTAGCAGTTGGCAGCCGAGTGTTCCGATCAGAATAGCGCATGGATGCAGTTTCAGAGCACTGTATCCCGGGGGCTGGTGGGTAATTGGATGGCCAAGACGGGGTGCACTGACAGAGCATTATAGTACCATGTCTTGCTTCAGTCAGGTGCTGCGGGTCAGGCTATGCGTTAACTGAGTGACCACTGTATTCCCGAACAGGTCGTAGGGCTGGTGGTCTCCCAGAACTGAGGGCGGGCGTAGTCAAAATAGAGCTGCTTTAGGAGAGTGCTGAGGGCCAAGAACTGGTCTCTGGTTGAGTTGGCACAACAGGTGTGCTCTGGCATAACACTGGTAGCAGATGGTGGGGTGGCCAGAATGGAGGTGCACTAGCTAACATGTATGGGCTAAGTAGGAATACTGCGCCCTAGTCCCACAGGCCCCCTCCACACACATACACCACCGCCACCACCACCCCCCTTCTTAAAATCCGATCTCCGCGCAGGAAACATTTCATTAAAGCGGCCCTTATCGCGGCAGGCAGCAGGGCCGGGATTAGCGCTGCACAGAGCATGCTGTCCGGATTACACCTTCACGTTCTCCAATGGCGGGCAGGAGTTGATCTGTGCCAGGGAGGAGGGTGGGGGCAACGCTGCCACCGAAACTGACGAGTTGAACGCGATGGGCCAGATTACAGTGATTTGCTCTGCGTTCGGTAGTTTTGCACTGATATTTGCACCGTATGACTGGTAAAAAAGCGCACATTTCACACTGGTCAATCGGTGCAAACGAAGACGCATTTTTTTTTCACATTCTTGCAATCTGTTTCTTAGCAACATAACCAGGCTCAGTCAGTGTGGCGTCACGTGGGACTGGACACATCTATCCCCTGAGGCTGATAACAACCACAGCAAGACCATAGTGGAAATGGCACAATCAGTGTGCATTACTAGAGCTTTGAGACGACCTGTATGGCACCACAGCGTGGCATTAACTGTGACGGCCACAGTAGGTGTGATTTCTCTATTAATTAACAGGGTCGAACTGCCCCATAGGGCAATCTGGCAGTGCCCATGAGGCTGGTCTGAAAGGTCAGTGTGTTGCTGGATTTTGTTTGGCTCTTTGTGGGCCTGTTTTATGGTCCACTGGGCCGGTTTTTACTATTGATTTCCCTGATACACCAACAAACATTGCCTTCAGTGCACAAATGCATAGTTTCCCATTCTTTGTAAAACTCCTAAAGAGTGTGTTTTTTACAAGTACAAAACTAGCGCCGTTTGTAATGTGAGACACTTTTTAGCAATCTGATTCGCTAAAGGCATCCACTTATACTGCCAGGCCTGTTTTCTATCCCAGTTCGACCTTGACCACAATCGGAGTTGGCATCGCATGTAGCAGCTAATAACCACTTTGGGGTCACCTTGAAAGAGGGTGAAGCCAGTGTGGCATCACTGGGGACTGAACCCACATAGTGGGCAACCTCATGTACCAGAAATCATCATTGTCACAACTTTCGGCACCAGGCACCGGGTGGCCTGTTACCTCAGCCAGTACCAGGATGTGTGGAACCTCTGCACACATGGATCACCTGTCACTGGTTCCAGGGGCAGCCCGTCCGCTATGGCAGAGGAGCATCCCCCCGGCTGAAAGGAGAGAGCATGGAAGCATAAAAATAAAATTATAATAAAAGCATTTTTATTATCATTTTATTTTTCTGCTTAGGTACGGTGGGGGAATGGCCAGCATTCTCTGCGTTTCAGAGGGAGAGGGGGTGAAGGACTGCTAGGTGCACTCCAAGTGCGCATCTCAGTTGCAAACTGACATGCACACCTAAAATTCTCCACGCAGCTGTGTTTCACAGCCAGGTGGCGACCAAGTGCAGGCTTCCATTCCCTCCCTCAGCGGCATTTCAGCCCGCTCAGGCCAATCCCAGCACTTCTGTCATGCTGTGTAACAGCATGAATGAAGAATCTGGATTGGGTGGAGAGGGGAGGAAGGCAGAGGCACCAAGGCTATGGGAGCGGTGGAGATGAGGTGGCGTGGTAGGTAAGTGTTCTTTTTTTTAATTATTATTATTTGCTCCGCGCTGTGCCCCAGCAGCCCTTCGTGCCTGCAGCCACCCTTACTGGTTCAGATGAGGCTTGCTAACAACTGGATTAATTTACCATTTTGCGCTGATTCTAAGCTTTCAAATTCTGAGAGCTACATAAAACAGGGTTTATATTGTGCCTGAGGGCAGAAATGCATACGTGTGTCTGCTTGCGCGCACCTAATTGCACAACACAACACACCATGGTGCTGTGTAGACAATCCTCCAAGCTGCGACTGCGGCAGATGCTCCTGGTTCTGAGGCTGACAAGATCTAGTAACTGGAAGACCTGCATTGAGGACCCAAGGTACATGAACATCACTTGAAAGGCCTGGGGGACATTTTGTAAAAAGCTCTGCATTCTGTGTCCGGCAAGGCTGATTTTTGGATTCATATTTTGCATTGCAGGAACTCTACAGTTGTATGTTTCAGTGTTCAGACCTCAGGAGCTGTACTCTCTCTCCTCCCATCTGGCTCCCTAACCCCTCCTCCTGTGCTTAGTTTGTGAAAGAAAGAGTGCAGGTGTCTGAATCTCTATCAAAAGCCTGTGGCCGGTACAATTAAATGTTATGCTGAATACCAAAGGCAGTAGTATTTAATACACTACCAGAAACTCCATGGCCCCTTTTCCTGCTCTTGTTGGGCCCTGATTTTTCAGGTCGAGTCTAGGCAGTGCACAAGCGTTGTCTTGCAACATGTTGTAATCTTCTGTGGGATCTCACCACGCCCATCTCATGCCCATCACTTTAATTCCTTGGCCTGCCTTTCAAAATTCCCTTGATTTCATAGGTAAATGCTTTACGTTTGTCCCGCCTTGAGGCTGCTTTGTTACCGCCTTGGAGTCTGAACTTGTTACAAGGATTATTGCACGATCGGCCATATAGCTTAGTGTGGCGCACTACCTTTTTCTTTTGCCTCGCCGCATCATGTTCCGTAGCCACATGTTGCAAGCTGCAGGATTATTTTTTTTTTTAACGTTTCATTTAGTGCAAATTCGATTGGAGGAGCGCTTTACATGAGTATCACTTACATACGTGAAGTTTCTTACAGCGCAAACTCGATCTGGGAGTGCTCTACATGAGTATCACTTATGTACAAGTTTACAGTTGAAATATATACAAACTGGAAAATTTAAAACAGAAGAAAACATAGAAATCCTCAACACGGTTCTCCCGGTACAGCGGGAGAGCCGATAGTACAATATTCACTGCACTTGGGAAACTGCCGCCATAATTCTTTGCGGGACATTTCTTTTGCAAAACATTTTGGCCCATAACTAAGCCTGTGGTGGTCCTATGATAATGGGACCACCACCAAACAGTTCAGCATGACATGCTCTTTCTGTATAGGTCATCGGTCTCTTTTTAAGCTCTGGTGGCTGGAACTTTTGTTTTTGGGCTGGGAGTAGTTTGTGTTTTTAAGGGCCTTATTTGTGGTATTATTGCAGTAGGCCTGAAAAAGTATAAGGCACTATGCCCTCTAGGGGCTAAATATATGGTTACACTGCATTACGTTCTGCCATTCGCTTTTCATGTGGTTATCCCCTCTAGGGGCTGATTGTATGGTTATATGACCATGTTTCTTACAAATGCTACTTTTATTGTGGTGCCCTCCAGGGGCTGTTCTGAGCATTACAGTCAATATACTACAATATTCACTGCACTCGGAAACTTGCCCCATAATGCTTTTCAGGAAATTCCGTTTACAAAATGTTTTTGCCCATAACTCACTGTGTGGTGGTCCTAGGACAATTAGACCACCATCAACACGTTCAGCACGACACACTCTTTCTGTCTAGGTCATCTCTGGGTGGGTCCCCATACTAGGTTGGGGGGACCCCAAAATAATAAGCCTTCCCACCATTCAATCTCTTTTTAAGCTTTCTCATGGCTGGAACTTTTGTTGTACAGCTGGGAGTAGTTTGTGTTAAGAGCCCTGTTTGTAATGTTATTCTAATCCGCAGTGAAATGTGTAATGTACTACACTCTCTAAGAGCTAAATATGTGGTTGCATTGCATTACTTTCTGCCATTCTCGTTTCAGGTGATTATGCTTTCTAGGGGCTGACTATATGGTTACATGGCCATGTCTCTTACAGATACTATTTTTATTGTGGTGCCCTGTAGATGCTCTTCTGAGCATTACATTCAAGATACTACAATATTGCTGCACTCGGAAACTCCATAGTATTTTGCGGAGTATTCCTTTTAATAAAAAGATTTTTGCTCATAACTCAACATGTGGTGGACCTAGGACAGTGGGACCACCATCAACATGGTCAGCATGACATGCTCTTTCTGTCTATGTCATCACTGGGTCCCCACACTAGGTTGTTAGGGACCCCAAAATAATAATATTAAAAAATATAATAAATAATGGCAATATTTTCATTTATTGCTGCAGATAGAGGAAGAAGGTAAATGGAAGTCCTTTAGTTATATGCAGGACCTCTGCAATTATGTGGCAGAGAAGGCCAAATCATGCAGCAGGGTTGACCAATTTATGTGGCAAGAAAAGTCCAGTTATCCATTTACAATGACAATAGCTCTAACTAAAGAAAATGGGAGACCTATTGCTTTGCAAATTCTTGATCTCCCATTGCGACTGTATTGGCGTCTTTCTCTTCCTCCGTCTTACCGATTTATGTGTTTTCCTGCTTTTGCACTCTGTAAATATCTGGCGCAGGAAAAATAAATTTTTTATGTTAGTGGGTAGATACTTATTTTTTGGATGGTGAGGTATATATATCACCAGTAAGGTTCTTATTTTATGGACAGTAAAGCTCTTATTATATTGACACTAAGAATCTTATATTGGTGGCAATTTTCCCATGACATTGGGGAAATGGTTGTCATTAGATTGGTGACAAAGTTTTGCTATATATGGCTCTGTCCTTGTATTGATGGTAACATTCTTATAGTAATGAGGAGGTTTTTATATCAAGGGAGAAATATTACACTGGTGAGGTTATATGAATACTGAAGTATTTATATTTGCAGTACAAATGTTATGTTGATGGTGAGGTACAGATTTCAGAAGTAAGGTTCTTATATTGGCTACAAGGTTCCTATTATATTGGTGGTGAGGTTCGTATTGGCAATAAGGTTTTTATTTTACTTATGCTGAGGTACACATATCAGTGGTGAGGTTTTTATTTTTGGCACCGAGGTTCCTGTCTCGTTGGTATTGAAGCTTTTATTGGCGGTGAGGTTTTACATTATAATGTTGGTTGAATTATTTGGTTGATAAAGACACTTGAAACTAAAGCTGTCATTTTCTCCACAGAACAGATATAGCCCAGGCAGCGGTGGTGCAGGCTTCTCCCACAGCACCCATCCAATGTGCCTGAACCCTACACTGGAGGGACCACATCTGAAGGTGAGAGGGGGGCCCTCCTGCAGAGCTTTATCTTTGTACAGTATTTGATGTTCACATTTACAAAGTTATGGGGAAGTGGCATGTCTTACTTCTTGCATGTTATTCCAGAAATGATTATTGTTTATATGACACTTTCATTGCTTCAAGTCGCCCTCGCATGTTGTTGAGGTCACTTTATTTCAGTGTTGGATTTTAAAGCCATTGAGTTGTTTGCAGGCCTAAACTTGCGGCTTCACCAAGAACACACCTAACTCCACTAAACTCTTCTGAATGCCACAGCTCACCTGGTTTAGACATCAGAGAGCATGACACCTATTTTTATCCACCATCACTGCTTTCAATTCAATGCTCTGATTGCCTTTATCTTGGTCAGCTTGAAACCTCATGAAAGATGTTCCATCACGGGTGGCCCTCAGCGTACTAGAAGCAACATAACATTCAAACTCGACTTTTTCTGATCAAAAAGGACTCCCTAATTAAATCATTGCCCAATATGGTTACTAGAATCTGGAATTATTTTCTCAATTATTCTGTGGTGTTCTGTTTCCCTGCTTGTGGTAAAGTGCTCCATTGATTCTGTGGCTATATATGTATCTGTAATCAATCAATATTTAACTAGTAGCGTACTGATCCAAGACTGCATAGAACTGCAACTTACAAAACAGGCAGTGCCTGACATTGACTTTCATGGCAATCGAGCCAGTTTGAAGCTATTCACATCTAGACATATTTTAGAACCCTAAGGCCGATGATTCCACTGAATGGGCAGATATACAAGGTAGCAATTATCATTTACGTTCATTCCTGGGTAAGAGGATGTGGGGTGTCACCTCATCTAGTTATTGATGCTTCTTTGAAGATAAGTTTCTCAGTGGTGAGGATGGAGTTCTGCTTTACGTTATCCATGCTGTCTTGGGTGAGCAAATCTGCGAGGAAGAGACTTGCAGCTTCACTCGAGAGGTGCGTCCCATCAGATGAACGATAAAAGTGGGACTCCATTCACAGCTTCCATTTATAGGTGCTGGAAGTATGGGTCCGGGGGGCTGCAGCATCCCCAAAACTGATCATAGTTGACTTCAAAAGGTGAAAGAGTAATAAAGACGCCTTTACATTTTGTGTTTGTTTTCACATTTGCTGTGCCTTCAGAGACAAAGGTCAAATATCAGGCTATGTCTTCCGACAAATGGCTGCTTATTCAGAAACTGGCATTTACTTTTATTACTCTGACAGTTAACCGGGTGCTACTATGGAAAAAGGTAAAGAGCTGGTGTCTCCCCGATAAGCTGCTACGAGCAATACAACAGATTTATTTAGAAACGTGGATCCAAGTAACAATTGGAGACAGTACTAGAATATCCAGGAAGAGACCAACCTACCAAGGGCTCAAGCAGGGATGTGTTTTAGCACCCCACCTCTTCAGCCTCTTCATTGCAGATCTATCACCAGTCCTGGATCAGGAAAACTCCCTTCCACCCCGGCTGGGTCCCCTCCATCTCACCCACCTGTCGTAGGCAGATGACATTGTACTTTTCAGCTCAACAAAAGTGGGTCCACAAAGATTAGTGAATGCCCTGACATCCTACACCAGAACTAACAAAAACAAGTTAAATCCAACAAAAACAAAAATCATGTCTTGTCAGCAATTTCCCGGGCCGGGTTGCCGGTATTCTTCTAAAGGATATCCACCTGAAGGTAGTAAGTAACTACAAATACTTGGGGTTGTACCTAGATTCAAGAAGAAACTTCTTCCATCAAAAACAATATATAGTGAAGAAAAGGAACATCCTAATCCACACTTTAAGCATTTTAGCTAAGAAATTGGATGGTTCTTAGTTTCAGCCGTTGTTAACAGTCATCTCTGCCAAGCTACTTCCAAACATTGCAAATGCAAATGTGGCCAGGACGGGGCAGTACTGGACAAATTGCAGATTAACGCCTTCGGGCGAGGGTTCTCCCTCCCTCAGTGTTCATCACCAGCACAAATCTGGCTTAATTCCTGGCTCATAATGCAAGATCTGGCTAGATGGTCAGTAACAATAAAAAGCTGGTGTAGGATGACGCAAACACAAGATGCCACACTCAATAGTACATTATGATCGGCTTTACAAAGTGACCAGCAGTCAGGCATGCCACAAATATTTGATTGTTTCCACCAAACAGTTGCATCTAACTGAACTATGATGCTTAAGTGTGCCGTATGATGTCTTTAAAAGAGCAAGTTACAGTCATGTTGTGAAGATAAAATAAAATGTAGTTCTTGATCACATACATGAATGGTGATCAAACACTATGATGCCCCTTCATCAGCACCATACTTAGCTGTTCCATTTTTGGCACACATAAAGCACAGACTTATGACTGTATTTTGGCAGCACACCAGTATTGACCAGTCATCCAACATGGAAACACACTGGTCCTCAGTGGCAATACAAAGGCCCTGCGGTGTTGGGAGGGGGGGTCCCTGAGCTCAAGAGGTCCCCTCAGCACAGTACCTTGGCCTGAGAGCTCCGGAGTGAGATTGGAGGGGGCCACATCCATGTACTTTGTGGGGGAGGAGGATATGGGGGGGTGCTCAGGTTTCATTATGCCACTGCTGGTCCTACAGAATGCAAAGCAGAAACGGAAGATTGTATGCATTTGGTCTGACAAACTGTGTGAGCTTCGTTTATAAATACTATTCAATAATAGAGGCATTCAGACATACAGGGAGATGATAATTGCGAGTCTTAACGCTGAGAGCACACACTTAAACTGTAAATTAGTGGATTTCTGACAATGGCTCCGATTGACAAATCCTAGCCAAATTCTTCACCAAAATAAATAGTGTCACCTGTTCATTTGCACAAATGCAGAATTGCACTAGTTTTATAACTATTAAGATTGGTTTTAAAAGTCATTTTTTTAAAAGTCATTTTATCAGCAAAGATATAATTGTACGTTCAGAATGAACACTTGCACTTTCTTTCTAATTTATCTTCAATTTTATGACTTTGTTATAATTGCAATACTGTCATGGTTTTAATTGTGAAATTGTTATGGTTTTAATTAGCTGAAACACTAAAGAATAATTGTAAAATACTTTTGACAGTTATGTGAGAGGAGTTTGTAAAAGTGACCTAGGTGAAAGTATTGCTGGGTTTACCAGAAGTGATAGGACAGGCTGTAAGATGGGTGTAGATGGTTTTTCTACCACACAGCAACACTTAAATGCTTGTAAATGAACTATGCACATGTTTCAAAATACATCAGCAACTAGGAAAGCAGAAACAAAGTATATTTTTTTGTAATTCTGAGGTGTGATGGAAACAAATATTTTTTATATGATCAAAATAAATCAAGACATTGAACTTGGTGTTGAGCAGGTGATACATTTTCACTGAAACCTGATTTCCACACATTATCGTTTTTGTTCTATATAGCTTTACCCGTAAAACTGCATATTTATGAACATTTAGTGGCCTTTTCAGTGGAAAATCTGGTGTCAGTAAATGATGATGTTTCACCACCCCACACTTTAATAATATACTTGTGATAAATTTGTCAAAATGCACAACCGGATACATAACACACTTTAACACTTCCTTGCTGAATGGGCGTAGCTCATTTGCTAAACTTGTTCTTTGTGTCAAACTTGGATTTTTCAAAATTCCTATGACTTCAGTGGAATGACATTAAAGGCAGCACCCCCACCATGCAAATTTTTGCCGGTCCACTGCTTCCATGTTGTCTTGATTGAAAAACTCTACTCCGATATGTTCAGTTTACTGGAAGGTGTGGTTTAGGTCAAGCAGCAAATGGATAATGAGGCTGGGTTTGGAAAAACTTTTTAGTTATGAAACAGGTTACAACAAAAATAATAAACAAGTGGGCTTGATGACCCAGGACTGGTAAAAGGTTACAAAAGGCACCAATAAAACAAAAATCTCAAAGCATTAACCCTAGCAAAAAAAGAGGGATAAGAGGACTTTTTCAAAAACAGCTTTGGGGTTTATGCACAAGCAATTCCAGGTGATGTAGCATGTCATGTGGTGGCAATCTGCATTTAGGACGAAAAAATTAGAAACGTTTGCAGGAAAACTGGGACACCCAATACCTGAAAGAGATTACAGCAAGTGTTTCTCAAAATAATAAGTTAAAGTACGTTGTTACTGAATAGGATCTAACCAGTGCTTAATTTGTAACAATGGTTATACGTGGTGGACATCACCATTTATTTTTGGGTCCAAAACTGTCTTTTTGTCATCAGACTTTGATCCAGAGCAAGAGAAGCAAAGGCAGAAACGGGATAAAGGAGAGAAAGATATGGAAATAGTGACAACGATTGAAAGCAGAGATGAAAACGAGCCTACAAGATAGAGATCGAGAAACGGGAAGTGCAGGTGTTGGAAGTCAGAGGTTTGAGGTGAAATCAAGACTAGGCAGTCTTGGTATTTGAGAACCTGGAACTTTGGTTACACCTGCAAGATCCTAAGAAAAACACTGGATCGCTGCCCTTAGCTTTTTCGCACATTAAATATCGGTCTTCATAGGACTGCAGAGAGAAAGGAAACAGAAACAGCAACCTACTTGCATGGAGACCTAGCCTCGTGGGAACGCACAACGGAAGCAGCTAATGGCAAAAGGCCCAGCTGGGCAAGAACACTGGGAGCTGGAGTTGGCAAGTACCACCTGCTTCTTAAACACAGGCAGGAAAGCAGTGAAAAGAAGCCATATGACTCATGTGCAAGCAACTGTGAAAAGGCAACTGCAGCAGTCTAAAGGTCCATTTACAAGATGGTTATGGGAAAACATTCAGATCTTAGCAGAAAAACGGATGGTGTAAACTGGTGATCTAATTCTATATCCAATACTTACTCAAAACCAAATTGTGAAGTTCCAGGTATATCACTCCATGCGTTTCCGTATGAAATTGTAGGGATGTTGTTTGTCAGCAAGTCAGTAACAGATTCATGTTTTCTTTAATCTGGTCTTTGTCAGGCCACATTCACTGTGATGTTCTGTGCAAAGCACCTCATGCTCAAGATGCTTCTTCGAATGCAAGGATTTTGTTTGGGAATTTTTCTGCACTCCTTGGGTCTAGGTCCTTGCTCTGTCACATAGCTCAAGTAAATTCAGTATAAGAGGCCAAGTAGACCTTGCCTCTGGAGCCACTTTTGTCCTTGGCAGAATCAGAGTCCCCACATGTTGCCATACACTGTCTCACAGGGACCCAAGCAACCGTTCCAGGCTGGGAGCCACTGGAAAAAGAAATTGTGAGAACATTTAAAAAAAGTGAATCTGACACAGTGAGACTTGCACACCAGAATGGTCCACGTAACTGGCGAGACTGTCATGCTGTGGACTGATTTTTATGAAGGTCTCATCGCCGAGAATCTGGCATTACGCTCAAGCCAGTACGAGCAGATTGTGCCATGAGGACAAAATACAAATGGATTAAAGGAAGGTCCACATCAGTCTGCACGGCTGATTCAAGCTTTGTGGCTTGCAATGGATGTTCAGGTTTGGAAGTTTGGCATTTAAATCATCTTAGTTGGAAGGCACATTTCATTTTCATCAGAGCAGATTATGTGATTACATATCACAACATACGACCACAAAATCGGCAACATATCAAAAGCATACTTTTAGGTCATGAACGTTGAGATTTTTTATGATCCCGAGTCACAACAAAATGAGATCTGATGCTTTGTGGCTAAACCTGAGAAGGTTTTCAGAATCAAAATTTGTTTTACCTTTCACAGCTTAATTTTGATTGGCACATCTCCATCCTTCACTTTTCTACTAATTGACTCGCCTTACGTGATAAAGGTGTGCTGACAAGTGGTTCCTGCATTCTCCGTGCCATAGACGCCCAAGCTGCACCTTACTGCTACACTCGTGGAATGCTGCTGTAAAGCATCCAGTTTGAATGTTGTCCTTTTAAGAGGGCACGTAGTTTAGCAGTTCAAGCTAGACAGTAAAGGTTGAGCAGGGACCAAGAGTGAAGAGGAGATTGTCAGTCTTTGTCTGGAATGGCACAGATGTGATTAAATATGATAGGAATGGATTGAATCTTGTCGGGGTTATCACCTGCAGTAACGATTAAGTTTAAATAACAAAGGTGAGGGATGTAAATCACTTAGAGTGGAGGATAGGCAGGTTCTGTGCTGTTCACAAAGTTACCACTAACTAGTAGTCAGAGCTCTGCACTTGGTGTACTGGAATGAGACATTAATATCTGTGTTTTGTCATCATACCAGTGCATTTCAGTTCCTATCAATTATGTTTCCCAGCAAGATTTCATGCATATTTAATAGAGACGGTCCCACCACTACCACCGTGGAATCCCAGACTGTGAAGCTGGGAGGATCCTATGGTCACGCACTGGCACCTGTTCAGGAAGCAGGCACCCATTCAGGTCCTAAGCTGTAAAGTCTATGTACATGAGCAATATGGTGCTGGAGCCACAAGACATGGTTAGATGTGAGGACAACTGATCAAAGCATCATGCTCTGGCTGAGTTCTATATTCTTTCGTGGTCTGAGGAGAACTATTAACTGTGTACTTCTGAACAATGTCAGTCAAATGTGCAGAAAGCATAACTGAGAGGCATATTATAACTTGAAACCTTAAGTCCATAACATGGACATGGCCCGCTCTCTTCCATTTCTGTTAGAAAAGGAAGAACAGATATTAGATGTGTGTTGTTAAGAAGATCACCACTTCTATCTATTGGCTTATGGAGTGGCCATGCAACTACCTTTTTAAGAAGCACTATGACAACTCATGCAGCAAATGAGTCATGGACCAAGGCCTGACTTATTGAGAGACTTAACAATGAGTCTCCTTCAAGAAGCATGAAGGGTAGAGGCCCATTAATAGCAGTCATGTTTTATGTTTCACCACAGATGCTAGAAGTTTAGTAGTGAAATCTATAGAAAACAAATTGAAGAAGTTACACAAAGCAGTAGATTTTTTATCAAAACAGTAAATGGATTTACAAGGAAGTTACTTTTGGACTGTATTTAGTCTTTTTCCTAAATACCTAGTGACGTTCTCAGATGTACCTCATATGTGGCAGTCCTTAGGATGGAGCAGACAGTCCATCATTTTGCACAGCTCAGAAGAATGGTCCATTGTGACAAACAACTTCTTTACATTGTCACGCTGCTGTACCAATTTGGGACATGAACAAATGCTTTGAAGAATCTTCTCAGTGGACCTCAAATGTCAATTCTAAATTTGGCTGCTCATCAGATGAAGAAATCATATTACCTGGGCATCGAGGTGGGGCCAGGTGGTATGAATGTAAACCAGACTTTCCTCATAAGCACCAACTTTGTACATTGTTTCAATTTAAATGCATTGCTGATTTGTATGGCTGATCTGATAATAGGGCCAGGATCAGCCACTCCTTACATAGGAGACTCCTACAAAAAGATATGCTATGAGAGTTCAGCTTCGGAATTAGGTTTGCCTCTATAGTGGGCACCTTAAAATGCCTTAATGTCTGCCAACCCCTTCTCTTATAAGAATCTGCCAGCAATTGCCTTAAATAAGGGCTACGTCTGAGATGTGACAGTCACTATTACATGTCACACTAATTGTCATTCTCATGGCAAGAAAAAGCTTTTACTGCCAAAGTGATCCAATATTTCTCCTTATTTGATAACTGTCATCGTATATTTTGGGAATCGGACGCTGTGCAGTGTACAAAACTATTATGAGACACTTAGGCCCGGTAGCTTACAGCAGTACATATCAATATGCTGACATCAGGACTTCTCTACAAATTTCACAATATGCTCTTTTGCTGTGTCAATAAAACTAAGGGCCTGTTCCCACAGTACAGAAGCATTGCAAAGATATCCCTGGGAGATTTAGTTTCTTGAACAGGTGAATGCTTCAAAGGGTGGTATCACAAGAGCTACCTCCCTTCTGGGATCTACATGTTGAAAAGACCATACGAAGCTAGAGGCCTCAATATTGTTTACACCACAAGACAATGCTCTTTATGTTAGGTACTGCATCTGGCGATGAGGGTAAGACTGATGCCACAGTAGAGCTTCCACCCAAAGGGAACTTAACACCCAGTTTGGGTACCTGAATAATAGTGATATTGATTGCTTTCGCAATCTGTCCACGAGGAACACTCCTCGTTCCACCCCCAAGCACCTAAAAGGACTTGACCCATATGTTAACTCAACATTAAGAAATTAGAGGCAGCACTTGAGAGGGAGGTTCTATCTTACCCGAGACTCAAGAAGTGATGGATGGCTGCACTTACATTATCCATAACAATTAATACCTGTATGTACCCATGCTCTCCATTTTTGTCATACTTTGTTATTTCTACATTTGTTATAGATACCGAATACCTTTGAAGTAGGATGATGTGGCAGTCTAACAGAAAGACTTAGCAGCGTATTTAAGAAAGGCTTTCTTGTGCCCCCTACCGCCACCATGTGTGTGCCTTATTTAAAATATTGCACACCATGGCGCAGAGTAGGGGGCAATAGCGCCATTTTGTTGATGCTGTTGATGTACTCTGCAGGAGTAGCGCCAACATTTTGGCGCTAATCCTGCAAAGTAGAGAGGGGCCCATTGTATTCAATGGCATGCCCCCTTTTAACGCCTGCTCTGAGAAGGCGTTAAAAGTGAGGGAAAAAATCACTCAAGACAATCTGTTAGATTTCCTTGCAACATTTTTCAGCTCCCCTAATGGTGGAACGTCCCCTTTGCATACATTATGGCTGGAGCAGGCAAAATGTAGTTCCAAAGGTTTCATAGTGGCACAATGCATGCATCGCGCCACTTTGTAAATATAGCGCAGCGTTTTTGGCCTTCTAACGCCACATTAGCATTAAAAAAATGACGCAAACGTGGCATTAGAATGGCGCTAGGGGCTCTTAAATATGCCCGTTAGTGAGATGCCAGGGGCCATTAGAAAATAGATGGCTAACTACTGGAATCATTCCATAAGTTCCGGAATACTGGAATTATCAGGTTTAGTCTAACTAAACTGGAAGACTGAAGGCCTTCCCAAATATTTATTCCATAATGATTTCAAGCCCTAATTTAGAAGTCTGTGGCTCTGATACAATCAGTTGTTGCCTCAGACAGAGCAAGTCCGAGAGATAGCTCTGGGAAATGCAGAACGTAAGGCAGATTCTGCCTTGGTTTTCTAAAGGGTGACCATGTGACAGCGATAGGGGCCTTAAAGCACTGTGTAATGACTGTTACAATGGGCTTTACATCCGCTTATCCCAACATCTGATTTAAAGGCTACAGGTCGTACAATGCTGAAGTAAGGATATGGAGTTGTTGCTGGTAATCATGTCTCAGATCCCCATTGTTTCCATAAAAACCCAACGTGAAATTTTCCTGGTTACCTGTCCACCAAGATTTCCCCTACATTGCTGTGTCTAAAGAACTCGAACTCTTCATATGCTGTGGTCTCCCAAAGCCATTCAGAATTAATAGACACGGGAACACTCTTCTAGGGAAGTCTCCTGCCTTTGGACCTGTTTGCCGCTTGGCGTGGAGCAAATTGTTCAGCAGGAACTGTGTTCCTGCTGAAGATGAAAAGAGGTATTTAGTCTTGACAAGATGGCTCTTTTACCTGTTTTCATGTATTTTGTCTAAAGTTAACTTTAGTATAGTACCTAGAGACTGCACGGTGCCTATTAGTGCGATACACCTATCTTTTCATTTGTAAAGTCACTATCATTTGCCTATCATTTTCGACTTTCCACAAATCAGAGGCTGTTATTTTCCTATCTTTTCCTATCCTAGCTGCATTGTGCCAGTGACTGGCTACCCCTTGCCATTCGCTGGCTACTGGTTGACCTTTAGTGGGTTCATCTTGCTGGTCATTGTATATCATTTGCATGTCACTGGCTAAAATCTAATAAGCACTAGTTCCCCTTTGGCCAAGTTCCTAACACCAGCCAGCAGCAAACCCTGTTATTCAGTAACTCTGGCCTCCTGGGCCGTCAGTGCACCTCATCTAGATCAGACTAAACCTACCCCAGTACTGAGTGCCCTCCAGAGCCACTTTCTGGTGTCGCAGTTTAACATTTTGCCTATAGACCATCCCACCCCTTTGTGCAGGGGTACATTTTGGAGGCCGATGAGCAGAGGTCAGGAGAGAAATGTGCTGCAAACCCATTCTCTCTGATTTTTTTTATTTCTTCCCTTGGTAGCTCTTGCCTCAAGACCCAGCATTCCAAAAAGATTCTGCAACCTTCTGTTATTTTCCCCAGAGCTTGGGTTGGGAGACATTCCCGAAATATCAAATTTCCCTCTGTCGGATTCCTTTGAATGGGCTGAATGATTTCTAGCTGTTTGCTGTAACACTGATGCGCATCATCTGGCGGGTGGAGTGGCCTTCAGTGTGCGGATTACTGCAGGGATCCCTTGGGGTATTTTTGCATCCTTTTCTCTATTGCTGGAAAATGGCAAAGGATGTTCACAGGACACATGGAAATCAGAGAAGAGCACAGAGGATCACGAAAGGGAAGCGCCTACCGTAGAGCCAGGGTAGGCACAGAAGGGCAGAGATTGTCAAAGAGGAAGGGGGTGGTGGGCAGACAGAATACTCTAAAAGGCTCACATGGGATTGGACAGAGATGATCTGGAGAGTCACAGAGGGCAGCAGAAGAGAAGGAGAATGAGGATAGAGGGGACACAGAAGATAGAAGAGACTGGAAGACGCATAGGATAGTATTGAGTAAAGGAGATACACAGAAAAAGGTCTAGGAGGGTCGCATGACAGCTGAAATTTTAGAAGAGTCACTGAGGGTAAAAGAGCGTCCATAGGGGAGTCCTGAAACAGAAGACTAAATGGAGGCATGAGGTAGTCTGAGCCCATTTGAGGTATAGGAGCAGGAGAGATGTCTAAGGAGGAGCCAGAACTGAGGAGAGGACCAGATGAGAAATGTACACCCTAAACAGTGCACAGAGGAAGTGCAAAAGCTACAAGCCAGATGAAGCACAAAGGCGAGCCCCAGTGAGATACGAACATAAGAACATAGCTCAAAATTGGGCCATCCATGGCAGTCCAGCCTGAGCCCACGAATGGCACAATATTTAAAGAAGAGCTGAGGAAAGGCATGAAGATCGGAGGAGAAATCAGAGGATGTGTAGCAATGACAAAGGGGCAGGGAAGATCCTAAGGAGGCTGGGAATCCCTATGAGAGCCAATATGCTGGGGGAGATATATGTTAGAAGAGAATCCTTAGTGAGCACTGTAGCCAAAAGAGAACACTTAAGGAAGTATGGAGGCTGTAAGAAACTTGTGAAAGTGCATAAGATAGAAGACAAACAAAGAGGATGCATATATTGAATTGGAACCTCAGAGGAGGGACGAGCAGAAAAGAGACCAGAAGTGACTTCAGGAGAGTACCAAAGAAAATTGATACCAAGAAGACATTGCAGAGGAGGCATTACAAGGGCTTTCAGGGAGGTAAAAAGAGATAATCACAACGCTTATGAGTTATGAAGGCTGACATATGAATACATTTCTTTTTATATGGTTGCATGTGTTGGGCACCGGCAATTTTGGGGAGCGTAACTTATTTTTCATCCATCACCTTCGATGTAGAGAAAGATAAGAATACAGTGTCAAAGTGAAAAATCAGGGATGATAAATTAACCTGTGTCGAATGAGATGGTGTGTGAAAAAGCTTAGCTGTCAAATCAAAGCCTAGGCAGCCTTGATAGTTGGCACTCCAACAGTGAGCTATGCTTATGTCCGACTCTAAAGAAAACTTTGGGCCCCGGCATTTAATTTATTTAAACACTTTCTGTCTTGAGCACAGGAGACAGAGTGACTTGATCAGTGCCTGTAAATGATAGCAAGTGAAAGTCTACATGATAAAGCAAGCAGAGCCCTTTTCAACATATAAAAACCAATGAAAGGCTCCCAGGCAAAACAGTGACCAGAAAGAGCCATAAGGGCCATATGAGAGCCCATGCAGTGTGGAGGAAGGAAGAGGTCCTAAGAAGCATGGAGATCACAAAAGAGCCCTGTAGAGGCCTGGAGGCCAAATAAGAGCGTATGTATGCGATAATAGTTAAATATAGATGAGAGCTCACATTCTTCCAAACAGAACGCAGAGGGTTACATAGAAAGGTTTGGGGATTTGGCTAATAGGGGTATGCAAAATTGTAAAAAAAATTCTAGCAATATTTTCTGAGATTCCACAGAAACTCTATTAAAATACGCAAGATCAGAACTATGGCATTAGACCTTTGTGGTTGGAGTAGACTAGGCAGCTGATTTGTTAAGATACTTTAGAAAGTTCTATAAGGCAAGGTTTTTGTGATAGCTCTTGGACTAGATTCCACCCATTGGGGGCAGTTCTTGAAAAGGTTTGTTTTAGAGTTGTTTCTTCCTAAATAGTTTACATTTTAGGAGAAGAGTGTCAGTGGTCTGAAGAAAATGGGTGCCCAATAACATAATTTAGGTGTTGTGCAGTGAAATGGTTTATTTGTAATTCAGTGATATCCCTAGCCCTGATAGGAAGCCGTTTCAGTAATATTAATCAGAATATGGGTTATATGTTTAAATGTTTTTAATACAGTGACCAATTCCTGATTCCTGAGTTGCGGTCTCTGCTTCTTGGGACACTGTCCACTGACCTCCATGAACAGCAGGAAGGAAGACCAAGGTGGTGAAGTTGCCTTTTTGCCCAAGTTGTTAACCCATTAACCATATTTTGCCCAGGCTCTAAGATCCAATGTCAAGCTGAGCAGACAGTTATGGGGGAAAGGAATAGTAAAGCCTGTAAGTGCAGGGCCAGAGTGATAGCTCTGCGGTCTGAAGCTAGGCCGGGAATCGCCATTAGAAGAGGGCAACCATGAAAGGCATGGCCTTGGAGTGTCTGTAATCAGATGACTGAGAATTGAAGTCATGGTTATCCTGGTTCAGCAATAAGGAGTTGTGCTCATATTTCACAGTGTTTATGTTACAACAGAAGTTTATAGTGGATCAGTAATATTAAAACCTGTACTGTCCAAGAACAAGTCAGCGGTTTCATAGGTGGTAACTGTATCATAAACACACTAGGTGTGCATACGGTGAGTGTGATAATTGTTTGCTGCGTATGATAAGTGATAACGTTGACCTGTTACTGCAGAACAGTAGTGGCAAATGCGATCTCCCGCTTTGGCTTTCAGTAATGTAAAGTTCACAAGTCTCATCACGTGGAAGTGCCCCACATGTTTGCAAGCAGCTACATATAATCCATCCATGTTTATAAAAGGTTATCAGTGTTGAGGACCATCTCTGACATTGCACCCACATTGAATGCAGAAGCGACTGAAACTCTAGGGTGATCCTTAAGCACTTTCTCAGCATAGAGAGCGCATGTGCTGTTTTTTTAAGGCATTTTTGTTTACAATCAGTGAGCTTACAGCCCACCCCTTGTTCGTTTTGGTTGCCTTCATTGTCATTCTTTTAAGCTTGCTTGTATGAGGGCGGCGTGAGACAGCTTGACCTTCTTTTCTTGTGCTGAACCCTCCCATGGAGAATGCCCCAAATACATGTGTCCTTCCACTGCTTCTCTTATAGGAGCTACTTTTTGTTCAGCTTGAACAAGTCTTTGTGAGTGCATCTCGGCCATTCTTGTATTATAGACAGTCCTCATATGTCTACTTTTATGTGGTCAACAAATAACGCCTCTTTTCTTTATCTTTAGCGCTTCTTGTACCTATCCTGAATTTTATTTTTTATTTTCTATACCCTTTAACATTGCTAGTGAACCTCATCCGTGTTTTTCTTTACCTTTACCTTTAAACAATATTTGCTAGTAAACCTCACTCATATTATTTTACTTACAAAGGCAGCATATGTTTTCAAGTTTGTCCAGTTTACGGTCGGTACACACCAGATGATTTTGGCAGAAGACGCTTTATTTATCGGTATCTTTAGCTTTTGTTCACCTAACACATTGGCCGTTTATTTCTTTAGTCGTGTGTTTGCAAGTTCTCTTTTCACCTTACATTAGCCTGCATCACGAGATGTACTTTTTTTCAGTGGAAATAAAGATGAGTGATTGCACAAAAGCAACTGATGTGCATCCCCCCCCCCCTCCCCCCCCTCCTTGCAAGCTAATGTGGTCACTTTCTTCAGGACATGGCTGTCCCATATTAACCCACGAAGACATGTCAATAATAAAATTCTTAACTAAGAAAATGTCTTTCCTCTTTTCCTTTGACTTTCTTTGTCATGGGAGAAGTCTGTTTCAGGTGTTATACATGGATACATTCTGCAATTGGGCACAATCGCAGAATGCTATGGCGATGCCAGGAATTGACAAAGCAAAAAGAACAGATGATGGACGGAATGCTGAACAATACAAACATTCACCCCCACTCACAGACCACAGTCAGAGGACCTGGCTTGACAGTTTGGGCTGGAATGTTCCCATGGGGAGCAGGGTCAAGGTTTATTCACCTATGGTTGGATCCAAACTTGAATGGCATGGCGAGCAAGTAAACTTATGGATTAAAACTAGATCTGTGACTGTGGGTGAATGTTTGATTTATTCGGCATTTCATCTATCATCTCTTCTTTTTGCATTTGTTGCCCTAAGTGTGAAGGGTATGTCCAGACTTGGGTCCCGTGCTCGCTATGCCACCAGATTCAAGCTAGCCTGGCTGATGAGGGGCGACACCACGAAACTGTTCACAGGATGCTTGTTTCTGGTCCATAGAGGACCTTGCCTGGCAGTTCCGGCTGGACTGTTCCCAAGGGTAGTAGGGTCAAGACTGATTTGCATATGACTAGGTCCAAACTAGAATGGCATGGCAAGCGATTAATCCTAGATCTGTGACTGTGGGTGAATGATTGATTTGTACCGCATTCCATCCTTCATCTGTTCTTTGTGCAGATGCCAGGAATAGAACAAGATTCCCCAACTTCAAAGTCCACCACTCTACCCATAATGGCTTGCATAAAAGTGCAAAAGACGAGTCTTCTTTTTCAAGACCAAATTACTGATAAGTAAAGTAGTACATATTTAATGTAAACAACACTACCCCGTCAATTCCATGTTTTTTTTCTTCGTTATTTGGAATATTTATAGCACAAAATTCAAAATAAATGTATTATAGAACTAAACATATCACCCAAATCAATTTGTAAGCAGGGGGCCTTCATTGATTTACCCAGGATAACAGGATGTTGAGCCAGAAATGAAATGCGGCTGCCTATTTAGAAACTGAGGAATTTAAGCAGCATCTCCCTCTTTCATTCTCTTTCCAAATGCCTTGACACAGTTTTACAGACAGAAACAGATGTTTCTTTATCTCCCTCTTTTAAGACAAAACAAGGCCTGCAGCCAGCTCCTATAACCACCCAAACCCACAGTGTGCCTGGCCTTTGGCCATGCGCCCACCCCAATCCCCAGGCCGATATCGGACGCGAGGACCCCATCCCCCAGGACACAGCCTAAATGTTTTTTTGGGGGAGGGGGGCCCCCCTCTCCAGACCGATCTTGGCCCAGGATATCCCATCCCCCCCACAAAAAAATCAATACGTTGATGTGGCAATGCAACCGATATATACAAATGTACAAAAAAGGGACCCTGCCCAGTCCATAGTTCATAGGGCCCACATACCACATGGCAAAGTCCAAGACCCCACTCGAATCCTGGCCCAATAAAGAGAGAACACTGCAGGGGCATCAGTTGGCAAATAGGCAGACACTTCGGGGGGCGCCTCTGCCGGAGGCGGAAAGAAGACCACTGGTTCTGGATGGGACAACATGCCCTGTGCTTGGTCCTGGGGAGTGCAAGGCCACAGTCTCTCGAGTGGGTGAATACCCCACTGGTTCTGGAGAGAGCAACATGCCCCGTGCTTGATCCTGGGGAGTGCAAGGCCACAGTCTCTCGAGTGTGTGAATACCCCACTGGTTCTGGAGGGGGCAACATGCCCTGTGCTTGGTCCTGAGGAGTGCAAGGCCACAGTCTCTCAGGTGGGTGACTTGCCCACTGGTTCTGGAGGGGGCAGGCCGCACAGCAGCCGATGAAGGCTGGACTATATGGCGTCCGCCGGCGGTGACGGCTACACTGTGGTGGTGATTGTGGGAGTCTCCTGCTCAGCCCCTGCACTCTGTGATGGCTGCACAACCATGGCTGGCAGTGGGGCTCTGTGACAGCTGCTGGTGCATGCTCCTTCCCCTTCTTTGTGGCTGGTGCAGGCTCCTTCCCCTTCTTTGTGGCTGGTGCAGGCTCCTTCCCCTCCCTTGTGGCTGGTGCAGGCTCCTTCCCCTTCCTCGTGGCTGGTGCAGGCTCCTTCCCCTTCAGTATTTGTGGCCTGGAATCCTTTCCACCATGAGTAGGTGCTGTTTCCACTGGGCCCTTGGACTGTTTGGCTGAGGTGCTTGGCTGGGTCCTTGCTACCCTTCCCATATGTGCAGGACGGCGGGGTGGAGGGGTAGGGAAGAGGTCAATCTGGGAAAGGAAAAGCTTTTTAGGGACATTGGGGTGCAAAGAGGGAGGAGTAATGGGAGTGGAGGATGAGGGAGTGGTTGTTGGAGGTGTTTACTGGATTTGGGTGCAGGTGCATGGGCTGTATGCTGTTGTGAGGTGGATGGCTGTTGGGTGTCTCAGTGCCTGTGTTTGTGTACTTTAGGAGGAGGGACAGACACGGTGGGATAGGACACAGGGGACGTGTGCATGGATGTTGTGGAGGTGTCTGCCAGTGAGGTGTGTGTTCTGCTTGGTGTGGTGATGACGCTGGTAGTGGATATTGATGTAGTGCATGCAGGTGTGAGTGGACGTAACTAGTTGGGAGGTGGAGGAGGAGGAGGAGGGGGAGACAATGGAAATAGTGGATGTTGTTGTGTCTGCAAATGAATGGTGTTTGTGTGAGTGCCTGTTGGATGAAGTGTGGTGCTTGTGTTTACCTGTGACACTCTTGGGTGTTGTCTTGTGTGCATGCTCGTCTGGCTGTGTGCTTGGGATGGGTTGGGGTTGAGGAGAATGGGACAGGGAAGTGGAAGTTAGAGGGGGGACGATTGAAACAGGGACAATGGCTACCATCAGAGAGGAGGCCAGAGCCTGAATCGATCTCTGTTGGGCCGCCAATCCACCGTTAATGCTCTCCAGGAATGCATTAGATTGCTTCATCTGAGCTCCAAATAGCTGTGGCTCTACCCTGATGATTTCCTCCACCATGACCCTTAACTCCTCCTCAGTGAAACAGGGGTGCCTTTGTGGTGCCATGGGTGTTATGTGATGTGTGTTGGGTAATATGTTGGGGTGTGTGATGTGGAGTGCATGAGGGGTGTATAGGTGTGAGTGTTGTGTGGCTCTAGTTGTGGCAACGGTCTTGGTGTCAGTCTGGTGGCAATGATTTGTATTCGTAAGGGGTGGTGGGTAATGTGGGTGTGTGCTTTATAGTGGTGTGGGTGAGTGTGTGTGGTGTGTTTATGTGTGTCAGGTGTGTGTTGTTTGAATTGTCCAATGTGGTGTTGTTTTGTCTGTGGGTGTCCATTGTGAGCGCAGCAGTATGTACCCCCAATGGTTTACCGCTGTTGAATGTCTGCCGTGGTGATTCGTGGGTCATAATCTGATGGTAGTTGTTCTGTTGACGTAACGGTGTAGGTTTTGGGACTGCCAGTTTATCACTGACCTTTGATCTGGCGGATTTGTGTATGTGGCTGTATTCTGTCGAATTGGTGTGTGTGTGTCATAATATGGTGGACAGGTATCTGCCATTGCGGCGGTAAGTTGGCAGCCGTCAGAGTGGCAGTAAGCGAGATTTACCTCCAGTGTCATAATGAGGGCCATAGTCTCTTAGCTTTCTGATAGCAAAAGTCGATTTATAGCTCTGCCTTTCTAGTCAGCTCTTTCGCTTAAACATACACGAACTTCCTGCTTTTGAAAAGGCATAGGCAGGAAATTCCTGACACGTCATGTAGTAGCTGTGTGTACATGGTACCAACGTGTACCTTGTGTCTGGAGATGAAGCGCGCGTTGGAAGGAGTGATAGGTGACATGAGCATTAAAGATCGACTGTTGTAGTGACTATTGCTCTGTTTCCTAATATTTTGATATCACTTCCTGCCTGGAGTATCATTCCCCTCTTTTCGTTTATAAGAAAAAACGATCCAGACCCAAAAAGGCATTTTGAGTTGAGCAGTAAACATAAGTGAAATAGAAGCACAAGTGGGACTAGGAGGAGTGGTAGAAGGAGGAGAACAGAAGACGCGTCCGTGAAACTAGTCATTAATAAAAACATATAGAATTTAAATGTGCGTCCACTATTAACTTTAAAAAATGAGCTGCCCTGTAGTGCTTTGTCATTTCACCCTCTATGTACACATACTCTGTGAAGTCAGGTGGCCCCTCATTGCCTCCTCACTGCTTTGTTAAGCTCACTCGAGCAATGGCCGCCCATGAAGGGGGCATGAAGGGGTGGTGCCATAACGGCTGCCTTGGACCTAGAAAGGACCGGTCAAACCGTTTTTTGAGTGAGGGTCACGTCAAACAGTGGGACAAGGTTAATTTCCATTGGATGGTGCAGGATGCCCAAGTGCCGGGATTGAACTCACGGAAAAAACAAGAAAGCGACAGAAAATTGAGGGCAAGCCAGCAAGGAAGGCTACAAAGAAGTCAAGGGCGACGCCGGAAGCACTCAGGAGCAGCAGCCTGGTGAAACCAGCGGAGGGTGAGCATATATGCGCAATAATCTAAGAGTGCTTTGTCTGTTGCACCATTGCTATTTCATGGCAGCTGCTCAGGGCAGAATCAAGAACACGCAGGGGAGGGGGAAAGCAGGTGAGCCTTAACAGGGGAGAAGGCCCAGAAGCAGAGAAAGTCAGGAGTGAGCAGGCAGCCATGAGGGACCCCACGCTGGCCTGGGGACAAGTGGGCAAGGAAAAGGATTCACTTATAGTAGTAGGACAGGCACCTGAGGCATACACAAGACCCTTATTAGGGCTCCCCACAGTGACCACAAAGTCAGCAGGTTTGTCAAACGCTATCCTGCTAGCAGTAAAGGAAAGAATATGGAGAAAGGAGTTCATAGATATATTCTCCCTCGAAATTCAGTTCGAAGGCCTCGACCTGACCGTGTGTGATAAAAAAGACAAAAATAGACAGGAGAGAAAGAGAGTTAGGAAAGAAAGAAATGTTGAAAATTGGTTGGATGCTTTCAGGATCATGGCTTGTGTTATAGTAGAAAAATTCCCACGCTGTGCAGCAGACCTCTGGTTACATGTGTCCAAAATTCATGAGGCACACCAGCAATTCCCTGGGGATGCATGGTTAGAATACGATAAGAGTTTCAGGTTAAAAATGCAGGCCTACCTAGAGATGGAGTGGAATGAGGAGGATGTCTAGTTACATACAGAAGATGCTGGTAGCCAAAGAGGTCAGATCTTGGGCTGGGAGGGGGGAACCAGCCCTTTTGGAACACGTAATACAAAGGAAAGCACGAGAAGCTCAAGACATTCCACAGATTCAAGCCCTGGCAGAGTGGGAATGGTCAGGGGGACAAAGGGCAATCTGTTGGAGATTCGAGACAGATGAGTTCACATGGGGACAGGGCTGTAAGTTCAGGCACAGTTGTTCGTTATGTGGGGGAGACCACCCAGCAGCAGCATGCAGAAAGAACAAACACCAAGCAGACAGAAAAGAAAAGTAGAAGAAACAATAGTCTACCACCGCAGCTGGCAGCCGGAGGTTGGGGGACCTTTCAACTGGCAAAATCCGAATCAAAACACACATGCTGAGAAAGTTAGACTATGAATATTACAAAAAGAAGCAAAACTATTAGTAAAAGTTTTTGAAGTAGGTTTCAATATTCCATTTAAAAGCAAAAAATAGAAAAAGAGCTGAGGCTGGGTCGCATCGAAGGTCCCCTGCCTCTCCCTCCCCCAAAAGACTTAATAATTTCCCCGTTAGGCGTGGTGCCAAGGAAGGAAGCAGGACAATATAGACTCATTTACCATTTATCATTCCCAGACGGTGCATCAGTAAATTATGGTATCTCCCCTGAATCATGTTCGGCAGGGTACGCCACCGTAGACGACGCCATTGATATGATAACGTCAGCAGGCAGAGGGGCGTTAATGGCAAAGGCAGACATTGAGTCAGCTTTCCGCTTATTACCAGTACATCCAGACAGTTTTCACCTATTAGGTTTTCAGCACAACTGGGATGTGTATGGTGACAAAGCCATGCCCCTGGGCTGCTCCATCTTGTGCACATATTTCGAACAGTTCAGTGCATTTTTGGAATGGGCTCTACATAGGAAACATCCATCTGGGAGAATGATGCACTATCTGGATGATTTCTTATTTGTGGGTAAAGCAGGCACAGGCGAATGTGCTAGTCTATTGAGGTTCTTTCAAAACCCGGCAAAAGAGCTAAGTGTCCCATTGGCAGAAGAAAAGACGGTCGGTCCAGGGACAGCACTGGTTTTCCTGGGCATTGAACTAGATTCAATCATGGGAACATCCATGATTCCGGGGGGGCAAGGTGTCGGAGTTAACGGAGGAGATCAGGGCCTTGCGGGGGAAGCAGAAAGCAACCCTTGAGGAACTACAAAGGATGGTTGGCAAACTGAATTTTGCAACCAGGGTTATCCCAGCGGGAAGAGTTTTTGCAAGGCAACTGAGCAGATTGACATCAGGTTTGCACGAAAAAACACCACCATGTCAGGCTAGGAGCTGGAGTAAAGAGTGACTTGGCCATGTGGGACTCCTTTCTGGTGCAATTTAACGTTCTGCTTATTTGGAGAGAGGGCTGGATATCAGCCAATGAGATAGCACTGTTCGGATGCCGCAGGTGGCTGTGGTTTCGGGGCGCTGTTGGGCAGAGAGTGGTGCGCAGGCAAATGGCCAGACAGGTGGCACAAACTGGGAATCACTAGGAACATTTTTGGAACTGTTTCCCATAGTGGTAGCTCTGACAGTCTGGAAAGATAAGCTGCGGAGCATGAAACTTACGATGTGGTCAGACAACCTGGGAGTGTTCTTAGCCATAAACAAGGCATCGGATACACTGAGGCTTTTGAGGCGATTGGTTAGCCTTCAACTCGAGGGGAACCTGCACGTCAAAGCAAGACATGTCCAGGGCATACAAAATTCACAGGCAGATGCTCTCTCTCGATCCCAGATGGACAGATTCAGGAAGCTAGCCCTGGAGGCGAGACGAGCGATGACACCTTTCCCAAAAGATCTGTGGGAGCTGGCGGAGTGGACCGGTCAAAATTAGTTCACAATGCACTTAAGCCAGAGATGCATAAGAGGTACTCCAAATACGCCAGCTCACTGATGATAATAGGGGGGGCTAAAGTTGCTTAGGGATCCAGAGTCCACTAGACCTGCAGTGGAATGCCTCATCAAATGGGCCTACCAGCAGGGGAAGATGAAGGCCCACCTGGCAGTGGTTGCTCATTTTTCAGAGATACAGATGGGCACAGACCCCACAGCCTCACACTATATTAGAACAGCCATAAGCGTCTGGAGGCGCCTTGAGGGACCAAGACAGGACAACAGACACCCCATAGATTTAACAAAGCTGACATTGCTGTTAGACACTTTGGAAGCAGTGGCAGAAAACCTGTTTGAGTTAGGTCTGTTTAGAGCAGCTTTCACTACAGCTTTCTTTGGGGCTTTTCGTGTAAGCAAGATTGTAGCCACAGCTAAGAGAATGGATGGGGGCAATTGCCTTCAGGCTAAAGATTGCAGACTGGAGACAGACAGGGTGCGGCTGCTACTAAGGAAATCAAAAACAGACCAGCAAGGCAAGGGCACTTGGATTCAGCTCAGCTGCATAAAGCAGCCAAAGTACTGTCCGGTCTGTAGGCTAAAAGACTACCTGACGACACGCCCTGGCTCGCCGGGCCCCCTATTTATGTACAGTAATGGGGATTGGTTGAGCAAATACCAGTTCTCGGCTGTCATGCGCAAAGCAATAAGGCAGGGGCACATGGCACCAGCAGTGTTTGGTTCACATTCTTTTCACATAGGTGCGGCCACAACGGCAGCAGATTTGGGGTTGGATAAGAACGCCATCAAAGCAGTGGGTAGGTGGCGCTCAAAAGCATACAAAAGTTATGTATGGCCACATTTAATATAAACAGACCATGCCCCTGTGTTCTCTTGACAAAAGTCTGATTACATTGACATGTGCGCCACCCAGGATAGTGTGAGTGGTTGGGCAATCCTTTGTTCATAGAATGCAGGTATGGTGGAATCATAACGTCAGGAAGGTGAGAAGAGACCTAACGGTGACGCACATCGGATGGTCAGGTTACCCTGGCATGAGGTGGGCCCAGCTCTCAGAGACACTACGGGGGCTACTAGAGACAGTGCAGAGACAACCAGAAATAATAATCATACACCTTGGGGGTAACGACTTGGACCCAGTGGGGAGAAAGGTCCTCTTGAACGAGATCAGGCACAATTTGATGGGAATAACAAGGCTTTTCAGCAGCACCACCATCATCTACTCAGAAATAATCCCCAGGATCAAGTGGCGAGGGCTCATATTGAGCAGGGTGGTGGACAACTCCAGGAGAAAGCTGAACATTGCAGTCTGCAAATACTGCAAAGCGAATGGGCTGGAGAACATACGCCACAGTTTGATCCACCCCAGACGCCTGGAGCTGTACGCGCCGGACGGCGTGCACCTATCATCAGAAGGAATGGAAATCTTCTGAACAAACCTAGCTGCAGGAATGGCACAATCGGGCTTCTCATAAAAAAAATTTTAAAAATGGGGGGAGCTGCCCGGAGACGTGAGCCCCTCAGGCAGGGTGGCAGTAATTAAAGGTGGTTTTACCAAAGTTGATGGTAAGCACACCTAGTAAGGCGGTGTGCTAATGGAAGGCCACACACCTGGGGATGCCTTACGGCAGGGTGAAAAGGGGCCAGCAAAGGGGAGTAAGCGGAACACGGCACTCGCAGCCCAGACCCGCCAGGACGTTTGGCAGGGCACAGACACACGCAAGGTAGCGAGTTTGGGCCTAATCCAAAAAACTAGAGGCTACCCGCTCAGAGAAACATGGTAAAATGAACACTATGGAGTGAGCCCCCTCAAAAACGAAATGTGGGATTGCCTACAGATAAAGGGTCAAAGAGACTTGACAAGCAGAGGCCAGGACTCAAAGGCCGATCAGTCACTGCTATTTCTGGATGTAAGAACTGAATGGTTGATTTTGAATTTGATTTTGAATTTGATTGATTTGATTTATGAGACCACCAACAACTGGTGATGATGTAACAACAAAAGTGTGATTATGTTAGCAGTGATTATGAGGGCTATGTGATAGAAATTAATGCCTCGCCATTCTATGCCGGGCTTCTATGTTAATAAAAGCGACCAAGTTATATCTACAGATAGATGGTTGTGCATTGTTTGGTTGCTTTGAATGCTGGTTGCGCGGTAAACATGGGCTATGTAAAAGGTACTGGAGTGAGACAAGTGCGGGAGTTATTGTGCTTGCAACATTTTATTTAATTCTGCTTGGCAGCAGGACGGGTTCTGCTAAATAGTATTACAAGACCCTCTGTGCTGCTCTCCATATGCCTCGTTGCTGCGCCCCCAGAGTCATTATCTCAAAGCAGTGTGGATGAATGCTGCTAAGAGGACCGTGGAGGGATGTTGCTGAGAGGAGCGTGAAGGAGTACCATAGTAGAGTGGATATTTCCTGTAGCTGAAAGGAGGTATGCCCCTGACGGGAGTCTGGTGGAGTATAGCTGAGGAGAAGGTGGGGGGGGGCACAGAACGGCATGTGTAGGGGTATTGCTGAGAGACTGTGTAAGGAAACTGTGAAGAGTGAGAATTGAGGCAGTGGCGCAGAGTGTGGAGAGATGCTGTGGCTGAGAGTGTGGAGGGATGCTGTGCTGAGAGTGTGGGGGATGCTGTGGCAGAAAGAGTGGAGGGATGCTATGGCTGAGAATGTGGAAGGATACTGTGAAGGAGAGTGAGAATTGAGGCTATGGTGGAGAGTGTGGAGGGATGCTGTTGCGGAGAGTGTGGAGGGATGCTGTTGCGGAGAGTGTTGAGGGATGCTGTAGTGGAGAGTTTGGAGGGATGCTGGGGAGGAGAGCAAAGGAGAGAGGGGGGATGCTGTGGAGTAGAGTGTGTATGGATGCTGTGGCTGTGAGTGTGGAGGGATGCTGCAAAGGAGAGTGTGGGGGATGCTGTGGCGTAGAGTGTGGAGAGATGCTGTGATGGAGAGTGGATAGATGCTGTGGAGTGTGGATGGATGCTGTGGCTGTGTGTGGAGGGATGCTACAAAGGAGAGTGTGAGGGATGCTGTGGCGTAGAGTGTGGAGGAATGCTGTGGAATAGAGTATGGCTGGGGCTGTGGGGGAAAGTGTGGATGGAAGCTGTGGAGGAGATTGCAGTGGGATGCATGCGACAGGATCTTGAGAGATGCTGTGGATAGAAGCATGTTAGAGGGTGTTCTGGAGCATAGATACTCAGAGTACGGCCCGGGAGCCACATGCAACCCTCTTGACCTTTACATGGGGCCCCCTGGTAAAAAGCAGCACTGGGCCGCTGTTTACTGGACTCAGCACTAACATCAGAAAGATGTTAAGTAAAACAGGCAAGTATTTATTTAAATGTTAATTGGTGTTAAATAAAGGAAGCAACCATTGAGTTCTGCAACACTTAACTTTAGGAACATATTTACCCCTTGGGTGCCCTGGAAGTAACGGTTACGTCCTGGGCAGCATCACTCGGGTGCCCAGGACATAACCGTTACGTCCTGCAACAGGCCCTTGGGGGAAGCGCTCCCCCCCGACGGCCTAGGGGCAGGGCTGGATGGGGAATCGCTTCCCCTTTCACCCCGCCCCCCTCCCGCAACCCCCAGTGGCGTCAGCACATAATTGCGCGCTGACCTCATCAGAGTTTGCCTCCCATTGCGCTGGAAACAGATTTATTTCTCCCCAGTAAAGGGGCAGGAGAGGTCAGAGAGGGATGAAAAGGAAAGGGAAGGCCTTTCCTTTTCATGTTTCTCTGAGCAATCCTGCAGCACAATTGCATAGCGACCGTGCTGCAGGAATGCCACTAGACACCAGGGAGTTTATTTTTTCTTTTTAATTGGCCTAAAGGGAGCAACCCCTTTGGCAAGGGTAGCTCCCCAAGGGGTGGGGGGGGCATTTTTTCTAAGGCCATTTTGCACCCCCCACCCCTCCCAGGGGCAGATTGGCCTATATAAATCAGGCCGATCTGCCCCAGGGCCGGCAGGAGCCATTAGACACCAGGGATGTTTTTTTTTTTTTTTCTGTTTATAAGGGGAGCGACCCCTTAGGCAAAGGTTGCTCCCCAGGGGGAAATTAATTATTAGGCCTTTTCTGCCCCCCCCACTCCCCAGGGGCACATCGGCCTATATTAATTATAGAGGGGGCAGAAGCCACTTGGCATCATGGATTTTTTTTTTTGTTTATATTGATAAGGGGAGCGACCCCTTAGGCAATGGTCGCTCCCGAGTGGGCAATTTGTTTTTAGGCCTTTTCTGCCCCCCGGGCACAGATCCACCTATATTAATTAGGCTGATCTGCGCCCAAGGAGGGCAGAAACCACCAGGCACCAGGGATTTTTTTTTGTTTGTTTTTTACAGATGGGGAGTGACCCCTTAGGAAAGGGTTGCTCCCCTGGGGGGCAAATTTATTTTAGGCCATTTCTGCCCCCTATTTTTGTAAGGCCCATCTGCCCCCAGGGGGCAGAAAGCCCACCAGAGACCAGGGGAGATTTTTTTCTTCAAATAAATGGGGACAAAGTTGTTCTGACCACCAGCGGGCAGATGGGACAATTGCCTCTGATCCGCTCCCGTTGGGGGGGGGGGGGCAGAAAGCATACTAGATGCTAGGAAATGTAAAAAAAAAATATGGGGTGGTGGCTACCAACCAGTATGAGCATGTTTATGCCCCCACCCCCAACTGAAGGGGGTAACAGTCTTTCAGCTCTCCCCCTGCACGCCAAAACATTTTTCCCAATGACATTTGATTATTTTGGGTTTTGGTTTACATTTGGGCCACAAGAGCTTTTCTAACTCTCAAAATCATCCCACTTGGAATGGTAAGGGCAGCACTTTTTGGACTTTGGGACGCTGCCATCTAGAAAAATCTACGAGACCTAGACACATCTGAAAACTAAACATCTAGGTGAGTCCAGGGTGGTTTGCTTCACATGCACCTGCACCATTTTCTTACCCACAGTGCCCTGCAAACCTCAAACTTTGCTTGAAATCACACATTTTTCCCACATTTTTGTGATGGAACCTTCCGGAATCCACAAAATTCCTACCACCCAGCATTGTTGCATCTATACCAATAAAAATTCTGCCTCACTTGTCAGCCTAAAAACTTTTTTTTTTCAAACTGCCCTTTTGGACCCATTTTGGTTTCCCCTCATTTTCGACATGTTTTTGGCTCTTCTCTGTCACAGGCACTTGGCCCACCTACAGAAGCGAGGTATTCTTTTTACCAGGAGACTGAGGAGAACATTGGGTGGTAGGAAATTTGTGCCGGTGTGGTGATGCCACACAGAAATGTGGGAAAATGTGATTGTTTTTGCTAAATTTGAGGTTTGCTGAGAATTCTGGGTAAGAAAATACTGGGTGATCCAAGCGAGTCACACCTCCCTGGACTCCCTCAGGTGGCTAGTTTTAAGAAATGTTTGGGCTTGGTGGGTTTCCCTAGATGACTACTGAGCCCAGGACCAAAAATGCAGGTGCCCCTCTCTCCCCTCCCCCAGCAAAAACAGGAAGTTTTGTATTTGATGATTTTGATGTGTTCACATAGTGTTTTGGGGTATTTCCTGTTGCGGGCACTAGGCCTACCCACACAAGTGAGGTATCATTTTTATCGGGAGACTTGGGGGGAATGATGGGTGGAAGGAAATTTGTGGCTCCTCAGATTCCAAAACTTTCTATTATCGAAATGTGAGGCAAAAGTGTTTTTTGCCAAATTTTGAGGTTTGCAAAGGATTCTGGGTAACAGAACCTGGTGAGAGTCCTACAAGTCACCCCATACTGGATTACCCTATGTGTTCAAAAATGCACAGGTTTGGTAGGTTTCCCTAGGTGCAGACTGAGCTAGAGGCCAAAAGCCACAGCTAGGCACTTTACTGTACAAAAAACATGTCAGATTTCAATGTAAAAATGTGATGTGCCCATGTTGTGTTTGCTGTTGCGGACATTAGGCCTACCCATGCAAGTGAGGTACCATTTTTATCGGGAGACTTTGGGGAACACAGAATGGAAAAACAGGTGTATTTGGCCCTTGCCTTTCTGTACATTTTTTCCTTCCAAATATAAGACAGTGTGAAAAAAAGTCTATTTGAGAAATGCCCTGTAAATCACATGCTAGTATGTAGACCCCGGAATTCAGGGCTGTTCAAATACCCACTGCTTCTCAACACCTTATCTTGTGCCCATTTTCGAAATACAAAGGTTTCCATGATACCTATTTTTCACTCTTTATATTTCAGCAAATGAATTGCTGTATTCCCGGTATGCAATGAAAACCCATTGCAAGGAGCAACTCCTTTATTGGCTCTGGGTGCCTAGGGGTCTTGATGAACCTACAAGCCCTATATACCTCTGCAACCAGAAGAGTCAAGCAGATGGAATGGTATATTGGTTTTCAAAATCTGACATCACAGGAAAAAGTTACAGAGTAAAACGTAGAGGGAAATGGCTGTTCTTTTACCTCAATTTTAATATTTTGTTTATTTCATCTGATATTTTCTATAGGAAAACCTTGTAGGCTCTACACAAATGACCCCTTGCTGAATTCAGATTTTAGTCTACTTTTCAGAAATGTTTAGCTGTCCAGGATCCAGCATTAGTTTCACACACATTTCTGTCACTAACTGGAAGGAGGCTAAAAACACAAAAAATAGTAAAAATGGGGTATGTTCAGTAAAATGCCAAAATTGTGTTGAAAAATGTGGTTTTCTGATTCAAGTCCGCCTGTTCCTGAAAGCTGGGAAGATTGTGATTTTACCACTGAAAAGCCTTTGTTGGTGCCATTTTCAGGGAAAAAAACACAAGCCTTCTTCTGCAGCCCTTTTTTCCCACTTTAAAAAAAAAGAAAAACCAAATTCGCTGTACCTTTACAAAATGCCAATACTGAACTCGTTGTTACATGCACTGTTTGGGTGATCTGGGTTCCTATTACACATGAAAAACATATAGTTTATTAAATCGAACACAGGAGAGGTTTTTGTACAGTGGACATCCTGAAGTCATGTATTTCGAGGTCCTCATATGTTATGAAGAAAAAATAGGGAAAGTGAAAGGAAACAATTGCCTGAGCTCACACAATTTGGTAAAGTGGGGAAGCCAAGATGAATCCCAGGTTTTCTGGTTTCATATTGTATAATTCAACAACTAGATGTTTAAGCTTTGTTTCACTTGTACCACCTTACTGCCAACTGCTCCCCAGCCCGACTGCACCCTGCTGACATTAATGTGGCCCTTAGTCACATCACAGACCAAAGTTTGTGGCCCCTGAGAAAATATTTGTGAGTACTCATGTCATCGAGTAATGGTGTAGAGGGGATGAGAAGGGATGGTGGACAGAGAGCTGTAAAGCTGGTGCGAAAGGCTACAGGACAGAGGAAAGATGCTGTGGAAGGACGCTGTAGGAGGAATGTGGAGGAATGCTGTAGATGTCGTACAAAAGGATGCAGGAAAGATTAGAGAAACTGTAGTGCGGGTGCTACGGAAGAGAGGAGACGTATGCTTTAGAGGGCGCTGTGGAGGGACAGAGCGGTGAGGGTGTGTAGGGGGTGCTGCAGACAGCGTGCGGAGGGCTGCAGCATGTAGAATCCGGTTAAGCTGTTCTCGCCTCAGGAGCTGACTCTCTTCCAACACTCCCCCACCCTTTCCCGACCTGCTTTGTTTTTAAAATAATGATGTGTTTGGAATTTTAATCTAAAGCAGCCATTGCTCCGGGAAAGGGCATATGCTGCGCTAATTACAAGAATAGTCAATTACATGGACATAGATTTGAGGAGCCAGCCAGGACAGGTGGGGCTTCACGTAGCCTTGATCCTAATTCTGGCCCCATCCTGATGGCCAGTATGTGCCCAGTGTGGGCCCAGGCTAGCACTGGACCTTAGCAAGCGGGGACAGGCTAATGAGGACCGCAGCCCTCTTGTCACACTGGACCCAGATGGGAGCTGGTGGCTTGATACCTGGAGGAAGTTCTCCATTTGAACATTTTGCCAGCGAGAGCATTTGATTGGCCCACTTTGTGTCTCTTGCCAGCAGTTGCTAGTAAGTATCTCGTAAATGGCAGAAATATAGTTGTTAGTCTGTACATTTTTGGGTGGCTGCCTAATTGTGTTATAAATGCTCCGGGAAGTGTATTCGTGTGTTTCCAGTGTGGGCTGTTTTGCTACAGATGCTCCTGAGCTCCCTCCCTGTTTCGTTCGTTGTGCCTGTGTGCCCCACTCCCCCTCTCCAGCCAGCTTTCATGCTTCCCCTCTCCTCCCTTTTTACTCTTCCACCCACAATCATTCATGCCTTCTTTGGAGGCTTGGCTAAGCCTGCCATGTCCACCTTGCGGAGACTGAGCGGTGAGAGCTTTGGTGCAGAGCCTTGTGACACACCGCCCACTCCCGCAGTACACCTGGACAGGGTGCCTCTTGGACAGCTCATCACACAGCGCCCTGTGGCAGCAGTAGGCGGGTCAGAGCTCTTTTGCACCCAGAAATGGAATGACATCTGGCCACGGCATCTCTTCTTGATTACGTCTCCATGTGCATCTATGCTTCCTTTTCTTTCTCCCTCCTTTTATACCGGCTCCATTTTCTTCCTATTTTCACCTTTTCTCGTTTGCTTCTTCCAACAGCTTCCTTTGCTTATTTCTTCCTCTTCTGCTACAAACATTCTTACCTAGTTCATTTCCTGCTCCTGACACTACCCCAGATGCTCTCCTTTTTTTCTGCTGCCGACCCACTTATCTTTGGTTCCTACTTCTCTCTATCTTGTCCCGCTAATATCCTCTCTTCTTGTCAGTGGTGTTCTAAACTTCCCCTTCCTTTCTGCCTTATATTTCCTTCATCTTCTGCTAATAACCTTAACATTCTCATTTACTGTTCCTGAGCCTTTCCCCGAACACCTCTACGGATTGTTGACCTGTCTCCTTTTCTCTTGCTATGATCTCTTCTTTCCCTACTTCTCTCTTCAGCTTGTCCTTTTGACATCTACATCTGCTGTAGATATTGTAGCCGTTTTCACCTACCATCTTCTCATGTTTTCTTCTCTCATACTTGGCTTCACTTCCTTCTTTCCTTTCCTGCTGATACTTATTTGACTACTTGTGATTCATCTTGATGATCGTCTCCCTTGTTTTTGTTAACATATGTTCCTCAAAATGTCCCCTTTCTTGAACTGGTCTTTTTATGCACCTGTTTCTCTGTTCTTAAGGTCTTCGTCTAACAGCCTCTTCTTTCCTTGTCCTCCTGTAGATGGATCCGGTACAAAAGGCGGTGATGAACCACACATTCGGGGTTCCATTGATAAAGACAAAGAGACCAGTCATATCCTGCAATGTTTGTCAGATCCGGTTCAACTCAGAGGTATGTGCAGCAAGCAGTGCTTGAATAGTGTAGAGAGCATTCTTGGTGCAGAGAAAGGGAGAAATATGTAGAAGAATTCAGTATGTCAATGTTTATGACTTCTTTGTAGAAATGCTTTGGGAACTGTGAAAATACGAATCTTGACTGAAGTATAGTAGAAACGCACCTCCTCCTGTGATCCCAGCAGTAATAGTATAACTCTCCTAAGATGCCATTTCTAGTTCTCTTATGAAGGATCTTCCCATATCACTCTGACAGTGCTTAATTTGAGCCAGTGTTTTCCACTGCTCAGTACCGGCACTTAATTGTCAACACTGGCACATGGTGGCACAGCTTGACAAATTTAGAGATGAGCAGAACAACAGTTGTTTATTAATTCAAAATGCATTAAAATGACTAATACCTGCCTCCCAAGCCATTGTTATAGCATTGGGGGCCTGGATTAGTCTGTATTGTCACACTTGTAGGAGTGTGATGGTTAGTAGTTGGGTTGGGACTGTCATTGACATCGCTGGCAGGGGCAGTGGATGGTACAAGCTGCAGTAGCCACCTGATGAGGGGGGCCGGCACTTATTATTATTTATTTTTTTACAAATTAAGCACTACACTCTGAAAGAGCAACCATTGAGGCTCCGACCTTTCAGAAACTATTGGACAATTTTTTGTGCTAATCACTCAAATCCTCACCTAGAGAAAATCGTTCTGTTGGGAATGGTGCACCCTAATTTGAATCAAAATGCCCAAGCCACAGGCAGCCCACTCAAAGAGGTGGAAAGATGAGACAGCTAACTAGTGCTTTCCACCATGCACGGACAACTATAGTAGTTCCCTATCTATACCTGTAGGTCCACTATAGGTCCAAGAATGCCTGAGCCATGCTGGTTATTCAGGATATTCAAATAAGATCAATCTCCTTCAGATTCATTTAAAGGGGGATATTTTACATGTTCAGTAGCTATGGTAAAGAACTGACACCAGTTTGGCCCTCATGCACCTGTGTTGGGCACCTGTGCATATCTGCATGAAGTCAAAGCAAAAGAAAACCCCAATAAAAGTATAAATTGAGGTTATGGCAAACCAGAAAATGAGAAAGTACAAAGGATCAGCTTAAGAATTTATCTTACAGAGCATCATTCTAAAACACTTGAGAAAGGAGGGCCCAGCTTGCATGTGTGCAGTGTTTAGATGTATCTGCAACAGCAGTGGGGTGGTGGGGGGTATCAGGAAGGTACCATGCTTAAAGTTCCATAAAACAGGCATGCAATTCACACTTAAATGCATCCAACAACAAATATAAAAGCAAATAACTTGAAAGATCAAAAACATTATCTAAAAATATACCAATCAGTGTCCTAACTTCAGGGCCTGGTGGTCTAAATAGAAATGACAGTTATGTTCCTTTACAAGCAGTGGCAGGTGACACGACAGTCAGGCCTGCAGGATAGCTGCAATCACACAAACATAAAATTAGTAAGCATAGTCTATGAAAGGCTTATCGTGTGGCAACGATGGAAACATCACTTGCAAGGATTGTTGGAAAAATAACGTTAACTGTTGCTTGAGTGCAAAGTATATAAATCACTAACAAACAATACATTGACCTCTATAGATACCAGCAACCACTTTTGTCACAAAGTGTTCAGCTTCTAGGTGCTGAACCTAGAAATCATTCCTTGAAGCAACCAATAAAACAAGCCTAAACATAACCTTCAAAGCTGAAATAGATCCCCCAACACAGTTCTTGAAATATCTGACGGACACAGCTATAGATGTTGATGTAAACAAAGTCCTCAAATGATGATCACGTCAGCAGGTAAGTGTACCTACTAAGCACTCATGAGACTGAGGACACCCGAGCAAAAGAAAAACCACTGTCGGAACCAACCTGGGGCAGAAAGGGAAGGAAGCTCCTTAAGGGACCCAGCTGGAAAATAACTAGGCCAAACAGCCACCCCCAGAGCACAGTGGCAAAGCGTTTTTCAGCAAACTTCTTGAAGAGCAGATAAAGAACAAAGTTGCCTGGTAACAGACATATGAACACGTAGGAGGAACACCTTATCTGGGGAGACCACCCATCCCCTGAGCCGATGAGAGTCCACCTCTGCTTGTTACTGTTGTCTTTTCAGTTGTCTGCAAGCATGCTTAAACCGACGCACACCGAGTCCTTCAGGTGTGGTTCCCTGACTACGTTTCTTTGAGCTAAATTGCTTTTCTGGTTCATGAGTTTTCCATATTCCATGTTTTTGTGTGACACGTTTCAGTCACTAAAAACTCAAAAATAGTGTACAAAAATTAAAAGGAGTTTGAGTGAAACCTAGGAATACATGGTTTATAAGGTGATTGGTGAAGAAGTAAAGATATTGGAAATCTCCTTATGCACTGTTGGGTAGTCTCGATTGTATCCCTGAAAATATAGGGATACAAATAGAAGTAGAAAATGGCAGGAGTGGGTTTATCAAGGCTTAATAAGCAAGCTCAAATTCACAAAGTGGATTGCGTTGGGTCACCAATCACAGATTGGTATCCTGAGACGAACCATACAGTTTTGTGTTCTGAATGTGAAGGACAGACAGGAGATACATGAGAAATGTAAAGGGGGGTATTACAGGACCAAACACTAAATTCATATTGGGGCATTTTCTTTGTGCCTTCTTTCTTCAAAGAGCGTTAGCTTTTCTTTCCCTGCTGCCATTGATTATGCAAAATACAATGTGGTACTGCTCAGCTGTATGTGCTCTCCCGAGCCTCTTTATCTCCCAAGAGTGAGTCCTCGTTTGATCTGCTCTCTGAACAAGGCTACAGGTTTGTTCCATAAGGCCTCCCAGGATGCAGGCCTTGTGAGCTTATAAAGGTTGGTACTATTGATATTACAGCTCTCTGTTACCTGGTGTCCAGTCTTCTTGTTGCCAACTATTGTCTTTTCCCTTCTAAATGTTATGATACTACCTAGAGGTTGGATGTGTGACAGTGAAAAAAGTAGCTGAGTGCTTCAAGGTTATGTTATGTGTATTTGTATAGTGCACAACTCACCCGTAAGTGTTTCCTGGTGCTAAAACGGGAGCTGTATGGATGGGCCGAGCTAGGATTGGGGCTTGGTGAAAAGACAGATCTTCAGTCTTTAGAAGAATTCAAGAACTGAGAAGGAGGTTTTGTTGGGCATGTAGTTTCTGGCTTTAGGAACAAGGTAGGAGAAGGCACGACTGCCAGATCTAGTAGTGCTTATGCTGTGGGTGTGTGCGAATAGGTGTCTGGCTGACCGGAAGTGTCTGCTAGGTTTGTGGAAGTTGATGTAGTTGTTGAAGTTAATGCGGCCAATGTTATGTGAGACCTTGTATGAAGAGTTTGAAGAGTGCTCGTTTGCGCGTTAGGAGCCAATGAAGCTCTTTGAGGTAAGGGTGACGTGAGTGCGGGTGGGAACTTGAAGCTGAGTCTGGCCTCTGACTTTGTACAACCTGGAGTCTCCTGGCCAGTTGCGTGTTTATTCCAGCATAGAGTGTGTTGCCATAGTCTAGCTTGCTGGTGATGCAGGCTTATATGATGGTTCTGTGAGTGTTGGTGGTGAGCCATTTAAAGATTTACTTGAGCGTCTTGAGTGGGTGGAAGCAGGAAACGGATACTGCCCTCACTTGGCCGGTTATAGTGAGCTGGTTGTCGTGTGCTCTTTCAAGTTTTTTCCATGGGTCACCTGGAGGGGTGTGGTTCCAACCTCATGTGCATCTGGAAGGCTTGAGGGGTAAGGTAAGGCAGTTAGAGGTTAACTTGCCCAGGGAGCATTCTGGCTTTAGTGCATCAGACTTGGTGATAGCCCAGATGCTTCATGACGTTTTGATCTTTTTTGTAACCATATACTACCTTAAGATAGTTTGAGGCATAAAAGTTGAGCATTACTTCCCCTTCAGTGCGGCTTGCTGTTATGGACTCCTGTGGTTTGTGCATAACCTTTTATAAGCTCCAAATGTTTTCCTTCTACTTCGCCACTAAAACTTTCAGCTCAACGCAGCATAGGCCGTACAACCAGGATGGTACACTAGGGTGTGATTTTGTCCAGGATGCAAATTAGCATGACGTTGATGACTACTTGTCTCCATTTGGAGCTATCTTTACTGCCCATTCAGATAGGTTTTTTAGACTCAGGCAGGTAGTTTTCTGTTCTCTTACGACCCCTTTTTCCTTCCGTTTCTTTTTTTGATTTATACAAGAGCACTGCATTCTTTATTTGCTTCTTTCTTAGATTGAAGCAGATGAATCTGGAACTCACATTGTGGTCATCCTTGAACGTCAGTGTCTACAGTTTTTCTTGCCCAGTATGACAACGTCTGAATTTGCTACTTTTTTTAGCTTCTCTCTTACGATTGCTGTGCAGTTGGTGGTGCTATGTTTCTTATTCATTCTTGTTAGGTGGGGCCAGTGCTTAATTTGTAAATAAAAAAGTGCCGGTGCCCAAAGTCTTCCTCTTAAACACGCAGCAGTTAAATGCGGGAGCACGGAATACTGAGGCGGCGTAATCCTGAAGCCATCTCGGGCCTCTTCAATTTATATCAAGCCACTCCCTGCCTCTTCAGCTCACTCTAGCAGCTTTCTACTTTCTTCCTTTGTGACGCTTTTTCGTTTTTCCATTCCTCCTTCTTTCCCATGTGTCTTTTGCTTGTAGCAAAAGCTTGAGGCAAAAGAATAAGCCCCGGCCCTCAAAAATAAGTGCTGGTGCTCAGCACCAGAAACAACAAGCACAAATTAAGCACTGGGTGGGGCTCTCCTGGGTACAACTCTCTGTCCTTGGTGTTGAGCTCCGCAGGGGGACATATGTCTCTGGAAACTCGGGTCTTTCAGACACTGAAAGCGCCCGCATTAGTAAAACATATTTTTTTATTTCCAAGAAACAAGCCACTCAACCAGTGCCCTTTACCACAAGCTGTAGTCCCGTGAGTACAGTGGAACTAACCTCGCATATGTGGCTTTCATGGAGGGTGCAGGGAGATAACACGGGAAAACCAGTACATGTTTACGGCTGGTATACTTAAATCTGGAATCCTGACATGGTACAGTGTTGGCGAACAAAACAAAAGAAATCCAACAAAACCCCAAGGGCAGAGGATGTGGCTACTGGCCAGAACTGCCGACTATGGGGTAGGGGAACCAGATTCAAGTCTCGGTGTCGGGTCAATATCCTGTGATTCTTGGCAAATCACTTAATCTCCCTATACCTAAAAAAATGAATATGTCCTTGTGTAATGTAACTGGTGGTCTTGTAAAGCAGTCCAGTACTTTCTGGTCAAGTTTGTGCTATGGTATACTGCAAAAACAAAAACCGAAATGTATTCTAAAAAGAATAGGAATGCATGTTGTCAATAGATGGTCCTCAAATGGTTGGGATGCAATGTGCTGGGAGTGGGCGCTGTATCGCTAGCTGTATAGCAATGCAGGCTAGGAAGAAGTGAGAAGTCAGAGGCCTTCAGATTTAGGTTGCCGGAAAACCGGATGGCATATCTGTTCTGAATTGGGAATAGTTCACCTTAGCATAGCACATGCGTGGCCATACCTTACCAACCTTTTACTGGCAACTAGAACCCTTCTGACCTATGAGGCTTTAACCCTCCAGGATTACTTTCTTCCTCCACCTGAGAGGGCTACTACCTCCATGTCAAAAATATACATAATGTCATGTTCTGGGCTATTAACCCTCAAATCATTCTTATCAGGGGTGTTAGTCTAATAAGTTCAATGAAAGCAAGCCAAGATCATAACATCTAAAATGCATTAGAATGGCACGAAGGCCCAGGTCTGGAAACAGTGTAGGCAATGAACAGGATAGAGGCGGCCACCCTACGTAGGGTGACCACCCGTCCGTAAATTTCACGGACTGTCCGTAATTTCGCCCTGCTGTCCGTTGTCCGTGATGAAAGCTTTAACGGACAGCATTTGTCCGTAATTTTAGCCTTTCACCTAAAGGGCAACGGAGGCAGGGCGAAATTACAGGCAGAGGAGTTTCCCCAGCTGAGCTGGAAGGCAGGGGGTCTCCTGTGCTCTGAGGGAGGGAGGGGCAGACAGATAAGAAAAGGCCTTCTTGCCAGGGGGTCTCCTTCCCTGAACACATGCAAATGTGGGCAACTGGTAAATCTGCAAATACAAAGGGGCTTGAAAACCTGCATTGAATTTACTAAAAGGAGACACTTGAAGTTTTCTGGTGGCAAAGATATTTCTTTCAGAGAGGTATTGTAATGGTTTTCCAAGGTGAGCTGTGGAGTGTGTGGTATTAATGGAGTGTTATAAAAAATTTTTAGCACTAGGTAGAAACTGTATATTATTCAAATCTGTATTTGAGAAGCACTTTTTTTTTTTATTTAACTGAAATGTATTTGCGCATTTTGTAGCAGCCTTTATTATGGTGTAATTGTATTTTTTACAGTTCTTTCAGGTACCCCAATACCTCATAGTACTAACAAACATTGGCAAAGCCAGTAGGTCTCATCTACGAAAGAGTTATTGGCTTTGCAAATGTGTTTTAGCCATTAGCCATGTTATACACCAGAGTAGCTGCTGTTCAGCATGGCTTAAAGCTAGTGGCATAGTGGTGTGGTGTGGAGTAGAGTAGCATACGAGCAGTGGCGTAGAGCCCAGTGGTGCAAAGTACAGTGCAGTGGGGTACAGTGCAGTTGTTTAGAGTGCGTTAGCGTAGAGTTCAGTGGTTTAGAGTGCAGTGGAATGGAGTGGCATGGGACAGAGTAGAGTGGCATAGAGTGCAGTGGAGTAGAGTGGCATACAATAGAGTGGCAGAGAGAGCAGTAGTGTAGAGTGGTGCAGTGGCATAGATTGCAGAGTAGACTCACGTTGCAGGGAGTGCAGTGGTGTAGTGTAGAGTGGTGCAGACTAGGGCAAAGTGCTGTAGAGTGGAGTGATGCAGAGTAGAGTGGCATAGAGTGCAGTGGCATAAAATGCAGTAGTACATAGTACATTGGTGTATAGTACGGTGGTGGAGAGTGCAACACTGCAGAGTAGAGTGTCAGTGCAGTGATGTTTTGTGGAGTAGAGTGGCACAGAGCAGTGGCGTAGAGTACAGTGGTACAGAGTAGAGGGCAGTGGCGTGCAGTTGTTTAGAGTGCATTGGCGCAGAGTGCAGTGGCATAGAGTGGCATGGGGTAGAGTTACATAGAGTGCAGTGGAGTAGAGTGGCATACAATAGAGTAGCAGAGAGTGCAGTAATGCAGAGTGGTGCAGTGTCATAGAGTGCAGAGTAGACTCATGTGGCATAGAGTGTAGTGGTGTAGAGTGGTGCAGAGTGGAGTATTGTAGAGAGGTGTAGGGTAGAGTATAATGCCTAGAGTGCAGTGGCATAGAGTAGAGTGGTGTAGAGTGCAGAGTTGCAGAGTAGAGTGTCAGTGCAGTGGTGTGGAGTGGTACAGAGAACAGTGGCATAGAGTACAGTGGTGCAGAGTAAAGGGCAGTGCAGTTGTTTAGAGTACACTGGTGTAGAGTGCAGTTGCATAGAGTGGCATTGGGCAGAGTAGAGTGGCATAGAATGCAGTGGAATAGAGTATATTGGTGCAAAATGCAGTAGTACAGAGCAGAGTGGTGTAGAGTATAGTGGCGGCCAGAGCAGTGTTGCAGAGTGTCAGCTTGCAGTGGTGTAGAGTGCATTGAACTAGAGTGCAGTGGTCAGAGTGGTATAGAGTACAGTGGCGTAGAATAGATTGTTTCAGAGTATAGTGCAGTTGCATAGAGTGGAGAGGTGCAGGGTAGAGTGCAGTGGCATAGAATGCAGTGGCATAAAGTAGATTATTTCACAGTAGAGTGAGGTGGCTTAGAGTGCAGAAGTGCAGGTTAGAGTGGAGTTGCATAAAGTGGCATAGAGTGTGATAGCATAGAGTAAAGTAGTGTAGAGTGCCGGGGCATAGAGTGCAGAGGTGCAGAGTAGATTAGAATGATGTACAGTGTATTGATGTAGAGTACAGGGGCATAGAGTTGAGTGTTACAGAGTAAAGTGCATTAGAATAGAGTGTATTAGCTTAGAGTGCAGTGGCGTACAGTGCAGCGTTGCAGAGTGGCAGAGAGTGGAGTTGTGCGGATTAGATTGGTGTTGCCTAGACTGGAGTGGTATGGCGTGCAGACGAGCAGAGCGCAGTGGTGTAGAGAGGCGTAAAGTGCAGTGGCTTAGAGTAGAGTAGTACAGAGTAGAGTAGAGAGGCATAGTGTGAAGTAGCATAGAGAGCAGTGGCATAGTGTGGAGTGGTTCCGAATGGAGAAGAGTGCAGTGGCATGGAGTGGCGTAAAGTGGAGTGATACAGAGTAGGGTTCAGTGGTGTAGAGTGGTGCAGAGCAGAGTGGAGTGGAGCATGCATGGTGTAGTAACACACTACCATTACAGACAACACATTTTTGATTGAAATGACCATTACATTTGCACAGATATACAGTTTTTCAAATCAAACTATATTGTGCAGAGACGATGATGTGTGGAAATTGCATCACCTAATGCAATGATTTGTTTTAATCATGTAAAGGTATTTGTTTCCAGCACAGTTCAGAATTAACAAAAATGTGCTTGATTTGTACTTCGAATTCTGATATATTCTGAAGTCTATTTAAATGTTGTCATGTGATAGAAAAAACTCTTTCCTAACCCCAGTATCCAGCAAGATTGTTTCATAAATCCTCTCACTTTGAAGTCAGAGAAAGGAAAGTAAACACTAAGTTCCCACCTAAAACAGAGCCTGACATTTGACTTTGTTCTTGGAATGCACAGCAAATATGATAAGATAAGAACAAGATTTACAGGCCTGTTTACAGAAAGGGAGCACTCAGCAGGATACTGTAAATAAGGTTTTGGCAAGGTAAGGGAGGAATTCAAGCTGCATAACCTAAAACAAATAAAGCCAGCAAATTGAAAGCAACAAATTGTGAGTTACAAACCACAAGACCAATGGCAAGCAACGGGCAGAATGCATTCACAAGGAAGCACTATGAATTTACTTAAAGTGACAGCTGTGGGATACTTTGTGGGGAAAGTCCAGTATTTTAGTCCATATCTTGCAGAGGTTTGGTACATCAATCACCCAGGCAGTATGACAAGAAGACCTGGAGTGGTTTCCATGTTGCAGGATAGGTCTGTACACCCATTCCATCAGTTTGCCACCATTTCCTATGGTACAGAGCTTAAGGCACACCTCTTGTAGGGTTAGTGCTAGGTAGCAGACATGAAATAGGGCATTTAATGATTATTTAAGGTGGTTGTAAGTAAGGAGTTGACCGGGGTGAAGATGGTAGACTGCCACAAGGCTTTGGAAATTTAGTAGCTCACTGTTCAGAAACAAAGTCCCCAATTTTAAGACACCTGCAACATGCCACTGATAGAGTTGCTCTGAGCACAGCCATCCTGTGCGAGTGGGAAGGCTTAGCAAAGGTAGTGCAGGAGCATAGGGTTTCTTCGTGTCAGTGAGTTTACAGGTTCTGGCAAGGCAAGAGAAAGCCATGCATGATAACCCCGGATGGTGATCCATAGAATGGTTAGTAGGAAACGATGAGCAGTGCATTAAGCCTTCCTTAAAAGTCTTTACTGGTAAACCCCATCTCATGCAGGGAGGTGGGCAGAAAGCCAGTGAGCCACCCATTGGACATCTGCAGCTGAATAAAAGCATTCTAAGTCCAGAAGAACTAATCCACCCGCAGTCGCAGTTAGCTTTAGAGTGGAAAGAGCTCCCGATGGCGCAGCAGTGACCAAATCAGATGTGTGGCCTGTCTGAAGAAGGAATGAAGGATGAGCAGGGGAAGGTTTGCAAAATAATACTATCATTGTGGTAGCACACCATCTTCGCTAGTGCCACATGGCCTCTACAGAAAGCAGAAGAGCAGACCAAAAGGCAAACTGGGCTTGGAGGGACCGTTCGCTCTGCCGAGATTTTCATCCTGGAAATCAGTGTAAGAATGGTAGATATTAATCACTAGGTATCAAAAGGTAACTGGTTCCCAGTTCAATCTGAGATCTAATTGTATATGAAGGCGAAAACAGTGACATATGTTAAAGAAACACTAATTAAATTTTAAAATTTGTAAATTTTGTTTGTGCAATTTACATCCCAAATATTTTGAAGATTCTATGTGTACTTGACACTTAGGGATAACCTAGATCTCTAGTTTGGCTTTTGCTCAATTTCAAAACCATATAAAGACATGGACTAAGTGGGCAATTGCCTTGCACAACCTTGCAAGGGGTCTGGCCCCTGCTCACCCTTCACAAGCACTAACAGCGGACCATTGCACCAGAAGAGTTGCCAAGGTGGATGGGTGTTGATTGTTCAACCACTTGACAGTGCCCCTTCTGTTTTGCTCCTGTGTGCAGACAACTCCCCAGGTACCCAATACCTTCAAATACTCTTGGTGGACCCATCTTGTCTGATTTTAGGAATTGTCCCACCTTGTTCTTCTCTTCTTTATTTATCCAGTTGTTAGCAACAACCCATTGAATTACTTGCCGTGGATCTCTAATTTGATCTCGATTTCATCCTACTCTTTTATTATCTTTGATTGGTAGTCCGGGCTCCCATTTCTGAGATAAATGTAGAGTCCCAAACATACACTCTAGTGCAGTGAGACTACAGACTAGTTATGGGTACATCACATCCTGTCATTAGGTGTGAGACTGTCACCCACACCATCTGCCCTGCCTCTTTAAATAAAAATAGGTTGAAAGTCCATGGGCGGTTGGGGTAAGCCAGATGTTTTTGTTCAATTTGTTTAAACTAGCATAAGGTTAATTACCTTAATGTTTCCCAAACTGTTTGCCAGGGGTTTTGAAATGTTCAGAAACATAATCAAAATGTTGCTGTTACTTTCTCTTCAGGAAAGATCGGGTAGATTTGGGTAGGGGTGATGGCCTTGCTGTGAAGGGCATTAATTTACTACTGAACAAGGACGTAATGTGACACCTAAATGTAGCACACCAGGAGGCAATCACAAAAGGTCCACAGTGAATTAATAGTGCTATGTTAAAAAAGAGTAAATAAATGCACTGACAACATAGTGAGGCATGGCCTCTCTTGCGTGTATCTGTAAAACTGACGTTTGTTCTTGAATTTTTGTCCTGAATTTTGACCCTTTGTCCTGAATTTTTGTCCTGAATTTTGACTCTTTGTCCTGAATTTTTTACAGTCCTGTCCAGAATTTCCCTCAATGCCAGGTGGTCACCCTAACCCTACGGTGTGCTGCTCCCTTGTGTTCGAAGAATGTTGGAGTGCACTTTGGTTTTCCGTAAAGCGATGGACATGGATTTGCATCCACCCTAGAGCATAACACGAACTCTGACAACATCGCCTCCTTACCACGAAAGCATAAATCGGGTATCAGGCGGCGTCAGTTTCATTCGCCCTATGCAGCCATTTCATCTGTAGTCCATCAGCGCTTTCAGTGCCCCAGTACGTAACGTACACGCTTCATTACCGAGGTCTAGATTTCATTACGCGATGTATGAAATTGATTCTGTAATGCGTTCAGTTCAGTGTCTCCTGTGATATAGGAGTTCGGAAGATGTGATGTATGTCCCTCGCGGGCCCTCCTGTCCCAGTAGAGAGAGTGTTTACAGTCCCTCCTTCGGTTTGATATTCATTAGCGCTAATCTACTCCTTGAATGTATGGCGGCTGTAATGATAGGAGGACACCAGCGCGGGGTGGGGGTGCTGTGCGCTTTGTTTGCTTAGGATGAATGATCACCTTCCCTCCCCTGATGCTCGCTTCCTGAGCTGAAGGCACTTAGGCTGATACATGAGACGCAAGAGGGGTGAAAGGGGTGGCTTCAGAGGAGGCAGAGAGAGGCCTTGGACAAGGGAGGTGAGGCAGAGTAAGGAGAGAGCAGTGAAGGAGAGTGCCCCTAGGGGCGGGGGTGGTAACGGGAAGAAGAGTGCATAGAGACATGGCTAGAATGCAAATGGCGACGGAATGTGGGTGGCGAGAGTGAAAGAAACAAGTGAAAGAGGGTACAAAGTGAGAGACACCAGATAGGAGCCGAAAGGGGATGAACTATAGAGGGTGAACAGTGCAAATGAATAGGTGTAAGGAAGAGGGGAGGAAGCTGGTACAGGGAGAGAGCAGCCATGAGAAGGGCTAGAAGAGTTGGAGATTACAAGAGAAGAGTTATAGGGAAGAAGAGGGGAGGGTAGATTTCCAAGTAGGGAAGAATGGAGCAAATACAGGAGATGAGGAAGAAGAGTGAAAACGGGAGCAAAATGCAAAGGGAGGAAGAAGGGAAATTAAAATAGCGGTGGCGCTGAAGGAATACAGGGGGAGAATTAAGGGTGGAATAGGGATTTGCAGGGAGAGATGAAGGGGAATGGAGAAGATGATGAAGGAGAGGAGAAAACAAGGGCAGACTGCTAAGAGAGATACTAGGACAGAGGAATGACGAGGAGGAAGATGATAGTGTACAGGAGCAAAAGTGGGAGGACAGCAGGTAAGATTACAGGATGGGGGAGGAGAGGAAAGAGGGAGTAGATTACAGGGGATGAAAGAGACCAAAAGGAAAATCATGAAAAGGCTGAAGAAATGGGGGGATTACATGGAGGATGAAGGGGAGTGAGGTGGGAGGAGAAAACATGGTAAAGATGGAATGTAAGAGCATATTTTAAATATGCAACAGAGAGGAGGGATTGTGATGAAGAAGAATAATGAGGGAGTGCGAGAAACCCTTCTAACAAGCTGAGGGCAGGTAGCTCTCAAAGATGTGTGTGTATAAATGGTACAGCTGAGCTCCAAGGCGCCTGGTCAGGGAACCCTCCAGCGGTAAACCAAAGGTTCCTTGGAAGTATCCCTGTCCAACTGTTTAGCAGTTTAGGTAGAACCTCCCCCGGTGCAGAGTCTGGAAAGGTCTCTGTAGGTGCAAGTGCTTATGGGAGAGCTAACACTAACCAAGATTTGTAGGGACGCTATTGTTTAGCCCCTTAAGAGGTGTTTCCTCGACCCTTCACTTGGCAGCGTTATGCTTATGAATAATTTTCAGCTCTGTCTTTGGCTTGGAGATAATTTTGTTTCCATCAACTCACATTTTCACCACTTCCAAGAACTCTTTGTCACTTGGAGAGGTAAAAAGGCTCATTGGATTGTCACAGAAATATGCAGCCTGTCACCTGTACAAATGGAAAGGGTGATGGAGTTGGAAATGGAAGCAGCCTCTTGCCATATAGAGTTAGAAGGGCTTGTGAAGCTGGCAAAGCGATACAAAGCTTTTCATCTCTGAAATTAACCAGACTTGTGAGATTGGCTCAGGAATACAGAGCCTGTCACCTTTGGAGTCAGGAAGGCTCATGGGATTGTCATACAGGGATAGAGAGCACGTTTCCTTTAGAAATGAACATGTTCTCTTTTGTCTTCAGTTGCTGCAGACCTTTCTTGTTGGCTGAATGGCAAGCACCAAATTACATTCTGAGTAGTGCATGCTGTCAATATATTTAAAACAACAATAAACAACCTCCGCTTCTGAATCAAACAACATTAGTGAATATATTTATTGCACCACTGGTTTGTGCATTTTATCATGTGAATCTATCACATTGAAAGCTGATGCAGATTTTTTTACTTTGCTACCCACCCTACATTTCTATCATCAGCCCACTTCTTGTTTCCCACTTTTCCCACTAGTTATATTATTTGCTTATGTGTTCTGTAGCTCGTCCAGATAAATCTAAGTTATCATATCCTATAACTTGCAGTGTCTAAGTCGAAAATATGCACCTCAGTCCTACAAAACCTTGTCACCAGAGAAAAACTCAGGGCCGTATTTAGGGCCGTATTTATACTCTGGTTGCGCCGAATTTGCGTCGTTTTTTTCGACGCAAATTCGACGCTAAACTAACGCCAACTAACGCCATATTTATACTATGGCGTTAGACGCTTCGGGCGCCAAAGTGCCCGGAGTGTGCGTCATTTTTTAGCGTGAACCCCTTCCTTGCGTTAATGATATGCAAGGGAGGCGTTCCCATCTTAAAAAATGACTCCCAGGCCTTTACGTGGTATTTATACTCCCGGGCAAAAATGACGCCCGGGAGTGGGCGTGGCCAAAAACGGCGCATTTGCGCCGCTTTTTAACGCCTGGGTCAGGCATGGCGTTAAGGGACAAGTGGGCTCAAAATGAGCCCAGAGTGCCCTCCCCTGCCCCCAGGGACCCCCCCTGCCACCCTTGCCCACCCCAGGAGGACACCCAAGGACGGAGGGACCCATCCCATGGACATTAAGGTAAGTTTAGGTAAGTATTTTTTTATTTTTTTTGTGGCATAGGGGGGCCTGATTTGTGCCCCCCTACATGCCACTATGCCCAATGACCATGCCCAGGGGACAGAAGTCCCCTGGGCATGGCCATTGGGCAAGGGGGCATGACTCCTATCTTTACAATGATAGGAGTCATGTTGATGGGGGATGGGCGTCGTTAAAAAATGGCGCAAGTCGGGTTAAGACGATTTTTTTGCCTCAACCTGACTTGCCCCATTTTAAGACGCCCATACGCCATTTTCCCCCTACGCCGGCGCTGTCTGGTGTACGTGGTTTTTTTACACGCACACCAGGCAGCGCCGGTCTGGTAGCGCCGGCTAACGCCATTCAATAAATACGGCGCCCGCATGGCGCTTCAGAATGGCGTTAGACGGCGCTAAATTTTTTGACGCTAAACTGCGTTAGCGCAATTTTGCGTCAAAAAGTATAAATATGGCCCTTATACTCTGGTTGCGCCGAATTTGCGTCGTTTTTTTCGACGCAAATTCGACGCTAAACTAACGCCAACTAACGCCATATTTATACTATGGCGTTAGACGCTTCGGGCGCCAAAGTGCCCGGAGTGTGCGTCATTTTTTAGCGTGAACCCCTTCCTTGCGTTAATGATATGCAAGGGAGGCGTTCCCGTCTTAAAAAATGACTCCCAGGCCTTTACGTGGTATTTATACTCCCGGGCAAAAATGACGCCCGGGAGTGGGCGTGGCCAAAAACGGCGCATTTGCGCCGCTTTTTAACGCCTGGGTCAGGCATGGCGTTAAGGGACAAGTGGGCTCAAAATGAGCCCAGAGTGCCCTCCCCTGCCCCCAGGGACCCCCCCTGCCACCCTTGCCCACCCCAGGAGGACACCCAAGGACGGAGGGACCCATCCCATGGACATTAAGGTAAGTTCAGGTAAGTATTTTTTTATTTTTTTTGTGGCATAGGGGGGCCTGATTTGTGCCCCCCTACATGCCACTATGCCCAATGACCATGCCCAGGGGACAGAAGTCCCCTGGGCATGGCCATTGGGCAAGGGGGCATGACTCCTATCTTTACAATGATAGGAGTCATGTTGATGGGGGATGGGCGTCGTTAAAAAATGGCGCAAGTCGGGTTAAGACGATTTTTTTGCCTCAACCTGACTTGCCCCATTTTAAGACGCCCATACGCCATTTTCCCCCTACGCCGGCGCTGTCTGGTGTACGTGGTTTTTTTACACGCACACCAGGCAGCGCCGGTCTGGTAGCGCCGGCTAACGCCATTCAATAAATACGGCGCCCGCATGGCGCTTCAGAATGGCGTTAGACGGCGCTAAATTTTTTGACGCTAAACTGCGTTAGCGCAGTTTTGCGTCAAAAAGTATAAATATGGCCCTCAATATAGCGAATTGCAGCTGTTGGCCCAGATGATTTTAGAAGTTTCTGCAGGATGGTGGTAAATGACTGGAAGGCATAAAATATCTACAAGACTCTTGTCACCTTGTAGTAGTGTCAAGCCTCTTGGGTTTAAGGCTACGTGCATGGTGGCAGGGCCCGGCCTTGCATGTAAAATAGAAGTGACACCCTACAGTGGGAGCCAGGCCTAGGATTCGTATATTAGGAGGTTCCTTGGAGCCACGTGAAAGGCACTGATTGGACTGTGTAACCCTCTCTCCCGTTGCCCCTCTTGGCTGTTCCCAGAGGTTCCTGTTCTTGCTGACGCAGCAGCTGTTACACCAGCTGGCTTGGGTTCTTTCCAGTGTCCGGAGTGCAGTTCCTGAACTCCTCTAACTTTTACAGCAGGGTGGGGTTTCCAACTCTAGAGCCAAGTTCACAAAGTTATTGATGGCCCACTTTTGAATATCAGTGTGAAAAAAAGTGCAGATAGTATGGGATGTGGACGCCGTGTCTACTTGTAAAAGTTATGCAACTTCATCCGTGGTACGGCTGGACAATGTAATTGATTTCATTGCGAAACGTTTCATATTTAATTCAGACACTGCTCCCTCTGCTCATAGACAGTCCCCTATTCTCGTCCTTTATACTCGCAATCTGTCCTCTTTACTACCTGCCCCACTGCACACACTCTGCCACCTCTGCGTCCGGCCCCTCCTGTCCATCTGCACGCTGCTTCCTATGCCCACAGGCTGTATCCTCTGCACACACGCAGACACTGCACCCTCCTTTCTCTGGCCCCTCTGCCTCTTGTGCTCCTCGCTACCTCTGCTCACACAGTGCGCCATTTGCTCCCTGTCCCTTTTCACACACATTCCCCCCTCAGCACGCTGCCTTCTTTGTATGGACACTGTCCTCCCTGCCCTTCTGCTCGGAGTGCACTCTCCTCTCCCTGCCCCTTCCGCGCAGGCACTGCCCTTCTGCATCCTGGTCCGTCTCCTCTTTGGTTTCGCACATATTCACAGGTCATTCAGTCCCTGGCTAGCCCACGCCTTCCTTCGCCCTCTGTGTGTGGATGTCATGCTCCTTTGTAAGCTAATCATACACGTATTTTTGACCCCCAACGGAAAGTAATGAAAATAAGAACCCCTAGGACAATTTATATTATATTGTTTTCTTCAGCTGGACCGCTAGGACTGAAACCCGCTGACAGTCGGGCTCATGGTGTTTGATGCACGTGGAGAAATCTCTTATGTCTTTTGCTAGCACTACGGTGATGCAAGTGTTTTCGGTATAATCATCGAATTTCAGTGCTGCATGTAGATGGTTATACAAAAGGTCAAAGATTGAATAAGGATGCAGAGGCTGAATAATCGCCTTTTTATTACTTTCTGGGTGTGCCCACCCAGCAAAATACTAATTTTAAAGTAGCACTAGAAATCCTTCTAACATTCCTACCACAGCTGCTTACCTTTTTGTCTTGACCACGCCCTGTCCAAAGTTATCCCAACTTTTTGTCTTTATATGGCCCGGCACTGCCGAGCCATCCCTCCCCAACCATAACTGTGCCTTCCCAAACACATCCCATTGCTCCCACCTTGGTAAGCAATACTTCACATATCTTTGGGTTATGGGTCGTGAAACCCGGCCATATTTTTATTACACAAACAAACATCTTAGTAAAACCAATCAACATCTCTATGTTACACGCAGCAACTGTTAGTATTAACAGCTTTATTTACATATGTTGATGACTAGCCTTAACATAGCCGCTAATACATCTGATTTTCTAGCACTATGTAAACATGTTCCTATGTACCACAATTTAAGCTTGTGAATGAACTCATGACTAGTCCCATTGGTATCCCTATGTGACTTGGGGTGGGTCCCTCCTTAAAGTAGGACCCCACCCCCTCACAGCCCTTCCCAGGGCACACTTTGTGTAGGGGGGCCGCATGTCTGCCAGGATACCTACCTCAATCACCCCCACCACCCATCAGTTCTCCCCCCCCCCCCCCCCAAGGGCCTGTGTTAGCTTTGTGGCAACTGCGCATGTGCCGGTGGTTGGCCATGAGAACCAGGTGCCAGCGATCGCTTGCAACCCCCCCTCCCCTCTATTGAATTCCATGCCAGCACCCTGTGACATTGCTGCCATGCTTAACTAAGGATAGGTATGTCAAATTGCCCACCAATCTTGATCTCACCCCACCGCAGGCTGACATAGTTCCCCTAATATCTGCTCCCCCTGCCCAAGCCGTTATCCTACTGAGGGCGGTGCAGCCGCCAGGCCAATAAGTTCTCTCTCTGGAAACATGTCATTGCCAGTCCTTGACACGTGCACTCTATCCTGTAACAAAAAACGCTTGCTCTTTATGTTCTCAAGGGGTATGTTCAACAGCGTAGGCGGTCTGAACAGCTTACCAATCTTGTTTATTCATTTTGCTAAATTGGTCAATGATCTGATCGATTTACCATCCCTTCACTGCAACCTTGGGATGATGTTAGACCATGCTAGCACTACCTGAAGGAATTTCATAGCCAGCCAATCAATCTCAAAGATTTTGGAGTTCACTGCGACCAAATCATTGCCACCCAGATGCAGGATGATGATGATGATGCAGGGGGATGTGTATCCCCTAGGCAGCATCGTCTCCATTGAAGACCTCAGATGCGCCAGCTGCAAAGCTCCAGGACTGTAAAAGAACAGACGGTAACTTGCCTGCTGCGCCCTGGATGCAAAACCACCTGTGAAATACAACTCCCTTGCTTGCCACACTTAAGAATGGCCTAGGACCGACATGTCTGTGATCCCGGTCACCTCCGCTTGCACAGGAGCCACCAAGAATCCCAGCCGCTCACTCGCCTCTCTGCATATTGGACCTGCATTAGTAGAAAAGGGGGGGGAGAAAAACAGGGAACAGGTACAGCCTTTATAGCATGTGCAATCTCATGTAGCACTTGTAGCAGTTAGAAGTACACCAGACAATTTTTTGTACCAGAGAGCCCGAAGCCCCATTGCTACTGCCGCAGGGGCCGCACCAATCCTAAAGGAGTTACTCCCAAACTCTGAAGAGTGATACCCTGCCACCCGCAGATCCCCTTTTAGTATTCTGCAGAACTAGAACATGGTCAGAGGAGATGCATCAGTGTGGACAAGTAATGGGCCCCCCACACCCTGAGGCCTTTGATCCAGGAATAATTCCAAGTTGTGTACGGAGCAGCACACATTATCCGGGGCCCTATGCAACAAAATGTAGTCACCTCTGCCGACCTCGTCCATATTGGAGCGGGGATGTCAATTGCCAGAGCCCTAGCCCTTCAAGCCACAAAGTATCTGTCAATTGAAGTACCCCATCAGTGTCCTTCTTGCTCTTAGCTGCTGACTTAACCTTAGGGCCCCATAAAAAGTGAGTGTAAATGCTGCCCTAATAGACTGACCTCCCCCGGTGACCTACAGATGTTTCCGAAGGTCTCCAGAATTGCTGCCAGCTTGGCAATATCAATGGGGCACCTAGAATCTAACCTGGCCAATTCTAAATGCTTCCAACCTCTCAAGGCCCTTTGAACCAGGGAAGACTTGGTCCCATCAGTGTGTCCCAGCATTTGTGCAAAAAACGAGGTCGTCATGGTATGGTGCCTGGCACAAGCCACCAACCATCCCTCGCCCCTTAGCATCCCCAGAAATGCCATGACTGAGGGCGAAGCAAACCAATCCACAATCCCTGTGTGCCCCAAGAAGTTGGGATAATTGCTAAACGCCCCCTCATAAGTCTGTCTGGTCTGGGGACTAAACTGGCTGCCAGGAGGTCTGGTAATCTTGGGCAGCAAGCTGCCACACATGCTCTGGGAAAGGCATGCGGAAGGGAGTCCGCTGCTGTCGATGATGAAACCTGAAAACCTGCATCTTGAAATGAGACAATAGATCAGCAGCATTAGTTAGTACGCCAGGGACATGCTTCTCTTTGAAAAGAACATTCAGTTTCAGACACAACAGTACAATTTCCTTCAGCAACATCAGAATAGTTTTGCATTTCACAGCTTGTTTAATGATACTGTCCAGCACTGTCACATTATCAGACCAGAACATGACTGACTGATTACAGAACTTCTCTGGACAAATGGACAATGCCACCAAGATTGGAAACAGCTCTAGGAAACCTATGTTGGTAACCAGCCCAGATTGCACCCATTCCTTAGGCCACCGCTGCACACACCATGGTGCCCCCAAAATGGCACCAAACCCTTCATTACCTGCTACATCAGTGAAGAGACATAGCTCCTCATTTGTTCTAGATGCCCAGGTCACACCACCGTCCCATTAATTTGGTTCATACATGACTCCCAGATTCTGATATCTTGCCTGACCCCACTGGACAGCCTCGTGTGATGATGCTTTACCTTCAGGCCAGGCATGGCCTGGGCAATGGACCGGGCAAAGGGGCGCTCCATGGGAATGTACCACATCCTGAAATTCAGCTGCCTAACCAAGACTTGTAACTGATGTAAAGTTACTTTTTGTAGCTCCCAGACTTGCTTGCACAGCTTGGGAAAAGGTGTTAACCTTTTCTAAGGGAAGCACGGAGACCCCAGCCACAGAATCCAGTTTTATTCCCAGGAACTCAATCATCGTTATAGGCCCCAGTGTCTTGCCCTGAGCAAGCCGTACCCTAAACTCCCGTGTTAAGTCCTGAAATGTTTGCAAGGCATTATCGCATTACTCAGTACAAGGTGGTCCAGGAAAGAGAAAGTCGTCTAGGTAGTGCAACATCAGTTGTTGCCCTCATCTCCACCTAAAAACCCATTTGAGGAACGTGCTGAACTTTTCACATTAGGAGAATGACACAGAGCAGCCTATAGGCATACACTTATCAAAATAAAACATCCCCTCAAATTGAAAAACGAGCGGACGGAAAACCTGGGGGGTGTGCTGGGAGAAAACAGAAAGACTCAATATCCGATTTCACCAACAGGGTCCCAGCTACTGCAGCATCTGGATCATCTGATCAAGGGAACCATACTTAACCGAGCATAACGCCACGTCAATAGCCTCATTCACTGACTGACTCTTGGGAGCTGATAGGTTATGTATCAATCTATACTCCCCCGGCTCTTTTTTAGGAACCATCCGCAAGGGGGAGCAAACAAAACCATCAAGCGGGGCCACGTCAAACGACCTGCCACACTACCAAGACTCAGCTCCTTCAGGATCTTTTCTCATGCGACCCCCAGATTGGACCTGAGAGACTGCTGATTTCTACAATAAAGGGAGCTCACACAACCTCCCGCTGGAATCCTTAAACCTTCCTTGAAACACTCATACAGTGTCTGTGGCACCAAATGATTAGTGTAAGTATTGAGGCAAGGAACCATTGTTGTCAAGTTAACCGGTGAGGGAGCTTTGCCAAAACCTAGGTGGTCATTTCAGCTTCTTAGTGCTCCTTTTTTGGACTTTTTAAAACACTTTGATTCCGGGTGGAATGCCAAGCCACAGAATAAACAACAATGCTTGAATCGACAGGTCCTTGGTGGCCAGGTATAGGTATTCCAGTTGAAATCCCAACAGGCCCCATTCTTCATCCCCCCATTCCCTGCCGGGCTTCCAGCGAACCCTGTTCCTGCACGAAAGGGCTGGCTGGCAGTAGCATCAGTCCATTTCATATAATGCTGCCAAGTGATGATATCTATCTGGGCCCATGCTAGGGTGGGCCCAGTGGCCTTAATCCTCCTGAACTCCTTATCATAATCTTTCCAGGCCGACCCACAATACCCCTAATGAGTACACACAATCCTATTTTTATAGCACACTAGTTGGGTGCCTAAACCATTAAAATGTTCAGCCAAAATGGCTTGGCAAGTTAAGAAGCCTCTAACCCAATTCACCGTTGTTTCCTCTACTTTTTAGGTCGAGCGTAAGCGTATGACTTCTTGTATACTTTTAAGTATACTTCTTCTGTAGACTTCCAGCTATTTCATTTATTAGATTCAGTGTCATTTAAAAATCCCTGCTTGCTAGTGGTCTGTCATGCCTCTTTGTCCCTCCTTCTTCTGTGTGGGAGCACAGCCCAACTATGGTATAATTACGTTTTGTCCTATTTATTTGGTCTGTAGGGGACCTTTTTAATTTTTCTCAAATGTCACCGCTCAGACTGGATACTAACTGGCCCTAAAGCAGCACCCGGTAATAATATAGAAGATTGGCTCAAGGGGCACTGAGCACCAAACTAGCACAGCTGCCCTGCAATGTAATGAACACACCAGTCCCAGGCACCAAAAGCCAAAACAGGTGCCCCCACAAAAATGCACCCACCAGTCTCAGGCGCTGTTAAAAATGCAGTTTCTGGTTGGCTAGGGTATGCACCTAAGCCAGGCAGAGCCCACCACTCAAGTCAGGGTATGTAAGTTACACACCAAAGATACTCTGTGCTCATCCCCATGGTAGCTTGGCAAAGAGCAGTCAGGCTTATCCCCAGGGGCAATGTATATAGCATTAACGCAACATACTCACACCAGTGACACAATGAATACACCAAAAGAGAGACTTCACACGTAATTATATAGAAATATATTTTTTATATTGTAAATATATATCATAGATCATAAATGACATAAATCATAAATAATTATAAATACTGTGCATGTAATGCAAATACTGAGATAATACTCGTTATCCTGGACAATGTAAGGTAAAAACGTATCATACAGTAAGTAGTGCATGTAATGCCCATATGTTTAGAGAAAAGCACATGTACAATGTAGTAACCTTGCTAAGCATATGATGAAATAGATACTGTGGGAATTATGCAGTAGTCAAAATCGCATATGTATCACTTTAAAGGTAAGTAACCCCCAAAGACTTCCCTAGGTAGGCACCACTAAAGAAGGACATTAGATGTATCCACAAAACATGGGGCATAGGAGCACCTGTGCTCCTATTAGGTCTTATAAGATACTTTATACTCACTCTGAGGAAACTGCCAGAAAAAGGGCATGCCCGCTTGATAAGAGCTCGACGGTATTCTTGGGCCAGGATCCCGTCGGGGATATGCCACTGGACTTCCCAGTGCGAAGCAGGGAAAAGCAGAATGCTAGGAAGTCATGGTGAATGTCCAAAGGAAATGGCGACGGGCCAGTGCAGGCATGAGGGGGCCTCCCTCGGTCCCTCCAGGCCACTCCAAGCTCCTATAAGTCACCCACTGGAGCAGTGCTGCAGTTCCATTGCTTTCCCCAACCCCTCTCGCTTTCGGGGTGGAGAAAAGCTCTGCAGTCCACAGGAGACTTCTTCAAAGGTTGTTCAGCAAGCATTGGTGGGGCTCGGATGTGGGGCCCATAGTGTCACATAGCCCAGGCTTCCCTCTGGGCAGGACATACCAGCCCTGACATCATGGGAAGATTCCTTATTGTCTCAGAAATGTGCGGCTCGGTGCACATGCACAAAGAAAGATACTGATTCTTTGAGGGCACTCGCTCTGTAAAACAGGAGAAATTGGGGGGCTGCATGACATGTCTTCTCCACGGTGGCAGTCCCAAAGTGCTGAAGACACATTGCTCCCCACAGCACAAGAAGCGCTCGACACATGCTGATTGGGAAGTGAAGCGCTCACTACGTGCTAGTTAAGTAATCAAAACCTACACTGCTCACCTGGTGAAGGTAGAAAGTGCTGCACACGTCCTGCATCTGGCCCCAGAGAGCCACAAGTAGCGCTCCTCACAACACAGATGGTGCTCACCACTTGCTGCCGCTTGGAAATACAAAGGGGGCTGGATTTAAAGTCCCACTGCCAGTTTTAGGCTTCCAAGTAAGATTGTCTTTGAAGATCCAGGGGGTTCTTCAAACATAAGGAGGCAAGATAACAAGCCCTTTGGAGAGCACTGGGCAAGGAGCAGCAGACAGGCAGACCAGTACACAAGACAGGTAGTATAAGTGGAGGTTCCTCCTGACAGAACAGCAGTCCTCTGACAGCCAAGGTTGGTGAGCAGCTGACAGAAGGGCAACAAGCAGAAAGCAATCCAGTGAGTCATTTACATCACCCAGCAAGCAGTAGGCAGCCTGGCAACAACAGAAGAGCAGTCCAGATGGGTCCTTTGTGCAGTGCAGCAGTCCTTCTGACAGAGGTTCACTCCCAGGTCCAAAAGTGCTCTGAAATCATGGGGTCAGAGCCCCAGTACTTATACTAAAAAATGTATTTGATGTAAGGGGTGACTTCAAAGAGACCCTTTCAAGTGTAACACAGCCCAGTTCAACCCATCCTTGGCTCCAGACATCAGTAGGAGGTAAATCAGCCCTTTGTGTGAGGGCAGTGCATATCCTATTGACATGTAAGGTGTGAAAGACCTCTCTCTCCAGCCCAGTATGACTAGCAGTGTGCAGATGGATGACATGCCTCTCCTGTCACATCCAGCCCCTCCTGTGTTGTGGCTGTCTGGAAAGTATGCACAAAGTGTAAGTGTCACTCTGCCCTAGATGTTGATTGGAATCGGGCCGCAAAACACTAGAGTTATAACCACTTTTTTCTAAAAGTGGCATTTCTAAAATAGTAATGCAAAATCTAACTACACCAGTAGGCAGGATTGTTCAGTACCATTCCAAATATACCAAACATGCCAATGCTACTCCTTCCAGATACGAAATGACCACTTAAAAATATATATGGGAATTCCCAATGTTAGCCTATGAGAGGAGCAGCCCTCACAGTAGTGAAAAACCAATTAGGCTGTTTGTCACTGGTAGGACAAGTAAAACATAAAAGTACATGTCCTACCTTTTACATACACAGTACCCTTCGCATAGGGCTACCTAGGGCCTGCCATAGGGGTGACTTAGGCATAGTAAAAGGGAAGTTTAGGCCTTGGAAAGTGGTTTGAAATGCCAAGTCAATGTGGCAGTAAACTGCACATGCAGGGCCCTTCAGTGGCAGTCCTGAGACAGGTTTGAAAGGCAACTTCAGTGGGCGACACAATTAGCACTACAAGCCCACTATAAGCATTTAACTTGCAGGCCCTGTGGTATACCAGTTTACAAGGGACTTCTAGGTAAATAAAGTATGCCAAACAGGTATAAGACAATCATACAAATTTTAGGGGAGAGAGCACGTGCACTTTAGCACTGATTACCAGTGGTAAAGTGGCCACAGTCCTAAAGCCAACAAAAAGGACAGAAAAATAGGAGGAGGAAGGCAAAAGGTTTGGGGATAACCCTGCAGAAAGGGCCATTTCCAACAGGCACCAAAAGCAAAAACTCTTAAATGCCAACATTTGAACCTTCAACCTACTGAGAGTAAGTTTAAAAGCTTTACCAGTTTGGTACAAGGGACTCCCAGTAAACTTCTTCTCATACAAGGCCTGCAGCTTCAAAATATTGCTCCTAGTATGCCCCCTTCACTTGCAGCACCAGCAGTCCCCAGCCAGAGCCGCCACTGAGTAAAAACTCAGGTCAGATGAGCAATGCTCAAACCTGTAAAGCCCCCAGACACAGCAGGGGATGGCTGAGCTGCTGCTTGCTGTTGTTCGGGTCAGGTGAGCTTTGCCGATGCAGAGTGCGAATCGGAGCGCTGATTCCTAAATGGGGAAGAAAACAAGACAAAGAAGAGAAAAATCCAAGAACTAAATCCCTCCAATTCGAGGGGGAGTGGTAGCGTCTCTGTGCGCAAGGCGGTGGCGGAAATGAAAGGCCTGCTCACAGCCTCGCGGCCGCTTGTATGGACAAGGCGAATACGTTTACATGACCCAGAAGCACTCCAAATGTTCTGTCGGCGGTAGTTCCAGTTGCTGGCCACCTTGCTGGGTGTGGCCGATATGGGGGAGCCTTGGCCATTTGGTCAAATGATGCTGAACACATGACTGGGTACTGTTGTTATGAACTTCACCTTTGCTACTAGCCTAAACACGAATCCGTGTGTAATGCAGCCTATAGATAAATTATGTTAAATCCTTTATGCCAGTGTTAAAAGTGTGAATGTCGGTTTTGAAAATGCTCTAAGATTAATTATCAATATTTCCTGAAACATCTGCTCACATATTCCTTTGTGACTCGAAGGTGCTAAATTCCCTGCACAGTTTAATCTGAAATTCGAGAAGGATTTCCCCAACCTGAACCGAAAAGGTTTTCTTGTGAAAACGTTTCCTAGCGTTCATTCTCTCCCTCCACTCAGTTAATCACTGCAGAGTTCCCCAACGAAATAAAATGCATGTGCATTTGCTCAAAAACGTCAAACAGCCAAGCATTTTGGAGCATGGGCTTTTCTTGGCTATTGATTTGAAGACATTCAGTTCTGTATTTAAATAAGGGTTTTTCAACATAGGTCCTTTGGGGCAGAATAGCCACGACATATAGGGCCATATGTACGAACACATTTTCCCATAGACATAGAATGGGCAAAACTGCTTGCTACATCTGGCCCATAGTTACATACATACAGTGAGCATGACTCATAAGTATTATTATATTTTAGGCTTGCTTTACGAATGGCCTATCAGAATTAAAAGTTTATGTTTTTCACTCACAGAAATCGGCTTCTGAAAACAGCCGAAATCTTCATGTGAACTCAGGGGGACAAAATGTAGGAATCATTGTGGAACCACTGATTTCCAGTTATTCCCCTATGGCAGTTAATCCCCTTAATTTCCACACCCCAGTGTTACCAGGGCCGAAACACGATGGAGATTTTAGCGGTCCATTCATAATGGGTGCATAAGAGGTTGTTCTGGAAACCTGCCCTGGCTCTGCCCCAGGCCTACATAGGACATCACTGTTTCAGGCAGCTAAACTGCATTTTTAAGCGGCCCCTGACTGTTGATGATCTCTGAGGAGAAAACTACCTGTCAGGCGTTCTCCTCCGATTCTCTGGGCCTGAAAGTAATACAGCGTAGTACATAGAAAGGTAAATGTTATAAGGAGTTTAGTTTTCCAGGATAATGTGAGAAAATGTGATTTATGGTGTTTGTATGTATGTGTGGGTGTATGTGTGTGTGTGCGCGCGCACGCTTATTCTCAGGGGCATATCTATTGCATCAGAACGAATCGGGGAAGTGTATTGGTGTCAGTGTAACATCAGTTGCGCGTATATTTCCGTCATTCAGCAGCGTGGATAGAGAATATCTGTTTACTGTCCAAATGTGTATCTTCTTTTTAAACCGATTTAAAGTGGCGCCACACAACATGAGAAAAAAATATATAAACGTCACAACAGTAGGTGCCTTTCCTGGACACTTGTAAGTGAAAAGGCTGGGACTGTACTGCAAGACGTAGTGCTGAAAAGTGCGTGGTCTAAGGGTATATATAGTGTGATGGTGTTGTGTTCCTACTGTCATTAGCATCACCTACAACGATGTGGAACTTAACTATGCAGCGCACTACAAGCTCGAGCTGTTGGGCTCACGACTAGTCTGAGTTTCATCCAAGGATGCCGCAGTTCAGTTGTGCAAACCGAGGCATACCGGATACAGCTGGTTAAATGAGTACAAGTCGATGATGCCCTGTGAGTCACACAAGTGACGCAACACACAAGCTGCTCTCTTGCTTTTAACAAGGCGTTCTAAAATGTGAAATCAGGCCGTGGGGCTCATTTGAGGTCAGCTTCTGCCAACGTACTCCCAGTCCGGGGAAGGCATAGCCTTCCATCTGCAGCTGTCAGGCTGCCATCGAATAGCCTACATCCAGCAGACGGTGCCCTTCCAGCCTCGGGTGTAACGGCCGTGCAGCGCTTCCTCCTGCCTGACTGCCACTACCTCACAGCGCTGCCAGTGCACCTCTTCCCAGTACTTAACCACCTCCTCCTGGTTCTGTGTCAGGACTACATAGCTGTGCCAGCTAACCTCTGTTCGGACCCAAGGTAGCTCCTCCTGTTTCTCTGGGACCTCACCCCTCTGCCAGAGCGCCTCTGTCCGAGCCTAAAGCACATTCTCCTGTATTGTACTGATACCAACCACCTCTGTCAGTGCACATCTCCAGACCAGTAGCATTCTCTACGAGAATCACTCAGGGCCGCCATTAGACTTCTGTCAGTACTTGTAGCATGCGCTGCTGCTTCAGTGCGAGGGTCACCGCAGCTCCGCCGTTGCACCTCTAGCCAGACCCACACCACCTTCTGATGGTTCTCATTTCCGCCTATCTCCAGTGCACGGAAAGCAGCTTGGCCTCTGATAAGAATGATGCTGCTACGGTACCCTGCAGCATTCCCGCGTTTGTGCCACTCTGATGGCTCACTGCAAGTGTCCAGGGCAGCGGGAAAGGCCGGAGGCAGCCATTATCGTCTAAGCGCATTAGCCAGTGAGCCCGTCTTTCAGCGGTTTCCCGCCCTCTGATCGTCTCCGAGGGAATCCAGCGGCGGATGTTTAACCCGGGCTCACAACGTAACCCCCTAGCCAGGTAGAACAGCGGATCACGGGTAAGCAGCCTTGTTGATTGATAATCAGGCAGTACTTGCCCTGCAATCTGTGTCATAAGCTTCTCAGGGAACATTCATCATTGGACATTGAACATTTATCCACAGGGCACCAACCCTGAGTAGGTATAACAGGTAAGTAGCATCTGTTGACAGATTATCAGGCGGCAGAGTCCATGTAGGGCATCTCAGAGGAAAAACATCAGTGGATGTTTAAAATGGGCTGACAGTGTAGACCCTCAGCTAGATATGATAGCAGATAACTGGTAAGGGCATCTTCTTAGGGATTAACAGGCAGGAGTTACCATGTAATCTCTGTCCAAAGCCTCTCTGAAGTAGGCCAGCAGAGCAGCCTAACCAGGGCCTGTTTGGGTCGCCTGAGGGAGGAATTGTGAACGAGACCAGACAAGTCCTATTTCTTCTGCTGTTATTCAGTGTCAACTTTTCTAGTTCAGCTTTAGCAACCTTCTGAGTGATGAGAACTCGTTTAAAGTGGAGATTTAATGGTAGCCCTTCTCTCTGTTACATCATTGTCTTTTGTGTGCAAATGTTTTTTTATTAAGATGCTTAGCTGCAGTACAGCATATCAATGCACTAGCTATATCCAAAACGTCTCTCTGTGTACATTTTATCACCATATACTCAAAATTACTCAACTTCCCCGGTTCCCTCCCACTCATTTTTTTTGTTAGACATATTTGAAGCTCGCACCAATTACGGCAAACATATTTTATAACTACTTTAAGGGGCATTGGGCCAACCTCCTTTAGCCGTTGATTACTTATGCTCCAGAGACTTGAGCCATTGAGTATTTCAGTTTCACCATTTTTCTAGTGCCTGTTTAAATGTGTCCTTCCACATTCATTGGCATGAGTGAGGTGCCATTTTACCTTAGAAACGAGTCAGCAATCAACACAGTGCCACAGGTGAGCGAATACTACCAAAAGCATCTGAAAACGGTGCTTCGGGGCTGCAGAGAAAAGTGTTGCTTCATTTCAGTTAGTATCCGCTTTTTGGATGCTTTTGCCTGCCCTGAAGTAAAATAAGTTTGAGATTTGCTCAGGGCGCGCATGCACACAATGCAAAATCACACCTATTGGCTTTACCAGTGAAACTTCTTCCCGGCAGCTGGTAAACGTTTCCAGTTTGCCACCTGACTGGTCAGTTTTTGTGCATGCCGTTCCAGCTTTGAAACCCCATTATGAACCTCTGTGCGTTTTCTGTCATTCTACTGCTGGGATTGCCCTCCTGTGCTGCCCTACCATTTCAGCTCGAAGACTGTCAGACTGTTCGTTGGCCTCCTTAGTCCTTTCTCCTGCTTGACTAATAAGCTCCAAGCAAGTCCAGCCATTTGTTTCATGTGTGTGTCTTCATCTGGTGGGGCAGACCACTGAGTTGTTTACTTTGAAAATTGCTCCTCTGACCTGCTTGTATAAATTACAGTCATTTCCTGTGTCCTGTCTACCTAAAGTCAAGTTCACTGTGGGGTTATATTTGTTTTACCTGCTTGCACAGCACTGTTTTTGATGGATTTGCCAATTTCGATGCAAACATCAGAGTCTCCGTTCACATATATATCGAGCTTCATACAGCTGGAAAAGTTCCAAAGTGCTTTTTCAGAGAGGTAGCGCATGTGTTTACGAAAGTAGAAAGTGCTTGGAGTTTGTGCGTGATAAAAAGAGCTGTGCTCTCATTGTTATGCGTTTGATCCTGTGCCCGGGTGTGTGATGAAGCAAAGGGAGTGGGAAATAAGACTCACAGAAGTATAATGCTATATAATGTACGGATGAGAAGAGATGTGTGATTAGAGTGTGACCTGTGTAGAAAGTGCTGTGGTTGTCCCCAATTGGCTGTGGTTGTTTATTGCCTTCCTGTGTACACGCACCTGTACTTGTGTGTCAGTGGAGCAAAGGAGACTGAGTTATGGTTGCACATGGTCTTATAGCTAACATTTGTGGGTGGCATATTTCAGCTTCACAAGGGCATGTACGAGTCTTTGTCTATTATCAGTGGCGACTAGTGAATGGAAGTGATTCTGACTAGTGGTGTTGTGCACAGTCAACATGAGTTTGGCAAGCCTAGTCTCCATTGCCTTCCTGACTTCCGGGTGGCCTTGGGTGCTTCTTGTCTTTATCTGGAGAGTTCCAAAGTTATGCTGCTTTTTAGAAAGAGTAGGTTCAGTATGTGCAGTTGTCATGTAACTCAGATGGCTCCCTAGCACCTGTCAGTATCTGCTTGGTGGGTTATTAGTGCACCTAATGGATAATTTGGGTTTGTGATCATTTTTTGCCTTTGGTTAATTTTCTGTGCCTAAGAAAAATCTACATAAAATGCATTATGCCTGAGGCTGTTTTTTTGCATGAGAGGGACTGCATTTGCCTGGAATAGGTCCGTGCCAGTGGTGAATTGTAAGGGGAATGGTTAATGTCTAGGAGAAATTGTCAGCATCTGAAATTAGTGTGAGTTGAGTGTTCACACTTGTCGGCACCTGTGTTTAGTGTGTTTTTTGGGAGAACTGTGAATACCTCTTGTTAGTCTGTCTCTGAAATGAATTCTAAATGTCTTGAGTCCGGAAAGCTCCAAATAAGGCTCTCTGAAATGAAGTAGCACAGCCTGAGGTTAGTGTCTGGTGGGGACGTTGATTGTTAGTTTCTGTCTGAAGTAGATTATTAGATATGTTTGTCTCTGATATGGATTAGCAGAACATGATGTTAGCATCTCTCACTTATGTAGACTATTAGAGTTTGGGTTTAGTCTCCCGTTGATTGATTAGTGGGACCTCTCTCTCGCTTGCCCTATCCCTCTCTCTTACTCTCTCTTCCTCACGCTTGCTCTCGCTCTCTCTCTAGCTTGCTCTCTCTCACTTTCTCTTTCTCTCTCTGTTTCTCTCGCTTGCTTTCTCTTTCTTGCTCTCTCTCGCTTGCTCTTTCTCTGGCACTCTCTCTCGCTTGCTCTTTATCTCTCTCGCTCCACCCCAGGTCTCTCTGTCTCTCAGGGGATTAATAGTCTAGCCTCAGGTTAGTCTATTTAGTGAATCTCTCTGTGATAGATTATTAGAGCCTGGAGTTAGCCACTCTCGTTATTGTATAATCAACGCCCTTCAGGTCAGTCATCTGGCCTCTCTTCTCTCAATTTTTCGTGTGCCTCTTCTTGTCTCGACCCTCGCTCGCCCTCTTTTCATATCACCCAGGGTTAGGCTCTCAAAAATTGAAGAATCTGAGGTTAGGGTTTGATGGAGTGGAGTATTAATAGTCCCTGGTGTTTTTGATCTCAAATATGAACTATTTGAGTCTTCCTAAGAAGAAATATTAGGTTCTGGGATTTATCTGTGTGAGGTGGACGAATAGTGCCTGCTTCTCTGCTGTGATGTAGATTATTAGAACCTGAGAACTGTTTTCTGTGAGATGTCGTTTTCTGAAATACATTTTAGTGACGAGTACCTATATGAGATGAATTATAAAGGCAAAGGGTCATACCTGCGTGTATTGTTTGTGCCTCGGGGCAGCCCGAGGAGGGGTTTGTGTGACTGCACGTTTTTAGAGCCTCCATATCTGCTATGGATGTTTTTGACTCATCGGCCTCTGTGCCTTTGTTTACTTTCTGTGTCAAGCGCTCTCTACATTCATTTTGCCCGGGGCCTCCTTATCAGCGTGGTGTTCTCTTGATAAACAGAGCAGCTTCCTTGAATCTCGAGTTCATTCCTTTGGGAGTCTGTTGTAACAAGTCCAGGGATGTGTAAGTCTCTAGATGCAGTAGATTCTGAACGTGATACTATCGCCAGACAGAGGTCATTCACGTCTGTAGTCTCGCGAGGCCGTCGTGCATGCAAACTCGGGTATGGATTGCATTGCAAGAACAGCAGCAGTCAGAGCGGACACCGGATGTGCAGCAACAATGCAAGCTCCAGTCTCTCCCACACACATACCTACCTGATACAGAATAGGCAAGTTTCCCTCGCACACAGATAGCATGTATTCTAACATTTTAGAAGAGCAATGTGTGAGATTTCTAGAAAAAAATCGGAAGAATGTATTTTCCCCATGGACTTCTATTGGGGCCTAAATAGAGTTACTTATATGTATGGGATTTGCAAGTCTGCTGCTGCAGGATCAGATATTAGATATACAGATGTCTGTTTGCTTTTCCTCACCTGTCAGGAACTCGGAGAAAGCGCTGTGGCAGGCTGAGGCAGAGTGATGCAAGTGCTGTGCACTGGCCTGCAGAAGCAGGTTACTGGCTGTGCATACTCTGAGTTTCACAAGACCAGGCCCCGTCAGCTAAAGCCACGGAGGAACTGGGTTTGTGCATGCAGGAATCAGGAGACTAGATCTCAAATCGGTAGTCTCCCGCCTGAATCGGAAGGATTGGCATGTATGTGATAGGCACGCCAAGGAAAGGATTGCAAGCGCCATTCAAACAAAATACAGCCCAATAATGCACATGCAGCTGCACAAGCTCCCCTCAGGTACAGACCACACGCTGCACAAAAACAATGGCCAACTTACTTCAAACACTCTGCAGCCTGACTGCATTGAGAGCTACAGATCAGTGTAAGCTTCCCACACATGCAGAATAGCCTGATACAGCATGGGTAGCAGCACTTCAAGCTTCTCCGACTTGCAAAAAAGATTGAATCAGTGCTGGAATTGGAAAAAAAAATAACTCAGGGAGCCATCAAATAGGGAAACTCCAAATTGGAGTTTAAAGAAAAAAGCCTGGGGATAGGGCAGCAAGGGTGCAGAGTCAGGCATGGCAGAGTAAGAAGGGGTACATTCGGTGACAGCCAGTCTAACATCTGTCGTCTGCAAGTACATATACATTATTACTATTATTATAAACTGTGTGCCAAAAAAATGACACCTACAAATTTAATATTAAAGTTGTACAGACATATTGTATTTGTTTCACATGCGCCACGTTTTACAAACCCCACATATTTCGACGTTGCCAGCAAGGTGAGCAAAAAGGGGGGGGTTCAAATTCACAAAGAATTCACGCAGAGCAGCGTAGCTCAATTAAGCAACCATAGTTGTGTGAAAGCGAAACATCTACAAAGATTTTGCACTGTTTTACGATCATCTTGCACTGGCACACCATGAGTGCCTTGCACCAACACACACACTTTTGCACTTTAATGCAGTGGTGTGTGCATGATGTCTGAGATAGGTTTTGTACTGGACGCAGATCCTTCCTGTGCAAAATATTATTGTGTGCCATAGTTTAACACATTTATAACGTTGAATGCAAATTTAGAAAAGTTTTTGAAAAATAGAACTTTCCTCTAACCTTACACCTGTCTCAAGGAGATGTACATTTTTGGTGCATATCCCTGTCCACCAAAGTAAATAGGTTAGGATTTGCATCAAACCCCATTTTTTGGTTCTATTGGAACAAACATGTACCACCCATGATTCTCCACCTTGAAGCAAAGTATTGAAAGGTAGCACAAATTACTACTTTGTGTTACTTTGCAGCTACTTTTCAGTCCAAAACATGTTTTTTGCTGAAAAACAAATCCTAAAATCAATGCTTTGTGTGAGTTTGCATCACAATGATGCAAACTTAGTGGAAAGAATTGATTACATTTGGCCCCAAATGTTGCTTTGTGTTAAGTCTAATTCGACCTGAAGCATTGGTATATTAGGTATTTTTAGATCAATTACCTGATCTACAGTAGTAAAAACTCTGAAGCAAAATACTATTTTGTAATATATTGGTTAGTTTAGTGCCTCGTCAGGTAAATGCAAGTACATTACATTACTTAACCTACAATCTTGAGTATAACCTTGGTTATAATATGACAAGCAATAAATTGTGTGCTGCACAAATGGTTACTGTTGTCGGTTACTATGTAGTTGTAATCACGCACCAAACTTTCACACAGGACACTGATCCATGTAACTACAACTACAAACGACCAAAAGTACAAAAACACTCACGAACACCAAAATATCAGTTTATCCTCACTGACAGTTTAACTGTTGTGACGCCTCCTTATTCTTGTATTCAGCTCATCCATGTGGAGTTGTCGTTTGTCATTTGTCACTTGCGTGAATCCCAGGGGTGACCCATTAAAAAGAACTACGCAGCCCATGCAGTGAAGGCTGGAGCCCGGGTACAACTTGAACATAAGAAATTAATTAAGACTGCATTGGAGAGACCCAGCTAAGGAACTACTTGAACAACAAATCAGACCGAAAAGACAATAACATCTGCTGAAACCGGAATCCAGAAGATTTGCACGCCATTCTATCACTGGATTCAACACAGAAAGAAGGCAGGCGTCACACAGGTGCCACCTCATACACCACAGGCTGCAGCAGATCAAGCGTCCTTCTTACATGGGAGAGAATATACAGGATTGAAAAGTAAGCTTCCCTCACACACTGACACAGCAAGGATAAGCAGCATCTCAGCTTTCGTCACAAGCAGAACAGACACAAAATCCTGGTATGGCAGGGCCTGCATGCTCGCATTAATATGAAAAGGAAATACAAGAAACACCATCGCAGACCTGGCTCATCATAGAGGCAGAGATCCCTCGACCCGCTGGGCTTTAGGGGGTGCAATTTCACCTCACCTAGTCACTCACTGGTGATATTTCCGTAAAATCAGTGTTCCCCCTGACTAGCAAATGCTCACTAGCCTACTGCATCACTAACATGAATACTTCATAAACCACTGCAGCAGGAGTTTGAATGGCCAGAATTCCAAACACAGAGGCTATCAGAATAAAAATGCACTTATTTTAAAGTCAACTAACAATATCACCATTTAAAAATACAGTAAATATAATAGAAAACTAGCATTTGAAGTCCAATAGGCCTCTCATATTTCAAACAAGTTAATTGTCATCTTTTGAAAACAGCGTCCACGAGCAAAAACAAAAGAAAACATTAGAAGAAATTGAGAAAAGACGACTTGGCAAAATAAAATAAACTTAGCTATAAAAAATAAAACTGCAATTTTGTGCCTGCCGAGCATGTTTTTGCCAGTCACAAACAAGCTTTCTGTTTGCGAGCACTCAAAGTTAAAAACAACAAATAGTACCTTGATCACCTGGGGAGCAGCGGATGGGCACTAATTAAGTTGCATCAATTAGTGCTTGATCCCTCCTCCACACAGAGAAAGGGAAGTGATGCCAGGCGTGCCTTGACGAATTACAAGGCTGTAAAGAAGAGTGCTATGGAAACCAACAAATGGTGAGTGACAGGCAGGCTCCAAGCCCTTTACTGAACAAAACTTTGTCTCGCATACAAGACGCATGCGCAAGCTCATGCACTCGCAGGCTCAACCCTAAAAATAAGTGATTTCCAATCTAGTGCAGTAGGGGCATTTGAGCTTCAACATACTAAAAGGCTGATTTATATTGTTACTTTGTTTGTTCAAACAGTTTAAACGGGGCTGCCAGAATAAAAAGATGCAAATCATTATGGTGTAACTCAGATTTTGTACGTAGACACAGGGTTTACAAATGAAGCATGTAGGCCATGATCTGACTAAATGTGAATGACTACAGTTAATGAAAATACAGCTTCTTGTTTTGGCTGAATTCTGTAGCTCTTGCTTCCAACTTTGATGAAAACTCGCTAGGAATTTGGCCACCCTACTCTACATACTTTGTACCCCCAAATGTATCGGCCCTACAGGGAGCGTGCGTTGATCCTTGGCACTGCCTGGGTGCACAGCTGTGTCTGGTACGCCTGCCTAGTAACAGGAAAGATCGCTCGTCCTCAGTGAGACTTAACGAGGCCAGTTCCCTCGGAGGGAACCTCAGATTTTGGCAGGCCTTCAGCAGGAGGCTTAAGCCAACCACATGGCAGCAGAACGCTGCCAGGTCCGCTTGACGTGCATCATGAAAGAGCTTATACGAGGGTCTGAAAGTGACCCAGTCTTGGAAGACCGATCTCGTTCTGTTTACAGAGGCAACATAGTTCCTGCGCAGTGTCCAAGGTGGCTTATTTGTGAACAGGACTTTCCTCGGAGCAGCAAAACGATTGTGTATGCCAAGTACAATGGGAAGGGCGGAGTGTAGGAGGCTGGACTGGCTTGTAGTGAGTACCAAGGGGTACTTGCACCTTGCACCAGGCCCAGTTATCCCTTATTAGTGTATAGGGTGTCTAGCAGCTTAGGCTGATAGATAATGGTAGCTTAGCAGAGCAGCTTAGGCTGAACTAGGAGACGTGTGAAGCTACTACAGTACCACTTAGTGTCATATGCACAATATCATAAGAAAACACAATACACAGTTATACTAAAAATAAAGGTACTTTATTTTTATGACAATATGCCAAAGTATCTTAGAGTGTACCCTCAGTGAGAGGATAGGAAATATACACAAGATATATATACACAATAGCAAAAATATGCAGTATAGTCGTAGAAAACAGTGCAAACAATGTATAGTTACAATAGGATGCAATGGGGAAACATAGGGATAGGGGCAACACAAACCATATACTCCAAAAGTGGAATGCGAACCACGAATGGACCCCAAACCTATGTGACCTTGTAGAGGGTCGCTGGGACTATTAGAAAATAGTGAGAGTTAGAAAAATAACCCTCCCCAAGACCCTGAAAAGTGAGTGCAAAGTGCACCAAAGTTCCCCTAAGGACAAAATAGTCGTGTTAGAGGGAAAATGCAAGGAAAACACAAATCAGCAATGCAACAACGATGGATTCCTGACTGAGGGTACCTGTGGAACAAGGGGACCAAGTCCAAAAGTCACAAGCAGCTCGGAGGTGGGCAGATGCCCAAGAAATGCCAGCGGTTGGTGCAAAGAAGCTCTTACTAGGCTGAAGAACTGTGAATACTGCAGGAACGACAAGGGCTAGAGACTTCCCCTTTGGAGGATGGATCCCCCACGCCTTGGAGAGTCGTGCAGACGTGTTTTCCCGCCGGATGGACGCCAACAAGCCTTGCTACACGCAAATCGTACGTTTGGCGTTTTTGGACGCTGCTGGGGCTCAGGAGGGACCAGGAGGTCGCAAATTGGACCTGCAGAGAGAGGGGACGTCGAGCAAGACAAAGAGCCCTCACTGAAGCAGGTAGCACCCGGGGAAGTGCCAGAAACAGGCACTACGAGGATGCGTGAAACGGTGCTCGCCGAAGTTGCACAAAGGAGTCCCACGTCGCCGGAGACCAACTTAGAAAGTCGTGCAATGCAGGTTAGAGTGCCGTGGACCCAGGCTTGGCTGTGAACGAAGGATTTCCGCCGGAAGTGCACAGGGGCCGGAAAAGCTTGCAAAGTCGCGGTTCCCAGCAATGCAGCCCAGCGAGGTGAGGAAAGGACTTACCTCCACCAAACTTGGGCTGAAGAGTCACTGGACTGTGGGGGTCACTTGGACGGTGTCGCTGGATTCGAGGGACCTCGCTCGTCGTGCTGAGAGGAGACCCAAGGGACCGGTAATGCAGCTTTTTGGTGCCTGCGGTTGCAGGGGGAAGATTCCGTCGACCCACGGGAGATTTCTTCGGAGCTTCTGGTGCAGAGAGGAGGCAGACTACCCCCACAGCATGCACAAGCAGGAAAACAGTCGAGAAGGCGGCAGGATCAGCGTTACAGAGTTGCAGTAGTCGTCTTTGCTACTATGTTGCAGGTTTGCAGGCTTCCAGCGCGGTCAGCGGTCGATTCCTTATCAGAAGGTGAAGAGGGAGATGCAGAGGAACTCGGCTGAGCTCATGCATTCGTTATCTAAAGTTTCCCCAGAGCCAGAGACCCTAAATAGCCAGAAAAGAGGGTTTGGCTACCTAGGAGAGAGGAGAGGCTACTAACACCTGAAGGAGCCTATCAGCAGGAGTCTCTGACGTCACCTGGTGGCACTGGCCACTCAGAGCAGTCCAGTGTGCCAGCAGCACCTCTGTTTCCAAGATGGCAGAGGTCTGGAGCACACTGGAGGAGCTCTGGACACCTCCCAGGGGAGGTGCAGGTCAGGGGAGTGGTCACTCCCCTTTCCTTTGTCCAGTTTCGCGCCAGAGCAGGGGCAAAGGGGTCCCTGAACCGGTGTAGACTGGCTTATGCAGAATTGGGCACCTCTGTGCCCAACAAAGCATTTCCAGAGGCTGGGGGAGGCTACTCCTCCCCTGCCTTCACACCATTTTCCAAAGGGAGAGGGTGTCACACCCTCTCTCAGAGGAAGTTCTTTGTTCTGCCATCCTGGGCCAGGCCTGGCTGGACCCCAGGAGGGCAGATGCCTGTCTGAGGGGTTGGCAGCAGCAGCAGCTGCAGTGAAACCCCAGGAAGGGCAGTTTGGCAGTACCAGGGTCTGTGCTACAGACCACTGGGATCATGGGATTGTGCCAACTATGCCAGGATGGCATAGAGGGTGCAATTCCATGATCATAGACATGTTACATGGCCATATTCGGAGTTACCATTGTGAAGCTACATATAGGTAGTGACCTATATGTAGTGCACGCGTGTAATGGTGTCCCCGCACTCACAAAGTTCAGGGAATTGGCTCTGAACAATGTGGGGGCACCTTGGCTAGTGCCAGGGTGCCCTCACACTAAGTAACTTTGCACCTAACCTTTACCAGGTAAAGGTTAGACATATAGGTGACTTATAAGTTACTTAAGTGCAGTGTAAAATGGCTGTGAAATAACGTGGACGTTATTTCACTCAGGCTGCAGTGGCAGGCCTGTGTAAGAATTGTCAGAGCTCCCTATGGGTGGCAAAAGAAATGCTGCAGCCCACAGGGATCTCCTGGAACCCCAATACCCTGGGTACCTCAGTACCATATACTAGGGAATTATAAGGGTGTTCCAGTAAGCCAATGTAAATTGGTAAAAATGGTCACTAGCCTGTCAGTGACAATTTGGAAGTAATGAGAGAGCATAACCACTGAGGTTCTGGTTAGCAGAGCCTCAGTGAGACAGTTAGGCACCACACAGGGAACATATACATGCACACCTATGAGCACTGGGGCCCTGTGTGACAGGGTCCCAGTGACACATACATATAGGCCACAAACCTATGAGCACTGGGGTCCTGACTAGCAGGATCCCAGTGACAAATAACAACCATACTGAAAACATGGTGTTTTCACTATGAGCACTGAGGCCTGGCTATCAGGATCCCAGTGAGACAGTGAAAACAGTGACAAACACCCTGACATACACTCACAAACAGGCCAAAAGTGGGGGTAACAAGGCTAGAAAGAGGCTACCTTCTCAAACAACCCCCCCCCAAACGAAGGACAATAAGGCTAACCTTGGCCAGTTGAGACTTTATTGTCTAAGTGGTGATAAGTAGAGAGTAGCTCTGCAATAGACTGGTTACTCCCTTTATCATCCACTATATGGTTACTTCCCTGTGGGGATGTAAACCACCCTGTTTGAAGTTTTTTAGCTAAGCAACAATGTGAAGATGTATTTTCAGAGTTTCTATCAGTAAGTTTTAGTTTAGAGCAGTGGGAATTGTCCACTGAACCTATTTGTAGTGATGGAAATGCCAGACAGGGATGCTGTCTCAGAAAAGCCATAGCTGGGCAAAAACTTTGTCCATTTGGCTGGAAGAGAGAACAGGGATGCTGTTTCTCTTGAGTTGGAGCAGGGCAGGGATGCTGTCCTATGAGCTCCACACTAGGGCAGGGATGCTGTCCTAAGTGTTGTGAGGCAGTACAGGGTTTCTGCACTAAAGTTTCTCTGGGAGGGTTGGAGGGATGCTCCATGTTAACTAAAATGGTGCTCTTTTTCTCACCAATGTTAGTTATCCCACAGAGAGGTACTTCCACCTCAGGGAGTCCAGCTTTGCCAGCTGATGATTCCCTTGGAACAGGTGCCACCCCAGGAGAGGTTTCTCCCACCACAGGAATAGTATCATGAATGGTAGGGTGGTTAGGGGATACTGTGATATCCTTTTTACCTGTTGATGGAGAGGGATCCTGAGTTTTCAGGCCTTCTCTCCTTTGCTTTTTCATTTCACTTGAAATGAGAGGGAACAATTCCTCAGGGATGCCCAGCATGGCTGCATGGGCATAAAACTCTACATCAGCCCAACCTGAGGCCTCTAGGTCATTACCTAAGAGACAGTCTACAGGTAAGCTAGGTGATACCACCACCTGCTTAGGGCCAGTAACTCCACCCCAACTAAACTGAATTATAGCTAAGGGAAGAAACTTAGTGGAGTTATGGACATCAATAATCTTATACTGTTGTCCAATAATGTGTTGTTCAGGAGGCACTAGGTTTTCAGTCACCAAAGTGAAACTGGCACCTGTGTCCCTGTAGGCCAAGGCCTCAACACCATTTATTGAAACTGTCTGCCTGTACTTATCCATTGTAAGGGGACAAGCAGCCAGTGTGGCAAGGCCAGTGCCATTAGGTGTGACAGAAACTGTCTTGGGACTGATTACATCAGTTTCCACTATGGACCCATAAGTGAACCCAACTACACCCTTTGCTTGACTGTTGCCAGCAGTCCCACCACTAGTACCACTACTGCTAGGGGCACTAGAGCTTGATGTATTAGTGGTGGTAGGCTCAGGGGGTTTACCTGGACAGGACTTATCCCCTGGCCTATGGCCTCTATTTTTACACACAAAGCACCAAGGCTTTTTAATGTGTGCAGGTTGGGAAGAAGAGGAAGAATTTGTTTTATCCCCACCCTCTGAAGAGTGTTTAAGATTTGAAGTGGGATCTTTGGTTTTACCCTTATCCCCATGCTTATCTTGAGATTTTTCACCATCTTTCTTCTTATTGCCATCTTTGTCACCCCCTGTATGAACTTTTCTGTTCACCCTTGTTCTGACCCATTTGTCTGCCTTCTTTCCCAATTCTTGGGGAGAGGTCAGATCAGAGTCTACCAGGTACTGGTGCAACAAATCAGACACACAATTATTAAGTATATGCTCTCTCAGGATTGTGTTATACAGGCTTTCATAATCAGTAACTTTACTGCCATGTAACCACCCCTCCAAGGCCTTCACTGAATGGTCAATGAAATCAACCCAGTCTTGTGAAGACTCCTTTTTGGTCTCTCTGAACTTTATCCTGTACTGTTCAGTGGTTAAGCCATAACCATCCAGGAGTGCATTCTTAAGAACTGTAAAATTATTGGCATCATTTTCTTTCACAGTAAGGAGCCTATCCCTACCTTTTCCACTAAATGATAGCCATAGGATAGCAGCCCACTGCTTTTGAGGGACATCCTGTACAGCACAGGCCCTCTCAAGTGCAGCAAACCACTTGTTAATGTCATCCCCCTCCTTGTAAGGGGGAACTATCTTATGCAGATTCCTGGAATCATGCTCTTTTGCAGGATGACTATGGGGAATACTGCTGCTGCCACCATGGGTATCTAAACCCATCTTCTGTCTTTCCCTCTCTATTTCTAAAGACTGTCTATCCAAATCCAGCTGTTGCTTCTTGAGCTTCAGTCTGGTTTGTTCCACTCTCAATCTATTGAGCTCCCTTTCTAACAATCTGTCATCAGGGTGGGTGGGAGGGACATTTCTAGATACAGAGGTTTGATGGGAATGAACAGAAGGAGACCTGTCCCTTACCAAGGGCACCCTAACAGCTTGGCTACCAGCATAATGTGAGAGCACATCATCAGTATGATGTGATTCAACCTCTGTACCAACTATGCTAGACTGTCTAGTAATGGGCAGGCTGAGAAGTTTCTTTCCTGAACCTTTTCCTGGGGGAGTCCCTGGATCAGATTGAGAACCATTAGCTACTTTTTCTACAGATTGGGCACTTATGGCCTTATCCTGTACTCTAAGCATATTAATTAACAGTTCTAAGGAAGGATTCTTCCCTACACTCAAACCTCTCTCTATGCAGAGACTCCTTGCTCCTTTCCAGCTAAGGTGATCATATGCAAGTTTGGACAGTTCAACTTTTTGGCCTGTGCCAGACATTTTTAGAGAGAGTTAAAGTGATAGACAAAGAGAAAAAAGTTTTCAGAACTTTTTGGAAAGACAGAAAAAACTTTTTAAACTTTTAAGAACTTTTTGAAAGTTTAGAAGTACTTTTCAGCACTTAGAAAAGAGTGAAAAGAGGAAATGCAAAACTTTTTGGCTATGTGTATATACACTGACCTTGTTTTGTATATTTTTCTCTTATGAAAAGTACAATGACAAGAGTGGTAAGTAGTCTCAAAGCACTTATCCCACCGCTGCACAACCAATGTAGGAGGCTGGACTGGCTTGTAGTGAGTACCAAGGGGTACTTGCACCTTGCACCAGGCCCAGTTATCCCTTATTAGTGTATAGGGTGTCTAGCAGCTTAGGCTGATAGATAATGGTAGCTTAGCAGAGCAGCTTAGGCTGAACTAGGAGACGTGTGAAGCTACTACAGTACCACTTAGTGTCATATGCACAATATCATAAGAAAACACAATACACAGTTATACTAAAAATAAAGGTACTTTATTTTTATGACAATATGCCAAAGTATCTTAGAGTGTACCCTCAGTGAGAGGATAGGAAATATACACAAGATATATATACACAATAGCAAAAATATGCAGTATAGTCGTAGAAAACAGTGCAAACAATGTATAGTTACAATAGGATGCAATGGGGAAACATAGGGATAGGGGCAACACAAACCATATACTCCAAAAGTGGAATGCGAACCACGAATGGACCCCAAACCTATGTGACCTTGTAGAGGGTCGCTGGGACTATTAGAAAATAGTGAGAGTTAGAAAAATAACCCTCCCCAAGACCCTGAAAAGTGAGTGCAAAGTGCACCAAAGTTCCCCTAAGGACAAAATAGTCGTGTTAGAGGGAAAATGCAAGGAAAACACAAATCAGCAATGCAACAACGATGGATTCCTGACTGAGGGTACCTGTGGAACAAGGGGACCAAGTCCAAAAGTCACAAGCAGCTCGGAGGTGGGCAGATGCCCAAGAAATGCCAGCGGTTGGTGCAAAGAAGCTCTTACTAGGCTGAAGAACTGTGAATACTGCAGGAACGACAAGGGCTAGAGACTTCCCCTTTGGAGGATGGATCCCCCACGCCTTGGAGAGTCGTGCAGAAGTGTTTTCCCGCCGGATGGACGCCAACAAGCCTTGCTACACGCAAATCGTACGTTTGGCGTTTTTGGACGCTGCTGGGGCTCAGGAGGGACCAGGAGGTCGCAAATTGGACCTGCAGAGAGAGGGGACGTCGAGCAAGACAAAGAGCCCTCACTGAAGCAGGTAGCACCCGGGGAAGTGCCAGAAACAGGCACTACGAGGATGCGTGAAACGGTGCTCGCCGAAGTTGCACAAAGGAGTCCCACGTCGCCGGAGACCAACTTAGAAAGTCGTGCAATGCAGGTTAGAGTGCCGTGGACCCAGGCTTGGCTGTGAACGAAGGATTTCCGCCGGAAGTGCACAGGGGCCGGAAAAGCTTGCAAAGTCGCGGTTCCCAGCAATGCAGCCCAGCGAGGTGAGGAAAGGACTTACCTCCACCAAACTTGGGCTGAAGAGTCACTGGACTGTGGGGGTCACTTGGACGGTGTCGCTGGATTCGAGGGACCTCGCTCGTCGTGCTGAGAGGAGACCCAAGGGACCGGTAATGCAGCTTTTTGGTGCCTGCGGTTGCAGGGGGAAGATTCCGTCGACCCACGGGAGATTTCTTCGGAGCTTCTGGTGCAGAGAGGAGGCAGACTACCCCCACAGCATGCACAAGCAGGAAAACAGTCGAGAAGGCGGCAGGATCAGCGTTACAGAGTTGCAGTAGTCGTCTTTGCTACTATGTTGCAGGTTTGCAGGCTTCCAGCGCGGTCAGCGGTCGATTCCTTATCAGAAGGTGAAGAGGGAGATGCAGAGGAACTCGGCTGAGCTCATGCATTCATTATCTAAAGTTTCCCCAGAGCCAGAGACCCTAAATAGCCAGAAAAGAGGGTTTGGCTACCTAGGAGAGAGGAGAGGCTACTAACACCTGAAGGAGCCTATCAGCAGGAGTCTCTGACGTCACCTGGTGGCACTGGCCACTCAGAGCAGTCCAGTGTGCCAGCAGCACCTCTGTTTCCAAGATGGCAGAGGTCTGGAGCACACTGGAGGAGCTCTGGACACCTCCCAGGGGAGGTGCAGGTCAGGGGAGTGGTCACTCCCCTTTCCTTTGTCCAGTTTCGCGCCAGAGCAGGGGCAAAGGGGTCCCTGAACCGGTGTAGACTGGCTTATGCAGAATTGGGCACCTCTGTGCCCAACAAAGCATTTCCAGAGGCTGGGGGAGGCTACTCCTCCCCTGCCTTCACACCATTTTCCAAAGGGAGAGGGTGTCACACCCTCTCTCAGAGGAAGTTCTTTGTTCTGCCATCCTGGGCCAGGCCTGGCTGGACCCCAGGAGGGCAGATGCCTGTCTGAGGGGTTGGCAGCAGCAGCAGCTGCAGTGAAACCCCAGGAAGGGCAGTTTGGCAGTACCAGGGTCTGTGCTACAGACCACTGGGATCATGGGATTGTGCCAACTATGCCAGGATGGCATAGAGGGTGCAATTCCATGATCATAGACATGTTACATGGCCATATTCGGAGTTACCATTGTGAAGCTACATATAGGTAGTGACCTATATGTAGTGCACGCGTGTAATGGTGTCCCCGCACTCACAAAGTTCAGGGAATTGGCTCTGAACAATGTGGGGGCACCTTGGCTAGTGCCAGGGTGCCCTCACACTAAGTAACTTTGCACCTAACCTTTACCAGGTAAAGGTTAGACATATAGGTGACTTATAAGTTACTTAAGTGCAGTGTAAAATGGCTGTGAAATAACGTGGACGTTATTTCACTCAGGCTGCAGTGGCAGGCCTGTGTAAGAATTGTCAGAGCTCCCTATGGGTGGCAAAAGAAATGCTGCAGCCCACAGGGATCTCCTGGAACCCCAATACCCTGGGTACCTCAGTACCATATACTAGGGAATTATAAGGGTGTTCCAGTAAGCCAATGTAAATTGGTAAAAATGGTCACTAGCCTGTCAGTGACAATTTGGAAGTAATGAGAGAGCATAACCACTGAGGTTCTGGTTAGCAGAGCCTCAGTGAGACAGTTAGGCACCACACAGGGAACATATACATGCACACCTATGAGCACTGGGGCCCTGTGTGACAGGGTCCCAGTGACACATACATATAGGCCACAAACCTATGAGCACTGGGGTCCTGACTAGCAGGATCCCAGTGACAAATAACAACCATACTGAAAACATGGTGTTTTCACTATGAGCACTGAGGCCTGGCTATCAGGATCCCAGTGAGACAGTGAAAACAGTGACAAACACCCTGACATACACTCACAAACAGGCCAAAAGTGGGGGTAACAAGGCTAGAAAGAGGCTACCTTCTCACACGGAGGGAGTGTGGATGGCTTCTTTCAAGCATGTTGTATGGGAGAGAATGCATGTGGCTTTCAAAGGAAACATTGAAACCAGGCCAGAAGTAACCATCCTACCACTGGCATTCTCCCAAAGAGCAGCAGGTTAGAAGGCTGATTTAGGGAGCAGACTGGCCAGCCATGACCCAAACGTGGAAAGTCCAAATGACCCCCAATCAGTCATGACGCAGCAAAGTGAGGCTAAATTGAACAATTAGTAAGGTATGGGGAAGGGTAAAACTGGATGTTGTATTGTAGTTGCATTTAATTTGTGCTTTCTGTCCCCCACTCCGGCGCTGAAGCACTGACAGGTAGCACACTACTCTATGTTATATTAACTAGCACTTTTCCTTGGAGTGTAGAAAGGCTCTCACCAGACGGTCCAACTTTACAGGGTAAAGGCATGGAAGTGTCACCAGACATGCCCATTACTGAGGGTACAAGCAGATCTCACCAGGCACATCAGCTGCATGGGGTACAGTAGGATTACAACAGAGAGACAAACACAGAGTCCAGGGGCGTCTTGTCACACATACACTACAGAGGATACAGTGGAACCTCACCACAAACAGCGCATGACTGGTGGTACAGGTCAATCTCACCTGATGTACTTTGAAGGAAATACAGGTGGATCTCACCTCTTGTCATGCGCATTGTTATCTTCAGATAAAATGACATGCTGGGAGAAGAAAACCTCTGTGTAATGGCATGTGGGGAGAAACCTGCAATCTTTGATAAACAGCAGAGAAACACCTCACTTGTGACAAGCAAGCTCAAATGGAGGCTCCGAAATTCTAAATAAGCTGCATGATACCAGCATCCACCATCTGACCACCTGACATGAGCTTTAAACCTCTTTTAGCTAGACTGCTAGAATGTTTTAGGACATGGGTACCCTCAAACATTTTCTCAGGGGCAAAAAGTATGGTCTGCGGTGTACCTGAGGGCCACATTGGTGCCACCTGAGTAGGAGTAGGGCTTTGAGGGGAGACTGTGTAAGGTGGGCTTAGAGAAAATGAAGCATGTACATGGTGTAGAAATTGAGTCATGGAATTATTTTGAGAGTTTCATTCCATATGCTGTATTTGAATCTCAACCCCCCCTACTGCATTCTGGTGTAAACATTCTCTGCTTGCTAGCACTACCTTAGGAGAGCCAAGAGTAAAAAAGAAGTAACTTGATTATTGAATTGGAATGAAATAGAATTGCTCAATGTGAAACCAGACAACGTCAGATCAATCATGGCTTCCTCTCTTGACTAAATTTTATTATCCTAGGCAGTTTTTCTTTTTCATTTTGCCTCCCTCTTCTTCATTATCACATTTAAAAGCACCTTGAAATACATTAGTTTGGGATGTGTACTGTAGAAAGTCTTCCCTTGTTTTAATTTTAATAAATTATAACATTGTCCATGTATAATAACAACCCAGGCGGCCCAGAGGATCCACAATGCAACTGACTTGCCTCTTAGTTCATTATTGCATTGCTGGCAGGGTGAGTGGAGGCATGAACATTTCTACATTCATTTTTGTAAACTATTTCTTTAAAAAAATACTTTTCATTGCACTGATAAAATCTGGTTTAGTAAGGTGCATCGCTCCTCCATGTTTATGAAATACACTTTTTTTGGATTTTTGTAGACTTTATCAAATATTTACACGTTTTTTGCATGTTTTTCTAAAAAAAAAATACTTTTTTCCTAAGGTGGTGCAGGACACCTTATTTTCTTATTTTCCTTTAGTTCAGTTAGCATGTAAATAAATGCTTGCCCATTTAACATCTTTCTGGAAGTTAGTGCACTCTCAAGTAAACAGCTGCCAAGTGGTGCAGTTTACCAGTGTGCTGCATGTAAAGGTCAGGAGGGCCCCAAGTGGCCCCCAGTCCGTACTTTGAGTATCACTGTTTCAGAACATCAGACTGTACTTCCTCTGTGACTTACCTATGAAGGGCAGATCAAACCTGATGGGCAGCCCAGCAGCACCCAAGTGCAGGGTGATCAAGTGACTCTCTGTTTAGGGGTGTTGGCCCTTTTCACCAAATTACTTTGGGTTTTGGAGGGCTAGATTGGGCCTTGAGAGGCAGGGAGCCTAGTTTGGGGGGTTACATCCATTTATTCCACACCAGCTATTTCAAAGTTTCCACATGATTCCTTCTTTCGGAATCTCTTATTGGTAGACTCAAATTCAAATCTTCAGTCGTAAGAAGGTGAATAGTTTGCACAGTATTATAGTCATTGCATGCGGATCTGATAGGGTAACTACATTTAGACAAGACCCTACTTTTGGAACCACTGCTCCTTCCTGTTACAGTGGTTGGTTCACCTCACTCATCGACACACATACATAGGTTCTTCATCTCTCCTTGGTGAGACTGTTTCTTTGCTTTGTGTTTTTACGGTATGCAAGTGCAATGTCTGCATACCATACAGTACTTCTGTGAGCTGGGCCAAGGTGTAATTGACAATGTCTCTAGCCCAGAGGTCTCTGAACTTTTCTGTTTCTCCGTAATGAGAGTTACTTCTGCTCACGGAAAATCATTGCAATCTACTAACAAGTTTTATCTTTGCACAATAATGACCACATCAGTTAATAGTGGAACTAGTGACCACCCAAACATTTCAGGCAGAGTTACAAGCAGAAATGTAAGGAAAAGCATTCCAATACAAACATCTCCACATGACAAGTGAACTAACAGCCAAAGCAGCATGTGCCTTCCGGCACAAAGCTCTTAACCACAACAATGAGTCTCCTCAGCTCAGCCCAAATTACCATTCAACTTTGAACTCTAAATATGTTTTGGAAATACAGGCATTTTGTCTTAATCAGCATATCAGTTTCGGAAAGCAGACATATTTTTCTATGAATTATGTCTTCCATATAGGGCATACAAACTCAATTATCCAAGTATTTTTTATAAAAGAAAAATATTTTTCCTTCAATGTAGTGGTTTTCATTTCTACTAAGTATGCTGTCCCTAAACCTCAGCTTTTCATTTTCATCACATACTCACAAATGTTTCATATGGATAGAATCTCCTTCAAACCTCCAAGTTTTATGATGACCTGGCATGGATGCTCACCTTTATACTAGCATGCCTATATTATGACAGTAATGCTTGCCATAATGTCAAAGCCACCACTGTGCCAAGGCTGGCTTCCATAATGGTGAGGATGCTCACATTATATCAGTTTTGACTGTTATACCATAGGCAGCTGCCTTTATATTACAGGTGGCCAAACTTAGTCTAGTCATATTGAAATTATGCCAGTGATGGCTACCAGTATGCACAACTAGACCAGGAATGGACAGAATATGTCATCAATAACAATTATTATGCCAGGGTGACTATTCTACCAGAAATGTTGGGAATCAACATAATCGTTTGGTGGTCCTTTTTTACCAGGCATCACTTTCAGAGAGCTACATTGTTTATCAGGGAGTAGCACAATGCCAAACACATACACACAGACTGACACAAACATGCATACACAAATATGCTTCCACAGTGATTTAAGAAGTGGATTTCAGCTCTGGAACTAGCCTTTGCTCTTCTCTGCTCCTTGTCGCACACTCGCACACTTTCTTTGTGGCTTCTGCCAGCGCACATTTACATTACACTGCTCTGGTTCTAGCAATGGCTACTGCTGGTATTCTTTTTTCCTAGCCCATTAATTACACACATAGTTTGACTGATAAAGTAGATCCTGCTACATATCCAATATTCTGTGACTTCCCTGGATTGAGAATAGATAGATAAGGTCGTGCTACAGACCATGTAGGCCAACACAGTGTTTTTGTATGTCTTAGCGTGAGGCCCTTCTATTGGTTTTGCTGGCTGCCGCTTCTGTGGGATGAGCAGTGTTATTTTCTTTAATGTACATAAACCCATAAAATAATGTAATGGGCTGAGCTTCCATTTGAATAGCTACTGCAAGGGTGTTGGTGAGTTATCAGTAGCTCCTGAGCTACTCATTGGGGGCCAACAGATTAATGTTTTGGAACAAAGAAGCCAGTGGCTAAAGCAATCTGGCCAATTGCCAATTGCCAGTTAAACTATTTATGGAATACAGAATGCTTACCAGGAATAATGGGACTGCTGGTCATGGCAGACTTAAAAAGCTAAGTCTTAACAGTCCCAGTCCATCACACTGTTTCTCTTTTTCCCCTTCTCTATGCTGCTGCTAATTTGCTATAGGGACAGGCGGCAAACCAAGTTTGTTTCTTCTTGGAGTCCTTGGATGGCCTAAAATAAGCTCACATCTTTGTGGGCGAATGCTGGACTCCTAGGCTAGATGTTACTCAATCCAAGTGAAGACTGACTGTCCCCACATAATGTGACTGCAGGAGCCACTTAGGCTGGATCTGTGCGGGGGATGGGTCTTTACACCTGTCCTTTCAAGGGCGGAGAAAATGGCGGCTACACTTTGGCAAGCATCATTTAGAACCATGACCTGTTCCTGCGTACACAAATCCCACCTTTAGGCACTCATTATTATCAGTGAGAGATGGTCTAGAAAGGGTGCACAGAAGCCGCGGGGTATTAAGTGAGAGTGAGGACACTATTGTGCAAGAAGGATATGGTGAATAAATGCAGGAAAGAAAATGTTATCTCATGTAGTGATTGCTGCCCAAATCCTGTGGATTTGTGACACTTTAAACAACTGGAGGTTACGTTTAACAAACTCCAGAGTACTCATTTTATATAGCTATGGATCATTGTAAATCTGCATGAATAAGTTATGACTGCCAGTGAACCCAGTCATCTGCAGCAGACACCCTAATCTAGGACCAGGAGCCATTTTTCCTGATCCAGCGTGGACAGCTCAGTAATCTTAAACTCCATTCAGTAAGTAAACATGTCCTGGATGATATAGGTTTAAAATGGATGTGCCTTTGTAGATGACTGGCTTCAGACAGAGAAAAGCAAGTAAAAAATCGAAGTTAGCTGGGAATTTCCTGTAAAACCAACCCATTGACTGCCACGCAGGCACGCCGTGCCCTCCCTTAAAGAACTCAGGCCTTGTTTCTTTACTTTTTTGACTTGCTTCTTGAAGAGCCCTGAAAATATGAGCAACTGACCCTTGGAAAAAAAAAGCTTTCTCGCTCCACCTCACTAGCAAGAGATACGGGTGGCACAATGAGGTGGATAGGCAACAAGTGTAATGTCTGACTTGAATGTTACTGTATATGCATACTGTATATGTACACTTCAACTGAGTATTTCCATCTTGACACCCGAAAATAATTCAGGGTTGTGACTCTATGACAGAAACCAAAGCTTGACTGCATTAATTAACAATTAAGTAACTTTTGACCTCATGATAGTTGAACGTTTGTACACTCTCCAGTTCTTATCCGTCTGCGTGGAATTCGTGGCTCGTACATCTTATGTTGCTGATTTTATGGTCTTAGTCTTATTGATGTTGATTCTTAAAGCTTTCTTTCAACAAAATCTCTTTAAACATAAAAGTAGCTTCCATGCGTTCATGGACATGCCATCAGAATCACACCCCTTCTGTAAATATCATGAAAGGACATTTCATAATCCTGATTTCAGGGTAGAAACTGATTTCTTCGAGCAGCACATTGACTAGGCAAGAGGATAACACACTCTTTTGTCTAACAGCCGCTTCAACAGGGATGGCATCAGTGACAAAGAACCACCCTTGCCGACAATGCACCTTGACAGAGTTTGTGCACCTTTCTTTTGTCTGAAGCACTTCACGAGAGTGCTCAGAAACAAGGCCACTGTACAAGAGAATCATACAAAGGGTTATGACAGCTTGACCCTATCAACTACCACAGTTGTAAAACACTATAAACAAATATACTTTCTTTATATAATGAAAATAACTATCTGTATTTCTGATCATTATTAACAGCAGTTGCTTTATAGTATTCATCCACTGCGAGTGATATACTTGTAAGCTCGCTCGTCTTCCCATTCCTGATTCTAATGGAAAGGGACATAAAATGAACACAATATTTACCTGTATGAAATAATCTACTATATGTAGGGGATTTCGACCTTCCAAGCGCAATCTTTCTCAGTCTATTTCCCGGATTTATTGCGGTGCTCCAGCCATCATTCTCTTTGTTGCCACTGCTTCTAATGACATCTCCTAGCTTTATAAAAGGAGGTCCTCCAAAAGTGAACATCTAACCATACTGCTTTGCCACATAGGTGATTTTCTATCTTTCCATCGCATTCCAATGCCTCTTTTTCCTCCTACCAATGCCCATGCCAAAAATGTATCAACATACTTTGTTGATTGATATTCCGCCAGTGGAGCTTAGGGTCCAGGTTGATATTGAACCTCACTTCTTCAAAACTGATTTTCTCCCCTTCTGCCAGTGTGTACAAATACCTACAACTGCAGATCGTGTGAAAGAAATCACTTTGTAGCCCCTCCCTTAGTTCAGTAGGTTTCTCAGTGCAACTCATTTCACACTGTCTCCCTTTCATGCATTTGGCCTTATGAGGACATTTGAAATGAATTTTCTGTAGATCCGTTTAGTGCCTCTCTTGAATCTGTCTTCTGTTGTTTAGTTTTTATACACAAGCCTCCCACTCCCCTCTGTGTTTTGGAGGGCTTGTCAGTTGCATTTCTTGTCATCGCCCTGAAGTTCTATGATATCTATTTTTCTTGTACCTTCCTTGTACAACTGTTGACTCTAACAAGTTAAATTTCCGCCTTCGTCAAAGGTTTTTTGTTATGTGTTTAATGTCTAGTTCACGTGTAAATCTAGGAAGATGCTTCTTTTTCTACAGCCAGCTCGATGTCCAATTCTTCAAGAAATCGCTTCACCACACCACCCAGCTATGAGATGCATGTCCATAAAAGCTATTTCGAGCATAATCTTTAAACAAAGACACCTTCTGAGGCCTAGCTGTATTGCAGAGTCCGAAAGCTGTGTGGCAGTGGTTGATTGTAACATTTTATTTTTTCCCTGCGTATTCTCAGCATTGATAATTTTGTATACATTTTGGCAAGGGCATCTATGTGGGAGGCTGGCAAGTCGCCACTCCTGTGGATTCCCTCTCTTTATGCACGCCTCCACTATTATTTCAACTATTAGAAACAGAAGTGTTTACAATAAAAAATAGCTCTTGTTTTTAAAAGCAATCAAAAAGCTGTTCATTTTCCGGCCTAATTTCTTGTTCAAGTTTCCTGAAAAGACGTGTGGACCGTCCCTTTTCCATTGTACTTACTTCTAAGGAACGTGGGGTGAGGACCGTGCAGTGGTACATATGTGGCCCCCTTATGTGCAGTCAAAGGTGTACCCATATTCAGTAGTGTGGGTCTCACGGTTTATAAAGCTAGATGTCATGCTATATATTATTGTATTTTATTGTGTTGCAACATTTATATAGCACTTAAGACCCATCGTTAGAGGTTATGTTTCCAAGTGCCCAGTATTATGGCACCCACATAGAAGTGTGTGACAGGCCTGTGTCTAGCATCTGTGTAACCTATTTTTAGATTGAACCTACTAGGCAGCACTTATGCTGACTGACAAGAGACAAATTGTGGGCTTACCAAGAACATACAGGGGCTTGGAGCCTGCCCATTGCTTACCAGTGGTTGGCTTTCTCGTCACTCTTATTTGCTTTCTTCTTGTTTTATGGCTTGCCTTCTCCATCTTGTGCCTATGCTGCCTCTGGAGCATTGCTAATTCACTTGTGTCTCCCCACTTTGGTGCAGCATCGGCCGCCGTCATTTTCTTTTACATATAGACCGAAGGGGCATATTTCTGAGCCCCTAGCGCCACTGGACTGTCACTTTTAATGATGCTCCGGTGGCGCCAAGCACTGCGCTGTATTTACAAGGTGGCATTAAGCCACTTTTTGTGGCTTGACGCCACCTTGTCAAAACAGCCCCTTTACACGCAGGCCTTTTGCAGTGAGTTTTCATAAACCTGAGGTTGCGCCAAAATCTAACGTCACCCCAAGGGTGGCGTTAGCAAGGCGCATCGAGGAGAAATACTTTTATTCCTCCTCATTTTTTGTTTTTTCTATGTGTGCTGCTTTCTGCAGCACACACCAAAGTACCAAATGGCCATTAGGTATTGTTTATGTGCAGGAAGGGACACCTTCCCACACATAAACAATCAAACCCCTCAACATAGACATCCTTGCACGATAGTGCAAATATGCCTGCGTTGGCGCTAGGCAGCTCAATTTAGCGCCAGTGCAGGGGACAACACAGGGGTGCGCTGTAAACAGTTAAATACGGTGCATCTGTATGTTGTGAAAATTCTAGAGTGCGTGCAATTTTGTTGCAGCATCGTGCTTCCTCATTTTCCTTAAAATATGGTCCTAAATGACTGATTGCAGCCACGAGGGGAATAGAATTGGTGATTGAGCTTAGTCTTTCTCTTGAAGTTGATTGGTCGGAGAGCACAACTCAACATTCGTGGCCGAAAATATGGGAATTTAAGGGTCTTTTTACTCTGCAAGCTTTGCTGGAAGACTATTATGCATTCACTTTGAACAAAGCATTCCCCACCGATCCCGGGTTGTGAGAGCTGACTCTTAACCATCTTGGAAAGACACCTCAACCTTTGCCGACTGCTGAGAAGTTCTTCACTTGACTTTTGGAGTGAGCACTCTGGAATTTCAAAGTGACCTACAGCGAAGAGCCTGCACCAGGGGAGCATGAAAGCTAGTGTTGAGTGGCACGTGCGACGGCCATGCCTGCCCAATTGAGAATAAAAGCCCGGGGAGGCACATACAACGGCCAATCCTGTGCCATCTTGTTTGGCTTTAGCGTTGTTTTTTCAATTCCATCTGTAAACGCAGCTTTCAGTGACCTGTTTGTTAATTCTGAGGCGTATTCAGCTGCCTGCATAAGGATTAGCGACGTGCCTGCTTAGTCGCTCAGTGCTTCTGCCGTTTTTTTTTTGTTTTCTATTTTTACCTATTTATTTTGTCGTATATGATAATCATCTAGAGGATGCTAAGAATTGCCTGGGAAAGGCGAGGAGGGATGGGTCGTTGAAAAGAGAAGCAGTGACACATGGGGTCAAATACTCACCCAGAAACAGTGTCATGGTTCTTACCCACAAAAATATTCCTTTTCTGCTACCCCTTGGCGAGTCACCAATACTGCCTTGGGGATCTCTAGAGTGGAAAACTGAAAAGAGACCCGTAGCCCCTTCTTCACGGTGTAAACTGGTCACGTCACCTACCACAGCAAATGAGTGCAAGTGCTCTGGTCCAAGGTGTGGGGAGAATATGGTTCAAACCATAAAATTGAGCAGTTTTAGCTATGGGGCAAAGGCCTTATTAGATTTAGGGGCACATTTATAATTGTTTTGCGCCGAATTTGTGTCATTTTTTTAACGTAAATTCGGTGCAAAACTAACTCCATATTTATACTTTGGCGCTAGACCTGTCTAGTGCCAAATTTATGGCTTTAAAGTCATTTTTGTGACGTGGAAACCTACATTGAGTTAATGAGATGCAAGGTAGGCATTCCTGTGCAAAAAATGACTCTATGGCCTTAGTGCCATATTTATCCCCGTGCTAAAATCAGGCACAGAGGGAAGGAGGGGTCAAATAATGGTGCAAAGCTTGCTTTGCACCATTATTTAACGCCTGGGTCAGGGCAGGCGTTAGGGGACCAGTGGGCCTATTTCCATGGTGGAACACCATGGAATAAGCCCACAGGTGCCCGCCCCAGAAACACCCTCATCCACACCAGAGGGACAGCAGAGGATGGGGGACCCCATCCCAGGTAAGTACAGGTAAGTATTTCCTTTTTTTTAAAAGTGCCATTGGGAGTTCTGAACTGGGTCCCCCTACATGGCAATGGGTGCAATGGCCATGCCCAGGGTACCCTGGTCCCCTCTGCTGGCCATTGGGGTGGTGGGCATGACTCTTGTATTTTCTAAGACAGGAGTCAAGTGGTATGGATGGTTTTGCATCAGAAAATTATGCTAGGCTGGTTAGAGTCATTTATTTTACTCTAACCTGCCTAACGTTATTTCTTGGTGCAAAACCCCCTTCTCCTATACCACTAGCCCCACCCGGCTAACGCAATTTTTTTTTGCATTAGCCTACCCTTTGCACCAGCTTGCACCATTCCATAAATATGGTTCCCGGCTGGTGCTCAGAAATGGTGCAAGCCAGTGCCAAATCTTTTGGTGCAAAGCTGCGTTAGTGCAGTTTTGCACCAAAACGTATAAATTTGCACCTTAGTCTTAAGATAGACTCTTTCACCAATTACTGTCGATATTAGGACTAAAAATGTTCGTATCTAATTGAAAGAGGGCGGGTACATTTTTTTGTCCTTCATTAGTTTATTTTGTCACGAGGGCAGACAAGATAGTGTCTCTTTAGAAAATGAAAATTTGGTTATGAGCAAAAGACTTCTTTCCTGGCCGATAAGTCTCTATCATCAAATAAACAAACCACTCTGAGTACTAAATATCAGCAATGCCACAAATTGTGTTTCCTTACAGTAACATTTAACTTTTTTCACAAAGATTTTGCTGTGACATATGCTTGTGGTACACTGGGCATACTTCTAAATTTCACGTGTAAGCAAGGAGTACTCTCAAGTTACTCCTTGAATTCAGAGGCACGCTGGCAGTAATACAGCGGTAAGTTACACCCAATCATGTTAGATTTGTTGTAAATATGGTCCATTGCCATTAGGGGCACTAATCTCATCATTGGTTTCTGAAATCTAAATTTGCACAGGATCACTATCTCACTCCACCACACTTGCACTATTCATTTTTTAAATACTGTGCTATGGCTTTAATATATATATTTTGTTTCACCACATATTATGGATCGATCGCTGTTCTGCAGTATTAATATGTAGAAATGTGTCAATATAATACTTGGATTTCATAAAAACTTGAGTTATTTGTTGAGAGGGATGGAAGTCCCACTCAAATAACAAACACAATCCTTGTTAAGGTGAACCATAAAAGTTACTAATAAACCTCTGCTTAGCCCTTTGGTGTCTTGGCACAAAGCAGTCGGGCTTATCTTAGAGGCAATGTTAAAGTATTTATGCAACACACAAACCGTAATAAAGTGCAAACACAACACAAGAAAAATCCAAAACCATTATAGAAAGACAGAGTAAAATGTAATACATAAAATGACACCACAATTATAAAAAATCTAATCTGTAGAACCGGAGTTATGAATATTTAAAATGTACTGTGAAAATAGCTCCAGAAAGCGGCAATTGTATTTACCTGGTCATGCTGGACCAAGTCAGAGTCACAAGTGCAGGCCGACTGTGATGGAGAGCGGGACGGATACAGAAACCAGGTTCGCCATGCTGAAGATTTTGCCTTCCCTTAGATCAAGTCCACTTAGGGAGCTCCACCGAAGCTTTGCACGGTTGATCGCTGCGAGGAGCAGGTTAGTCATCTCAGACGGGCACTGTTTGGCGTGAATAGTCAATCATCGCTGGAGCTTCACATTACTGATCAATGCGATCTGTCGCCTTTGGCACTGGATCTTGCAGCGGACCCGAAAAGCAGGTTGTCACTGGAGATTTGCGTTGGGGTGCGTCACAAGGAGTTTATGTGCAATTGGGAAGAGTCCAAAAACTTCTGGATCTTCCTCTGGAGCGCATGACTTGTATTTTTGAGGTAAGAGGAGTACACTCTGATGCCAGCCAAGGGTCCAAGACCTGGAGAGGCACTTCTTGGGGATCAGGACTCCCTCAAACAGAAGCCAGCAGTAGGGCTCAGCCAGTACCGGTTGGTGCTGGGCAGATGCAAGGAGGCCTCTGAAAGCTTGTGCTTTCACTATGGCTCCAACAGGATGTCAGCCAGCTAACCCTTAGAGTCAGTTCTGGGGAGCCTAGGTTCAAGGCAAGTATGTCCAATCTAATTTCTTCAGACAGCAGGCCAGTTATACATCTGACTCTTCAAAAGGTCCAGGGGTGTTAGGATGAGCTTTTCTGAAGGTGCTACTTTTATCCCCAGGGCCAGCCTGTGGGTGAACCCCTCTTTGTCTGACCTCCCCCATTTCCTTGATTTGGCTCCAAACTGTTTAGGGTAACAAAGGACAGGGAGGCCTAGGAGCGAGATGTATGTGTTAGTGGCAGGGCAGGTAGACCCTAAAAGACAGGAACGAGATGGACAAAGCTAGAAGGCTGCCCTTTGAAACTCAGGAAGACTGAGTACACCCCCTGGGCATCCTGCTGTGGAGAGGAATACCCTTACCCACATCCTAGGCTCTTTCATCCCCGTGTCTGGAAGAAATACACAACACTATGCGCGACCTATGCACAGTCATGCCTGGACACTGGCAGAAAGGCACACTTGGTTTTGGCAGAAAAAATCCAACTTTGTAAAAGTAAAAGAGACATTTTCAGAACAGTAACTTAAAATCTGACATTATCATTAAAGAGGATTTGAAATTACAATTCATTTGAACGGAAGAAGCATTTCTCTATTTGTTCCCAAACTGAAGTTATTACTTATTAAGTATTATAAGGTAACCCAGTGATAGTCTGTGAGAGAGAAAGCCTTACAACAGTGAAAAATGACTTTAGAAGGTTCTCACTTTCAGGACATGTAAATCATAAATATACATGCCCTACTTTTTAAATACCATGCACCATGCCCGAGTAGTAGTTAGGGCCTACCGCAGGGGTGACATATAAGCATTAAAAAGGAAGATTTAGAACTCACCAAAAGAATATAATATCAGATTGAAATGGCCGTTTAAAACAGCGCTACAGCTGCAGGGCAGAAATGAGACATGTTTTACATCTTTTAATGGGTGGCTCTATGAGTGCTGCAGCCCACTAGCAGCATTTAATTTACAGGCCCTGAGTACATGTACTATTTACTAGGGGCTTATATTAAATTAAATGTACCAATCAGGTGTAGCTTTAGCAACACAAAAGGATGAAGGAGGGAGTGCTGAACAATGCAAACACTCACCCCCAGCCACCGACCTGGGTTTAATCCATTTTTCTTTTGCTCCCCATGCCACCCAAGTTTGAACCCAGCCATATACAAATCAGTCTTGACCCTGTTCCTAATGGGAACAGTCCAGTCAGAACTGCTAGGCCAGGTTCTCCCTGGACTGGAAACAAGCATACTGGGATCGGTATCAGGGAATCACCCTCCATCAGCCAAGCTAGCTTGAATACAGTGGCACAGTGAGCACAGGACCCACGCCTGGGTATACCCTTCCCACTAAGGGCAACTTTAGCAGCACAAAAAGATGATGGATAGAGTGCTGAATAAGGCAAACCCTCCGTCCATCATTTTATTTTGTGATATTGCCTTGTGTGTCCTAAGTGGCGAGGGTATGCCCAGACGTGGGTCCCTTGCTTGCTGTGCTGCTGGATACAAGCTAGCCAGGCTTATGAGGGATGATACTCTGAAACCGGTCCCAGGATTCTTGAATCCTGTCCAGGGAGGACCTGGCTTTGCAGTGTAAGCAGGACTGCTAACATGGGGAGTAGTGTCAAGACTGATTTGCATATAGCTCGGTCCAAACTGGGGTGACGTGGTAAACAAAATAACGATGGATTAAACCCAGATTTGTGACTGGGGGTGAGTGTTTGAAAAGTTTCAACACTCTGTCCATCATTTTATTTTGTGATGTTGCCTTGTGCGCTCTAAGGGGCATATTTCTACTCTGTTTGTGCCAGGTTTGCATCATTATTTACGCAAATCTGGCTCAAACTTAATTCCATATTTATATTTTGATATTGGAGTTGAAGTCATTTTTTGCATGCGGAAAACTACCTTGCATCAATGAGATGCAAGGTAGGCGTTCCCGGGCAAAAACGACTCAACAGCCCTAGCGCCTTATTTATCCTTGCGTACAAAAATCACACAGGGGAGGAGGAAGGCCTTAAATAATGGCGCTAAGCCTGCTTAGCACCATTATCTAATGCCTGGGTCAGTGCAGGCGTTAGGGGACCTGTGGGCCTTTTTCCATGGTCAGAGACCATGGGAATCAGCCCACAGGTGCCCTTCCCTGCCCCCAGGGACACCCCCACCCACCCACAACCACACCTGGAGGACACCTAATGATGGGGACCCATCCCAGGTAAGTCCAGGTAAGTATATATATATTGTTTTTGCAAAGTGCCATAGGGTGGCGTAACTTGGGGCCCCCTACATGGCACTGTGCCCAATGGCCATTGGGTTGTACGGCATGACTTCTGTCTTTACTTAGACAGGAGTCATGTCCATAGGGGCTGTGCATGGAAATAATGACGCTAATCAAGTTAGAGGTTTTTTTTTTACTCTAACCTGACTAGCACCATTCTTTCACACACAACCTCCAGTTTCCTCTATGCCTTCCCCACGGTTCGCATCAATATTTTTGACACTAACTGGGCTTTACCGCCGGCTAGCATCATAGCTTAAAAATGACGTCCGGCTGGCAGCCAGGAATGGCGCTAGCCAGCGGCATACTCTTTGACGCAAACCTGCGCTAACGCAGGTTTGCATTAAAAAGTATAAATCAGTGCCTAAGTGTCTAGGGTATGCCCAGACGTGGGTCAGTTGCTTGCTGCGGCAGTGGACTCAAGCTAGCATACTAATGAAGGTTGATACCCTGAAACCGGTCCCTGGATGCTTGAATTCTGTCCAGGGAGGACCTGGCTTGGCAGTTCGGGCTGGACTGCTCCCATTGGGAGCAGGGTCAAGGCTGATACTGGGGTGACATGGCAAGCAACATAACGATGGGTTAAACCCAGATCTGTGACTGAGGGTGAGTGTTTGAAAGGTTTCAACACTCCGTCCATCATTTTATTTTGTGGTATTGCCAATCAGGTGTATGCCAGTTTTATCATACAATAACATTATTATAGGTTAGCAAGTGTAAAGTGCACAAAAAGAATCCTAAAATCCAACAAAAACATATTCAGCAAGGGACGGCCAGATAGCCTACCTACCTGCCAGCCAAAAAAAATTTGAGTAGTCCATGCCATTCCTTTCATTCCTAAGTGACCAAATAAAAAGCAATGACTTCCTGCCCTCCCTTTGGATCCAGTTTGAGACTTTGAATTTTTTATAGCTTTGCCCACAGGATGATATTGACACAGCATTTCACGGGACTACATTTTTCTATTTCATCTACAAAACAGCACAAGCTGGTTACGAAATAGCAAGTGTGAACTGACACTGGGCTTCCAGCCAACCTGCTGCTTGTTATTGCTTAGCATTCTCACTCTTATTTGCTTCCTTCTTATGTGATGGCTTTCATTGTCTCATCTTGTCCGTCTTGTAATTGTCGCTCCCTTGGAGCTAAGTCTTTATATCATCCTTTCTTTTGGCTGACTTGTATCTTTTCTCTGCTCCTCTTTTTTAGGAAACTAGTTTTATTTTTAGTTAAGCACGCCATTAGCATGTGTGCTTTCCTACCCTGTCCATTGTGTGCTTTCTCCTCTACCATACTCCCCAGCCCTTTTATGGTTACTCTCTCCTTGAGTGCTTCCCTTAACACTGTGTTTCTCTTTCTATCATGTTCTTCTCCCCTGCAAAATATCTCTCTGCTCCATTTTGCTGTCTCCCACTGCAAAACACACATGCTCTGTGTTTCTCCCTCCTTCATGTGCTTTTCCTCTAGAAACCCTTTGGCTACCTGTTTTGTTTGTTTCTCTCTGTCCCCTCGAATATCACTCAGGCCCTGTACCCCTTGTGACTCCTGCTCCTCTCATACGCTTCCCTGCCCTGAAAAACACCCCTGTCGGTACGGTCTGTGCTGCTCTCTCTGCAGCCTGCCCATCGTTGTTACTCACTCTCTCATGTGTGCTCTCATGCTTCATTGCACTCTCTTCCTGGTGTGCTTCTCTTCCCACCATCTGGGAAAACACCCCACACTCCATAAAAAAGAGATGGAGCACACTGCATGGCATACCAGTAAATGCAGTGCATGATAACACTCACCTTAGTTGAAAGTCTTCAGTATTCACCATTGTTTGTGGAGCCAGTGTTGTGTATCTCTGGACATGTGTTTCAAGATATTTCACCTTCCTCAGTAGAGAGTAACCCCTTAAAATTTGGGGTGCTGGCGATTCTGCCTAGTCTTCCTAGATTTCTGCACCACTTCCGTAGTGCAGGTGCATCCAAGTGAGCTCCTCAGCACCACAATACACAGGAGCCTACTTGGGACTATACTATCCATGCTGCATAACCCAGTTTATAGGAGATCTAATTTTAGCTTTAGCATGTTGATTTTTTTTATAATTCATATTTTTTATAATTCTTGTTTTATTTGTCTTTCTACAAGCAGTCCTGTATCATAGCATCATTTCTTTGCTACTTATTTTATGGTTGCCTCTCAATAAGTATTTATGTCTGATTGTATTTTTCATTATGTTACATGGTCATTGATAATGGCCATTTTCCACCCCCCTCTTTACTATGTGGCCCCATGTTTGCCTGTTGTTCAGGCCCTCCTCCTTCGTCCTTGCCCTAGCCTAGCCTGTCTACAAACAATCGAGCCAGTGGTCCTTTGACATGGACGGTCTGCTTTGTGGAACGCACGCTACGTTTCATGCCTCCTGGGACGGTCTACATGTGCTGCACTGCTCTGTCTATCCCCAACCATTTCGGGCCTCTGGGCATAATATGCATGGACCGCTTTATTTTCAGTTTGAGTCCCCAGCTGATCGCGGTCCTCAGCCTCTTCATTACCTACCCGAGGGCCCGCACATCATTTCCCGTGCTCGGACCTGCGCAAACGCTTTGAGGAGAATTTCTTCTCTCCCGCCGTGTCGGAAGCCATTGAATCGTCTTGTTATGCTTATTAACGAGTATTATGTACAATTACCTAAATGCTCTTGATACTACAACGACATTCATCACTCTCTTTGTATTTTGTTATGTTCTCCTGACCTGTGAGCACTTTAACTGTTTTGTTGAACACCAGGTGGTACACTTTGTGAATTGCTCATCTCCAACTGCTTGCAGCACTGATTCACTTCCATACTTTGCACTGAAACGACTCCGTCCCTCACCAGGGAAATCTTAATATTTGTCCTTTTCACACTGAATTTGGCATACCTTCATGTTTCTAACTCTGGCTATTATGATGTTCCATTTGTGTCCCTTTTAATTACTTGTCCGGATGAGGCCCTGACATTGGTAACAAGCATTTGCAATGCAATAGGTCTTGCAGTTGCTTGAGTTACAGCTATTGGCATTGTAAATTCATAACTGGACTTCTCTTGCCACATAAATTGGTCAGCTCTGCCTCATTATTTCGTCTTTCCCTGCCATAAAATTCCTGTGGCCTGCATATACCTAAAGGAGTTGTATTTGCCTTCGTCCTCTATCTGCTGCAAAAAATGAAAGTGTTGCCATTTAGCATCCTAATTTAAATCTGTCATACTAATTCCAATAGAATACCACTTTCACCACCCAATCATCAGAGTTGCTGGCTTGCTAACACAGTTCCCCAAAAAGACACAAGATAGCCACAGAGGAGAAATAAACTGGAAGGGTCACCCAAACATATCAAGAGTGTTCAAACGGTCGTAGTGTAATAAGGATGTTAAGTTGGCCTGAATCAGGGTCATAATTGTAATACAGAAAGATTATTAAAACATATACAATTATATAAATCTTTATCAGAAATAAACTTTTGGCATTAGACTGTTATGCTCAAAACAGCCCCTAGAAGGCGCTATAACAAAAATATCATTTGTAAGCAACATGGTCATGTAACCATATTGTTAGCCCCTAGAGGCCATAACCCCATGAAAAAAACAGGAGAAATCATATACTTAGCCCCTACAGGGCGTTTTTAGAGCTAGTAGGCCTACTGCAATGATATTACAAACAAGGCCTTTAAAACGAAACTTCTCCCAGCTGTAAAAGAAAAGTTTTAGCCATGAGAAAGCTTAAAAGACAGTGAATGGAGGGAGGGATTATTATTTTGGGTTCCCCACTAACCTAGTGTGGGGACCCAGAGATGATGTACACAGAAAGAGTGTTTTGAAGGTTGTCCCATTGTTGTAGGACCACCACAGGCAGAGTTATGAGCAAACATGTTTTGTAACAGTATTGCCCTGCAAAGCATTATGGGGCAGTGAAAATTCTAGTATTGGCTCCCTCGCTGTGCCAGGAGTCCCGCTTTTGCTGTGAGGATTTCTGTTCTACTTAAAGCATTTACCAATTTCAAGTGTTTTAAGGGGAGACCCACTAGAAATTACTCTAATTAGGTAACAGTGAACAATGTGACCAGCACTCCAATAATGCCGATCGAGTTCAAGCTGTTGTGTCTGTTCCCTCAGTGAGCACCACGGCCACCATGTAGCACAAAGGGGAGAGACAAAAGCAAAAAATAGTTCACCCACGCTAAAGTACATATGCAATCGTGCAATAGTCTATGTAACAGGGCCATTCTGCAAGGTGAGACAAAAACAGCCTCAAGGCAGGACAAATGTAAAGCATTTACCAATGACATCAAGTGATTTTTGAAAGGCAAGCCCAGTAATGAATTAAAGTGATGGGTGTGAGATGGGCCTGGTTAAAAACCCACAGTACTTACAACAAGTTAAAGCGCTTGCAGCTCAAAGGGGAGAGACAAAAGAAAAAAAATGACTTCGCCCATGATGAAGTATATCGGCAATCGTTCAATAATCCATGTAATAGGGGCAGTCCACAAGGCATGACAAAAACAGCTTCAAGGCTGGACAAACATAAAGCATTTACCAATGACATGAAGTGATTCTGAAAGGAAAGCCCAGGAATGAATGAAAGTGATGGGTGTGAAATGGACGTAGTTAAAAGCCCACAATACTTACAAGTCAAATCGCTTGCACTCTAAAAAGGGTTAAAAAATACAGTCGACAGCCAAGCACACAAACAGCCTTTTGTCTGTCCGAATTCAGTCAAGATACATTCCTTACTGCTCTTGCTATGCCAGTTTTAATTTCTAGGTCGCTTGTTTACGAACACACAATTGTCATTTACTCACTGTTTCCTACTGTCATTCTTTGTGTTTTTTTTCTTTTTCAGTGGGGCCACGGTGCATTTATGACAAAGTTCCAATTTTTATGCATACTGTATTAAAGAGTGTCTAAGGATTAGAATTTTGTTTGACTTAGTCCATGAGTAAGCATTTATTGCGAGCATTGACCTCACATCCAAATCCATCAATCTTTGAATGGGACCTACGCTTACAACTGTTTTCTATGTGATTGTACATCCAGGTTCCCAAGGGCGAATGGGTTGCTCTTGTTTCTAAGCAGAGATTTGTGTGACATTTAGCACCACGTGCTATAATCCCGACAAGATGGCACACCTTTTCATCTTTTTCTGATTAAGATACGAAAGATAGCGTTGAGTAAGGTTAAAATAAAGTCTGTTATTTATGCATCTAGGCACTTTATTCACGCATGCTATATAAGTGATTCATTACAGTAATTGAGTGAACATAGATACATTTTAGTTATTAAGCTACTTCTGAGCATGATATTAGGGGAGATTATGAATCCTACCAGTCACCTTTGAACTAGTTATAGGTTCTAAAACCTTTGAGTTTGTTTATTGCTCCCTGCAACTTGTGACTTAACGTGTAAAAGGCCATTCAGAAAGCAACTTCCATTCCTACTGGTGTAGTAGAGGTTTATAAACTTTCATAAGGCTTATCTTCCCACCATGATATGTGAAGACTTTCTGTCACAGGTATCACTAGTCCAACAGGTCCCCAGTATCTATAAAACATAATCACATTGGATTGTTTTTGTTAGTTTGCTGTATTAGCCTGTCTCACTGCCAGCAAGGTGATTGTTTTATTTTTTTCAGAGCCAAGCAGAAGCCCACTATAAAGGCAACCGCCATGCACGCCGTGTAAAGGGGATCGAGGCCGCCAAAACCCGGCAGAAAGATTCAGGGGACAAGAGCACATCTGTTGCGAGCCCTACATCCAGTGTGAGTGAGGGCGACTTTGAAAGGACAGGTGAGTGCTCCCATGACCCCTTGCCTAAGCTTGTTAAGAATGACATCACTTTCAAGCGCATGGAGATATTACAGGGTCAACACTAGCACAAACGTATTGATATCTCCAAAAACCCACCCTTGTGTAAGATCCAGTGTTGGTCATTGTGTATGACAGTGGCTCTGAAACAACCTGGAAATCAAATTGGAGTCCCAAACGGAATGGAAGTGAATGCTTACAAACTGAGATCTAGCTGGATAGTGACTTCCCCATCTTTTAGGTTACTGTGACTGTGGCACTGGTGTGAAACATCTGCCTAATGTACACTCCATCACTTCAGACTGGCTGAAATTCAATCCCCGTAACAAAGGACTCCATTCTTAACATTGATGATTTGATAACGTTGTCATTGTAAGTTAGCTCCAGCTTTAAAATATTCTGCACAGTTTAGCTGCTTTGAAAAGCACACCTCTGACTACACTGCTAAGAACACTGGGGTGGATGGAGAAAACTTCGGAAATTTGTGGGTCCCCGTTTGGTGGTGACCAATGCAGTCATTGTATTCTTCTACTGTAAAATAACATGGCCACCATGTTGATTCACATATAAACTTACTTAGAGTCATAATGTGCTGCCTGGCCAAAGAGGCCTTCCTCAACTACTCCATTACATCACATCTGCAGGAGACCTATCAACCAGGTCTATTAGAGGCAGGACTTTATGTGTGAGCATGAAGGCCAGGATTCCAACCCCACTGGACTCGGACTGAATAGTGGCTTCTGACAGTCAGCTGTAAAAAAGTATGACCCCTGGTATCAACCTGATCACCATAACTATGTGATATATAAAAAAATCCAGAAGTTCGTTGAGCCAGAAACCAGGGTCACATGACCAAACAGTAAATTGTATTTGAGGTTCCAGAAATGTCCTTGGCTTCTAACTGATTTTGTTTACAGATTTAAAAGGATGAAATATTAAGTGGACCTTCTAGGACTAAGACCATGATCCAATGTCAAGCACACAACCGTTAAACAAGAGTATGAACCAAGTACCAAGCGCGGTACCTGAGAGGCTTAAACCTTTAATATGTCTCCTGTTGTACAATAGCATGTCAGCTACTCTTGGACTGGGATGGTCAGCAGAATCCAGGCAAATAGCATTTGTGCACAGTATCCACCCACTACTCCTACCCTCGCAGTGCTGCTCTGAAATTCTAATTGTGGATTACAGGCTTCTTTCTGTTGGAAGGTGTCTGATTGATTGTTTATTCTTGTCTTATAAGGGATACATCCCAGCATGTCCAGCTAGGTCATCTGGGATAAGTACCACAGCAATTGACTTTTTCTGTACAAAAGGAGGAAGTTTTAGTTATTTTAGTGATTTCAGGATAATAGATACATTTTATAGGGACACTTTGTTTATATGATTGAATTTCCATCGGTGCAATACTGTTCTTTCTGTTCAAAATAGAATTAAGGAAAAGGATGATGACAGGCCTGAAGGCAACCAAAGAAGACATCAGTAGGCACCTGAACACCTAGCTTGCCACTTGCCTGCCTGTGGCTTTCAGTTCCTGCTTGTTCCAGATTGATCCAGTGACACCGCAGCTGCCTGGGTTTTCCCACCGGGGTTTTCCCAACCGGGTTCTCTCACTCATCTTTCTTCCTGCCAACAGACGCCTCGCCCACCCCAGGACCTACTTAATGCAGGCCGCAGTGCGACCACATCAGTAGGTACTTGGACACCTAGCCTGCCACTTGCCTGTGGCTTTACTTGGACACCTAGCCTGCCACTTGCCTGTGGCTATCAGTTCCTGCTTGTTCAAGACTGATCCAGTGACACTGCAGCTGCTGCTTTCCTGCCGGGGTTTGGGTACTTGGACACCTAGCCTGCCACTTGCCTGTGCTTCCAGTTCCTGCTTGTTCAAGACTGATCCAGTGACACTGCAGCTGCTGCTTTCCTGCCGAGGTTTTCTCAACCGGGTTTTCCCACTCACTGTTCTTCCCGCCAGCAGAAGCCACACCCACACCAGGACCTACTTAATGCAGGCCGCAGTACAACCGCGAGGAGGGTGCGCTGCTGGCTGTGTGGACCAGCTGCAGGTGCGCCAGTGGCAAGCCTGTCTGCGCCCGTCAGCACCTGGACCATGCCCATGGCTACAACCCTTGTCCCACCCCCCACACAATCACCAAGCTCTACACCTTCGACCCTGTAACTAACATTGTCACCGCTCCGACCCCGCTCAAAGTTAGGACCTTTCACCTGCAGTCACTGCCACTTCACCTGCCACAGCACACACACCAGCCCACCAACCATCCCCACCCTGAACATACCACACACACCACCAGAACAAAAACATCAACTTGCATGCGCCCTTCTCAACAAACACTCACACTATGCAAGCATTCCACTGAGTTATGGAACCTCAACGCCACCCTCGCACCCGACATTATCTTCCTCACTGAGAACTTGCTCACCCCCACATCCACCCCAGACATTGCCACAGCGATCCCCAATGGACATAGAATCACCCACAAGGACTACACTAATAAGCCAGGGGGAGGAACAGCCATCATCACAAAGAGACCGTATAGTGCACCACTACTACTGACAACAACCCCCACTCCCTATGGAACATCAATCTCCACATGGACGACAAAATAACCATTAGAGGCAACCTTGCATACTGACCTCCAGGCCCGCGCTCCAACTTCTGCAACACTATCACACACTTCAGTGCGCCCCTAGCTTTAGACTCCAAGGACTACATCTTCCTCGACGACCTGAATTTCCACATCGACAACCCCAACAACAACAACGCTGTACACCTCCGCGACAGTATGAGCAGCCTTGGATTGACCCTGATCATCCACGACCCCACACATAACGGAGGACACACACTGGACCACATTTGCCCTCCAGCAATCGTATCAAATACATCCATGTCACAGAACTCACATAGAGCGATGACTCCATCGTCCACTTCAGCATCTCCAGCTCTGCACCTCCACCTCCAAGATACCCAGCCCCCCCAACCAGAGGTAGAACTAAATCTCAGAGAACAACTGGGCGGTCGCCCTCAACACCTCCAACCCAGCTACTGCCACAAACCTCAAAGAGGGAGCGAAAAACTTCAAATCCTGGATCACCAATTGCACCAACAGCATTGTCTCCATCAAGAGCAACATCCAGAGAAAGTCTTCCAAAATGGCCAGCTGGTACACTGAAGAACTCTGAACAGCAAAACGAGATAGCAAACAGCTGGAGAGGAGAGGTTGCGCCAGCAAGGACACCTAGTACATTGCATCCTTCAAGCCCTCCCACAACCTCTACCACTGCCTGCTGAGAACAACAAAGAAAACAGCCTTGCTGTACGCATTGAAGCAAGAGTCAACAACATCAAGGAACTTTTCAACATCGTTAAAAAAATTTCCAACACGGCTGCCAGCAAAAAACACATCACACCCTTACAGCCAGTGTGCAACAACCTTGCTCACTCCTCCTACAACAGTATTGCCACCATATACAGAAATTTCGAACCCCACCCCACACCTGCAGGATTCCTCAACAGATACGCCACCACCATAACCAGCACGAACCATACACTGACCACCTGGAGCATCCTCTCCACCCAGCACAACACCACCACCATGAAATCCATCCACTCGGGAGCTCCCACAGACCCATGCTCGCACCACATCTTCAACCTTGGAAACAAAAGGATCGGCTAGGAAATCACTACCCTGCTCAACACCTCTATCACCACTGCACAATTTCCCAATGTCTGGAAACATGCTGAAGCCAGACCACTACTCAAAAAACTCTCCTCCGACCCTAGAAAACTCAAAAACTACCAGCCAATCTCCCTGCTCCCATTCCCAGCAAAGTAGTGGAAAATATCATCAACAAGCAACTCATGACATACCTAGAGCAGAACCAGCTATTCAACGCCTCCCAATCTGGCTTCAGCAACAATCACAGCACCAAAACTGCCCTGATTGCAGCCACTGACGACATCCGAACCCTCCTCGACCAAGAAGGAACAGCAGATTTCATCCTTCTCGAGCTCTTTTCAGCCGCCTTCGACACCGGTTCCCACCACATGCTGACTGAAAGGCTCCACCACATCGGCATCCAATGGAACGCACTCAGGTGGATCACCTCCTTCTTCACCGGAAGAACCCAGAGGATCCACCTCCGACCTTTGACCTCTGAACCCTGCAAGATCACCGGCAGTGTCTCCCAGGGATCATCCCTCAGCCCCACACTCAACGCATATATGACTCTGCTGGCCAACATCATCAGTTCCCATGGTCTCAACATAATTTCCTACGCAGATGACACCCAACTCATTCTCTCACTCACCGACGACCCCTCCAGAACCAGCTTCCACAAATCCATGACAAGCATTGCTGACTGGATGAAGAACAACTGTCTGCCGCTTTACATAGACAAGATGGAAGTACTGATCTTTGGCAACAGCAGCAACACATGGAACAACTCATGGTGGCCATCAGACCTAGGACCCTCACCCACTCCATCTGACCATGCCAGAAACCTTAAAATTATAATTGACAACAAGCTCATCATGAATTAACGTATCAACACAGTCTCCTCTGCCTGCTTCCTCACTTTGTGCATGCTACTAACATCTTCAAGTGGCTACCTCTACATATGAGACGCATCGTGACACAGGCCGTCATCACCAGCTGCCTGGACCACAGCAAACCCTCTATGTAGGAATCGCCGCACACCTCCTACAGAGACTTCAGACCATACAGAATGCTGCAGGCAGACACAACCTCTGCCTTCCCCGACGAACCCACATCACACCTCACCTCAGGCAACTCCACTGGCTCCCTGTACAGAAGAGATGCCAATTCAAGCTGCTGAACCACGCACACAAGGCTCCATACAACCAAGGACCCGCATATATTAATCACTGCCTGAAGTTCCACCAACAGTCGAAAAGACTACGCTATTCCTCCCTTTAACTTGCCCATATGCTCCGCATCTACCGAAGCAGAAGTGGAGGACGCTCCTTCTTTCACATCACAGCAAAACCCTGGAACAGCCTCCCAACTCACCTCCAGACCATCAACTTCCATTCTGGAATTCCAAATGGCATATGAGACATGGCAGGTCGAATAATCCACCGGAACCTGCAAGCGCCTGAATACCCTATTGGGTGATTAGCCATGCTTTATAAATCCTGATTGATTGATTGATTGATTGAGAAAGCATACGTAGCCCTTTAGAAATATAGGAAGGCTAAGATATTACTGATACAGAACAGATCTGTGAGCAAGCTAGTTGTATTATTAGTACAACACTTAGTGATTGCAATTGTCAGACGTAGATGGTAAACTTCTTGATAATCTTTCTACTCTTACAGCCACTCAGATTGCGACTGCGTAAAAAGATGCTAAAATATATACTTTGTGGTTTCATCAAAATGGAAATGGGTAGGAAGGAAGGAAGCGCTCCGGTGGAGAAGGAGGATTAGTACTGAAAATCTCTCATTGCCTGTTTTCTGGACTTTGGTTCGGGGATTTCAGGGGTTAGGTTGGGGCAGAATTAAATTTAGCAGCTTGTATCACTGCACTAAAGTGCAGCCATCACAGGTTTTTCTCCCCCAAATGAGGAATAAATGCTTGAAGCCGGATTTACCAGGTGTTTTACTGGTCAGTTTTTCACCATTTTGATATAAAAAATGCTGACATTGATCTTCTTGCTCTGAGCTGGTGGAAAGTGTTAGTGGGAATGCCGGTGGGGAGGGTGGTGGTGAGATAGGAGCAGGGGTCTAGGGCATGCATGTCCCTCTCCAAGAGGAACATTGTCTGCTCCCCTTGGACTGTTGCAGATGGCAGGCAGGAGATGGGCTATTCTGTTGCTCACAGCCCGTGCCCTGCAGCATTATGCACTGATTCATGTCCGCGGGTCTGGAGTTATTGAATTTTGAGTTTTCAAACTGATAACTCCAGGCCTGGATACGATTGTATTGGCAGATTGATATATTTCACCCAGAGTTATTGGGATCTTAGGGGCATATTTATACTTTTTGGTGCAAAGCTGAACTAACACAGTTTTGCATCAAAACGTTTTGCACCGGCTTGCACCATTCTGTAGGCTAGTGTAAAAATAAAATGACATTATCTGGGTGGGGGTAGCGGTATGGGAGAAGGGGGTTTTCTGAGATCATCTTCTGACACAAAACCACCCATACCTCATGACTCCTGTCTTAGAAAAGACAGGAGTCATGGCCACCACCCCAATGGTCAGCACAGGGGACCAGGGTTCCCTGGGAATGGCCATTGCACCCAATACCATTTCGGGGGCCCATTTCGGGGCCCCTAATGGCACTTTAAAAAATAAAATACTTACCTGTACTTACCTGGGATGGGTTACCCCAGCCTCCGCTGTCCCTCTGGTGTGGGCGGGAGTGTCCCTGAGGCCTGGGGAGGGCACCTGTGGGATTATTCCATGGTGTTTCACCATGGAAATAGGCCCACAGATCCTCTAACACCTGCCCTGACCCAGGCGTTAAATAATGGTGCAAAGAAAGCTTTGCGCCATTATTTGCCCTCCCCCAGGCGTGATTTTAGCACAGGGGGATAAATATGGTGCTACGGCCATAAAGTCATTTTTTACACAGGAACGCCTACCTTTCATCTCATTGACGCAAGGTAGGTTTCCACGTCCCAAAAATGACTTTAACTCTATAACTTTGGTGCTAGATGGGTCTAGCGCCAAAGTATAATTATGGAATTAGATTTACACAGAATTTGCGTCAAAAAAATGATACAAATTCAGTGCAAAACAAGTATAAATATGCCCCTGAGTTTGTAGCTGTAGGTGGATGTTAGGGTGTTATAACGACAAAGGGTCAACATCTCAGCCTGACAAAGATTATCATCCTGATGGTATTTAATGTTTCTAGTACGTTGCTAAAAACAGGATCTTTGGAAAAGTCACAGTTTTTAGTTCCGACAACTTCTATAATGGCATTTCTACTTTGTTGAGAATGGTTGGCCTCTAAATTTAATAGGGTGTTGTCAACAATTCTCTCAAGCGGAGTGGTCTCCTAAACTTAGAAAGGAGGATATTTTGTGCCAATCGACTAAATCTAAGGCGGGAAGCATCAGAAGAATTTTCTCAATGTCGTTCTTCCTTTTGTTTTGTGTTGGGGAGTACCTAAACAAGTGGGTAGTGAGGTGTAAAATGTTACCGGTAATGCAGACTTGATTCCAGAAGGTGACGTCAGTGATGCTCATAGCAGTGGCATTATTCACTACGGCACGACTTGCACCCGAGCCCTGTGTGTTGCCACTGCATAGTGCAGTTGTGGACTTCTATGCAGACTTTGATACCATTGAGCGCTCCTGGCTCTAGGGGTTAAGGGAGTGGCAGGTGTACATCTTTAATGGCAGCTATTGTGACAGCCGGGCTTGTGCGGGAACACTTGGACCTACAAAGCTATCTCTAAGATTAGAGTGTGAGAGAGACATCTCATTTCCCGTATACTGTTAACTATGTTTATCAGAGATTTGGAACACCTGGGGACAGATATTATGTGTTCTGTTATTTATAGTCACTGGCAGTGTATTTCAACCCTGTTCTCGATTTCACACTATTTACTGTATTTTTCTATGTCTCTTGCTCTGGGTCAAAGTCTGGCTATTCAAAGTAAGTTCAAGCCTCCAAAAAAGAGTTCCGTTCCCACCAACTGCAACCCACTGGCATAAATTAAGCACCGTATTAGCAGCCCTTGCTTGCTGCGTTGTCTTCAGAGCACCGATTGTCGTACATGCCATCTAGGCCTCAGCAAAAAAGGCCCCTGTAAAAGGCCCTGCCGAAGAGTCGGTCTCTCGCTTCCGTCATCCCTTTCCTCCTTTACTGGGGAACACGGACCAATTAAGCCCAGCTAACAAGTACTGTAATGTTGTGGCAGTTGCTGTTCCTTTCTACATGCAAACACCAGGCGGCCGCTGCACGCAACTATTTTTAACCGTCTGAGCAGCCACCGGGGAACCAGTCCTAGCAACGCCCCAGACGGTGCCAGAGACCCCGCCCCCGTTTGTTGCTCACATTCAGGAAATATCTGAGGATGCGGCTGAGTCAGGGTACGCCGACGGTGGATGTGAGGGGAAGGGCTCCCGTTGAAATGTAGCTCGCGGTGCTCCTTGGGTTTCTTGGCTATCCCTCTCATCACAGAGCCGGTGTAGGGTGGGGCAGGTGATTATCCAGCGAAAACTGCTAGGATGTTGATGTCTATTTGGTTGAGGGTGCGAGGGTGGTGACCTGTCACGGATGAGTATCCAGGTAGAGGTGCCACGAATGATGGCCTGCAGGTGGGATGCCGCCAGCAGTGGTGACCCCCGAGTAAACACTGCAATGAATGCCCATCCTCAGGCAGCTGCCGCCAGGACCTTGGACCACAGGGCAGAAATTGAGAGGCCTGGTGATCCTGCAAGGAGGCTACCAGAATGAGGCCTCTGGTAGCATGAGCGACTGTGGAAGCAGGATAAGAGTCTGCCAAGAAAGGTAATGCTATGGGAGAGGCTGCGGGATTGGATGTGCAAGAGTGCAGGCTGCTGGGGATGGCAGCTGACGCAAGGGCTGCCACCAAGGCTGAACTTGAGGAGAAATAGGCCAACGATGTTTTCCCAGAACAAAGCCTGTTATGTATGGTGATCCCGACAGAGAACGGAGCACTTTCCTCTGGCTTAATGTTTCTTCCTCCACAATCCTACTTTTCACCTGTTCTTTCTCCCAGTTTACCTATCTTGACTCGTAACCCCACTGCTGTCTGTTGTCCCGGGCTCATGTCTGTATCACAGTCACAGGAATGCTTTTCTGTGCCCCATCAGTCCTATCTTTCTCTCAGTTCATCATGCACTGGTGGTTCCAGCACAGTTCTCTTAACCTTTGCATACATTTGAATAAAACTGTCCTTGCAGCCCTGCTCGTCAGTGCTTTAAAGCAGACCTATGCTTAAAAAAATTAACTCTTACTTCAGTGGTAAATTCTTTAACTGTTTCTCAACCTTCCTACTTCTCCACAAGTTTGTAACTTTCTCCACTGTGACTATGACAATGCCTCTGTCATCATCCTCCCTCTTTCAGAAACATTCAAAACAGTTAACTACCCTATCATACTCACTGTCCTATTCTGCCCCTCATCACTGTACCCCACTGGAGTGGTTCTTCTGTTTCTCTGACCACTCCCTCTCAGTCTCCTGGTGCTCCTCGCACAAACCTGCCCATGGCTCAGTCTTGGTTTTTGCCTCTTCTCTCCTGACACCATCTCCTCAGTGATATCATCTGCTTCAGCCTCTCCAACCACCTATAAACCGCTAACACACAAATCTCTTTTCCTCTTTTCGCTCCTATTTCTTGTCACCTTGTTTCAATCCATCTCACTGACTGTCTTGCTGCAATCAGACATGAAATAGTCACTCATTATCTGAGATATACCTCCAAGTTATAACTTTGGGACTGTACCCTCTAATCTACAGGAAGCCCCAAAATGTTTGTCTTTTATATACCGTGATTATTCAGTGAAGTGCCTTGCTTACATCCATACCTGTGCCCCTCTTGTGCTTCTATCAATGTGGTAAACTCTTCCCTTTTTTGCTCAGCTAGCCAGAAGTAATAACAATGCCTAACATAGGTCAGGCGTACACATGAGGATTTCATTTTTGAATGAAGTGCAAAGGTAAAGTTTCTGGTAGATGGAGATACTTGCCTCTCTACAGCAGTGTTCAATTCATATTTCTGAAAGTAAACCTAAAACCTTGGTGCTTGCTGGGGGTACACGTCAAAAGCCCCTGGTTTGTTTATGTTGAGCCACTTGACCAGGTTGGCATGGGAGCCTTAGCTTGACATAGGCATCTGGTCACTTCCATCACTCAGCCTACTGATAAATGTCAACCAGTCAGCTAGGTTGATTATTGTAACAGCAACCTAGCCTGCCTTCAGCAGTTTTAGTTGTTGCCACCTCGACAGATCATTAGTCACGCTCAAACCCTTTTCAGCTGCCACTTGTAGACACCGTTGGCTGTGTTTCTCTGGGGCCAGACTGGCTATTCTCCCGCTATGGCCTTTCCCTGGTGTGCTGCAGCCTAGGGAGCTGCTTTTAGAGCCGCTTGGAATGCCATGATCTAACCACACTCCTTTGGTTAGATTTGAGTGCGTCGTCCTGCAGTGCATTAGGAAATAGCTGCTCCTCTATCTGGGGGCAGTGGATTAGCTGATGAAGGCCAAGTGTGATGGTCATCAGCAGAGTTGTATGGGACTGCTGGGCTAGCATATCAGGGGTGCTGCCGTCAGGATTCAGGTGCGTCGTCTATTCTTGGCTCCAGAATTACACTATCAGGTCTGTTGTGGGTTAGGCTTACATGGTTGTCAGGTCCGGGGGGATCTCTGAGTAGTGGGCCAGTATTTGGAAAGCACAGGACCCTGCAGGAGTAAATTGAGGTGTATTATTGGCAGAGCTCTGACTAGGCCTCAAGAACTTGAACAGCAGCAATAGTTGCAGATCAGGATAGGTCTGCTGTGATTCTGAGTGCCAGTACTGGAAAAGCACCAGTGGCTGCAGTTCAGGGTTGAGATGCTTTGTGGCAGAACTGCATTAAGGTCCCAACATTAGAATACTAGAGGTACACTGCCAGAGATCTATGCTAGTGTCACCTATTTAAAATTATACATATTCATGACATCTACTGGGTAGAATATGGAGTTTATCATGAGTTGAACATTCTAGGAAATATTTTACCGTATGCAACCCAGGACTAAGGTCCAGCTGTACGAATTGCTGGTCGCAAAATACCGGTTGCAAATTGCAGTAACGTTTTTTAAAAACAACCTAGGTACTAATAGATTGATTCTTAAAAATCCCAATAGTTGTCAGTTGCAATTTGACGTACCTCATGAATATTAGAGAAGGTTGCAAAATAGCGACTCATGGGAATGGTGGCCTGCTGCGGCCAGCAGTCCACCGTGTCTGTGATTGCCTTTGGATAAAGGAAACTTAAAAAAATATAACACCTCCCATTTTCCTTAAAGAAAGCAGGACTGGGTTTAAATGAAATAAAAAAAAAAATGTGTTCAAGAGTTGGCGGTGGTCATATAGACCACTACCTGCTCTTCAACTTTGTTTTTTATGTTCACAGAAGAGTACGAGTCCCACAAGGACCCCTTCCATTTTGCCAATGCATTGCCACATCCTATGAGGTGTGGGTAAAATGTAAAACTTTTGGGACCAGAGTTCAGTCAAAAAACATTTATACATTAGAAACCAATTTGATATTTGGAAGCGATGTGTACAAAACACCACTTCCAGATACCGAATGGGTATACATTTGCAATCCCATTTTGGAAATTCCAAAAACGTTTTGTACTTCTAAAAGGTTACTATCATGTCAGAAAAAGAATTGTAATGGTTGCAGACACCGAAACATGGCGTCTGTGCGCGTCAAAATGCTTAGCCCTTTATCATAAGTAATACAAACCTTAATCATGCTGAGGAATAGAAACTTGATCTAGTGACACATAACTTTTTTTAGGATGCAGGAGCTATTGAAAATAAATAATGAGTACTGTATGTATTCGTGGGTATAGGTGAGCCCCATACATATTGGATTGTAACAATGTTCCTATGCTATAGGATTTCAACTGCTCTTCCCCATCAATAATGATCAGTGGCCGCACCTGCGTGCGTGAGCCTTATGACCTGCTGCTCTGAGAATGATGCATTTAATCCCGCCTCTCTGGCAATCCTCTTCTAGTCTAGGCGAGTATTTCCAGAGCCAGGCCTGGGCGCCGGCGCTCGACACCTCGTATCTGTCTGTATAACGAACAGATCTCGCAGTGTTTCTTGGCGTCCCCTCCGCCCTGCTATGCGTTTCCGTAAACTTGGCGTTGTTCCAGAGGCCATCCTCTCTTTCTTTCAGGCTCTGATATTTCACCCTTGACCTGCAATTGAATACAGATGATGTGACAAGCGAGCACACGCCATCTTTATCTTTTCCCGAGATTCTTTTAGGCCGAGTTCCAACACTGTTTAAAAGCACCAGACTGGGAACAAATATGGTGTATTCCTCAGCCACTTCCCGAGTTAACATTTGTATTTAATGCCATGGCAACTAGAGCTCTGTTCTGAAAAGCAGAGGCGCGCCCCACCCCTTTCCAAAAATATGACAGTGCTCCAAAGTTATCTTACCTTGTGGGAGAGGGCGTCTGCAGTTTATTTAACAAACCACACATTATAATTTAAAGAAAGGAAGGGTTGTATGCGGACGAAACTGTTGTCGCAGCCTTTGCAACGACACGGGCGTTGCGTGAAGACATTCTGGAACCAAAAATGTCTCAAGCCGCATTAGAGGCTAGCACTCAAATAGGCATTTGGGCAATGATCATATGAGCCATTCCGACGCATGGTGGACTCGCATCATCCACCAGAAGGCACAGATGTCCATAGCTTCTCTGGGAGAATTCTCACCCCAGCCATGGCAATTTGCATTTTTCATTGGCGGTCGTTAGCGATCTCTTTCGATATTTGAAGGAAAATGTCGTCTGCTTGTGGCACGAGATGCCCAATTTAAGAAACGGGCGTCAAGTGTGGGAAGGGCCTAGAGCACTGAACACCCGAGTGCTGTAATAATCTACTGCTTCAACTTTGTGTATCTCTTAATTTGATCACAAGAGTCTCTTAGGAGTGTAGAAACACGACCGACCTTGCCCAGCTGGTCTTGGTAGAATTGTGGGCTTTCCAAACAATATTCAGAGAATTCTGCGTGATAATTGCTTCTGGCATTTGCCTTTCTGGCGGATATCCCCTGATGCTTTTCTGACTGGCGAAAGGGTACTCGAGGCAGATTCATTACATTCCGATAGATCTTTCGGACTGAAACTCGGCATGGCCACTTCGCCCTCTGGTGGTGTTTTTAGAGAGATGGTTATGAGTAGACTACAGTATTGCAATTATTAGAGCAAGCTAACTCTCCCCGCCCCCTCCATCCTCCGCTACACGGTTCTCAGCTTAAAACAAGAACCGAACTAGAAATGTATTTTTCCCTTAATTGCCAGGCCATCTGCTGGAGGCTTGATGTATGTGTATAATTTATGGGTCCCACCATGAATGATTCAGCGGCCCTCCACGGCCCTGCACTTTTTTACTCGACACAATATTAAAGTTTTACGAAAAAAAGACGGGCCGCAGTACACCCTGCACTCTCTGCCCTCGTTCCCTCTCACAGATTCCCGGCAACCGATCTGTAGGCCGCAGTCACTGCAGCGCAATTTCGTTGGATGACACTTTGCTTCTCCGTGAGACGTTCACACCTGTTCCGCAGATCCGTGTGTAAAGTACTGGGCCCTAGACCCAAATTCTAAATAAAGTAAAAGACCACAAAGACGGTAGTGTATGGGTCACTTAACTTGCCCAGGGCGCATTGAACCAGCCCCTCTATTAGTAGGGGCACCCACCCCACACCTGTGTTGGACGGGTGTGGGGTGGATATTAGAAATGATCATAGGGAGGGACTGCAGTATGACGTGCCCAGCAGGACACCACATTCCTCCCAAAATCGAAATGAAAAAAGTCAAGTCCAACCTGTAGAAACTAAGCAAACAAACTGGATACAACATAGTCCATCAGTCCCTAGAGTCAATCAGCACGGTAGCATGGACTGATAGAGCTGGCTGTGACAGGGCATCTCTGCTCGCATTTATACTTTAACCCGAGTGGTCCAGGACACAACCACTGGCTCAGAGACATCAGGAACATCTAGCAACATACCAAATTGAATTTTGTCCACAGACTGGAGTTGGTCCACTCTGGTGGCTCTCATAATGATTTGTGGTTGGTGTCAACAATTCAAAAACAGGCTGAGTCAGGAGTGTTGTTGGAGTTAATTGCAAAGATTAATTGGTGGTGTTGCTTAATTTTCTGAAGGCATTTTTAATGTGCTGTAACCTGTTGGAGTCTCTGCTGCTTGGCCTTTCTACTTCCTGGAATCCATCGGTGGGTCAGTGTCTAGTCCATTTCTCCAACTGCTGTGCCTCAAATCCAGTGTCGTTATGTCTAATGCTGCAATTCCTGGGTACCCAGCCCTTCTTATTGCAAGCGCTGCAATGGTTACGTTACACGTGTGTCATTAGATTGCCTCTTTGTGGATGCTCCTATGTGTTTTAATCCTAATGGGGTGCAGGGCAAAGCATGGAGGAGATCACTCCCATCTGGCTAGACGCTTACTGGCCAAAATGTCACAGTTTGTCTTTTTATGGGCGAGCGCAAAGTGCTCCGTCCATTCTGTAATCTCTCTTTGGGCTTCAAACCTCACCCATTTCACCTCAGTCGCTTACATTGGTTCGTGAGCTTGCCTTTTAAAATCCGCTTGCTTTAATTTGTGAAAGGCATGCATATCTCATGCCTTTTCTGGTGTTTAGCCCATCTACACAGTACCGGTAAACTACTAAAAACATACGAGGCTCGATGTTTTCAGCCTGGGGTCCGGACCACTTTATCTTTTCATTTCCCAAACAGCGCGATCGCGCTGCATTTTACATAGTGCGATCGTGCTGCGTTTTTTTTCTTCTTTACAATGCTAATAGCTCTAACTCGAGCAAATGCGAGACCTTTTGCATTGAAAATGCTTGTTTTAAATTTCTGGTCAGTTGTGTCAGGCAGCTAGTAGGGGGTGCAGTGTGCAGCTGGCCGGGTACAGCTGTTTGCAGTCACGGTGTGCGAGTCTCCGCCTCACCCCTCAGTTTTTCTGTACTAAGGCTCCTGTGCCTGTCTCTGTCAGTTACGACTAAGGAGGTGTCGTAGGAATGCCTCTTTGCTGGGCTGGACTGTGCTTTCTGACTGCCTGTCCTTGTGCTTGACACGTTTCCCTCTCTGTTACAGGGGAGCACAGGTTTTTTCTGCAATGTATGGAGGCGTTGTCTTCCAGGGGCTGCATAACACTCCTCGTGCCCATGATGGGTGGGCTTGCTGGTTCAACCCTGTTGTTCTGCGGGTGCCTGCTCTCTCTCTTGAGGCACCTGGTGAGCTGGTTCCAGTGGGGTAAGCATGGCTCCATGTTGGGCTGTGCCTTTGGTGCAGCTCTGTCAGCGCTTGGCTCCCGTCTTCCTTTCTCTAACCGACAAGCGATGACTGGTGCTTTAGTGGTGCCGCATGGGTGCAAACAGTCGCTTTTCCTCCTTACAGGGAGAACAGAAGGAAGGGAGGGAGCGGAGTGTCTTCTGCTTCCGCAACTGCTTTTGTACCAGTCGAGTTAGTTCACTCTTTGCTCCTTGCACCCTACATCAGAAGCACTGACTCGTGCGCAGGCCTCTGCTGGAGCACCACTCTCACAAATGGGGGCAGTCGCACCACCTACACTGTTCACTGGTGGGAGACAAGATAGTGCGGCTTGTGTGCTGCGTGATTCTCGTGCAAGGCATAGTGTGGGTAAATCTTGGACTGTCGGTGAAGGCTGTAGCATTCTGCACCCATGTGGTGGGGCCAATAACCTCTTACCGGAAAGCACAGTGCTCTGCTCATTATCAAGACTACTGTGCTGCCTTTTATCGTTTGTATTCCATGTTTGGAGATTGTCACAGTCTACTTGTCAGCCCAAAATGGGCCCCTCCATTGCGTGCGAGATGAGGCACTAGCACATGCGTCTCACTTGCGAGACTCTGTTGTTTACTTAAAAGGGCTTTGGAGCCCGTTCGTTGCTTACCATTTGTTAGCTTGCATGGCACTCTTCTTTAAAGCCTCATAATTTGTCACTGCAGGCCTAGCATCATAGGGAAAATTTGTTTTTTGGGCCAAATTTTGAGGCTTGCAAATTATTCTGGGCAACAGAACCTGGTGAGAGCTGCACAAGTCACCCCGTCTTGGATTCCTCTAGGTGTCTAGTTTTCAAAAATGCACATGTTTTGGTAGGTTTCCCTAGGTGCTGGTTGAGCTGGAGGCCAAAATTCACAGCTAGGCGCTTTGCAAAAAAACAGCTCTATTTTCATTGGGAAAATGTGATGTGTCCACGTTGTATTTTGGGGCATTTCCTGTCGTGGGCACTAGGCCTACCCACACAAGTGAGGTACCATTTTTATCGGGAGACTTGGGGAAACGCTGGGTAAAAGGAAATTTGTGGCTCCTCTCAGATTCCAGAACTTTCTGTCACCAAAATCTGAGGAAAAAGTGTTTTTTTTGGCCACATTTTGAGGTTTGCAAAGGATTCTGGGTAATAGAAACTGGTGAGAGCCCCACAAGTCACCCCATCCTGGATTCCCCGGGAGTCTAGTTTTAACAAATACACAGGTTTGGCAGGTTTCCCTAGGTGCCGGTTGAGCTAGAGGCCAAAATCCACATCTAGGCACTTTGCAAAAAAAACATTGCAGGATATCAAGTTCAATATTTTTTTATTTCAGCTGTTATTTTCTGTAGGAAAACCTTGTAGGATCTATACAAATGACTCCTTGATGCATTCAGAATTTTGTCTATTTTTCAGAAATATTTAGCTTTCCGGGATCCAGCATTAGTTTCACACCCATTTCTGTCACCAACTGGAAGGAGGCTAAAAGCACAAAATATAGTAAAAATGGGGTATGTCTCAGTAAAATGCCAAAATTGTGTTGAAAAATTTAGTTTTCTGATTCAAGACTGCCTATTCCGGAAAGCTGGGAAGATGATGATTTTTGCTGTATTTTGGCTAATTTCTTGGTCTCCTCCAGGGGAACCCAAACTCTGGGTACCTCTAGAATCCCTAGGATGTTGTTAAAAAAAGGACACAAATTTGGCGTGGGTAGGTTACGTGGACAAAATGTTATGAGGGCCTAAGCACGAACTGCCCCTAATAGCCAAAAAACAGGCCTGGCACCTGAGGGGGAAAAGGCCTGACAGCGAAGGGGCTAATATAGCACAGTCAAGTGTTTACCAACATCAAGGCACTGCATGCAACTTTTTATTTTGATATTACAAAGAAGGCCTCCTCTTGAAATTAATAACATCTTGTTAGTACAAAAAACCCCAGTCGCTGAGTTACGTTTTATTTTCTGACTTTCTTTTTCTTCTGACCATTCATTCTTAACATATTATATCTACATTTATGGACAAAAGACCATTACTATGCCTTATAACCTTAATTGTCTTAAGTAACATTTCCAGTACATTGGTTTACACACTTGTATGATTTACTGTATCTCTGTGTGTGATGTAAAGCACTCTGACATCATACACTGGAATGAGTAGTGCTGTAGAAGAACTAAAGAAAAACTACATTAGTAGGTGCTATTTAAATTATTATTACTGTCATTACTCAGACACACAGATAAAACTTGCAATCTTACGATGCATGCACATCTCTTATGGGGGGGAGAGGGTTAAACAAAGTCAAAAACTGCCTCAGAGTCATACTTTCTCTAAAGTACTTATGAAGTGATAAGCTATGTGCCTTTACATTTTAGGCTCCAGATGACTCCCAGCCATTATAACAGTGGAGCAAAAAAGGGCTGACGGCCCTTTAAATCAGGCTTTCATTTTTGCTTGCCTAGAAGTTAAAATATTAAAACCCCCTTGCTTCCTACAGGCTTCTGTACCAAACAGAATGCAGACAACGGGCAAGTGATGCTGAATTGTGCCCCTTTATTGGAAAATTACATCAGCACAAATTCTGCATTTTTCCCTGGGTCAGTGGGATCCCAGATCTGGCCCAGAAATAGCTGCCCAGATTTCTGGGCCAAAACCAAGAATCGGCATGATCCCCCTACTTCCTGTACTGGGTGTAGTGTTCCGTGCTCCCATTTATCCTTCCACGCCTTTCTGTGTACTAAAGTGCTTTGTATACATTAAGGCAGTGGTCTCTGCATTCCTTTACCAGTGCATTTCAAGAAAGGTGCAGCATTTTAACATCATTGTATACTTCCATAGATCCTTGAATACTGAAGCACTTTGTATTCAATAGGTGTTATACCATTCTAGAAGCACCTGTATACATAGTTATATCTTTTCATGGGATGCCTTATTGATGGTCGCTGAAGGTGTTCGTTAACAGTAGGTTAATGCTGAACACAACATTGTCGGGGCTTTGTATGTCTAGCCTGTAGCTGGGAAACGATGAAAGTACTTTAGCTTAACTTTGTGATTTTTCTTGTAACATGAATAGTGCTGTATTTGCAGCATTGTATGTGTTTAGCTTGTTGCTTGTGTTATACTGCATACTGCATTGAATTGACTCCGGTGTTCTGGACAGTGGCTCTGATGATATTTAAGGGCAGGATAGTCTTTCTACTAGTCCACAAAGAGGAGGAGACTTCCCTGCTGGCCTCTTCTTCCTTTTTTCAAATTAGTCTGCGTTCATCTGCAACTGGGTCCTTCCCCCACAACTGTAGTATATGGATGTAGCATATGATCACCGTGAAGGTATGTGCGTATGCTGCATGTATGACACAGGTGACCATAGCAACACTAGATCCATTTTGTATTTGCTATATTCAAGAAACCCCGGGCTGCATATGTGAGTTTCAGGGCTCCCCGCATGACATTCCAGAGATCCTTTGTGGTGACTCAGGCTCATGAGAAGACTGAGAGCCTTGGCTGAAACTGTTAGAGTGGAATAATCAAACCGTTAGAACTCCCCAGAACCGGTCTTAGAACTGACCTATTAGAATACACAACTCGTGTCTTTTGATTTAGTGCAGACACTTCCAACCAGGGTACCAAGATTTTTCTACGACAGGTCTGGTTTCTCCACACTGGTGTTGACCAAGAAATGCTCTGTGCCACAGGCCAGGGGTGTCCACTGCCAGCTTTCCTTGCCAGGACCAGAACGATGGGCACTTTACCTGAGTCTGCCTTAAAGGGCTATCAGGACACAGTTACAAAAGAGATGGGTGACCAACTGCTCTGTACCGAAGGTGTCCTTGCACGAGGAAGACAGTACTCAGAGAAGGGACTGTGAGTGAGCCAGGGCAGGGCAAGCCAAAGAAATTCCCTTTCACATCAGGGAAGGGTTTACACCTCTTTACAAGTGTGAGACCCATGGATTCCAATGTGAACCCTCATAGGATATGAAAACATGTGCCCTGGTGGATGAAGGGTGCAGAAGACCTTGTGTCCCTGCCAAGTTCCTTTGCAGAACTAAAGTGCCAAGTATCCAATCTGTACTATTTTCATTGGATTACAGTAGACCATTCTTGCAAAAAAAGAACTGAGAATACCAGAGGAGAACCAAGTACCAAGAAGCTTGCATCCAGCAATAAGTATTCACCAAGACCACAAGAGATGGTATGTTTGGATGGTGAGTGGTGTGCCAGGAACAGAGGGATAATCCAAACTGCAAGATCCAATAAGTTTGCAAGCACCATGATTCCATCATAGCCTCCTTGATTGGTGCTGGTACTGTTCAGCTTACCTTGCACTCCACCAGACAGGCATTGGCTGTACAGCAGATGGAAGGGCTGGTCCAGAGTGATTGCTCCTCACGTTCCATGGGCCATGCAGTGAAAACCATGGGAGCCTCATGGCCCCACCAACAATCATAGGTAAGGCCCACACTAGCAAAAAACTAAGAAAAACTATGAATAATGTACTGTGCAAACCCAGAAGAATCGAAGATGGAGTATAGAGGAGATTGTTGCCAAGTGAGAGGAAATCTTGAGACCCCCACCCAGGCAGTATTCCCCCGTAGAGACTCTCCATCTACTAAACCCCCTGGGAGGACCCCCAAGTGACTGGTCAAGGGCTACTGCACACAAGAAACTGCCTTCCATATATCCTCTGATATATAATAGTAGTAGGAAGTATAATTTGGTTCCATTAAAATCGTATGCACTGTATTACAGTGTGCGTGTTTTGAGTATAATAATTAGGGCCTTATTGAAAGTTTGGTATACAGAGTTACTCCATCACGAATGTGGGAGATGTCCTGCCTGACATTACAACTGTATTACAGTCAATGGCACATGTGATGTTAATTTAAGACTATTTGTTCAGTGCACATCTCACCTGGGATAGTATTCAGGCACTAGAAAAAAGTGGACTGTCCTAGGCGAGTATGAGGTCTATGTGAAGAACCATGTATTGAGTTTCTTTCGGAATTCAGTGACTGAGGAGGAAGCTCTGAGGTGTAGGTGAAGGTCGTTCCAGGCCTTGGGAGCGAGGTATGCCTGCCGGATATGGCACTGTTGTTGCTAGGGATGTGAGAGAGCAGTCTAATGGCTGATCATTGGTTTCTGGTCACGGTGTAGTAATTGACGCAGTTGTTGAGGTAAGCTGGGCCTAGGTTGTGCCGCGCTTTGTACATATGGTGAGGAGCTTGAAGAGTGCCTATTTGTGGGTGGTAGCCACTGCAGCTCTTGAAGGTGCGGGGGTGAAGTGTGTGTGGAGTTAGAGCCTGAATGGGAGTCAGACCACTGCATTTTGTATGAAGTCTCCTGGCCATTTATGCAGTGATGCCGATACAGTGTGTGTTGGCGTAGTCCAGTTTGCTGGTGATAAGGGCCTGTGTGACTGTTCTGAGTGTGTTGCTTGGGAGCCATTTGAAGATGTTTCTGAGGCACTTCAGGGTATAGATGCAGGGTGAGGTGACCACATTGACTTTACTGGTCATCAAGAGTTGGTTGTTCACCACTATGCCTAGGTTCTTGACTTAGTTGGCCGGGCAGGATGCAAGCCTAATGTCTGCTAGCCACCGGGAAGAGTTTCACAGGGAATTGTTGTTGCCAAAGAGTACCACTTCTGTTTTGTCTGTGTTGAGTTTCAGACAGTTGCTGTTCATCCCGCTGGAGATTTCACACATACATGAGGTTAAGTGGGTCCGAGTGTTGGATGTTTGTTGTAGAGGGAAAGGATGAGCTGTGTGTTGGCAGAGGAGATTATATTGACTCTTTGGGATTGGATGAGGTTGTCAGGTGGTGTTATGTAGGTGTTAAACAGTTTGGCAGCAGCTGAAGTGTAGGGGGCCAGGCTGACTGACTAGTTCCATCAGATGAGGAACAAGCAGATTCAGTAGAAACCAGGTCCTCATAGGCCGGCCTCTTGGAGGCCTCGAATGTGGATCTGGTGAAGAAATGTGTTGCAGATGATGGATAGGTTGAGTAGGATGCAGTGTCTTCTCTGTGATCAGTCATAAGTCACTCAATGACAATGAGGGCAGTCTCGATGCTGTGGTTGAACTTTAATCCGAATTGGGTGGGGTTGAGGAGGCTGTTGTTGTTTAGATGGTTGGTGAGTCGTTAGTTTAGGACTTTCCTTGGGACTTTGTTAGGATAGTGCAGCAAGGAGATCGGTCGGTAGTTAGCCAGTATCTTGGGTCCTGCTGAGGGTTTCTTCAGCAGGGGGAGTATGGTGGCATGTTTCGAAGCATCCGAGAACGTTGCTGTGCTGATGGAGTTGTTGAGTATCAGGGTCAAGGGTGAGCAGATGGGGGACCAGTTGTTTGGGCAAGATGAAGTGTGAGCAAGGATCTTATGAAGCTTCTGAGTGAACTGCCTTTGTGATAATGGGCCAGGAGGTCATGACGGTGTCCGGAGGATTTGTCCGTTGGGGTAGGAGGGCTGTGATAGTGGATGGGTCCAGTTGGGACTCAAAATGTTTTAAATGTTGCTGATCATGTGGCTAAAATAGTGGGAGAGGTGGGTGCAGAGGCCCTGGGATGGGGGTATGGTTGTGGAGCTGGCAGTGAGTGAGTGGAAATTCTTTACATAGCAAATACTTCTTTGGCGTTGTGTGCCCTGTTTTCAATAAGCTTGATTACTGCTGACTGCCTGGTGGATCTGATTTGCTGGCAGCATAATCAAAGGGCTGACTTGTAGGTGCTTTTAATGGTTTTGTCATATGTCTGTTGTCTCCATCTGCTTTGAAATAAATCAGCAAGCAGATATCTAAATGTTTGCCGAACTCTAGTTAAGGCCATTATTCTTTTCTAGGGAACTTGCCCTGACTGGACATTGAAATGCTTACTTATCTTGGTTAACTTGTTAAGGGTTGATTCTCTATCCTCATGCCACCTCCCTGAGTAAGCCTTAGACTGATCGACTTCACCACCCTGATGATCAAATGCTAAAGAGTTGTACTGGCGCTCAGTTTTAGGTACAATAGTAGGACAAAGCACAGGGTGCCAATGGTAAATGGCTCTGATTGACACATTTGTAGCCCATTCACCTCTGACTGCCCTGTGACCTCTGAAAAAGGTCCACAGTAATCAGGATTTCTGAGTAAAGCACAGACAACACTCCTTTGCTACTCTGTCTAGGTAATACTATATAGATGCCTTTAAGCATTTGTTAACCCTGAGGACCTCCCATCAGCCCATAATGAATGCTACTTGAACAGATGACAACACGCACATTAAAAAACAATTATTATAGCAATCACATTGGATACATCCAACACACTGCAGTTACCTCATATTGTTGGCTATCACTGTGCTCACAAGAGCACCTCACACTATGACACTCCCCTCAATAATATCCAAAAGAACACATTGATTAGTTCCAATACTGTGTATACTTTGACTGTCTCAAACAACACACTCTAGAAAGACAGGCCTCATATGCACAACAAAGCACGAAATCCATATAGTTAGCAAAGCGTTGCCAACTCTACCACACCCGCTACACTAACCTAGATCTTAGAATCACTCAGCTTAGGTTAGCTTAAGCACACCACACCTAGATGTGCACAGTATGGCATGATAATTGCATGTTGGGATTGTGTGGCTTAGCTAGAGAACAATTTACCAAAGTTGAGTAATGGGCAACTGACAACCCAATCCAAAGAAAAGGTCAATGGAAACGTCCTTCGGAATACCCTCCGAGATACTCCTAACACACTACAAACATCTCCTAAGGTCACACACAAGTTACCTTCACATCAATCGGTGCCAACCAATTCTAAGCGAATTACTGAACCGACTCTCTATTAATCACTCATAATTAAACGCCGACAGTCAACAAGCTCAGCTGGGCGATGGCCTTTCTAGAATTGCATTGAATGCTTCCCAAATAAAGAAGTGATAACATTTCGATCATAAATGTTTTATAAATTGAGGGTGGCAACGTACCTATAAGACATAGAGGACTTTATAGTTTATAAAAATAACAGTTAAAGTCAGTTTTAATTGCACTACTGTGTGACTACATTTTTTTAACTCAAATGTGTAACTATTTCTAGTTAAAGGAGCATAAAAGACATGTATGTATTTATAGTAGAGTGGGTTGCTTTTTGTCAGGTGGGTTATTCATTTAGTGAGCGGTGCCCTTAACATCATAATAAATACCACACAGTTTAAAGAAAACTCTCTGTTCCATCCTGGGTTGCTGTGGCACAAGCAGCTCGTAGTTTGAAAGAGACATGCATATTAAGTTCCGATTACCAACAACACAATACGATTTCCACATCTATTCCTAAAGAAATAGAGATACATTTAATAATCAAAATTACATACAATTGCTTACAAACCGATGAGTGGAATCGAACAGGTATTTTTAGAATTTTAAGGCAAACTGATAAAAAAAATGTCCCTAAGAACAATAGAAATCTAAACCTCACTTTCTTTCTAGGTGGAGAAACGAACGGCCATCAGAGCCCACACTTGCAAAACAAACAAAAGCAGGGAACATTTACTAGCAGATTGTTCTGCCTCACAGATTTTGGGAGGTCAGAGGCAGAGCCAGTAATCATCTAAACTGATACACTTTAGTGCTTGCAATCTTTGTTGCTGCTGTTCTCAACAACTCTAGGCACCGCTGCAAGGAGGAGACAGGAACCCCTGCACCTTCTTCCTGCTACAACCAAGGTTCTTTAAAATGTCTTGATATTGGGAAAGTCACTCCTGTGAACTCTGTTACAGCCCCTAGGGACAGGCTTTTAGGCTCTATGGGCCAGATGTAGCAAAGGTTTTGAACGTTGCAAACAGCGAATTTCGCTGTTTGCGATGTGCAAAACCCACATTGCGATGCCCAATTCCCGTTTTGCGAGTCGGTAACCTGGTTACCGACTCGCAAAATGGGACTGTGAGTCGCAAATAGGAAGGGGTGTTCCCCTTCCTATTTGTGAGTCGCAACGCGAACACGGTCGCAAAGCAATCGCAGTTACCACCAATGTCACACTGGTGGTAACCCATTCGCAAAAGGGAAGGTACCCTTTGTGAATGGCCTGGAAAACATTTTTTCAGAGCAGGCAGTGGTCCTATGGACCACTGCCTGCTCTGAAAAAATGAAACTGAAATGTTCCATTTTTTCATTTTGTAATGCATCTCTTTTTCCTTTAAGGAAAACGGGCTGCATTACCAAAAAAAAAACTGCTTTATTTAAAAGCAGTTACAGACATGGTGGTCTGCTGTCTCCAGCAGGCCACCATCCCTGTGAGTGCTGTGAGTCACAAGGGAGTCGCAAATTGCGACCCACCTCATTAATATTAATGAGGTGGGCCTTTGCGAGTCGCAGATGGTGTCAGGGACACCATCCTGCATCCTGAATTGCAACTTGCAATTTGCGAGTCGCAATTCAGGACATACCTACATCTGGCCCTATGTCCCTCCACAGCCAGGGCTTACCAGGGTCCAATCTCACATGGTTATGCCTTACCTTCACACTGAAAACAGCTTTTTGGGAATGGCATACTATCTTTACTATGTATTATGACACTTTTGTATTAATCACTTAGTGGTGTGTGTGCGAGGCACACTTTGGGTGTGACATCAAATTTAAAAAAAAGTTTTCCTATATGAAGAAGGCATTTCTTCTTCCATTTGCCAAGGCGGTACTCTTAAACTGCAGCCCAGCTTGTGCTTTCTAGAGTCACACATTTTTGTCACACATTTAGGTGGTGCAAATATACACTGCAGCCCACATATGACATTTAACTTGCATACCACTGCTGCATTTACTTCACCGTCTACTATTTCCCCACATGAAAGTTAGACTTTAGCATTCCCATAATAGGGGCTGAGTCACGCTGGGATGCTGGATGGCAGTGTCTCAGTGCACAGACTCGTAACAAAAACAGTGTCCAGAAAAACCCAAAACATCCAGGATGTCCACAGAAAAAGGCAACTCTGCTGCACTTATTGTGTCGCCGGATATCTTTTCAGTGCTATTTCGATCTCTTCGAGAGAATAGGTGGCACAAGTTTAATGGGGCTATAATGTACATGGCATGTAATTGTTTAGAGATATAAGTTTTTTTATGTGTGATTAGAAAGTTGAAAGTGGCGGTTCATGTGTTTCGAGTCAGTGTGGAAGGTGATAAGATGTCAAAAAGGTATTTAGGTACCAAGCGATTGAGTTTGAGTTCAAATGTAAGTAGTTTTTGTATAGTCCCCGGTTTTGGGAATGAGCCAGCCTGGTGCATTGTGCTGTGGTGGATGTATGTCTGGCAAAGTTATAAAGAATTCTGGTAGCAGAGTTGTTAAAAGACTATAGGAGTAATTGGGGAGGCCTACCAGAAGACTATTACGCTAAATTGACTTACTGAATTCTAGAGAATCGATGAAAGTTTGCTGTTTTGAACCGTATAAGGTGTGGAATTTAGCGATATTCATTGGCAGGGCTGCTGGATTTTGGTCTCTACTGGGAATGGCACTTAGACAGGGCCGCTCAGACATGGGCCGTAGCATTGATGGTATTCAGTGGCCCTTGCAGGGTTAGGTGTGGTTTTCTCCATAAAAGGTGTGTGTTGGGGTGGGGGGGGGGGGGGGTGTCAGGAGGCTGAATCGTTCAGGAGCAGGGCTGCTCTGGGCGGTTAGGTCTGTAGCTATGAGGATGTTGAAGGGTGCATTGATGGGTCTGAAGGTTTTTGGTCGTAGCAGGAGTAATGCCGAAGGACACATTGGCGGGACTGTGCATGTTTGGTTTAAATGCAGAGCGATGCTGAACAGCACATTGGCGGGGTTGCTTTGGGTGGTTGGTAGCTAGAGAGTTGTTGAAGAGTACATTGACAGGGCTGTAGGTGTTTGGCCTTCAGCGGGAGTAAAGTTGAATAGCACAGTAGCAGGTGTGTGGGTGATTTGCTTCTATCTGGATGTGCAAGGGCATTTTAAGTGGCTGCCAGTAACTGGTGTGATGCTGATTTGCACATTGCCATAACTGAAGTACTCACTTCGCATGTTTCTTAGTGTAAACATGCGGTATCTGGCAACCACACTCATGCCTCCAGCCCAGACTTAACACACAGTCCGGCGGTCGGGTTGCTAGCCATCTCGGGGCCAGGCCTCGTCTGTCACCATCTTGAAACCACGAAGAAAAGTAGGTTCCTAATCCCGCACACGTCAAGTACGGCCTTCTGCTGACTGATGACCAGGGGCCGCTGCCTAGGCTTTCATCCTGTTATTAATCCTGCCCACATGTTTAACTTGTAGGGTTTATTTAAAAAATCTCTTCCAGGGACGGAAAGCTGCAGAAAACTTTTCCCACTCACTCATCGTCTCTTCATCGGGTCCCAGGAGGCCCTGATATTGCACTCATCTCATCTGTGTTTACTCTTCTGTTTTGATAAATTTTGCTGTCAAGGTTAGGTTGAGTTTCTGACTCCACTCCTCTCTCTGCCTTGAGTTGACCTGGCGCGCTCTTTCATTATTCTGCTTTCCCATCCCAAAGACACGCAAGGCAGCATCTTCTGTAGCAGTGTCGAGCTTATGCAGTCGAAAGGCCATCAGCTGCCTTCCATTATCCATTACCTTCTCCACGCCCACCCTCACACTGTGTTTATCTTTGAGGAAAGACCACCTTCAGCAGCCTGGCACGTGGCTGCCCTCTACCATGAAGAAAAGTAAAATGTCAAAAAACACTTTCCCTTGCTCCTCCCATTCAAGGATTGCGTCAATAAACTGAGGCCCTGCCCCACTGGTTTTGTTAGTCTCAGTGTGACAAGACATTCAGGGAGGCGATAGGAATACGGCGTTTTGCTTTGCCTCTGGAGAGTACCTGATTGTTAAAAAATAAATGGAATCTCCTCTTCATCTATTCTAGGTATCTGGGTGGAGTCCTCTCTGAACTACTGTGGGAAGACCCAGTCCAGGAAAGGTCCATGAGAGTTTTTCTCTTAAATATGTGCATGGCAGCTACTTGGATGGATCCATCTTTTTTTATTTTCAATTGCCACCTGATTGTGGTTGAAAGAAATGTGTTGAAGGCCAATCTTAGAGTTCTTTTGACAGTTTTCAACTCTTGAGTATTTGTTCATTGATTGCATGAATTTAACTTTTAACCTTCAACTAAATGTGTTTGTATGTATTTTATGTTTCGGGCAGTAGGATTGGGGTGAAAAAAGCTGATTCTGAATGTCATAAAAGATAAGCGTTGGGCTGAGGAAGTGAATTGAGTGCATAATTCCAGTATTTTCAGCAAAGTTCATCATTTTGATATTACCTATTCTCTTTTTTGAAGGACTTTGCTATCACTCTTGGATTGTTCAGAAAAGTTTCACAAATAAGAGACGACGAGGTGGAGTTTAAACTTCTTTTCGTTGGTCCCTCTGGCATAGAGGAAGGACCTGAAAGAAGGTTCTTTTTACTTTTTTGCATTTTCTTAACCCCTTCGCTGCCAGGCCTTTTCCCCCTCAGGTGCCAGGCCTTTTTTTGGCTATTTGGAGCAGTTCCCTCATAAAGTTTTGTCCACATAAGCAACCCACGCCAAATTTACGTCCTTTTTTCCAACATGCAGGGATTCTAGAGGAACCAAGAGCTTGTGGGTTCCTCTGGGGGAGACTCAGCAATTAGTCAAAATACAGCGAAAATGTAGTTTAAAAAAAAAAAAAAAAAAAGGGAAAAAGGGCTGCAGAAGAAGGCTTATGATTTTTCCCCTGAAAATGGCATCAACAAAGCGTTTGCTGTGCTAAAATCACCATCTTCCCAGCTTTCAGGAACAGGCACACTTGAATCAGAAAACCACATTTTTCAACACAATTTTGCGATTTTACTGGGACATACCCCATTTTTTCTATTTTTTGTGCTTTTAGCCTCCTTCCAGCAGTGGCAGAAATGGGTGTGAAATCGGTTCTGGATCCTAGAAAGCTAAACATTTCTGAAAAGTAGACAACATTCTGAATTCACCAAAGGGTCCTTTGTGTAGATCCTACAAGGTTTTCCTACAGAAAATCACAGCTGAAATAAAAAATATTGAAATTAAGGTGAAAAAAGCTATTTTTCTCCACGTTTTACTCCGTAAAGTGTTTTTTTTGGAAACCTCAACATTTGGCCAAAACAACAATTTTTCCTCACATTTCGGTGACAGACAGTTCTGGAATCTGAGAGGAGCCACAAATTTCCTTCCACCCATTGTTCCCCCAAGTTTCCCGATAAAAATGACATGTCACTTGAGTGTGTTGGCCTAGTGTCCAGACAGAAAATGCCCCAAAACACAACGTGGACACATCACATTTTCCCCAAAGAAAACAGAGCTGTTTTTTTGCAAATTGCCTAGCTGTAGATTTTGGCCTTTAGCTCAGCCAGCGCCTAGGGAAACCTATCTAACCTCCTTATAAAAATGGTACCTCACTTGTGTGGGTAGGCCTAGTGCCCATGACAGGAAATGCCCCAAAACACAATGTTGACACATCACATTTTCCCAGGAAAACTGAGCTGTTTTTTGCGAAGTGCCTAGCTGTAGATTTTGGCCTCTAGCTTATCCGGCACCTAGGGAAACCTACCACACCTGTGCATTTTTGAAAACTAGACACCTAGGGGAATCCAGGACGGGGTGACATGTGGGGCTCTCATCAGGTTCTGTTACCCAGAATCCTTTGCAAACCTCAAAATGTGTCCCAAAAAACACATTTTCCTCACATTTTGGTGAAAGAAAGTTCTGGAATCTGAGAGGAGACACAAATGTCTTCCCCCCCCCAGTGTTCCCCCAAGTCTCCTGATAAAAATGGTATATCACTTAAGTGGGTTGGTCTGGTGCGCGCGACATGAAATGCCCCAAAACACAACGTGGACACATCACAGTTTCCCAAAGAAAACAGCTGTTTTTCTCAAAGTGCCTAGCTGTGGATTTTGGTCTTTAGCTCAGCCGGCACCTAGGGAAACCTACCAATCCTGTGCATTACTGAAAACTAGACACCTAGGGGAATCCAGGATGGGGTGACTTGTGAGGCTCTCACCAGGTTGTGTTACCCAGAATCCTTTGCAAACCTCCAAATTCGGCAAAAAAAAACACTTTTTCCTCACATTTCAGTGACAGAAAGTTCTGAAATCTGAGAGGAGACACAAATTTCTTTCCACCCAGCGTTCCCCCCTAGTCTCCCAATAAAAATGGTACCTTACTTGTGTGGGTAGGCCTAGCACCTGCGACAGGAAATGCCCCAAAACACAACGTGGACACATCACATTTTCCCAAAGAAAACCCAGCTGTTTTTTTCAAAGTGCCTATCTGTAGATTTTGGCCTCTAGCTCAGCCGGCACCTAGGGAAACCTGCCAAACCTCTGCATTGTTTAAAACCAGACACCCAGGGGAATCCAAGATGGGGTGACTTATGGGGCTCTCACCAAGTTCTCTTACCCGGAATCCTTTGAAAACCTCAAAATGTGGGCAAAAAAACACTTTTTCCTCAAATTTCTGTGACAGAAAGTTCTGTAATCTGAGAGGACCCAACAATTTCCTTCCACTCAGCGTTCCCCCAAATCTCCTGATAAAAATGATACCTCACTGGTGTGGTTGGCCCAGGTGCCTGCAACAGGAAAAGGCCACAAACCTGTAGAGATTGAGGGGATAGCACAGCAAGTTGATAAGCACATATTTTTCTTTTATACATCTTTATGCTGAGTCTGCTTTGGGGCCCCACACAAGTGAGGTATCATTTTACTTGGGAGACTGAGGAGAACGCTGGGTGGTAGAAAACTGGTGCCCAAATTATGGAGTTTGCAGAGGAGTCTGTGTAAGAAAACGTTGGGGGATCCACGCAAGCCACACCTCCCTGGACTGCTCCCGGTGCCCGGTTTAAAAAAATGTCTGGGTTTAGTGGGGTTCCCTAGATGAAGGCCGCACCTGGGACCAAAAACATAGGGGCCCCCCCAAACACAGGTAGTTTTTTAATAGATCATTTTGATGTGTCCATGTACTTCTTTGATGATCCAAACACTAAAATTGTGAAAAGAAATGCACTTAGGTTATGTTAAAAAGACCCCTTACCCACCAACCAAGTTGGTGGCATGCCTTCATCATCGGGGTCCCACCTGAGACACCTAGCATGTCACAGGTGTGCTGCGATGCCTGATTACGGCGGAGCAGGTTTTGTAATTTTTACCACACATACTGGTTGGATTTGGCACGAGGGTGAGTGATGTTCAGTAGATCAAATTTTATTAACAAGGGATTTCACAAAAATGAAATGCACTGTTAATAACTGAAAGGCCAAAAAAAGGAACCAATGACTCACAGCTTGTGAGCTGTAAAGCCGCGACAAGGCACCAAACACTTTACAGTCCATTCACACTCCTTTCATACGTGACAAGACCCTTCACTCCGCCAGCCACGAGCCCAGCACATTACAACACTCGCATCGACAGACAGCTCTACTCAAGCGCCCATCACTTTCATACGCCCACATGCCTGATACAGCAATCATACCAGATGATGGGAGTGTGTGGACTGCCATGTGGCTGGCACCACCAGCCAAGCACCATTCCACGCACACCGCCAGCCAAGCACCACTCCATGCACACCGCCAGCCAAGCGCCACTCCATGCACACCGCCAGCCAAGTGACACTCCACGCTCACCGCCAGCCAAGTGCCACTCCACACACACTGCCAGCCAAGCGCCACCGCACGCACACCGCCAGCCAAGCGCCACCCCAGGCACACCGCCAGCCAAGCGCCACTCCACACATACTGCCAGCCAAATGCCACTCCACACAAACCGCCAGCCAAGCGCCGTTCCACGCACACCAACAGCCAAGTGCCAACCAACGCACACCATCAGCCAAGCGCCACCCCATGCACAATGACAGGCAAGCGCTACTCCACACACACACCAGCCAAGCACCAATCCATGCACATTGCCATCACTTTTTTTGTTTTTAAACTACAAAGAAACCACTAACTAATTATAAATAAATACAAAACTACGAACACAAAAGCTCTAACTGAAAACATGACAGCAATGCCAACTGTGAAACTGAACATATGAAAATATGAAACAGCAGTTTACGCTCACGGTAGTTCCCAGTAATTCTTCTGTGTATGGTAACTTCTGAAACAACCAGCCACACACAGCCCAGACTTTGAAGGACAGTTGTGGCAGTACATATGAGTCTCCCTCCGGATACCTCTTCAGGCACAGACTCTACATTTCTTATTGGGCAAGTATTTTTTTGTATCTATCAACACCACCCATGTGCTTATTGAAGTCTAAAAATGCATGCAGGTTTGCACACTTCTGCAACCTGACCCCAAACAGGCAGAGGGGAAGTACTCTCATCATGGATGTGCATGTACACATCCCTCCTGTCTGCAAATTTCAGAGCTAGTAGCTCATTATTACGCAAGGCACTGCACTGTCCCCTCTCAAGTTTTTTACAGACAAGCTCCCATGCATAGTCTTTCTGGTTAGAACGGATTGCGCCACAAGCAGCAGTGTCCACTCTGAACAATTCCTTGAACAACTGCACTCCAGTGTAGAAGTTATCTATGTACAAATGGTGACCTTTGTTACAGTTGTCTACCAATTCCCAAACAATGTTCTCACTAACTCCAAAAGTGGGCAGAAAACCATTGGGGTCAATATTGGAATCCCTACCAGTGTAGACCCGGAAATTATACACATATCCTGTACTACTTTCTGACAGCATATACAGTTTAATTCCATACCGAGCCCTCTTGCCAGGAATGTACTGCTTAAAAACCAAACGCCCCTTGAACTCCTCACTTATTTCTTTGCCTGGAACATACACCTTTGAAAACCGATCTACAAAAGATCAAGGACAGATCTAATCTTAAGTAGACGATCATAATCAGGGTGATGTCGTGGCAAGGCTAAAGCATTGTCAACAAAATGCAGGATTAGAAGAAGAAGCAAATACCGATTACGAGTCTTTTTTGCAGGAAATATAGCCGTTGCCATCCTAGCACTTGTGGACCAATAAGAAGTTCCTTATCAACCCCATCAAAAAAGTCAAACCGAAGAACTTTTTCATCTCTTCCAGATTTGTGGGATTCCACTGGGCAGCTCTAGACTGAAGCCTAAGTCTGGCAGCGTTGTCCCTCAAATACTGCTCCGCATACAAATTAGTCTGCTCAGCAATCTCTTCCACAAATACATGGCCCATAATCAACTCAGGAGAAATTGACAAGCAAAAAGTTTTCCATATTTACTCTACACCCTGGGAGACCAGTAAAGGCAGGAAACTGTGGCTGCTCTGTGTTTGGGGCAACCCAGGTGACAGGTCTTCCAGTGGAAACATTCCAGCCCGAGGCTGCTGCACTATTGGCACATCAGAGTCCTCCTCTAAAGCAGTCCCTTCATCTGCACTCCGAGTGGCTTCCTCATTAGAAGATTCCTATCAGACAGAAAACACACTGCCAGAATCTCTCACTTCCTCCTCTGCCTCAGATGCAGTCAGTAGCATAATCATGGTCAGAAGACGACTCAAAAAACATGTCAACAACCTGCTGAGCAGCCACTCTGTGGCTAGCCATGATCCTTTTTAAGAAGTGTAACTTGACAAATGCGCCAACAACAACCTGCACTGTCTAAAATACGTAATAAACAAAGTGTGGCTTTATCAAAAGAGTTATGTACTCAAAAACTATACCACTCACTTGCCTGAAAAAGCTAGACTCACCAGGAACTACTCTGCACAGACACAGCAATCACAAATGATATCCCACTAAAAAGAAAAGCAAATTAGACATAAGGCATCACAAATATCATTGTGCACAAATCTAAGGACAATTTGACACACAATCCTGCATTTAGTACACCACCTACAAATACGTGAATTCATGCATGGCAACATTACTCCTTTGGAGTAAATTGTTTTTACTTACTCAATATATGCAACTACGCAAACCGCAGGTCAGCCGCTGCCAAAACCGCAAGGAGCCATAGGAAAGAAAGCAACAGCTTTGAACTAGAACAAAAAGAATAAATAAACTGTTATAATCACAAATGCAAAACCTTCGCCAGTTGACAAACACCCCGCCACCAAGCAGTTAGACATTTTCCATGGTGTCTAGGTGGATTCTGCCCCCCCCTTGGGGTAAGATGGGTCTAAAAATAGGCTAATCTGCTCCAAAGAGGGGCAGAGTTGGCCATCAGTTCTGTGCCTCCTTTGGGGACGACCCTTGCTAAAGGTGACGCTCCCCCCCAACACAAAAAAACAAAGGAAAAAAAAAAGTCTTGCGTCTTGATGGCTTCTCCCCCTTTGGGGGTAGATAGGCCCAAAAAAAAGGCTGATATGGCCATCAGTAATGTGCCCCCTTTGGGGAAGGCAACCCTTACCAAAGGGGCCGCCCCCCAACACAAAACACACACACACAAGATCCCTGGTGCCTAAGTGGATTCTGCCCCCCTTGGGGACAGATGGGCCTAAATTAATAGGCCGATCTGCTCCCAAGGTGGGGGGGGGGCAGAAATGGCCAACAGTTCTGTGCCCCCTTTGGGGGTTGACCTATGCTAAAGGGGATGCCCCACAACACAAAAAAAAAGCAAATAGGCATAAAAAAAATAGGCCGATGGGACAGAAATGGCCAACACTAATGTACCCCTTTTGGGGGGTGACCCTTGCTCAAGGGGTGCCCCCCCAGACACAAAAGACACACAAACACATACACACAACAGAATCTCTGGGGCCTAGTGGGTTTTGACTCCCTGGAAGCAAGATCGTCTGAAAACATGGCCGATCTTGCCCCGGGGGGGAGCCAAAACATATACAAAATATTGCCCCCAGGGCAGCGACCCTTGCCTAAGGGGTTGCTGCCCTAAAACATTATCATAAATATAGTCCCTGGTGTCTAGTGTGTTTCGACCCCCCGGGGGCGAAACACAGATATAATTATGCCCCCAGGAGAGCGACTCTTGCCCAAGGGGTCGCTCCCCAAAATAAACAAAAAAAAATCATCTCTGGTGTCTAGTGGTGGATTCCTGCTCGCGATCATGGAGCAGGAATCCATGAAAACAGGCACGGGGGCAAGGAAAAAGTCTTTCATTTCCCCCTGTGTCGGTTTTTCTCCCCTAGCCACCCTCCAGGAGAAGGACTTACCTTGGTGACGTCCTCTCTCCAAACGCGCTAGAAGCAAATGGCTTCCTGTGCGTCCCCGGCAGCATTTGATGAGCCGGATGCAGGACGAGCTGGTCTCGTCCTCGGAACACAGCGACTGTGGGTAAGGGCAAGACCAGCTCGTCCAGGGCACCCTAGGGGTTGAAGCAGGTGCTATGAAGTGCCTGTAGGCTGGAGGTAGAATTAACTCAAAGTTCAGAATAAGAAATAGGAAGGGAAAATCTGTATTTATCAATTGTCGAAAACTAGTATCTACAAAGGACCATACCTTTCAGAACAATACTATTCCATTAGAATCTCTGTAAGAGTTTGTTACAATTTCCCCTGAGAATGTATTAAAGTTAGTGGAAATCAGTAAAATCATGGGACTGCAGATCCGGAACTTCGGATCCGTGTTCAGCCAACATCTTCTGTAACATCCATCCCAGGGTTAATATATATGTAACCTTATTGACTCCACATTTACATGAGGAGCATTTCCAAAGGAATAGATTCATGCCTACTTCAGACTATTGCTAAAAAAGGCTTGGTAGGTATAGCCATTCCAGGCAATTTTTGTTGCATTTTGCTAATACCATTTTGTTCAAAAGTGGCTGAGACATTAGTTAAAATGCAGTTGGCTAGTGATATCACTAAACCTGCTGTGTTAAAGTCAGCTCAGACTATTTTTAGAGCATTTTATGGAACCAAAGCTGCACTCTTGGCAGTACAAAATGGACTAAGGATGATTTTGGACTAGAGGTGGCACCCCTAGAGCTACCGACCTGAGTTCTGCATTTGACATCCTCTGTCATTTGATTTTGGTAAAACAGACTGGTAGCAACAGGCTCTGGAGTCTGCACACTGAACTAGTTTCATTGATTTCTTTCTGGTTTAAGATAATCATTATTCCTCAAGTGGATCTTTTTCCATAACAGATCATCATCTGTAGCATCCCACAAGTTTCCATCCTGAGTCCCACTCTGTTTAATATTTATATAGCCCAATTAGCAGATTTGTTTCAAAAGTACCAAATTTTCCTTTATGAACCATGGAAATGAAACTCAATATTGAGATTAGACGGAGAAAGTAGTGTGACAAGACTCAATTTTCTCCAAGGCCCTAAAGCATTAACTGCCTTTATCCTGCCTGGAAGCTGTTGGTGGTATGTGGTTAACCTTCTGTGGTACTTCACCAGGAAAGATTACCAGCATCAGAAACTTATGAATATGGTGGAACAATATGTATTGGGTATCTTGTTCAATTATTAAGAAACAAGTCATGTTTCCAGTCTTTACTGAAAAGTGCCATTTTGCCTTTTTGCAATTGTGGAATCTGCTGCAGGAATATAGGTCTTAGACTTCTTTCTTGCTGGTGGGCTATTTCCAGTCTGTTTTGGACCTCTGTGTCCTGCAGTAAAAAATGAAGTCAGTCGGGATGTGGGCAGTCCAGTCCTCTGCTTCTTGAGGACTCAGAGAGAGAGTTACTAAAAAGAGGTAGTAGAGGAAAGACCACTCTGCCCTTGGGCTACTCTTTTTCTTGTGAATGGGTCCTGGCTCCCTCAGCTGCCCCTTCCTACCGGTTCCTTTATTTGGATTGGTTATGGGAGTGATTTGTTTCTTGTTACTCCACCCCACCCCCCTTGAAGAGAAGGTCCAAACTCTTCCCACCTGAGGTAGAAGGTGTTTGTCAAAACATGACAGTCTGTTGGTGTTTCACGCAGGTCCCTGTTGGGATTTATGCTTCACATTTTTATTCAAGTAAGTCCCCACTTGAGAAGATGGGGCCATCTTCTTTACCCACTTATGAGCACCACCACCACAGCCGCAGAAGCCAGCACAGTTGTTCTATACTGTGGTGCAGAACCTTATGGGTTCCTGGAACAGGGCGGCGTTGTATGTGCCACTGTCAGTGCTCCTTTCTGGTGGAACTTTGGCCAACACCCAGTCCCTCTAATTTTCACCATTGCGCCAGCTGTGGGAGCTGGCAGTGAGGAATCAGCACTTCTCTCGCAGTTGACGGGGGCTGCTCGCCATACCGATCCCTGAACACCTTGCTTCGAGCGTTCAGAGAAAGGCCCAAGTCAAGGTGGCTTCCTGCTCTGATACATTCTACATACAGTGTCATCCACCACTTGAGTAATGTGGCGAAATGTGAGTCAGGTAAAGGGACCTTGTAAAATATGTATCCATTGCTTTCCTTAGTCCAGGAGAGACATTGGCTATAATTAATTACGGTTAAGTTTTGGTGCCCCGATTGTGTGCTCCAGAGTTAATTCCGTGGCATGTGCTTGTAAGCAAAGGGAATATGAAAATCAATCCTCAAGGTGCAGATATAAACCAGTTTATGATTGCCGTTACTTTGGCAGGTCTGCAAATTAAGTCCTTGTTCACTTTGTCCATTTCTTCCTACAGGTTTGAGTCGCCAATGTTCAATGTGGTTATTGCTACAATCCTGATGAACATCTGATGATGGAGGAAACGGTTGAGGCACACTGGCCTGGTTGAATGTAACTTGGTATTGCAGCACGCAATGTCCTATAGAGCCCAGCAGGGCTAGGTAGAGTCATTTTCGTGGCAGGCACTGACCTTGGAAAACTCGGAGTTGCCCTGCTGAATACTGACTGATGGGCCCTTTCATTGGTTGGTCTCGTTGCTATTAGAGACCAAGTGTTGTCCCGGCTTCTAGGCAGGACTGCCAGAGGGAAGGAAATCGAAGTTCTGTCTCAGGCCCATTTTTTGAACTTCTTGGCAGGAACTAAATAATAATCATCTCTTAGCAACACCTTCACAATAGTAGAAGGCTGTTCTCATCCGCAGACACACCCGTGGCCCATGCCTGGACGCGCTAGTTTGCTTTTGAGAAGTATTTTTATGTTTGCTAGACTTCTTTTTGAGAGCCCACAGGCCAAAGACTGGCATGTTCCCACATACTATGTACCGTGCGAGCTGCAGGAGTACATCCTTTCCCCAAACACAGAGCAGGAAAGGGACTGCCCGGAAGCAGCAATGCAAGCTTCCTTCACAAATACACACACAGCACAAACTCGCTCCTGGCAGCACCATCTCAAGTTTAAATCCCACATAAGACAGATGTAGTCCAGGCAACATCTGTGCAAACTTCCCTCACATGTAGAAAGAGGCAGATCGTGTAGCACCAATTCGGGCTTCTTTCAGCATACAGAACATATACAGCCGTGGCATTAGCACTGCAAACATGTCACGCACCCCTACCAAATATGATGTAGGTGGCAGTGCACGCTTCTTCACACTGAACAGTGCAGCGCGGGTAATAGCTCGGCAAGCCTCACTCACACACACACACGACAGATGGAACTTGTGTTGCACTGTAAACGTATGTGTCTGGCACTTCATATTCCACTGCAGAGCAAGGAAGTGCGTTTATCGTACTCTTAGCACACTACACCATGGGAGAGTAGAAGGGTGTTGTTTTTTTCTGCAGTTGTAGTATAAGCTCCCGTCACACTTGTTGCAAAAGCAGCAGGAGTGCAGTCTGCACTCACACACTCTCACAGGAGCCGTTTTGACATTAGCCCTGCAAGCTTCTCTCACTCGCACAGACACGGGAACGCGCATATTGCAGGTGCATCAGCTTTTTAGTACAGCACCAATAGAAATGCAAACTTTATTACTGCACACACAGGGCGAGTACAGCTACGCACAGTCCAGGGCATTTTACCTTCACAAATAGTAAGGGAACAGCACAATGAGCAGTGCAAGCTTCTTTCAAGTACTGAGGTCCTACAGAGGATGTACTCATAAGAACGTTGTCCCCCAGACCCGAAACACAAATCAAATACAATATGCAAATGATATGTATTTTCCGATTCTTTCTCCCTTTGACACCTTCTGATTCCCACTGCTTTGTTCACGTGGGTGTTTCCGGTACTAGTATAGCCTTGGCGTGGTTTTCACTGACCTCTTGTGGTCTGAACAATCACGAGGTTGCTCTTTGTTTGCCATAGGCCTCAGTGGGTTGAGTTGTCGGTCTGGGAATGGCACCTGTCCAATAATATCATAGTTAATACTTAGATCAATGAGCAGATGATGTCACGTGTTTTTCTGCGAGTGGCACTTATCTAAGCTGCTCAGCAATGCCTGTTGGCAACTTTGCAGCTCAGCGGGACAGCAGTGCCTCCTCCTTACTTCTTACAAACAAAAACACTGGAAGGCGATGCCTCGTTCCCAACTCACACAAAGTCTGGTGGGCAATTGCCTATTTTTGTCTGATCTACAGCCTTCTTCTTACCTCACACAAAGCCCCGGGCAGCAGAGTACAAGCCGGGGTAGATGCAGGTAGAAGGCATCCATCCACTATTTCACTACTTTCACCGGGTAGACGCTGTCTACCTTTTGGAAACTAGGTCCTAAAAATAACTTTAAAAAACAAAGGTTACAGGGAAGTTATAGTTAGGCTCCCATTCTAAACTTACAAAACCATAGAAATTCACCTGTTATAGTGCAAGGCAAAGAAGGTAGCTATCCCTGGGATTCTGGGGGGCACGCAGCTCCGCGCATGAAATTACATTTCAGCCCCAGGGAGGTGGAGGTCGCTGGAGCTGCGGGGGTCGCACCCTCCCTCCCCTGGACTCAATTAGATAAGTGCCCCAGGGAGGCGGTGGTCCCTGGGGTTTTGGGGGGGGGGGGAGGGGTCATGAGGGTCCCCGCAATCAGTTTGCATTGAAGCCACAGGCAGGAGGTGGTCCCCTGGGATGCGGGGGGCCCTCCATTGTATATTCAAAGTGCCCCAGGCTGCACGCCTGCCCGGCATAGAAATTGTGAATGCCCCTGGTACCTGGGCCACCCTGGGGCTTGAAAAAAAAAAAGCACGGGAGCCCATGCTTGATTCTTTTTTTTTTTTAAATTCCTGTGTAATAGCTTTGTTGCAAATTCACAGCAGAAGTGGGAAAAAAATGTTTTTAGCCCTAGGGGTCTCTATGGAACACCAGCGCTAAGGGGTTAGAGTGACTCTATCCTAACCCCTTGTCTTTTTAATTTACTTTTTTTTGTGGGACTCGACTGAAGCCGAGTCCCAAGATGGCTGCCAACACTTCCTGGTTTGAAGTATTGGCAGCCAATCAGAGCTGTGCATTTCCCTTCACAAGCTCATCATTATTCTCGAATACATCATGAAAGATCCGTGTCTCTAGATTTACAAATTTATTTCCCTTTTAATTTCTCAAAAACAACTGAATGGATTTACACCAAATATGCGAAAATGCCAAATTTGCTGTAATTCCATCCAGTGGTTCGGGCTGTAGTCATGTCCAAAGGTCCTATGGGAATTAATATGGTAAACAACTTTTTTTAACTCTCTCCCCACCTCCTTTTTTTCTTGGCCTACCCCAAAATTTTCCGTGCGCAACAAGATTCACCTTCACACTTTTTTAGGAACATTTTGTGAAGATACGTAAAACAGTGCCAAAGATACAGGCAAGCCAAAAAACGTTTTTTCTTTGGAAACATGGTCCTAACTATAGCTAACTTGTGGTGACTGTCAGTAGGTAATGTGTATATACATATATATCTCTAGGTAATTATAGTTAGGACCTAGTTTCCATAGGAAAAGCGTTTTTTGTTTTGCTAATAACTTTGATGCCGTTTAACGACTCTTCCCAAAATTTCCAAAACTAGTATGCAAGTCACTTTAGCTGCTCAAACGGGGACTGAGAAAAAGGGCGGGTTCCCAAAATGTGTCTTCCCATAGGGATTCAGACACAACTATGCCCGAACCGCTGGACAGAATTACACCAAATTTGGCAGAAAGCTAGCTCCTGATCAAGAAACAGCCCTTTTTGTTATTCTGTGTAAATCTGTTCAATCATTTTGGAGTTATTTATTTTGGGAATGCGAACCCTTCTGTTCCACTTGCGGAGGACCCCCGGATGCAGAGGAAAAGCAAGGCCCTGATTGGCTGACTGCAACCAGAGAGGAAAGTTGTGGCTGCCGTTTTCTTTCTTGCATTGGGCCAGTGGGGTGAGGGGGTGGGTGGGCAGGGGGGTTGGAAATGAAAAGATTACATAAGGGGTCAGGATACAGGTATCTTGACATAGGAGAGATCGAGAGCTCTCTTAGGGACCCCTTGTGGCAAACAATTGCCAGAAGAATTTTTTTTGGGGCTGATCCACAGCTTCATTGTGACCCCCCAGTGTAGACTCGTTAAGAATCCGCAGATCCAAAAAATTATGAAAAAAAACCACTCCCTCACCAAAATGTGCTACGTGCAGCCAAAAGCCATGCGCAGGGTAGGGTTGGGTGCATGTGGGGTGTTGGCTGTGGGCCCTGCACACAAGCCAGGCCCTGTGGCTCACCCCGACTGCACGGCAGTGTTTGTATTAGCATGCAGTAAATAGATAATACTTTGTGTTAAAAAAACATACAAACTCACTGAAAAAAACAATTGTTCCTTAGACGTTACAGTTGAGTTGATATTTTACCCATGGAAAACCATAGAAATTCAGCAGTTATAGTTATACTTATCTGAAGAAACTAACTTGTGTTGTTATGTAACTTTAGACCATAAGTTATAGTTTCTTAACATAGGTCTATGGTTTTGTATAGGTAAAGCGTCAACCTATAACATCCCTGTAACCTTTGTTTTTTTCAGTGAATATATTTTTCCTCAATAATGCCTTTGTGTGGGAACCACCTAAATTCTAATTTAATTGGAGTGAAATATACTAGTTCTGCACGTATGTAGTGATGGTGGTGTTTGTGCGAAAAGGAATGGTGATGCACTGATGCTGTAGGATTGGCAAATTACCCTGAATACTTTTTCATCTTGTCTCCTGTTAGAATTAAAAACTTGCACTACTCTAACACTGATATGTATGCTTGGATGAATGTTGCTTTAGTGCACAGATGTGTGTGTAATGGGGCATAGGAGGAAAATAAGTAGAGGAGAGGAAGCTATATGCGAGATCCTTAAATCCATTAAGGATGGCAGAGGGCAGGCATGGCTGGACCAATGGTCTGAAGAGCTGGTAGGGTCTTTGTCGAAAGGCAGTTTGTTTCTGCCCGAAGAAATAGGTCTTTGTTCCTTTGAGCTATAGGAATGCTAGTTGAAGCATGATGTGTGGAGGGATGTTTTCAAGATCTTCGCTTCATAGAAGAAGGCTGGACTCATGGTTATAATTTTGCATATCTTGGTTTTGAGGCTGTCAAGGACTTGGCTCCCTCTGTACTGTTGGCCACCTACGGTAGTCAGTCAGCCAGTTATGCTAGCGCACTGATTTGTTTTGAGCTGTAAGTGATGCAGCAGGTTTTGGAAAGTGCAGTCTAGGAGGGCAGCCAGAATAGAGCCTTCGGGGTGGCAGTGATGTAACCATATGTTTTTATTTATTGGTGTCCTTGTTCGGCAGATGTTGCCTCTTGCCTTCCTTCCGATGACACATACCTCATCCAGCTGGTGAATGTTTTCCACGCAGCGCATGCCTTGTCACCCCACCCCCTTTTAGCGCAAATGACTTAATTTTGAGCATTTGAAAAGCTGTGAAATTATGTTACCTTAAATATATCCTGACTGTCAGGTGTTTGGAAATGGTGGAGTCAATGGATGTGTGGGGGAACCCCACTTACACTGCTTTAAGGCTGCTTTGACATGAGTCCTCACATCATAATTGCGTAGGTTACACAGGCGAGTCTTTCTTTTCATCTTTATATGTCACCTCATTTATTTTGTCCTTGGTATATATTTTTAGTTCTTGGCTCTCGGAGATGTGTACATAAAGGGACGGTGGACTACACTCTGGTACGTTATTTCTGTACTGCTGTTAAAGCTCACACTCTACAATTAATTGTGTCATGTCGATGTGAAGGGGCCTATCATTGGGCTTGGCAGGGAAAGAATGAAACAGCTCATCTGGCGCCGACCCAGTTTCTGGGCCTTGTTTAAGGCTCACTCTTCCTTCCCATTGTAGAAGTGCTGCTTTGAGCCCTGCATGGTGAAAGAGGCACACGTCCATCTGAGACACTACTGAACTTTGCCTCAGCATGGGTAGAAGAGGTTCTTTATTGAGCGATACTGCATTTTACCTGTGCACCAGCAAGGTACTGTTACAGGAGGATTCTCTTTTGGTCATAATTTTACTTCAGTAAACATTGATATACCCAAAATGCCTTGGATTAATATCCTAATCCACGCAGCACAATCACATTGAAGCCACAAAAAGAAAAGAAAGGTTATCTGTATGGAGGGCTATCTTGCCTTCGGTACAGTTCGTTTTTAAGTTTAGGTGTCTTTTAGAAATGGGGCATCTCTAGTTGGCAGTGGCTTGCAAACTGTCCAAGTAGGGTCCCTTCCTTCTAATCAGGGTAAGGGTATAACACAACTAAAACAACCCCTGCTCACCACACTGGGTAGCTTGGCACAAGCAATCAGGCTTATTTAAGAGGCAATGTGTAAAGCAGTTGTACATAACACACATGGTAAGACAGTGAAAACACTACAAATGGACACCACACCAGTTAAGAAAATAAACAATCTTTATCTAAACAAACCAAGTCCAGAACAAAAAAAATACAACATATAGAACTCACAATATGACCCTTTAAAGGTTTAAGCAATTCTGTCCATAGAATCTGTGGATGTAGGGATCTTACACTCACTACCTTTGAGTGAGTCAAAATCCAAAGCAGAACAGCCGCAAAGGAAGAAAGCGCTGAAAAGCACAGGGATGCATCGGTTCCAGAGTCCACGAGGAGGTGATGCGTCAGTTCTGCTGCACACAGAAGTGTTGCGTCAAATCCAGATTTTAAGGGTAAGCGAGACATAGAGTTCCTAGGCAGTTCCTTTCTGCAGCGCTACGTTGGAAACTTTGGTGCACAGGTGTGATGTGTGGAAATCCAGATGCCCAGAAGGTCGATCCGGTGGCAAACAGGCATAAAAACAAAAAAAGCAACCCACCTCCAAAAATGGTTTCACTAAAGTGAAATCCCCCCACTATACAAATAACAGCAGGTCAAGCATAATGCATAGAATCATCAGAGCTCACAGAAATATAATTGTATTTAATTATATTCGTCATAATACTTTAATAACTTAATTCATCGTAGTTTAATTAAATTGTAGGACCTAAATAGTAAACTCCTTAGTGGATACAACCATAAAACATACCAATCGCACCACTCTCACATAATTCGTACCAAATAAAACCTATAAATTGATGCTGACAGGACCATTCTTCTTAATGAGATCCCCCCTTCGATCATACAAAACTAATATGAACAAATATAATACACAATTTTAAATACAAGGATTCAACACATTTTCTAATCTCAGAATTACAGTATTGTTAAGCTCCAAAAAGTTCATTTAAAATGTGTTTAGTACATCCTTGTATTAACCATCGTCAACGTCCATCGATCCTGAGGTAGAGCATCATAAGTCATAATTTTTGGGGTTCACAGAAAGGAGAATGCCATATCACACCTCAGATTCGTGCCAACTCACGTTTCGGTGCCTCATGACCAGACAGTCACCCACCTTCTTCAGGTCACACAACAAATGTTTTTTGTCTTGTTATAAACACCCCGCAAGGGAGTTTCCGGTCCTAGCTTCAATAGAATGTATAAAGAGAGTTCCTACAGAGAAGTTCAAACCAATCTCATAGTTTCATCACAGCTGAGATCTTCCAGGAATTCTAATGAAGCGCAGAGTGTCGAATTTTAAGTAAAGATTAAATGTTCCTCCCCTTTGCTTGTCTTACCTCGCCAGAACAATGTTATAATATTTCTGTTTGTCCCCAGTGACACAAAACGCCCTTTCCCAAGCACGTGGCACTGCATCGATTTCCGCAGCCACGGTCCAGCGATGCGTTGATTCTTTCAGCTGCACAGCAGGACCTGCGTCAGAGTCAGTGCAGGGCCTCAGGCATCAGAGAATTGGGGTGCTGGACTCAGGCGGTGGTGGTTCTTTCTGCTGCACACAGACGCTGCATTGATTTCTTTGGCCATACATCGTTGATACATGGAAATTTCTCCCTCATAGTGGTGTTGCGTCGGAAAGACAGGAGCTGTAGGAGCAATGCATAGATTTTGTAGATTTTTGCAGCAGGGACACACACCAAAGGCCCAGAACTGGAATGGGTACAACTTAGCAAGTCAGAACTCCCAGCAGCGGAGCTCTGGGGTGCTGCAGGTGACATATTCTCTGGCCCGGAGACTTCCAACAGGAGGCAAGCAAACACAAGCCCTTAGAGAACCTTCACAAGCAGGATACACAGCAAAGTCCATTCCTTGCCCTCTCCAAAGCAGAAGCAGCAAGTGCATGCCAACCCAACAAAGCAACACAAAGCAAAGGGACAGTATTCCAATACTTATACTCATTTTGGCCTTTGAAGTAGGCATACTTCAAAGGTAAGTCTTTGTTGTTCACATGATCCTGCCTTTCCCTGGCTCCAGATGAAGTCAAGGGGGTGGAAACAGCATTGTGAGAGGACAGGCACAGCCCTAGTCAGGTGTCAGTGACAACTCCTTCCACTACTCTAGCTCAGGAAGACATATCAGCCATCAGGATATGCAGGGCACACCTCAGCTCCCTGTGTGTGACTGTCTAAAGCGTATGCACGACTAGCCCCTGTCAGTTTAAACCAGACATCAGTTCAAGAGGAAGGCAGAGACACAGAATGGTAAAGCAAGACAATGCAAAAGTGGTATTTCAAACACAAAATTTAAAAACCACCTTCACTAAAATGTGTATCTTTTAATTCTGTGTTCAGGGAACTCAAATTCCAAATCTTTATCCCTTGCCAATTGAAAGCTACACTTGTAAGGTGTTGCAAGGCAGCTTCAATGATAACCTATGGGAGAGATAGGCCTTGCAATAGTGAGACACGTTTTTAGCAGTATTTCTCTACTAGGACATGTAAAACTCACCAGTACATGTCCTACCTTTCACATACACTGCACCCTGTCCATGAGGCTACCATAAGGGTACCTTACATGCTCTAAAAGGAAAAGTGTGGGGCCTGGCAAGTGGGTGGATATGCCAGGTCGACATGGCAGTTTAAAAATACACTCACAGACACTACAGTGGCGGGTCTGAGCCAGGTTTGCCGGGCTACTCGTGTGGGTGGCACTGCAGTCCCACTAGTAGGATTTGATTTACCATCCCTGGCACACACAGTGCACTTTACTAGGAACTTACCAGTAGATTAAATATGACAATCATGGGTAACCAATAATAATCACAAATTACACAGGGAGCACTTGCACTTTAGCACTCATCAGCATTGTTAATGTGCTCAGTGTACCAAAACCAGCAAAAACTAAATCCAGCACACATTCAGAAATATTGGTGTTAGCGGCAAAAAGACAGGGGAAACCACACTAAGGATGCTAGGTCTAACACTGTCAGATAACAAGGGAGTGAGTTTTCATTGTAGTGCTTTTGACAGATTAGTGAATAGAGGGCAATGGAGCCTGTAATTTGTTTTTAGGCAACAAAAAATAGTGCTGTTACAGAGAGTTGTGAGGTAGTCCTGCTGCAGTTCAATGCAAGCACACAGTGGAGGTGGAAAGGTACACTGTAACAGCCAGCACCATCAGGTTAGAGAGAAACAGTCCCCAAGGCTGACAATAAGATGTGATTGACTAATTTGTGAGTTCATCCCTGAAAGAGACTGGTCATAACAAGCCACGAGTTGTCAGGTGTGGACAAAAAGGCACCTCAAAGTATTTTTTCAGCAAAGGGTGTGCTTATCATCTGTGCAGTCGACACAGACCTAGAAAATGTGAACGGTTTCATCTTGTTGGTGTCTTGCTCAATGGGCCTCATGAGACAATCCCCCCCTATGACATCGGATTCAGTCTAACATGATTTGGTGACATTTTCAGAATATTTTATCTGCCACCATGATTTTTTTCCACAGGTCCATAACATTCCTTCACTGCTATACATAGGGCTCTTTAGTGGAAGTGTTGCACAATATTGCCTGCCAGAGGATCTTTCTTCATCACACTTTGGGGATTATGAACGCCAGATCCATGATGGTGCCTTTTCTGTGTGTGGCACCAAAATTGAATGGACTTTAACTGCAGACCTTTCAGGATGTATGATAGATGTCTATGTCAGAGGGCAGCCAGAGGGAAATCGCAAGCACTTTTGGACCCATGCCTTGAACAACAAGGACAAATCATATCATACATGAAAAATGACAATAAAATACGGTTTTCCATCGTCAGGTGCCTCTGCAACAAGGATGCTCAAAGCAGGTACAGGAGCACAGACTCCAGTCCATGTTATCATGATACCCACATGCAGTGAATCAAAATGGTACTCATTTACGCATTCGGTGGTTATCGCGAAAATCTGGCATGGATCTGGACCTTTGTTGGACGCACCTGCCCTGCAGTTTACACTTTTCATATTAAATGTATTACTTAATAATAAAAGTGTCATCAAATCACTGCACAAGCTGTTAATTACTTATAGACATCTGAGAAGGAGACATATTTGGGACTGGTGAGGGAAATAAGCATCATATTTATAAAACAATAAATGTAAAATCAGACTAAAGTGTAAAGCCTTTCTTGTTGTAGAAGATCCTGGTTTTGTGGCTAAATTATTCCAGCTCTTAACCCAAATTTATTTTCTCATTCATCTTGCAGCAGAGCAACAAAATGGGCTGGCCTTAGCGATGACACCCTCAGCGCCACCGTCTTTGCCAGATTCCCCCATACAGCTGCCAGGCCCACCCACACTGGTGACTACCCCACCCACCTTTGTACCCCCCGCCTCGGAACCGATAGCTGACTCACCAACTGAGGTAGCTCAGTGCGACCTTGAAGAGATGGAGTCTTCGGTCACCCTGCTTCCCAGCACCAATGGGACCACGGAGAAGCCAGGGAGTACCCCCGAGCCAGAGGAAGACAAGGCCAAGAAGCTGCTCTACTGCTCGCTCTGCAAAGTGGCAGTGAACTCCTTGTCGCAGCTGGAAGCTCACAATAAAGGTACGTCATTCCCTGTCCAGAGCACTACAGTGCCCTTGGCAGAGGGGGTTAGTCAACCTGTTGAATGCAGTCTCTTATGGCATGGGCTAAACAGGATTGTAGCAATGTTATACTGCACAGCTGTTCTGTGTGACAACCTTTGCAAGTCCCAAGGCTTTCTAGTGCCGTTGGGAGTAAAGGGTCTTCCCAACAAAGTTATGTGGGGGGTAACGGGTGGTTTCTACAGACTGCCCACCTGGCTCCTGTGAGAGTGGGTAACCTGGACAGTCGAATGTCAGAATATCAAGCACAAAAATATCTTCTCACAAAGATATTGTGTCCAGAAACTGACTCCCGGATTATCACAAAGGTACTACATACAGATACGTGTAGAGTTTCTATTCTTAATTCCACCTCCATGTACCTTGAAGATGTGTATTTCGTCATGGTCTATATGCATGTGGAGTTCAGAATAGTAAATCTTCACTAAATAGGTACCATGTAGATTTACTTTTACAATTTTTAGTCAATTCTGGCTCCGATGTTTTTGTAGAACAATACAGTATTTTGTAACCTATAGCATGTAGAGTGTAGGATGTTGATACCCCCTCCCGGTGGTGAGGCCCAGGATCTTTCTGCCTTCTACCTATCTTGTGCGAGTACGATTGACGCTAGAGGATATCACTGGTGATATGTTTTTAGGTAGGTATGTAGGTAGGTATATGGGAAGTTCCTGCAGTCTGAAATCATCAGCCTGTACAGATTTCCCCATTTTTTGATTGGTGTTCACAAACAAGTACATTTATAGGTAGAAGACACAGCCTGATGCCTTCCCCTACCTATTATTGGTTCAAATAACGTTTGTTGTCACACGTTATCCATTATGTCAGCCTAACAGAGTGCAGCTGGAATTCCCTGCTCCTTTTACAAAACATCTGTAGACCTATTTTCCAAACATATGCTTTTAAAACTGCCATGGGATTTCTACCCCAGGCCGTTAAAATTATTTGCAGAAAACAGGTGTGGGGGGTGTTATTTTAAGTAGTGACAGCAATAGAGGGGTGGTGTGTTAATGTGACAAGGAGAGCACCTCATGCGTCTTTGCCACGGACACCATTATTCCTGGTAGGTATCTGTGCACAATATGAGTACCACTGAAACTGCTGAGCAGCTTTTGTTTTGGGTAGCTTCGAAGCTTATGCTGCGGATTCTGTGCTGTACCTCTTCTGTCTGTAAGGGAAGTTTGTACTGACGCCGCTGTCTGTGTCGTCCCTGTTGTACAGAAAAAGGAAGCAGGAATTGCTTCTGTCGGCACTATATTGGTTTTCTCTGGGTGGAACTCATGGTGCTGCTTCCAGTGCTGCAGCTGTTCATGTGTGAGGGAAGCTTGCACTATTGTAGCCCATGTCGGTCACGCTCGGTTTCCTGTCTCGTGACAGAAGCCCTCGAGACCAAGGTCAGTAAAGTGCTGAGTGAAAGGCGAGTGGTGTTCCCTGACCTGACAGCCTGGACGTGGAGGCTCAACAGCTGCTGGCAGTGTGCCGAGGCTTGCAGATGACAGCTGCTGGCAATGTGCCGAGGCTTGCAGATGAGATCCCGTTGGCTGCGGCCGCCAGCAGAAAATGAGCGTTACATTCCCACCAGGGATCATTCTCCCACCCAACCATCATCTCAGATTTTTTTTAATGTGCGTAAAATATCGCAGCCTCCTTCCTCCCCTAGAGAGGCCAGGCGAGCGCGGGAACATTAGCTCTCAGCATGCCTGAGAAAAACAGTATTTTATCTTTTCCTATCAGCGGGTGAAAACCGACGTGGGCGAATTTATTATTATGAGTAATGATATTGTGAGTTGTTTCAGTCCAGACAGCGCTCCTCTTTTCACTTTCCTCCTAACCTCATTCTCAGTCGCACGGACCTGGGCCCATATTTATACTTTTTAGCGCCCCATTTGCGCCATTTTTTGACGCAAAAATGGTGCAAACTTACAAAATACAATTCTGTTTTGTAAGTTTGCACCGTTTTTGCATAAAAAATGGCGGAAATGCGGGGCTAAAAAAGTATAAATATGGGCCTCAATTTTATTTTGCAAGTTTGCGCCGCTTTTGCGTCAAAAAATGACGCAAATGCGGCGCTAAAAAAATATAAATATGGGCCCTGGTGTCCTAATGAGCAGCATGCAAGTGAGGGGAACTCCTCAGAAGTGGCTCAGTTTTTAATTCTCCCCTACAGACATCTGCTAGCTGTCTGTTGCTGAGGACCTATTTTTGACAAGGTCAGGCCACTGCTTAGGGTTGCATGGCTTTCTTGTCGGTCTAATGTGCTCATTTCGTATTCAGTGGGTTTATGTGCCCCTTTTCTTATTCAATGGCTTTCTTTCCTTACTCGTGTGTATGTCTCAGCCAGGGAGCATAGCTTCTTTACAACTTTTTTGATCGGATGATTTGTATACTTCCACTGCTTACATTCAGGGAACTACTTTTTACTTTTTCCTTCAGAAATCCACGTGAGTTAAAGTCTTATAATCTGTCTCTTGTTTACTGCTTCCCCAATAAAATCATCATCCCATGCGCTCCATGTTGTTTCCCAATCCCAGCTCATATATTGCTTCTACGTCTCATCTCCATCTTGCTCAGGGTCCTGCGGCCAGCCCCTGCACCCAAACCCCTGGTGGCTGGCCAACCCCCAATGCTCCTCCACCCCATATATTCATATTTAGTTTTGTAAATGTTTTTGCAGTACAGCAGTACTCCCGTACTTTTGCTCAAGTGAAACATAAGAAAATTGGTGGCGATTTTTCCACAATAGCTCTGGGGTACCTCACGAAAGGGCTGCATTGGGTCCAGCGGTTGTACAGTGGGGAAAAAATAATGTTTATCCCTTGAGTGAAGGTTGTCCCTCTGGGTCCCCATCAGAAGTGTCCTGTAATGGTGGTCGCAATATTTTTCTTCGTGTTTCCACCAGTCAATTGGAGTGCTCAGTCCAGCAGGACTGATTTGACCAGCGAGGGAAAAAAGCTTCCTCTGCCTAGCAAATTACTTTTTTATTTTTAAATATGTGGTACCGTGGGAGTTCCATTGGACTGCAGCAGGAAAACTACTCTGGTATACCTATTTTTTAACCCCTTCATGACCAATCAAGAACTCTTTAATTGCAAATATCTCAAAAACTGCTGAACAGATGTACACCAAAAAATTAAAAACACAAGTTTTGAATAAAATTCTTAGTTTCAGGCAAATTTGTTGTAATTCCATTCAGCAGTTTTTTTTCTATATGCCTTCTCAAAACTTCATATGGAAAATAATATGGCAAAACAACATAAAACGTTTTTGGGACACCCTTTTTCTTGACCCCACCCCCCACTTAATGGATCACCCTGATGAAACTTTCCAGGAAATAGCTGATGTGAGCAAACACTTTTTTGGGAAAGTGTCTTAAAGATTCATCAAACAGCACCACAGTTATTAGCAATACACGCCTCCTATGGGAACTCTAACCAAACTATAACTACTAAGTGGGAGAGGGGAGAGAAAGAGAGAGATAGAGAGAGAGAATATATATGTGAATGCATGAGTAAGGATGAGAATTAATGTTTCCTGTATTTAACAGTTTATCTGGCAAGGTGGTCTGACCTGAATCATCTGGATGAGCCTAACTCGTCGTAGGCAAGACTGAGACACACATCTCCAGGACTTCACCAGTCTCCAAATGGGGTGCAATAAGCACTATTCCTTTGGAAATGAAGTGATACAAACTGGTGTCCCACCACAATTTGGAAGATTCACAACAGCAGTTTGTCAAGCATAAACTCTTTCCGGGTGCTTGTGAGCAGCAATGACAGACTGGATTCTGTTTTCAGGAACTTGAGAATCAGTGTTATAGGTTCTAACAAAGATCTGATGAGTGATTAGTATTCCAAATATCACACTTTTAGATTAGTTTGCTATGTGTGGAAATGTTTGGAGAGTTAGGAACTACTAGACTAACCAGAGAATAGACGCCTTTGCTGTATTGTTACTTATCGGGTCCGTTGGTTAGATGTCCACTAAAAATGTTGCCACAAAATTTAAAACGTACTAGAAACCTTATTACCTGGTAGGGCTGGTACATTTGAAACACTTGATGAATATGAATAATTAAATGAATCAGTTAGTACAAAAAAAAGTTTTAATGCTTCTAAGGCACACTCTGTCGATTCACCCTTTTTAGGACCTGAGAGGACATATTGGCTTACCCTTCTGCATCTGATATGTAAATCTAAAGAGACATCATTTTCCACACCACCTGCCCAGCTCCATCTAAGGAACAAGTAAATTTTCCTTACTCATGCACTATGTGTATTTCACAAAACTTGTTTCCCCTCAAGGACCATAATGCTGTTTTGCTTGATTTTTTTGCCACGGTAGACTGGTTCAAGCTCAAAATGTCTTGCTAGAAATATGTCCCCAGCCTAAAGACATTTTTCTGCTCAAAGTAGTCTCTCACCGGTATTTCTAGTGACAACTGTTAATCAGGGTGTATATATACCTTAATGGTGAAAAATCACTCCAGACACTGGTGAAATATATGTCAGGTAACAAGCATAAGTTTTCTTAAAATGATGACTGTTACACAGAATAACAATTTTGTGGTTTCACCTACCACTACTGCATCTGTAGGCACTCTACACATCAAGTGGCACCAGTTGGTAACTTCCACTCCCACGTGGTCACACTTGACCTATTTCTGCTAATGATGGACGTGCGCTCCAAAAATTTAGGTTCTTGGCAACAAAGAATACAGTTTGAGTGGTCATCTTCAGTAATCCAGGTTGTAAAACATTGCATCCACATTTAAGCTGAGGATCAATAGTTGTGATAGTAAAGTTAAGAATGGATAATGCTGATGAATGCAAGCCCGTGGTATATCATCTGTTCTGTGTGACATCACTAATAAATTGCCATTTGACTTTCTTTTCCAGGTAGTTTAAATGTAAAGTGTAATCATTATTTATGAATTATTTGACAAAAAATATCGCACTTGCATCAGATTACTAGCTGAGATCCTTGTCTTGTCTTGCTGTGAAAGGTTGAAGGAAGCCTAGGCCCTAATGCTTAAATGTGTTTTCTTTACCACAGGCACAAAACATAAAACTATCCTGGAGGCACGAAGCGGCCTGGGCCCAATCAAGGCCTATCCACGACTAGGGCTGACTGTCAACGGTGAGCAAGGAAGCCAGGACCCAAGCACCCAGGAGAGGACGTTCCACTGTGAGATCTGCAACGTGAAGGTGAACTCGGAAGTCCAGCTCAAACAGGTAAGATGACATCTTTTGTGCGGTCACTCCAGGGAGTGGTTGCCATCTGCTGTCTATCTCGAATCCTCACTTTCTACATCCCCTGAAGAAGTTCACCTCTTTATCCTCAGTGAGAATTATTCTGTTCAGCCAAGGCTCCTTCACTTTCCTTTCGTTTCAATCTCAGTCTGTTAGAGTTCTCGTCTAGGGCTACTCTCTACCTTCTTTAGGGTGGTAACCCCTTCCTCTTTCCTCTGCTGAGTTTTACTTTCTTTCTTTAGTTGTGTGTCAAACTAATTTGTAGTTAAATTAAGTGTTTGCTTGGGTCGTTTAATGTTGTTTCTACTCATCTGGGTTCACATCTCTTCTTTCCTCTGGTTGAGTAGCTTTGTTTCCATCTGTTAGGGCATAGTCATGCCTCCCACCTTCCTTTTGTCTGTGTCCCACTCTCCTTGGAATGAGCTGCTGTGTCCCCTTGAGTAAGTCACTTTTATCTTACCTCTCAGTGACTTGGCTTCTCGGCTCAGTTCCTTGATTCTTAGCAAAATGATATTTCAGACCCCTTCCAAAGAGTCAGTATTAATCTGTCCCCTAGAAGAAAATGCTTTTGCTCCTTCCCCACTTCCCCAACTCCCCAGCACCTGGTTGAGTTATCACCCCATTCTCTTCTGAAATCATGTTTCACCTGCTATACTTTCTTCTCAGCTCTAATTTCACATGGGTGAGATATCACATCTCCCTCCGTTTGCTTTAATCTCTTTTTTCCATGTATCGCCTTAGTACTCCTGAAACAGTTGGTTGGGCGTCTTTATAATAGGAAACACATCGGGACAGTATGGCTTTTTTGGTTGGTTACTTGAGATCTTTTACTCATACTTACCATCTTTCATTGCAGCACATTTCCAGCAGACGGCACAGGGATGGTGTGGCAGGAAAGCCAAATCCACTGTTGAGTCGACACAAGAAACAGCGCACTATTGCAGAACTAGCAGTAAGTTCCTTTCCTAGACTAGCTGTCTTTACCTAGACAATTAGTCCACACTAATATGCCAGTTGAACTTCCAAAATGCCCTTACTGACCTTGTTTAATGCTAATTACATGCTACTCTATGCCAGGCATTCTGGTACAGTAGCTTGCTTTTCTTATTAAGCTGTTGTCTAAATCCCCTTCTAAATGCTACACTCATAGATTTACTGCATTGCTTGGTATGAACAGTCCTCCATCAGCACATGCAGGCCTGATTCCTCAGCCTGCGCCACTGCCCCCCACTCATCTGTTTAGTCTTCCACTCCTGGATTAGCCTTGTAATACCATGAGGGGTTGTGCAATGGCATCACCAGTAGCTCTCGGCACACCCACATCAGAACACCATCAGACTGGAGATGAAGAAGAGGAAAAGAGGAAAACCAAGGCAACTAGCCTTCTCCATGTATGCACTAGGGATGTGGAGCAACATCACTGTATCAATCACAACTTCCCCAACCGTGTTCCAATCTAAGAAAGAGCTAAAGACACAACACTTGAAGCACACTACATCATGATACAGTAACTGTCCATTTCCTCTCTCAGAGCCCAGATACCATTCCATGCACATACTGAATGTGTCTTTGCCTTGAACCCTGTACACGGGTTTGTGGTTTTTCAGGCTAGGTTTGTGCTATATAAATACCAAATACATATATACAATGTCCATTATTATGAGTCGATCTGTACCACAAATGGTTGAACTCTTCAAGACCTGTGCTATGCTAGGCCTACAATAAGTGCTCCTCCATTTGATCCACAGTGGCCCAGTCAGACCATATATGGTCTCTTGTCGTATACTGCCCATTCCTACGGGTCTTTCTGAGAATAAAAGAAGCAAATATCATGTCTGGTTGCATAATGGCCATTGCTATGGGTTCCTCATTTTACGGGATGTTACACTTAATCCAAAGAATTTAGTCAAAGGGAGCACCCTTGACCCTAGGAGCTAGAGTAAATGGGCATAAATTGTATGGCACAGTCCTCGCTTTAGCTTGTTGGTATCTCCTTACATGCCAACATCCCTTCTTTCGCTTTCTGTTACACCAACGTGTATGTATGCATACTTGTAGGGGCATGGGCAGAGCAGTTTGTGCCATGCATGCAAGACATCAAAACACTTCTCACATAGCCCGCGCTGTACTCACACACTTTGTGCTTGATTCACAAATTGCATTTAATGCTATGTGAAAGTAGTACCACGGTAGTGCTACCTACCACAAAATTTACTTCATTAATCTATGGGTGGAATTCTCCTTTCCTTTATTTTCTATGGGATATCTCTGCACATGTAAGTTTACTTCTTATTAGTAAATCTGGGAGGGACTGGGGAAGTTGCAAGAAAATGGGAACTATCTAATAGGAAATATGAAGGGTTTAGGCAGGGGTAAGGAGGGAGTAATTTAGAGAGGGGCACGCTAAAACAAGCATCCATCCCAAAAAAGTATAAGATAGTTGCCATTCACAGACTACACTTTTAAAGTTACTACTGCTCTAAAGATAACAAAACAGTAGTAAATGTACTCCAGCCCAGCCTTAGAGTCAGTTTAGTACCACACAAGGCCGCTCACAGACACTCCCATTTACAGAAATGGTGGCAGAGATCCACACCTACACATGAAAAGGTACAGGTAGTAACTTTGCACTGAAAATATTTGGCTTCACCTCCTGTTTTCAAAGGGTGGATTCATGTAAGTCTAAACTTTGGAGTACTCTTATACTTGGAAATGGTGAAGATCGAAAAGCGGTAAATTGACTCCAATGTGTAAGAGTACATTTAGACATGTAGATTTACTCACATGTAGATTTACCTTTATAAATAGGCTCCTTCTTATTCATCCCAAAACCAGCATTTATTCCATAAGCACCATACCCCTCTGTCCTTTTTGCTTAAAATTCACACACAGGTGCAAAGATAAAAAAAAACACAATTACACTCCAAGACCAGTCATGCTTAACGCCATACACTAACCCTTTTGGCCCCAAAACATGTATTCTTCTATTCTTTGGACACCCTTGGAGTAGCACACTACCCACTGTCAGATTCTCTTTGGTACCTCATCTAGGGTACAAAGCACTATAGAAATGCAATTACAATACGATACAGCACAACTTTCCCGCTAGTAAGTCCATTAGGATGTTCTACAATATCAAGTATGTTTTTAGAGCAGGGAAGAAAGGTGCCTCCTTAGAAACCAAGGAAGGTGAGGTTTATTCTGAACTTTCCCCTCAGGAGCCTTGGAGCACCAGAGGTATACCACTGTTGGCATAAGTGATCAGAGCTGGGCATCCAATGGTAAACAGTATTGGCACCTGGAACCCTGGATTCCTTTTAAACAGCCTTCATTAGGCACCAAGGATTGTCACCGGGATATCACATATCATCTGCCCATGAACAGGTTTAGTGGTGAGGTAAGTATCAAATATATGGGACTGGTTCTGGCAGACAAGATTAATGTATGGTTACTAAGAGAACATCAACTTGAAGAATACTAAGCCCAACAGTATATGGCAGGATTAGTCACAGAAACAAAATGCAAACATTTGCAGCATGTAAGTAAACGTTTTGTAACACTCCAACTCATCTTCAAACATTTGGCCACACTTTGAATAATCCGCAAAGGCAGGCTATATTATTTGCCAAAGCATGGTTGTTCATTTGCTTAGAGCACATGCATAATTTAAAACTGTGACTTGTTCAACACCATTTAAATAAGGGAAATAATAGACAAGTGTTTTTTTTGTAAATATCAACAGCAAAGGTTACACTTGTTCTAGAAGGTGTTCTCCATTAAGGATCTTACATAAAGTCAAACTAGATTGAATGAACTTCAGCTGAGATATTCTGAACATTTCTGAACTTCAGCTGAGACATTCTGAACATTTCACAAGGAAGAAAATATTTTGAATAAACTCACCACCCCTCAAGGTATACACCACTCTATGATCTCTCTTAATAAAAACACCACATTTCCAGGTGCTGTATGTGATAATGAAAAACACAAACATTGATAATTATATTTATGAAGGCGTTATTATAAGCAACCTGTGATGACAAAGGATGTATTTTGCAGGCCATTGAAAACTATGAATAAATCATTGTACTGAATCCTAGACAGAGCTCCGAACCTCTTTCTCTTAGCAGAACCTTTGCCCAAACCTCAGTTCCAAGCCCAAGACAAAATATAAACCTCTCCTTATTTGTACCCCCAATGCACAACCCAATCAAACTCAAAGCACAACATAACGCTGTTGTTAATCGTAATCTTATACACAACCCCACCAAAGGTACAATGTAACCCTATCCTTACTTCTACTCCTTTTCACAACCAAAAAAACAAAAGGGATAAGATAAATGTATCCTTAATCTTACCCCATTTACACCCCACCCAATCATAGACACAACATAGCTCTGTTGCTAACTGTAACCCAGGCTCAACCCAAACCAGCCATATTCACAACATAACTCTATCCGTAAATCCCACATTCACAACCAAACAGAACTAAAGGCACAACATAATCCTATCTGTGATCCTACCTCATTCACAATCAAACAGAATCAAAGGTACAATACAACCCTTTCTGTAGCACTACCTCCATTTAAAATGCTACAGAAGTAAGAACACAACATAATCCTATCCATAATTCTACCCCCTTCAAAACAAAACAAGAGCTCAATACAACCCTATCTACAATCAAAACCCTTTTCAGTTTCAAACAGAGAGGCATTTCGTGACCCTGTGTGTAATCACTGATACATTAAAAAACAGCTACCTCTTTAGCCTAACTCCTCAAGGACCTTTAACAAGTACAGAAAATCTGCTTTGCAGTTCTAAATGTAACTAAAACAATAAAAAATAATCCTAGCAGCTACCCTCACCTAACTAATCCCTCTTCACAATACAGGACCACTACCTTTAACTTAACCATTTAAACAGCACTAAGGCTAACCTTTACCTTTAAAACCACCACTGCCCTACATTATTTTATGTCCTTTCCAGTTTCCAGTTTGATGTATCCTTGTTTTAAAAAGACCTTGTTGGTGAGTCATGTCTTGTTGAACAGCACCCATTCGACCACAGAGGGCATTGTTGAGAAAGCTGAGATAAATACAAGAGTAACATTTCTACACAGCCAGCCAGCATGTCTTCTTTGAGACTGAAACTCTTGCCAAGAGTACTAGTTACAGTGTTCCTTAGAAAGTGTATTGGTTACAGTAGTCCTCAGAAATGCAGGAATTTAATTCCTCCTTTATCTTCATTTTTGCATAATAATGGCGCATTTGAGGATCACCGACATCAGTCATTGACCTATACACACGCTGCTAAACGTTGCAGATGCAGAAAATGTTGGTTTTCTTTTTCAGACGATGTTGCTATATTAGGTTGTAAAAAGTATACATTGTCTAAAGTTATCTTTTGTGTCTGGAATTCTCTACACGTGGGACATCAAATCTATTTGGTCTCATCATCCCACATTTTTTCATACTTCTGTCCAAATTATGGACAGTCCTTTACAGATTGCTCCGATCAACAGTGGAATTTGTTCAACACTTATTTATGTGTTTGCAGAGGTAGCTGTTAGACCACAATGTGTTGAAAGGACCTCTCTTCATAGAAGGATAACAACCGAACCTGCAGACGCATCTCTTTATGAATGGGGAACTCTCACAAAGGAAAGCTTTGTCACCTACTCATGACAATGAAAGTAGAAATGAACAGAACCTAAGGACTTTTGCACAATCTCATGATCCTAAGTAAATAATGCGTTTGGGTTTTGTTTCTTTACAAGGAACTAAAATGATATATAGTTGAAAACAGTGCGGACAAAAAAAGTCTAAATCCAGAAAGGATTTTAAGTAATAAAATAATGTTTGTGGGGAAAACCCCTGAAGTGGGTGACTAGCATGTAAGTATTACATAGATATTTTTGATCTTCAACGAGTAGATCAAGAGGTGCATCACTGAATATTAACAATGTACACACCAATTGAACATTGGTGCGCTGGAAGATATCTCTGTTTTTGACTTTCACAAAGATGCCACACCATCCTAATCCACATTCCAACAAGCTCTCAAAAACACCTCCTGAAACCTGAAAACCTATAATTATGACAAAGCCATTCCGTGGGCTCACCAAACCCATCCCCCACTGCCACCGCTTTGGAAATATGTGTAACTCTGCCTCCATTAGTGATAAACAAAGAAAAACATGTCAGGTCTGTGTTATTGTCCTAGCACCATCATGGACAATACAACTGTCCTTCACACGCCTTTATAAAGAGGCAGATTACTCTTTCGCTTGAAATGAGGCACCATCCTGCAGGATAGTCTACCATCCATGATATGAGCACAATGGCTTCTGATGCCATAGAGATTCATACCAGTGAACACCTCACATGGTGCTACTGTGCGAAATCGACACTCTTTACGCAGCCATCTGGTGAAGAGCTACTATCACACTGTGCACATAAGGTAAGCTGGAAACCCTTACAAAGAACAGGTTTCCAATATTCACTTTGACTGCAGTTTTCCTTTGATATTAAAGCACAAGCTGAAACTGAGGGATGCTTTGAAGACCGGTGAATAGAAACAAAGATGCAAAAGTATGATGAACGCACAAAACTCCTAGGTAAACAGCATTGAACTAGCGGCAGGCCAATCTAGAAGATTTATCACTTTCAAAGGTTTCGATATCTTTTGTTGTTTTGCTGTGTGGGTGTTTTAAGGTTAAAGTGTACGATAAAACCTATTACAGGATTTATTATACCCACTTGCCAGAAGGCCTTAAAAAGAGAACAGCAGCATCACTACACTACCAAACTAACCTTTATAAAGTAAAATAGTGCAATGAGTATGAAAGCTTTATTAACACTGCCATGTTGTATTGTTTGTGATCTATACAATGTCTTGAGTAAGAGAGCCTGTTTCTAATTGTTGTGTTTCTCTTGCAGACAAGCATGGTTTTCCAGAAGGATCTACCCAAGTCACTGGCAGCTGGCCTCTTACCAAACCCCTTGGCATTTGCAGCAGCCATGGCAGCTGCAGCCAACTCTCCACTGGCCATGCGCCCGGCACCCACACCTCCACTCCTGCAGGCTCCACACCATCTGACACACCCTCTGCTACGGTCAGCCCCAGGACCCATCCGAACTGCTCATGGACCCATCCTGTTCTCTCCGTACTGATAATCCCCTCCAGCTGGAGCCTGGTGACAGAAGCCCTGCCCCACATCCCTGGAGGAGAGGCCTCAAGAACCCCTCCACGCCATGGTCTGGGCCAGCATTACAGAATTCCACTGGAGTTTCACTGGTCCATTTCTCCAGCAGAACCTTGGTTTGCCAGACATGTTTGGCTGACTCAGCTTTATAGTTTAACTGGAAGCCCGATTTTTCTTTCACCTCCATTTCTCTCAACAGTTTTCACAAAGGATTAAACATGAATTCTTATCATTATTCGTCATCCTGTACACTTCCACGTGGAATACATCTTATCTTGCGTAAAGCTGATCTTGACTTGGAGGGAGGAGTATTTTCGGACTTCAGTTAAATGCTCCATTTTTGGCAATTCTTTCTGCCGTTCATCGCTAGCTGACCTGTGATGCCCCAAGGAAGAGGTGTGCTGTGATTGCTGCTAGGTGGTGGATGCACACGACAATCCCTCCACCTTCTGCCCACAGTTGGGCTTTAACTGTGTGTTGTTAGAGGTGGGGTTTATTACTAGAAGAGGGTGAACATGACAGAGGTGGTTCTTATCACCACCAGAGTGAATTCAGGGAATAGTGATTTCTATTAATTTACAGAAAATATATTTTTTGTCCATCAGACTGAGATACTGATGTCAATGAAGGCAATAAAGGATGCCAGCGCACAGTACCCCATTATCTGTCTGTATGCCACTGGAGAACCAGCAATTCAAAGAGACGGCCTGAGCTGAGGACCCCTGTCCCTTGGCCCTTTGGTTCATGAACATCTACAATCATGAGGACATGGTGCCCCCTCCAGTCCTCCAGATGCTTAAACCTCGCCCATTGATCCTTTTACCAGTGTTGTAGCCATTTATTGGGTTTCTCCTCTTCCTAATGCCATTGAAATATGTCACAAATGTCTTCCTACTTGACCTGAGGCTAACCCTTCCCAGCCCCTCATTCTCCCCTGTTAACGAAGATGTTGGAGCCAGGAGTCCCTCTATCACAGCCCTGTGGAATATCATTCTCCAAGCCCAGGCATGGAAACAAGGTCTGTCTGAATTTGAAGTGAATGTTTTCACTTTGTAATGACAGTTTTCCCCGCCTTTAAAGCTTACTCCAAATGCATATGTCATGGAAATGGGTGAGTTGATACGACCTGGGCGCTCTCTGGAAAGTCACAATCTTGGAAAAACTACTATCTCGACCTCAGTGCTCTTAAAAGGGAAGATTCACCTAACTCCCCCAACTGCAATACGAGGATTGACAACAAAACATAAGAATTTTAATGCACACGCTAATCAGTACACTAAGTAGTACAGTATAAAGTCGTAAGCAATAATGTGTTTTCGTTGGCGTTTTATTTTCGGCCAGTTTGGCCTCTCCTTTCAGCCTTCTTTTTAGCCTTTAGCCAGCCTTTACCCAACACTTGTTTTGTCGTTTCAAGGTGTATCCCTACGACTTCATCAGGGCTGTCTCGCTAGCCGGTTATACAAAAAAAATCCCTATTTCCAGTTGAAATTCCTACCCAGAATATCCATTTTATTTTAAAATATGCGTAGTTTCAATCAATATGTTGTATTTTTGCTAGGCATCAGTGGAACAGACTGTTCAGTCCAGTCCTGTTCCAGATATTATTGCATTAAAGGACCTCACGTGATGGGGACTTTCCTCCCGTAAAAATATTCAGGGTTCCAACAGAGTGAGTGGGCTCCGATCTGGCGTCAGATATTGATTGAAACTACGCCAATATGAAAGTGGCTATTGCGGGTAGGAATTTTAACTGGAAAACATCTTTGTATAACCAGCTAGCAAGACAGCTCTGGTGAAGTCATAGGGATACACCCTAAAACGATGAAACACGTGTTGGGTAAAGGCTGTCCAAAGGTTAAGAAAGAGGGCCAAAAGAAGAGGCCAATCTGGCCGAAAATAAACCACCAACGAAAAAACATTACTGCTTACGAATGTATATTGTACTGATTTGTGTACTGATTAGCGTGTGACTTAAAATTCATATGTCTTACTTCAAATGCACCAACAGTTATATAAACTCTTAAGCAAAAGACAGAAAAATGGTCTTCTCTTGCACAGCACAGATATATTCTGGGATGAATCAATTTTCATATGCATATGTCCCTCTTATGCTATGACCTGCCCAAAACCAATGTCCTACATTTGTCCCTCCCTTATGCATTTCACGTTACATGTTCATACTACAACACTACAGAGATTATATGGAGCCTAATTGCATCAAAAAGATTTGTTAAAAATATATATATATATCCAACTTATTGGATTGTTTTGAGGGTATTCACATTTGTTGAAAAGCTAAATCATACAAGCCAAACGCACGAAAAGCCATACAAAACAAACCAAAATTCACCTCCAAACAACCTCTGCCACCAGGCAGGTAGCTCCTACGATGGTAGTACCTTTGGGTTAAATCACTATGTAAACTAACGCTACCCTGAGCGAATGTCAGCGCTTTACACCATTTACATGCATTCCTCTCATCACCTTTTGTATGTTCCATTTAGCACCAGTCAGGTACGAAAGCCAGGAGCAGAACATTTAAATACAGCTATCTCATTGCATAACCCATCTCAAAATGCTGCTCAACACCCAGACACACAGAAAGTGGCAACCAGTTTAAGGCCTTCAACTACTGGTGCAGGTGCATTTATGAGGCATTCCTGTGGCCACCACATGCCACTCCTGGCATTAAGGATCACTGCCTTTCAACTTCCCATTAAGCCTGGAAGTGGATAAGAATGGATTACATTGCCCATCACCCTCACTTTCAGAGTCTTGGGTTCTCCCTCAAGGACATCAAGCCACTAAATTATCAGTAGAAGTCGGATCAAACACCCTTTCCCCCTAATGACATCATAGGTTTCTACTTGACACCTTGCCATCCGTTAGATCCTCCACACCCTTCTAGTTGGGGCTAAATGAAGGGCAAGCAGTGTACACTATAGAAACTAAAAAAGGACCTTTATGTTTCTGAAACTGTCTTCACGATCCTAGAGACCAGAATTAGCAAGAGAAGTGCTAAAGGTACCAAAGGAAAAGTGAAGAGTAGCAGCTGTTATCCCCAACTACCCTTAGTTCATCTCAGTGTCAGCCACATTGCACCCCATGGAAACATTGCCATGTAAAATCATTTTACATCTATAGAACTTTTTGTTATAATGTCAACATGTCTTTCGGACTGCACCGTACAGGTGTCTCTTAGATGTGAAATCTGATGGCCTTCAGGAGTTAATAAAGAGACCATAGCCTGTGAAAAACCAAATTGTGTCCTTCTTCAGCCCCCACTTCACAGCACCCAAGTTCACAACATCAACATATTTTGCTCGCCAGCTTCAATCATAAGATGTAACAAATTCACTTTCAGTGTATGGTGTGAACAGTTGGAGATCTGCACTCTTTCACCCTTCTGCCACTTAAGTCGGATTCACCAACACAAAACTTCCATCACCCCACCTTTCTGAAGTGACTCCATGACCCAGCGACTCTACAAAGTCAATGGGCCCCTATGCAAGGTTTGTGCAACAAATGATCAGCTCCCTCTAACCTCAGCATGGTCCATTATCAGACTGAGGTTGGAATCTCTGTCCACATTTTAATACTACCTGGTTAGAAAATATACTCCACCTTGCTAGCAACCACCAGCGTGTAACTCGCCATTGTAGATTCTGTGAGTAACCACCTGCTACTTCTGTGTTGAGGGGCACCTATGCAGTTTAGTTGTCTTCCTTTTTTTAAACGAGGACTTGTGCCCTTGGCATACATGGGAGAGGAGTCCTGGAGAGGGCAGGAGAACAGGACAGTGCCCTCAAGACTAGAGAAGCACAAGCTCATGCAAAACTCCTGCGCTGCAAGACACTACCATGGGATAGTCCTTGGCACTTTGCATCTCAGAACAGCATCGGGGCACCCACATGCACCAGGCAGCAAATGGACACTCTCTACCTGCTAAGACATTTGCAATGAATAAACAACCAATTAAGTGTGGAGTGTTGGCAAAAATGTGCGCAAATATCCGTCCAGCTCCCTGAGCACTTCAGTCTTAAGACTTGTGAACACGATGCGCTTCCTTCAGGTCACAGAACTTCAAACTGTTTCATCGCCACCTCGACCTGTGAGCGACCCCCAAGCATATCGGCAGGAGAAGAAATGAGAGAGACTCTGTTGTTTGTACGGTTACAGCGTGTCTCATTGTTTTGCCTTGAAAGCCTCCTCCTCACCTGTCTTTGTGTTGCTAGATATGTCTGTTTCGTCTGTCTCTTGTCGCTTTCCACTGTTCTTTCAAAGCCCGCATGTTTTTTGCAGCTTGTTTGGAGCGGCTGACTTACTGTCGGTATTTCCCACCGTCCACCGTCCACTGTCCATTTAAGTTTGCATCGCCTCCTACTTAAGAACTACACATTCGAGAAAGTCAAGGTCTGACTGATGCAATAAGTGAGGCCCTATTTGTTTAAGCTATACTTTAAAATCATAAACATTGCCTAGCACTCTGCAATAGAATTATGGCACTCAATTTCCTAAGAGTCATTTTCTCCATAGAACTATGTAAAATCAGTAGCTAGTGAGGATCCAATTATTGCATACATGTCTTGCTTTGTTGTGAATAGCTTCCCTGGTACTGGGGAAACTTAAAGCACTAGAGAATGTCCACCATGCCTTGTCCCCGCCCCTTCAGAGTTCATAGGAGTCTCCCCTAGCTGGAATGATTCTAGGCTTTCACATGAATTATCCTTGATTTTCACAAGAACACTAAATTTATCTAAGATGTATATTTGCAGGAGAGCAGTGTGTGAATTTGTCCACTCATCTCCCAGATAAAGCGTAAGTTATTTTGCAGCTTAAGAGCATTGCACACTTTCCAATAAAGAATTTAGGGACTTATGTACCACTAATGTGGTCCCAATTTGCTACCAACGTTTTGCAACTACTAAATTGTTTTACCACCCAAATATATAGAAATGTCAGTTCACAAAATAAGGAATCAGAGTGGGTCACAATCTAACCTACCTTATAAATATTAATAACATAGGTCGTAAATTGTGACTTAGTACATTTGGAGACCATCACAGGGATGGTGACCTGCTAGGGTCCGCAGAACATCATGTCTGCGATAACTTTTAAAGAACTCAAACTTTTTTTATTGTATCCTGTTTTCTTTAAATTACTCAGGGTTGCATTTAGTTACATTTTTTCAACATTCTCAAAAGGGAAGGGTGTCCTTTTGGGACTCCCTTCCTTTTTGCAAATGAACTACAGTCTCCTTTGAGGTGTGTGTCCCTTTTCACTGTTTTGCAACCGAGTTTCATTCACTAAATATTGATACATAGCATTCTGATTCAGTATTCAAAAGGGGTGCCTACAACACGCCCCTTCCAGGTCCTGGGTCTGTATTTTTCTCATAGTTAGTGATCTGCAATCACGTTTTCTAAATTGCTAAATGTGTTTAGTACGTCCTTGAGGCCTATAGTTTTTTAGATTTGTTTTCCTCTTTTTTATCTGTGGGAAGATTCAGGATGCTCCTGATGTGAATGATTTTCTGGGTTGCTTGTGAAGCAGATATTGTTACTCTGGGCCATATTGTGTACCTAATCTTAAGCATTGAATTAAAAAAAACCACTAGATTGCTTTGCATAAATAGCAACAGAATCACAACAGCCCAAAAAATGAGTTGCATCATTGTTATTGCCTACTGTTCACATACCATGCTTCTGCTAGAGTTCTTCCTTTCCAGTTAGTAGACATTTTTCATAGCTACAAGATAAGATGATAATTGTGTATTGGAGCTGTATGTGGTACATCCACTAACAAAAGTCTATACCAAACCCCTTCAAGAATGGGACAACACACCAACTGTAAACAGGTCTTATTCCTGGTAGTGGTGAGTGGCACCATTGAGCTGTTCGCCTCAAAGTTCACGAAGTTCTTGTTTTATAAACTTTCCAGACTTTGAACTCGAAGAAATTAGTCAAGTGTAAAAATAAGCTGGTGAAAAAAGTGTTAAAAGTATGTGAAAGAGGAAACACCAGCAAAATCTACTTTTTCCTAAAAGTTCTCTCATGCAAAACATTTCAGCTGAAAGTTTCCATCCATAACATTTTGCAGGAAAACCTCACCAACTCACACAACTTCTGTTTGTACTAAATAGGTCAGTGAAATCAATACGTTTCCCACTGCTAGTTCTCAGGATAACAACCATGAATGTTCACAAGATAAATTTACATACAGTGGATCAGAAATTTAATCTTTTGCTTAATCAGTGGTTAACTCAAATAACAGAATGGTTTCTAGATTCTGGTCTGGTGAGTCACAGCAAACAGTTTGATCCTTTGAATAGAAGTACTTCCTTTAGTTCTGTGTTTTTTCTGTGCATGTTGAGGTACCGCGATTGACTGATAAGACCACTTCATCTGTTGTGGTTTAGTGTATAGCAGTCACTGCCTCACACACCATCGTGTCTACTGGCTAGACCTTGGGGATCAAATTAGCGTCACCCATGTCTTTCCGTTACACATTCTCTGTGATTACGTTTGGTTTACAGACGTTTGCTAAACTATTTCAGTGTCACAGTTATGATGGAGGAAGCAAAATGGCCTCCTACTTGGGGCAGCCCTGTACAATCCCTGAGCACAGTGGCGCTTGTGTAAAACTCTTTTTAGAATGCTCCGAACAGTATCAGTTTCTACACAGAAGTTTGCATTTCTAAATGCTTGAGCACCACTAGTCTGTGAAGTCTCGCCCTCCCTCTGCTGTCTTTGGGCATGTTACCCCTCCTGGTCTCAGCTTACATTTCTTACCTCTTCTTTGCCCCGTACTCGCTGTTGCAAAATGTGCTTTCTCCACCAACATGTGTTGCCATGTCACACCCTCATTGTGTCTGCACTGAATGTTTGACCTTTATTCTCTAGTACAAACTTCAGTCTCCCGCGCGAGGGGGTTGCCAATTAAGCAATAAAATTATTGTTGTAGTTATTACCAAAATGTTCTCCGGTGGTCAATATGAGGGTGGACTGCTTGGTCAGAGATCTGACAAAGAGCCATGAAAGAGGTCATTTGGTTGGTGCCACGGTAACCGGTTGGAAAGGTAAGTGCAGGAGGCGTCAGGCAGTGGCCACTCTTGCCTGAACTAAGTGAAAGTACTCTCTATGTGGTTTTATGAAAATGAATTGCGTGAGCCTCTGAGCAGCCTATCAGAGCCCAAATAAACAGATTGTCCCACGCCTCTAGAATATGTTACACGCAAACCTCTCTAGCTTTGTATTTAAGTTGTATTTATGTAGCACTTACTACCCCTGATGAGGCGTAATTTGAAAGGGAGAGAGTTATGTATGTGTGCGCGTACGTGCGTGTGTGCGTGAAAACTATTAATCTACTCTGCTCTGATGGCCCTCATTCCATGTTTTTCAAAATCCAATTACCACAACCCCAACCCCTTCCACTAAAACCTAAACCACCCCAACCCCCCAACAGACCCTTTAAACTTAAACCCCCCTAAACCCTAATCACCCAAAGCCCCCACCACACCCCCAAAAACAAAAAATACCCTGAGTCCCCACCCCGCCCCTAAAACCTAAGCACCCCAACCCCCAACCTCCAACCCACCCCTAAAACCTAAACCCTGAGCCCCCCACAAACCCCCTTAACCCTAATTACCCGCGCCCCCCACCCCACCACAAAACTAAAAATACCCTCAGTCCCCATCCCGCCCCTAAAACCTAAACACCCCAACCCACCGCTAAAACCTAAACCCTGACCCCCCCTAAACCCTAATCACCCTGAGCCCCCCCCCCCAAAAAAAACAGCCCCAGTCCCAGCCCAACTTACCTTCACCGCGTCGACTCTGACTCCCTTCTTCGGTGCCTTAACCACGCATGTACGTGGTTCAGACATGCATGGTCAAGGTACGAAAACCAGGAAGTCGTGGAAAACGAAAGCGTTGTTTCGCTTTCGTTTTCCACGACTTTGTGGTTTCAGAGTCGTTGTTCCGGGTGTTTCCCGTATATGTCTGGATATGCTACAACAGCCTAAAATTTAATGGGAGCAAAATCAAAATATTATCCTTCTTCAATGAAACACCTACATGGACTAATCATTTATGCCATCCCTCTGGGATCTTCTACAGTCCCGGTGCAAGAGATGAAAAATTCGTATATCAAGGTTCTTTTCCTTAACATTCACTTTTTGTTTTTAATTTTTAAGTTGTATGAGGGCTGCATTTTTTATAGTAAGGTGTTTTGTTTAGCTAAGACCTTTTGATTTTACTAAAAATATACACTTATTGGGGCTTTCAGCCAGCTCTCTTCATTCATTAGTCTGTTGTGTTATTCACACTTTTTTTCTGTCCACAACAGCACGAAGCATTGGGCAGTGGGTCAGCCCACTTTAGTGATTGGGTAGCCTGACTGACAGTGATGGTATTCTGCTTTCAGAAGACTTACAGCTGCCCACAAACTTCTTCCATTCAGTGCTCAAAATTATTTTGCTTTTAGCCAATTTTGATTATATTGGCAAGGGCTGGCAGTTCATTCAGCAATAACATTTTACAAAACCCATGATAAAACAAAACCGGCATTGACACAGCTATAGGCCAGCTGCCAACAGCAGATGTATAGGCTTTGCCAGCGCTTGTAAAACACAGGGAATGTTCTTGCATTGTTTTGCTCCTCAAATTATGTTTCTCTAGTCAATGCTTTCTTTTCATCACACTATGATTCTGCATCTCAGTTTACATGTGTCTTCCAAAATCATCCCTATATAAAGTTCACCTAATCCAGAATGCTGTAGCTCCACTCGTACTGAACTTAATTGAGAGGGACTAGGCAACTTTGACACAGACAGTCTTGCACCAGCTTACATATCAAGACTGCATACATTGTTTTATATTGTAGAGAGCTACCTCCCTCATTCTTTATTTCATATATGGTTTTATTGCAGATAAGATAGTAACAAAAACAATACAATGTAGAATCAAGACACAACCAAAAATCAGTCCACGCCCCATACTGCGCCCAATAACCTCTCCCTCCCATGACCCACCCCAACACAGACACTTTATTGGGCTATATCAGTGTCCAAATGTTCGTGGCACCAAGCATCAGGTCCTAAAGTTCCAAAAGGAGTGCACAGTCCACCCTGATGATAGTTCCATTTCCCCCATATTTTTGTCGATTTATCTGGGCAGCCCCTGATCTCATAGACTGCCCTCTCTGCAAGAAAAGCATGCACCAGTCCATATCCAACAGTCAGTCATTCAGACTCGGTGGCTGTTCAACTCTTCAAACACGAGAAATATAATATGTACCCACCATTAGCTCAAAGGTCATCCAAAGTCGATCCATGTGGGTAAGGTTCATTTTTTTCCCATATATTTAGTAGACACCACTTTGGGAACTCTTAACAGCACTCCGATAGACAGCATTTTATCTCCCACATTATTAGCAGAAAGAATCAACCTATGCTGTCTGGGAGAGTATTTGAGGTCATCAGATACCATGTTAATGTTACCAGCAATAACAAGATTACACCTGGGTGCAAAATCCTTTTGATCAAGGCCATCTGGTTATGTAACTTATTCCCGGTAGAGGTACCAAAAAAGAGCTACATCATCTCAAACTGAAGAAGGACTGTCTATTTATCCCTTGGTGGCAGGGCCAGTCCTAGGACCTTTGGTGCCCAGTTTGAAATGGAAGATGTGAGGCCCCTCTAATTTGCATATGACATCATAAGAAGTGACATCGCAGAGTGATATCACAGAAAGTGGCATCATAGGACCATTAATCTTTTTTAGCATCCCTGAAGTGACCTAATCATTTTATTTGAATCTTGTACTGTGGTATAAAGAATCAGCTTGAGACCTCCTCTGGTGGAAGTCTGTTCTAGTGAGAGTTTTCATTTAAATCCCTTTTACTTTGACAGTGAAAGAAAGTTTGATGATGCACTTATTTTGGAACCATTAGTGAAGCCAGTTGTGAGGGTAAAGCAGTGGCCATATTTGGTGTGTGTGCTCATGCAAGAGTGTTTGTTTTGCAGCAGTATACCAATGTTTATTCCTGCTGCTACTATGAGATCACAGTCTAGGTCTTTGTATCCTCTGGACAGAGACACAATATCAGCAATTAGGTTTTGCATCAATACTACTGCAGAACTGCTCAGTTTTCTAGCTAGAAACTCAAATCTGACCCCTTACTCATCCCCAGAGAATTGGTCTTAGACTCTTGGAATCATTGAGAAGTTCTAACATCGCATTTCTGCATGGATATTAGTAAAGAGCTCTTGCTTTGGTGGGGAACTAAAGGGAGGTTTGCTGTGATGAACCCACTATAAGGATTGCATTATTGGTGTGTCAGCAAGTGGGGCTTAAAATATAGAATCATACTTTGTTTATGAGGGCTGCGCAGAGAGCTGCACTGACTGACAGTGTTCATAAAAGTGCTTTTCCCTGCAGCTCTCTTATAGCAGGCACCGAGGATACACTATTGCACATTATTTTTTGACACCTTTCCTATTGCTACCAACACAACATATACATCTCAAGCATAGCTCATGGCACTATAAGGCTTTCTCTAGAACCTTACACATAAAAAATATGCTACAATTTACAATTACTAGTGTAACTTTCAAGTAGAAGTTGGGTGTCACTCAAAATGTCATATGTAAGATAGATAGATGTCACATGCAAACACACAGTAAATACAGAAATGTCACACATAGGCAAGGGAGTAGCCAGAAAATTAAAATACCTCCCACTTTGAACCAAAGGTCTTGTGGCACTATACAAGCAAAGTAAGTAATGACAACCCTCCCCAGAAGAGTTGTCTTGTCTCTTCCATCAATAATCTAGCCATTCACCCTCCCATCAAACTGCTGATATCCACATTTACATACTGTCATCCATTTGTTCTTTCTTCCATCATTCAGTCTTTTACCATTCAGTCCGTGCGTCCATCTGTGTGCCCATCCATATCAAAACCTATCCAACCATTTCCAAACATGTCCATCCTTCCATCCATCATTTCCCTCATCCATCCCTCCATCCACCCTTTCACTCATCCATCCTTCATTCCAATCATCCATCTATCCTTTCATTCCATCAATCCTTCATCCATCTACTCATCCATCCTTCCATTCACTCATCTGTCTATACATTCACCCTTGCACTCATCCACCCATAATTTTTCCAACTCTCCACCCTCTTTATCCATCTATCTATTCTTTCACTCATTCACCCTTACATCTGTCTTTTCAGTCTACCCACTTATCCATCCATCAATCATCCATCCATACTTTTGCTTATCCGTCCATCCTTCCTTTAACTCTCCGTCCTCTTTCACTTAGCCATCCATCCACCCTTCACCCATCCATCTACTCATTCACTCATCCATTCATTGACCCTATTATTCACCCATCTTCTCACTCATCCATCCACCCGTCCTTTCTCTCATCCTTCCATCCACTCTTTCACTCATCCATTCATCATTTTGTCCATCTACCCTCCCTTTCACTCACTCATCCTTCCTTACATCCGTCCTTCCTTTCACTCATCTGAATATCCATTCACCCTTTCACTTATCCATTCATCCATCCATCATTCCACTCGTCAACCCACACTTCCACTCACCCATCAACCACACTTTCACTACGCCCATCCGTCCTTCCATCCATTCATCCTTTCACCCATCTATGCACCCTTCCATACATCCATATATCCATTTAACCTTTCACTCATCCTTTCATTCAGTCATCCATGCATTCTTTCACTCATCCATCCACACTTTCATCCATTCAACCATTCACTCCTTCACTCATCCGTCCAGCCATTCACCCATCCCTTCACTTACTCACCTGCCCTTTCACATTACTTATGAGCTGGGTCTTTGTCTGCAGAGTTGCAGACTGAACAGGCACATCAAGAACTCCACTGTCGCTCTAGTTCCTAAAGCAAAAGGGAATTTACGATGCCCCTGCACAAAGGCAATCTGAAAACTTGTAAGTCATGAGTTGTGCACGATGAACATTGCCAAAGACATAAGGTGACTGAGACATAGTGTTTTTTCATTTTTTTTACAGTTTTGCATAGCACAAAACCGGACCAAGGTCTGTGGGGGTTTTTACACATCTATCGATTACATTAAAAACGGTCTTTTCCTTTTTTAGGCATGGGGAAATGTTAGTGATATGCCCAGAACCAGAGCATTTGGAGCCATCCCTAGACTGTGTACCTTGGCTCCTTAGTTCTATAAAACGACTTCATGTCTTGCGAGGCCTAGGGGAGGGAGTTTCAGCGCTGCGAGGCCAAGGAGCACCTTGCAGCCTGATCAAGAGCTTCAAGGCCCAAGGAAGTGTGTTTTGCTCAACACTGCTGCTAAGCTAGTCTGATCTGCCTGATCCCTTTTCCCCTGACCCACCTCTTCTCTCCTGATAATGTCCAGCTGGACCTTGGAACAAAAGGGATCTTCTGCTACCTAGCAGCCCAAAACAGAAAGACTTCAGAAAGGCATTAGGGCAGGTTTTTAGGAGGAAGCTTGTCCCTAACATTGTGAGCCAACACAATTGAGGGCTTTGCTACTGCCCCCTTCCCCACCCACTGCACCCCCCAACATTGCCACCACACCATAGAGCCAGTGAGTTCAAGACACTTCACTCAAGGAATACATTTGCGGCGTGATTGGATGGGGGAGGGGCACAGGAGAAGCAGGAGGTTGACTGCTACTGTGGCCTTTCACAGGGAAGCGGGGCTCCACTTTTTTGACCAGAATGCAGAGCCTTTGACACCGGCCCATGCCTAGAACTGCCCCCTCTTGGTGGTTTCTGTCTGATTCTCTAGCGCCAAGAAGCTTACTGGCATTCTTTTCACAAGACATTCAAAAAAGTAATCTTTCCTTGACCCATAAGTTCTCACAAAGTTCCCGCTACCAAGGACTGGGCAGATAGCCCTGCGAGAGCCATCTTCAGATCACCATCCAAATCGCGTTAACTGCTTGTGAGGGACCTATCTGCTCTTCTCCAGCCCCAAGCGTAATCTTACCTCACCACTCGATCGATTTACGTTCAGAGAAAATCTTACATTTCAGCTCCCCCAATCCAAAGGACTTGCAAAAGTCCTCCTCTTTCCCAAGTGGCAGCAGAGCAGGACATCAAAGTTGTTTCATGTCCAATGTCCAAGGTTGGAGAGGATGTCTGCTCCTCTGTCACCCATGCTTTCCACTGTTTCACACAGACCAGGGCTGGTGTCTGCTGAGAAGCGATCTGGATATGCTGGAGCACCTAGGCACTGAAAACGTGACTTAGTAAATCAGAATGAGGAGGGCCACTTCTATCTTAACTGTTGGACAGGAAATATCTTCACTTTTTAAAAAGATATCACTCCGGGGTCTCCAGAGAAAAAGGAGCCTGGCGACCTCTTCTGTTGCCAAGAAAAAATAAACATATAAGAAAGATTTCCACAAATACCTTATTCAAAAATGAAGACCAACACGAGGGATAATGCCTATTCCAGGCTTGAAGACCCTGAGCTTCAACTGACAGCAGTGGATATCTTTACCATAACAACAGGGATATGAAGATCAAGGCAGATGGGACATGGCAGCTATCTTTTGGACCCAGCTTCTAGGCAGGAGAGATTGTGGAAAGGGCTCACACACATATATTCATAAAGAGAGCACTGGAGCAAGTAAACAGGGAGATAACGGGTTTTGAAAGGCCCTTAACATCAGCCTGGAGAGCCATTTGGACACCTGGTATAAATGGCCCATTTTATTTTAGCAAGATGGAGTTTATTTGTCTTTGCGAGAGAACATAGGGCATTTGACGCCTCCCTTGGAATTGGGCCTCTCCATGACCGGATGTTTGGGTAAGAGCTTGTCCAAGGACTTACACTGGCAGAGGGAAGTAGCACTTCATATGAGGTAATAGGAGCTCTGTTAGAACCCAAACCCAGACTCCTCTGAATCTTGCCCATTACAAGACGTGGTGGAGATCTCGTCTGCCCAGCTGCCCTGTGGGCAAGACGACAGACATCTCCTGCGCTGGATTGTATTGCTTTAGTGGTCAGAGGAGGGCTAGATTCCCATCCCAGAAAGGAAGTAGGAAAACTGTGGGGAGAGATACGAGTGGAAGGAAATATGAATCATGAAAAACCTAGAACACTGGTCACCTTAATATTGTCCCTCTTTTCCACAGAAAAATCAGTATCAGCTCACAAAAGTGAACACCCACTATTTTAGCGTTGGGAGCATGGCACATCAAGACTGAGGCCCATATTTATACTTTTTGACGCAAAACTGCGCTAACGCAGTTTTGCGTCAAAAAAATTAGCGCCGGCTAACGCCATTCTGAAGCGCCATGCGGGCGCCGTATTTATTGAATGACGTTAGTCGGCGTTAGCCGGCGGCGCCGTCTGGTGTGCGTTAAAAAAAACGATGTACACCAGGCAGCGCCGGCGTAGGGGAAAATGGAGCTTGGGCGACAAGAAATGGGGCAAGTCAGGTTGAGGCAATTTTTTCGCCTCAACCCGATTTGCGCAATTTTTTTTCACTTCCAACCCCCATAGAAATGACTCCTGTCTTGCCCAATGGCCATGCCCAGGGGACTTCTGTCCCCTGGGCATGGTCATTGGGCATAGTGGCATGTAGGGGGGCACAAATCAGGCCCCCCTATGCCACAATTTTTTTTTTTAAAAACACTTACCTGAACTTACCTTAATGTCCCTGGGATGGGTCCCTCCAGCCTTGGGTGTCCTCCTGGGGTGGGCAAGGGTGACAGGGGGTGTCCCTGGGGGCATGGGAGGGCACCTCTTGGCTCCTTCAGAGCCCACAGGTCCCTTAACGCCTGCCTTTTGCAGGCGCTAAAAAACGGCGCAAAAGCGGGCGTACGTCATTTTTTTTGACCCGCCCACTCCCGGGCGTGAATTTTGTCCGGGAGTATAAATCCGACGCACATGCCTCGGAGTCGATGTTTTAGACGTGAACGCCTACCTTGCATCTCATTAACGCAAAGTAGGTGTCCATGCTAAAAAATGACGCAAACTCCATGGACTTTGGCGCTAGACGCGTCTAACGCCAAAGTATAAATATGGAGTTAGTTTTGCGTCGAAATTGCGTAAAAAAAAACGACGCAATTCCGGCACAAACAGAGTATAAATATGCCCCTGAATGTCATGCCGTGCTATATAGAGAAAAGCACTGCGTGGTAGATAAATGCCAGAAAGCAGGAAAAGGCCAAGAGTCTCGCCCATATGTGGTACTGAAAAACTGACTGGTGTGAGAAGCTGCATATAAATGCCTAAATTATTATTATGTTAATTTTTATTGTTATTGTTGGTGTTACTGTCATTATGGTTAATGACATTTTTGGTGCTTATCATAACACGCTTGTCTTTTAGCACCAGCCATGCACTTGTGACCTTTCTTCTTCTTCTATCCATTGGAAACGTACACATGCGGATAAAAGAGATAAAACAAGACCTATGGTTAAGCAGGCCACATATATCAGCCACCCCCCCCCCAAAAAAAAAAGTCTGATAAAGTGTGACTGAAAACCATAGTTGATAAATCTTGTATATCAAGTGGACGAGCAGAGGGGACCATGTGCATGAGGCAGACTCCTGTGTAAGGACCATAACCATTGCAGTCTTTCTTGTTTTGTTGCTGGTCTCAGTGCAAGTTTAGGTAGCCACTGTTGTTCCTCCTTTTGTAAATCTGGGACTTGAGCAGAAGATACTATAACATTTGTAATGTGCATAAAGTTATTGAGGAAGTGCCTGCCAATAACAGGAGTGTCCTTTCAGTGGTTTGAGTGGTATTTGCAAAACAATGTGCGTATTGTTTTAAACTCTGGTTTAGCCTTTCTACCACGCGAATAGTTCAGGTTTGATTCCCAGGCAAATGGCGTGTTTTTTTGCAAGTACATAAAGCTTTAAAAAATAGATCAATATAATGGGAACATAGATCAGAAATTCTTTTGCTAAAAAATTAATGTAAATGTCAGAATAAATATGCCTTCTTTGCGGCTGTAGAAATTTGTATAAGGGCAAAAAATCTGCTATCCAGGAAAAATAATTACTATGCGTCCATAATGGTTGGGGAATAGGAATGATAAAATCAGTGGCGATAGGTTGTCGTTGTGTTCATTTATGTAATAGTCTGTGTTCTCCTCGTGCACTTCTCTTGGATCTTTCTGCATTTTGAGCTTTCAACACCCTCACACACTTTGACCCCTCTTCTTTTGTGTGTGTCCCCAAAGCACACCAATGCTTGACACAAACGTGACTGATATCGTGCCTGCCATTTTACCAGTTCCATGGGATATAATGGAACTTGTAAAATGGCTGATGGAATATCCATCACGTTTGTGAGTGTCCCATCCGCCAAGGTTGTAATCAGGCCCTAAGTGTCTTCTTCTCTAAAAATGTTATTATGGAAATGTCAGATTGCTCAGCCTACGCAGTAGATCAGTTGCGCTACAACTCAAATACCTTAGTATCTCAGTTAGTGCTTGTCTTTGACCCTGCCTCCTTGTTTATAGTCATTCTTTCTTATTTTTAATGAAGCATTTCTACCTGAAAATTCAGGCAAAAATCGAAACTCTGATGCAAATTTTGAAAATGTCTTTAATCTGTATGAACTGTTTAAATTTCCAAAATCTGTTAGAAATATCCAAAAGTTTCAAGTCTTTTGTGAATCAAGAAATCTGCGTTTTCAAGAGAAAAAGCTGCATAACCAAATTTGACAATCTCTGCTCTTCACCTCCACAATGACAGCAGCATTATTTATTTGGAAGTACCACAGAATGGCTTTACAACACACGATCTAGTCACCAGTGAAGCACACATCTTTGAAGGGAAAAAGAAGAAACAAAAAATGTGTTTTCCATTTCTGTGTATTCTATTGTAGCAGCTTTGTATGACTTTGATGACATTAATGGCCTACTGCTAGGAAAATCAACTTACCAGGAGTAGCACTACATATTTTAATATTTTTTATTTGTGAACACTATCTTGGACTATATAGATGATTCGGGAGGACTTGACTCCTGATCCTGTGTTCCACAAAAAAAGTGTGTGAAAGAGATAGACCAAATAGTTTTTATGCTGTAGCAACAAGCAACAAGTTGTTTTGGGAACACATGCCAGACCCCAATCAGGGGCTACAGGGCAAGAAGGTACTACTGGGCCAAAGTTGTGGGGAGTGGAATAGTTTTGCTGTGATGTCCTAGGATCTGGCATATTGTGGATCTGCACAATGGGCCAATGGAACCCATTCCAGCACTTGACTCTCACTGGTAGTGATGGTGTGCAGTCACAGGTTTCTGAGGAGGACTGTGTGGGGGCGCTTGAAGCAGAGAGCTCAACAATCAGCCAGTAGCGCAATAATGAACAAGTTACTTACCTTCGGTAATGATATTATCTGGTAGAAACATATTCTATTTGCAGTTTACTTACCTTAGAATTTCCGCCAGGCGTCAGACTGGATCTGGAGATTTTTCGTTGAGCAGTACCCCTGCATGCCGTCAGGTGGTGTCGGTCGACTCCGTGGGCATCATTGGCCTTGTGGTCTCTGTGATGATGTTGTGGTCATATATAGGCGCCACCCTGGTGCACTAATGTCAGTTTCTTTTTGCGACTTTCCACACCAGTAGCGCGGAGCCATGGAGAACACTGAGAATGGTGCTCCGAAACTAGGGTCCTTGAAGGGAAGTTCCTGTCCCTAGAATTCAGTTCAGAGTGGGGAGAATGGGTGGGTCGATAAGGAATCTGCAACTAGAATATGTCTTTACCAAATATATTGTTACCAAAGGTAAGTAACTTTTACATCTGATAAAGACTTCTAGTTGCAGATTCCTTACCTTAAAATAGATACCCGAGCAATACCAACCCCGGTGGTGGGCTGTGAACTAAGATCACACCAAAAAGTCATGCAGGACCAAACAGCTCAAGTAGCCGTTTCTGCGGACTTGACTATCCAGGCAGTAATGTTTAGTGAACGTGTGCATGGATGCCCATGTCGCTGCCTGGCAGATACCCAGAACTGGAACTCCGCATGCTAACGCTGTGGTATTAGCGGTTGCTCTGGTGGAATGAGCACGCAAACCCTTTTTCGCCAAAGTATAGCACATCTTGATACAGAGGACTACCCATCTCGAGATGGTCTTCTTCTGCTCCGCCCTTCCCTTCTTCACACCCACATAACCCACAAAGAGTTGATCGTCCACCCAAAAATCTTTGGTTACGATTGTGGTAGAATGCCAGCGCTGTTTTTAGATCCAGGCAGTGGAGTCCTTCCTCCTCCTGAGAGGGATTTTGGGGTGCATAAAAAGTAGGTAAAGTGATTGATTGGCCCGAAAAGGTGTCACCACTTTGGGAAGTAAGGAAGCTCTGGTACGAAGCACCACTTTGTCATGATGGACAGCTAGAAATGGTGGCTTCAAAGAGAGAGCCTGGAGCTCACTCACTCTGCAAGCAGAGGTGATGTCAACCAAGAAGGCAGTTTTAAGAGTCAAAAGCCGCAGAGGACAGTTGTGGAGCAGCTCGAAAGGAGGACACATGAGATATGTGAGTACCAAGTTCAAATCCCACTGGGGCATTATGAACGGGATAGGAGGGAACATATGGGTGAGTCCTTTAGGAAACCTCCCAACAATGGAGATTTGAACAGAGAAGGTTGGTCTGGCAGCGTTAAAAAGGCTGAGATGGCAGACAAATAACCCTTGAGGTTGCCCAGAGCAGAGTCCTGCTGGGCAAGAGAGAGAATGAAGAGGAGAACCCCCAAAAGAGGTGTAGAAAGGGGATAAACAGATTTGTTGATACACCATGCCACATATTTGTTACAACAACAGGCGTATACTGTTTGGGTGGAGGGATGTCTGACTGCCAAGATGACATCAGAGACTTCGCAAGGAGGCAGAGACTGGACAGGTTCGGGTGAAGGACCGTCCCCTGCTGCTGCGACAGAAGATCCTCCCAAAGGGGCAGTCTGATCGGTGGATTGATGGCCATGCTCAATAGCTCGAGATAAGCAAGTGCAGGAGGTTCACTGGAGGTGGGAGATGACAGTCCGGGGTGAGTTTGCCTTTAACAGCCAGTCGTCAAAGTAGGGGAAGACTGAAACCCTTAACCTGCGCAGATGAGCTGCAACCATCACTCTGTGAACACCCGAGGGGCGCATGGTAAACTGAAAGTGGTTGTGACCTGCCACAAATCACAAATAATGTCTGTGGGATGGCAGGGCAGGAATGTGGAAGTAGACGTCCTGGAATCCCAAAGCTACCATCCAGTCTCCAGGGCATACAGGACCTGAGCTAGAGTTAGCATTCTGAACTTCTCCTTCTTGAGGAAGACATTAAGGGTGTGGAGATCTAAGGTAGGGCGAAGGCCCTTTGTATTTTTGGACACCAGAAAGTAGCGGGAATAACAACTACAACCTACTTCTGGTGCAAGGACCCTCTCTATGGATTCCTTGGCCAAGAGTGCCTTGACTTCCTTGTGGAAAAGTGCCAAATGATCCTCTGACAGATGATCTAATGATGGTGGTATAGCCAGAGGGGAAGTCTTGTAGAGGAGAGAGCAGCCCCTTTGGACAATTTGCAACACCCATCTGGCTTCCCAGTGGGGCAGGTGATGGCAGATCCTGCCACCAACTGGTCCCAGATGTTCCAATGGACTAGGAGGGTTGGAGGCAGTGGAGGGGTTGAGGTTGGACTTGGTGGACCAGTGGCTCCTTGATCCACGAGCATGTGGGATCCCGTGGCCGTGCAGAGGCTGTGAAGCATGCGCGGGTCGGTGGCCGGGTGGAAATGAATGCAGATTGGTGCCCCTTCCATAGCCACCAAAGGGGCAAAAAGCAGACTGTGGCGGGCAAGGAGCCGCTATGAAGCCAAGGGACTGAGAGGTAGCCTGAGAAACCTTAACCTCGAGCTCTGAGTACACTTTGTCTCTGAAGAGACGGGTGCCATCAAAGGGCATGGCCAAATAGAGATTGCTGGGCATGCCCTAAAAAGTCAGACATCCTCAAGCAGGCGTGGTACCTCAAGGCCACTGTAACTGTCGATGCAACCGATCTACCTAGTCAGTAGGTCATATCCAGTCCACAATGAATCATGAATTTGCTGCCTCTCTCTCGTCTGTAACAGCATGGGAGAGAACCCCCCAGGCCTCCTCTAGGACTCGAGGCAGCACTTGCGGGACCGTATCCCAGAGACTATAAGGCATGAGTTGGTAACGGACCACAATGCTAGACTGGTGGAAGAAAACATTTTCTTCCCAAAGTTATCCAGTCTTTTTGATTCCCTACCCGGGGGAGCGGAAGGGAATGCGCCAGTAGATGAGGAAGCCTGGATCACAAGGTTCTCAGGCGTAGAATGTTGTGTCAGGAATTTTGGGTTGGCCCTCACAGGCCGATGGTGGCAGGCAACCGTCCTATTCACCGGAGCCCCTGTGCTTGGTATGGACCAGGTACCCAGTAGGATGTCCGAAAGGGCTTCATTAAAGGGCAGGAGGGGTTTCGAACTGGAAGCCCCAGGCCGAAGCACCTTGGTCAGGAGGTTAGTCCTGACCTCCACAGAAGGAAGCTCGAGTTCCAAAACCTCAGCAGCCCTTCTTACCACCATGGAGTATGAAGCTCTCTCCTCCAGAGCCATGATAGGGGAAAAAGCATGCCAGCGTCAGAGAGGTATCTAGTTCGCTAGCGTCGCCCAGATCATGAACTCACTACATGTCAGGGTCAAGCTGGTATTCTAAAGGAAGGGGCTGGATCTGCCCTGGGTCCTGGAGAGTCAGTGAAAAACGGAATTGCATCGGGCAATGCCGGTCTGGCTCTGGGTCGTCGGGGATAGGTATAGAAGCAGCGTCGACTGCGGGCCCAACCGACGTCAGGAAAGCCGAAGTCCGTCCGGACGCCGGGGAAGGTCGCATTGGCACGACTGACATTGGTACGGATAAAAGAGTGGATCCGGAGTTGACCCCCGAGGCGGAAGCTGCTGGCGTGGAACCAGAGAGGGCCCTCCCTGACTCTCCTGGGCCCAGAGCAGCAGACAACAGGTTTGTCTTCCCAAAGATGAGGCGCATGGCCTCATAGAACTCTTTCAACTGGACAGCGGTGGCACCGGCTCCTGGAAAGTCGGGGATGGGCGGAGCCAAACCAGACTCCGGAGTTGGAGGCCCAGAGCATCTATGCTTTTCCCGCATCATGTCGTCCAAGCGACAGGGTGAAGTTGAAGAACATTTGGCCTTCTTCGACTTCATTTTCTTGTGACTCGATCGTCCCGAGGACTTGGATGAAGAGGAGTGGTGATGACTCTGCAAGCGGTCTTGTGACCTTCCTCTCAAACGAAACCGGGAGCGATGCGGAGTCTGGTGCCGGGTCGACATGAGCTTCAGGGACCGCTCCCTCAAAGCCTTCAGATTCATGGCCCGACACTCGGAGCACGACTTCGGGTTGTGGTCGCGCTCCAGACACCAAAGCCAGAAAAGATGCAGATCTGTCACCAACATCATTCGGTGACAGGAGTCGTATGGTTAAATACCCGTCCTCTGGGGCATCCCTCAATGCATTCCAAACTCATTAAAAAGTATTCGACAAAAGTGTTGCAGTTAGTCAAAATGACTAAGGGTAGCTTTTCTCTCGGATCTTCGTGTACTGGTGCGGAAAGAAAAGAACTGATGTCAGCACGCCGGAGTGGCGCCTATATAGGACCGCAATGTCATCCCGGGGACCTGGACGTCAATGACGACTGCTGAGTCGACCAACACCACCTGATGGTGGGCAGGGGTACTCTCGAAGAAAAATCTCCAGATCCAGTCTGACACCAGGGAGAAATTCTAAGGTAAGGAATTTGCAACTAGAAGTCTCTATCAGATTGACTGTTCAACCCAGTCATTCTCTTTTGAAGAAAGAATATACTTTAATGCAATACATTATACTACACACTGTGATATGGAGGTACTGTTATCTCACTGGCACAGAGACATTTTTCCCCAAGATCACTAACCCGCCTTCACTCCTCAGAGGCATAGCTTGATCAGTAAGATTGGTGGGGTGAGCTTCAGATTTTCCCAACAATCGTGCTGGCACATAATATAAACATACATTAAACAGGAGCAGAGCAGTTGAGATGCATTTAGGGGCAGTGGAAAGGGAGGGAAACGCAGATTGGTTAGAGTACTAAGTAAGGGAAAATAGATTATTTTGTAAATTTACCATCATTTTTGAAGACTTTCAAAACAGAAAAAGGGAGAGAGTGCACATTTTTTTCTGTGTGTTTGTGAAAACTAGTGGTGAAACCCAACAGACTCCCCATACCTGACTGAAAACACCTTTATCCAAATGTTTACCAGAAAAGACATTAATTATGGGGGTGTACCACTCCAAACAACCCTCCTCACTCCCAATTCCCATGTTCAAAACTGTTCAAAGGATGATGGAAGAGAAGCAGGGATGATGGATGAGAAGTAGGGATGATGTATGATTGATGAGAAGTAGGGATAATGGAAGAGAAGCAGGGATGATGGATGAGAAGTAGGGATGATGTATGATGGATGAGAAGTAGGGATGATGGACGAGAAGCAGGGATGAGACGCAGGGATGAGAAGTAGGGATGATGGATGAGAAGTAGGGATGATGGATGAGAAGTAGGGATGATATATGATGGATGAGAAGTAGGGATGATGGATGAGAAGTAGGGATGATAGAAGAGAAGAAGGGATGATGGATGAGAAGTAGGGATGATGTTTGATGGATGAGAGGCAGAGATAAGAAGTAGGGATGAGGAGTGAGGAAGGAGGATGTCCTAAAATGGATGCTGTAAATCAGCAGCCCTTTGCAGCAAAACAACCTCATTTTTAGTACAGTCCCCTCCTTCCCAACTTTACTTTCAAGGTCTCCACTCTCTACCTTCAGGAATGTCAGCAGTACACTTCCAGCTTTGGGAAAACAGACTCACCTCAATCTTGTGCACATGAACAGCTCAGACTATTCCAGTATTGAACCCATATGCCTCCATTAACCTAATTCACTCAAGCATACAATGCACATACTTCACAGGCTGCACATGCATAACATGACTGGGACGTTAGTACTAGAACCTGGGTTCTGGGTTAGCACATAGAAACCAACATTTACACAAGTGGGCTGCCACTGTTGTGATACAATATTAAATGTCAAGTCTAACTACTAATTTAGAAAACAGGGGCAGTAGTCCACTGTCCAGCAAATGAGATCACAATTGCCCCTCCTGGTTGAGGACAAGTCAAGGACCTCACTTGTGTCAAGGAACAGACTAGGGCCTTCTCTCTCTCTCACACACACACACACACACACACTCTCTCTCTCTTTCTCCATCTCCCTCTCTCCCCACCCCCCTTCTCTCGGATGAGGATAGAATCTAAAACGAGGGTACCAGATACTTACAATTGGGCACTCCATTCAAGGGATCACGACTGTACATCATGCAGGAAACATTCATTTTCCTACACTATATGATAGCAACTCATGGTAATGGACTATGAGCATAATAAATAGGCTTAATTAAGCCTTTCTACAGTTCCCATTTCTTTTGCAGTTTGCTACGATACAAAGATAACGTAATTTATTACTTGCTTCAAAAGCAGGTATAGTTCATGCTGACATCAGATTCAACAATAAAGAACATGAGGTAATGTGGCTGAACAATATGGCGTTTAAGCACATTTCCTTTTAATGATGCGAAACGTTCTCAGTTTGTGACATCCGGGAGAAGAATGTATGAGGTCAGCTGAAAAAAACAAGTAATTACAAATGATTCGTAACAATTTATTACAATTGTACGTGCCACAAATTCTGAGTACACAGAGTTGGGGTTCCTTTGCAGAGGGAAAATCAAGAACAGGTTACACCGTCCTGTGGTCCATGAAGATGCCTTCTGCAGTTAGAATTTATCTTTTAATTAACAGAATTAGCACTTTTGCCCCTTTTGTCTAAGTCCACTCCCCGTCTTAGCCTTCCCATGTTTCCAAGTTTGAAACTGGATGGTGGCTTATGATAACTATCTTAGACTGAAGTCATATGTCACCGAAGTCAGTGCATCATTAGCAAACTAATATCAAATCCGCCCCTTCTTCCCAAACCCATTGCCAATGTTCAGTGTGATTACCGTTGCTCTGGACTGCTGCAGCTTTCTTTTCACTGGTTAATCATCCAAAACAGGTAAGCCACAAAAACAGAATCCTGATAAACCTGACCATGCTAAACCAACCCTTGCATCTTGTCATCCATTGGCTCCTAAATAAGGAAAAAATAGAAAAACCCTTTCTTGAGGAATTGTGAGCTGCAGTATCTTGATGGATAGATGACTTAGTTATATGGCAAAACATTGGTTATTACACACTTCGCAGAGCTACGATACACCAATTTCATACTTCTAAATGCTCTCTATCACTAAAGTATAACATTTGGAACTCCTTGTACTTACCATCCATACCCTGATATGCTTACTTAGGCCCTGCATCTAAATGTGTTTGTGTTTTCATGCCACAATACAAACACTTGTTTGCACCTTGTCGGAATTCTGAGCAGGATGGGGTTCAATCACCCCGCAAATACTGGGGATGTTAGATACCTCACCCTAGTTAAATTTCAGCAGGTCAAACCGTCTGGAATTTAAATGTGGAAATTATACAGTATTTGCCAAGATATGCAGATATTGGTGCAGTAAGCACCAAAACCACAAAGGACTAGGGGGCTGATTTAAGAAAAGTGGTGCTTCACCCAGTGCATTGCCACTTTCCTTGCACCCCTTAGTGCCCCCTTACCGCCACCGTGTGTGTGCCGTATTTAAAATACCGTGGACCATGGAGCTGGGTAGGGGGCAATTGGGTCAGAATTCCTGACACTAATCATGTACTTTGCAGGAGTAGAGCCAACATTTTGGCGCAACTCCTGCAGAGTGCATAGGGGCCCATTGTATTCACTGGCATGCCCCCTTTGAACACCTGCTTTGAGCAGGCGTTAAAAGTGCCGAAAAAAATGGTGCAAGGAAATCACTTGGATTTCCTTGTGCCATTTATTTGGCCCTCCTAAAGGGGGAACGCCCTCTTTGCATACATTATGCCTGGTGCAGTATAATGTGTCACAGGGGTTTAAAAACTGGAGCAGTGCATGCATTGCACCACTTTATAAATATGGCATGTGTAAAAAACCACTTTAGCGCCTGCTTAGCATAAAAAAAATGATGCTATGGTGGCGCTAAAGTGGCGCTTTGGTCTCTTAAATCAGGCCCTCGGAATTTCCCATGGTCTGGGAATAGTTTTTTTTTAGCACCTGATAAAACTCCAAACCCGGAATTTTAGATTTTATTGGATGTGATAAATAGCTCCTTCAACCTGACAAACGCAAACTCGGAATCAAAGCCTAATGCAAAGTCTTGTTTTAAGTGAACATTTTTTACACTGTAAAGCATGTGTGGTCTAAAATGATGATCCAAGTTTATCTAAAACATACAGATGCAATTAACTGTAAGCAATAAGTTTCTGTTCTGTAGTCAATTATGGCCACCAAAGATGCATTTGTATGCTAGCTGTAGCAAAACAAAAAAGCTTTTCGATTATTCAGCAACCAATCCATTAAGGCACAAAGGGGCATATTTAAGAGTCCCCAGCACCACCTTAATGTCGCCATTGCGTAATTTGTTTGACACTAAGGCAGTGCTAAAGTGGCATTTTCCCTGCACCATATTGACAGAATGCAAGCATTACGCCACTTTGTAAACCCTTGCAGCGCATTGTGCCTGCACCAGGCATAATGTATGCAAGAGGGGCGTTCCCCATTTGCGGGGCCAAACAAAATGGCGCAATTAAATCTAAGATCTCCTTGCGCCGTTTTTTGGCACTTTTAACACCTGCTCAGAGCAAGCGTTAAAAGGGGACATACCATTATTTATAATGGTCCCCTAGGTACTCTGTAGGAGTCATGACAAAATGTTGGCGCTACTCCTGCGGAGAACATCTATAGAGTCGAAAAAATTACGCTATTGCCCCCTACCCTGCACCATGGTGCGCCGTAATTTAAATACGAAGTGCACACATGGTGGCGGTGGGGCGGGACGCTAACAGGCACAAGGAAAGTGGCGCTGCACTAGGTGCAGCACCACTTTCCTTAAATCTGCCCCAAAGGGTCATATTTAAGAAAAATGGCGGTGCACACACTGCAGCACCATTTTTCCTGTGCTCCTTAGCGCCCCCCTAATGCCACCATGTGTGCATCGTATTCAAAATATGGTTCACCATGTCGGGGACTAACGTCAAAAATTTTTACCCTAGTCTGGCGCTTTGCAGGGTTAGTGTAAAAAATTCTGACGCTCGACCTGCAAAGCACCCAGAGGCCCATTGTTACCAATAGAAGCCTCCTTTTAATGCCTGCTTTGAGCAGGCTTTAAAAGTACTGAAAAAATGGTGCAAGGAAATCTCTTAGATTTCCTTGCACCAATTTCTTTTGCCCCCCCCCCCCACAACAGGGGAACAAGTCCTTAGCATACATTATGCCTGGTGCAGGCATAATGTAGCACAAAGGATTACAAAGTGGCGCAATGTACGTATTGCATTACTTTGTAAATATGGCACAGCGTTTTTGGCCTTCTAACACCACATTAGCATAAAAAAATGACGCTAATGTGGCATTGGAATGGCGCTAGGGGCACTTAAAAACACCCCAAAGCTTTACGCACTTTCATTTTAGTTAGGGCATTTCTGATTTTGTTTTATTTTCCTAATATTTTGCATATTTGGGTCATATGAAACCTTTTCTACCCTTGTGTTTTTTTGTTGGGGTTTAAAACTCTTTTTCATAAGCCTCCATTTTCCAACATTTGTTGTTCTGTGATACATTTGCACAGCTGGTCTACAAATCTTTCACTGCCTTGCCCCTCCATTAAAAATATTTTGACTGGGTTCCCCGATATCACAAGCATATTCTCACACGTATTCTATAAAATGTTAATTGTTGCAAGCAAGTTAACAATCATTTGAAATGAGCCTATGTTTAGGGTCGAGCCCGCGAGCGCTCTGGCCTGTTGTAATCTCTCTGTGGGCTTTTAAATACGCCCACTCTTGCTATTCATTCTTTGGTGTGCTTGTTTTAAATGCTTCATTTTTGTTTGTGTGAAATGTCCCTCCCTTGCATTGCTGAGTTCCCTCCCAGGCGATTTCACAAAGTGAACATTTTTGTTGGCCATCACACCATGTCACGCTTCCTCCTGTTACAGCGTGTGATGGCCCCTTCTCCGGTTTCGGTTTGCTTTTCATCCCAGCCGTGATCCTTTCTAAACATTCACGCAAGGAGCCAATAACTCTTGCGCTCACGCTCATGGCGCAGTGGCACTTTGAATTGACTTGCTTATATCAACTGTTTTAGTTTTCATTTTCAACTTATGTGGCCTGAAACGTCCAGTTAGGAATTTACAATGCTAATAGCTCTAAGTCGAGCAAATGCGAGACGTATGGCATTGCAAAATGTTTGTGTCAGAGTCACCAGATCCTCGGGGTCTGTGCACGTTCCCAACACTTCCACCACAAGACAGCTCCAATACTCTGATTAGATTTATCACAGAGTCTAAGAGAGTCCAAGTGGGGAAAAGGGGATTAGGACGGGAACAGCTGGGAAGGAGACCTGTAGGAAGCAAAAGGTTAAAACACAATATCAAAATTACATCTCATGAAATCAGTACCATGCTACAACTCTAAGCTTTGTCTTTTCCGAAAAAACATGAACAACCCTAGAATAGTCCTAAAACTGACTAGGCTTTAGATGACCGAATACCTGAGGAGGAAACAGGAAAAGTTAAATAGGACTTTCAGATTCGAGTACTTTCTTTAGCATGAGAATCAGGAAACACTCTGAGCAATTTCTAAACAACCATATGAATCTCCTTTTAAGAATACATATCACGAACATACAGCATTACATCTAGAACTCTGGTATTGTTGTGTTCATCTCAGAAAAAACATTGGGAAGTGAATTGCGCACATTGCAGATTTTTATATGAGTATTAAACACCATAACGGATTGTACACCATGAAATCACACAACATAGATTCAAGGAATAAATCATGCAACGTGTCAACTTGAAATGCTACCAAGAAAATGTCTTAATAGTAGCGCACAGTAATTTACATTATTTATACACGAGGAAAGAATTGCGCGTCTTGCCGATTCAAATGCCACCATACAAATGCCAAGAAATGGTAGCGCACAATGAACAACATGAAAAGCACTCAGGGAAAGAATCGCGCGTCTTGTCGATTCAAATGCCACCATGCAAATGCCAAGAAATGGTAGCGCACAATGAATAACATGAAAAAACACTCAAGGAAAGAATCGCGCGTGTTGCCGATTCGAATGCCACCATGTAAATGCCAGAAAATGGTAGCGCACAATGAACAGCATGAATTACACACAAGAAGTGAATCGCGCGTTTCGCCGATTCGAATGCCACCATGTAAAGGACAAGAAAAGGTATCGCGCAATGAACAACAAAGTTAAATGCTCATGAAACAAGTTGCACGTCTTGCCAACTCGTAAAACATCATGTAAATGTCAAGAAATATCAGCGCGCAATGAACAACAATGTAATAACGAAGTCAAATCTTTATGGAATAAATTGCGCGTCCTCCCTATTTGCAAACCACCATACAAATGTCAAAAAATGGCAGCGCACAAGTAATCTGTTATTCATTAAGAATTAAAATCAAGAATATGAAAATTCTCAATTACGGTGATGGGAAATGTCCATACACCGTCTTACCGCCTGGAAACAGTGATCACCAATGAGAGATGAGTGCAGAAGACTGGAAAATCCAAATAGGCCGCTGGGACAGGAGCTCAGGAAGAAGCTGCTGCTCTGCACCGGGACCTCTGAATAGTGAGCACTGGAAGTTGGGCTGACTCTCTTTTATAGAGTCTTGGCCCAGCCTAGTACCACGCCCAGGCATGTTGCAGGAAAAGTTTCTAGAAGGCTCTGGAAATGGACCACACCCTAACACACTCTGAATGTCTGCAGCAATACATTGCAAATGTACAGTATTTATAAGCACCTTAAAAATGAATCTTTTGGATGGAATTCCGCAATGCAAAAGGTTAAACAATAACATATCATCACAATGCATAAATTACATTATCCTGCGAGTGTTTGTTTTTTGCATTCTAGATGCCCGTAGAGCGCGCACTGTCCTGGTGTTGACAGTTTGTTTGTCTTGCTTCTTTTGTAAAATAAATTGTCTATATGAAATTGAAAAATATTATAATCAAAGGAGCAAAACATGTAAGGGATTTTAGATGTTGTCTAAGAAATTATGACAAAAATTGATGTTCACTCTTGCCTTGTTGGGTCGCAGTTTAGGTTTGCTAAAGACATATTGGGGACTTTCTGAAAGTTGACCCAGGAATTGATTCTGCTCGCTGATTACTATTGTCTCTGTGGTTTCTAAAATCACACTTTCTCGCTTTCCATTTGCTGGCCTTATTTACTTTAGACTCTACAGTTTCAGTTCGTCCCTCTTGTCGCCTAAACCGTGTTTTCTGTAGTCTTCCATGAACTCGCTTTCTGTCAACAGGCCTTTAAATATTGTTCTTATCTCATCACATTTGCTGTGCATTCATAGACTGAGGTCGAACATCAGGTGCTGTCTTCCAAGGGTGCTTGTTTACTTTCTTTTCTCAGACTTGGGAGTATTTATGTAACACTGTTGCTGGATATTGGGGGGTAAGAAAGAGTTATTTTTCTAGCACGCAACAACCCTTAGATCAACTGTGCAAGTATTTCAGAATATATCAGAATTAAGAACGCACCAATGAAGCACATTTTTTGTTATCTATTTTTTTTAATTTTATTTTTATAAAGCAACAATGAACATCTATAGCACTATATAGCGATCAACAGTAAGTAGTACAGCATACAGCTCAATCCCAAACCCAAGTTATAATAGGTAACAGCCTGGCAAGGGTACAGTATTGCAATCAAAAACCGCCTTAGAGAAGTGCTGTAATGGATCAAGGCCCTGATTTATACTTTTATGTACAAAACTGCACTAATGCAGTTTTGCACCAAAACGTTTAGCACTGGCTTGCACCATTCCTGAGCACCAGCCGGGCACCATATTTATGGAATGGTGCAAGGTGGTGCAAAGGGTAGGCTAGCGTAAGAAAAAAAAATACGTTAGCCGGGTGGGGCTGGCGGTATGGAAGAAGGGGGTCTTGCACCAAAAAATGACAGTAGGCAGGTTAGAATAAAAAAAAATGACTCTAACCTAGCGTCATTTTCTGACGCAAAAACATCCATACCACATGACTCCTGTCTTAGAAAAGCCAGGAGTCATGCCCACCACCCCAATGACCGTCACAGGGGACCAGGGTCCCCTGGGCATGGCCATTGCACCCAGTGCCATGTAGGGTGGCCCATTTCAGGGCCCCAATGGCACTTTTAAAACAAATGCTTACCTGTACTTACCTATACTTACCTGGGATGGGGTCCCCCATCCTCCGCTGTCCTTCTGGTGTGGGTGGTGGTGTCCCTGGTGCCTGGGAAGGGCACCTGTGGGATTATTCCATGGTGTTCCACCATGGAAATAGGCCCACAGGTCCCCAAACACCTGCCCTGACCCAGGCATTAAATAATTTGGCCCCCTCCTCCCCCCGTTGGTGATTTTAGCACAGGGGATAAGTATGGCGCTAAGGCCATAGAATCATTTTTTGCACGGTAACACCTACTTTGCATCTAATTGACGCAAAATAGGTTTCCATGTCCCAAAAATGGCTTTAACTCCATAAATTTGGTGCTAGACAGGTCTAGCGCCAAAGTATAAATATGGAGTTAGTTTTGCACCGAATTTGCATAATAAAATGATGCATTGTGGCGCAAAACAAGTGTAAATATGCCCCCAAGTCTTGAGCTCCTCCGTCCTTCCGTGTGGTCCCTCCTGGTGGATCACTTGTCTCCACTATATGTGACCCATTCTCCCTAAATTTTATCCCACTTTTGAGGGCAATCCCTACTCTGGTAGATAAATCTTTCTGCCCCCCTCGGCACCAGTCCAGATTCAACTGCCATTCCTGTACTCTGGGTGGCACCCCTGCTCCCCGAGCAGGTGCTATGTTGCGTTTGGCCACTATAGCTGCTAGTGCCAACCATAGCCCCTGATACTTCGGCCAAGTTTCCTCCCCCACTATGTTAAGGAGAAGCAGCTTGGTGTGTAAGGGGACCTCCTTTCCAAGCACCCGGGTTGTCACCTGTACTGCCATTTGATAAAGTTTGTTTTGACCAATGACTTTGTGTTTCACCACTGCGCATATTAGTTGCTCAATGTTCACCAGTAGCACATGGTATGTTTTGTTCAGTTGAGCCGCCTATGGGCTTTGACATGGCATTAGCCATTACTTTCTGTATTCAGTTTAGCCGCCTATGGGCTTTGACATTGCATTAGTCATTACATTCTGTATTCTGCCTATTGGCTTTGACATGGCATTAGCCATTACTTTCTGTATTCAGTTTAGCCGCCTATGGGCTTTGACATCGCATTAGCCATTACATTCTGTATTCTGCCTATTGGCTTTGACATGCTGTATCCAGTCTAGCCGCCTATTGGCTTTGACATTGCATGCCTATTGACTTTGACATGATGTATTCAGTTTAGCTGCCTATTGACTTTGACATGCTATTAGATATTCTGCCTATTGGCTTTGACATGATATCACATATTACATTTTGTATTCAGCTCCGCTGCCTATTGGCTTTGACATGATATCACATATTACATTTTGTATTCAGCTCCGCTGCCTATTGGCTTTGACATGATATTATACATTGCATTTTGTATTCAGCTCAGCTGCCTATGGGCTTTGACATGATATTCTTAGATGCCTATTGGCTTTGACATGACACTAGACATTGCATTTGATATTTAGGTTAGCTGCCTATTGCCTTTAACATGACATTGCATTTGATATTTAGGTTAGCTGCCCATTGCCTTTAACGTGGAGTTAGACATTGCAGTTGAGAATCCAAGCTGTATTTTTCCAAGCTGTGTTTTTGCACAAGATGAACCAAGATGTTTTTCTCACAGTAGACTAGACATGATAAGAGAGAGTACATGGGTGTTGTTCTCTCTGCTTGAGCTTGGGAACAGGAGTAGGCTTGGAGACCTGGCCAGTCTCCAAAAGGCTTGCTCAGTTTCCCAGGTCTGAGGGGAGGGGGCACACCTTTGTAACGAATGTAACAGGCTGCAGAGGGTCAGATTCGAATCTGCCGGACCTCGTGCTGGAGCTTGGCGCCAGCTGCCAGCAATCCCGTGTGGGTAGATGAATCTCTCTTTCTCGCGGCTGACAGGGGTCATCAGCTTGCAGACCTTAGAAAGATGAAGCTGTAGATAATTCCCACACGGTGAAGTATTTGTTTTGCTTTGCATTCAATATCTTATAAATATAACCTGCTGTGTATATTGCAAACTGATATATTTTGTTTGATTAACACGGACTTGAAAGCTACTAATTCGTCATACATAAAATATTGTGGTTGGGGAAGAATTAACAACAATAAAAGTCTTCTTTGACCTCAGAAGTGCATTTCTGTTGTGTTATGTTAGTGCTTAGAAAAGAAATAAGAGGAAAGCACTACAATTGGTACCAGAGGTCGTGGGGTCGGTCATTAAGAGGTGATTAAGAAGGGGTTTGACGAGTTAGTAGATTTCTAAGTGCACACTTTAAAAGTGTAATTGTTTTTTTGTTGTTTGGAGAATTACAGAAATTGTTTTCTGTTTGGGGAATCACAGTAGCACGGCAGACCATGTCTGAGACATGTGTTGATAAACTGCCTGATGGTGCTAAGAAAAACTGTGAATTGTTTTCTGTTTGGGGAATTACAGAAGAAAATGCATGTGTAGCTAAAAGGCCCGATAATGTTTTGAGAAATAATTCCTGTTGTATATATGTAGAAAACGTGTCTTTTGGAAGTAATGATGACAGAAAGGTCTGGATACCTTTATCTGCTTACAGAGAAATGCAGGAGAAATGTAGGAAGTTGGAACATGAAAATAGGAATTTACGTGAGCAAATTAGCCCGACTGAAAGTTATAAAAGGGCTGTTTTTGAAGAATCTTTCTTGTCCCATTCCAGTAATGAGGGGGTTAAGACAGCTCCGAGCTGCACTGAGTTTTCGTGTGAGCCAGGGTTTTTGGCAGACAAAATGCATTCCTTAACTGATAACAGGGACGAGAGAGACCAGAATGTGATTTACGAGTTACCGTTGCAAAATGCACAAGTAAAACGAAGGATTTTAGAGCAAGACACCCCGAGTTTCATTAGCTTGTTTGATTTTTGGAAAAAGAATAGCCCTCATTTGAGAGAAATCCTAACACTTTTGTATATGGTCACTGTGAAAAATAATATGCAGCTGCACGCTTGTGATTTGGCAAATGAAATAATGCAGACATTAAGTTTCTGCGCAGTGCAAGAAGGAAATACTTATGTACATGTAACTCAAGAACAAGGAAAGAAAATAGTGCCCCTAGCTAGAATCATACAATGGATCTGGTACTTGCAAGACAGGGCTAGAGTACCACAGGTAAAAGAGTTACCAATGAAATTGTGTGCACCATTTGAATTCGTGTCCACTGAAGATAAAAAGCATGTTTGTTTTACTAATGATTCATTGACTGAAATGTTGTTTTCTGGCACAGGAGAAGGAACAGCGTTGTATAATGTGTGTCAGATTTTAAAGCAAGAGCTACGTGAGATGTGTCATTTTTATGCTGATTTTTGGTTCATTGTTAATGTTTTAGCACCTAACTGGTTCAATTACCTTGCAGATGTTAATGAGAAAAATGCAGAGAGAGAAGTGTACACCCAGAATTCTGCCTTAGTGGGGATGGCTAAGTGGGTGCCCCAGAAATGTGAACAGCTGAGAGAAAAGGCCACTTACAGGTGGGCAGAGATGAGAGAGATGCACATTCCCCTAGATTTGATAAAAACTGTGCAGCACGCACAAAAGCAATCTGTCATGCAAGCAGTCACAGAGCAGTTGGGGAGAGGAACGTTACCAGAACAGAAATGGCAAATTGATCAGGTTTTAGGGAGAGTGATTGCTGCAGATTACCAAGGAAAAATCGAAATTTTGCTGATACCTAGAAAAGAATCTGATTCATTCATACAAATTGGAGACAGAATGGCCCAAATTGGCAAAAGTGCAGTGAATGGAGGTTTGTTAAAGAATGAGTCTGCCCCAGCCCTTCTGACAGTGCAAGAAAAGGGAAGCTGTGGCGCAGCAGATAAAAACCTCAGTGCTGATGTGTGGGCTGAAGCCCTAAGTGATCCTCCAGACCCTGCAGAAAATATAACAAAGGGCCCCAAAAACGTCCTGCTGATTATAAAACAGGGAAAGAAAGAGGAAGGGTGCAGTTTAAATGAAAAATGTTATTTGCAAGAAAAGTCATACTTGTTTCTTTTGCAGATCCTACCACGTTTCGCCACTGTCCCTGAGTGTGCTGTGTGGTCCCCCTTCCGGTGTGTGCGTGTGGGGTCGGGGAAGGGACCGAATCCCCAACCTGAACCTGGCTGAGTAAAGTGCCAGCACCATGGATCCATTTTGCGCAAACTGCGCCTTCAGTTCAAGTTCAACTTGTTTGATTGCAATCTTCCACCGGAACTAAGCTGTGTTTTTTTTTTCCACTTCTCGTATGGAACTCTGACTTTTGCTTATCTTCCAGAAAACCTTTCAGGTGGACCGTGCACCTTTACATGAGCAGAACTCATGCCACATCAAATTGCTAACACTGTTGAATTAGAGACTCACTCAGAGTATAAAAATTGCCCAGTCTTTTCTATGTAGATGTATCTGATGTGAAAGGTTATGAAATCAATGTGTTAATTCACTTCTATTGCTTTACAGGGATTGCTTTGATCATTCTGATAATGTTTTTTTGTTTGTGCTGATGTTTTTTTTTTGCTTTTGTTTGAAACAGGAGATATGTGAAACAAAAGTTCATTGGTCAAAGGGCAGAATGTACTGCCATTTGATAAAGTTTGTTTTGACCAATGACTTTGTGTTTCACCACTGCGCATATTAGTTGCTCAATGTTCACCAGTAGCACATGGTATGTTTTGTTCAGTTGAGCCGCCTATGGGCTTTGACATGGCATTAGCCATTACTTTCTGTATTCAGTTTAGCCGCCTATGGGCTTTGACATTGCATTAGTCATTACATTCTGTATTCTGCCTATTGGCTTTGACATGGCATTAGCCATTACTTTCTGTATTCAGTTTAGCCGCCTATGGGCTTTGACATCGCATTAGCCATTACATTCTGTATTCTGCCTATTGGCTTTGACATGCTGTATCCAGTCTAGCCGCCTATTGGCTTTGACATTGCATGCCTATTGACTTTGACATGATGTATTCAGTTTAGCTGCCTATTGACTTTGACATGCTATTAGATATTCTGCCTATTGGCTTTGACATGATATCACATATTACATTTTGTATTCAGCTCCGCTGCCTATTGGCTTTGACATGATATCACATATTACATTTTGTATTCAGCTCCGCTGCCTATTGGCTTTGACATGATATTATACATTGCATTTTGTATTCAGCTCAGCTGCCTATGGGCTTTGACATGATATTCTTAGATGCCTATTGGCTTTGACATGACACTAGACATTGCATTTGATATTTAGGTTAGCTGCCTATTGCCTTTAACATGACATTGCATTTGATATTTAGGTTAGCTGCCCATTGCCTTTAACGTGGAGTTAGACATTGCAGTTGAGAATCCAAGCTGTATTTTTCCAAGCTGTGTTTTTGCACAAGATGAACCAAGATGTTTTTCTCACAGTAGACTAGACATGATAAGAGAGAGTACATGGGTGTTGTTCTCTCTGCTTGAGCTTGGGAACAGGAGTAGTCTTGGAGACCAGGCCAGTCTCCAAAAGGCTTGCTCAGTTTCCCAGGTCTGAGGGGAGGGGGCACACCTTTGTAACGAATGTAACAGGCTGCAGAGGGTCAGATTCGAATCTGCCGGACCTCGTGCTGGAGCTTGGCGCCAGCTGCCAGCAATCCCGTGTGGGTAGATGAATCTCTCTTTCTCGCGGCTGACAGGGGTCATCAGCTTGCAGACCTTAGAAAGATGAAGCTGTAGATAATTCCCACACGGTGAAGTATTTGTTTTGCTTTGCATTCAATATCTTATAAATATAACCTGCTGTGTATATTGCAAACTGATATATTTTGTTTGATTAACGCGGACTTGAAAGCTACTAATTCGTCATACATAAAATATTGTGGTTGGGGAAGAATTAACAACAATAAAAGTCTTCTTTGACCTCAGAAGTGCATTTCTGTTGTGTTATGTTAGTGCTTAGAAACTAGATAAGAGGAAAGCACTACATCACCTCTGAGACATTCCGGCAATAACCCTGCATCACAAGGCAGGCCCATAATATATGGCAGAAGGTGCCTTCCTGCCCACACCGTCTCAGACACTGTGAGGTCTGGGGCCTGTCCATCTTGCACAGCACCATCCTGGAATAGTATGCCCTGTGCAAAATCTGCAGTTGGACTAGTCTGAACCGGGCATGAATCACGGCCACCCAAGGGCTCTGCTTCGCCTCCACCCAGTCTTCATCATCCAGTGTTCCCACATCCACCTCCTATGCAGTGCGGTGGGCTCATCACTGGGTCAGGGGAATTATTCATCAGTTTCCTATAGATCACAGAAATGGCCTTTTTCTCCAATGGATCAGAAAGGAGGCAGTCCTCAAGGGTGTGTGACTCTTGCAACTGCTCGCTCTCTAGCACAGGCCAGCTCAGAGCATGCTTCAATTGCAGGTATCTGAATCGTTCAGGTATTCTTGCTAAAGAACATCTAATGTTACCAGTACCTGTTCCATTGAGATATCACCCAGGTGGTCTATCCCCAATAGCGACCATCTCTGAAATTCACCCAGGGCCCGTGAGATCCCCCAGTAGATCACTGCACCATAGGCAGTCAGGGTAGACCCCCCAAACCCCAAATAGCATGTGACGTTGTTCCATGCCCTCACTACCGTTCCTGTGTGCACTGGCAATGTCTTCACACTTGAACAGGTATACATTAATAGTCACCAATTGCGTTGCTCAGTAATAGAGTAGGGAGTCCAGCATGGCAAGGCCCACCTTGTGAACCCCTTGCTTCAACTCTTGAAACGCTATGCGGGAGCAGCCTCCATCCCACAGCAGCACCCTAACTTCCAGATCCAGTTGTTGAAACACTGCTGGCGGTATCCTATAAGGAGTATTTTGAAAGACGTATAGGAGTTGCGGTCACGTCATCATTTTATAGAGGGCATTCCTCTCCATCAAGGAGAGCGGCAGGGCCCTCCAATGCCTCACGTCTGTATGGAATCTATTGAGTTGAGGTTGCATGTTTCTCTGGAGGAAGCTTTCCTGATTCCTGGTGACATACACACCCAGGTACATAAAGCCCTCCTGACTGAGTCCAAGGCAATGTGGGGGGAGCCACCGCCAGGGGAAAAACCAATGACTTGTCCCAATTGATTTGGTAATCAGAATGCTCCCCAAAGATGCGGAGAATCTGCATTATTCTATCAATGAACCAACGGGGTTGGTGACAGATAACAAAATGTCATCTGGGTACATAGAAATGCTTTCCTCATGCTCCGACAGATCCTATACCCCTGATTAAGGGGTCCTGATGGATCCAGACCGCCAGGGGTTCAAGAGCCAGTGCAAATAGGATAGGGGAAAGAGGGCACCCCTGTCAAGTGCCCCTGTGCAGGGCGAAGAGTCACAAGAGCATGACATAGACCCGTACTCGGGCCAATGGGTCCCACTACAGGAGCCTGATCCAATCCCAAAACTGTGGCCTGAATACAAACCTCTTCAGAGTGGGGAAGATGTAGGGCCACTCTACACTATCGTAGATCATCCTGGCATTGAGGGGCAGAATTGCCTCCTGTTCTCCACTCGGGTAGTCTGTCCTATGGAGAACCTTGTACTGTATAAGCACCTCAGATTCAGATGCATGCTTCTTTGCTGCATGAAAACAGGTTGGTCCACGTGTATCAGCTTGGTGATGACTACGCGTAGCATGGTTGTCATGAACATCAGGATTTTGAACTAATTTTTTGTTATTTCTGAAGTATGTTGGAAACAAATACTTTAATATGATCAAACAAATCATTAAACTAGGTGACGCAAGTTCCACAGATTTTCGACTGTGCACTGAATAGGTTTATTAGTAAAGCTGCATGTCTATGCAAATGTAATGGTCATGTCAATTGAAAATGTGTTGTCTGTAGTGGCAGTGTGCTATCACACCATAAATATTCCACTCTATGCTACTGCACTCTACTCTGCGCCACTCCACACCACTGCACTCTTCTCTGCACCACTCCACTTTACACTACTTCATGCCACTTCACTGCACCATTTCACTCTACACCACTGTACTCTACTTTGTGCCACTCTACTCTGCCCCACTCCACTCTTCACCACTCTAATCTACGCCACTGCATTCTACAACACTGCATTGTACACAGCTGAATTCAATGCAACTGCACTCTGCACCACTATACTCGGCAACACTGTATGCCAATGCTCTCTACACCAGTCCACTCTTCTCTATGCCACTCCAGTGTATGCTACCTTATGTGACTCTACACTATTCCACTCCAGTGCACAACACTCTCTGCCACTCCACTTTACAACACTCTACTCCACTCTTTGCCATTCCACTCTACAACACACCACGCCGCTCTCCTCTGTGCCACTAACATTTAGCCATGCTGAACAGCAGCCACACTGCTGAACAACATGGCTAAACACATTGGCAAAATCAATAGCTCTTGCATAGGCGAGACATATTGGCGTTGCCAACCCAAGAGCTATTGGCTTTGCCAATGCTTGTTTGTTACATTATAACACCCATTTGGCAACTAGAGTCATGTAATATGTGATACTTCCTTCTAACCGTGGCTGTCCAGGTAAAAGCACTTTCCATACTGGAATCTTTGAGCCCATCATTTCAATGTCAACACAGAACTACAAGTTCTAAAATGCAATGCGATGTTTACTAAGCTTCTAAGGCTGGTTCATAATTAATGTGGTCACTTCGGGCAGAGCACGTATTTGACAATTCAAACATTGGAGTTTTAAAAGTGTAGCAAAAAGTGTGATTATCCACATGCAGTTAGCAGACCTGTCACCCTATACGTAGCCACAGGATGATGCTTTGTCGAAATAGCATATAGGGTTGTTTGGAGCCCTGCTTTGACACCTACTGCCATTCCCATTCTAGACATGACTGAAACAAGCATTTGCAATTCATTAGGTCTCACATCTGCTTGAGTTAGAGCTATTGGCATTGTAAATTCATAACTGGACCTTTCTTTCTACACAAATTGGTAAACCCTGCCTCATAATTTGGTCTTTTCCTGCCATTTAATTCGAGTGGCCCTGCATATAACTACAACACTTCCATGTACCTTATTCCTCTATCTGCAGCAAAAAAATTAAAATGTTGCCATTTAGCATCTTAATTTAAGTCTGCCATGCCTATTCCAATAGAATACCACTTTCACCACCACACCATCAGATTTGCTGGCTGGCTAACGCAAAGTCCCAAAACAAGACAGCCAAGGAGGAGTAATAAGAGAAAAAAGAGAGAACGGTCACCAAAACATATCAAGAGTTTTCAAACAGTCATAGAGTAATGAGGATGTTAAGTTGGCCTGAATAATGGTCATAATTCTATTAAAGAGAGATTATAAAACCATTTACAATTATCATATAAACCTTTATCAGAAATAAACTTTTGGCATTAGACTGTAATGCTCAAAACAGCCCCTAAGGGGCACCCTAGCAAAAATATATTTTGTAAGAAACATGGTCATGTAACCATATTGTTAGCTCCAAGAAGGGAGTACCCCAAGAAAAAACATACAGGCAAAAATAATGTGGTGAAACCATAGACACCACAATAAAAATGAGAGAAAGTAATGCAGCATAACTATATATTCAGCCCCTATAAGACAAAGTGCATTATACATTTTCAAGGCTAGCGGAACTATTGCAAGGATATTACATTCAAGACCCACAAAACATAACTTTTTTGGGCAATAAAACAAAATTTCCCAATATGAGAAAGCTTAAAAAGATCATGAATGGTGATGGGGGTCATTATTTTGTAGTCCCCATTTACATAGTGTGAGGACTCAGAGATGATGCAGACAGAAAGAGGACATTGTGGGAAATGTTTTGAAGATGGTCCCATTGTCCTAGGACCACCACAGGCTGAGTTATGATCAAAAGTATGTTGTAAAAGTAATGCCTGCCAAGCATTTCCATGCCACAAATATTTTAATATGTTGATATGATGGTAATGATTTGAACAGCCCCTAGAGGACCCCAAATAGCATTTGTAAGAAACATGGTCATGTAACTGTATAGAGAGGGCATAACCACACAAAATAACGGCAGAAAGCAATGCAGTGCAACCATATAATTATCCCCTAGAGGGCATAGTACATTACACATATTAAGGACTAACAGACCTATAGCAATGATATTAAAACACAACCTACTCTCAGCTGTAAAACAAAAGTTCTAGCCATGAGAAAGGTTAAACAGACACTGAATTATGGGAGGGGTTAACACCACATGCTGAGTTATGAGCAAAAATGTTTTGTAAATGTAATGCCCTGCAAAGCATTATGGGACAAGTTTACTGCCACAAATAATATAATATGTTGATATGACTGTAACACTTGGAACAGCCCCTAGAGGACCCCACAATAAAAATAGCATTTGGAAGGAAAATGGGGGCATATTTAAGAGCCCCTAGTGTCATTCCAATGCAACATTAGTGTCATTTGTTTACGCTAATGTGGTGTTAGAAGGCCTAAAACCAGGCACCATATTTAAAAAATATTAGACTTTTCATCCTTGTCCTGGTCTCCCTTAACTTTTTGCCTCTGTTTCCCAGGTTGTTGTTGTGTGCTGGACTGTGTTTTTGCTGTTTTTGTTACTCTGGGCACCCTCACCACTGCTAACCAGTGCTAAAGTGCAAGTGCTCCTATACAAAATGTGTATGTAATTGGTTCATCCATGATTGGCATATTTGATTTACTAGTAAGTCCCTAGTACAGTGCCCTAGAGGTGCCTAGTGGGTCTGTAGCACTGATTGTTCCACCCACATTAGTAGCTCTGTAAACATGGCTCAAACCTGCCACTGCAGTGTCTGTGTGTGCAGTTTTAAACTGTAAATTCGACTTGGCAAGTGTACCCACTTGCCAGGCCTAAACCTTCCCTTTTCTTACATGTAAGGCACCCCTAAGGTAGGCCCTAGGTAGCCCCAAGGGCTGGGTGCAGGTTATGGTTAAGGTAGGACATATAGGTGGTCATTCCAACCTCAGCGGTAAAAGGCACTTACCGTCGTGCAGAAGACCGCCATAACACCGCCGCGGTCGCGGTACACCGCCACGGTCATTCTGACCCACAACAGGCAAACCGCCAAAATACAGACATCCACAAAAGTCCACCACACCAAAGGCCAGCGAGAAACTGGCGATGACCAAACCTCCACCGTCACGCCAACAGAAAAACGCCCATGCCATTACGACCCACGAATCTTTCAACCGCGGTATTCCATTGGCGGTACACACCGCTGCGCTCAAAATACACACACACTTACAAAACACAGCCACATTGGACAAATTGAAATACACACACCTGATCCACATACACACACCACTCCCATACACCCAATACAACATAAAACACACACCCACATCACCCACAAACCCCAACTCCTTGAGATTTGTGAACACGCACTGAGAAGAGAGAACCAAGCACCCAGACGCGCAATTCACTGTCACCCTGCAATATTACCACGCACTTCAAACAACACACCAATACACAGCACCACACTTAGCACCACACAATCCACCCCACACATCACCCACACCACCCCATGGCACTGCAAAGACACCCCAGGTTTACTGACGATGAACTCAGGGTCAAGGTGGAGGAAATTGTATGGGTAGAGCCACAGCTCTTCGGGACACAGCTGCAGCACACCACCATTGCCAGGAAGATGGAGCTATGGAGCAGAATAGTCGACAGGGTCAATGCTGTGGGACAGCACCCAAGAAATAGGGACGACATCAGGAAGAGGTGGAACGACCTACGGGGGAAGGTGCGTTCCATGGTATCCAGGCACAACATTGCGGTGCAGAAGACTGGCGGCGGACCCCCACCTCCTCCCCCAGAATTTACAACATGGGAGGAGCAGGTCTTGGCGATCCTGCATCCTGACGGCCTCGCAGGAGTAGGCGGAGGAATGGACTCTGGTAAGTCTAATCTTAACTACTTCATCCCCCCCACCCCACCAGCATGCCAACTCATACCCCCACCCTCACCCTAACCCCCATCAGACCTACTCCTTGCAAATGTCTCACCATCACAACCCACCCATCCCAACACCAAGCCCTGCATGCGACCACAAAGCAGGGACACCCATCACCAAAGCATGCCCACTGCACATACACATACAACCCCCCCCCCCAAACCACTGTCACAAAAGCCCCCACAAGGGAATGCCAGCACTGGGGTACACGGGCACCCACCCATTGCACGCTATGGCACACACAGAAGCAATAACCATACCTTTATACCCCTGCAGGACCCGAACGCCACGTCACCGCGCAGGAGGGTCCACAAATATCCACTCCACCCCCAGAAGAGGCCCACAGTGATGACAGCAGCTCTGTCTCTCTGGATCTAGATGACCAGCCCGGCCCATCGGGGACCTCTGGACAGTCGGTTCCCCTCAGACAGCCACAGCCCACAGCAGACCTTCCCCCCACTGGGAACACCAGCACAGCACCCACCCAGCGGGCCCATACCTCTGTCCCCAGGACACGTCAATCAGCGGTGTGTCCACCACTACAGGGAACCCAGGTTAACCCACCACCCCAACAACAACAGGGACCTGGGGGCAGTGGTAGTGGGCACACGGTCCAGGGGACAGAGGCCCAGGGAAACAGGGGAACTGGGAGGGCTGCTGTGCGACAGGGGGGGGACAGGCCCAGGGAACCCACTCTCCACGAGGCCCTCTCCTCCATCATGGGAGCATACCACCACTCCCAGGAGACGATGTCCACGGTCCTGGCCAGGTTTCAGGAGATCCAGCTTCTGCAGGAGCAACAGTATATGGGGTTCAAGGAGGAACTAAGAAACATCTGTTCCGCCATGGGCACCATCGTAGTGGCACTGAATCAGGTAGTCACCACATTGCGGGACACTCTGGCACCACAAAGGGCCCCTGTCACTAGCATGGACCAACAACTGCCTACCACCTCCGCCGGCGCTAGTGGACAGGAGGCCCCGACACAAGACCAACAGGCCACCAGAACCCCACCTCCTGCAGAAGGAGAACCACCCCGCAAGCGGGCCCTGAGATCCAGGAAGAAGACAGAGTAAGATGCCAAGACCCCCGCCACGAAAGGATACCTTCCTGATTGTCATCCCACTGTCCCACATTGACACCCTGTCGAACCTTAAACTGCCCCTGCTCCAGTTTCCACAGGCATTTGGACATTGCACCTGTGATACTGATAGTCTGGACTCTGCCATGGACAATCCTCCACCATCACCACTCACCGATTTGCAACCACCCACCAATTTAGAGCACTGTAATAAACACACTTATTGCACAAAACAATCAGGAGTCTGGCTGTTATTTGTAACAAATGTATTAGATATGACCGTGCCAAAATGCTTATTTTCATTGTGATGCCAACATACCAATGTCACACAGCTGTAGTCCATGGGGAAACAAAGCAGATGTCACGCAGTGGGGCCCACAGCGCTGAAATCTGAAGGGAAAGTCACAACTCAGTTACCATACACTGGGGGAAAAGGACAGACAGTAGAGAGGTAGTAGGGGTTAAGTAAATGTTATATGCCGGGGGGGATTCTTACTTGTGTGTCATTTGAAATACTGCAGTATTACTGTGTTCCTATTGTCTATGTCGTCCTCTTCGCCTTCCTCCTCTTCACTCTCCACAGGCTCCACAGCTGCTACAACACCACCATCTGGACCATCCTCCTGCAGAAAAGGCACCTGGTGTCGCAAAGCCAGGTTGTGAGGCATACAGCAGGCCACGATGATCTGGCACACCTTCTTTGGTGAGTACGTTAGGGATCCACCTGTCATATGGAGGCACCTAAACCTGGCCTTTAGGAGGCCGAAGGTCCGCTCTATCACCCTCCTAGTACGTCCATGGGCCTCATTGTACCGTTCCTCTGCCCTTGTCCGGGGATTCCTCACTGGAGTCAGTAGCCATGACAGGTTGGGGTAACCAGAGTCACCAATTAGCCACACACGGTGCCTCTGGAGTTGATCCATCACGTAAGGGATGCTGCTATTCCGCATGATGTACGCATCATGCACTGAGCCAGGGAACTTGGCATTAACATGGGAGATGTACTGGTCAGCCAAACAGACCATCTGGACATTCATGGAATGATAACTCTTCCTGTTCCTGTACACCTGTTCACTCCTGCTGGGGGGGACCAAAGCAACATGGGTCCCATCAATGGCACCAATGATGTTGGGAATATGTCCAAGGGCATAGAAATCACCTTTCACTGTAGCCAAATCCCCAACCTCAGGGAAGACGATGTAGCTCCGCATGTGTTTGAGCAGGGCAGACAACACTCTGGACAACACCTTGGAAAACATGGGCTGGGACATCCCTGATGCAATGGCCACAGTTGTTCGAAATGACCCACTTGCTAAGAAATGAAGTACTGACAGAACCTGCACTAGAGGGGGGATCCCTGCGGGTTGGCGGATAGGTGACATCAGGTCTGGCTTCAGCTGGGCACACAGTTCCTGTATAGTGGCTCGGTCAAGCCTGTATGTCAGTATGACATGTCTTTCCTCCATTGTCGACAGGTCCACCAGCGGTCTGTACACGGGAAGATTCCTCCATCTCCTTGCATGTCCCAGTGGACGGTGCCTATGAAGGACAACAGCGAGCACAGAGTCAATCAAACCACAGGTACGTTCCCACAGCTTGCACATAACACGAATCCCTATGCATTGTATGGCTTGTATGAGTGTCGATGCAAGGCCTAGGTATGTGTGTCGCAGTACAAATTCAGCCATGTGGGCCCTTGAAATTGCAGCTGCCTGACCTGTGAAGTGCGACAATAGGATGTGAGGTCAATGCGCTGGCGTGGGACACCGTGGTGGTAGGCGATCGAAGACCGCGGCGCAAAGCAGCATTGGTTAACATTGAACCCTATGGGTTTCAGGAGCCAATGACGATGTGCGCCGGCGGTCGCGGTACGCACCGCCGCGGACGTAACCGCCATTTTCTATCAGCTTAATCACTCGATACCTGATCTTCCACAGGAGAGGACCTACACTGCAAGTGCTGCTGTGACCTCGGTCTGGAAGAGACAATGGCTCATGCGACTGGGGAAAGGGCCCCTGCCATCACTGCGGAGGAGTTGGAGAAACTTGTGGATGGGGTCCTCCCCCAGTATGCGCTACTCTACGGTCCTCCAGACCAACAGGTAAGTACACTGGGACCATGCTTTGTGGGCTATGCCTGTGTTGAGTGGGGTAGATGAAAGATGATGGGGAGGATAGCGATTGAGGCATGCATCAAACGACAGATGGGAGCATGTGCCACATGGCAAGGGTGGGGATGAGGGGCCACTCACATGGAGCATGCAGAAGGTGATGATTATACTTCTCTCCCTGTACAGGTCACATAGGTCAGCGCCCACCAGAAAATTGACATTTGGCGTGCCATCGCCAAGGACGTCCGGACCCTGGGAGTCCACAACAGACGAGGCACCCACTGCCGGAAGAGATGGGAGGACATCCGCAGCTGGAGCAGGAAGACGGCGGAGGCTCGGCTGGGGATGGCCTCCCAACGTGGGAGGGGTGCCAGTCGGACTTTGACCCCCCCTGATGTCCCGGATCCTGGCGGTGGCCTACCCCGATTTGGATGGGCGCGTGAGGACATCACAGCAGACACAAGGGGGTGAGTACACTCTCACTCTGGTGACTTTGCGCGCAGTGGAGGTGTCTGGGTGGGGGAGGAGGGCTGTGGGTATCCCAAGGCCAGGGCGATTTCTGTAGGCTAGGCCCCTCCGTAAGGCATGGCCCTGTGCCCCCGCCCCCCACCTCTGTAGGGTGCCAAGTACAGGTATCCATGGCCCTGTGTCATCTATTTGTGCAGTTGTCGTCCATAGGCTTGTAGGCCATGTCCCACGGATTGCGTAGTGGACCCCAAGTGCGCGGCGTAGTGCAGGGGGCTTCTGTGTCTGTCTTCTCCGCCAACGGTGTCGCCAATGCATGCACTCAACATGTCTTTATTTCTCCCCCCCCTTTTTTGTGGTCTTCCTGTTCATGTGTGCATTAGCATCATCAGGTGGAGGAGAAGTGGCATCGGAGCACGAGGGAGCTGCATCCCACATGGCCCTGGAGGGCCATGCAACGGAGTCCGAATACACCAGTGGGACGGAGGGCGAGGGGAGCTCCACAGCGGGGACTCGTGCTGATGTCAGTGACAGCGACTCGTCCTCTGAAGGGAGCTCCCTTGTGGTGGCGGCAACATCTGTGCCCCCCACAACAACAGGTACAGCCGCCACCCAGGGCACCAGCACCGCCCTCCCAGCAGCCCCTCAGCATTTGCCCTGTGCCCGCTCACCCAGGAAGGTGGGCATCTCCTTCACCCCAGGCACCTCAGGTCCTGCCCCTGTCACCCCTGCTGCCCTCAGTGAGGAGGTCATTGACCTCCTGAGGACCATCATTGTTGGGCAGTCTACTCTTTTGAATGCCATCCAGGGTGTAGAAAGGGAGGTGCACCAGAGTAATGCATACCTGGAGGGCATTCATTCTGGTCAGGCTGCCCATCAGCGATCGTTCAACGCTCTGGCCTCAGCACTGACGGCAGCCATTGTCCCTGTCTCTAGCCTCCCCCCTCCAACTTCCTCCACCCAGACCCAATCCCCTGTACCTCTGCCTATCCCAGACACACCATCAGACCAGCCTGCACACACCTCAACACCCAAGGGAAGCTCAGCCAAACATAAGCACCACACATCACACAAGCATTCACACAAGCAACATCACATGCAGACATAACAACACCCACTGCCTCCACTGTGTCCCCCTCCTCCTCGTCTCCCTCCTCCCTCCCTGTGACGTCTCCACTCACACTTGCATGCACAACATCTTCAGCCACTACGTCCATCACCAGCACACCCACCAGAACACTCCGCACACGTGCAGTCACCACCCCCACTACCATTTACACGTCCCCTGTGTCCTCTCCCAGTGTGTCTGTCACCCCCTCTTCCAAACTACACAAACGCAGGCAGCCACCCACCCAACAGCCATCCACCTCACAACAGCCTCCAGCCCAAGCACCTGCACCCAAAGACACCAGACTTCACACTCCTACAACCACATCCTCTTCCTCCACTCCCATACCCACTACACCTACCCGTCCCTCTCTTTCGAAATTGCTTTTCCTTGCCAACCTTAACCTCTTTCCAACAACTCCCCCACCCCGTCCATCTCATAAGACTCCAATCAGCACCTCAGCCACCACAAAACCGGGACCTATAAAGACTGTTTGCCATGGACTGTGAAGTCCCCCACCCTCAAGGGCAGGCAGTTCAGCTAGGAGCCAAGGCACGGCCAGCCCACCCCCGGAAAAGCATCCGAAGATTGCCAGTGCCCGGCGCGAGAGGCCAAAGACACCAGGGACCAAAATCCCTACCATGGCTCCGGCAGGAAGTTGGGTGCCACCTGGCACACCGCCAAAGGTGGGAAAGGGCCACAGGCGAACAGGGAAGGGTGGGAAGGGCAGCACACCCGACAAGTCCAGCAGCAGGCCAGCTGCCCAGGAGGGCCCCACCAGCCCCATCCCAGGTGTGCAGGAGGACACCCACAGGCCCGGTACTGCAGCCCAGGAGGGCCCCGCAAGCCACGTCCCAGGTGTGCAGGAGGACACCCACAGGCCTGGTACTGCAGCCCAGGAGGGCCCCGCAAGCCAACAGATAGATGGGCAGGAAGGCCCCGCCAGCCACATGTCAGGTGGCGAGTGACATCCATGCCATGGCCGGATCCGCTGACCTGGACACTCATCTCAAGCACCTCTGAACTGTGCCCTTCATCTCAAGCACCGCTGAACTTGGCACCGCCGTCTCAAGCACCGCTGAACTGGGCCATCATCTCAAGCACCGCTGAACTGGGCCCTTCACCTCAAGCACCGCTGAACTGGGCCCTTCATCTCAAGCACCGCTGCACTGGGCACCGCCGTCTCAAGCACCGCTGAACTGGGCACCGCCGTCTCAAGCACCGCTGCACTGGGCCCTTCATCTCAAGCACCGCTGAACTGGGCCCTTCATCTCAAGCACCGCTGAACTGGGCCCTTCATCTCAAGCACCGCTGCACTGGGCACCGCCGTCTCAAGCACCGCTGAACTGGGCACCGCCGTCTCAAGCACCGCTGCACTGGGCTCTTCATCTCAAGCACCGCTGCACTGGGTTCCGCCGTCTCAAGCACCGCTGCACTGGGCCCTTCATCTCAAGCACCGCTGCACTGGGCACCACCGTCTCAAGCACTGCTGCACTGGGCACCACCGTCTCAAGCACCGCTGCACTGGACCCTTCATCTCAAGCACCGCTGCACTGGGCACCGCCGTCTCAAGCACCGCTGAACAGGGCACCGCCGTCTCAAGCACCGCTGCACTGGGCCCTTCATCTCAAGCACCGCTGCACTGGGCACCGCCGTCTCAAGCACCGCTGCACTGGGCCCTTCATCTCAAGCACCGCTGCACTGGGCACCGCCGTCTCAAGCACCGCTGAACTGGGCACCGCCGTCTCAAGCACCGCTGCACTGGGCCCTTCATCTCAAGCACTGCTGCACTGGGCACCGCCGTCTCAAGCACCGCTGAACTGGGCACCACCGTCTCAAGCACCGCTGCACTGGGCACCGCCGCCTCAAGCACCGCTGCACTGGGCCCTTCATCTCAAGCACCGCTGCACTGGGCACCGCCGTCTCAAGCACCGCTGAACTGGGCACCGCCGTCTCAAGCACCGCTGCACTGGGCACTGCCGTCTCAAGCACCGCTGCACTGGGCACCGCCGTCTCAAGCACCGCTGCACTGGGCACCGCCGTCTCAAGCACCGCTGAACTGGGCCCTTCATCTCAAGCACCGCTGCACTGGCCACCGCCGTCTCAAGCACCGCTGGCCCATTGGCAGAAGGGGCAGGCCCTCATCTGTGTCGGGCAGGGCTGCACGAAGCACTCTGGGCACCAGTCCCCCTCCAGAACCAGTGGAGACTTTCATCCACTTGTGAGACTGTGGCTTTGCACTCCCCAGGATGGCACAGTGGGCAACCCACCCACTGCAGAGACTTGAGAGACTGTGGCTTTGCACTCCCCAGGATGGAACAGTGGGCAACCCACCCATTGCAGAGACTTGAGAGACTGTGGCTTTGCACTCCCCAGGATGGCACAGTGGGCAACCCACCCACTGTATAGACTTGAGAGACTGTGGCTTTACACTCCCCAGGATGGAACAGTGGGCAACCCACCCACTGCAGAGACTTGAGAGACTGTGGCTTTGCACTCCCCAGGATGGAACAGTGGGCAACCCACCCACTACAGAGACTTGAGAGACTGTGGCTTTGCACTCCCCAAGATGGAACAGTGGGCAACCCACCCACTGTATAGACTTGAGAGACTGTGGCTTTGCACTCCCCAGGATGGAACAGTGGGCAACCCACCCACTGCAGAGACTTGAGAGACTGTGGCTTTGCACTCCCCAGGATGGAACAGTGGGCAACCCACCCACTGCAGAGACTTGAGAGACTGTGGCTTTGCACTCCCCAGGATGGAACAGTGGGCAACCCACCCACTGTATAGACTTGAGAGACTGTGGCTTTGCACTCCCCAGGATGGAACAGTGGGCAACCCACCCACTGCAGAGACTTGAGAGACTGTGGCTTTGCACTCCCCAGGATGGAACAGTGGGCAACCCACCCACTGCAGAGACTTGAGAGACTGTGGCTTTGCACTCCCCAGGATGGAACAGTGGGCAACCCACCCACTGTATAGACTTGAGAGACTGTGGTTTTGCACTCCCCTGATGGAACAGTGGGCAACCCACCCACTGCAGAGACTTGAGAGACTGTAGCTTTGCACTCCCCAGGATGGAACAGTGGGCAACCCACCCACTGCAGAGACTTGAGAGACTGTGGCTTTGCACTCCCCAGGATGGAACAGTGGGCATGGAGGCCCCTTGTGGATCTGGCGTTGTGGACTCATCTGGCTGAGGTGCCCCCCCTTCCCTTCCCCAAGAGGTGCCTGTAGTTTTGCTATCTGATGCCCCTGCAGTGTTCTCTCCGTTGGTGTCAGGTATCCTGTGTGTGCTTTGCCCATGTGATTTGGGCCCAGTGGTCCACGGACAATGCCTGCAAAAATTATCAGACTTTTAATATTTCTGTATATAATAGTTTTAGATGTGTGATATATTTATAAGCCAGTGATACAATATATTCGACAGTTGATGATCATTTCCTTTTGTCTTTGCATTCTTCCGGGGGGTTTGGGGGTGTAACTGTGATGTATTGCTATGCATTGATGTGTGTGTTGTAGTGGGTGAGGGTGGGGGTGTCGCGTATGTGTGTCCCCGTAATTTTTTGCCTCCCCCCTCCCCTGTGTCGTAGGTGCAGTACTCACCGTTGTCTTCTGCGCCAGCGTTCGTGCTCCTGGTAGAGGAGCAGGAAGACAATAGCTGGGAGGATGTGAAGTTCGGGTTCCATGCTGTCCAGATTCCTCGTGGGGTGTATGGAGGTGAGCGTTTTCCGTTCGAAATGGCTGTTTCCGCCGTGTTTTTATCGGCGGGACTACCGCCCCGGAAAAGGTGGCGGATTGGTGGGTTGTGATAGGGTGGGCGGTACTTTGTCTCCCGCCTGTCTGTTGGCGGTGACCGCCGCGCTGTTTGTTTGTCCAGCCGTGGCGGTCAGAGTGTTGAAGTGGTGGTCTCTGTTGGCGGTTTCCGCCAGGGTCGGAATTCCATTTTTTTAACCGCCAGTCTGTTGGCGGGTTGGCCGCCGCTTTAACACCGACCGCCAGGGTTGGAATGACCCCCATAGTAATGTGTTTTATATGTCCTGACAGTGAAATACCGTTAAATTTGTTTTTCACTGTTGCAAGGCCTGTCCCTCTCATAGGTTAACGTGGGGGCTACCTTTAAACATGATTAAAGTGTAGATTCCCTTTCGGAACAGGTAGACGTGGGCCTGTAGCACTGATTGTTCTACCCACATTAGTAGCTCTGTAAACATGGCTCAAACCTGCCACTGCAGTGTCTGTGTGTGCAGGTTTAAACTGTAAATTCGACTTGGCAAGTGTACCCGCTTGACAGGCCTAAACCTTCCCTTTTTTTACATGTAAGGCACCCCTATGGTAGGCCCTAGGTATCCCTGTGAGAAAGTAGCCTCTTTCTAGCCTTGTTACCCCCACTTTTGGCCTGTTTGTGAGTATATGTCAGGGTGTTTTCACTGTCTCACTGGGATCCTGCTAGCCAGGGCCCAGTGCTCATAGTGAAAACCCTAGGTTTTCAGTATGTTTGTTATGTGTCACTGGGACCCTGCTAGCCAGGACCCCAGTGCTCATAAGTTTGTGGCCTATATGTATGTGTTCCCTGTGTGATGCCTAACTGTCTCACTGAGGCTCTGCTAACCAGAACCTCAGTGGTTATGCTCTCTCTTTACAAATTGTCACTAACAGGCTAGTGACCAATTTTACCAATTCATTTTGGCATACTGGAACACCCTTATAATTCCCTAGTATATGGTACTGAGGTACCCAGGGTATTGGGGTTCCAGGAGATCCCTATGGGCTGCAGCATTTCTTTTGCCACCCATAGGGAGCTCTGACAATTCTTACACAGGCCTGCCACTGCAGCCTGAGTGAAATAATGCCCACATTATTTCACAGCCATTTTACAATGCACTTAAGTAACTTATAAGTCACCTGTATGTCTAACCTTCACCTGGTGAAGGTTGGGTGCTAAGTTACTTAGTGTGTGGGCACCCTGGCACTAGCCAAGGTGCCTCCACATTGTTCAGGGCAAATTCCCCGGACTTTGTGAGTGCGGGGACACCATTACACGCGTGCACTATACATAGGTCACTACCTATGTATAGCGTCACAATGGTAACTCCGAACATGGCCATTTAACATGTCTAAGATCATGGAATTGTCACCCCAATGCCATCCTGGCATTGGGGAGACAATTCCATGATCCCCCGGGTCTCTAGCACAGACCCGGGTACTGCCAAACTGCCTTTCCCGGGTTTCACTACAGCTGCTGCTGCTGCCAACCCCTCAGACAGGTTTCTGCCCTCCTGGGGTCCAGCCAGGCTTGGCCCAGGAAGGCAGAACAAAGGACTTCCTCAGATGGAGGGTGTTACACCCTCTCCCTTTGGAAAAAGGTGTCAGGGCTGGGGAGGAGTAGCCTCCCCCAGCCTCTGGAAATGCTTTGATGGGCACAGATGGTGCCCATCTCTGCATAAGCCAGTCTGCACCGGTTCAGGGATCCCCCAGCCCTGCTCTGGTGCGAAACTGGACAAAGGAAAGGGGAGTGACCACTCCCCTGACCTGCACCTCCCAGGGGAGGTGCCCAGAGCTCCTCCAGTGTGCTCCAGACCTCTGCCATCTTGGAAACAGAGGTGCTGCTGGCACACTGGACTGCTCTGAGTGGCCAGTGCAAGCAGGTGACGTCAGAGACTCCTCCTGATAGGCTCTTACCTGTGTTGCTAGCCTATCCTCCTTCCTAAGTAGCCAAACCTCCTTTTCTGGCTATTTAGGGTCTCTGCTTTGGGGAATTCTTTAGATAACGAATGCAAGAGCTCATCAGAGTTCCTCTGCATCTCTCTCTTCACCTTCTACCACGGAATCGACCGCTGACTGCTCAGGACTCCTGCAAAACCGCAACAAAGTAGCAAAGACGACTACTGCAACCTTGTATCGCTGATCCTGCCGCCTTCTCGACTGTTTTCCTGGTGGTGCATGCTGTGGGGGTAGTCTGCCTCCTCTCTGCACTAGAAGCTCCGAAGAAATCTCCAGTGGGTCGACGGAATCTTCCCCCTGCAACCGCAGGCAACAAAAGACTGCATCACCGGTCCTCTGGGTCCCCTCTCAGCACGACGAGCGTGGTCCCTGGAACTCAGCAACTCTGTCCAAGTGACTCCCACAGTCCAGTAACTCTTCAGTCCAAGTTTGGTGGAGGTAAGTCCTTGCCTCACCACGCTAGACTGCATTGCTTGGTACCGCGTGATTTGCAGCTGCTCCGGCTCCTGTGCACTCTTCCAGGATTTCCTTTGTGCAAAGCCAATCCTGGGTCCCCGACACTCTAACCTGCAGTGCACAACCTCCTGAGTTGTCCTCCGGCGTTGTGGGATCTTCTTTTGTGACTTTGGGTGAGCTCCAGTTCACTCCTCTTCGTAGTGCCTGTTCTGGCACTTCTGCAGGTGCTGCCTGCTTCTGAGAGGGCTCCTTGTCTTGCTGGGTGCCCCCTCTGTCTCCTCACGCAATTGGCGACATCCTGGTCCCTCCTGGGCCACAGCAGCATCCAAAAACCCTAACCGCAACCCTTGCAGCTAGCAAGGCTTATTTATGGTCTTTCTGCGTGGGAACACCTCTGCAAGCTTCTTCACGACGTGGGACATCCATCCTCCAAAGGGGAAGTTCCTAGTCCTCTTCGTTCTTGCAGAATCCACAGCTTCTACCATCCGGTGGCAGCTTCTTTGCACCCTCAGCTGGCATTTCCTGGGCGTCTGCCCAATCTCGACTTTGTTACGACTCTTGGACTTGGTCCCCTTGTTCCACAGGTACTCTCGTCCGGAAATCCACTTTGGTTGCATTGCTGGTGTTGTTCTTTCTTGCAGAATTCCCCTATCACGACTTCTGTGCTCTCTGGGGAATATAGGTGCACTTTACACCTACTTTTCAGGGTCTTGAGGTGGGCTATTTTTCTAACCCTCACAGTTTTCTTACAGTCCCAGCGACCCTCTACAAGCTCACATAGGTTTGGGGTCCATACGTTATTCGCATTCCACTTTTGGAGTATATGGTTTGTGTTGCCCCTATACCTATGTGCTCTCATTGCAATCTATTGTGACTGTACATTGCTTGCATTGCTTTCTATTGCTATTACTGCATATTTTTGGTATTGTGTACATATATCTTGTGTATATTTGGCATCCTCACACTGAGGGTACTCACTGAGATTCTTTTGGCATATTGTCATAAAAATAAAGTACCTTTATTTTTAGTATATCTGTGTATTGTGTTTTCTTGTGATATTGTGCATATGACACCAGTGGTATAGTAGGAGCTTTGCATGTCTCCTAGTTCAGCCTAAGCTGCTCTGCTAAGCTACCTTTTCTATCAGCCTAAGCTGCTAGACACCTCTTCTACACTAATAAGGGATAACTGGACCTGGTACAAAGTGTAAGTACCCCTTGGTACCCACTACAAGCCAGGCCAGCCTCCTACAAGCCCCAAGGGCAGGGTGCAGGTTATGGTTAAGGTAGGACATATAGTAATGTGTTTTATATGTCCTGACAGTGAAATACCGTTAAATTTGTTTTTCACTGTTGCAAGGCCTGTCCCTCTCATAGGTTAACGTGGGGGATACCTTTAAACATGATTAAAGTGTAGTTCCCTTTCAGAGCAGGTAGACATGTGGAGTTTGGGGTCTCTAAGCTCACAATTTAAAAATACATCTTTTAGTAAAGTTGATTTTAAGATTGTGTGTTTGAAAATGCCACTTTTATAAAGTTTGCATTTTCTTGCTTAAACCATTTCTGTGACTCTGCCTGTTTGTGGATTCCCTGTCTGGGTCATTTTGACAGTTGGGCTGGTTGCACCTCTCACTAGACAGTGACACAAAGGAAGCTGGGGTATAGTCTGCATTTCCTATTGGGCCATCTGTGCTTGGAGGGAGGGGAGGAGTGGTCACTCACACCTGAAAGGGCTGTGCCTGCCCTCACACAATGCAGTCTCCAACCCCCTGGTGTGTGTCTGGGGCCTGGCCTGGGCAAGGCAGGATTTCACAAACAAGAGAGACTTTGCTTTGAAGTAGGCCTACTTCAAAGGGCAAAATGGGTATAAGAAAGGCACCCAAAACCACAGACTTTAGAACAATTCTGAAAAACAAGAGGAACCGCTGCCTGGAGAAGAGCTGAAGAGATGAGGAAGAAGAGCTGCCCTGTCTGTGACTGTGCTTTGTGGAGCTATCCTGCAGTTGCTGCTTCTGCCTGTGCTAGAGGACAAAGACTGGACTTTGTGTTGCCTTCCATCTTGTGAAGAACTATCCAAGGGCTTGATTTAGAGCTTGCCTTCTGTTGTTTGAAGTCTCAGGGGCAGCAAAGACTTCTCTCTGCCAGCACCTGGAGCCTCTGCTGAGACTCCTACTCTGCCAAGTGGTGCCCATCCAGTTCCTGGGATCCTGAAAGGAGAAGCTGTTAGCCCAAGGGTGAGAAATCCACGCACAGACAGTTGTGCGGGGAAAAGATCGATGCAACTCCGATCTGCGGCTGAAAAATCTACGCACCGCCAGCTTCGTGGCTGAAAATCGACAATCGCCTGCAACGCGACCGGAAGATCAATGCCCGTGGCTGGAGAAACAACGCACAGCATCGATGACGGAGACCAGTGAGATCGCAACCTGCACTGTGTGGTTTTCGGATCATCGTGCGGCAGGATTTCTGAAGCAAACATTGCTGGGCATACAAAAATGACGCAAGGCCTGCCTGGACTCGAGAGTGCGGTTCGAATCGACGCATCGCTCTCCTGCGGAGAGAAGAAACGATGCACGCCGACTCGACTGAAGGAGAATTGACGCAAGGTCTCACTCGTGAGTGATATCAATGCATCGCAAGCCCTTTTTGACACACACTCGCCTGTGCGGGGTTATTTTCGATGCACCCAGGTACATTTTCATGCTAACAGCATTAGTGTTATGTTTAAAACTCCATGAAGATTATTTTTGCTTTTTAATTGATAACTTGACTTGTGTACTGTGGATTTTTGTCGTTTTGGTCTTGTTTTGTTTAGATAAATATTTTCTATTGTGTTGTGTCATTTTATAGTGTTATTGTGTGTGTTGATACAAATACTTTACACCGAGCACTCTGAAGTTAAGTCTGCCTGCTCGTGCCAAGCTATTAAGGGGGTGAGTGGGGGTTAGCTGAGGGTGATTCTTTTTTACACTGACTAGAGTGAGGGTCCTTGCTTGGACAGTGGGTAATCTGACTACCAACCAAAGACCCCATTTATAACACAAAGTGACACAATGCATGCATTGCACCACTTTGCAATCCTTTGCACTATATTATGCCTATGCCAGGGGACATTCCCCCGTTAGAGGGGCCAAAAAAATTGCTCAAGAAAATCTAAGAGATTTCCTTGCACCATTTTTTGGTACATTTAATGCTTGCTCAGAGGAAACCTTAAAAGGATGCTTCCATTGGTTACAATGGGCCTCAGGGTGCGTTGCAGGATTAGCATCAACATTTGTGACACTGATCCTGCAAAGCGTCAGACTAGCGTAAAACGTTCTGATGCTAGTCCCCTAACTGCCGCCATTGTGCGTAAAATACGCCACATACATGGTGGCATTAAGGGGCAATAAGGGGCGCAAGAAAAGTGGTGCTGCACTGTGTGCAGCACCTCTTTTCTTAAATATGCTCCATGGTCATATAACAATGCAGGCAGCCCTAAGAGAGCATAACCACACAGAAAAGGAATAGGAGAAAGTGATGCAGTATAACTATATATTTAGCAGTTAGAGGACATAGTGCATTACACATTCTCAAGACTAGCCGAACTATTATAATGCTATTACACATAAGCCCCATGAAGCATAACTTCTCTCAGCTATAAAACAAAAATTCCAACCATAAGAAAGCTTAGCAATGCAAGCAATGGCAGTAGTGGTTATTATTCTGTAGTCTCCACTAACTTGGGGGGACATTATGAACACGGCAGAAACAACATGATATATCAGTATATCGTCATTGCTAATGATGGTTGGATGAAGCAAACTACTAAATATGCTTGGTTATAGCTGTCACCCTGTCCCCTGGATTTGCTGATCCAAAATAAGCCAGGGTGATTAATGTCTCAATGGCATGGAAAATAGGAATTTTATGTATATAAAAAGCATTTTATTAAAATATAAGTGACCCCATATGGGTCCCCAGGCCAGATATTAAGCCTCTACTTTAAGAATTGCACTTATGGATACTTCAGCTTTGGCAGGGCTGTGAGGAGACGGGGTTCAAACCATTAGTCCAGGGACATGAAGCATGTGATTTAGCACAGTTCCTTATTGTGTGATCTGGATCTCAGACTCTGCCCTGTTTACCTTCTGTATGGATTATGATACTAATTAAGTACTCTGGCTTGATAAATGCCCCATGAACAGCTAGTGCTCAGGAAATTATAGTTTGGAAAGAAAGTAGGACTGCATAGATGTTGGCTTGTGGGTTACTTGGCAGCTGAGATCGCCAGGGACATTCCTGGCATAGGAAGGTTGATCTAGAAGAATGGAAGGTCCAGTACCCTGTGAAAGGATTCCAGGCATGATACATCTATCTATGTATCAGTGAGGCTGCTGAAGAACATGAGGCCAATAAGTGATCCATGCAGTGCTGGCACTTTGGATGCACTCTGCGCACTCAACATCTGGAGTAGAAGACTGCCAAATTCCCCACTACCTGTTGTGTCACCGCACAACACGTTATTTTTGTTAGCATTAAAAAGTATCTTTTGAATACAATGCAGCCTTTTCCCATTAAAGAACTATGCTCATTTCATTGTGGACATCATTTTCTGCTTCATATCCTGTGCACATATTGGCTGAGGTAACAGTGAACAAGCTGATCAGAGCAAAGGTGTAAGCAACAATATAAGATAGAGATTTAGAGACAAGGGGAGCCTTTGAAACTGAAACATAGATGACAAACGCTCCTCGGTAGGAAGGAGTATTGGATGCAGATAAATATACAGAGGTTTGAAAGAGAATATCACACTTCATGCCTTGAAAACTTATTAAGAAATCAGTTAAAGTTTAGTACAGAGAGGGATGAGTGTCGAAGAGGTGAGCAGAGTCAGTTATTGAAAAAACGAGCTAAGAAAAGGGGAAAATAATTGCAGAAATAATAAAGATCAGAAACGGGTGGTTTAGGGCTGGTGTTTGCCACCTGAGCTGCTGGCATCCTCTGCTCCTGCTCTGCTGTCTTCTCGTACGTCCTGACATCGGTTCACCTACCTTCACAAGATGGATACCATCTTGCACTTCAGCATTGGACATGTCTGACAGATGATAACTTTCTCTGTATATTTGCCATACGTTTTAGTTAAGCAGTCCAGCTTTTTGGGCCACAGTTGATAGTGACAAAAAAAGACTTTCACTGTTCCCCCAGAAGACAGAAAATATTGCTTGAATATGATGTTTTACAATATGCAGAATGTATTTATAGATGATCAGATGCTTAAAACAGAAATACTTTTTTAGTAAGTTTACATAGAGAGTTATGCAAAAATTGTTCTCTGTTACCCACAGCACACCATAAACTACAGTCCTTATGTAATTTGCCTTGTTTTTGCTCCCTGTTCCAGGCCTAAAACTTCAGCTTCCAAACAATTGCATGCGTTCTGCATGAAGCCAGATCATTACTAATTAACATCTTGATATCAACTGAGAACCGAAAACAAGTTATCGTGTCATCCATTTCTGTCTTTCCTGTTTTTAGTATTCACATTTACTGTGTTGACTATGTGGTCAAGTCAGGAGGTGCAGAGTAGCTGCGGCTTATTAAAGTGTTGTGTTCCAAGAGTCATTTGTATCTAAGCCTTCCTTTCATTCATTATTGTTGTCGTTTTCACTCATCCTGATTAAGTTCATTTCACTTATCCAACCTTGGTAATGACACTGTATGCGAAGATGACATTTGTGATTGCACACACTAGTTAATGATTTTGTTTTTAACTTATTTTGGTCTCTCAGTGGGTTTTCACACAGTTGACCATTAGCTGCTTTTGTCTAGTCAGTTTTGATCGTGATATGAGCTTATGGTCTAGGGTGGCTCTGCTCCCTTGTTTTCAGTTGTATACAATTTGTTCTGTTAGAATCACCCGGGTACCTGGTATGTCTCACGGATAAATTCAGCAGGATCAACTCAGCTTTGTATTGTTTACTGTTCACCACCTTATTTTAAGGGCAGGTTGGATGTACCACCGTGTTCCAGATTTATATTGTCTGGTGGCACAGGTATACTACATAGTTCCAGGAACAGTTTTTCAGAACAAATCTGAAAATATATATTTTTTGGCACTGGATTACAGAACTTCTTTCTTTCTAACTTTCAACAGACAAACTTTCAGAAATTGACTTTTATTAATATCTCTTTTATGTATGGTCCTTTTTATAAGGCTAATGGATTCAGATAAGTTTTTCATTCTTTTCATGGTTTTCTTGATCTCCTGTTTTTCTGCATATAAGTCCTGTGCAAAGTTTTTTTGATGCCCACTGTGACTTGATCTCATGCTACATCTAATTCTGAAAATCAACAAATCATATAAGAAGTCAGATTGAGCAAAAAAACGACTGTTCAATTGATGGTCTAAGATGAAGTCTTCAATTAAATAATGTGTTCCTCTAATGCTTCAGCAGAAGATGGGAAGAACATCTGCAAAATCACTGGTTGCATTTGCCAGATGATCACAATGCTGACTTGTATGCTGGCAAAAAGAAGACATTAAGGGCCTCATTTACCATGTGGTGGCCTTGCAATCATACGGCTGGTGCAGAAGAAGCATCGTCTCTGCCAGGCTAGCCACTACTGGCCTTGCCAAATTTATAGTTTGAAGTTCAGCAGCTGTTCATTTTTTCCCGAGGCACAGCCTGCAAGCTTCAGTAGAAATAAAACATTGATGGCGGTAAACCACCATGTCGTAGCTTTTTATTAAGGAGACATACACAAGAGAGCGGGAAAAGCATCTTTAAAAACACATAACCAACGGCCCCAATGTGCTGAGAGTTTTTTTCTGAACACTGCCAAAGTTTAAAAGGCATTTCTAAACAGAATGGATGGTGGTGAGAATGGTGTTAGTTTTGCCACAATAATTAGGACAACCACTGCTATGCCGTTGTGCCCATGCAGTAATTGATCCCTGTGGCAGAGCCGGCCGCAGTTTGGTTGTCGGGAAGACAATACTTTCGCTTGACCTCTAAATGATGTGGCGGCAACCATGAGAATGCGGCAGGGACATCTACCCCCATCCTCTACATGAGGCCTTGTGTCATACAGCGTGACAGAAAATGCTTAGCCTTATAGAGGTTTATATCTGTCATCAACATGAACAAGCAAGGCTTTAAACTTGATTCTAGTAACCTGAGCACTCTAGGATGCCAGAGTTTAAAATATTACCTCAGATGTCAAAGTAAAATCACCAAGGAAATTAAAATTGGAAAAAAAGGCTGGATAAGTATTAAATGAATGAAAGTCCTGCAAGCATTCTTGCCTCACATTTCAACAAAGCTCTAATGAAGTTAGATAATAGTAGAGCAGCTTGAGAAGATTTATGGCCCCAATAAAGGAGATAAGCAATGCTCTCTGTGTGGATGTCAGGAGGGGCCCTGGAGATACTCCAGATGCCATGCTCTGCAAGTTTCACATCAGGGCTTCTAGGTTTGGTTACATTCTACAAGAGAAAGGGCATATTTTGGCTTTCCTGAGCTAAACGTTTAGGCAGCAGGTGTTTCTTTTGTAAAATAAGCTTATTTTATTGTTACATAAACATGCGCAAAAATAAGCTTACTTCAAGATTAAATCAAGGCACACATGCTGTCCTGAAAGAACATTACTCAACAGATGCTGAGCAGTGGTAAAATAAATGTAAAAAAAGGAAGCCAAGGAGCTACCTGTTACTGGAGATTTAATGGTGGAGCAAATGATCCAGGAGACAGAAGAGGACAGCGCTGGAATAAAGCCAAAACAAATGTCAGTGACATGGGAGGAGGTGGGAGGAACGGAATGCTGCAATAAAACACAGGCAACTACCAGCCTAAAACACCCACAGTGAAAAGGCAGCAACAAAGAAATTCCAAAGTAGTCTGTCACAGCAACAGCTAAAGATACCAAAGTGCAATAATACAGCAGTTGGTCACTTCTCTGAATCATAAAAAGGAGGGAGAAAAAGGCAGAACTGACCACTAATGACCAGGAATCTTTAAAGTATACTGCAACTAACAAATTAAATCACTTTAAACCATAAGAAATATACTAAAAGTATACACCAAGTCGAATGCTTACGCTCAGCCTAAAAAGACTTACTGATTGGCCATTAGAGAGTGGCTCACCACTGCTCTTTTATTTCATTATAATCACAGTGCTGTTTTTCAGCATGTTTAATTTGGCCACACCAAAGAGGTGTGCCTCCCCCGCACACACACACCTACCACCCTTCCCTGATATCAATTCATTACCTCCCAGGCGGGCCCAGCACCCAATTTGAAGAGCACTGATCTAAAATAATCACGCTTGAATATAGGAGTATTACTCACAAGCAGATCTCAACTAAAAATCAATATTAGCTCACAGTAGTGTTAGTCATTTAAGAGATATGAAGATGATGCAGAGAGGTCTAAACAGAGATCATGTTTTATGATGCCGATTAGCCCATAGGACATATCTGAGATAGAGAAGGGGTTTTCAGTATTTTACTTTTTAATACGTTATTGTCAAATGACATTAATTTGAATGAGAAGAAAAAGTGAACTCATGATTTTAGGGAGACATAGGGCCGCACTACAACCTCGGTGGTCTTATCAAAAGACCGCTGAGGCTGCGGGAGTCAGAATACCGCCAGTGCTGGTGGTATTTCTGTATCCCTATTACGACTTTTCTGCTGGGCCAGCGGACGGTAACAGTGTTACCGTCCGCTGGCCCAGCGGAAGAGTCACATCAACATTGCTGCCGGCTCGTAATGTGCAGCTGGTGCAGTAAATGCACGATGGGGCTATGCCTGGGTGCCACTGCACTGCCCATGCGAAGTGCATGGGCAGTGCAGGGGCCTCAAGTGGCACCCCAGGTCCCCCTTACCGCCAGCCTTTCTATGGCAGTGTTTATGGCTGTGGCCAGACTCGCGGTCGGGGACTCATAATCCCCAGGGTAGCAGTGCTTGCACCGCTGCCCTGGGGGTTATGACCGCCAAGCTATACTAGCCTGGTGGTATAGTGGAGGGGCCGGCGGTATGGCCGTGGCTATAGCGCCACAGTCATAATAGCTGACAGAGCACCGCCAGCCTGTTGGCGGTGTTACTGATAGCTTACCGCCGGCCGCCAGGGTCATAATGAGGCCCATAATTTCAAGTTCTTTCAACCGGGAACCAGACCGTGTGTGATTTGTTACTTGAGTATTTTACTCAAGACGCCGAGTTTTCACTTTAGATAATTTAGGAGATGAGTCTTGTCAGTTATTATAAAGCCAGGAGGGATACTCCAAAATGTAAACAATTACTCCACTTGATTTGTGCTGATTTGCCTGGTTTCTATTTTCGAGTATTTGGAAGTCGAGCTCATAGTTGCACCATTTGTACATCTAGCTGATTTGTAGCTGAAATGCTTAAAATTGGTTATATAAAATCGGCCATGGACGGTATAGCCAAGACGGAGTTTGTGTTCTCCTCCTCCGTCAAGGCCAGCCAGAATCCATCGCCATTCTCGACACAGCAGCCATTAACTTCTTAGTGCTGTGGACCTTGACGGTCACCATAGGACCACAGTGATTTTGGAGCAGGAGATGCCATGTGTGAATAAGGATCAGCTCTTTTTTATTTAAGGACATCGCAGCCTTAAGATGGTAGCCTCAGTGCAGGTACTGCTGTATACGATTCTCTGTTTGGCGCTCCCAAAGTGCTTCTCAGTATAATGTTCTTTTTGAACCACGTTTTCGAAACCCAATCTGTGTGCAAGTGAGCGTGAGTGTCACTGCACTCCAGTAAACAATGTTGACACCCCTCACGTCCTGGTTTGTGTCCCAGTTGTATTGCACAGCTTCATCTGTACATCCAATACTTACCTAGCCAACCTTCTTTTCTGTTCATGTCATAACTTCTCATTCATTGCGTATGAAACAGGTTCTGAGTCCTGACAGGTGTCTGGTGGACCGCGAGCGGGCCAGACTGTGGGGAAGCTTCAGCCTTACAGAATGGAATGATGCCACTAACAAGACGCTCAATAACGAATGCTCCAGTGAGGCCTTATGTCTGCGGAGTTTTGACCTCTTTTCAGAGATAGCAAGCCATAAAAGTAGGGGCCAGGAAACTTGTCTGGGGCTAGTGCAAACTCCTCCCATGTGAGAGAGAGGCCGGCTGATCCCCTGACAGAGAAGTTGGGTCCTGAGCTAGGCCGTGCAATTTTCGATAGTGAGTGGAAGGAAATGCATTACAGAGCTCGACGAGTAGGTGCATGGCACAGTGCGAGCTGGTGGTGAAAGTAATGTTGTATCGGTATTTCACTCAAGCGAGATGCATGTATTAGATGTCTGCACATCACATGTTGGTGTGGATGTGTAAAGGAGGCTCCCTTTCCCGCTTGCTGTGGAGTTGTCCTTAATTTCAGCACCGTTTTATCGTTCTCCAGAAGAGACAGGCCAATGTTGCTGGCTCACTGAGCTGCATAGAAGGCAATAACAGCACTCTGAGGGAAAGACTGGAATCCTTACATTAAGTACTATCGACTGTGGGACATCCTAGGGATGAAGAAGATCTCCCTAACGTTGGATCGGAGGGAACAGTACATAAAATACCTCTTTCCTCACCCGTTTAGGTTTGTTATCTTCAAATGGGACTGTTTGGGTATAGTTTATATTCATTCACTGACCTTTGCTTGTAGACAAGAGTGTCTCGCCATTCAAATAAAACAAAAAGATTTAAGTCTTAAAGTTGTCCAGAATATTCCTCAGGCTATATCACATTTCCCTCTTGTTTGTAAACCATTGTGCTGTTATTCCTCCTGCTGCATTTCTCCAGATCTTTGTCAGGCATCTGAAGGTATAAACTTAGATCTTCGCAGCAGCATTATGTGCATGGTGTCTTGTTCAAGTCCTTCAATGGTGTGTTCTGCTTCGGTGTTGCTGAGCTCCATAGCACCTATCTTACCTCAACATTATTGATGCTATTTTCCATTAAAGGACTTCAAAGCCCTAATCGCCTCCACTGTGGTGACAAGAACTGCATTCAACTATGTCTAATCATCTCCAGTATGATGACAAGCTCTGGAGCCCACTGCTTTTTTTCTAGTTTATGTTGGGACACTACTATGTTTGCCTTATGTGGAAGAGGAGCCCTTTCGTTGATGCTTCAAGAAGGCATTATTGTGCATATGTTTGTTTTCTAGATAAAACACTCACCTGGAGGACAATGGAATGGCAGATCATCTCAGCCTGAAATAGCTGACACTGACTGCAGGTAGACCATCACTAAAACACTTTAGCAATAAAACTGTGTTCTATGGGGTATGTACTATATATACATCGTGTGCCCAAATATTTGAATCTGTCATTAAACACAACATGTGTTTTACTTGTGATGCCTCCATAAAATTAGTGGACTTTCTACAAATTAATGGCAAGCATTATGCGCTGACATGTCTGACAGGTATAATTGACTTTAACAGGACCAGCTGACATTTCAGGTACTGACTGAAATGTCAACCTTTTCATTTGAAGAGGTAGCTGGCACAGACACACACACAATTTCTGACTTGAAAATCGAGTCTTCATTCCTATTCTCACTGAAGTATTGGGTAGGAAAACCAACTTTAGTAGGAAGGCATTTTAAATGTATAGACATACATGATTCAAATGATGGCATTGATTAATGTCTTTTGACCAGTTCATTATCTCGTATCATAGAAATAATAGCAGTTTCACTCTCTGAAACATTTGCATAAACTTGAATCATTAAAACAGATAGATTGAAAGATTTCCAGCGAGATGGCTCAAGGAGTTAAATTCTCACTTCCAATATCAGCAGCAACCTGCAGTTCACAAGTTTGAATCATACCAACAGTTCCACTCAGCCCCCATTCTTTTATTTTTGGGAAAAATACATTGGTCAGCAATGACGCTTTTTATTTACAGAGCTTATAGATGGTAAAACTTCAATATTAATTGTTGTATGAGAAACGAGTTTTTGTTTGTCATATTCTTTGTTGAAAAAAAGAATAAAATAATAGAAAACAGTATTCACTTTCTTTTTTCTCCTCCTTTAAAACGGAAAATATATATGATTTGAATAGGCACGATAAAACCACAAGACTGGAGAGTGACCCATGTAAAACAAATATACCTCCTGACAGGGCGGCAGCATTTTACATAATGAGGTGAAAGCTCACAGGTAATAAACACAACGGTTATTCTGTGCATAGGGTTTTATAATTGATAAGAGTGCCTTATACAGGGCTCTGATGTACAATGTGAACTACCCAATGCTCTGCCTTTAGTAGCTTGAAAACCGTAAGATGTGAATAACAATATGAAGAAGTTGACCACTGAATAAACAGAGTGAGTCTCAGGCGCCAGGAGGGATAGTTGGAAGAATAACACAGATGGAGAATGAGGACTCCCCTTTTTCCAATGTCTGTTTTGAGAAAGAAAAAGGTAAACATTGATGAAGGAACTTCAACGGTTGAAGCGTCTTTTTATAATAGTGATAATTGCTACCGTGTTGGGTACGATTTGCATCCAAACGACTGAAACTTTAAATGACACATGCATTCTATCTGTTAATATTATGAGAATATGCAAGGAACGTCCTTCTCTACGGTAAAATACAGTGAAAATATTTATATGATCACCTGTAACACCATTGTTGCACAGACTGTTTCCCCTTCAGTAAGGTATATGCAAGCTTCCAACCTTGTTATCAGTGATTGGAAGCATATATCATGGAGTAATTGTGATAGCACACACTCGATTTTTCAATTAGGGTAACATAATAAAGGCCAGACTGGAAATCGAAACTAGCTCTATAAGAATGCTCAACCCAGACTACACTGCAGGAGGCAACTACCAGAATAGGGGCATAGTTGGATCACGGTATCCCACACTGCTCTGAAAACAGCCCCGAGCCTGTTCGTTAACATGCCACAGTGGCAGAGTTGGGAGTCTGGTTCTGACTGCGAATCTCAAAATGGTGTCCGTAGGACACGACATGATGTGTTGCAAAGATGTCCTGAAATATGTTGACATCAGTTCAAAGATTGATTCATTTATTAATCTTGTAAAAGGTACGCTTAAAGAAAATAGAAGGCCAAAAACATAGGTTGTGGCCATTGCACAGTTTTAGTCTTCACTGGTATGGTTGGAAATATGATTTAACCAATGCAATTTTCTCAGATAATTTGTGTTGTCATGGGATAGAGAAACTTGAATTGATGGAAAATCCTTTGCAAGAAAGGTGAATGAGGAAGACTGAGACCAGGCAGATACCATTGAATAGGAAGGATTGCAATAATATACCCCTGTGTCCAAGGCTGTCTCCTGAACACTCTAAACGTATAAGGAGATAAAGAAAATGAAAAGCAGTGGATGTATACAATACGCTATTTGGAAACTATAAGGCAGGGCCGGCTTTAGGACTGGTGGCTCCCTGTGTGACAGTTTATTTTTGCGCCCCCCAGCCTTTGACCTCCTCCTCGGTTTCACTCACTACCACCTGGTAAATGTGACCCTCGTCTCTCCATCGCTCCTCTTTCATATACATTCATGTGTATTAAAGCACTTATAAAGGCCGGCTTTACTAATCCACTCAGCTATCCACATAAAATATAGGGCATGTTTAAGAGCCCCTAGCGCCATTCTAATGCCACATTAGCCTAATTTTTTTACGCTAATGTGGTGTTAGAAGGCCAAAAACGCCATGTCATATTTACAAATGCATGCATTGCGCCACTTTTTATCCCTTTGCATTACACTATGCCTGCGCCAGACATAATGCATGTTAAGGTGGCATTCCCCCATTAGGGGGCCAAAAAATGGCATAAAGAACAGATTTCTTTGCGTCATTTTTTCCGGCACGTTTAGTGCCTGCTCAGAGCAGGTGTTAAAAGGAGGCTTCTGTTGGTTACAATGGGCCTCTGGGTGCTTTGCAGGATTAGCATCAACATTTGTTACGCTAGTCCGGCGCTTTGCAGGATTAGAGTAAAAAATGGTAGTCCCCTAACTACCGCTATGGTGCGCCGTATTTTAAATACAGCGCACACATGGTGGCGTTAGGGAGGTGCTATGGGGTGCAATAAAAGTGGTGCAGCACTGTTTGCAACACCACTTTTTTCAAATATGCCCCACAGGGGCATATTTAAGAGCCCCTAGTGCCATCCTAATGCCACATTGGTGTCATTTGTTTTAAGCTAATGTGGCGTTAGAACGCCAAAGATGCTGCACCATATTTTCAAAGTGGCGGAATGCATGCATTGCGCCACTTTGTATCTCTTTGTGCTATATTATGCCTGCGCCAGGTATTATGTATGCAAAAGGGGCAACCCCCGCGTTAGGCGGGCCAAAAAAGGGCACAATGAAATGTGACAGATTTCTTTGCATCATTTTGTTTCTGGCACATTTAACTCCTGTTAAGAGTAGGGATTAAAAAGAGGCGTCAATTGGTTACAATGGGCCTCTGGGTGCTTTGCAGGATTAGCATCAAAATGTTTGATGCTAATCCTGCAAAGTGCCGGTCTACTATAAAAAATTCTGACGCTATGATGCGCCGTGTTTTAAATATGACGCACACATGGTGGCATTAGGAGGTGGGGCACAAGAAAAGTGCCACAACATTGTGTGCAGCACCACATTTTTGCCCACAGGGGTATATTTAAGAGTCTCTAGTGCCATTCTAACGCCACATTAGTGTAATTTTTTTACGCTAATGTGGCATTAGAAGGCCAAAAATCTGTCATATTTCTTTGCATCATTTTATTCCCGCACTTTTAATGCCTGCTCAGAACAGGCATTAAATGGAGTCTTCCATTGGTTACAATGGGCCGCTGGGTGCTTTGCAAGATTAGCGTCAAATTTTTTTTATGCTAATCCAGCAAAGCACCCAACTAGCGTAAAAAATTCTGATGCTAGTCCCCTAACAACCACGAGGGTGCACCATATTTTAAATATGACGCACACATAGGGGGTCATTCTGACCCTCGCCGGCGGCGGATGCCGCCGGCCTGGCGGGAACCGCCAGAAGACCGTACCGTGGTCAAAAGACCGCGGCGGTCATTCTGAGTTTCCCGCTGGGCTGGCGGGCGACCGCCAGAAGGCCGCCCGCCCGCCCAGCGGGAAACCCCCTTCCACGAGGATGCCGGCTCCGAATGGATCCGGCGGAGTGGAAGGGGTGGGACGGGTGCAGTTGCACCTGTCGCGATTTTCAGTGTCTGCCATGCAGACACTGAAAATCTATGTGGGGCCCTGTTAGGGGGCCCCTGCAGTGCCCATGCCAGCAGCATGGGCACTGCAGGGGACCCCAGGGGCCCCACGACACCCGTTCCCGCCAGCCAGGTTCTGGCGGTGAAAACCGCCAGAACCAGGCTGGCGGGAAGGGGGTCGGAATCCCCATGGCGGCGCTGCTTGCAGCGCCGCCATGGAGGATTCCCTGGGGCAGCGGGAAGCCGGCGGGAAACCGCCGGCTTCCCTTTTCTGACCGCGGCTTTACCGCCGCGGTCAGAATGCCCCCGGAAGCACCGCCAGCCTGTTGGCGGTGCTTCCGCGGTCGTTGGCCCTGGCGGTCCATGACCGCCAGGGTCAGAATGACCCCCATAGTGGCATTAGGAAGGCACTAAGGGGTGCAAGAAAAGTGGCACTGCATGTTTGCACAGCTACTTTTGTTAAATATGCCCCGTAGTTTTGTTTTTTGCAGCCGGCATAGTAACCCTCTATGCTAATTTATGTTGAGTCAAAGCTGCCACTAGGCAAAACTCCCATCTCTCTCCCTAGCAGGAACATTAATCATAAGAGGTATCTTGACATTTTAATTATTTCCTGAAGGCTGGACACACAAGTAACTTTCAGCAGGTGTTTTTAAATCGCAAGATTCTGAAGTTATTGCCCCCTGAGGTCAGCGCCCGGTGCGGCCACACCGCTCGCACCACCCAAAAGCCAGCCCTGCTATAAGTCCAGATATCAACTTCAAAGAGATTCCTAAAGAGCTATTAAACATCTCCAAGTTAGGTCATGGACTGATCCACAAAACAGCCTATTAATTGAAAGGTGTAGTTGAGCCCACCCCCCTCAACCAAATCCATTAATGCCCAGGGGAGGTGGTGGTTCCCAGGGCTGCTTGGGAGGGGGAGGCATGTGGCCCCCAGCATAGAATAACACAAATGCCCCAGAGAGGTGGCTACAGGGGTGGGGAGTGGTTCCCCCCACCAACTGAAATCAGATCTGTGCCCCTGGGAAGTGACGGTCCCCTGGGCTGCTGGGGGCTATAGGGCCCCCTCTGAATTGAAATATTAAATGCCCCCAGGACCTGGCCCACCCAGGGGCTTGTTTGAAAACAAGCGCGGGAGCTATCACTTGTTTTTTTTTTTTTGCCCGAATTCGAGACCCGTCGCAAATTTGCTGCAATTTCTTTTTTTTAAAGTGCTTTTTATCCCTGGGGAGGTCCCTCTAGGACCCTACCACCAGAGCTAAGTGAGTCCCAAGTCTCAGAAAAAAGGTTAAACATAAAGAAAAGCATCCAGGGCACGGACACCCTGCCCCCTTAGCTCTGGTGGTAGGGTCCCATATTTACATATGTATATATGTAGTGCCTTTATTGGTGGCCCCACCAGTTTGTCTGTGGTCTGATTGTGTCCTCAATAAATTCACTTCTAGGAACACCACTTATAGTCTGGCCAGTGTCATTTTGATCACTGCATGAGATACAAACACATTGGGAAAATAATGCAGATGTATGTGATGGCCCTCACAGGAACGGGCAATTGCTGTTCTAGGCAATAAACAGAGCCACTCGAATTATGTGATTTTCCACTGCGTTTTCTGCATTATTTTGGATTTGATGCATTTGCAACATAATCCATCATTTGTTGCATAATCTTCAGATTTTAGCAACAAAAGTTTGGTACTATCATCTAAACACATACAGCAGTGCAGTGGTAGGCCCTATGCAATAGTTGACTGATCAATCTTTTGTTGCTTTTCACTGTATTTGTCTATTAAACTGGTACAATTTAGGTGAAACAGTTGCCCATTCAGTGTAAACATGAATAAACAAGCAATGACAAAGCCAATACGTCTTATCTATAAAAGAGCTAATACCTTTGCCAATATATCTTAGCCATGTTATATTCCAGCATGGCTAACAGTTGTTGGTACAGAAGAGAGTGAGTGTAGTGTTGTAGAGTAGAGTAGTGTGCAGTGGAGTAGAGTGGTGTGGCATAGAGTGGAGTGATGTAGAGTGTTGTAGAGAGGAGTGTGATAGAGCGGAGTAGAGTGTTGTGGAGTGGCGCAGAATGTCATAGAGTGGAGTGTCATAGAGTGTCATAGGGTGTAGTGACATAGAGTGCAGCGGCGTGGAGTGGAGTGATGTTGGGTGGAGTAGGGTGTAGTGGCATAGAGTGGAATGGTGTAGAGAGGAGTGGCATGGAACGTAGTAGTGGAGAGGAGAATGGAGTGGCGTATGGTGTTGTGGCATAGAGTGTCATAGAGTGAAGTAGAGTGTTGTGGAGTGGAGGGGTGTAGAGCACAGTAGAGTGTTGTAGTGTGGAGGGTCATAGAGTAGCATGTAGTAGAGTAGAGTAGCATAGAGTGCAGTGGCTTGGAGTGTCGTAGAGTGCAGTGGTGTAGAGTGGAGCAGCACAGAGTGGAGTAGAATGTTGTAGAGTGTAGTGCTGTAGAGTGGAATGATGCATAGTGGGGTTGCATAGAGTATCACAGAGTCATACAGTGGCGTAAAGTACAGTAGAGTGTCATCATGTGGAGAATCATTGAGTGTACTGGAGTAGAGTGGAATGATGTAGAATGGAATAGAGTGGTATGGAGTGGAGGGTCATAGTGTGGAGAAGAGTTTCATGGAGCAGCGAAGAATGAAGCAAAGTGGCAGAGAATGGAGTGACATACAATGGAATGGAGTGGAGTGGTGTAGACTGGAGTAAAGTGGAGTGGCATAGAGTGGGGTGGCGCAGAGTGGAGAAGAGGCATGTAGAGCCTTTTTGTGTGGCAGAGAGTTGAGTAGTGTAATAGTATGAAGTAGAATGTCATGGAATGAAATGGAGTAGAATTTCTTAGACTAGACTGGAATAGAGTGGATTGGAGTGCAATAGAGTGGAGTGTCGTAAAGTGGAGTAGAGTGTTGTGCAGTATATTTTTCTAGAGTGGAGTAAAGTACCATGGAGCGTTGCAGAGTGTCGTAGAGTAGAGTGTTGTAGAGTGCCATAGAGTGGATTGGCATAGAGTGAAGTGGAGTGGAATGGCAGAGAGTGGAGTGGAGTAGCGTGTTGTTGAGTACAGTGTGTTATAGTGGAATGGAGTGGCGTAGTGTGTTGCACAGTGGAGTGACGTTTAGTGGGGTGGAGTGCATAGAGTGGAGTGGTATGGTTTGGAGTAGAGTGTCACAGAGTGTAGTGGCATATACTGGAGTGGTGTAGATTGGAGTAAAGTGGCATAGAGTGTCATTGTGTGAAGTGGAGTGATTTATGTGATATGTGCCGACTCGAAGCTGCTGTGTGTGTATATGTGTGTTGAATATAAAAAGATAAACTCAAAATCCTACTACCTCTGCGTAAGTCCCCAATCTAAATAAGTGAAACCCAAATCCTCCCTGTCCCATCCGGAGCAAGACCAGCTGGCAAAATGAAATCAGCCCAGCTGTCACTGTCCAATGAAGACACAGGAAGGGAGAGTAACGAGGACGTTAACCAATGGTAAGTAAAAGGTGGGCTCTAAGCCGCTTTTTAAGTTTGTTCAATAGATCTCAAAGAGAAAGCACATATGTGCTGCCTTAGGCAAGATCTAAAAATTACAAAACTATGACGTAATATCATCACAGAATGTGCATCACATTATTTTCCTTTTTTGCCTCTTCGTCCTTCCCAGTCATATAATTCCAGTGGCCCTGGTAATAAATCTAAACTTCTTGTTGAGGGGGGGCATTTAATGTAAGAGATTATGGCCCTCATTCTGACCCTGGCGGTCTTTGACCGCCAGGGCGGAGGACCGCGGGAGCACCGCCGACAAGCCGGCGGTGCTCCAATGGGGATTCCGACCGCGGCGGTAAAGCCGCGGTCGGACCGGCACCACTGGCGGGGTCCCGCCAGTGTACCGCGGCCCCATTGAATCCTCCGCGGCGGCGCAGCTTGCTGCACCGCCGCGGGGATTCGGACCGCCGAGATCCGGATGGCGGTAGGGGGGGTCGCGGGGCCCCTGGGGGCCCCTGCAGTGCCCATGCCACTGGCATGGGCATTGCAGGGGCCCCCGTAAGAGGGCCCCTACATGTATTTCACTGTCTGCTGCGCAGACAGTGAAATACGCGACGGGTGCAACTGCACCCGTCGCACAGCTTCCACTCCGCCGGCTCGATTCCGAGCCGGCTTCATCGTGGAAGCCTCTTTCCCGCTGGGCTGGCTGGCGGTCTGAAGGAGACCGCCCGCCAGCCCAGCGGGAAAGTCAGAATTACCGCCGCGGTCTTTCGACCGCGGAACGGTAACCTGACGGCGGGACTTTGGCGGGCGGCCTCCGCCGCCCGCCAAGGTCAGAATGAGGGCCTATATTTTCAATGCATCTTCATGGATTCAAATAAATCACAAGCCCCTACCCGGACACCTCCCCTTGGTTTTGTGCATATGCAGCGGGCACCATGCCCACATTTAACTATATGAAAAAATGCTACCCATATCCCCTTCTATCTCTGTGCAAGGTACAACTGTGCTAAGCAAGGACAAAAAAGGCAGGCTTTGAAGGATATTCTTCTGCAGGAGGGAGTCCCCTCCTTTCCACTCACCCACCGCAATCACTCATGTGCAGTCATTCCTTCATATCTTTACCGCTCATTCAACATTCTAGCTATATTTTCTACCCTCCACTCCCTGTGAGCAGAGTCTTGGTCCTTTGTCTAGAGTTGTGCACATCCCCTCCCTAGGCTTGCCACCTGGCCGGTTTTATACCGGCACGACCGGTATTTTAATGTCCCAGGCGCTGGTAGTATTTTTCTCCTTATCATTAGCTACTGGGTTAAACCCATGTATTTTCTCCTTCCATTAAGAAACATTTTAAGGCATGAGCAAAGTGGGCAATTGCCTATTCCCCCCACCTCCCAAAGAGCTCCAGGGAAAGTTATTTTTTTCTGTTTGACTATTGTTTATTTCTCTCTCTCAACCTTTAACATATGATAAAAATGTGTTTGCCAGTGTGGGTCTCGAATTAGCAGAAAATGAGTAATAAAGTTTTACGTTGATAGAAACAGGGGCCCCCAAAATTTATGCTTAAGACAACACTGCTTTGGGGGAATAGATTGAGAGGGGAAGGCAACCGGCAAAAAATCTGCACATATTTTTCACCTACTTGGAGCAGAAAATAAATGTGTATGGAAGCTACCTTTAGGTATATGGTGCATGGGGAGAGAGCCCAGAAAGGGCAGAGGGGTTTCAATCAAAGTTTAGAGGAGTGTTTGCCAGTGGGTCTCGCCAGTACGAGAGATATTGGCTGGTCAATGTGTTTTTGATATGTTGTATAACAGTGTGGCTGCTGGTCAGCGTGTCTTAAGTTAGTGACATGGAGTGTCATAGAGTGGAATGGGGGTCGTAGAATGTATTTGTTGCAGTACCGTGTAGTACAGTGGAGTACGGGGAGTAGAGTGTCAATGTGTTGAGTAGAGTTCAGTAGTTCAGTGACAGAGAGTGTCGAAAGTGTAGTGTCGTAGAGTGAAGTGGAGTGGGATGAAATAGGGTGGAGTAGGTTGGACTGGATTGAGGTAGTGGGTTGGATTGGATTGGAGTAGAGTGGGTTGGATTGCCTTGGAGTAGAGTGAGGTGGATTAAGTGGACTGGGGTAGATTGGAGTTGGGTGTATTGAAATGAGATGAGGTGAATTAAATTGGAGCAGATTGGAGTGGGGTGGATTGGAGTGTGGTGGATTAGATTGAGTAGGTGGATTGAATTGGAGTGATAGTATTAAGTTGGGGTGGATTTGATTGGGGTGGATTGGACTGGATTGGGGTGGGGTGAATTGGAGTGAAATGGACTGTACTGGCGTAAATTGGAGTGGAGTGGATTGTAATGGAGTAGTTTAGATTGAACTATAGTGGTGGTGGATTGGATTTATTAGAGTGGAGGATAGGACTAGATGTGTGGATTGGTTTGAGTGGTGTGGATTGGACTGGAGTGGAGTGGGTTGGATTGGATTGGAGTGGGGTGGACTGAACTGGGACAGGATGGATTGGAATGGGGTGGATTTAAGTGGATTGGAATAGATTGGAGTGGAGTGAAGCGGAGTGGGTTGGGGTAGATTGGAGTGGAGAGCGGTGGATTTGAGTGGGGTGAACTGAAGTGGGATGGACTGGATAGGGTGGATTGGTTTGGGGTGGGTTGGATTGAAATGGGGTGGGATGGAATGGATTGGGTGGATTATAATGGGGTGGGGTGGGGTGGGGTGGACTGGATTGGGTTGGAGTGGAGTGGGGTAAATTTGATTGAACTGTAGTGGGCTGGATTGAATTGGATTGGGGTAGGGTGGATTGGACTAGAGTGCCTTGGATTGGATTGGATTGTAGTGGGGTGGATTGGACTGCGGTAGATTTGTGGGTTGGATTGGAGTGGGTAGGATTGGAGTGTGGTGGATTAGATTGAGTAGGTGGATTGAATTGGAGTGATAGTATTAAGTTGAGGTGGATTGGGGTGGGGTGAATTGGAGTGAAATGGACTGTACTGGCGTAAATCGGAGTGGAGTGGATTGTAATGGAGTAGTTTAGATTGAACTATAGTGGTGGTGGATTGGATTTATTAGAGTGGAGGATAGGACTAGATGTGTGGATTGGATTGAGTGGGGTGGATTGGACTGGAGTGGAGTGGGTTGGGTTGGATTGGATTGGAGTGGGGTGGACTGAACTGGGACAGGATGGATTGGAATGGGGTGGATTTAAGTGGATTGGAATAGATTGGAGTGGAGCTGAGTGGGTTGGGGTAGATTGGAGTGGAGAACGGTGGATTTGAGTGGGGTGAACTGAAGTGGGATGGACTGGAGAGGGTGGATTGGTTTGGGGTGGGTTGGATTGTAATGGGGTGGGATGGAATGGATAGGCTGGATTAGAGTGGGGTGGGGTGGGGTGGACTGGATTGGGTTGGAGTGGAGTGGGGTAAATTTGATTGAACTGTAGTGGGCTGGATTGAATTGGGGTAGGGTGGATTGGACTAGAGTGCCTTGGATTGGATTGGATTGTAGTGGGGTGGATTGGACTGCGGTAGATTTGTGGGTTGGATTGGAGTGGGTAGGATTGGTTGAAGTGGGGTAAACTGGATTGGAGTGGGGTAAATTAGATGGGAAGGATTGGTTTGGAGTGGGGTGGACTGGATTGGAGTGGGATTGAATGGAGTAGGTGGATTGGATTGGACTGGGGGAGGTGGATTGGAGTGTGGTGGACTGGATTTGAGTGGGCTGGATTTGAGTGGATTGGATTGTGGAGGAATGGGGTGGATTGGAATGGGGTGAATTGGATTGGTGTGGGGTGGATTGGAGTGGGGTGGTTTGGGCTTGATTGGGTTGGATTAAGGTAGGTTGACGTGGGTTGGGTTGGATTGGAGTGGATGGTTGTAGGTGGACTGGACTGGAGAGGAGTGGATTAAGGTAAATTTGATTGGAGTTGGATGGATTGGAGTGGTGTGGGTGGAATTGAGTAGGTGAATTGGGTTGCGGTGGATTGGTTGGAGTGGGTTAATTGGACTGGATTGTATTTTTGGAATGGATTTGAGTGGGTGGATTGGACTGGACTGGAGTGGGGTGGTTGGGTGGATTTGAACTGGAGTGGGGTAGATTGGACGGGATTGGGGTGGATTGGAGTGGGTGGGTTGGAATGGAGTGGGCTGGATTGTATTGGAGTAGGGTGGAGGGTGGTGGATTGGATTAGAGTGGGGTGGATTGTGATGGAGTGGGGTAAATGTATTAGATTGGTGTGACGTGGATTGGATTGGAGTGGGATAGATTGGATTGGGCTGGATCTGGGAGGGTATGATTGGTGTGGGGTGGATTGGACTGAGTGGGGTGAACTGAGGTGGATTGGAGTGGGGTGAATTGGGATGCAGTGGGGTGGACAGGATTGGGAGTAGGTGGACTGGATTGAAGTGGGGCATATTGCAGTGGGGTAGCTTGTTTTGGATTGGAGTGGGCAGACTGGAGTGGGGCAAATTGTTTTGGATTAGAGTGGGGCAGATTGGCTTGGATTGCAGTGGGGCAGAGTGGAGTGGGGTAGACTGTTTTGGATCAGAGTGGGGCAGACTGGAGTGGGGCAGATTGTTTTGGATTGCAGTGGGGAGATTGTTTTGGATTGGGGCAGGTTGGAGAGGGACAGATTGGAGTGGGACAGATTGTTTTGAATTGGAGTGGGCAGATTGTTTTAGATTTGAGTGAGGCAGATTGTTTTGGAACGGATTAGGGCAGATTGTTTTGGATTGAAAGGGACATTGTTTTGGATGTTGTAGAGCAGATTGTTTTGGATTGGAGGTGGGCAGATTGTTTTGAATTGGAGTGGGCAGATTATTTTGGATTGGGGTAGGGCAGATTGTTCTGGATTGGAGTATTGAAAATTGTTTTAGAATGGAGTGCGGCAGGTTGTTTAGATTAGAGTGGGGCGGATTGTTTTGGATTGAGTTGAGTCAGATTGAGTTTTTGGAGTGGGGGAGATTGTTTTGGATTGAAGTGCGGCAGATTGGAGTGGGATAGATTGTTTTGGATAAGAGTCGGACAGACCGGAGTGGGACAGATTGGAATGGGGCAGATTTATTTGGATTGGAGTGGGGCAGAATGTTTTGGAATGACGTGGGCCCGATTGTTTTGAATTGGAGTGTGGCAGATTGTTTTGGATTTGAGTGGGGCAGAATGTTTTGGAATGGTGTGGGCTGGATTGTTTTGAATTGGCGTGTGGCAGATTGTTTTGGATTTGAGTGGGGTAGATTGGTTTGGATTGAAGTGGGGCAGATTGTTTTGGATTGGAGTGGGAAAGATTGTTTTGGATTAGAGTGGTACAGACTGGAGTGAGACAGATTGGAATGGGGAAGATTGTTTTGGATTTGAGTGGGGCAAATTGGAGTGGGGCAGATTGTTTTGGACTGGTGTGGGGCAGAATGTTTTGGAATGGCATGGGACAGATTCTTTTGAATTGGAGTGTGGCAGATTGTTTTGGATTTGAGTGGGGCAGATTGGTTTTGGATTGGAGTGTGATAGATTGTTTTTATTGGAGTGGGGCAGATTGTTTTAGATTGAAGTGGGGAAGATTGTTTTAGATTGGAGTGGGGCAGATTGTTTTAGATTAGAATGGGGCAGATTGTTTTGGATTGGAGTGGGGCAGATTGTTTTGGATTGAAGTGTGCCAGATAGTTTTGGATTGGAGTGATGTAGATTGTTCTTATTGGAATGGGGCTGTTTGGTTTCAATTGGAATCGGGCAGATTGTTTTGGATTGGAGTAAGGCAGATTGGAGTGGGGCAGATTGTTTTGGACTGCAGTGGTGTAGATGGTTTTATTGGAGTGGGGCAGATCATTTTCAACTGGAGTGGGGTAGATTGTTTTGGATTGGGGTGGGGCAGATTCTTTTGGATTGGAGTAGGACAGATTGGGATGGGACAGATTGGAGTAGGGCACCTTGTTTCAGATTGGAGTGGGGTAGATTGTTTTGGATTGGAGTGGGGCAGATTGTTTTGGACTAGCATGGGTCAGAATGTTTTGGATTGCAGTAGGGCAAATTGTTTTGGATTGGAGGGTGGCAGATTGATTTGGATTGGAGTTAGGCAGATTGGAGTGGAGTAGACTGTTTCAGATTGGAGTGGGGCACATTGTTGTAGATGGGTATGGGGCAGATTGGAGTAGGGCAGATTGATTTGGATTGGAGTTGGGCACATTGTTTTGGATTAGAGCAAGGCAGAGTGGAGTGGGACAGACTTTCAGATTGGAGTGAGGTTGACTAGAGTGGGGCAGATTGTTTTGGATTGAAGTGGGGCAGATTGTTTTGAACTGGGGTGGAGCAAATTGTTTTGGAGTGGAGTTGAACAGATTAGAGTGGGGCAGATGGGCCAGGTTTGAGTGGGGTGGGAAGATTGGAGCGTGGTGAAGTAGAGTGGATTGAGGTGACTGGTTTGGATTGGAGTGGGTGAATTTGATTGGAATAGATTGGTCTGGGGTGGATTGGAATGAGTGGGGTGGATTGGATTGAGGGGGTGAATTGGTGTGGGTGAGGTGGGGTGGATTTGAGTGGGGCGGATTGTATAGGAGTGGGGTGGATTGGGGTGTACTGCATGAATATGTGTTAAAGCATAATTTTGGCAATTACATATAAGAAAGAAACATGAGAATAGTCATCTTTTGAGAACAGTGTCCATGGGCAAAAAATAAATATGAGTGCAAAATGAGAAAGGAAGACTTGGCAAAATAAAATAAATAAGTTAATTAGAGAAAATAAGACTTTGCAATTTTGTTTGTCCTGCTGGGGATGTTTTTGCCAGTCACACACCTTCTGTTTGCATGGTTGTAGAATTTAAAAAGAAGTACCTCAATCACGTCAGCAGTAATGAACAGACACTGATTAGATTGAATCAATCAGTGCTTGGTCCTAGTTCCACAGACAGGAACAGAAATGATTCTAGCCCTGCAGAGACCAATTAGGAGGCTGAAAAGACAAGAGTTTCACAAGCCAACGAATGGTAAGCAATGGGTAGGCTCAAAGCCCACTGTAAGACTGAGAGACAAGTTCCAGTTAGTGTGAGGCTAAAGAGGGCAGAAAGTAAACACATAAAAATGATGAATGCAACATTGTTAAGTTAATGCTGATTAATATCCTGAGAAAGAAGGTTAATGGCACAGTGCCATTCGCAGTCAGAAGGCTGCGGCTCGAGTAGAAAATCTACTTGAGTGGCAGCAAAATAAACTTGAGTAGCTGCACCCTTTGGCACACCACATGGTGCCTTTCACATTAATTTCTTAGCACGGAACATGCTCCCGATGCTAAATCACTGCACAAGCAGCATGCCTATTTCCACCCATTGGCTGAACTCTGCAAAATCTTGTGGCACTTTTATGTAACTCCAACCAGGCCTATTTAAAATTTAAAAAGAGCTTCCAAATGATAGATTACAGTAATACCTGTACTGAACATAGTGCAATTTTTTATACCTGTCTCTTAAAATAACACACCTCGCAGTTTATCACCGGGTTGCTCTATTACACTACAACTATCAAAGATAAATCTGTATAATCAGGAAGCTGCAAGTGATTCCATTAATTAAAGCCAATATGGCCCTCCAAGCACCCTCTACATTTGTAGATTGACCAGTTGCGCACATTAACATTTCATTCAGGCAAGCAGGCATCCTGGCAAGAATGCTTGTTTAGCTGTCTGCCCCTCCCTTGGTTTCATAGCACAAGAGACTCTCTGCTTTACATTGCCACTGAAGCATTTCAATTGTCAGAATTAACAGTCCCGAGATGGCTGTCTTTTCACAAAAAGTAGGGCCACTGTTTTTCATAAATTAAAAATGTATGGGGATGTCTTGTCCCTCAGATCCCACCCACTTCGACCACTTCATCACGGGGCTTTCCCTAAATAGGTTGAACCTTGCGACACAGTCTGGTGGCCCTTTAGTGGATGAAGGATCATTAAGGTTTTTGAAAGGCAGATCCGTCAGAAGCTCCACCGTCTGAAACTGAATGGCCCCCTGACTAAATGAGGCAGAGGAACTGTAAGGTGGACATCTGCTAATTTACTCTGGACATCATTTTTCTGCCAACCTCTAAATCCTAAATCTTGTGGATTTTCTTTTATAGAGTAGCAACTTTTCAGTTCCAGTATAACTATCATTTGTGATGATGGCCCAAATCAATTGAAATTTGACTTCACTTTCTTTAGGAAATGTAATGCTCTGAAATTGCAGGCTTATATCTACATAAGATGAAGTATGGTTATATTAAAATACACAGTAGTCTTCAGCGAGGGAACCTCTACTTTTGTACAATTATTCCATAAAATTGGAAGCTTTAGACATATTTAACAATTCAAACATTTCAGTTGTACTCAGTTATTCAATTTAAAAATGCAATCCAATATATGATTGCTGCCATGCTATGTCTCCCCTAGCTCCTCATTCACACCTATTCACAGCCACGACACCAGTGACATATAATGTTACTGATGGCACATTACAGAGTGGCCCACTACCTCTATTTTTCTTCACAAAAAACACAGAACTGTTTTCAGCATGATACTCCTGTACGCATGTTCTTGGCACCCCTCAAGATCAATTCAGGCCCTCACTGGTGTTCTGCTTGGTCAGCTGACACCCTCCCTTAAAGTGGCACCTCTTCCTAGAAATAGGTGGCCCCCACACTTCACCTTTGCATTGGTTCCCCCATGTGGCTCTTTCATAAAAGGAGACTCCTGCTCTAAGCTCGCTGTGTATGGATACTTCAAAAAGAACAGATGATGGACCGAATGCAGAACAAATCAAACATTCACACCAGTCACAAATCTAGGTTTAATCCATCACTTTTTTGGTTCACCATGCTATTCCAGTTTGGACCCAGCCATGGCCTGGCAGTTCGGGCTGGACTGTTCCCAATAGGTAACAGGGTCAAGACTGATTTGCATATGGCTGGGTCCAAACTGGGATGGCATGGTGAGCAAAACAACAATGGATTAAACCCAGATCTGTGGCTGGGGTGAATGTTTGAAAAGTTTCAGCACTCTGTCCATCATCCTTTTGTGTTGCTAAAATTGCCCTAAGTGGTAGTGCCCAGACGTGGGTCCCATACTTACAGTACTACTGGATTCAAGCTAGCCTGGCTGATGAAGGGTGATACTCTGCAATGGGTCCCAGAGTGTTAGTTTCTGGTTGAGGGAGGACTTGGCCTGGCAGTTTGGCCTGCACTGCTGCCATGGGGAACAGGATCAAGACTGATTTGCATATGGCTAGGTCCAAAGTGGAGTGGCTTGGTGAGCAAAATAATGATGAATGAAACCCAGATCTGTGTTTGGGGATGAGTGATTGAAAAGTTTCAGCACTCCATCCATCATCCTTTTGTGCTGCTAAAATTGCCCTAAGTGGGAAGGGTATGCCCAGATGTGGGTCCCATGCTCACTGTACTACTGGATTCAAGCTAGCCTGGCTGATGAAGGGTGATACCCTGCAACCGGTCCCAGGATGTTTATTTCTGGACCAGGGAAGAGCCAGCCTGGTAGTTTGGGCTGGACTGTTCCCATAGGGACCAGGGTCAAGACTGATTTGCATACAGCTGGGTCCAAACTGGGGTGGCATGGTGAGCAAAGGAACAATGAATTAAACCCAGATATGAGACTGAGGGTGAGTGTTTGAAAAGTTTCAGCACTCCGTCAATCGTCCTTTTGTGTATAGATACCCGTTGCCTTGCCTGGTTTTTGTCACATGACTAGCTTTTTAAGTCATAAGGAGAACGGGCTTGTTTGCGTAACCTAAGTTGTTTAAAAGAATTTGGTCTTCAGAATATATTCCTTCTCATCTTGCTTGAGAAGAGACAGTCAGCATGAGCTGCTCTATCTGCTGGCACAGTCATCCTAGGCAAGAGACACATATTTATACTCTGGTTGCGCCCAATTTTAGTCAAAGATTTTGACGCAAATTCGGCGCAAACCTAACACCATATTTATACTATGTCACCCGACCCCGCCCCCGCGAACGTCAAAATTCCTCCGTGTGTGTCATTTTCTGGATGCGGGAAACCGCCTTGCGTTAATAACATACAAGGTAGGCGTTCCCGTCCCAAAAATGACTTTAAGGCCTGTGCGCCTTATTTATACTCTCGTGTCATTTTGACGCACAGGAGGGGGCGGACTTTAAAAAATGGCGCACAACCTGATGTGCGCTGTTTTTTAACGCCTGGGTGAGGGCAGGTGTTGAGGGACCTGTGGGCTAATTTCCATGGCCTCTGACCATGGAAGGAGTCCACAGGTGCCCTTCCCTGCCCCCAGGGACACCCCCTGCCACCCTCGCCCACCCCTGGATGACACCCATGGATGAATGGGGAACCCATCATAGGTAAGTACAGGTAAGTTGAAGTAAATATAATTTTTTATTTTTTTTAAAGTGTCATGGGGGGGCTAACTTGGGCCTCCCTACTTGCCACTGTGCCCAATGGCCTGGGCATGGCCATTGGGCAAGGGGGCATGACTCCTGTCTTTGCTAAGACAGGAGTCATTTCAATGGGGGTTGTGCGTCAAAAAATGGCGCAAGTCCGGTTAGAGACATAGGCCCATATTTATACTTTTTGACGCAAAACTGCGCTAACGCAGTTTTGCGTCAAAAAAATTAGCGCCGGCTAACGCCATTCTGAAGCACCATGCGGGCACCGTATTTATTGAATTACATTAGCCGGTCGTTAGCCGCCGGCGCCGTATGGTGTGCGTTAAAAAAACGACGTACACCAGGCAGCGCCGGCGTAGGGGGATATGGGGCTTGGGCGTCAAGAAATGGGGCAAGTCAGGTTGAGGCAATTTTTTCGCCTCAACCCGATTTGCGCCATTTTTTTTCACTCCCAACCCCCATAGAAATGACTCCTGTCTTAGCAAAGACAGGAGTCATGCCCCCTTGCCCAATGGCCATGCCCAGGGGACTTCTGTCCCCTGGGCATGGTCATTGGGCATAGTGGCATGTAGGGGGGCACAAATCAGGCCCCCCTATGCCACAAATAAAATTTTAAAAAACACTTACCTGAACTTACCTTAATGTCCCTGGGATGGGTCCCTCCAGCCTTGGGTGTCCTCCTGGGGTGGGCTAGGGTGACAGGGGGGGTCCCTGGGGGCCTGGGAGGGCACCTCTGGGCTCCTTCAGAGCCCACAGGTCCCTTAACGCCTGCCTTTTGCAGGAGCTAAAAAACGGCGCAAAAGCGGCCATACGTCATTTTTTTTGACCCGCCCACTCCCGGGTGTGAATTTTGCCCGGGAGTATAAATCCGACGCACATGCCTCGGAGTCGATTTTTTAGACGGGAACGCCTACCTTGCATATAATTAACGCAAAGTAGGTGTCCACGCAAAAAAATGACGCTAACTCCATGGACTTTGGCGCTAGACGCGTCTAACGCCAAAGTATAAATATGGAGTTAGTTTTGCGTCGAAATTGCGTCCAAAAAAACAACGCAATTCCGGCGCAAACGGAGTATAAATATGCCCCATAATTTTTTTGTCAAACCCGACCTGCACCATTTTTTGACACACAACCCCCATTCTTCACTACGCCGGCGCTGCCAGGTTAGAGTATTTTTTTTTTACTCTGACCAGCCGGCAGCGCCGGCTAGCGTCAATCCATAAATAAGGTGCCCGCTTGGTGCGTTGGAATGGCGTTGGCTGGCGCTAAATGTTTTGACGCAAACCTGCGCTGGTTTGCGTCAAAAAGTATAAATATGGGCCTAATTCTCCTGACATAGTTTGTGTGTCTAGGACTTGGTTAGTGATACCACAAACAAAAGTGTGGAGTGGGAACAAAAGCTCAGAAGTTCTGTTAGGTAAAAATAACTCAGGAGTAAAAATGAGTCACAATGAGCTTGAAACCATCCAAGATGGCGGCACATTGAAAACGCTCCCTCACCTGCCTTAAAAAAAACAGTGTCCAACCCAAACTCCACAACCTGATGCAATTGGAGATCTGCACGGTGTGCTGTGACTGCGGGTGTAGCTGTTCTGCTGCTTGAGTGCCCCTGGAGATGGCCAGGGAACGGCCGTGTTGGACAGTCCGCAGGGGGTGAGGGCCACATGTGAGGGTGAGGCCGAGTGCCGCGCTGGGGTGCGACTGTGCCTCCAGATTGTGGGCTAGAGTAACAAGGGCGACAAACCATTGGTAATGCGAGAGCGCACAGCGTGTGCCGCTAAGGAGCTCTCGCACCACAGCATACCGAGGTCCCTCTTACCTGGAGCTGGTTTGGGGGCTGCAGAGCAGGCAACTGGTGGCAGCAGCAAAGGCCTGTACAGGTAGGCCAGGGTGGCAGTGACACTGCCTGAAGGGAGGCTTCCCCATCCCTCCCCCATTGCTTCTTCACATCTTCACATATCCTACACGACCCAGTAGAGGTGAGGAGCCAGGGAGCAGAAGTGCTGGTCTCGTCGCAGTAAGGCCGCGACTGGGCCCCATTTGAAGGGAGGAACGTGACACCCGGAGCAAGTGGAAACTGTAGCCGTAGGGCTGTTTGGACAGCGGGCAGTGAGTGCCATCAACCCAACTATGGAAGTAAGTGCACTGTTGGGGGTCGTAAGAGCGTGGGCCAGAATTTGGACCTTATATGTCCCCAATCTAATAGTGCTTAGTGGGTATTGCTGAGTCTCGAGAGTGAGGCTTATCAACATTTGGATTGAACCGTCCACTTTAGAGCTGAGGGCCCCCCACCAGGGCCCCTCCTGGAATGGGCCTGGATAGAAACATACTGCAGACTGACATGACACTGCATTGATTCCAAAGAGGGGGGCAATGAGTGTTGCACTACCCGCCAAACTGCAATAATCCTGTTTCCTGTGGAGCTGGAACTCTTCTTGGTGCTCCTGTGAGCTGGAGCAGAGGTGAGGTCCTAGTTATAATCTCCTGGTAGTGGTGCTCCCTCCTTGGGGGGCCTATCATTGTGAAGCCCAAGAGGACTGTCGTGCTCCCAAGCTGATAAAATAGATAACTATGCGATTCCAAGAGGGCAGGCTGAAAACGATAAACGAGTGACAGAGCCTGTGCCTGCTGGTGAGCCATCATCAGGGGCCATTATGGCAGCGATTCAAGATCTTAGGGGTATATTGGAACATAAGCTAGATACAGTGATGATCGATGTTGCACTTTGGCAAGCCGACACCCAGAAAATACGTGAAAACGTGACCACAGCAGAAACGCACATTACGCATTTCAGTCTACTACCAAGAGACTTGAGTCCCAGGTGCAGTTTCTCATGAAGCAAGCCACAGCTATGGCAGCAAGTCTTGAGGATCGGCAGGAAAGAGCGAGGCACAATAACATCAGGCCAGAGGGGGCAGAGGGCCAGTGCATGGACCTATTCCTGGCGGATTGTATAGTTAACACCCTCCGCCCCAAGCGACTATCGAAGTTCTTTTCAGTTGAGAGGGCATATTGGGCACCGACACCTCCACCCATACTGCCCATACCTGGTAGCCTGGATTTTCAACTACAGGGACAGAGACACGATACTTCAGGCAACCCGCACACACAGCGACCTCAAATATGAAAACACAATTATCCCTTTTTTCCCCAAACTTCACTCCACAAGTCAGGTGCCAAAGGTGCAGCTTCAAGACCATCAAGAAAGAACTCAGGGCACAGGACCTTAAATACATGATGCTCTATCCCGCCAAGCTCTGAATTATTGCAGAAGGTAGGACATTGCATTTTATTTCACCGGAGGAGACTAGGGAGTGGATGGAGGACTGGCATACGACCGGGCGGCGGATTGGCGGGGTGCCAAGTATGATGGGCGGGGTGGACACTCAGACAAAGTGCTGACGGATCTCTGGGTCTATCGGCTACAGAGCAAGCTCCAAAAGACGCATGAACAATAGATCATTGCCTGAAGTTAACTAACCTGAAAATGTAGGCACAAGTGAGGGTGAAGGGGCTCTATTTCTGGTATGGGGGGCCTGCAAACAATGTGCATGGGGCCACACACATCTAATTATGGGCTCAATTGGGGGCCCTGCTTCCGTTGAGGCTGGCGAAATGCTTAGAACTTGTAATGGTGCCTCAGGATCTGTACTTACGGTTGGTATGGATAAAAGGGGGGGAATAATACGGTTTTAATTAGAAATCGTTGGGCAGTTAAGGAGGTGCCAGCCAACCCTTTGATTGTTTGTTCCACGCATGACACAGTTTAGGCGACAGGCACTCTGCAGGCTGTGGTGAAGAGTGGTTTGGAGACTGCATTGCAGGGTAGCAGGGTGGGGAGATTTTCTTAGTTGGGAGTTAATGTTTTCCAATGTTAAAGCTGGTTTATGTTTTCTTCATGCTCAGTTGGAGTACAGCCAAATGGTGTTGTCTCTTGTGGGAGTGAGCATGGGAGGTGGAGGGCATGGGCACACAGGGGGCAGACAAGGGGATACGCAGGTATTTCATAAAGCACCAAACGGGACCCCAACAGCGTAATACTTAAAAATCTGGACGTGGAGTGTAAATGGTGTTAGTAGTAAGATTAAGTACACCATAGTGCTCCAATACATACGCGGACATGCCCCAGATGTGATCCTTCTACATGAAACACATCTCAAGGGGAATCACTATAAGGCCCTGGCCTGGTTTGAATGCACTCTACTGACATACCCTGGCTACTCGCTGACTCCAAGGGAGTGGGTATTCTATGTTAAAAATCTGTGTCCTTTATCCCTGCCCAGGTGCAGATGGATCCCCTTGGGAGATATGTAGGTCTAACAGGGAGGTGGGATGTCTGTTTCTTCTACATACCTCCCAGAATGCACACACAGGCACCTGCGGCATTGGGTGCCACGCTCCTTGAACACCAGACTGGGATGCTGATTCTTGGGGGAGATATGAATGATGTGCTAGACCCGGCGACAGATAGATGATCTAGCAAAGAGACACCAAGGGCCCGATGCAAGACATTTGGCAGGCATACAATCCAATGGAGTAAAAGGAATACCCCTCTATCTACAGCACATGGGAGTCTGGCACAGCTGGGCTACCTTCTCACCCATGCAATGCATGTTGGCCACTTTAGGGCCATGGCACTCAAAGCATGGGGATATCTGATCATTCACCAGTGGAGGTGGTGCTTAATGACCCCAGTAAAAACTACAGATTATCCCCTAGGGTCAGTCCTTGGTACTCAAAGGACAAGACATGTAGGACAAGAGTACATAAAAGAGTGGATCAATACTTTCAGGATAAAAATGGATTGGTAGGCTCAGCCTTTGTGCTGTGGGAGGCCTTTAAGGCAGACCAATGTGTCCATTAGCAGACCTTAATTCAGGGCCTGAGAAAGGAGCGAAACCTGAAGTGTGAGGCTGTGGAGCACGATTGGGCCTCTCTAGAGGCCCGTCTTGTAGTTGGGGAAACGTTTAGTTCACTGCTGAACCTCCAACTGAGTCTAAAACAGCACAAATGGAGGGAATAAGATGAGGACAGAACATGCTCACATGCTGGCAATGCAACACCATCTATATGACATTGGGGACAAAGCTAATATACTGCTCGTATGGTTAGAGCAACAAGACGAGGGCTGTAATTGGGTCCTTGAGATCTTTGACCATGAGGGGACCCTGCAGACAATGGGTGGCACTATAACCGAGACCTTCACTACATCCTATGAGGCTTTAAATACCTCTTCGTCTGCCATAATGAGTGAGGACTGCACTGACTTCTTGAGATACATTACCATTCTGATGCTTGCAAATGAGGACCGAACCGCACTGGATCAGGACCTTACGGTGGAAGAAATAACCAGGGCAATACGACCCCTGCAATCCGGGAAGGCAGCCAGTCAAAACGTCCTGCTGTTAGATTTGTACAGATGTATAATAGACAACCTGGGGAGCACCTTTTGTACATGTTCCAGACTTCCAGAGAAGAGAGGCGCCTCTCAGAGGACCAAAGAACTGCTACAGAAGTTGTTATCCCTTAGAAGGATAAGCCAGCGGATGAGTATGGGTCATACCGACCTATTTCCCTGCTTAATTTTGAAGCTAAGGTCCTAGCGAAGGCCTTGGCGACTAGTTTATGGGTGGTGATCTCCATGGTGTTTTACCCAGACAAGTCCGGATATATGTCACACAGAGGGACGCAACTAAACCTGCATCATCTCTACAGCATCTTGCATGTGACTAAGGTCCCCTTCCATGAACATGCCACACTGGTGTGACTGGATGCCAAGGTGGCATTTGACAGTGGTCAATGGACGTATCTATTTGCTCTGGAAAAGATGGACTTTGGTCCTCATTTTCTTAGCGGGGCAGACTCCTCCATAAAGGACTTTTGGCACAGGTGCGAGTTAACAATACAGTATCAAGGGTCTTTGCCCTTCAGAAGGGCATGAGGCAAGGATGCCCACTGTCCCCTATGATTTGTGCATGAGTGCTTGATCCTCTGGCTGCCTGGGTCTGACAGGACCCCCTGATATGGGTTATTCCAGTAGGTCAAGAGTGAAACGAAAGATTGATCGGACCCTACACATTTTCATTTTTTAAATAGTTAGAGATCACTCGGGGTCCGCATTATTTGGGAGAAGTCCATCATATTCCCACTAGTGGGAGGGGGTCTACGGCTACCAAGGTGTATGGCCCCAATAGCGCTAAATTACTTAAAATACTTAGGCATCCATGTCATGAGAGAACCCAGAGAATTTTTGGATAGGAACTTACTCCCACAACTAGAATGATTTCATCACGATGCCCCTCACTGGTGTCACCCCCAATCTCCCCAGTGGGATGCACAGACCTTTCCAAAATGATGACCCTCCCACACCTACTATATATTTTACAAAATACACCCTACAGGATCCCATCAGACTTTTTCCAAAACCTAAACCAGGAACTGCGCCAATTGATCTGGTACAGAGATACCTCATGTATAGCTCTGCATAAATTGCAGAGTTGAGAGTATGGGGGAGGATTAGCGGTCCTAGGCATACTGAAGGTTTACTGGGCCGCCCAACTAGTGGCGGTCAATGACTGGGTATTTACTGATTGGGCAGAACCTGCCTACCGCGTAGATAGAATGTCCATGGGCACTAAAGGGTACCTGCCTGTCCTCTACCAGAAAAGGCTGGAATGGACTTTACCTTCACACACCCAGTAGATGGTGAGGGCATGGAGAGAGGCCACCAAATACTTGGGTTGGGAGGGCAAGCTAACGGAATTGACCCTGCTATTGGATACCAATATGCTGAGTGAGATGGGATGTCTTAGAGGTTTTACAAAATGGGTGCTGATCAGTCTCAAGCATTTGGGCGATATATGGAGGGACCAGGCATTTATAACATTCGAGATTCTACGAGACGAGTTTGAAATGGGAGATTCAGAGTAGTTCTGTCATTTGCAGCTGTGACACCCACTGCGATGCCATATCTCGGAGGCAAAGCAGTTGCCTCTATTGGCTCCATTGGAAGACCACTTATTATCAGACCCTCTGATGGACAAAGCCATTTCCATTATTTACACGAATTCGATGTGTAATTCCCCAGATCCACTGGTAGCCCTGAGGATAGCATGGGAACAAGATATAGGTGTACTTGAGGATGAAGAATGGGGTGAGGCGATACAGAGTCCCAGGGATGTTGCAATACGAGCTCCCTTAAGACTAGTTCAACCAAATATTCTACACACAACATACTATTCCCGAACACGCCTACCCCGAATGGGGAGAGCATCCACCTCTCTATGTCTAAGGGAGTGCAGACAGGAAATAACTTTTTCCATGTACTATAGGCGTGCCCAAAACTCAAAAACACCTAGTATGTGGGTAACCCGAATCATGACAAGGTCTCAAGACCTGAAGTCCCTTTGGAGGCCACGTGGATTCTCCTCAATATTACATTCGAGGTGCACTGGCCCGGGCACCAAAAGATCTGACTGGGGCTAGCAGCGGCCGTGGGAAAATGCAACATTGCGTGGGCATTGGTGGCTCCACTCCCACCATGCATGGACAATTGTGAGGCTGATCTTGATTAGTTCCAAAGGGCTGAACACACAGTGGCCCTCATTACAACATTGGCAGTAAATCCTGCTTACCGCCGTGCAGAAGACCGCCAACACACCGCTGTGGCAGCGGAATTCCGCTACGGCTATTACGACCCGTAGGCCGGAATCCGCCAAAATCCAGACACTCACACAAGTCCGCCACACCAAAGGTCAGTGATAAACTGGTGAAAACTAAACTGACACCGTCACGCCAACAGGAATACGCCCACACTATCGCGACCCACGAATCCACGCAGCGGTCTTTCAACTGTGGTATTCCATTGGCAGTACACACCGCTGCGCTCAAAATACACACACATTTACAAAACACAACCACATTGGACAATTCGAAATACACACACCTGATACACATACACAGACCACTCCCACACACTCAATACAATATAAAACCCACACCCACAAACCCCTACGACAAAAATTGAGAAAGAAGCCCAGAGAGAGATACCACCATCAACAATACTAGCATCCACAGACACACAACACCATCACTCACACAACATCCACGCACCTCAGACAACACACACAAACACATCCCCTCCACACATCACAACACACACCACCTCACACATCACCCACACCACACAATGGCACCGCAAAGACACCCCAGGTTCTCTGAGGAGGAGCTCAGGGTCATGGTGGAGGAAATCGTCTGGGTAGAGCCGCAGCTATTCGGATCACAGGTGCAGCACACCTCCATAGCTAGGAAGATGGAGCATTGGCGCAGAATCGTAGATAGGGTCAACGCAGTGGGACAGCATCCACGAACTAGAGATGACATCAGAAAGAGGTGGAACGACCTACGGGGGAAGGTGCATTCCGTGGTCTCAAGACACCAGATTGCAGTTCAGAGGACTGGCGGCGGACCCCCACCTCCTCCCCCACAACTAACAACGTGGGAGGAGCAGGTCTTGGCTATACTGCATCCTGAGGGCCTCACAGGAGTAGCAGGAGGAATGGACTCTGGTAAGTCAAATCTTAAGCTATTACATCCCCAACCCTACCTGCATGCTATCACATACCCCACCCTCACCCTCACCCCCATCACTCCAACACCTCACAATTGTCCCACTATCACAACCCACACATCCCAACACCAAGCCCTGCATTCAACACCAAAGCATGGTCACCCATCATCAAAGCATGTCCACTACAGATCCCCACACAGATCCCCAAACCAATTATCACTCAAGGTCCTACACAAGAATGCAAGCACTGGAGTACAGGGTCACTCACCCATTGCACACAATGGCACACACAGATGCAATAATCATGCCTTTACACCCCTGCAGGACCCCTACCCAACATCACCCGACAGGAGGTTCCAGACATGTCCACTCCCCCCACAGAAGAGGCCCACCGTGATGACAGCAGCTCTGTCCAACTGGATCAAGATGACCAGCCTGGCCCATCTGGGACCTCGGGACAGTCGGTTCCCCTCACACTGGCACAAGCCACCATAGAGCCTCCCCCCCTCAGGAAACACTAGCACAGCACCCACCCAGCAGGCCCATCCCTGTGCCCCAGGACACGTCAAGCATCAGTGTGTCCACCACTACAGGAACCCAGGCAAACCCACCAACCCAAGAAAATCAGGGACCTGGGGACAGTGGCCGTGTGCACATAGTTCAGGGGACAGAGGCACAGAAAAACAGAGGAACTGGGAGGACTGCTGTGCGACAGGGGGAGGACAGGCCCAAGGAACCCACTCTCCACGAGGCCCTCTCCAACATCATGGGAGCGTACCATCATTCCCAGGAGATGATGGCCACGGTACTGGCCAAGTTTCAGGAGACCCAGCGGCTGCAGGAGGAACAGTATCTGGGGATCAGGGAAGTACTTAGGTCCATCAACACCACCCTGGTCACCATAGGTCTAACAATTGTATGAGAGGTGTGAAGCAGTGACATCTTCTTACCTGTGTCTCACTGGAAGTATTGCTGGATAACATTGTTTCTGTTATCGATATCCTCTTCTTCTGCCTCCTCTTCTTCACTGTCCACAGGCTCCACAGCTACCACAAGACCTCCTTCTGGACCATCCTCCTGCAGAAAAGGCACCTGTCATCGCAATGCCAGGTTGTGCAGCATACAGCAGGCCAAGATGACCTGGCACACCTTCTTTGGTGAGTAGTAGAGAGAACCACCTGTCATATGGAGGCACCGGAACCTAGCCTTCAGGAGGCCGAAGGTCCTTTCGATCACTTTCCTAGTTCACCCATGTGCCTCATTGTAGCGTTCCTCTGCCCTTGTCCTGGGATTTCTCACTGGGGTCAGTAGCCATGACAGGTTGGGGTAACCAAAGTCACCTGCAAATGTCGAGGGACAACTGTTAGACACACACCAACCCTTAGGGACAACCCCAGACCCAGACAACTATTCACAGGGTATAGGGTCCTTGTCCTCACCCATTAGCCAGACACGGTGCCTCTGGAGTTGCCCCATCACATAAGGGATGCTGCTATTCCTCAGAATGTAAGCGTCATGCACTGAGCCAGGAAACTTGGCATTCACATGGGAGATGTACTGGTCGGCCAAACACACCATCTGCACATTTATTGAATGGTCGCTCTTCCGGTTTCTGTACACCTGTTCACTCCTGCGGGGGGTACCAAGGCCACATGTGTCCCATCAATGGCACCAATGATGTTGGGGATATGTCCCAGGGCATAGAAGTCAACTTTCACTGTTGGCAAATCCTCCACCTGAATGAAAACGACTTAGCTGTGCATGTGTTTCAGCAGGGCAGACAACACTCTGGACAACACGTTTGAGAACATAGGCTGGGACATCCCTGATGCAATGCCACTGTTGTTTAAAAAGACCCACTTGCCAGGAAATGGAGTACTGACAGGACCTGCACTAGGGGGTGATTCCTGTGGGATGGCAGTCTGGCTCCAACTGGGTACACAGTTCCTGGATTGTTGCACGATCAAGTCTGTAGGTGACTATTATGTGTCTCTCTTCCATTGTCGACAGGTCCACCAGCCGTCTGTACACTGGAGATGCCGCCATCTCACCACCTGCCCCAGCGGACATGCCCCATGGAGGAGAACAGCAAGCAGAGAGTCAGCGAACACTGAGGTATAACTAAATGTCAGTAGCAAACATTTGTAAATCCGCATTGTGCCTGTTACTGTGTGTATGCAAGGCCTAGATAGGTGTGGCGCAGTTATTATTAATGCCATGTGGCCCCCTGAAATGGCGGCTGCCTGACCTGTAAGGTGGGACAAGGGGCTGTGAGGTAACTGCGCTGGCGTTCTACACCGTTGCGGTAGACGGTCAAAGACCGCAGCGCAATCCTGCATTGGTTAACATTGGACCCTATGGGTCCCAGGAGCCAATGACAATGTACACTGGCGGTGACAGTACGCACCGCCGCAGACGTGATCGCCATTTTCTGTCTGTTCACTCACTTGATACCTGACCTTCGACAGGAGAGGACCTACACTGCAAGTGCTGCTGTGACTTCAGTCTGGAAGCAACAATGGCTCATGTGTCTGGGGAAAGGGCCCCTGCCTTCACTTCGGAGGAGTTGCAGAAGTTAGTGGATGGGGTCCTCCCCCAGTACACACAACTGTACGGTCCTCCAAACAAACAGGTGAGTACACTGTGAGCATGCTGCATGGGCAATGCCTGTTTGGAGTGGTGTGAATGGAAGATACATGGGGGGGGACTGAGGCCTGCATGTGCGGACGGTGAGTGTATGTGCGTCAGGGCAAGGGTGGGAACATGGGCCAATGACTGTGACGGTCCAGACGGTTAAAGTTTTTCCTTTTCCCCTGTACTATTCCTCTAGGTCAGCGTCGACCAGAAGAAGGATATTTGGCGTGCCATCGCCAAGGATGTCCGGACCCTGGGAGTCTACCACAAACGGAGCACCCACTGCCGTAAAAGATGGGAGGACCTTTGCCGCTTGAGCAAGAAGACGGTGAAGGCCCAGCTGGGGATGGCCTCCCAACATGGGAGGGGTGTCTGTTGCATCATGACCCCCCTGATGATCCAGATCCTGGCGGTGGCGTATCCGGAGGTGGATGGGCGCTTGAGGGCATCACAGCAGCCACAAGGGGGTGAGTACCATCACATCCATCTGACTCTGCGCGCATTACAAGGTGTCTGGGTGGGGGAGGTGGGCAGTGGGTTACCCTAGGCCAGGGCGAGCTTTGTAGGCAAGGACCCTTTGTGAGGCAGGCTATGTGGCACCCCAACACCACCAGTGGTAAGAGCCATTTACACTTAGTCAGGCTCCTGTGACTTCCATGTGTGCAGCAATCGGGCATAGGCCTTGATTACTCTATGATCTCTAAGTGCATGGCGTAGTGCAGAGGGCTGCTGTGTTTGTAGTGTCTGCCAACTGTAGTGGTATTGCATGCACTGAAGATGTCTTTCTTCTGTCTCCCACCCCCTTTTTTTGGTCTACCTGTTCTTGTGTGCAATAACATCATCAGGCGGAGGAGCAGTGGCACCAGAGCAGGAGGGAGCTGCATCCCACTTGGCCCTGGAGGGCGAGACAACCGAGTCTGAAGCCACCAGTGGGACGGAGGGCGAGGGGAGCTCCGCGGCGGGGACAGGAGGTGACTTCAGCGACAGCGACTCCTCCTCTGATGGGAGCTCCCTTGCGGTGGCGGGCCCCTCTGTGCCCCCCACATCAACATATATAGTTGCCACCCCCCCTACCAGCACCGCCCTCCCAGCAGCCCCTCAGCGTGTGTCCTGTGGCCGCTCACCCAGGAGGGTGGGCATCTCCTTCGCCCCAGGCACCTCAGGCCCTGCCCCAGTCAGCCCTGCTGCCCTCAGTGAGGAGGCTATTGACCTCCTGAGATCCCTCACTGTTGGGCAATCTACCATTCTGAATGCCATCCAGGGTGTTGAAAGTCATTTGCAACAAACAAATGCATACCTGGAGGGCATTCATTCTGGCCAGGCAGCCCAACAGAGAGCTTTTCGGGCTCTGGCCTCAGCACTGATGGCAGCCATTGTCCCTGTGTCCAGCCTCCCCCCTCTAACTTCCTCCACCCAGACTCAATCCCCTGTACCTCAGCCTATCCGAAGCACACCATCAAACCAGCATGCACACACCTCATCACACAAGGGTGGCTCAGGAAAACATAAGCACCACACATCCCACAAGCAGTCACACAAGCATCATTCCCATGCAGACATACCAACATCTACTGCCTCCACTGTGTCCCCCTCCTCCACGTCGTCCTCCTCTCTCCCAGTCTCGTCTCCACTCACACCTGCATGCACTAAATCCTCAGCAACTACCTCCATCACCAGCACGCCCATCACCACACACCACTCACGTGCACTCACCACCCTCACTACCATTTACACATCCCCTGTGTCCTCTACCAGTGTGTCTGTGAGCCCACCTCCCAAAGTACACAAACACAGGCACACACCCACCCAACAGCCATCCACCTCACAACAGCCTCCAGCCCATGCACCTTCACCCAAATACAGCATTTGTACACCTCCTACAACCACTACCTCTTCCTCCACTCCCAAACCCCCTCAATCTACCCGTCCCAGTGTGTCTAAAAAACTTTTCCTGTCTAACATTGACCTCTTCCCCCCCCATCCGTCCCCTAGGGCCAAGCTCTCCAGCATACAGCAGTGGGCAAACCACCCACTGACAAGACTTGAGAGACTGTGGCTTTGCACTCCCCAGGATAAAGCAGTGGGCAACCCACCCACTGGAGAGACTTGAGAGACTGTGGCTTTGCACTCCCCAGGATAAAGCAGTGGGCAAACCACCCACTGAAAAGACTTGAGAGATTGTGGCTTTGCACTCCCCAGCACTCCCCAGTATACAGCAGTGGGCAGCCCACCCACTGGAGAGACTTGAGAGACTGTGGCTTTGCACTCCCCAGGATAAAGCAGTGGGCAGAGGTAATGGCTGGATCTCTCCACTGGTTCTGGAGGGGGACTGGTGCCCAGAGTGCATCACTCACCCCGTGACGGACCCAGTTGCGTCAGTGCCCCTGCCGCTCATGGGCTAGCGGTGCTTGAGATGGCGGTGCCCTGTACCTGTGCAGCGGTGCTTGAGATGGCCGTGCCCTGTTCAGCGGTGCTTGAGAGGGCGGTGCCCTGTTCAGCGGTGCTTCAGATGCCAGTGCCCTGTTCAGCAGTGCTTCAGGTGGCGGTCTACATTGCAGGGTCTCAGCTGCTGGCGGTCCTTCATGGCCCAGCGGGGCTTGTGCTGGCGGTCCTTCATGGCCCAGCGGGGCTTGTGCTGGTGGTCCTTCATGGCCCAGCGGGGCTTGTGCTGGCGGTCCTTCATGGCCCAGCGGGCCTTTTGCTGGTGGTCCTTCATGGCCCAGCGGGGCTTGTGCTGGCGGTCCTTCATGGCCCAGCGGGCCTTTTGCTGGTGGTCCTTCATGGCCCAGTGGGGCTTGTGCTGGCGGTCCTTCATTGCCCAGCGTGGCTGGTGCTGGCGGTCCTTCCTGGCCCAGCGGGGCTGGTGCTGGCCTCCTGGGCAGCTGGGCTGGGGCTGGCGGTGGCGTCCTGGGCAGCTGGGCTGGGGCTGGCGGTGGCCTCCTGGGCAGTTGGGCTGGGGCTGGCGGTGGCCTCCTGGGCAGCGGGGATGATGGCGGTCTTCTCCGCCGTGCTGCTCTTCCCAGACTTGCCGGGTTTCTTGTTTCCCTTCCCCACCTTGGAAGGTGTCACAGCTGACTCCACACTCCCAACGGGACCCCTGGGAGCGGCTTTGGTGGCTGGAGTCTTCCCCCTCTCCCGCCGGGCACTGGCCAACTTCTGATGCTTCACAGGTGGGGGACTGTCTGTGCTGTGGCTCCGTGCCACACTGGCTGTCCTGGTGGCCGGTGCACTCCACCTACCGGTGACTACAGGCACCACTGGTCCTGGAGATGTTGTGGCTGAGGTGCTACTTCGGGACCTATGAGATGGACGGGGTGGGGGAGGTGCGGGAAAAAGGTCAAGGGTGGACAGAAAACGTTTTTGGGACACACTGGGACGGGTAGCTGGAGGGGGTTTGGAAGTGGAGGAAGAAGTGGTGGTAGTAGGAGGTGTACGTTTGGTGACTTTGGGTGAAGGTGCATGCGCTGGAGGCTGTCATGATGTGGATGGCTGTTGGGTGGGTGTGTGCCTGCGTTTGTGTATCTTGGGAGGGGGCTTCACAGACACACTGGGAGAGGACACAGGGGATGTGTGAATGGTAGTTGGGGTGGTGACTGCACATGAGCGGGGTGTGCTGGTTGGTGTGCTGGTGAGGGACGTAGTGGCTGTAGAGGTAATGCATGCAGGTGTGTGTGTAGACGAGACTGGGAGGGAGGAGGGAGACGAGGAGGAGGGGGACACAGTGGAGGCAGTGGATTTTGGTGTGTCTGCATGTGTGTGATGCTTGCATGAGTGCCTGTGGGATGTGTGGTGCTTATGTTTGCCTGAGCTTCCCTTGTATGGTGAGCTGTGTGCAGGCAGGTCTGATGGTGTGCATGGGATAGGCAGAGGTACAGGGGATTGGGTCTGGGTGGAGGAAGTTGGAGGGGGGGAGGCTAGACACATGGCCTGCCTTACGGAGGGGCCTTGCCTACGGGACTCGCCCTGGCCTAGGGAAATACACAGCCCTCCTCCCCACCCAGACACCTCCACTGCGCTCAAAGTCAGCAGAATGAGAGTGTACTCACCCCCTTGTGTCTGCTGTGATGCCCTCAAGCGCCCATCCAACTCCGGGTAGGCCACCGCCAGGATCCTAAATATCAGGGGGGTCAAGGTGCGACGGGCACCCCTCCCACGTTGGGAGGCCATCCCCAGCTAAGCCTCCGCCTTCTTCTTGCTTCAGCAGCGAATGTCCTCCCATCTTTTCCGGCGGTGGGTGCTCCGTCTGTGGTAGACCCCCAGGGTCTGGACGTCCTTGGTGATGGCACGCCAAATATCTTTCTTCTGGTGGGCGCTGACCTACATGAAATGTACAGGGGAAAAAGAGAAGTCATTACCAACTGCACCGTCAAAGTGATTGGCCGCCATCCCTACCCTTGCCATGTGGCACATGCATTCACCGTCTTTCATGCACGCAGCACTCTGCCCCCTTCCTTCTTACATCCAGCTCTCTCCATACAGGCATAGCCCATACAACATGCTCCCTGTGTACTTACCTGTTTGTCTGGAGGACCGTAGAGTAGCTGGTACTGGGGGAAGACCCGTCCAAGAGTTTCTCCAACTCCTCCGATGTGAAGGCTTTCCCCAGACGCACGAGCCATTGTCTCTTCCAGACCGAGGTCACAGCAGCACTTGCAGTGTAGGTCCTCTCCTGTCGAAGATCAGGTATCGAGTGATTGAACAGATAGAAAATGGCGGTCACGTCCGCGGCGGTGCGTACCGTCAACGCCGGTGTACATCGTCATTGGCTCCTGGGACCTATAGGGTCCAATGTTAACCAATGCAGCATTGCGCCGTGGTCTTCGACCGCCTACCACGACGGTGTACAACCCCAGCGCAGTTACCTCACATCCCATTGTCCCACTTTAGAGGTCAGGCAGCTGCCATTTCAGGGGCCCACATGGCTTCATTTTCAACTGCGTCACAAAGACCTAGGCCTACACTCAACACACATACAGGCCACCTTTTGTGTATGGGTGGTGTTCTGTGCAAACTGTGGGTATGTACCTCTGAGTTGGTTGACTCTGTGCTCGCTGTTGTCCTTCATAGGCACTGTCTGCTGGGACATGTGAGGAGATGGCGGCATCCTCCAGTGTACCGACCGTTGGTGGACCTGTCGACAATGGAGGAGCGACATTTGATTATCACCTACAGGCTTGACCGTGCCACAATCCAGGAACTGTGTACCCAGTTGGAGCCAGACCTGATGTCAGCAATCCACCATCCCACAGGAATCCTCCCTCAAGTGCAGGTGCTGCCAGTGCTCCATTTTCTTGCAAGTGGCTCATTTCAAACAACTGTGGCCATGGCATCAGGGATGTCCCAGCCTATGTTTTCCAACGTATTGTCCAGAGTGTTGTCTGCCCTTCTGAAACACATGCGGAGCTACATCGTTTTCCCTCAGGTGGAGGATTTGCCTACAGTGAAAGGTGGTTTCTATGCCCTGGGACATATCCCCAACATCATGGGTGCCACTGATGGGACCCATGTGGCTTTGGTCCCCCCCCACAGGAGTGAACAGGTGTACAGAAACCGGAAGAGTTATCATTCTATGAATGTACAGATGGTATGTTTGGCAGACCAGTACATCTCCCATGTGAATGCCATGTTCCCTAGCTCAATGCATGACACCTACATCCTGCAGAATAGCAGCATCCCTTATGTGATGGGTCAACTCCAGAGGCACCGTGTGTGACTATTAGGTGAGCACCTGGAAGAAAGTAATTGGGAATGGTTGTCTGGGTCTGGGGTTATCCCTACAGGTTAGTGTGTGTCTAACAGTTGTCCCTCAGCATTTGCAGGTGACTCTGGTTACCCCAACCTGTCATGGCTACTGACCCCAGTGAGGAATCCCAGGACAAGGGCAGAGGAACGCTACAATGAGGCCCATGGGCGAACTAGGAGGGTGATCGAGCGGACCTTCGGCCTCCTGAAGGCCAGGTTCAGGTGCCTCCATATGACAGGTGGATCCCTATTCTACTCACCAAAGAAGGTGTGCCAGATCATCTTGGCCTGCTGTATGGTTCACAACTTGGCTTTGCGACGCCAGGTGCCTTTTCTGCAGGAGGATGGTCCAGATGGCGGTGTTGTGGCAGCTGTGAAGCCTGTGGACAGTGATGAGGAGGAAGCAGAGGAAGAAGACATGCACAACAGGGAGTCAGTGATCCTGCAATATTTCCAGTGAGACACAGGTAGGAATACAAACCTGCCTACTACATGTACTTTAACACTACTACCTCTCTCCTGCCTGTTGTTTTCACCCATTGTATGGTCACTGAGTTGTCACTTTCCCTTACGATTTCACAGATGTGGGTCCCAGTGTGTGACATCTGCTTAGATTCCTCATGGACTAGAGCTGTGTGAAATAGGTATGTTGACATTACTATTTTAAAAAAATGTTAGCACTGTAATTGCTAATACACTATTTCGAAATCACAGAGAGACTCCAGATCATTTTGTGCTTTAGGTGTGTTTATTTAAATGCTCAATATTGGAGGGGGTAGTGAAATGGGGAGGGGTGATGGCGGAGGAGTGTCCATGGCAGAGTCCAGTCTATTAGTCTCACAGGTGCATTGCACATATGGGCATAGGAAGTGGAGCTGGGGCAGTTTAATTATGGACAGGGTGACAAAGGAGGACAGTAGGATGACAATTAGGCTGGTCTCATTTCTTGGTGACGGTCTTGGCATCGTGCTCTGTCTTTGTCCTGGATCTCAGGGACCGTTTGCGGGGTGGTTCTCCCTGTGCAGGGGGTGGGGTGCTGGTGTGGTGGTCCTGTGGTGGGGCGTCCTGTCCACTAGCGCCGGCGGAGGTGGTGGGCAGTTCATCGTCCATGCTAGTATCAGGGGCCCCTTGTAGTGCCACAGTGTCCCTCCTGGTGTTGAGTAGTTCCTTCAGCACCCCTACGATGGTGCCAAGGGTGGAGCTGATGGTTCTGAGTTCCTCCCTGAAGCCCATATACTGTTCCTCCTGCATGCGCTGGGTCTCCTGAAACTTGGCCAGTACTGTTGCCATCGTCTCCTGGGAGTGGTCGTAGGCTCCCATGATGGAGGAAAGGGCCTCGTGGACAGTGGGTTCCCTTGGCCTGTCCGCCCCCTGTCGCACAGCTGCCCTCCCAGTTACCCTGTGTTCTTGGGCCTCCGTCCCCTGAACGGTGTGCCCACTACCACTGCCCCCAGGTCCCTGTTGTTGGGGTGGTGGGTTATCCTGGGTTCCCTGTAGTGGTGGACACACTGCTGATTGACATGTCCTGGGGACGGAGGTATGGGCCCGCTGGGTGGGTGCTGTGCTGGTGTTTCCTGAGGGGGGAAGGTCTGTGGTGGCCTGTGCCTGTGTGAGGGGAACCGACTGTCCAGAGGTCCCCGATGGTCCGGGCTGGTCATCTACATCCAGTTGGACAGAGGTGCTGTCATCACTGTGGGCCTCTTCTGTTGGTGGTGTGGACATCTGTGGATGGTGACGTTGGGTAGGGGTCCTGCAGGGGTATAAAAGGATGTTTATTCAATCTGTGTGTGTAATGGTGTGCAATGGGTGGGTGACCGTGTACCCCAGTGCTAGCATTCCTGTGTGGGAGCTTGTGTGATGATGGTTTAGGGGGGTGTATGGGTATGTGCAATGGGCATGCTTTGGTGATGGGTGTCTAAGTTTTGTTGTTGCATGCAGGGCTTGGTGTTGGGATGGGTGGTTTGTGGTGTTGGGACATATGTGAGGAATTGGGGTGCTGGGGGTGAGGGTGGGGGTATGTGATAGCCTGCAGGTAGGGTGGGGGATGTAATAGTAAAGCTTTGACTTACCAGAGTCCATTCCTCCACCTACTCCTGCGAGGCCCTCAGGATGCAGAATCGGCAAGACCTGCTCCTCCCATGTTGTTAGTTGTGGGGGAGGAGGTGGGGGTCCGCCACCAATCCGCTGAAGCGCCAGGTGTTGTCTTGAGACCACGGAACGCACCTTCCCCCTCTTCCTGATGTCTTTCCGATTTCTTGGGTGCTGTCCCACTGCGTTGAGCCTGTCCACTATTCTTCGCCATAGCTCCATCTTCCTTGCAATTGAGTTCTGTGTTCCAAATAGCTGTGGCTCTACCCAGACGATTTCCTCCACCATGACCCTGAGCTTCTCCTCCGAGAACCTGGGGTGTCTTTGCCTTGCCATGGGGTGGTGTAGGTGATGTGTGGGGTGGAGTGTGTGGTAATAAGTGTGGTGATATGTAGTGGTGTGTTGTGTGAGGTGCGTGGAAGTTGTTTGGGTGATGGTGTTGTGTGCCTGTGGATGCTGTTGTTCTTGCTGGTGGTGTCTCTCTCTGGCCTTCTTTCGGAATTTTTTTGGCGTGGGGGTTTGTGGGTGATGTGGGTGTATGTTTTATATTGTATTGGGTATGTGCGAGTGGTGTGTGAATGTGTATCAGGTGTGTGTATTTTGAATTGTCCAATGTTGTTGTGTTTTGTAAGAGTGCGTGTATTTTGAGAGCGGCGGTGTGTACAACCAATGGAATACCGCGGTTGAAAGACTGCCGCGTGGATTTGTGTGTCGTGATAGTGTGGGCGTATTTCTGTTGGCGTGATGGTGGAGGTTTTGTTTTCGCCAGTTTATCACTGACCTTTGGTGTGGTGGATTTGTGTGAGTGTCTGACTTTTGGCGGATTCCGAAATGTGGGTCATAATAGCTGTGGCGGATTTCCTCGGCTGTGGCGGTGTGTTGGCGGTCTTCTGCACGGCAGTAAGCGGCTTTTACCGCCAATGTTGTAATGACCGCCTTTGTTTCTGCCGCCGTGGCGGTCGGAGTGTTAAAATGGCTGTCTATGTTGGCGGTTTCCGCCATGGTCGTGATTCCATTTTTTTCCGCTGGCATGTTGCCGGTATTACCGCCGCTTTAACACCAACCGCCAGGGTTGTAATGAGGGCCAGTATTCCTCATCAGGGGGTGTCCACACAAATGGGAAAAGGTCTTGAGGGGACAGAGCAACTACCTGGTTGTGTGAGCAGGAAAAAGCTGTGATGGTTAAACTAAATTACCCATGTATCTCTGGGTCTTCTCTGGAAAAGTGTGGGCCAAAAGTCTGCACGTGCTGTGCTTTGATGACTGCAGAGATTGTACAAATATTGTTTTCTATACCACATGATGAGCAACATCTCACACTGTTTGCTGCTGTTCTACCTTCATTTGAGACATTGTAAAATAAAAAGAAATAAAAAAAATAGTCACCATTGCTGTATAACCAGCAAAGCTTATGAATGGGAGAATAAGAAAAATGTTGGAGGGCTAGAATCTACTGGCATACTCTATGTGCTCTAGTATGTCAGCTTCAGATACCACCAAACTAGGCTTATACTTGCATATTGGCGTATTGCCTCCAAACACAGTTACAAGTATATCCAGCACTTTATTAGAGGCTTTTGGCATAGTCTCTCTCCAATACATCATGTCACTGTACTTGGAGACTTCAACATTCATTATGATGATTCAAGTAACAACAGCTGCAGTGCAAACCCTTGATTTGCAACAATTGGCTTCCATAGCATGTTAGGGCTGGAAGGTTTTATCTGATCCAGATATTTTTTTCAAACAAGTGACAGTAATTTAGAGAAACCAAATAGCCTTTGCCTTTATTCAGCTGTGGGAAATATGAGTGCTGCCTCCACAATTGATTCCCTTACTGATCAACTGCAAAAACATAATAACTTAGGAAATCCTACTGTCTTGTCAGAACATTTCAATTCTTATATACAAGCACATTTTACCAATGTGTGTCTAGGAAACTCTGCCGATTAAGGCCACCCAAACCTCAGACTAAGTGGTTATCAGAATCTCTGAAATCTAATAGGCTCACACTAAAAAGGCCATCCTTGCCTTAAGGAGACACTAATATCCTAAACAAAAATGCCAGAACCAAAAGAACACATCTGTCTGGTTTAGACAGGTTGTCAAAAATTCTAACTGATAAATTACCAGGTTGTTGTCTGTTTTCAACTTTGCATTCCTTCTTTAAATGAGTTTGTATAGCTAGCACCATCCCATCTTCCAGATGTTCTGCAAAAAGCTTTATGATATGTTTCCAGAACAGAAAGAATCTACTCTGCAATTAAGGATTTGTAATCCCCTGATATCCCTTGATGAACCCAAGCCTTTCTCACAAGCTGGAAATTGGGTTGGGACCAAATTTTGCCAATCCCTGAGATTGATGTCAGAGCTTTGCTGCTTAGTGTTAGGCCACAATCCCTGTCTTGTTATATTCCTGCATTTTATTTGGCATATTATTTCCAGTTGAGTAATCAAATCATCAATGCCAGCCTCTCAACTGGGATGGTTCCCAACAAACTGAAAATTCAAAGGTCCCATCTTTCTAAAGAAGTTGGGCCTATCTCCAATTAGACATTGCCAACTCATACCTAGGATCTCTTGTTCATGCTTTTGGCAAGGTAATGGACAAGGTTGTAGCTAAGCAGTTGTCCACTTGCCTGAGATAGAATGGAATTCTTGCTAGTTGGTGAACAGAATTTTGACGCTCATGACAGTGAATATTTTCTGTTGGTTTCCTGCGATGAACTTAAAACTAGTTTCCACAAAGGATACATGGTAGGGGAGATAGTTTTAGAGCTCTCTGCAGCATTTGATACTGTCACCCACCTAATCCTCCTCCAAAGATAACCAGAAATTGGTCTAGGAGATGCATGAATGATCTTGTGTAGCTACCTCTTGTATGACTGGCACCAAGTGCTCTCCCTGCAACTGCTCAAATCTCTGCCTACAGTAGTGACATGGGGACCCACACAGGTAATCTGTGTCGGCCATTTTGTTCAACATCTGTGTTCGTACTTTGTCTGCCATGATTAGAGTTTAATTGCTGAAGCTAGTGCATCCTGGTCCAGTTTATTAACCAAATGCCATTCGTGTAGGTGATTGCCCTATAGCTAAAGGATCTCATTATGGCACCTTTGTGAATCGGGCCCTAACAGTGCTGTCCAGAAGTGGGTGAATCATAACCACGTCAACAAGTATACTGATGATTCTGAGCCCTTAGTGCTGGGTAATGTTGAGACCCTTCTTGATGGCTAATGAGTATGAGACCAACCTGTGCCTCACTGGGTAGGATTAGATCCCTTGGGATAGTAAGTGATCAAAAATACAAAGTTCTCTATTGTGTTAAGGACAATCCTGCCTTTTCTTTCCAACGACAAGCATTTTTGATAGTTGCATATGTCTTATCAAGAACAGACTATTGCAACTGTCTGTACCTGGACCTTCTTTCTATTTTCTGATAGTGCTACAAAGGGCACCAAATATTGTGAGGAGTTTGGCACCTAATCTACACAAGCACGGACATGTACCAGAAGCACTGAGGGACCTGCATTGGCTCCCCATTGAACAATGCATCTCACTCAAGTGTCCATGCATAGCCCAAGGGGATTTCTTTGACACCAGAGTAGGAGTTTTCCAGGCGTCTTCATTCCCTTGTGAACTCTGATGTCTGTGACGTACTCCAGTTTTGAAATTCCTCATATCTATAAAGAGCACATTGGAGAGTGCTCTTTGGCAACATAACCCTGTCGTTCTGGAACCAACTAACTGGAAATATAAAAAATATAGGATGTCAGCTTCTATTCTGCCAGGTTGTACAAATATTTATTTTTTGCATATGCAGTGATCCCTCCCATTTTATTTTCACCTTGCCACTGCCCTGTTTACTTGGGCATGAGGAAACCAGTTTTCTGGTTGCGCTAATCTTTCTTTTTCTCTCACTCTCTCCCATGCACACATTTATTTAAACTAATCGTGGAAATCAGTAGAAAACGTGCACCCCATGAGTTGGACATAGATCACAATGGGAAAGGAATGTCAGCCAATTTAATAGAAGCCCTATGGTATTACATGTTAATCTGTAATTGTTGTTTTTACTTCTGGATCATGCCTCTTTGACAAGGTTGTCTAGAAAACAAACACACACACACACACACACACAGAGTAGCAGAATACCCCAGATTACCAATTAACAGGTTAGGTATGTTCATCATCAACAAAGGCTTGAGGGATTCATCCAGACACTGTCATACATTTAATTTGATTGGCCATCAATACAGTACTCAAAAGGAAATGCAAAACTACACATAGATGCAGGGGTGGGAACTGGACTGAAAATTATATTGCATCTAGGGATGCTGATTAGTGAGCATCATGTTGTGTCAAAATTGGATACATTACCTGCTGTACTGTGCCCAAGGCCCCATGCAACACAAAAGGGAGGACCTTGTGATGTTCTATCTTTGGAATATTTATGTGCGGGGGTTGCCGGGGAGCCTCTGCGTGCTCCAACTCTGACGGTTGGTGTCGCGGAGCAGTGAAGCAGTGGTTCTCTTTATCAGAGTGTGATTAAAAATAAAGACACACCTTCATAAGTGCACCGTTCGCCAAGTCTCTCCGGCTTCGATTGCAACATCATTATATGGCGACGAGGATACGAACCCACGCGTGCAAAGCACAATGGAGGATTTTGTCTCCTGTCGTGTGGTGTTTCCTTTCGTCTTCGCTCCCTGTGTTGCGGTAAAGATGACAATTCGAATTTCTTTTGTGGAGCGAGCCGTGTCAGGGGCGATGCAGAGAAAATGGTGAGGATCCAGATGTATTGTTTGTGTCTGTACATGTGACCCACAACATCTAGACTGTACTTATGTCATTGTGGGAGCCAGTACGGCCGCCATCTTGGATGTGCTCCGCAAATAGTGCTTGAAAGTTGTTTTCCTTTGCCTTTGAGGATTCAGGATATATTTATGGACACTAAATTGTGCGCAGAAGTTAACGAAACCTCAATGTACACTGTGCATGCCGATTGTATTCTCTAAGTGCAGGATAGTACTTAAACATTGTAAATTCACAGGACTATTGATACATAAACATTGCAACTTTAACAGGGATATTCTATTTTGTTTGTGTCCAACTACATTTTAGATTAAGTGAACATACAGGCTATAAGTGCACTGCCGCCTTTTTTGGAGATACCAGGTATGCCACCCATTCCGTGGAAACAGTAGTTTGATGGTTTTGAAACCTACCTTGGGGCGATTGGTGTGGCTCGTTACAGATCGGAAAGGAAGAAGTGCTTAATATTACATTTGTTGGGATATGAGGGCAGAGCAATTTTCAAACACCTGCTGGAACCACAGCTGGAAGAAGGAGATTTGGATGAATATCAAACTGCGGTAAAGAAAATAGCAGCAATATTTGATGTCCAGCCCAGTTTAGTGGTATTGAGGCATAAATTCTTCAAACGTACACAAATGCACGGGGAAGATGTGGATGCGTACATTAGTGCATTGAGAAAGTTATCCTCAAAATGTGAATTTTGTGACTTTCAAGACTCTTTGATAAGGGATCTATTTATTGGTAACTGTCTGGATAAACATATTCAACAAAAACTCTTGACCATGGGCAATCCAACAATGGAGGAGGTAGTCAAAGTTGCCAAGAGTATCGAACTAGCTCAAATTTCACTGAAAGAACTCAGTTCCTGTGGTGTTTTTAAAGAAATGGGTCAAGTGAACATTAATGCAGTTTACTCAAAAGACGGGAAGTCAGAACAGATATGAACAAAATAAATCTGAGAACAATTTATTTAAGGACAGCAATGTATGTTTTAGGTGTGGTAATGCACCACACAGTAAAGATGGAAGAGTTTGTCTGGTGAAGAATGCTGTGTGTAGAAAGTGTGGTAAACTGGGGCATTTTGCTAAAGTATGTCAATCTACCCAAAACAGGCAAACTAAAATAACTAGTGTGGTAGATGAGAATGACGCAAACAGAGATGAACTGATGGTTAAAGCATTCCAAGACATGATTGTGGTTGTCAGAGAAGGCCAGTCGGCAAATGGGGATCAGTGTGAATGTGTTGATCCCTATGTGGACATTTGTGTAGGAGATAAAGGGGGTGATTCTGAGTCTGGCGGGCGGCGGAGGCCGCCCGCCAGACTTCCCCCACCAAAATACCGCTCCGCGGTCGAAAGTCCGCTGAGGGTATTTTGGGATTTGCCCTGGGCTGGCGGGCGACCGCCAAAAGGCCGCCCGCCAGCCCAGGGCAAATCATCCTTCCCACGAGGACGCCGGCTCAGAATTGAGCCGGCGGAGTGGGAAGGTGCGACGGGTGCAGTGGCACCCGTCGCGTATTTCAGTGTCTGCATAGCAGACACTGAAATACAAAGTGGGGCCCTCTTATGGGGGCCCCGCGGCACCCCCTACCGCCATCCTGTTCCTGGCGGGAGACCCGCCAGGAACAGGATGGCAGTAGGGGGTGTCAGAATCCCCATGGCGGCGGAGCGCGCTCCGCCGCCATGGAGGATTCACAAGGGCAGCGGAAAACCGGCGGGAGACCGCCGGTTTTCCGCATCTGACCGCGGCGGTTGCCCTGCGGGGCACCGCCGGCCTGTCGGCGGTGCTCCCGCCGACCCTGGCCCGCCGGGGTCAGAATGACCCCCAAAATGTTGCATTTATTAGTTAACTCTGGTGCGCGTATTATAATGATTTCATCAGATTTATTTCATGATACTTGGTGAAATAGGAAACTCCATACCCCAGATAGGGTACCTGTCTCTTATGAAGGAAGGAAAATAGAATTGGAGGGGTCCATTGAAGACTGTCTAGAATTTATAGGGTGCAAGATACAAGGCAAAATATATGTGGCATTCAAGGGTTTGAACATTTTGGGGTGGTGCCATCAAGGGTTGTTTGGTATGATACTTAAACCTGGAGTCAGAGAACAAGTCTTGGTTGTGAAATAATCCATAGAAGAAGGTCCATTTGAAAAGGAGTTTCCAGGTGTTTAGGTGTTTTTGCTGAAGGATTAGGGAAGCTTGCTGGTTTTAAACATAGAATCAAGGTGAAGAAAAATGCTATTCCAGTGAAACATAAACTTAAGTCTGTCCCATAAAGCTTAAGAGACAATCTTAAAGATTAACTGAACAAACGTCAGAGTATGGGTGTGATTGCACCTATTGAGTCCAGTCCATGACTTTCACCTTTGGTTGTTGCACGGAAACGCAATGGGGACATGCGTTTGTGTGTTGACTTGAGGAGTCTCAACAAGGAAATATGGGTAGACTCATATCCTTTACCTAAAATTAGTGATTTTTTGGAAGAACTAAAGGGCGCTGTGTGGTTTTCGAAGACTGATCTTGCATTAGCATACCACCAAGTGGTGCTGGATGAGGAGTCTCACCATTATACAGCCTTCAATTTGGCACATTTCAATTTTGTATGATGCCATTTGGTTTAGCATCTGCAGCCTCGGTCTTCCAGCGTATTGTGCATAAATTGTTGGGAAACATCAAGAGTGCAGTGGTTTTCCAACATGATGTATTGATTTTTGCTGAGAGATTGAAAGAACATGATAGAGTCATCATATCGGTTATGAACATTTTTCAGACGAATGGTGTTGTTGTGAAAAAAGAAAACTGTGAATTTTGGAAAAAAGAAATTTAATTTTTGGGGCACTGTGTATCCAGTAAGGGTATAGCACCTAGGCTGGGCTTAGTTAAAGCAGTGTTGGATGCTCCCGAGCCCAAGAACAAAGATGAATTGTGCTCTTTCATTGGCATGTGTGAGTATTATGCAAGATACATCTCAGCATATGCTTCCAAAATGAAAGTGTAGTCTAATATGTTAAAAGCCAATATTCCATTTGTGTGGGACAGTGAGTGTCAAAAAACCTTTGACTGTGTCAAACAGGAGTTTGCCAATTTGAGCGGTGGAGTTGTAAGTTTGATTGAATAGGATAAAGAACTACAGGAATCCAAACGCACCTACAGGCGCTTAGAGGAGAGATGTAGAAACAGCAAAACCATTGCCACCTGCCTCTGCCACCAATCACCAATGCATCAAGAACGCAAAAAAAAAACGCACTCCGTGAACGCATCAACACTTCCCCGCACAACACGAGAGATCTCTTCACGGTAATCAACTAATTCACCAATCCTCCCTCCGAAGTCACCAACATCCCCCCATCACAAGACCTCTGTGAAAAAATGGCCACTTTCTTCCACCGCAAGATTAAGGACATCTATGACAACTTGCTCCCGCAGAACCCACCCAGCGTCAGAACCTATGACCGACCCAGCCCCTTACCACCCACCTAAACCATCCATAGCTCGTCCACGCTCACCACAGAAGAGACTGAAATCATCATAAACATAATTCACTCCGGAGCTCCAACGGCCGACCCATAAGAGCTCATGAACTTCCTACCTATCTTGCTGCTACCCTACCCAGCCAAAGTCCTGGAAAAAAGCCATAAACTTGCAGCTGCGACAGTTCCTCTATGGACAACAACTCTCTGGATACCTCTCAGTCTGGATTCCGTAGCAACCATAGCACAGAGACAGCTCTTCTTGCAGCTACCGATGACATTTGAACACTCCTCGACTGCGGACACACCACAGCAATCATACTCCTTGACTTCTCAGCATCCTTCGAGATGGTCTCCCACAGCACCTTATGCACCAGACTCCATGACACAGAAATCCCCGAAAAGCCTTGCAATCAATCCACTCCTTCCTCACCGGAAGAAGGCAGAGAGTCAGGCTCCTACACTTCATATCCAAACCAATAGAAGTCAGCTGCGGTGTCAGGGCTCCCTGAGTCCAATGCTCTTCAACATATATATGGCCCCGCTGGCAGTCATCATCAGAGACCACAAAATTAACATTGTGTCATACGCCAGTGGCACACAACTCATCATATCACTCACTGAAGAGCCGGACAAAACTAAGGGGAACTTTCACACCGGGATGAAAGCCATCACCTCCTGGATGAGGGAGAGCTGTCTCATGCTCAACTCGAGCAAGACCGAGCTCATCATCTTCGGAAACTCCACCTCAGCCTGGGACAACTCCTGGTGGCCCACATCGCTCAGCGCACCACATACTCCGACTGACCGCGCCTGCAAGCTGGGAATCATCCTCGACTCCTCCCTATCAATGTCCCGACAGGTGAACAAAGTCACCTCTTCCTGCTGGTACACTCTCTGCAAACTCCGCAAAATCTTCAAATAGATCCCGGTTGACTACCGCACAATAATCACCCAGCAAGCTTGACTACAGCAACGCACTCTCCGCCGGCAACACAACAAAGAACATCAGGAAACTAAAACTCATCCAAAACACCGCTGCAAGACTCGTCCTGAACCTCCCCCACCAAGAACACATCTCCCAAAAACTGAGGATCCTCCATTGGCTCCCAGTAGAGAAGCAAATTAACTTTAAACTACTCACCCACACCTACAAGGGCCTGCACAACATCGGACCGGCCTACCTGAACCATTGCATCTCCTTCCATAACCCCACCAGACCCCTCTCCTCCACCCAGCAGTAGTTAGCTACTGCCCCATGCATCTGGAAATCAACCGCCGGAGGAAGATCTTTCAGATACCTTGCAGCTAGGAGCTGGAATAATCTGCACATGCACCTCAGGCAGACCCCATCTCTCACCATCTTCAAGAAGAAACTCAAAACATGGCTCTTCGTATGAAGCCCAGACCCACCACCAACACCTTTACACCCTCCCGGGTGGCTAGTTGCCCTTTACAAAAAAAAACAAAAAAAACGATTGATTGATTGATTGATTGAAGTAGGGAGAAAGGATGTAAAAGTCTAGATAGTGTTATTTGGAAGTTCATATTAGATGAGGTTTGGGATGAATGAAAGGAGGGAGAGAGGAGGGAAGAGTCTAGGAAGGGTTATTATGGAGTTCATAGAATTAAAATTAGGTTCAGAATGCATCAAAGGGGGGATACAGGAAGGAAGAGTCTAGAAAATGTTATTTTGGAGATCATAGTAGTAAAGTGAGGTTGGGATGAGTCAAGGAGGGATAGAGGAGGAAAGAGTCGAGAGGATCTTAGGAAGATCATAGTAGTAGATTGAGGTTTCGGAGGAGTCAGGGAGTTCAGGAAGAGGATATATTGAGAAAGGTATAGAATGAGACATATTGTGATAGTTAAATCAATTAGAGACCCATAGGCATCTAATCAAATAACTTATATGACAACTATGCGGTGACCAGTATACGTTACACATAAAATCATATATGTATATATTTATATATATAATTTTTTTTATATATATATATATATATATATATATCCATACCACTCTCGCTTTTACTTCAGCAAGAATGCCAACAACAGACAGGGTAGTGATGCAGATTTATTAAAGTGCTACCATGCACCATTGCACACCCATTGACCACCGACTGACGCATTTTGGCCGTACCTACGACTTTGTTCACAGTACTTTTAGTATATATATATATATATATATATATATAACCATATTACAAAAAAATTGGCAAATTCTACAGAATGATTTAAATATCAGGGACATCATTGGCCAACATCCTTCCATAACCTATCGTAAGGCTCGCTCATTAGGAGATCATTTGACTAGAAGTTTCTTTTCTATAAAAGACAATACATCTTCGTTGAGCAAAAAGAGTCTGGGATTTTGGAAATGTGGCCACTGTAAGGAATGTAAATATGCACAGAATATGCAAAATTATCAAACATTTGATGGTCGCCATTGTGGTATTAGGGATCGTATCACATGTGACACTGAATATGTGGTTTATGTTGTTGAATGTGGATGTCGCAAAAATTATGTTGGTAGTACCATCCACAAGTTGAAGATCAGATTTCTACAACACTTTGGAGCCATCAAAAATCATGACAGAACGTATCCTTTGGCTAAACACTTCTGGGATACACACAATGGCGATTGTAGCACATTAATATTCTATGGAATCAAATTTATCAAAAGTAATTCCAGGGCAGGTGATAGAACATCTGAACTTAGACAAATGGAATCTAAGATGATTTTATTACTTAGTTCTGAGTCTCCTTGGGGGCACAATCTTGATGCGGAATTACATGTCCATTTATGATGTATCATAGAAAAGTATTCCTACTATAACATAGTGGAAAATGCTATTGATTGATGCAATAGTCAGTATTCATTGGATTTTGCAGATAGTATAATATCCAGATTTGCCATCAATAAGTGGTGATTTGAATGTGTTATGTTGCCTTGAGAATCACAGAACAGTATGGGCCTGATTCTAACTTTGGAGGACGGTGTTAAACCGTCCCAAAAGTGGCGGATATACCACCTACCGTATTACGAGTTCCATAGGATATAATGGACTCGTAATACGGTAGGTGGTATATCCGCCACTTTTGGGACGGTTTAACACCGTCCTCCAAAGTTAGAATCAGGCCCTATGTGTTTATTTTTGATCTTTGATTTTGATTTTCTTTTTCTTCCTATATTTATATGAAAGTAGGTGAAGAGATGAATTTTCCATCCCTGTTTTCTACATGTAACATTCACACTATTTATGTAGAAGTGGTTTTGAAGGTTAGCACTTTGCACTTTATCTAGTGGCCGTTTTGTCTTTATTACATGCATATATTATAATTTTGAATGAAGGACTAAATATTAGCATATTTTGCCTTACAAAACAATATTATTTTTCTTATGTTAGAAATGCCAGACACTTTGAATGCTGAGGGCAAATTTAGGGCAAATTTAGGACCTAAAGGATGAAATACTGTCATGTATGGTTTATAATACATGATGTAATCATGTGAAAAGGCTCCACATTAAAAATCCCTACTCAGTTTACCAATATAGCCAGATGATTTATAAATATTTATAGCATTTGACACTTTATCATTTTTTTTAAATTACTCTTTTGGAAAATAATAGTGATTTTATTTATTTGTGATTTCAATAATGATAAATGTTATTTTGAATACTTAACTATAGGAAAATGACTATTCAGGTGTTATGCAAGTATTTATTAATAATTAAAACTATTTAAAAGTATTTAAAAATATTTGAAAACATTTAAAAGTATTTTAAACTATGAATATTTGAGAACATTTTTTAGAAATATTTAAAAACATTTAAAAAATGGTTAAATAATAATGATTGATAATATTGGTTTACAATATGTAACAAGATTTCCTAAATGTGTTAATTATGATATGGCATTGAGCTAATGAAGATATATCTTCTTGTGTTTTTTTTTTTTACATTGGGTTGTAAAATCAATTTGATTGAAAATCAAAAGCCTTTAGCTCATTGTATTGTTGGCAATTATTATGACAATTGATGGCGTCTGTAAGGATTACATGCTTTATTAGTGTCTAGATCAGCAAAATAATATATGTGAATCATTGTTAAGGTAGTGCTTTGTTATTTACATATAGGTTTACTTGAAGTTATTTGCATGTTAAAAGATGGCCGCACCATTAGTTTACACCAGTATGAAATGGAAACAAATGATGGTTTTTAATTAGGCATATAAGATGCCGTCTTTTTTCGGCTAAGTTTGTCCAGTACAAGGCGTTTGCCGAAACGCATTGACATTCTGTGCAGGAAACTGTGACATAACCAAATGGAATAAAATTTATGAAATTCAACTTTGAATACGTTTTTGTCCTCACGAGTTGGAGACGATCAAGGGATCAGTGCAGCCGTCTGGTGGATATTGTTCCGACTGTTGTGGTTTATTAATTATATATATATATATATATATATACAGTATATGTATATATATATGTATATATATATATATACAGTATATATATATATATATATACCATAAGTAACATATACATTTCTATAAGTAATATTCCAATATTCCATAGTTTGTCTACATGAAAAAAAGAAAGATGTACAACCCATGTTTTTTTCCTTGTATCCTGGGGTTTTGAGGCGAGGTGCAAAACTTGGTAGGATGTTGCTTTGTTGTATGTATTTGATGAATTTATTCCAGGAAAAAAATGGTCCTGTTCCATTTATTGCTTTGTGGGTGATACCATGCAGCTTGAAGATCAACATTTTCATATCACTGGGACCTTATTAATGATTGTTTACTTCACTGTAGAGCCCAAAGACAGGCTATAAATGAAAATATGACTTTTGCTTTTATTAGATGTACCACTGTGTTTTTGATCAAAACCTCAAATGTTTATATTCTTTTCTGCTTGCCTTATATTAAAGTTGCTGCATGTTTAATAGGATAATAAAACGTATTCTGGATACGGGCACTTTGAGAAAATATTTGCCCATGTTTTTATTATGAGAAATTACTTGGCCCTAGGTTACCAGTGCCATTACCGTTTATTCCCAGGCGTCAAGCTGTTATTTCTAGAGGAAAAAAAAGGAGGGGTCTTTGTCTGATGTTCATCTAAAGTCTTATGGACATATTTAAGAGCCCCTAGCGCCATTCCAACGCCACATTAGTGTCATTTTTTTACACTAATGTGGCGTTAGAAGGCCAAAAACGCAGCACCTTATTTACAAAGTGCCGCAATGCATGCATTACGACACTTTGTAACCCTTTGCGTTACATTATGCCTGCACCAGGCATAATATATGCAAAGGGGGCCTTCCCCCATTGGGGGAGGTGAAAAAATTATGCAAAGAAATTTAAGAGATTTGTTTGCGTCATTTTTTCTTTCTGCACTTTTCTTTTTTTTCCCATTGGTTAAAATGGGCCTCTGGGCGCTTTGCAGGATTAGTCCCCTAACTACGACCATGGTGTGCCAAATTTTAAATACGGAGAACACATGGTAGTTTTAGGGACGCCAAGGGGAGCAAGAAAAGTGGTGCTGCCCTGTGTGCAGTGTCACTTTTCTTAAATATGGCCGTCAGTCCCTAGACAATAAAGAAAAAAACCATACCAAACCTTTCCATGAGACTGAAGTATTGCCTCTGTGATACTGTTCCATGAATTATTTTCAGTAGGTCACCGCAGGTACTTGGACCCTCTAATGAACACCTATCTTCATCTTGGTTTGGGATTCTTTTGATTGTAACAACTACCTGAGGTTCTTGGGTTCCTCACATTTTTAAAGCACTGACGTTGCATTTGAGATGACTTTATTCTGTGTGGAAGGACCAGGTGGTATGTGAAATTACTAAGGCCCATATTTATACTTTTTGACGCAAACCAGCGGCGGCGCTGGTTTGCGTCAAAAAAATTACCCCCGGCTAACGCCATTCCAAAGCACCAGGAGGGCATCTGATTTATGGATTGACGGTACCCGGCGCTTCGGGCTGGTCAGAGTAAAAAAAAAAAACGACTAACCAGGCAGCGCCGGAGTAGGGAAGAATGGGGGTTGTGCTTCAAAAAAAGGTGCAGGTCAGGTTAGAGTAAAAAAGCATGGCCATTTGGCACAGTGGCATGTAGGGGGGCCCAAGTTAGGCCCCCCTATGCCACTTTAAAAAAATAATAAAATTATACTTACCTCTACTTACCTGGGATGGGTCCCCCCATCCATGGGTGTCCTCCAGGGGTGGGCGAGGATGGCAGGGGGTGTCCCTGTGGGCAGTAAAGGGCACCTGTGGACTGCTTTCATGGCCAGAGACCATGGAAATGAGCCCACAGGTCCCTTAATACCTGCCCTCACCCAGGCGTTACAAAACGGCACACATCAAGCTGTGCGCCATTTTTTAAGGCCTGCCCCCTCCTGTGCGTCAAAATGACGCAGGAGTATAAATAAGGCGCACAGGACTTAAAGTCATTTTTGGGACGGGAACACCTACCTTGCATGTCATTAACGCAAGGCGGTTTTCCGCATCCAGAAAATGATGCACACTGCTGACTTTTGACATTCGCGGGGTCGGGTGTCATAGTATAAATATGGTGTTAGGTTTGCGCCAAATTTGGCGCAAACAGAGTATAAATATGGACCTAAGTTTCCCCACGGCATCCTAGTTAACAACTTATTTTCTGATGTATGTAAAAATCACCATGGCTTTATCACCAATCTATAATATCGTATTGGGAGTATTGTGAATATAGTATCTCTCCTTTGCCTCTTGAGTTGTCTGTTAGTGGTTGGCTTCTATATGACTAATGGCATGTAGTCTCTCATTAAGAGCTATGACATATTTCAGTTAGGGTATTGATTTGTCATCACAATGTGGGTGATGCTTTTCCCTCTAAAGTATTTGTTTTTCCCATTGGACATTAGCATGGTCCAAGAAGAACAAGTGCTGTTTTCCCTAGAGTATTCTGTGTGGGATAGGGAACTGTGGAAAGCTGTATTAAGGCTTCCATGAATTATTTGTGAACTAATACTTGCTATAACTGGTGTTGCCATTCTGTACACATGGCCCTTTGTCCACTGGAAGGAAGGACAGGTAGGTGAACAGTGAGGACATCCTTCTTTCTGGGGTGTGTCCAAGTCACATTGCAAAGAGGTGATGTGGTTTTGTTCATCGGGAAATGATGGGAACCTGTATTCCACTCAATGAATCTAGACTTGGTCTGGGCTCTCTTTTTTGGGATACAGTTTTATCTCTATGAGAAAACAGCATCCTTCTGCAACTAAGTTCTCTGATGGTTGAAGATACAGAACAGCCATAGAAAATAAAGTGTGCTCTTTCTAGGTCAACCATTTTGGGAAGTGTGACAGGAGGAACAGGAGTATATGTGAAATTGCCTCTGGTCGGAAACCTGGGGACACCAAGAGAACACCAGTCAGCAAACTAGCGCTTGCTTGTGACGTATTCCCCAGCAGCTCCAATCCCTTTTTACGTCTGGTATGCAAGGGAGACAGCGCACATGTTGAATGGAGGAAGGTGAGAGACCTGCATACAGAAGCAGATCCCGCCAGGGAGACCGAAGCGAGTGAGGCCTAAACAAACAGCACCCAAGGACTCCGGGGAGCCGAAGCAGACTCTGTATCCTGAGAGGAGGTGACCTGTACAAAAGGCGAGCAAGAAAGATAACCAGACTACGCCCATCTGGCCACAGATCTGGGATTCCAGACCTACCCAGGGAAAGAAATGAAGGGCACGGTCGCCTTCACTCTAAGCCAGAGTTGCGGCTTCAGGCAAGTAATCAGAGAGGGGTTGCACTCTTTGATGAAGGCACAAATATCTGTGTGACAAATAACACTGGGGAAAAATACTCTACAAAAGCATGAGATGATCTGGGGAGCACTTGGGTGATAAGAGCAGAACCGCAAAGCCCTGTGAAAAACCAAACACCCCTTTGTATGTTTGCTGTGAACCAAGAAAAAACTCCTTGACCACAAAAAACAGTTCACAGGTGATGTGGCAGGTACTCCCTCAATCCTTACTGCCTAGGATTTAATGCCTGTACCCTTTATCTTTCCCCGAGGGTAACCCAACAAGAGACACGCCAGAGGACTGCCAAAAGTGAAAGTGACCTGGGAAGACTGGAAGCCCACTAATCCACCCATCTGTTCCTTTATCTATTCCTCTCTCAATAATCTCCATTCACCACACTTGTGCCTCTTGATCCTTTTTCATTGCTATAACAGGAAGATTGGGAACAATCCCTGCTGTCAAAGGCATCTTACGTTCATAAATTTCAGAGTATACGCAGGTAGTGGGGCAGGCCTTGGTATCCCCATATATAAATGTATAAATGCATTTCATACTCTTCTGGAATTCTTTACTGCTCAAAGAAAATGTCATTACCCGTATTCTGTTTTTTAATTAAATTCATTGGGGAAAATGGGGGCATAACCAAGACTGAGATCGAATTGTGTGGAAAAGGCCACATTTTTGGAAGACAGGTGCCGTTAACATCACAACCTGGCCTTTGCCTTACAAAACTAACTGCCTCACTAAACATTCGCTTCAAATACACCCCGCTCCCCCATTGCCCTACCCTCCCCACAAACAGTATTGCAATCCTGTCTTCTTGCTTTTCTTGTTGCAATTGCTATTTTAAAACTCCTTTCAAGATGCTATTGCTCTGCAACTATAACAACTCTAACTTCATGCCGAACATTTTAACAATGTGGCGTGACCATGAGAAGTCCAGCCTCCCCTCTCCTTTCCCAACTGGGCTGCCGCTTTCAAGCCTAAAACTGTGAAAACCGTGCCAACTGGCCCTGCTCCCACTAAAGCACCTGCCTCCAAGCAACACCAAAGCATACATACAAACAAATGGGTGGGCGTATGACAAAATGATGACTTAAATCATAAATGGCTAGCTAAATAACTGGAGCACAAACAAATCCCAGATATAACCCAAAAATAGCAGGAGCAGTCATGGACTGCTCCATTCCCCCAATAATTCTGGGGGGGCGGTGAGACCTTCCCTGGTCGGCTACCCCCCAAAACCTCACTGGGGAAAATGAGGGCATAACCAAGACTGACACCAAATTGTGTGGAAAATGCCGCTTTATTGAGGACAGGTGCCCTTAACATTACAACCTGGCCTTTGCCTTACCAACTCACCGCCTCACTATACATACGCATCAACTACATCACCCCTCATACCCTTTCCCTAACCTCTGCCCTCCCCACAAACAGTATTGCAATTCTGTCCTCTTGCTTTTATCGTTGCAATTACTCCTTTCCAGATGCTATTACTCTGCAACTAGAGCAACTCTAACTTCCTGCAGAACATTTTAATAATGTGGCTCGATCATGCAAAGTCCTGTCTCCCCTCCCCTCCCCCTTCCCACCTGGGCTGCCGCTTTCAAGCCTAAAACTATGCAAACTGTGTCAACTGGCCCTACCCCGCCAGTCAGAGTCATCTAATGGGCTCTTTCTGCCCCACCCAGACATCCCTATTTAACTCAGCCTAAGGAGGTCCTGCAAAATGTCCTTGATATGCAACAAATAAAGTTATGTTCCCAAGAAAGACAAATGAACACCGTCCCCTCTAAAGAAAATGTCATCCTTCATCTTCAGATCCGAGTGTTCCAAATATGTAACACTCCGTTCCTCACAAAAATTCCTCATCTCCTTGTTGATCTTCTTTCCTGCCCATTCAATTGCTCCCGGCCACCTTGCACCCATCCACACCATGTGCGGTACAAACGCCATCCACACGACATGGCAACCAGCCCATTGCTTCTGAATTTCCTTTATATCTCTTTTAACGCTTTTCTTTTTAAAGCCTGCAACCCTCTTGTCTCAATTAAATCATTCTCTCTAAGGAGAATTAGCAAAACATCTGGACACTGTTCTCGCACAGCCAACCTATTCATACCTGCCATTAATTCCGGCCATTTCATTCCCTCCCTTTCTGTGCCACTGTGACTCGAATGCTGCTTGTTTACACCCCAGATTCGCTCCCATGACTGCCAGATGAGCCTGCAGACATGCCCATTTTTATAAAGGAATGTCCCACCAAACAAATCGCCAAAACCTCGCTCCTTGGACCAGTTACTGAACATGAAAAAGAACAAACACAAGAACACTTAAGAAAAGCCATCAACATTTTTCTTGACCAATCAGCACATGCCTCTTAATAGCATCTTAGCCTTACCTCCCAACTTCATAATCCATCCCCTATCCCAACCTCTCCTGCCTATCTCAGTTGCTATGCCTATTCTAAAGGAATGAGTATCAGATTCTGAAGGAGTAAAGCCGAAAGAAAGAGCCACTTTCCTTAACACTGACAACAGTTGGAATGCTGTCACCGGCTGTCTATCCTTATGAAGAAAGAGTAGCTCAATAGGAGGTCCCCCTCTTGTTTGTAGCACACAGCCCCATACTAATGGGCATATGTGTCTGTCTGGGTAAGAATTCAGCTGTACCATACTCCCTCGGCCTCTTTGGTCCATTTTTCACTTACTAATCCAAATCCATACAGTGTCCCCCCCACATTGGACGTCTGTCCACCGAATCCCTGACTGTCACCTGCCACCTAATAGCTCCGACACTCGGAAGGCCCCAAAGAACATCCATACCATGACGGTACTAAATAGCAGCACCTGGCCCCATCCAAACAAATTTCTGGTAGCCTGGATACCAAAGCCACTGGCACCGCTATCGTCACCGGTCTCCTGGCAGTCCCTTTTGGCCCAACCTTCTAACATTATTTTACCAATTCTCCCACCAAAGGAGCATAACCCCACAATAACTTGCCCATAAACGCAATCCGGGCGAGCTTGCCCGAAATAGTGACTCTGGATTTCCCTCTCTGAATGAGCCCTAAAATAAACTGAACTACATCCTCAACTCTCTCCCACTGTTCCCATTGCCTACAGGCCCGCTCTGCTCAAGCTCTCTCTACGCTTGCAAGTACTCTTATTGCATGGATAGTGCTAGAGAATTCAGAACCAGCTGAAGCATAATCTATCTCCATATGTAAATAACTCCGGAGGCATCTGCACTTTCCTGATTTCCGCATCCGTGACCAGCCCAGGAAACCTTTCCCCCGTGAATAAGACAAAGTATCCGCAATGTCATTGTCCACACCAGGAACATGCCTTCCTCTAAAAGCAACATCATGCCTTAAACAAAGCAGCACAAAAGTGCGCAGCAACTTTGACACTTGAACATCCCTTGCAGACTGACAACATCCCTTGCATGGTTGACAACATGTACTACTGCCATACTGTCAACCCTGAAAAGAACTTTTTTGTGTGCCAGGTCACCGATACCAACAGAGGAAACAATTCTAAAAAGGCAATACTTCTTCCTCCATGCTTCCACTCCTGAAGCCACTCCTCTGCACACCACCTAGCCTGCCAATAAACTCCAAATCGGATACCACCTGCTGTATCTGAGAAAATCTGGGCATCCCATCCCACATCTTGCCATCGCCTCAACAGTACTCCATTGAACTCCTCCAAAAACTTAAGCCATATCCTTAGATCTTCTTTCACCCCGCTGACAAGCAGACATGGTGATGAGGAAAACGGTTACCTGCTTAGGACATATATATATATATATATATATATGCAAAATACAAGCGAGAACTCTGGGTAGTTCCCAAATTTAGGCGAGAGCAGCCCCAATAAGGAGAGCTCTACAACATCAGCGACACTCTAGATTTGCTCACCTCAAATGTCTGTTTATCTAGCAATTTTTTTAAGCATAGGATCACCATAATGCTATCCACGTCGAGCTAGATACAGACAAACTGTTTTGCCATTTGTACAGCAAAATATTTAAGCATAGGATTGACACAGTGTCATTCTTGCCGAGCTGTAAAATGACAAAATCCATTTACCACTCCAGGCAGAGTATTACAGCTTTGGACTGGTAAATTACCATCCAAGGCAACCTAGAATGTGTAAAGCAACCCCTGACACGTTTCACTCTCATTAGAGCTCTTCAGAGGAATGTAACTTTGTCCAGACACAAGGGAACACCCAGTGTAAACCAAAACAAGACCCTTTCAGGGTTAGAGTGACACATAAAGTATGCAAAATACAAGCAAGAACTCTGGGTAGTTCCCACATTTAGGTGGAGAGCAGCTCCAATAAGGAACACTCTACAACATCAGCGACATTCTAGATTTGCTCACCTCAAATGTCTGTTTATCTAGCAAAGTTTTTAAGCATAGGATCAGCATAGTGCTATCCACGCCGAGCTAGGTAGAGAAAAAGGTGGTCATTACAACCCTGGCGGACAGTGTTAAAGCGGCGGTAAGACCGCCCACAGGCCGGTGGTTAAAATTTTGGAATTATGACCGTGGCGGAAACCGCCAGCAAAGACAGCCACTTTAACACTCAGACCGCCACAGCGGTACAAACAAACAACGCAGCGGTCACCGCCAACAGACAGGTGGGAGACAATGCACCGCCCACACTATTATGACAGGCCAATCCGCCACCTTATCCGGGGTGGATTCACCGCGGATAAAAACACGGTGGAAACAGGATTTCGAAGGGAAAACACTCACCTCTACACACTCCACGAGGAACGAGGACATCATGGACCCGAAACTCCAAATCCTACCTGCGATAGTCTTCCTGCTCCTGTACCAGGAGCACCAACGCCGGCGGCGAAGACCAAAGTGAGTACTTCACATACGACACAGGGGAGGCAAAAAACAGGGACACACACACACAACACCCCCACCCCCACCTTCACCCACTACAACACAACAACACTTGCCCTGTTCAGCGGTGCTTGAGTTGGCGGTGCCCTGTTCAGCAGTGCTTGCCCTGTTCAGCGGTGCTTGATTTGGCGGTGCCCTGTTCAGCGGTGCTTGATTTGGGGGTGCCCTGTTCAGTGGAGCTTGATTTGGCGGTGCCCTGTTCAGCGGTGCTTGCCCTATTCAGCGGTGCTTTATTTGGCGGTCCTTCATGGCCCAGCAGGTCTTGTGCTGGCGGTCCTTCATGGCCCAGCTGGGCTAGGGCTGGCGGTCCTTCATGGCCCAGCTGGGCTGTGGCTGGCGAGGCCCTCCTGGGCAGCTGGGCTGTGGCTGGCGGGGCCCTCCTGTGCAGCGGGGATGGGGCTGGCGGGGCCCTCCTGGGCAGCGTGGATGGGGCTGGTGGTGGCCTCCTGGGCAGTGGGGATGGGACTGGCGGGCCCTCCTGGGCAGCGGGGATGATGGTGGTCTTCTCCGCCGTGCTGCTCTTCCCAGACTTGCCGGGTTTCTTGTGGCCCTTCCCCACCTTGGGAGGTGTCACAGCTGAGTCCACACTCCCAAAGGGAATCCTGGGAGCGGCTTGGGTGGCTGGAGTCTTCCCCCTCTCCCGCCAGGCACTGGCCAACTTCTGGTTCTTCAAAGGGGGGGGACTGGCTGTGCTGTGGCTCTGTGACACACTGGCTGTCCTGGTGGACGGTGCACTCCACATACCTGTGACTACAGGCACCACTGGTCCCGGAGATGTTGTGGCTGAGGTGGTAGTATGGGACCTATGAGATGGACGGGGTGGGGGAGGTGTGGGAAAAAGGTCAAGGCTGGTAAGGAAATGTTTTTTGGACACACTGGGACGGGTAGCTGGAGGGGTTTGGGAGTGGAGGAAGAGGTGGTGGTAGTAGGAGGTGTACGTTTGGTGACTTTGGGTGCAGGTGCATGCGCTGGAGGTTGTCGTGAGGTGGATGGCTGTTGGGTGGGTGTGTGCCTGCGTTTCTGTATCTTGGGAGGGGGCTACACAGACACACTGGGAGAGGACACAGGGGATGTGTGAATGGTAGTGGGGGTGGTGACTGCACGTGAGCGGGATGTGCTGGTTGGTGTGCTGGTGAGGGACGTAGTGGCTGTAGAGGTAGTGCATGCAGGTGTGTGTGTAGACGAGACTGGGAGGGAGGAGGGAGACGAGGAGGAGGGGGACACAGTGGAGGCAGTGGATGTTGGTGTGTCTGCATGTGTGTGATGCTTGCATGAGTGCCTGTGGGATGTGTGGTGCTTATGTTTGCCTGAGCTTCCCTTGTGTGGTGAGCTGTGTGCAGGCAGGTCTGATGGTGTGCATGGGATAGGCAGAGGTACAGGGGATTGGGTCTGGGTGGAGGAAGTTGGAGGGGGGAGGCTAGACACAGGGACAATGGCTGCCATCAGTGCTGAGGCCAGAGTTTGAAAGGCTCGGTGAAGGGCCGCCTGACCAGAATGAATGCCCTCCAGGAATGCATTGGTTTGTTGCAACTGCCTTTCTACACCCTGGATGGCATTCAGAATGGTAGACTGCCCAACAGTGAGGGACCTGAGGGGGTCAATGGCCTCCTCACTGAGGGCAGCAGGGGTGACTGGGGCAGGGCCTGAGGTGCCTGGGGCGAAGGTGATGCCCACCCTCCTGGGTGAGCGGGCACGGGGCGAAGGCTGAGGGGCTGCTGGGAGGGCAGTGCTGGTAGGGGGGTGGTGGCTGTACCTGTAGATGCGGGGGGCACAGATGTTGCCGCCACCACAAGGGAGCTCCCATCAGAGGACGAGTCCGTGTCCCTGGTGTCAGCTCCTGTCCCCGGTGTGGAGCTCCCCTCGCCCTCCGCCCCACTGGTGAATTCTGAGTCCGAAGTGCGGCCCTCCATGGCCATGTGGGATGCAGCTCCCTCGTGCTCCTGTGCTACTGCTCCTCCGCCTGATGATGCTAATGCACACAAGAACAGGGAGACCACAAAAAGGGGGGGAAACAGAAGAAAGACATGTTGAGTGCATGGCATACACCTACCGTTGGCGGACAAGACAGACACAGAAGCACCCTGCACTACGCCGCGCTCTTGGGCTCTACAGTACAATTCCTGGGAAATGGCCTACAAGGCTATGGACGACATCTGCACACATAGATGACACAGGGGCATGAATAGATGTACTTGGCACTCTACAGAGGTGGGGTGGGGGGCCACAGGGCCATGCCTTACGGAGGGGCCTAGCCTACGGAACTCGCCCTGGCCTAGGGAAACCCACAGCCCTCCTCCCCCACCCAGACAACTCCACTGCCCGCAAAGTCAGCTAAATGAGAGTGTATTCACCCCCTTGTGTCTGCTGTGATGCCCTCAAGCGTCCATCCAACTCCGGGTAGGCCACCGCCAGGATCTTGAACATCAGGCGGGTCATGGTTCGACGGGCACCCCTCCCACGTTGGGAGGCCATCCCCAGCTGAGCCTCCGCCGTCTTCTTGCTCCAGCGGCGAATGTCCTCCCATCTTTTCCGGCAGTGGGTGCTCCGTCTGTGGTAGACCCCCAGGGTCCGGACATCGTTGGCGATGGCACACCAAATATCTTTATTCTGGTGGGCGCTTACCTACATGAAATGTACAGGGAAAGAAGAGAAGTCATTTCTAACTGCACCATCTAAGTGAGTGGCCCCCATCCCCACCCTTGCCATGTGGCACATGCACCCACCGTCTTTCATGCACGCAGAACTCTGCCCCCTTCCTTCTTACATCCAGCCCTCTCCACACAGGCATAGCCCATACAACATGCTCCCTGTGTACTTTCCTGTTTGTCTGGAGGACCGTAGAGTAGCGGACCCCATCGACGAGCTTCTCCAACTCCTCCGATGCGAAGGCAGGGGCCCTTTCCCCAGATGCACGAGCCATTGTCTCTTCCAGACCGAGGTCACAGCAGCACTTGCAGTGTAGGTCCTCTCCTGTCGAAGATCAGGTATCGAGTGATTGAAGTGATAGAAAATGGCGATGGCCGGAGTACATCGTCATTGGCTCCTGGGACCCATAGGGTCCAATGTTAACCAATGCAGCATTGCGCCGCGGTCTTCGACCGCCTACCGCGACGGTGTACAACGCCAGCGCAGTTACCTCACATCCCTTTGTCCCACTTTAGGTGTCAGGCAGCCGCCATTTCAGGGGCCCACATGGCCTAATTTCCAACTGCGTCACACATACCTAGGCCTAGTCTCAAAACACATATAGGCCACATTTTGTGTAAGATTGGTGTTCTGTGTAAACTGTGGGTACGTACCTTGACTCAGTGGTCGCTGTTGTCCTTCCTAGGCACCGTCCGCTGGGACATGTGAGGAGATGGCGGAATCCTCCGGTGTACCGACCGCTGGGGGACCTGTCGACAATGGAGGTGCGAAATTTGATAATCACCGACAGGTTTGACCATGCCACAATCCAGGAACTGTGTACCCAGTTGGAGCCAGACCTGATGTCAGCAATCCGCCATCCCACAGGAATCCCCCCTCAAGCGCAGGTGCTATGAGTGCTCCTTTTCCTTGCAAGTGGGTCTTTTCAAACAACAGTGGCCATAGCATCAGGGATGTCCCAGCCTATGTTTTCCAACGTATTGTCCAGACTGTTGTCTGCCCTGCTGAAACACACGCGGAGCTACATTATTTTCCCTCAGGTGGAGGATTTGCCTACAGTGAAAGGTGAATTCTATGCCCTTGGACATATCCCCAACATCATAGGTGCCATTGATGGGACACATGTGGCTTTGCCCCCACCCCCCCCACAGGAGTGAACAGGTGTACAGAAACCGGAAGAGTTATCATTCCATGAATGTACAGATGGTATGTTTGGCAGACCAGGACATCTCCCATGTGAATGCCATGTTCCCTGGCTCAGTGCATGACGCCTACATCCTGCAGAATAGCAGCATCCCTTATGTGATGGGTCAACTCCAGAGGCACAGTGTGTGGCTATTAGGTGAGCCCCTGGAAGCAAGACAGTGGGTATGGTTGTCTGGGGATGTCCCTAAGAGTTAGTGTGTGTCTAACAGTTGTCCCTCGCCATTTGCAGGTGACTCTGGTTAACCCAACCTGTCATGGCTACTGACCCCAGTGAGGAATCCCAGGACAAGGGCAGAGGAACGATACAATGAGGCCCATGGGAGAACTAGGAGGGTGCTCGAGCGGACCTTTGGCCTCCTGAAGGCCAGGTTCTGGTGCCTGCATATGACAGGTGGATCCCTATTCTACTCACCAAAGAAGGTGTGCCAGATCATCGTGGCCGGCTGTATGCTTCACAACTTGGCTTTGCGACGCCAGGTGCCTTTTCTGCAGGAGGATGGTCCGGATGGTGGTCTTGTGGCAGCTGTGGAGCCTGTGGACAGTGATGAGGAGGAAGCAGAGGAAGAAGACATGCAGAACAGGGACTCAGTGATCCAGCAATATTTCCAGTGAAACACAGGTGAGAATACATTCCTGCCTACTACATGTACTTTTACACTACTACCTCTATCCTGTCTGTCGTTTTTACCCAGTGTATGGTCACTGAGTTGTCACTTTCTCTTATGGTTTCACAGGTGTGGGTCCCACTGTGTGTCATCTGCTTAGATTCCTCATGGACTAGAGCTGTGTGACATAGGTATGTTGACATTACTATTTCAAGAACATTTTGTCACTGTAATTGCAAATACACTATTTCGAAATCGCAGACAGACTCCAGATCATTTTGTGCTTTAGGTGTGTTTATTTAAATGCAAAATAATTGGAGGGGGAAGTTAAATGGTGAGGGGTGATGTCGGAGGCGTGTCCATGGCAGAGTCCAGTCTATTAGTCTCACAGTTGCATTGCCCATATGGGCATAGGAAGTGGAGCTGGGGCAGTTTAAATATGGACAGGGTGACAAAGTGGGACAGTGGGATGACACTCAGGGTGGTCTCATTTCTTGACGGGGGTCTTGGCATTGTGCTCTGTCTTGTTCCTGGATCTCAGGGACCGTTTGCGGGGTGGTTCTCCCTCTGCAGGGGGTGGGGTGCTGGTGTGGTGGTCCTGTGGCGGGACGTCCTGTCCACTAGTGCCGGCGGGGGTGGTGGGCAGTTCATCATCCATGCTAGTGTCAGGGGCCCCTTGGAGTGCCACAGTGTGCCTCCTGGTGTTTAGTACTTCCTTCAGCACCCCTACGATGGTGCCCAGGGTGGAGCTGATGGTTTGGAGTTCCTCCCTGAAGCCCAAATACTGTTCCTCCTGCATGCACTGGGTCTCCTGAAACTTGGCCAAGACCGTTGCCATCGTCTCCTGGGAGTGGTGGTATGCTCACATGATGGAGGAGAGGGCCTCGTGGAGAGTGGGTTTCCTTCCCTGTAGTGGTGGACACATAGCTGATTGACGTGTCCTGGGGACGGAGGTATGGGCCCGCTCGGTGGGTGCTGTGCTGGTGTTTTCAGGGGGGGAAGGTCTGTGGTGGCCTGTGCCAGTGTGAGGGGAACCAACTGTCCCGAGGCCCACGATGGTCCGGGCTGGTCATCTAGATCCAGTTGGACAGAGGTGCTGTCATCACTGTGGGCCTCTTCTGTGGGTGGAGTGGACATGTCTGGACCCTCCTGTCTGGTGACGTTGGGTAGTGGTCCTGCAGGGGTGTAAAGGCATGATTATTGCATCTGTGTGTGTAATGGTGTGCAATGGGTGGATGACCGTGTACCCCAGTACTGGCATTCCTGTGTGGGAGCTTGTGTGATGATGGTTTAGGGGGGTGTATGGGTATGTGCAGTGGGCATGCTTTAGTGATGGGTGTCCATGTGTTGTTGTTGCATGCAGGGCTTGGTGTTTGGATGTGTGGTTTGTGATATTGGTACATTTGGGAGGAGTTGGAGTGATAGGGGTGAGGGCGAGGGTGGGGGTATGTGATAGCTTGCAGGTAGGGTGGGGGATGTAATAGTTAAGATTTGACTTACCAGAGTCCATTCCTCCACCAACTCCTGCAAGGCCCTCAGGATGCAGAATCGCCAAGACCTGCTCCTCCCATGTTGTTAGTTGTGGGGGAGTTGGTGGGGGTCCGCCGCCAGTCCGCTGAACCACCAGGTGGTGTTTTCAAACCACGGAACGCACCTTTCCCCGTAGGTCGTTCCACCTTTTCCTGATGTCCTCCCGATTTCTTGGGTGTTGTCCCACTGCGTTGACCCTGTCGACTATTCTTCACCATAGCTCCCTCTTCCTTGCAAATGAGGTGTGCTGCACCTGTGCTCCGAATAGCTGTGGCTCTACCTGGACGATTTTCTCCACCATGACCCTGAGCTCCTCCGAGAACCTGGGGTGTCTTTGCCGTGCCATGGGGTGGTGTAGGTGATGTGTGGGTTGGAGTGTGTGGTGATAAGTGTGGTGATATGTAGTGGTGTGTTGTGTGAGGTGCGCGGAAGTTGTGTGGGTGATGGTGTTGTGTGCCTGTGGATGCTAGTTTGTTGATGGTGGTGTCTCTCTCTGGCCTTCGTTCGTGAATTTTGGTCATAGGGGTTTGTGGGTGATGTGGGTGTGTGTTTTGTATTGTATTGGGTGTGTGGGAGGGGTGTGTGTATGTGTATCAGGTGTGTGTATTTTGAATTGTCCAATGTGGCTGTGTTTTGTAAGAGTGTGTGTATTTTGAGCACGGCGGTTTGTACCGCCAATGGAATACCGCGGTTGAAAGACCACCAGCTGGATTCGTGTGTCGTGATAGTGTGGGCGTATTTCTGTTGGCGTGACGGTGGAGGTTTTGTTTTCACCAGTTTATCACTGACCTTTGGTGTGGCGGACTTGTGTGGGTGTCGGAATTTTGGCGGATTCCGGGCAGTGGGTCATAATGACCGTGGCGGAATTCCACGGCCGCGGTGGTGTGTTGGCGGTCTTCTGCACGGCGGTAAGCACCTTTTAACGCCAATGTTGTAATGACCCCCAAAGTCTTTTGCCATTGGTACAGCAAAATCATTAAGCATAGGATTGACAGAGTGTCATCCTCACTGAGGTGTAAAATGACAAAAGCCGTTTATCACTCCAGGCACAGTATTACAGCTTTGGACTGGTCAAATACCATCCAAGCCAACCTGGAATGTGTAAAGCAACCCCTGACATGTGTTTTGCTCTTATTAGAGCTCTTCAGTGGGGTATAGCTGTCCAGACACAAGGTAGCACCCAGTATAAACCAAAACAAAGCCATTTCAGGGTTAGAGTGTTGCATAAATTATTCAAAATACAAGCGAGAACTCTGGGTAGTTCCCAAATTTAGGTGGAGTAACAGCTCCAATAAGGAGCACTCTACAACACCAGCGACACTCTAGATTTACTCACCTCAAATGTCTGTTTATCAAGCAATGTCTTTAAGCATAGAATCAGCATAGTGCTATCCAAGCCGATATATATATAGGAAGACCACTAGCTGTAAATACCGTCTTTCCAAATTTGGCTGGACCAATGGTATGCGGCCAAAGATCCGCATCTCTCACCATTGGACTTCGGGGTGGTCTACTGCCATGTGAGTCTGGAATTCTTCGTCATATTGAACCCAAGCATATCCACTGTAATTCAATTGCACTTTCCTAATGATGCCCATGTATTTAATAAAGAGCTACCGACTGCTCTGGGTGCCTTTCACAGTACACACTGGCACATATCAAAAAGGCTGCAGTCCAATTTTCAATTGTTACAGAGACCTAAGGGCATTTAGCCAATTCAGTTTCTTCTTTTGAACCTTCTTTCGCTCTTACTTATCAATGGGGGATTTTCAACTTTTCTACATACTCCACTTTCCAGATCTTCTCCTTTGTGGCAAGCATTAGGTGGAAACCCAGAGGCTTGGAAGATCCCATACGTGATAGCTTTTTAATTTTAACCTCCTTGCTTTCGGAACCATCCTTCTTATTCTCTGTCTTAACTACAACCACCTACTCTCACTCTGCCCCCTGCAGTTGCTACAGCTCTCTCTACTGCTTGTCGTTTAAACCCTTTATTAGTGACTGGGCCTAACTCTGACCCCATAACAACCTCTGTGCCAGCAGCCATATTGGTTATGTATACCCTTTTCCACAGGCGTGCCTCACTGCCACCTGTTTCAGTGGCCTCCACTGACACAATTTTGTTGAACTTCTGCACCCCCTTACCTGGCGCCAAGGTCAGTGGCCCCTCTTGACTCCTCTGCCTTGCCAGCTCATCCCTTCTTGCCGCACCTCACAAGCCACTTTGTCCCCAAGAACTTGAACCCTGTAAGATCTGAGAAACAGCATTATCTGTCCCCCTGACCCTCCCCACCTTTCACCCAAGTATGTTCTCTTTCTGCCACCATTCCACTTCTCTCCTTCGAGACCTGTGCTTCTCTTGCACCTCCCGTTCCTCTAAGCTCTCCTCATCATAATCAAGCACTGTGTGCCCAATCAAATCCAGAGAAGCTACACCAGACGGCCCCGGTTGCGCCTCTCTGTCACTTGAGGGTTCTGCATGTAGATGTTGGGTAGCCACCATTGGGTGTCGAGGGCTTGCTGTAAACTCGCCCTCCCACTTTGCCGCCATACCTGTGATCTGCTGATGCCCTGCAACACCGGCAAGTTCACCAGACCTGCCATCCCACTGCACCATTCTGACATCGCCGCATTTAAACTCCGCTGTCCTCTCCGATCTCTTGTTGGTCCGGCCAGACGCTCTGGGCTCTGCCTCCTCTTCTCCTCGAGGATCCTGAGCCGCCCTAAACTCCCTCGAGCCCCTTGTTGTGCCAGTCACTAGTTGCTGTGAAAAGGGAAAAGAAAAAGGGCCCAGTGTGCTGGTCTCGAACTTCTCATAAACTTCTAGTCCGTCTCCCCTTACTTCTGTCACTTCTCCCCAAATTCGTTCACCCAAATCAATCCTCCACTCTCTGACGTCCCCATATGTCTTCAATGCCTTCCCTTGATCCACCCCGGCCCCTTGCCCTAATCCACTCCTTCTTAAATAAACTTTAGTGGTGGGCCTACAGCGCCATGCACCTTCATCAACCACATCTTCGCTCCAGTCCAGGGGGGCCGCCACTAGCGCTGATAGCAGGCTCTTCGCTACCTCCAAACTATGAGCTCTAGACTTCTCCCCTCTTTCAACAAACCCAACCATACCCCTATTAAGGTCAATGGTCTGCTTATCCTGTACCACTCCATCCCAAGTTAAACCACCCTGCAGCTCGTCATCTCAAAGCTCTCTACGTACTTTGGACAAACCAATCTCTTCTTCATGGGTGCCAAAAAACCCTAACTCGCGAAAAGGTGCATCACTTAAATCACAATCCTCTTCCAGATCGCTCACTTTTCGCTTCAAAGAAGGTAAGCCTGCTCCAAAAGCTTGTCCCCTCCCTCCTCCTGTCTCCCTTCTCCCCCCCCACCTCCCATTCTTCTGCCTTTCACTGTCGCAGCTGAGCATTATAGGAGGCCCAGCCTCCTTTTCTCCCTACTTTCCCTTCCCCATGCCTTGACAGGGGCGGTGCACTTCCCGTGAGCGCACAGCACTCAAAATATTCAATTTCAGCCTGCATCCCACCGCACACTGCCAGTCGGCTCACAGATGCAGGTTGTGCTCCCCGCTCCTTCCAATGAGGACCTCTCTCTGAGTATGCGAGCGGCCTCTCAAACTCACCTCCTCTGATGAGCCCTCAGAATCACACAGCGACGAGCATGCTAATACTGCAGTCACGCCCGCCGCAGTACTCTTTATCGGTCGTGTTTGAGACCACGCGGCCGGTGTGAGCAGATCAAATCTGCCCATCTCCTGCAGCAACGACAATGCCTGATGCACCAAATCATCCGACATCCTCAGGTAGGTGAAGTACTCTCCAACTGAATATCACTTCCTTATCACAATATTAACCCTTACTTTTGCTACACGAAATATATTCCTGACTGAAAATTGTCTCTACTCCTAACTCCCAGCCAGCCACTGTGTCGCCTATTACAAAATGGTGACTTGAATCATAAAATGGCCAGATAAATAACCGGAGCACGAGCAAAGCCCAAATGTAGCCCAAAATAGCCAGAGCAGTGACTGCTCCATTCTCCCAATAATTCCGGGGCTGGGAGACCTCCCCCGGTCGGCTACTCTCAATACCTCATTGTAGATTGGCATTGTTTTTATTACAACAACTTATGTCTGAGCAAACCTTCCCTGCTGTGATAAAGTTTATGCAGACTGCCTTTAAAAGTAGGAAGGATTATAATTGATGCCTCTAACGTCTGTAGGAAGAATGTTATAGTACTTTATGTTTTTTGATTGCTAGTTATCTTATGAAACTATGAATTACAGCACTGTGTATGTAAATGTTTACTTGATTATTTTATGGCTAAATTGTGCCAAATAAAGGTTCTATTGACATTTGAAACTAGAACAATCTTTTACATTTAAAATCAGTGTTATTCTAACAAATTCCAAAATGAAAATGAAATTTCCCATGGATGTTTTCAAATTGAGTTTTATAGCACAGTGTATCATCCAGCATCTTTACTAATGGAACAGCTTTCTAATTGTATGACATTAATAGGTACTGAAATACATGAATGTATCAACGGTGTAATACTTTCACAAGGAGTATAAAGCAATAATTCAAACTCTGGTACCGAAATTAAACTGCATGCAGTGCCTCGTTTCTTAGCATCCTTTGGTGATCACTCAAGTTATATACATGGCATATTTCAACTTTGCTAAGGAAGGTCAATAGAACGAAATGAGATCCTAGTTTTTGTAAAGAAGTCTGCAAAGTGGCTATAGCTTTAAACTGTTCAGGTCTGTAATTTGCTAATATGTTCTTTATGGCATCAAAATAAATTAAAGTAATTTCTGAGACTAAATATATCTTCTTTATCATCATTTTTAAACCATTGTCTATTACATCAAATGTTCCTCGTTTGTTTTCTACAACTATTGCTCTTATTTTCTGTCGAGAATCTTCAGCAGATGGATCTGTTATAAACATAGCTGCTAGAGCGATTAAAGCATGGTTTATTATTTGCTTTCTATTTGAACGCTTTAAAAAAAAACGTTGACATTCACATTTTCATGCCATCCATATAGGTTCCAGTTACAAGTCAATCATCCACTCTTGAAACAGCTGACCAATAATGTGAGTTCCAATATGTACTTTTTTTTCCTAAGGTTTGGTTTATTAGCCAATGGTTATGTTACTGCTTTAGCAAATCATTAATAACATTAATTGGTTTGTAAATTCCATGCATATGTTTTTCTTTTATCTGGAGACACCTTTTTGAAAATACCATTACTAATTAACACTAAGTTAATTAAGTTTACATTAAGTACACATTAAGTATACATTAAGGCCCATTTCTACGAAAAATGAAGCAAAACTACGCTTATGCTGTTTTGCGTAATTTTTCTTAACGCCGGCTAATGCCATTCCTTAGAGCCTTCTTTGTGCCATATTTATTAAATGATGCAAGATGGCGCTAAGGAATGGTTAGCATCTAAAAAAAAATGCCAGCCAGTCAGGGATGGCGTTACGGAAAATGGCGCTAGTGCGTCTGAAATTACGTTAGGCTGGTTGGTGGCAAAAAAATATGCCGCTAACCCGCCTAGTGTCATTTTTAGACACCCAAAAAGCCAAGAAATGACTCCTGTCTAAGTGTAGGCAGGAGTCATTACCACCACTTCAGTGCCAACAACAGGGGACAAGTGTCCCCTGGGCAAAGCCAACATACCCAGTGCAAGGCTGAGGGCCCCATGTAAGGGGCCCCCAATTGTACTTACAAAAAATAAAATTATACTTACCTAAACTTACCTGGGGTGGGGTCCCTCTCCTGTAGTGTCCTTGTGGTGTGGGTGGTGGTGTTCCTAGGGCATGGGGTTGGCATCCTTGTGTCCATTCCATGGTGTTCCCATTGAATCTGCCAACTTTCTATTCCCATGCCAATTTTACTAGTATGGTTGCATTCCATGCTGAATAACATTTGTGCCTAGAAATTTAAACTCGAGTACGGTTTGTTTTTGGTTACACAAATATGTTCCAGCACTCGTTTTGTATTTCAACTGAGACTTAAAATGGGAAATTGTACTTCAAATGTGAGTTTATTCTAAACTACCGGGACAGGGCATTGTTCCACTGTTGATGTTTATGTAATGCTCTTGTTGTATCTGCCCATAAATAATATCAGTCAACCTAATGGGTATAGTAGGAAATCTAGTATTGTTCCATAGTCACAATTTTAACAGTGTCTTTATCCCATTTACTCACAAAAGGGCTTGAAGGCATGTTGCCTTCTAAATCAAGATGGATAGTGTATGTGGAACTTGGACAGTTCTTGCTGATACTAAAATTTGATTATCTAATTCCTCCCAATAGACACCATTTTTCAGCAGGTGGCTGACATTCTTTTTTTAGATACTCCTCTAGTAACTCTGTGTATTTCACTTTGATTATTTAGCTTTTCAGGCATTGCAGCAGGATTCACCACTTCTGTACGATATTCTTCATGCACAATCCTTATAATGAGAACTAGCAAATTCATCTCTCTTATTTATTATCTATAAATTAATTTAATTTGTTTTGTAAAGAGACCATTTCATTTACTTTATTCCTTTGAGCAGACATACTTTCCAACATCTAGTCGTTTAAATGAATAGCCTCAAATTCTGATAAACCTGTGCTGGAATCTTGGGAGCTACAGTAACTGACTCATTAAATATTTTCATTTTCTAATTGTAGAGGTGGTGCAGTTGGAAATGTCACATTATAAGCAGTTCTTTCATTGTATACTGGTTGTAGATTTGTGCTTTAAACTGATTGCTCTTCATTTCTATGAGGGGGATTCAAATGAAACACCTTTTATGACAGTTGTCAGTTACACGGTCAATGGTGGTTTTGCAAATATCACTTATCTGCTGTACCAGAGGGGCAAATGATAAGGTTTCACTTTGTTTGCTAATACCAGCCATGTCCTCTTTTTCCCTGGCAATGAGGGTTATTTCACCATTATTATTTCTTTCACTGCCAGTACTGATACAGGATCTTGATAAGTCAGACTGAACTCTTCCTTCAACCCCTGTTCCTGTAGCATGAGCTCACCAATCTTCGTGAACAGCTTTTATTAAACTCAGTCCGGTGGAGCCATTTGTGATAAAGCATTCTCCTATTTTAGGTATATTTTACAGTAGGAGCTCATCTTGTCCTAGGAAGCATGTATACTTCTCTGCAAAGCCAAGAGGCAGGGTTTTATGTTCTACAATGATTGGACTGCTGAGTGTACGTCTGGGTCAATACTGGTTTTTGACTATATCATTGCTGCTACTTTTCATGCCTGTACTAGTATGGTAGATTTCACAACTTGATAAGCGGAGGAATTGCCTTTAGCGTAAACTCCCTCACTCTGGTGTTCCAGAATGTGCTGGGCCTACACCAATGGCCTAGTCATTGCGAGCTGCTCTCCAAGTCCAGTGCTGTTTGGCTTATTTAGTGTCGTACTTGGACTCTCACTCCTAAGCTAGACTGTTGGTTTAGGGATGACAGCACTTCCGTTGGTAGGCGACTGAGTCACTTCTTCAACAAGTCCCAGCTGTCGCCACAACCCTCTAGGCTCACAAGCAGTACCTCACAAAAACTTAGACAGTAAAGGTGATTTCTGGCAGCCTTATGCATAGGCTCTAGATGAGACCTCTTAGGGAAGTTGTGGTGGAATGGAAGTTACCCTTTTCTCTTGTTAGCAGCAAGTCTTATACACACATAGGCAATGAAGGAGATGAAGGAAAGTTTTCAATATATTTATTGAAAAGACTGAAATCTATGGTAAAATGCATGAATTGCAATGATTAGGATAACGAGCGATTATAATAGCAATATCGCGAAGATGAGAGGTGAAATATGAAAACCCCTGAAATATTCCAATAAACATAAGACATGTGATTCCTAAAACAAAACTCCTAATCTCCACCCTAGTGAGAGCTAGGTATGATAAACCCTAATCTGCCAGTACCATGCCAATGAGAAGTGCCCCCGGCCGTAGTTACCCTGGAATGAGGTGTCTAGGTCAGACTCCATGAAGATACAAAGGCTGAGTTCTGCAGCAAGGTGACGTGCATCCAAGATGGCATCAGGAAGGAACCCCTCTAATGACCTAATCTGTGGAAGGTGTATTTATGCTGATCATGTAGGATAGCTGGCGCAGGTATATTCCTAAACAACTGACTAGTGTCGGAAATTACATAAACAATCCCTAACAAGTGGCATCATGTTCCTCTCAAACGTAAATGAGAAAGAGACATGATGACAATACCTACGTACATCACTAATAACTACACCTTCTCAGAATGGCACTGATAAGCAAACGTAAAACATTTCTTATAAAATGTAGGCAGCTGCAAAGTGCTAAGTGAAATAATAAAATAGATGGACTAAAACACAGCATGCTACGTAGGTGAAAGTTTAGTAGGTAAAAAGGGCAACAGGCCTGCAAGCCAATGGCTAAGCTTTCTCTTGTGCCCAGTGAGGAACTAAAATGCATTCACCACAATAGTCTTTCCTCATGAGCCTTCGTAATCATTAGTCTCCAAGTGTCAAAAATCAGCATTGTTTTCCTGCACAAAGAATGATGAGTTGCATAGGATTAAAGCAGAAACTGATTTGTTAGGTGTTTGCAAGGCTAAGAGCAGTGCATTTAATTCTGCAATTTGTATTGTTGAGTCTCCTAATGGCTTCCAATGTACGCTTTCGATTTTAAATTCAGAACCCTCAAATCTTCCTTGCACTACTGTACAAGTTGCAGAGTATCGCTGTTTGAAGCATATTGCAGGCTGTGCTGATCAATCTGTATAGAAAACGTCATCAGTAGAAAAACATCTGCAACTGTTTTGCAGACCATGCCTTAGGAATTGTTTGTCATTATTGCAGGAACTCTTGTGTCCTCATGGTAGGGTCATACTCAAATTATACATCAGTATTAACCTGATTAGTGGCCTACTGCACCTAACGGATGTGCAATGCATGTGAATTTGGCACCCTTGCTGTAGTGACAGTACCAAGGGATGGTACCGGTGTTACTATTATTATTGTCTTCCCTAGGTTATTTGTCGCTCTTCGATAATTACAGCCTGTACTGTAGTAAGTATTTCCTCTATTAGTTCCAATTTACCCTCTGCAGAAGAATACAAATTTTCCTGCTTCCAATTCTTTCTGGAAAATGTAGTTGTAATCAGCTACTGTAGGATTTTCACTTTCAGTATAATTCAATATATATGTCCTGCCAAAGTTCAAGACATCTGTTAATTCTTGCAGTTCCCTCTGGAATTCTGAGGCTAAAGCACCCCACATTTCTCCAGTTATTCATATCTGAGGAAAATTAATAGCATGGTAATATTATGAATATAGGAAACTGCACTTGGATTACATTGTAGTACTTCATTTTTTTCTTGCTGAAAATACTCCAGCACTATTTTGATCCCACAGAGGAAGTTGTGCAAAGTTGTGAATTCCTACCAACATAAAATAGTTAAAAAGTATGATTCTGGTGCCAGACTGTACGTTTGCAACGTGTAGTATTGTTTTTATAATTTTGCATTGTAATTGTATTATTCGTATTATGCTGTGTTCAATTTGTACTGCATATGTCTAGTAGTGTGAATTCAAATTGTGATAAATCAATACAATTGTCTAGGAATTATCCAGTTTCAAGATTGGGTAAACCAGGCTGTTCATTGTTGATAGACATGGAATTGCCACTCCTTGTAATTGCAATTCACCTATGATTCAGGGAAGACCCTTCCAGCCCACTGGTTTATTGGTCATTGCGTTCTGAACCTGTAATTCATCTCTCAAGGGTATTCTATGAGGTATTGCATCTTTATCCTATTGGGATTTATTTTTGCAATGTACAGGCTCCAATTGTAATGCGCAATTCTTTTAATACTGATCTTTAAGTGACTATGGTACTACTAAGGAAAATACTCTTATTATAAATTTCTTCCCTCATGGAGCCATGAATTTCACTTGTGGGCACCAGTTCTCTTCCAATAGTATTATATCATAAGAATCAATAAAGTGAGTCCAAAATATAATTTATATACAAACTCTGCAGATGACATCAGGTACATTTAAAAGCCCTCATGGTGTTACTAGTAGTACAGGTTCACTAGTCTTCTCCACGTTGAGGAGAGGGTTAAATTTCTGATGGCCCATAGTTATTTCCACTGCACTGTCTCTATTGCCCCGGCCCTTTTTCTGGCCCTCATTCTAACTCTTTTTCTGTGAGGTATCTTGTTCCTTTGTAGCTACTCTTTTCTTCTGAAAAGATGGCGTTGAGGGTCCCGGCCCTTGACTGTCCCCTCTTCCCTGCTGATAGATTGCTCCCTTGTCAGGTCATGGAAGGTTTACTGGACTCTGCCTTCTTATCTCTACCATCATGTGAAGAATTAGCATAGCTCTCATCAGAGGACTGATATCCCTCTCGGAGCCCCAGTTTCCTCTTCAGTTTCTCCAATTATATCATCCTTATTCGTCATCTTTACAATAAAAGTGTGATTTCTTTTTTAATCCAGCTCCAAGTGTCATATGCTCCCCTCTGGATCTCATCTGGCTCCACCTTTCTTTTGGAAACTTTTATTTCTCTATCCTTGTTTTTAATTGGGGTCTCTGCTGTCTCACCCCTAAAATATCTCACCTCATTAAGACGTAAACCTGAAATATTATTTTTTCTAATTCCAGCTCTTCTGATCTTGTGCATTTGTAGCATATCTTTGGCAAAAAATGCCAATAATTATTCATTACTTTTAATATACCCAAAAACTATCTAAGCTACAGCATCTATGTTGTCTAGAAGTTTCATCACTACTTCCACTGCAGGTGAAGTTTCACGCTCCTCCTGAATTTGTTTTAATACTTTGAGGAACACCAGAACTGAATGCATTGCATGCGTTGTCATGTATAGGTAGCGCTCACACTTCCCCATAACCAATATCGTTTCATATACGATGCCATCACAGTGCTAAACACATGTTTTGTATCCGATGTTTATCCTACAAAGTAAAAGGAGGAAACACCAATTTTATGTTGACATTTTCTTATTTCAAACTAAAATGTTTTTTCGTCCTGTTTGGTTGGGCACCACCCCATCATAGTATTTATTGTCTGTGGATTATGAGACGTAGCTTGTGTTTGTGTTTGCCCAGCCCTTACTATCTCAGCACCTCGATGTTGTAGTAAATATTGTGTCAATCATCTATAAATATTATAATATCAGTGAGTATCCCCCTAGTCTCTGCTGTGGAGAGATGGGCTCAATCTGGATGTGGTGTGCATTCAGATATCACTGGTTGTCAAGTTTGTTGTGGCTAAAAATGTACCCTTTGTACTACATTAGGTAGTTTTTCCTGAAACAATGTTAAGTATTCAGTGTGTGTCAAAGATGCTTCAATATACACAAAAAGATCGTACTGAGGTGGACGGTCAGTCGTAACATACTTTGTGAGCAGCCCTGCAGCGTTTGCAGCGTTTGCAGCTTCTGGTTCAGTTCAGGGATAGAATACGTTACTGTATATATGGGAGTCCGCTTAGACTGCTAGTACTGTTTCACCGCCGTTTAATGGGAATCAGCTGTCAAGTGGGCCAGAAGGGTGTACGTTCTCTGGAATTTCTACCTCAGCTCATTCAGTTTCCTCCGTCTTTCTGCCATTCCTCACAAAGACTCCGACATGGATCTCACTGTAAGGGCTAATCCTTTGTATCTGTTAATGTTTGTGTATTATCCTCCCTTACAGTCTTACACATGTTTATTCTACTAAGGTAGGATCACAGTCCGATAGATTCTGGGCTCTCTTTTATTCTATTTAGTGTGTTGTCATAATATACCAGGTTAGTTTCTTTCATTTCCTTCTTTCTAGTATAGGACAGAACGTTTCCTACATGTCATGCAGGACTCTGGGCGTGCAAGAAAGCTTGCACTTCAGAATATCATCCACAGAAGTATTGTTCCCTTAATATTATTTACAAAAATATTGCCCAAGTGTGTGCAGATTTTATATTATTAACTGAAATGATGTGATAATTTTGTCGATTATATGTCTGACACAGTTTTTATATTAGACAATGTTTTGGCAATGATATTCTGGTACTACATCACAAGGATGTATAGGGGTTGTCAAGACACGGCCTAGATGTGAAGCTATTATCAGTATAGGATATGTATGAGCAGGTTTAAATAGGTAAGGTTTGGTCCCACCTTCTCTCATCTATAAAGAATGCACATTCAATTGGCAGATGGTGAGGATGGTACCATCCCTTTCCGTTCCCACATATTCTGCTTGGTTGACTGTTCCTTCTCCTACAACTATGTGCCCCTCCCTCTAATCCATCATTGGTCCTGGATGCAACTCAGTGTATACTGCTACCTGCATTTTTTTCTGTATACCCCTCACTCTTGCCGAAAAGGAGACTGGGGCTGTAGCCTGCTGGTTTTGGATGGCAGTCCTCTTACTCAGTTTTTGTCAGAAGGTAATTCATTGCAGTCTTTGGGGGGAGGGCTTCCTCAAACAACTGGGTTGTCTGAAAGTACTCTATCGTCAGAGTAAGTAGACTTTTTCCCCTTGTCGGAGAAGTGGCCTCCTACCAGCCTAGATGAGCAGCCATGTCTGCTGCACAGATTTTTTTTATCTAAAAGACGCTGATCTTCCTGAGATTGATTTGGGCATCTCAGACATGGCTGTGGACACCACAATGGAAGGTGTAGTGACAGATTGAGAGTCCATGGCTTTAGGTTCAGATGGTTTCAGACGGTCAGATGTAATCAATTTATTTCCTTTGTGGCATCCCGTAGTTTTTAAAACTATGAAGTAAGTATTTCTTGAAGCAGTTCTTGTAGTTACTTCTTGCATTAGTCAGTAAACATTTTGGCCCATCTTTAAGAAAAATGACGCACAATCAAACTAACGCCATTCCTTAATGCCATCCGTGCACCATATTTAAGAAATAACGCACAATGGTGCTAAAGAATGGCTATCTTCTCAAAAAAAGATGCTAACCAGTGACGGATGGCGTTAGGGGAAAGGGGGCTAGTGGGTAAAAAATGACGGTAGGCTGATTAGTGGCAAAATATCTGCCGCTAGTCAGCCTAGCGTCATTTTTGAACTCACAAGCAGCCCAAAAATAACTTCTGTCTAGGTATAGACAGGAGTCCTTACACAACCCCAGTGCCCACCACAGGGGACCAGTGTCCCCAAGGCAAGCCCAAAATACCCAGTGCCAGCCGGGAGCCCCATGTAAGGGGCACCCAGAGGCACACCACATTTACGCACATACACTTACCTGGGATGGGCTCCCTCCTTCTGTAGTGTTCCTGTGGTGTGGGTGGTGGTGATGCTGGGGATTGGGGTGGGCATCTTTGTGTCCATTCCATGGTGTTTCCCCATGGAAATGGACCTACCAGCACATTAATGCCTAGTCTGACCAGGCGTCAAACAATTACGCTAATCGGGCTGAACGCCTTTATTTAGGTCTGCTTCCTAGTTGACCGTCGTTTCTGCGTTGGGAGTTAAATATAGCACTGGAGTGGCTAGCATCATTTTTAGGAAGGGAACGCCTACCTTGCATCTCATTGACGCAAGGTGGGTTGGCACTTCCTAAAAATGGGGCTACCTCCAATATTTCGACGGTAGATTGGTCTAGCATCAAAATATAAATATGGAGTTAAGTTAGCGCCGCTTTTGCATCAAAATAAAAGACGCTAAGGTGACGCTGACTTTCCTTAAATATGGGCCTTACTTTTTGAAATTCACATAGCTTAGGGACATACAAATATATTTAGATTTTGTTTTACTGTTTCCTGAACCAAAATCGCTCCAATTGTTTATTTGGTATTCACAATGAGCACACAACCCTTAAAGCTTCAAACAAAATAGTGATTTGGGCACTACCCTTCTTAATCAGGTTTTGAGGATATTGACACTGCTGATAGTGCTCATTTGAATCAAAATTTCTATCGTTGGCATCACAGACAATGGCTTTGTATTATTTAATGATCCATGGGATATGTCCATTTCTGTGGCCACAGCTAGATATGTGTTTTACAAGTTTGAGAAGAAAAATTTATTCAGATTTTGTGACTCATATCCCTACAAATCTTAATTTCAGAATGTCAGAAATAATGCAAAGAATTACATTTTGAGCATTTAAATTTATATTCCGTTTTTTGCTCTAGCATTTTTCTTAAGGTTTTCCTTTTTGTAGTATGGTGTAACAGGTATCCTTCTAAAAGATTTTACATGTGATAATTTGATATGTTTTCTATGCCTACTTCAGAGGCAAGTAGCATGCGTGTGAATGATATGTTATATTGCTAAGAATAATATTACCTCATCCATCATATACATAGAGGATGAAGACACATTGCTATTGGAGTTATATTGGGTATCCTTAAGATGATGTGCCACATATTCTTGTGGTAATGCCTTTATTGTTTGATGGAAGGATGAGTTGATGATGTAATATGCAGCTATGTTCTACGTGTCAAGTTTAATTTAGAAAAAATACTGCAAGTCGAATATGTATTTCATAAATAATATGCACTGTATAATATGGATGCATTTGAGGTCTTTGAATAGTGCATTAGCTCCTTCTGCTAACAGGATTAGGACTCAACCATGTAATTTAATAAATTGACATAAGTGAAAAAACTTGTGCTCCAGCATGTTCCCGAGGCAACTGTGATTTATAATCCGAAAAAATTAACAATTTTGTTTTTGATAGATCATTCAGAACATTATTGTCCATTTTCTAAAGCACTCCAGAGGGAAAATCTTCTGAAGAGATATAGGGGTGATTTAAAGTTTGGCGAGTAGGTACTCCCTCACAAATGTGATAGTTATCTTGTCAACCTTATTATAGGATACAATACACTCAAAATCAGGTGGACGGATATCCGTCAAGTTTGTGAATGAGTCAGTACCCATTCAGCAAAATTCTGAATCCGACCCATGGTGTTTTCAAGTTCATGTCTTCATCAAGTGTCATTAGGCTGTATGTACTAGAGGTGGGCGGTGAACTCCACTTGCGGAAACTGCAGTGTTTTTCCCACTCCGTGTTTCGTTTAGAGCGTGGAGTTGTGAAAAACTGCGCAGCAGAGCGTTTTTTTCCTCAAATGCACTCGCCAACATTAAGTTGGTGAGCCCAAGCTAGGAAAATCTTACTCCAGACCACCTACCGGTGAGATTTCTCAACCCGGGCAGTCACAAATGGTCGCTACCATTCAAGTACAAAATCTACTCGAGTGGCAGAAAAGAAACAGCGCCTTCTTTCCCTGCATGTGAAGTAGTTGCTTTGATTGTACAGCACGGGACAAACACCCGCTGGTAAAAAAACAGCACTAATGACGTCACCGAGCACACTCCTCCACTTGAGGAGCTTTTTGGTTACTTCACGGAGTTCCACCTAGTGGAACTCCACAAACTCCGCCCAGGCCTAGTATGTACACAGCCAGCATGCCAGATTAACTGATTCAATTTATATATATAGAATTTGAAAGGAAACACGCCATTAGATGTATGGCCTGCACAAGTAATGAGTCCCTTCTGCCCCCCACTTAAAAGGCCTTACTTGTTTGGGATTTTCTGCTGGATACTGGGACAAGAGGTGGCAGCCCTGGCCAGTTACAAGGATGAACCTTTTGATGGCCATCTGGACTAAGGACTGTAACTTCAATTGACCCAAGACCAGTGTGGCTCTCTCTAGGACCAGAAATGCTGGCACCCTAACACCCCCTGAAGAAAGACTAGTTGGGGCAAAGACTGGCCATCTGTGCCAAGGAGGGGAGAAACCCCAAAGGAAACCAAGGACAAATGCTGTTGCATGGAGCCAGTAAAACCAGCTTCCTGCAAAGTTCATCACCTAGAGGCCAGGAGGCCTAAGGAAAGTGCTCCCATTGGCTAGGGCTTGCCACCCCGAACAAAATTAGCCCAAAAGTGTGCAAAATGGCCCAACGGAGCCCTAGATATCAGCAGGGAACTGATTTGACCCTTGATCCCCACCAGCGATCATGGAGCCATTGGAGCTCCACTACCCAGTCACTGACTTACCATTGGGGTGGGTAAGGACCTGAGGATCGCTGCGAGGAGGAATTAGGAAATTTTATCCCAGGAGGTGCCACACGTGAGACCCCTTCCTAAGCCAACATACCTGGGATCCTAACGCACAAGCTGGATTTCATTCAAGGGGGCCTGGGATACCCTGCCCAACGCTGGGCCCTCAGCACCATGAGAACGCAAGGAGCACCATTGCGCCCCCACCCCACAAAGGAAGCCAGTGGCCCGGGACCCTCAACTGTGAGCCCTACATGAACATCAGTTTTGGGGGAGTGCCTGCGCACCCCTCCCAAGTGGTGGTGGACCTACCTCCACTCCCCTGCCCATGTCTGCGGGTAGGGGGTGGGCACCACTACGTGCAAGCCTGCCTGCAGGGCAGGGAATAAGAGATTGGACTAGAAGAGGCTGGAGGCTCCTGCAGCCACACACAGGGGTTGAAGGACAGCCAGGGGTGGGCTTCCTGAGCTGCAATAGGAGCACATGAGGGTGCCCTAGTTGGACAGGGAACCCTCAGAAAAAAATCAAGAAGAAATAAGAGGCAGTGACTCTCCACAACTGAGCTGCTAATCAAATATTCACTGTTCCAGAGGAGCATCTCATAATGCCTTGCTGAGCTTGAAAGTGTTGAATGCAGGCCACACAGCTAATGGGCCGTTACCTTATAGGTTTTAACACAACCTTTAAATTGTTTACATTTAGCAAATTTACAACATATATTTTACTGACAAATATCACTGACATTTGAACCAGCTGCACACCACACATTGAATTACCACTTCCTAAAGCTGTAAGTATTCTGAAGATTTACATTTTAGACAATAAAATATATGATCAGTCTTTTTTTTTTTTTATCTTACCCAAGATCACTTTCATAGTTTGCAGCACATTCACTTTGGACATTTTCTAAGTAAAGCCACAACTGCATGTTTTTTGTTTCTAGTGTGTGTATTTTTATTATTTTTATTTTATCAGAAGCAAAATAATTCTTGTTTATTTTGCATTTAATATGTTGTTGTTTGAGTTTCTTAATAGTATAAATAGTATTCCTAGTAATGAACATTAAAGCAGTGATGGGACTGACTTTTTCATGCCACTGTGATGTCCCCCTCTCTAGAGCCCACTCCTACAAGCTACAAACCTCATTGAATTGTGCATTTTCTGCAATGTCCTCAAAAAGTGAAATAGCATCTGTCATTCCAAAGACGTCAGTTGTTACGTGTCATGCCATTACATCTGGAGTCTTTGCACTGCTGTAAGTACATCGAGAATACCTGTACATCAGGAGCTCTTTTACCTAACGCCATTGAAGGTAAGTGTATTTGTAACACACTATATATGCATTAGTTAAAATTAATCTAAATGTGTTACATTTATTAATTAAAATAATTGGGAATGGATTCTTGGCCACTGGCTTTTATGAGGACAGTTGCTTCAGTAATAATAGCTCCACTACTAGAGATGCTTAACAGATCATTAACTCAAAGTGCAGTTGTTAATCTGTAAAGTAATGTAAGCTAATTCTCCACGAATGCCGCTGTGATCAAAATTAGTTTATTCCTAGTTGGGACACCAGAAGTACAAAGCTTCTCCCCCTAGATCCTTTCTTGAGGCCGCTATGCCCGTTAGTAACACTCTAGAACCCTGGGCCAGCAAGCTCAAGGAACGAATAATAACAAGGCATGTTTAAAGCAAGAAAATACACAATAATTGTAACCTAGCTAAACAATAATCACTAACAATTAAAATATGAAAACATAACAGAATCCTTTCAAAAAGACAATCATCACTTTAAAAAAAAGCAAGGTGACGATCCAAAGATATGAAAAATTACGGACCAATAGCTTTGCTCCCATATGCCTCCAAAATTATGAAAGCACATCCTGTGAGGAAGAACGGAGCCACCTACAATCATCTGACTTCTTGGACCCACTACAGGATAGTTTCCACCCTGGTCATAGTACAGAATCTATGATGCTTTCGACAATAGATGATCTAAGATTGGATAGCAGGCAGGACACAGCTCTAGTGCCCTTGGACTTGTCCACTACTTTTGCTATCTTCAACCATACGATTCTGATCAACCGTTTGAGAGTGGCAGGACTTAGGGGAAGGGCATTATGCTGGATGAATTCCTTTTTAAATGATCGAGCACTGCTAATCCAATTTGGACTGTTTATCTCTACTACTTCACAGGTGAGTGCGGAGTTCCTCAGGGGTCGTCCCATCTCCACACCTGTTTATTGTGTAGATCAGGTCCCTAATAAAGGAGCTTTCTACCAAAGGGTGCTGTTTATATAATTAGGCGGATAACTTACAACTTCTTCTCCACATAAATTGCTCTACAGCATCACAGCATGAGTTTCAAAATACTATGAAGTACATTTGGGCTAGCTGGGCAGTAATACAAATAAATTTCAAGCTTCATGCTGACAAAACAGACATTGTGATCTTAAGCTGTCCATTGAACTCTGGGCAAGCAGTTATTGTCTGCCAGAGCTGGAGATCCCACTGTGCCAAAGACATCGGCAAAGAGTTTGGGAATAGTTGTAAGTTACCTTATTATGACATCTCACGTTAGAGTGGTAACTTCAACATTTATTTAACATTTATTTACCTCTTAAACAATATTTAGAAAACGTGCACCCTTTCTACCTTTAGGGGCCTTAAAAATGGTAGTTATGGAAATCTTCACTTCGAAATTGGATGTTGTTAATCCAATCTATCTGGGCCTCCGTGCCAACACTATCCACAGGTTACAAGTCATTCAAAAGAAGGATGCTTACCTTATTTATTATCTGCCAAGGAGCGCCCTTGTAACACCTATATTGAGGCAATTACATTAGTTGCATGTCAAATAGAAGGCACACCACTTTCAAAACCTTTAACAACATGGCTGTGCACTAACTGAACAAATAAATCAAGAAATGCATCCCAACTCGGGCCCTCAAATCATCTTACTTGGAAAGCCTAATTATCCCTGGATACTTAAGGAAAGAAATGATTGGCCAGAGCGTTTCTTTGCAAGCACCCTTGCTGTGGATTTCTCTCCCAACAAATGTGAATGGAAATAGATTTTCTGATCTTTAAGACAAACTTAAAAACCTGGCTGCTCACAGAAGGATATGGCTGAAGCAGACTTTGAGTCCCTGGTTACCTGAGCTTCTTTCAACTATACATCACCTGGAAAGGTTTTGGTGAACATTTGCTAGATCATGATACAGTAACATATCATAACAACGTTAAATATTGTTTTCTTTAGTTCTAATTCCCATTAATCTAATAGTTTACAGTTTTTTATTTTTTTTTAAATGCAGGTATAAAAGTTACATTGCAAATATAGATTTATACTTACTTATATAAAGTTTGTGTGTGTGTATATATTTATATCTGTAAATATGCACCTATATATATTCAATGAAAAAAACAAAGGTTAAAGCTTAGTTATAGTTAGGAAAACTTATATTCCCCTATACAAACAAAGTTTAAACTACACAAACATTAAAAAAGTTTAAGTTATACTGATAACTTTAATTTACAATCTATCCACAACCTTCAAATTATTGTAAATAGTGGACATCGTTGCACATTCTTTTCAGCTCGCTTACCAGACAACACTAACTATAACTCAACACTCTTTCATGCACTCTGTTGTGACAAATAATGTCATTTGTGAAGTTATAAGTGTTGTTATGAATGCTATAATTTCACATTCTATAAATGATGTAGGTTGCAAGGTTAATGTCGTATGGCGGGTGAGGTGACACAACTGTTCAGAAGTGCATGACTTATAGTAATTTAAATGTTGTGCGTAAATTATATATTGAAGTTCTAACTTTACAATTTTTAATATTTGTGATTTTAAGTTGGGTTTGTATAGAAAGAATACAGAAGGTATTTCTATCTATAAACTATCCTTAACATTTGTTTTTTTTCATTGTATGTTGATGATTTTTATTTTTTAATAAAAATATGTTTCAAATCGCAGAGTGGAGTGTCATTGATTGGAGTGTCAAAGTGGAGTGTAGTACAGTACAGTGAAGGAGAGTGATGTACAGTCTAGTGTAATAAAGTGGAGTATTGTAGAGTGGATTAGAGTGGAGTTATGTAGCATGAAGTGATGTAGTGTACAGTGGAGAAAAGTATTACACATTGGAGTGGTGTGTCATATCATGGAGCAGTAGAGCTGAGTGTTGTACAGTGTAGTGGTGTGTCGAGCAGTAGAGCTGAGTGTTGTACAGTGGAGAGTCATAAACTGAAGAGTCATGAGATGGAGTGTGATGAGTGTAGTGACCTTGAGTAGAGGATCCTACAGTGACATAGAGTGTAGCAGAGTGTTGTAGAGTATAGTGGGCTACGGTGGTGTTCAGTGGGGGAGAGCATTGTATAATTCAGTGTTGTTGACTGTTGTGTCGTGCAATGAAGTGGTGGATTGTCTTGTACAGTGTAGAGTTTGCACAGTGGAGTATCATTATTTGTGACAACACAGAGCATGGCAGAGTGGCGAATTATAGTTAGTGTTGTCTGGTTAACAAGCTGCAAAGAGTGTGCAACAAGGTCCGCTGCTTATGATAATTTGAAGGTGGTGGATAAATTGTAAATGAAAGCTTACTGATGTTCCCCCCTTAGCGTCGGGCTTTAGCAAATCCACAGCCCAGCTGAAGAATAAGATCTGTCAGTGGCTGAGTAAAAACTGTGACTTTGTTAGCAGGGACTATGAGGATATTCTCTTTGTCAGAAGAATTGACTGGGTAGGGCGACGGGTAAAGGATGGTTATGGGGATTGTGTAATTGTAAATTGTAGATATCCAGGTCTGGCCCAGAAGATCCTTTTGTCACAACGTTTAGCACCCAAGTTGAAGAGTAAGATTAGTATGGTCCCCTTGGGAAAGATACCTGTGGACTGCTTCCATAGTCAGATACCATGGAAAAGAGCCCACAGGTCCCTTAACGCCTGCTCTGACCCAGGAGTTAAACAACAGCTGGGTGCTGTTTTTTAAGGCCCACCCTCTCCTGTTCGTCAAAATGACCCGTTGTATAAATAAGGCACACAGGCCTTAAAGTAATTTTTTGGACGGGAACGCCTACCTTACATGTCATTAACGCAAGCCGGTTTCCTGCATCCCGAAAATGACGCACACAGAGGAATTTTGACGTTTGCTGAGTCGGGCGTCATAGTATAAATATGGTGTAAGGTTTGCGCCGAATTTGCGTCACAATTTTTGACTCAAGTTCAGCGCAAACAGAGTATAAATATGCCCCTATGATTTTATCCTACTTCAAGAGACCTGGTCGGATGGTTTGGCTGAGTGGGATGGCTTTCAAAGATTTGCAGTCCCGGCCGTAAGGTCTCAAGGTGGATGCCCTAAAGGGGGCCTAGTCACCCTAGTTCGATTTTCCAAAATAGTGAGAGCCTACCAAATTACCTGTAACCATCAGGGCTTTTTAATCACCTGGGTATTTTTTTCTAATACATTTAATATTGTATTGGTTAACTATTATAATGCTGTTTTGGACTCCGGTTGCCAAATTAAGGCCCTTTTTTCTGTTTTGCAGAAACTGAAGTCTAGATTGGAGGGTTTCGGGTTGGATTTTTTGTGCTGTGGTATCAGGGGATTTTAAAGCCAAACTAGGGAGTTACAGCACTACGATGAACCCTTGTGAGCATGACCATGAGACAGATGTAGATGAGGGATTACACGATGTGAGGGGTGGGGCTCTGATCAAGGGCCTAAGGAGTTTGGGTCTTTTGAACATTTGTGACCTGGAAGCGGTGGGTACACTTCAGGCCCCTACTTTTGTAGGTAGGGGGCTGGAACAACAATTGATTATATTTTTGTGTCCCCACCTATAAGGAACATGGTCAAGGATGGTGGGGTTATAGTGCAGTATTTTAGTGATCATAATCCCTTTAGGATTTTTTTTAATTTTCCAGAGACCATCCATAAATCAGTGTGGGGTGAGCCAGTCCTGGTGAGTCCCAAAGATCAGGGTAGACGACTTGGCTGGAAACAGGTAAACATTCAGCTAGTTACAGAGAAGGTGATAGGGAAAAAATGTAATTTAATTTTAGGCACTCTCTTGGCAGACTCCCCCAGACCAGTGTGATGTCATGGACGCCATATCTAAAGTTAACGAAGCTATCAAAGAAGGGCTGACCCTAGCTGTCCAGCCTCTGTGTAAGAAACAGGGTGGCTGGTTTAGTAAGCCCTGTTATGAGGCTAAGAAATCTCTGAGATTCAAAATTAACCAAGGCACTTGTGTAAGTGACAAAGATTAGTGTCCATGTCTCATGTTGCGTTCCATCTTCTTCATGTTATTCGGATTGTCCCAAATTACGAATATTCAACAGTCAGCAGATTGAATCCAATCTTCCATTTACTTTTATGGAATTGTTCCCAACATCATGATGAGCAAACAACAGCCAACACGTGTTTCGTCGTGCGAGAAGATACTCGCAATGACTTCCTCAGGGCGTAATGAATACCTCCAAAAATAGGTTTCCGGAGTGATATTGATCCAAACAAATACGTTAAATCCGAGCTACACATGAGATCCCTTTATGATCGTCATGAAATATATACAAACGGAGACATCAAGACGGGAGTTTTACTTTCACTCCCATAACGGCGTATACGCAAGGGCTAGTGAAATCTCTGACGAAGGCTCTGAAGGAACAACAGAGAGAGATAGCTCTTGTAAGAGATGCAAGGGTCCTTTATAAATCTGTCTTGAGGGATAGAAAACAACAGCTTAAGCAGCGGGCCTGGGAGGATCTGGAACGAGCATTGTTATATAAGAACCCAAGCCTGTTTTGGAAGGTGGTCAACAGGGGCTCTTTTGAGACAGAAACTACTGAGGGTGTGGGCTGTAATATCGCCCCTGAGACTTGGGTGGACCACTTTTGTGGGATCTTTTCGGGGGGCCTTGTGGGAGACCAAAAGGGCAATTGGCACGGTCACTCCCCGGATTAAGCCATTAGATCTAACCTTAAGGAGATACAAGAGCCGCTGTAACGCAGTGCTAGCTATAAAGCCCCAGGCCCCAGGTCCTGATACTGTCCCTATGGATATATACAAATATTGCCACACAGCTTTGGGCTCCTATTTTGCTCAATGTCCTCAATGCAACAGTTAGTGTGGGAATCCCGGCTACTTCGAGGTCGGCTTGTACAGTACCTGTCTATAAAAAGGGTAATCGTAATGACCCGAAGTCGTACCGTCCGATTTCACTACCTGATTACTCAGAAAACATTTTGGGTAGGATTATCGTAAAACGTATTGAGGACTGGATGTCTGAAAACACAATTCTGAGTAGGGTTCAGTACGGCTTTAGGGAAGGGTTGGGCACTTTAGAGCAGTGCCTAAACCTGCTTATGTTGATTGGCAAATATACACAAGCTAAGAGGGGTACCCTGTATCTTGCTTTTATGGATTTAAGTTGTGCCTTTGATAAAGTTAATTGTAGTAATCTCTGGGAGAGGCTAACCCGTTTGGGCATGAATCGCATATCGTGTAGCTGCTTCGTTATCTCCACTCAGGTACCAACGCAAATGTGAGGGTTGACCAGCATGGGGAATGCTCAGAATTGTTTGAATTAAACAGAGGCGTGCGACAGGGGTGTGCTTTGGCCTCTATCCTTTTTCTGTTATATACAAATAGGCTGTATGATTTCTTAGCTGAAAGATGTAAGGACGCTCCTAAAATCAATGCCAAAAGTATTCCAGTACTGATCTACGCGTACGATGTAGTTCTTATGGCCCGTACCATGAATGGATTAAGTGAGGCAGTTAGAGATTATGAAATATTTATGTCAGCCCTAGACTTAGAGATAAATTGCAGCAAATCACATTTCATGGTTTTTGGTAAGCCATTGAGTAGGGTGGGTGTGCTGCGGATAAAGGAGCAGGTAATTGAAAAAGTACATGATTTCCCTTATTTAGTTGTGAACTTTGATGATAAGAGCTCCTGGAAACCTTGTATGTCTAAGAGAGGGAGGCTTTTTAACTCCACTGTAGGCGCTACGTTTGAGTTTGCTGCCAGTGTGGGCAATAAACCTATTAAGCCCCTGCTTGAGGTCTATAGGCGTAAATGCCTGCCAGTTTTGATGAATGGGGCCCCACTCTGGGGGCTATACAAATAATAGGGCCCCTGCGATTGAGGAAAATCTCTTTTGTGGAAGGTTATTAGGGGTGGGCCAAAATATTCCTGGGTTTTGCTTGCATGTTGAGCTAGATTTGGATTTTATAGATGACGCCATTAAAATAGCTCCCCTTTTATTGTGGATTTCTATCTGGACTAATGAGTTTGCGTCAGTTAACAGAGAAATCCTGTGAGATTGTCTTTTATGTGAACACGCAAAGGAAATTCCCTGGGTGGCTTATGTAAGAAAGGTAGCCAGTGTATAGGGGCGTACAGATATTTTCGATGCACCAGAGGGTTTAACTATCTTGGACAAACGGTGGGTGAAGGAGCACTTCCTAACAATTTTAGGGGCTGAGAGGGAAGGTAGAGTTAAGGAAAAATTCAGTGAGGGACTTTATTATGATAAAGATGGGGGTGGGCCCAGAGACCTACCTCCTAGAGATTAAAAACGTATGAGAAAGGACACTTATCATGTGATTTCGTCTGGGAGCAATTAGAAGCAATTTGTGTTTTCCATTAGGGCAGTTCAATCAAAATTCCACAAAACTGTGTCCGTGTGACGGGCGTTTCCCTTAGTCCTTAATTCATTTTACTATGTTTTGTGAGTTTTATGCACCTTTTAGGAAACGTTTTTCAGTCCCTCTTTTGAGGGACAGGGGTTTTGTGAAATACCGCCAAGCCTTTATGTGGTTGTGTATGACTTCTGATGCGTTGGGGTGGCAAGTGTTAGGTTCCTTTTTAAAGGGAGCTATAACATGGCAGAATAATGTTAATTTTTAACTTTTGCTAGTGTTTATATAATTTTTTTTAATTCTTTTAGGGATCATTTAAATGAGTACTGTGATCGTGATTTTTTTTTTGTCTTTTTAATTGTTTTTATGTATTGTTTATTTATATGTTCTTATGGCTGAAAATTTTTTAACCGAATAAAGTGACTTGAGATGTGTGAGATGAAAGTTATAACTATAACTGTAGAAATTTCAAAGTTTGTGTAGGTTAAACTTAGTTTGTACAGGGAAAATACGTTTTCCTAACTATAAATAAGCTTTAACCTTTGCTTTTTTAATTGAATTTTAATGTTTTTAAAAAAATGTTAATAGTCAGTCAAAATGCTTTATTTGGTCATAAAAGACCAAAAAAAGCACAAAACGTAAAATAACACATTTCATAGTACAAGAAAATGACAATTTAAAATAGTTACACAAAGAAAATCAAATGTTAAAAACCCCATGAGCTCGCTCTCCAATTATTATGATATCATCTCATTCTCATAGAACATGGCAGGGATACAGATAACACTATCTAGACAATACAATCAAGGCCTAATATTTGTTCAATCAGCATTAAAAACACATTTTTCTTATTTTTAAGGCAGACAAATTAAAATTCAATACTGACAAACATTTTGTCAAAGATTCAAGACGCTGCAGGAAAAGAAGATCCCCTTGATGTGTTTTGAAAGTTTTACCACATAATTCAGGACATATAAAACGCTTTCTTAAAGAAGAATATAAGGTGCAAAAGAGCATGAAGTGCTTCGTTGTTTGGGAGGATTTACCATCACATGGACAGCAAGGGAAGGAATCAAACCAAATGCCTGTGATGGAAAAGGCCACCAAACAAATATAAGATTCAACCTGAGCTGTGTAAGATAAAATCTGGAAAATGAATCCTTTATCCAGATTCAATCCATTTCTTGTATGGTGATAGGAGGGACATTTAATTGGAAAGTAATTCTCTCAGAATACGTTGCTATCCTGAAGTCCTCTTTCTGGGTATAAAACCTATCTTTGACAAGCGTTTAGGAACAGGGCTTATTATCACTAGACCTGTCCAAAAGGCTGCTCAGGCCTAAGGTCTGCAGTGTGGTTTTAACATACTTAAGTCTGAGAATATTTAACATATGGCTTTGCTTCAAACAGTCCTCCATAATTTTATGCATAAAAACACTTGGGGTGTGATCTATACTTTGAGCCAAAGCAGAATGGGAGCCTAGCCACCTGCATCTTCTAGGTAGTCCAAACCCAATTCTTGGTGTGAAATCAAACTTGGTGTGGATTTTGGACTCCCAAGTAATCTACTTAATAATTTGTTCTCTGAGGCCTGTAAAGAATTGAAAGCAGTACGGCCCCACACTCCAGCCACATATGTGCCATCTGAAAGGCATTTGCTTGTATAAAGCATAACCATTTCTTTGGGGGTCTTGTGTCCTAATTTTTTTGCAAATCTGAATAAAGCTTCACTTGTTGCCATCATTATTTGGGACCTCTGTGTTAGTAATCGCTCCTACTTCATGCAAGCATCAAATAGGATATCCAAGTAATTAAAATTCACTGTCTTCATAATTGGTGATTTGTTGATGAAGAAGCTCTTAGAGTGATTTTTTTTGGGGCCGCTGGTCAAAACAAACTGGTTTTTTTACAATTAATTTCCAAACAAAGCCCCTGCATAAAATTATTAAATCCATCTAAGAATGTTTGTAAGCCATTTTGCAGTGCGTGCAATTAAAACTGCAACATCCACATATAAAAGAACAGGGACTAACTGATTGCCACGTCTAGGGACATCTCGAGTACCAGAAGATAAAAAATTGTCTAAAGCATTTATATAAAACAAGAATAAATGCGGCAAATACATCCCTGGCTTATCCCACGTGTAACTTGAATAGGGGATGTATAATTTCCAGACTTAGTATAACGAACACTCTTACGGTGTCCCAGTGAAGTCTTTTTTTAGGGCCCCAATAAAGGGAGACCTACCCCCGCCAAGCTCATTATCTCCCACAGTTTTCTCCTATTCACTAAATCAAAGTCACAGGAGAGGTCCATGAAGGCCATATGAATGGCTTCACTCGTAGCCTTGACAGATTTGCCTAATATCAGGGATAGATTTAGAGCTGGTTCAGTGGTGAACACTCCGTGGCAGAATCCATATTGCACTGCAGAGAAAAAAGGATTTTACTTCTGCCCAATCTTCTAATGTTGCTAAATTCACTTTGCCAAGCAGTTTTATGGAGAAGTCCATAAGGGAGATGGGACGATAATTTGCTGGAATATTCCTGTCCCCTTTCTTAAAAATGGGAACTATTATTGAATCCGTCCATGATTCAATTGAGCCCACATTGATTGAAGCTCTAAAGACATTTGTAAGAAAAGGAGCCCAAAACTCAGGTTTATGTTTGAAAAGATCTACAGGGACTACGTTAGGACCTGCAGCCTTTTCTGCTGCAGAAACTGAAATGGGACCCAAAACATCTACAACTTCAATAAACTGAATTAATTTTAAATAATCAAAGGATGTTACAAGCCAATCATTTGTTAAGTTGGTATTCTGGGTCAGGTTCTCCCTCCTAAAGATATTTGTAATTTTGTCAACTCACTTCTGTTCTAGTATATGACATTCTAGGCCAGAGGGTGGTCTTTAAAAATAAAGTGTTGATTGATGATCTCCCAAAAGGCCCTATTATCTTTAGAGCAGGCAGCCCCCTCTAGATCAACCAAGCTTTTGTATCTCACTTCTCCCTTTCTTTTAGAGATAGCTTGTTTGTATACATTTCTAGCTTCTCTCACTCTGTCTGGGTCTTGTAGGATCATTTTAGTGGCTTTCTTAAGGGCGTTATAAGTGGCTGTATATTCTGAGCTAACCCACGACTGGACCGATTGTGGTTTACCAGATTTATCTCTGACTAACAATTCAGACATTGATTGACATAGCTTGACACAACTATTTTGGATAGCAGACAGGGCATATGTATCTGAAAGACAACACACAATCTCTTTCTCATAACTGCTAAGCAAAGCCCAAAAATCTTTTTCAGGTCAACATGGTGCCATTTTCTACATATCCCTCTATTTGGATTATAATCTATAGGAAAAGTATTTTCATAAAAATGTGTTTCAAATCATAGAGTCCAGTGTTGCAAGTGGAAAGTTATGTGGAGTGTGGTACGGCACAGTGGAGGACAGTATTATTAAGTCTGTTGTCATGGAGTGGAGTATTGTTGATTACAAAAGAGTGGGGTAGCGTAGAGTGTAGTAGTGTCATAAACTGACGTACTGTGTTTTACACTAGAGTGTAGTGGGGTGTCTTACAGTACTGAAAAGTGGTGTAGACTACAGTAGAGTAGAGTGGAATACAGTCTAGTTGTTTTTTTTGTAGAGTTGAGTGGGAGCCTAGCATAGAGTAGAATATCATAGAGTGGAGTTGCATAAGATGGAGTAGTGTACAGTGGAGAGGAATAGAGTGAAAAAGCTTATAGTGGAGTGGCGTCCAGTGGACTAGTGTAGAATGGAGTGGCATAGAGTGGAGTAGTATATAGTGGTGTGGCATACAGTGGAATAGCATAGAGTAGAGTAGAGTACAACAGGATAGCATAGACTGGAATAGCTTATAGTGGAGTACTGTACAGTGCAGTGGTGTACAGTGAAGTGGTGTATACTGGAATGGAGTAGAGTGTAATAGCATACAGTGGAGTGGCATCAAATGGAATAGTGTAGAATGTAATGGGCTGGAGTGGAGTTGCATAAACTGGAGTGGTTTAAAGTGGAGAAGCATACAGTGCAGTGGCATAAAGTGGAATAGCAGAGAGTGGAGTGCCACACAGTAAAACGTCATAGAGTGGAATAGAATATACTGGAGTAGCATATAGAGGAGTGGCATACAGTGGAATGGTGTACACTGAAGAGGCATAGAGTGGAGTTGCATACAGTGTAACAGTGTAGAGTGGACCGGCGCAGATATGAGTTGTGTACAGTGTTATAGCGTAGATGCAATGGTGTAGAGCGGAGTACTGTACAGTGGAGTGGCATAGAGTGTAATAGTGTATAGTGGAGCAGCGTACAGTGGAGTGGTGCATAATGGAGTGGTGTAGACTGGACTGGTGTACAAATTGGCGTGGGGTAGAGTGTAATAGCATAGAGTGAAGTGGTGTACATTGGAGTGGGGTCCAATTGAATGGCAAGAATGAAGTCCAGTCAGAAGGAGTGCCATGCACTGGAGTGGCATAGAGTGCAGTGGATTAACATGCACTGGAGAGTTGTAGAGTGCAGTAGCACACAGTGGAACAGGATAGAGGGGAGTGGTGTACGGTAGAATGGAATAGAGTGGAATAGCTTATAGCGCGGTAGCATCTAGTGGAGTGACATACAATTGAGTAATGTAGACTGAAATGCCATAGAGTAGCGGTGCAAAGAGTGTAAAAGCGAAGAGTGGAGAGGTGTAGAGTACAACAGTGTAGAGTGGAGTGGCATAGAGTGGAGTCTCGTACAGTGGAGCGGCATAGAAGGCAGTGGCATAAATTGGAATAGCATAGAGTAGGGTTGCAGTTTAGTGGCATAAGGATGCATGTGAAATTTAGCAGTAATGTAGATTATGGTTCGTAAAGTAAAGTTAAACAGTGAAATGTGCTGCCTTGTGTTTCTCCAGATTTACCAATCAACGCAGAGCCTCACATTATTTTGTAAATTTGACTTAAGTACTGTCTTGCCCATGCAACACTATGCATGATGCAAGGCTACCATAATCCAAAAATACAGCTAGGCCTTAGTTATATTTTTGGGCCATAGTATGCCGTGATAACCTTGCAGTATACTGTTGTACGTGGAGATGACAACCAAGTATATAATTCAATCCAATAGTCTATGGAAAATGCATAGGTGGAAAAATACTTTTTGGAATCACCTTTTATGTTTGCACCCCCTTAACGATTCACCCCAGAAATTTTCATCATACCAGAATGTAGAAAATGCTGTAGTTCTGAAAGATTTGTGGTGATATTTGTCAAACAAATTGAAAGTTATTAGGGAGCTAATATCCAAGGAATTCTTATCTTTGGGAATACTAACTATAACTACAGAGTACAATCAGATCTAATGTGATTTCTTTCTGTTTATTTATTGTATTTGTTTCTTAGTTTACATAATCATATGACAATAAATGTGTCTTTTAGTTATTTATGTAATTCTGAACTTTAGGTATACAGTCTAGCTTATGTTTGGGCTTTCTTGCTCCTTTTAGTAGGACTGTACTACCTACGAAGCACAAAAAGAATGCAAGCCAATCATTGCTGTTATAAAAATTAACAATATTAGTTTTTTTTCCTAATGGCCAAATATCACGTCCTCCATGTCGTGGTTTGTGTAGCTCGCTTCTAGGTCACTTTTCCCTTTTGTTGCACAGGAATACATAAGGAAAATGTTTTTTGTTTGGCTTGTTGTGAACAGTTTAATTTTACGAGCCATAGAGCAGGCAAAGAAAACATATCTAGTTTAATATTTATTCTGTTTGTTATGTATTTGTGTATAGGTTTCCATTCGCATATGACCATAAATGGGTCATTTTGTTGTTCATGTAGAAAATCAGAATTTTACACATACAGTCTAGTTTATTTTTTGGACTTCCTTGCTACTTTTAGTAGTATTGTGCTACAAGATATCACTAAGTTGGAAAACCTTATAACTTAACTTTTACTTACTCTGCTTACCTGCAGTACCCCCACAGAATCATCTGCACCCTCTAATATGTAATACTGGCAAATTTTATAACAAATCCAGCTGACCATTTTTGCACTATGTGAAATACAAAGGTCAATGGAAAATGCTTTGGATTTGAAGCCCATTTTGGGGCCCCCTTTTTCCTTTGCACCCCATTAACCAAATGGCGTGAAACATTCAGTATTCTCAAAATTAAACGGGGGCAGCAGAAGTTTCATGCCCATTCGTCAAATGCATGCAAAGTTATAAAGGGACAAAAATAAAAAATATATATATGTGTGTGTATGTGTGTGTGTATACATGTATGTATGTGAGTTTGTGTTGTTTTGGGGCACAGATCCCCATGCTTTAGAGAGTGGCAAATTATTTTGCCATTTTACAGCAAAGTCCTAAGCATAATATTAGCAACAGCCATTTGCCATACTCCTATTTTTGCTGAATTATTTATGTTGGCCTTAGGTCTCTGTGAACTTTACCACTGCTAACCAGTGCTATAGTGCTTGTGTTTCCTTCTTTGAACATGGTGAAATTGGCTTACTATATATACCCAGGGTCTGTAAATTAAATGCTACTAGTGAGCCTGTGGTATTCCTTGTGCCATCCATTAAATTAGCCATTTAACATATCTCAGGCCTGTCATTGCAGCCTGTGTCTGCAGTTGTAAACAGCACTTTGGACCTGCCAAAATAAGGGCCATATTTATACTTCTTGACGCACAACTGCGCCAACGCAGTTGTGCGTCAAAAAGTTTACCGCCGGCTAACGCCATTCCAACGCGCCATGCGGGCGCCTTATTTATGGAATGACGTTAGCCGGCGCTGCGGACTGGTACGCGTAAAAAAAAAAGACTCACACCAGGCAGCGCCGGCGTATGGGAAAATGGGGGTTGTGTGTCAAAAAATGGTGCAAGTCAGGTCTGAGGCAAAAATCAGGCCTCACACCTGACTTGTGCCATTTGTTTTGACGCACAACCGCCATTGACATGACTCCTGTCATAGCAAAGACAGGAGTCATGCCCCCTTGCCCAATGGCCATGCCCAGGGGACTTCTGTCCCCTGGGCATGGTCATTGGGCATAGTGGCATGTAGGGGGGCCCAAATCAGGACCCCCTATGCAACTTAAAAAAAAGTAAAAAATATACTTACCAGAACTTACCTTTCCTTCCCTAGGATGGGTCCCTCCATCCTTGGGTGTCCTCCTGGGGCGGGCAAGGGTGGCAGGGGGTGTCCCTGGGGGCATGGGAGATCACCTCTGGGCTCCTTCCGAGCCCACGGGTGCCTTAACGCCTGCCCTGACCCAGGCGTTAAAAAACGGCGCCCATCAGGCTGAGCGCCGTTTTTTAAGGCCTGCCCCCTCCTGTGCGTCAAAATGACGCCAGAGTATAAATAAGGCACACAGGCCTTAAAGTCATTTTTTGGAAGGGAACCCCTACCTTGCATATAATTAACGCAAGGCGGGTTCCCCCTTCCAAAAAATTATGCACATGGTGGGATTTTGACGTCCGCGGGGTCGGGCGTCAAAGTATAAATATGGGGCAGGGTTTGCGCTGAAAGTGCGTCATAATTTTTGACGCACATTCGGCGCAAGCAGAGTATAAATATGCCCCTAAATCTTTTGCCAGGCCTAATCCTTCCTTTTTGAAAGATATAATTCACACCTAGGATAGGCACAACAGACAGTAGGGCAAGGTGCAACACATTTAAAAAAGGAGGACATGTACTTTTTAGGTTGAGCATAGCAGAGCGCAAGTGCTGCTTTTCCCACATGTTGGCATCTCTGTGGGCTTTTAACAACACCCACCTCACGCCCATCACGATCACTCGTTCGTGGGCTTGCCTTTCAAAAATCCTTTGTTAACATTGGTAAATGCTTTACATTTGTCCCTCCTTGGGCAGTTTTGTTATCCGCCTTGGCCATCGACCCTGTTTCATAGATAATTGCACCTTTGTTGTATGTTTGACTGTGAGCTAACTTTTTTTTCTTTTGTGACTCTCCTTCACGCTCACTTCCTTGGAGGCCGTGGCGCTTGGAATTGGTTTGCTTATGTCAACTGTTGAACTTTTCATTTTCAATTTATGTGGCAAGAAAAGTCCAGTTGGAAATGGACAACGTGAATAGCTCAAACTCAAGCAAATGCGAGACCCATTGCATTGCAAATGCTTATTACCTTTACATGTCCTGATAGTGAAAAACTCTTCAATGCGTTTTCACTGCTGTAAGGCCTTCCTTTCCAATAGGATAGCATTGGGTTACCTTAATACATTTAATAAGAGATAACTTTCAATTGGGAGCAGGTAGGAAAGTCGAGTTTGATCTCTAAGGAATTGTAATTTAAAACCCTCTTTAATTATAAAGTTGGATTTTAAGTCACAATTCTGAAAATGTCACTGTTAGAAAGTGGGATTTTTCTTCTCCTAACCATTTGGTGCCTGCAGCCTTTATCTTGGGTCACATAATTAGGTGTAGCTAGCACTTGGTTTTTGTGTATTACTCCCAGATAGTGAGACAAAGGGGGAATAGGTGTTGGCAGAATGGATTATTGCTGATTTGATAGCGGTGGGGAAGTCATCTACCACACATACACATCATAAAGGCTCTGCCTCAGCGCACTCACAAACGGTTTCACACTAGTCTTTTGTGCCCCTGAAAAGCTGATGCCAGGGCAGCAAGACAGGAAATTCCAGACACTTCTGTGGTAAAGGGCTCTAAAAGCCTCTCCCATTTCAAAGTGTGCACCAGGTATAGTGAGCCCTCAGACCCAACTCTTCAGAACACTTCTGGCCCTGTGGAATACTCAGAAGAAGGAATGCTGTGCTTTTCTGCTGCAAGAAGGATTGCCCTGCTTCTCCGCTGCCCTGCTGAATGAGTGAAAAGGATTGGATCTGCATCTTGAACCCAGGACCACGAGAGTGACTTCAAGGGCTAGTGACTGGCCTTCTGATGAGAGCCTCAGAAACAGAAAAGGCTCTAACCATCTTGACCCCTGCACCTGAACTCTGACTGCTGTGAGTGCTAAACCCCAAAATGGTGCCCTTCCAGTCCTGGACCCTTGGAAGTGCGGCTACTGTTATTCTGCCAATGCAGCTGTGATCTCTACCAGAACTGATGCAGCTCAACTCAAACATGACGCAGCGTGGCGCAAACCTGATGCAGCTCTTCGCAGCACCTCATTGGAAACGATGTAGCATGACGTAGCCACAACACAAGCCTGCATTGCAGCTTTTGCAGCTCATCCCAACCACCACAGCTTGATGCACTCTTAACAGGGTCCTCACATCACTCTTGGGGCCACTTCTGTGCAGTGTAATGATCCACCACCAGGATTTAAGGTGCATTTAACATTGGGACTATTTTGGTCCCTATACCCAGCTTGTACACCATTGCCATCATCCTGAACTTGTGACTTTGACCAGCATGACCCAATAACTGCATTTGGCGCTTTGTGCTTCTAAGCACTACTTTACTTAAACCTTTAAAATTTCACATAATCGGTTCTAATGATTGGATTTATGTTGTTTGGTGTCAAATAATTTATTGAATCATACTTATTTTTTCCAAATTGGTGTGGTATTTTTCTTGTGTTGTGTTTTCACTTTGTTACTTTTTGTGTGCTCAATAAATATTTTACACATTGCCTCTAAGTTAAACCTAACTGCTTTTGTTTCAAGATATCATAAGGCTAAGCACATATTAATTTGAGTTTGCTTGTGCTTTGCCTTGACCAGAACTGTGGTTGTTGCTTGAGTAGAGTTTCACACAACTCAACCAGTAACCCAATTTCTCAAAGTGGTGGCAGTGGTGGGACTCAGTACTAGTGTTTGTGCAGAACCATACACAAAGATCCTAGTATAAATAACTTGAAACCATATTCATACTCTTTTTACAATCTCCTTGATTGGCTCCTTTTTGTCTCATTGTACCTGACTGTCTGTGCTTTTGGCCATATCTGCAAGAATGGAATTTGTGCTCATCTATCTGCGAAGTAAAGGTGTGTGGCTAGCCACCGAAGATGGAGGGCAGACTCTCTTAGAACTCCTGCAGGACCCTCTTGAAAACCCACTCATCCATAAACATCTGTGCCCCACGCACTGTCAAACTGCAGTGCTGAAGCAGATAATTTTGCTCTATACTCTCCCCTGCCAGTACGACCAGCATTGGGCAGGTGCCAACTCCACAGACCGCCATGGAGCAGAATGGGCTTACAAGACACGGCTGTACCCCGATGGGCCTGTGTGACCTGCCATTAGCAACCTCACAATGTTCCTTGCTGCTCTCTATGCAGTGCAATTGCTGAGGCTTGTTGAGATGGGGAGGCAATCCTTGGCCTTCCCTCCCTTCAGCCAATGAGGTAACCTCCCCCGATATGTTGTGTATGTCAGACATTATGGACCGCCAGTGCCTGATGATGGTGGGCCCAGCTGCTGTGGGCCAGCCCTGGGGGGACTGCAGGCTCAGCCTCGTATCTGTAGCATGTCCCACAAGTACTACAGCTGGGGCCTGGAACTGGAGGTGTGTACCTCTCCACTGATTGTGCAGTTGGGGCCCGCATATGACGAGTGCAGTTGGCAGAGCAACTACAAAGCGAGCTGGCCCTAGGGTCTTTGCTTCCTGTCTGCTCTCTTGCTCCTGTGCCTATCAGAGCTATCGTCCATTCTCACTGTGAGTGAGGGGTCTAGGAACATGCAGGCGGGCGGGCCTGTAACCAACATGAGACCGATGGCCCTCTGCTGCACTGACTGAAGGTATAGACCTACCCCGGGCCCTCATGTGCTCCAGTACCAACCACAGCCTACCTTACTTCACTGCAGCACATTCCCAGACCCACTCCATCATTTCGCTCTTCCTCCCCCAATTGAACTCATATTAACTTTCAAGGGTTACATAGCGTGGCTAATGCGCCATCTACAACATCCTGTAACTGCGTGGCCTACAGGGGCTACCTATCCATTCTATGACACACTGACTGAATACGGAGTAGCCTGGGGGCACTTACTAAAGTATACTGTCTCTTGTGGTTACTAGCCAGATATCTCCACCCGCAACATGTGGTGAACTACTCTGCTTGAGGGATTCTTGTTTTCATGGGCCATGCCAAGGGTGTGAGGCCAGCACCCTAAATTGCAAAACATCTAGTCGGATTGTTCGCCAACTCGCACAGGAGAAAACTACATTCCACCAAGTCACTGGGCTCTACTCCAGACAAACTCAACATCATCCTACAAGAAATCCAAGACTCAAGAGCCACTGAAGAACATTGCATTCAGTGGTATTGAGAACTTGGGGTTTTGTCAACATCAGGACAGTGCACGCTCTACGGGTGACGTAATGCAAAAAGCCAATCCTTAAGTAATGTACTAATTCATGCATTGTGTGTTGATGCAGTATGTTAACCTTTTGAATTGCAGAGATTTATCTTGAAACATCATTAATGCGGTTTGCAATGTATTGCACATTTTCAAGGCTTTGTTGCAGGATTACAGTATGTGGTCCCTATTCTGAACCCTTCTAAAATCCCTTCCTGCAGTCTGGCTGGGTGTGGCACGTGGGCAGGGCTTGGGTCTATTTAAGGGACCCAGCCCAGCTCCACGTGCTCACTATTCAGAGGTCCCGGTGCAGAGCAGCAGCATTTTCCTGAGCTCCTGTTCCGAAGGCCTACCTAGGCTTTTCCAGGCCCTGTCCTCTTTATCTTGGTGATCCTCCAACAGGGCGGTAAGGCAGAGGTCGGGTTAGGCCCCTGGCTCCATTATTAGAAATATTCCAGCATTGGGCCTTTTGGTTGATCGTGTTTGCGATCATTTCATGGCATTAAAACCTTGATGTTCGAATCGGCAACATTGTGCGCGATTCATTCCTGGCATTTAACGTTTGCAGTTCAGGTCGGCAATGTGCATGATCATTTTGTGGCATTAAAACCTTGATGTTCGAATCTGCAACAGTGTGTGCGATTCATTCCTGGCATTTAATGTTTGCAGTTCAGGTCGGCAATGTGCACAATCGTTTCATGGCATTAAAGCCTTGATGTTTGAATCGGCAACAGTGTGCGCGATTCAGTCCTGGCATTTAGTGTTTGCAGTTCAGGTTGGCAATGTGCGCGATCACTTCATGGCATTAAAACCTTGATGTTCGTATCGTCAACAGTGTGTGCGATTCATTCCTGGCATTTAACTCTTGCAGTTCAGGTTTGCAATGTGCGCGATCATTTCCTGGCATTAAAACCTTGATGTTCGAATCAGCAACAGTGTGCGCGATTCATTCCTGGCATTTAACTCTTGCAGTTCAGGTGGGCAATGTGCGCAATCATTTCCTGGCATTAAAACCTTGATGTTCGAAGGGGCAACAGTGTGTGCGATTCATTCCTGGCATTTAACTTTTGCAGTTCGGGTTGGCAATGTGCGCGATCATTTCCTGGCATTAAAACCTTGATGTTCGAATCAGCAACAGTGTGCGCGATTCATTCCTGGCATTTAACTTTTGCAGTTCCGGTTGGCAGTGTGCGCGATCATTTCCTGGCATTGAAATATTGATGGTTGAATCGGCAACAGTGTGCGCGATTCATTCTTGGCCATTAACCCCTGTATATCAGATCGGCAGAGTGCACGATCATTTCTAGGTATTGAAATCCTTATGCACAGTTTTTGTATTAAAGCGTATTATAATTTCTAGTCAATTGAATCCTGAAATTCAAGACAGAATGTAACCTTGCAATATCATTCATGAGTCTATCGCAGTTCATTCATGAAAACTAATATGTTCATTGATTCTGGTTATAATGTATTTGCTATTCCAACAACTAACTAGAAACAGTTTCATGGTCAAATCCTAAAATGTTATTCTAAGAATGTTCATATGAAAGTTTGCATAATCCTTCTTTATTTTCCAGGTACCCAGAGCTATTAAGGTCATGTGATAGAAAAGCTCTTGATCATTCATGTTATCAATATATAAATATTTAGAACAAAGTTTATGAAAGTCAATGTGCATAATCTTGCTATTGTGTTCTTAACTCTTGCTCCCACAGGTCTCCTTCCCCGCTGTTCCCTACCTAAAACCCGATCCCCCGCTTGGCCATTCTTTAACTCTGTGCTATAATAGCTAGTAGAGTTTGGAGCTGCCAAGAGGTGGACATATTGGGAACAGGCGCAAACCCCGAGGATCCGGTCTCCCTGACAGCCTTCTACAACATGATAATCGCAAACTGTCTGACAGGGTCAAAACCACTGAAACGGCTATACCTATCCTGGCTCCACAACAAACAGCCCACTCAGCTGAACTGAATGATCTTCATGACCAACTGCGTATCTTACATGACAGCCGGGAAGACGCAGAGGATCATGCATGATGCAACAATGTGCGTATTATTGGACTAACCGAAGGAGCAGAAGGACCTATGCTACATTGTTTATTAAGGACTGGTTGAAGACCAATGTGGCCCCACAGGAACACTCTGCCTTGTTTAAAATGGAAAGGGTGCATAGAGTGCCAACACGTCATCTGCCTCCAGTGGTGCCCCCCAGGCCTACTGTGGCCCGCATTCTCAATTTTAGGGACAGGGACACTGTGTTACTGAAAGTCAAAAAGAATGCACTGATCATTCTTCCTAACTCCAACGTAGCCTTTTTCCCCAACTACAACTTGGCTGTTCAGTGCAGGACGGCTTCCTTTCATACCGTAAAGAAACAACTCCGGTCAGAAGGACTAACGTACGCCCTGCTATTTATGGCATGCCTGAGAGTGGTCCATGATCAGCAAACTTTGTTCTTTTATACCCCTTTTATACCCAGGGTATGGGATTGGTTAGAATTAAATTATACAAATGTTTGCCACCCCCTCCCTCATCATCCCAAAATGTTTAATGACCTCCCCGTTGGCGCAGGCATGGGATCCCTCGATTGCCTTCTTCCACGGTGATCCCTTCTACACAGCAGGCCATGGAGGGATGACAAGCAGTGATAGCCACTGTGCCTTCTACCAGGCAACAACCCCAACTGATTCCACTCAGCTCATCCATCAGCATTGCCTCAGACTCTGATTCAAATGCTAGCATGACCCTCTTCCCCGCTGTGATGCCTCAAACAGCGGACAATGTAATATGCACCTGTGGGTATGATTATTTGCATTACTCCTTCCAGCCCTACTGACTTGCACTTTACTGATAAGTCTCAACTGTCTTCCATTGTCACATAGGCTCTAATTATTCTAATGAGCCTACTGGATTTTGAGCCGTAGAATCACCTGTGGTGTGGGAGACTGAATCTGAGCCCACTACAGGTGACACCTGTCGCCCTAATCCGGGTTTTGCTCCAGCTAACTAGCAGTGCCTCATCTCTTCCCAAGAGCAGGGATGATTAGGCAGCCAAGCGCATGACATGATTGACTCCTCAAGGAAATCGTGGTGACTCGGGTCTCATCTCTGTATGTCTCAAAAAGGTTTTAATGAAGCAATAGCAAAGCATGTACTGCAATAACCAGGATGATACAGCATGACAAGGATAGTGTTAGGGTTTGTACACAGCAAAGAGCATGTCCCCTCTCACTGCACTAGTGGGTTCTGTAATAGCTCCCTTTTAAACTTACTATTGAAAGCCTTTCTTGTTATCTCACCTTCCCCCCCCTAGGCTTCTGTGTATATTGTTTAATGTACTGTTTTGTTTACACATTGGGCCGTGCTTTTACCAAGGCTTCTTTAAAACACTCCTCCCTAGGCCATGTGTTAATCCAACTCATTTGCATAATAACTGAAACTCTGCACACCTTTCAAGAACATGTGCAGCATGTGAGGACCACACCCAGCTCTTCAAACCACACCCAGCTCTGCACACCTTCCAAGAACATGTGCAGCATGTGAGGACCACACCCAGCCCTTCAAACCACACCCAGCTCTTCGAACCACACCCAGCCCTGTCTATAAAAGGCATCCCCCGAGCCTCACCCAGTGCTTGTGCTCGTCTACCTCCCGCTTACCTGAGAACAGATCCCTCGGCGCTGGCACTCCTGCTCTTTACAGACTTTCTTTGACTTCAATGGGCGCAGCTGCTGGCTCTTCCTTCTTCCGGTTTCCGGTTCCTCCTTGCCTCAGCCTCTCTCCTACGAGTAACCTGCAAAAGAGAAAGAAGACAAGGTTAGACTGATCAGTATCTCTTGCCAGCAACAAGTAAGTGCAAAACTTTTTATTACCTGAGGGAGCTTTGACGGCAATTTCTGGATTCGTGTATAGACAGTTTGAGGCGAAGTGCCTTCCACGAGCATTGTGATTCAGGCTCTTTGTTGCAGGAGTATTTTGCGGAACTTTGTGAAGCGGACATTGTTTTTTTTCATGGAACTTTTGGTAATCGAACAGTGGAAACCATTGACAGCAAGGCAAACAGTAAATCAAGGACTTGCACAAATTACATGCTGTATTTTGATGTAAAAGTACAGTATTTGTTTTATAAAAGATTCTGGAAATATGGGAAAAGTGAGTCTGCTATTGGGAATTTAGGCTTTAGTTATATTATGATGAATGTTTGATATTGGTAATTCTGATAACGGTATTTGTTTAATGTTTTAGAAGCTTTACAGTAATAGAAAACACATCCCAGAGCAGTAACACATTCCAAACCTGGAAACTAGAGACCAGGATCCAAGAGGTACTTTTAGAAGAGAATTTCTAATAAATAAAGGGATAGTCAGGAACCCATTTAGGAATAGATTGCACTTATCTGTTCTTTGTTTATGTTTCATTAGGCACCAGTTTCTACAGAAGTCAGAAAGGGCCGCAGATTTGTGCAGCACTTCAACAGTGGAAACGCAAGAACGGTGTTGTCTCTCTTTTTTATTTTATCCACTTCCCCCCTTCCCTTGAGCTTCTGTTCTTCGTGCACTGTTTTAAAAACCAGTGTGCTGGAACAAGCAGTTTCAGGGTGGGGTCGGATTGTCTTCAACCTCCATCAGAACTGAACAAGAACTCAGGTGAGCTGGGCTTTGACAGAAGCACAAGCCTTAAAAAAAATTCAGTTCTGGTGGACGATGAATACCGGGGAAGAAATAGAGGGCATTGACGTCACGAATATGGCGCAGGCCCTAAATGAGGACTTGGCTCATAATGAATCAGTGTCTGGCATCTTGCAACATATGCAAGAGGAAATAGAGAGATTAAAAATGGAGAATACCTCTTTAAAACAGGATTTAAGCAGGTATAAATTTAGGGGATCTCAGTGGAACACAGCTTCAACGCCTTTGTTTAAAACCTCCTCAGAGACAGGGGCGCCATCAAAACATACAACTTTGCCTTCCCCAGTTGAGGTTACTGTTAATGTTCCTAATGTTGTGCCCTTAGCAGCACCTGAACGTTTTCATGGAGATAGTAACAAATTCCATGTTTTTATCAATCAATGTCAATTACACTTCATTTGTAAGCCACAACAGTTCCCTACTGATGATACGAAAGTGGCGTTCGTCTTGTCTTATTTGGGTGGCACAGCAGCCAATTGGTCAATTCCTTTCGTGGATAGAGATGATCCCATCCTCCATAATTGGAATCAATTTAAACGTACCATGACCAGCCTTTTTGCAAAACACACTTTCATGCAGGCAAGTGATAATCAGCTTTTAAATCTTAAACAAGGTAACAAGGATTTATTGACCTATCTCACTAGTTTTAATCGTTTACTCACCGAGACACAGTGGCCAGAGGAAAAGCGTGTCTCCCTTTTTTATAAAGGTTTGAGAGACGAGTTAAAAGACGCGCTGGCTCATATCGTTGATTTGCCAAAAGACTATTCGGACTTTGTAGATTTAGTTGTGAAATTAGAACATAGACTAGGAGAAAGAAAGGGAGATAAATACAAACTGGAATCACGGTTAACTTTTATTAGACACGAGAAGAAAGACACAGATAATAAACTCCCTGAACCAGAGCCTATGCAAATAGGGACACTCAGAGGTCCACTCACATCAGAGGAAAAAGAAAGAAGGAGAAAATGTCAATTATGTTTATATTGTGGCAGGGCAGGTCACTTTGCCAGAGAATGTCCAGTAAAGCCTAAAACTCCACGAAAGGGTGCTGTTTCCTACACCTCCTCAACTGAATCGGGAAACGATTCAGCTCGACAAGGGGAGAGGTTACTTGTTCGAGAAAACATCTTAATCAAACCTCTAATGCTGCAGCCTTCAGGGTACCGCACATACCTAGACATTTCATAATTCAGGTCGTTTTAATTGTTACTACCCAAGTGAGGCATTCTCTCCCTGTCCTACTGGACTCAGGCGCGACAGGAAATTTTGTGGATAATAAGTTAGCTGAAATCTTAGGACTTCCTATGTGCCTAAAGCCTTGTCCAGAAGCAGTATGTGCAGTGGATGGGTCAGAATTGACCTCTGGATTAATCACAAAACAAACAAGTCCACTTGTTATGGTCTGTCAGAATGGGCACACAGAGGTGATTAGCTTTGATCTGATAGATACTCCTAATTTTGGTTTGATTCTCGGGGTACCCTGGTTAACAACTCATAACCCAAAAATTGATTGGGTGAATAGAACTGTTACTTTGGATTCCTCTTTCTGTAGAACCAATTGCTATCAAGAAGCAGGTACAGAACAGAGCACAGTATTACACTGTGCTAGTGTTACACAAGATGAACCAAGTCTCCCTCCTGAATATTCTGACTTTAAAGACGTCTTTGATCCAGTAAAGGCTAGTGTGCTGCCCCCACATCGGTCTTATGACTGCCGTATAGATCTTATCCCAGGGGCCCCTTTACCTAATAACAGAGTATATGCTTTGACTGACGAAGAAACCAAATACTTAAGAACCTACCTAGATGACCTACTACAGTCTGGGTTCATCCGTCATTCCACATCTCCGGTGTCATCTCCACTCTTTTTTATCCCGAAGCCGGATAAATCCCTGCGCGCGTGTATCGATTATAGAGGACTAAATAAGGCTACAATAAAGAATAAATATCCTCTTCCTCTAATACCTGTGTTGTTGGATCAATTAAGACATTCTACTGTATACACTAAACTAGATCTGCGGGGAGCTTACCACCTGGTCCGAGTAAAAGAGGGGGATGAGTGGAAGACAGCTTTCAAGACAAAGTTTGGTTTATTTGAGTACACAGTAATGCCCTTTGGGTTATGTAATGCCCCTGCGGCCTTTCAGTTCTTTATAAATGAGGTCCTACACGAATTCCTGGACGTTTGTGTCATAGTATACATAGACGACATCCTCATTTACTCTAAGAACTCAGAAGAACATACCCAACATGTTCGTGCAGTATTATCAAAGTTAAAAGAAAATCATCTTTTTGCTAAGTTAGAAAAGTGTACTTTTAATGTCAACAAGGTGGACTTTTTAGGATACTGCCTGTCACCTCAAGGAATAACTATGGATGTAAAGAAAATCAGTGCTATTGCTGATTGGCCAGAACCATCCTCTGTAAAAGATATTCAGAAATTTCTGGGTTTCGCCAATTTTTATAGGAGGTTTATTGCACATTTTGCAGACATTGCGGCCCCAATAACTACCTTGTTGCGGAAAGGGCAACGATTTATTTGGACTGATGAGGCGGCACACGCCTTTCAACTCCTAAAACAAAAGTTCACTTCAGCCCCAATTCTGAAACATCCTGATCCTGACTTGCCCTTTTTTGTTGAAGCAGATGCTTCACAAGTAGCTTTAGGAGGAGTTCTCTCTCAACGAGATGCAGTAGATGGCCAGTTACATCCTATAGCCTTCTATTCCAAAAAGTTATTGCCAGCTGAACAAAATTACACTGTGGCTGAAAGGGAACTACTAGCTATCAAAGTAGCCTTTTCAGAATGGAGGCACCATTTAATGGGAGCCAAGTACCCAGTTACAATCTTTTCTGACCATAAGAACCTACAGTTTTTTGGATCACTTAAAGCACTAACACCACGTCAGATGCGCTGGTTAATTTTTTTTAGCACATTTGACTTTGTTATAACCTATAGACCAGGTGCACAACAAATTCAATCTGATGTGTTATCTAGATACGGACATACCTCAGACATGAAACAAGATAAAATAGGAGAACCCATTATTCCTCCCCAAAAGTTGTTGGCACCAGTACAACAGAAGGATTTCATCACAGATCTATATAATGCACACATGCAAATAGCACCTCAGGATTGGTTAAAGGATTCCCATAACACAATACAACGAGGTTTATTGTATCACGACAACATGCTGTTAGTGCCCACCTCTGAATTACAAACACAGGTGATAATTTGGCATCACGCCTCACCGTTGGCAGGTCATCCTGGTTGGGTAAAAACCCTGGAAAATGTGCAAAAACACTTTTGGTGGGACACTATAAGAAAGGACATTAAGCAATTTGTCACTACCTGTCCAATTTGTGCAAGACATAAATCTTCTCATAAGGCTCCTGACGGCTTGTTAATACCAATGCCAACACCCAAACAACCTTGGCACACTGTGAGCGTAGACTTTATTGTAGGTTTACCACCTGTAAAATCCTTCACAACAGTGTTGGTTATAGTGGATTTTTTTATCTAAAATGGCACATTTTGTACCATTATGGAAATTACCCACGGCAGCAGAATTTGCCGATATTTTTATAAGGGAAATTGTGCATTTACATGGTTTGCCAAGCAAAGTGGTGTCAGACCGAGGGAGCCAGTTCAACTCCAGATTTTGGAAAAAATTATGTGAAAAACTGAAAATAGATGTGGCCTTATCCACTGCTTTCCACCCAGAGACAGATGGACAGACTGAACGACTGAACCAAACCTTACTTCAAACGCTACGTTGTTTATTGGCTGATTATTCTAGTGAATGGTTGGAAGCTCTTCCTGTCGCAGAGTTTGTTTATAATAATACTGAGCATTCAGCTCTACTTTGCTCACCATTCTATTTCTTGCAGGGGTATCATCCAAGAGCTATACCCATTTTGTTAGAAGATTCCCTGTTGCCTACAGTAACGGATAGACTAACGAGGTTAGGTGACATACAAGACAAAGCCAGGAAACATTTATTAAAGTACAAGGAAAGCATGAAAAGACAAGCAGACAAACACAGATCTGAGGCCCCAATGTATAAAATTGGTGACAAGGTATGGCTCTCCACAAAGAACCTAAACATAGAGGGATCCCGAAAGCTGCAATCACGTTTCATTGGACCCTTTAGTATAACTGCCATAGTAAACCCGGTAACAGTAAAATTAGATTTACCAAAAGAATATCCAGTACATACTACATTCCATGTGTCCTTGCTTAAGCCGTACAACTCAAAAACCCGACCTGAACCACCACCTCCACCCATACCAATTAAGGGAAATCTGGAATATGAAGTGAAAAGCATAAAAGAGTCAAAAAGAATTAGTGGATGTCTGTTTTATTTAGTAGAATGGAAAGGATATGATGAATCTGAGAATTCATGGGAACCAGCATCATATGTACATGCCCCACAGCTGATTAGACGGTTTTATTGAAAAAATCCAGGAAAACCCCGTCCTGTAGGAGGGCCTTTGAGGGGGGCAACTGTTAGGGTTTGTACACAGCAAAGAGCATGTCCCCTCTCACTGCACTAGTGGGTTCTGTAATAGCTCCCTTTTAAACTTACTATTGAAAGCCTTTCTTGTTATCTCACCTTCCCCCCCCCCTAGGCTTCTGTGTATATTGTTTAATGTGCTGTTTTGTTTACACATTGGGCCTTGCTTTTACCAAGGCTTCTTTAAAACACTCCTCCCTAGGCCATGTGTTAATCCAACTCATTTGCATAATAACTGAAACTCTGCACACCTTTCAAGAACATGTGCAGCATGTGAGGACCACACCCAGCTCTTCAAACCACACCCAGCTCTGCACACCTTCCAAGAACATGTGCAGCATGTGAGGACCACACCCAGCCCTTCGAACCACACCCAGCCCTGTCTATAAAAGGCATCCCCCGAGCCTCACCCAGTGCTTGTGCTCGTCTACCTCCCGCTTACCTGAGAACAGATCCCTCGGCGCTGGCACTCCTGCTCTTTACAGACTTTCTTTGACTTCAATGGGCGCAGCTGCTGGCTCTTCCTTCTTCCGGTTTCCGGTTCCTCCTTGCCTCAGCCTCTCTCCTACGAGTAACCTGCAAAAGAGAAAGAAGACAAGGTTAGACTGATCAGTATCTCTTGCCAGCAACAAGTAAGTGCAAAACTTTTTATTACCTGAGGGAGCTTTGACGGCAATTTCTGGATTCGTGTATAGACAGTTTAAGGCGAAGTGCCTTCCACGAGCATTGTGATTCAGGCTCTTTATTGCAGGAGTATTTTGCGGAACTTTGTGAAGCGGACATTGTTTTTTTTCATGGAACTTTTGGTAATCGAACAGTGGAAACCATTGACAGCAAGGCAAACAGTAAATCAAGGACTTGCACAAATTACATGCTGTATTTTGATGTAAAAGTACAGTATTTGTTTTATAAAAGATTCTGGAAATATGGGAAAAGTGAGTCTGCTATTGGGAATTTAGGCTTTAGTTATATTATGATGAATGTTTGATATTGGTAATTCTGATAACGGTATTTGTTTAATGTTTTAGAAGCTTTACAGTAATAGAAAACACATCCCAGAGCAGTAACACATTCCAAAGCTGGAAACTAGAGACCAGGATCCAAGAGTTACTTTTAGAAGAGAATTTCTAATAAATAAAGGGATAGTCAGGAACCCATTTAGGAATAGATTGCACTTATCTGTTCTTTGTTTATGTTTCATTAGGCACCAGTTTCTACAGAAGTCAGAAAGGGCCGCAGATTTGTGCAGCACTTCAACAGTGGAAACGCAAGAACGGTGTTGTCTCTCTTTTTTATTTTATCCACTTCCCCCCTTCCCTTGAGCTTCTGTTCTTCGTGCACTGTTTTAAAAACCAGTGTGCTGGAACAAGCAGTTTCAGGGTGGGGTCGGATTGTCTTCAACCTCCATCAGAACTGAACAAGAACTCAGGTGAGCTGGGCTTTGACAGATAGACAAGCATAGAAATAACGCTACCACGTTGTCACTAAAGTCAATGGACTAATTCCTACCTAGGTTATAATAGAGTACAGTATGTTAAGCTCTAGTTCTGCCCTTTAGGTTCCCCTGGGAAGACATCATCCCCCATACCTGAGCAAAGGCCTGAAGTCTGCATAAGCAGTTGTAGCAAAGTGTTCAGCAATCGGCATACAGTCGTGGTCCTCTGGCTGGAATCTCCCTATAACGTGTTAGGGACGAGGAAGTGTTTTTATAATAAAACAGCTGATGTTCTGGGAAAATGTCCCTATGTAAAGATGTGTGTTGTTCTATGAATACCAGAGACAAAACAGTTACCACGTTCACCGGCAACCTATGTCACTACAGCCTTGAACAAAGCACAGAGTGAGCAAGAATGTCTTGTTTGAGAACGTAGTGCTGGTCTAGGTGAAAACAGCTAGTTAGAGAGAAACTAAACCAAGTCTGCAAACGTGGCTATTGTTAAAATAATAAATGGAGCTGATTAAAATATATCTAGGTTAAAGTGCGCAGCGGCAGATCTAATGTGCTAAAATAATGTGCATGGAGATATAACAAAAATGGCTACACAACACCATGATGCCACTCACACCTTCAGTAATAACTATTGTATACATTATGTTATATTGCATTAAATATGTTTTTCTGTGACACACTGTCTGAATTCTACGATTTGTTGCACCATCTCTTATCACTGTTCCATGCTGACGGCCACGTTGGTCTGCATCCAAAGCAGTTGCTCAAGTTCATGCTCAGTTGAGATAAGTTTACAGTTTTGGTTGAACAAGTGTTCTTTGTTTGACAGAGCATTAGGGTATTGTTATTGTCGTTTTTTTAGTTTATGCCTTCTGCTGTGCACACATGACTCAAGAGACGTGGGATACTTGGTGGGTGATCCTGTGCAATTTGCCTCATGCTTGTTTTTCTGATGTCGACTGCTACAAGTACTTATAAAATCTTAGCATGTGTCAGGGGCATGGGCTCAGTCCATAAATGTCATCGGGTCCAGTCCCAACTTAGCTGCCGTAAGGCTCACATAGTTTAACTACTGGAAACTGAGCTCTCCTCTGCTGAGTCATTCAAACTCCATATAGAGAGTACAATTGTTTGCTACCGAATTCTCTGCCTTTGCCCGTGGTCGGCGATTTGAGTGGAGGCAAGAGTTCCACTACTGGTGACTGAGTCTAAAATAGACACAAATGGTTGAAACATTTTTGTACGTGGGGCCCTGGATGGTAGACAGCTAGTGCCAGCAGTGTGTACGCTCCTAATACAGACCAGGATGTCTTTCTAACACACTTATCCACCGTACTGGCTGAATGGTCCCACCTCCCATTGATAACCAGTGGAATTTTCAATGCGGTTCTGGATACTCATCTTGATCGCTCACACCCCATCTTCTAAGTGCTCAATCGGTCAAACAGGCAAAAGCACTACAAGACTGGGTATTGGGGTGGTCACTGTTTGAAGCATGGAGGGCACTCAATGTAGGAATGAAGGAATACTCCTCTTACTCCCCATCACATAAAACTACATGCCTGTCTGGACCACATTTTATGTCCTTCACACATGCAAGTGCATTTTACTGACTCTAATTACCTGGGTAAAATCTTGTCCAATCACAACCCCCTTGAACTTAGCAAGTCCTGGGCTGGAGTCCCACCCCAGTCCCTATTTGACATTTACAACCTCTACAAATTGAAGGCATTGTTTTGAAAGATACTCTAGCCACAACTATAACCACTAACTTTGCGGAAAACTCTGCCACTGCTTCCTCCCCGCTGATAGAGTGAGAGACTTTTAAAGTAACAATATGGGGAGTGTTCATATCCACATTAGTGGGGGCATGGCAAACGGCTTTGTGCGACCTCACATGCGGCGAAGCACAATTAGGGGTCCTGGATCGTGAGATGGTCCATGATGATACACATGCGGATGACCTGCAAGAATGTTGCACTAATTATGCAGAAGTCTTGGAACGCCTCCAACTCATAGACCACAATCCCTACACACAAAAGTTAAATACCAAAGGTGACAAAGCAGGTGTGCTTCTGGCTCATATGATCCGGCCACACCTATCCCCTATCCCTAGTCTTTCGGTGCTTACACCCACCAATGCCCACTGTACCACTCAGGTGGATATTAACACTGCCTTTCGGGAATATTACACTGAATTGTATGGACCTCGTCCCTTTCCAACATCCACTGCCATCAACGCCTTTCTTGATGATCAGCAACTGCCCCAAGTTCCAGCACAGCGCAAAGTGGAGTTGGAAGCCCTTCTCATACAAGACAAACTCTGTCACTCAATCAATGAACTTCCCCATAATGAGACACCCAGGATGGATGGGTTACCCTTTGAATTTTATGCCACCTTCACATCCCAATTACTTCCACACCTTGAAAACCTCTATAAGGCCTCTCTGGAAAGGAGCTCTCTCCCACCTTCTGCGTGGCAGGCTCTGCTCACCTCCTTGCTTAAACCTGGGTGTGACTTGGAAGACATGTCCTCCTATAGGACTTTCTCCTTACTAACTACTGAATACCTCAATGAAGCAATGTGCTAGTGGTGCAATTACTCCCTTTGCTTCCAGAGTTAATTCACATTGATCAGTGTGGATTTATCCAGGCCACAGTACCTCACTGAATAGCAAACGCCTCTCTCAAGTCATGAAGGTGGCTAAAGCTCATTACTCTAGAGCAGGGTGCCTTTCCATTGATCTTCAGCAAGCATTTGACACGCAGGGATGGGATTATATGTTTGCAAGACTAGTTAGATTTGGTATTCCCTCCTACCTACATCAGATGGGTCCGACTTTTGTACACTTACCTTACTGCGAGAGCACTGAAAGGTTCACATATATCCCCTCCGTACTTGATAACCTGTAGCACTAGGCAGGGATGTGCTTTATCCCCACTCATATTTCTGTCAGCTATGGAACCCCTGGCACAGAGCATCAGGCAGATGGCATACGGCTGGTGTATTCCGCCGGGGCCAACATATCATGCTGTTTCCATGTACGGGGATAACATAATATTGTACAACCACAACCTCACTTTACACCCATAGCCACCTTACTTCACTTGTTTGGCAAGCTGTCTGGCCTCTGCATCAACCATGCCAAGTCACATTCCTTTTTAGTTTCAAGAACACCTAGTTGAGGATGCACTGCTAATGGGCACACATTCTATCCCGGTACCAACACACACTTTTCACCATCTAGGTATACAGGTCTTTAGAACTACTATGAATTAACTAAAATCCAACTTAAACAAACACAATTCTGAGTCACACTACCCCTCTCGGTGGCAGACCGCCTCACATTATCCAAAATCATTGAGTTACTCCATCTGTTGTATTTTTTTGGCAGTTTGGCAGAAGTCGTCTTAACTTCCAATACTCAGAAGTCAGCTTAACTTGCAATACTCAGGTCGTTATTGATAGAGTTGATGTGGGGCATGGGACGGCATAGAGTGGATCTCCCTGAACTGCAGTTACCACTGGAAGAGGGAGGGTTGGGTGCCCCAGACTTCAAAGCTTACTGTTGTGCAGCCCGAATGCAGTGGTTGTCCTGTTGGTTGGCGGGCTTCCACTTAATTGAGATTGGCTATGCACAACGGCTGTTGCGGCTTGGCACACTAGATACATTACTGCTGCCAAGTACAACGAGACCCACTTGCTTACCATTATTACTTACTAATGCACTTGCATACTGGAAACATGCTCTTAAATACGCCAATGCCCTTGCATTATGCACCTAACATACCATTATCATGCAGGTTGAAACCCTGGGAAACTGCAAGAGTCACATCACTGGGGGACATGTTCACAGATGGTAAATTGGTGTCAAACCAAGATTTTGCTCAGATCCATGGCTTGTCCAACTCCCTTTTCTTGACACACGCCAACATATCCAGCTATATCTGAACACATTGGGCGCAAATAGGGTCGGAACTGGAGACACCATTCCTTTGTTCAGGCCGTATGTAGAATGGGTACTGGCAGACATCTAGTCAAATGGCTCTACAGAGGTTTGCGTATGGACCTATACACTTCATTGGCACCCCTACGAGCCTGTTCGGAGGAAGATAAGGGTTGTGCCCTATATGATAACTAATGGTGATTTCTACTTCAATACCCCAGCATGATTTCCTGAAACTAGCAATTTCAATAATACAATTTTCCCTTCTAGATAGGGCCTATTTTACACCATCAAAGATACACAACATTTTTCCCGCTGCTTCCTCGAACTGCCTCAGATGCCAGGCAGACCTTTCAAATTTATTACACGTGCTTTGGGAGTGTCCCTCCTTGTAATCTTTCTGGGCTGATGTTCACACTGCTCTTGCTGCACTTGCCAGGGATATCCTCTGGAATACTTTTGAGCACTGTCTACTGTGTTTGTATCCCAGTCCCCAAAACTCCAAAACCATGATGCGTTTTGTGGACCTTGCACTACTCCTAGCCAAGCGTGAAATTACCAGATGTTGGAAATCTCCTTGGTTCCCCCCCACATCAACTGCTGGGATGAGGTGATACACTGGGGTACCACCGAAGGATGTGCCTTACGGACAGAAGAATTTGTGGTTGCCGGGAACAGCCTATAGCCTTAGTTTGGGATGGCATACTAGAAACTTGTAAGTTCCAATCGGACAATGACTAACAGTTATCAGTAAATTGAAAGATCCTGTTTTACTGTATTGCTCATGTCGCCTGACATTCCACACAGATGTCATTGTACATTATAATAGATCCTCTATTTCCTCAAACTTTTTGTGATTCATGTTGACCACACCTACCTCGTCGCACTCCTTTTTTTTCTCCCTCTCTTTATCCTATCACTATTACTCTTCAATGTTTAGCACAGCTGATGACAAGTTTGGGTTAGGGTGGTGGGCGGGAAAGTTGTGTAATTTTTATTTGTGCTTTTTGTTCATACAGTTTCTTTTGAATGCAAATATGGGGCTTATTTCTCATTTGCTTATATCCATAGTATCCTTTATTGCTCCGACTGCTCCTGAAAGATAATATATTGTATACTAATTTGAACACTTGAAACAGGATGTATGACCACAATACATTGTATGTATTATTTTCCTTCTGTTAAAGTACTCACAAATTGTTTAAATCAGTCTGCAGAGTTACACTGTGGCTGAGCTCAAGGAGTTCTGTAAAGAAATGAGGCTTTCAACCAAGAATAGCACCAGGAAGCTGAAGCTCTAGAAGGTGCTGATGGCCCAGGCTGAGGCTCACCAGCTGCTGAGTACCATGATGAAGAGGAGGGCATGGAGAGGCAGAAGGAGGACCTGGGCACAGATCCTGAGCTGAAGCGCATGGAAGAGGAGGACTCCTTAACCCCAGGAATAGAACCCATTGTCAGGGCAGACAGCAGTGTACTTTGCTGTACATAAAAGAGCTGAGAAGGAATTACAGCTGCAGCTGGCCATACTCAAAACAGTGGAAACGCTGGCTTTATAGTGACTTGCTCATGAGAGAAACCTATAGTAGCTGGAACTCAAAACTAAGCATCTAGAAGTAATAGTTGCAGTGACACTGCAGTGGCTATTTGAAACAAAAAGGTGAACATCCCCAAAGATCAAGCGCCTAGCTATCTGGTGGGGGATGATATTCACAAGTGGTTCTTAGCCTATGAGGTAGTCCTAAGAATGCTCATGATCTCAAAGGAGTATTGGGAGGCTAGTCTTGATTTCTTGATTATTCCAGCAAGGCACAGAATGGTTGGGTGAGGGGAAGCACAGTTGATGATTCTACTGTGTTGTTTAGTCTGATACTGAGAAAGCACATGCTCAATCTCTGTTTCACTGACCCCAGGGAGCTTGATAAGGAGGCAGCCCTATGGGTCAGCACTAGAGTGCCTAAGAAGATATCTGGTTGGACTCACAAAAGGGTGGTCATGGGTCCCCCCAGAAGAAGAGAGGTGGAGAGAAACTTGACAAATAAGGAGTTCTCTAAAGGCCCACAAAATAATTCCCCAGGAAACAGTAACCAGTCCCACTCTGACTCAAAGAGAAATTGGTTCTATGATAGGCAGACAGAGAGGTTCATCTCCCAGTGTGCTGAGTGCTATAAGTCTGGGCAGCCCAAGGGAGACACCAAGTATTCCACAAAGGCACGGCCCCCCACAGGTGGCCAGACAACTGGGTTGGTGAGTGTAGCACTTTGGGAAGAGGTGGTCCCAGTAAGACTGGGTGGAGTGCAGAGGTTACCATATTGTCCCTGCGGAAAGCCCACATTCCTGCCAATACTTCTAAGTATAGCCAGTGGGTTGCCATCAATATGCAAAGGGTTGAGGGGTCGTAGAGACACAGGCGCCAGTATGATTACCTTGAGGTGTCATCTGGTGCCTTCAGAGCAGGTCATCCCTAATACATTCCACCAGGTCATGGTCCCAGACAACTGTGAGAGACACTCTCCAGTGGTTCTGGTTCCCTTTGAGATGGGGAAGGGGATCTCAGGTTCTCTATAAATTGCAGTGAGCCATTCCATGCCTGCAGATTGTCTGCTTGACAATGACCTACAGCACACTGTCTGGAAGGAAGTGGAGCTTAGATCACACCTAGAGATGCTAGGAGTGCCTGAGTGGGTCTGTGTGACCACACAGGCCATGGTACCCAAGAAAGGAGCCAAGGACGCCTGGGAGAATGGCCCAGGCAGCTGCCAGGAAGGGGAAGAGAAGGGCCGGTGGCATGAGAAACCCACTCCTGAAAGTCCCACAGTAATGTTTGATGGGGCACCTGAGGAGGCCATCCTGGAGCCTATCGGAGAAGACTCTGCTGCCCTGGGAGACTTACCTGAGCTTGCTGGATGGCAAGTTGAGAGTGGGCCCAACAGAGAGGAATTCTGTAAGGCACAGAAGAAGTTCTCCACCCTTAGGTCTTGAGGCGACGAGCTGAGGCCCAGGCAGGAGGTGATACCTGTGGAGATCTTCTTATCTATTGGGAGAATGATCTCCTATATAGGAAGCTTAAGGTTTCTGGATCTGGTGCAACCGGTGTGTTGGTGGGGATTTACTGTTAGCAGACCTTCCTATTTGGCCTGCCTCATGACATAACCGGGCAGGGCCCTTTTTTGGTTTTCAAGGGGAGGGGGCCATATGCCCCTCTCCTCAAGCCTCATTAGGCCCTGGAGACCCCATCCACCAGGGCCCTATGTTTTTTAAAGGGGAGGGGCACTACCCAGGGTACCCACCATGCACAACATTAGGGGCCATAGGAGAGCCCCACTACCTACTGTACGATAGAGACGTAGATCCACCGTGGATCAACCATGATGGAGCCACATATCAATGCTCCAACAGCTTTGCTGTGATTGGCCCACGGAACTAATGGAGGGGACTAATCAAGGGGTCTGTGAATGACCACTCATAGGCAAGAAATTGCCTAAAAATATATTTCTGAGGAGCCCAAGGATCTGCTGATCCACAGTGGCGCTCAATGCAGCTCCCCGTGTGAATCTGCGATGGATCCATAGACCCTGACACCTCCTCACTGGTCCACACACACAGTCACGTACACACAACCCACTCACACACTCACATACCCACTCACACACCCACACAGTCACTGATACATCCACTTAGAGACCGAGCAAACCACTTACATACCCACTCACAGACCCACAGACACACACACACCTACTCACACACCCACACGCCCACTCACACACACACACAACCACTTATACACTAACACAACAGCTCACACACCCACTCACAAACCTATACAGTCACTTACATACCCACTCACGGATCTAGAAAACCACTTGCACACCCATGCAGGCAGTAGACAGCTACTCACACACTCACAAGGTCACTTACACAGGTCGTCACACACAGTCAGGGATACAGTTAAATAAATTGCAGTAGGATATGTTTTTATTAAATGTGTTGTTGTAATGTACTGAATGTGTGCTTTTGGTTGGGAAAGGATCCGCTGATCTGTTGCGGATCCGCCTGCAATGTAGCCAGCATACCCCTTATTTGACTGGGGATCTGCGGCATATCTGCGGATCTCAATGAGAAATTAGAAAAAAGGATTTGAAAACAAAAAGAACCAGTGTTTAGGAAAAGGGTTGGCTCTGAAAAGAGACTTGGGCCCTCATTCCAACCGCGGCGGTCAATGACCGCCGGGTTGGTGGACCGCGGGAGCACCGCCGACAAGCCGGCGGTGCTCCAATGGGCATTCCGACCGCGGCGGTCAATGACCGCCGGGTTGGTGGACCGCGGGAGCACCGCCGACAAGCCGGCGGTGCTCCAATGGGCATTCCGACCGCGGCGGTAAAGCCGCGGTCGGACCGGCAACACTGGCGGTCTCCCGCCAGTGTACCGCCACCCATTGGAATCCTCCAAGGCGGCGCAGCTTGCTGCGCCGCCGAGGGGATTCCGACCCCCCCTACCGCCATCCAGTTCCCGGCGGTTCTCCCGCCGGGAACCGGATGGCGGTAGGGGGGGTCGCGGGGCCCCTGGGGGCCCCTGCAGTGCCCATGCCAATGGCATGGGCACTGCAGGGGCCCCCGTAAGAGGGCCCCGCTAGTATTTCACTGTCTGCATAGCAGACAGTGAAATACGCGACGGGTGCCGTAGCACCCGTCGCACCTTCCCACTCCGCCGGCTCGATTACGAGCCGGCTTCATGGTGGGAAGGTCGTTTTCCCCTGGGCTGGCGGGGGGCCTTTCGCGGCCGCCCGTCAGCCCAGGGGAAAAGTCAAAATACCCGCCGCGGTCTTGCGACCGCGGTATGGTATTTTGACGGCGGGACTTTGGCGGGCGGCCTCCGCCGCCCGCCAAGGTCCGAATGAGGGCCTTGGTGTTTATGGTGTGTAGATGATAATAACACTCAGAACAGGATGCAGTGTTTTAAGTTGTTGAGGACCACCCTGTAGCCTCCATCTGTGAAATGGAATTCGTCTTGTTGATATATTCCGTCCATGTCGAGGCGTAAGTTGTTGTGGGACAGGGAGCCCATGTTGTGGTCTTGGAGAAAGGCAGAAACAGCTTTATTGACATGTTTCCTAGATTTCTCCATCTGAAGACAAAATTGGGTTGACCACTGCCACTTCTGTCTTTGGCAAATGCTCAAGAGTACCAAGGCAATATGTGGAAAATGTTACATTAGCTTAGCAAAGTTATCCTTAATTAGTATTTCCAACCCTACCCCAGTAATTGTGTATCATGAGGTCTGGATGTTGGCAATAAACAATGCTTTCAACCGAAGGCAGCAACTGATGCCACATTCACCCTCTCTGGTCAACCCAAGTAATGTCACATCATGTAAACCCAGATCCCTCTCAATGCCACTCTTTCTAGCAGTCTGTCTGTCCCAAAACTCAAAACTATGGCCCACAATCCAGACTGACCATTTTGGAGAGAAGCAGGAGTAGCACACAGCAAAACACTGCAGAAGAATGAGGCAGTTTTAAAAATGAAAGGCGATTAAAATGAAAGACAGCAAGTAGAATGTAAAAGAACACATTTGATTGGATGGTGGAGATGTGCAGGGAACTAAGGGCCATATGTAAAAACACTTTTTCCCAGAGCCACAGAATGGGGAAAAACCTTTGCTACATCTGGCCCTAAAAATGTATAGTGACTTAAAGGAAAAAAAGGCCACATGTAGCAAAGTTCAGATTTGCGACTCGCAAACTGCGAGTCAGAGCATCTCGCAATTTGCGAGTCGCAAATCCGAATGTAGGGCAGTGTCCTTGACACTAATTGCGACTCGCAAGGGGGTCGCAAATGCCCACCTCATGAATATTCATGAGGTAGGTCGCAATTTGCGACCCCCTTGGGAATGGCGGCCCTCACAGGGATGGTGGCTTGCTGGAGACAGCAGACCACCATGTCTGTGACTGCTTTTCAATAAAGCAGTTTTTTTTTTTTTGTAATGCAGCCCATGTTCCTTAAAGGAAAACGAGATGCATTACCAAAACAAAAAATGAAACGTTTTTGTTTCATTTTTTCATAATGTTTTCTGTGACATTCACAAAGGGGAAGGGGTCCCAGGGGGACCCCTTCCCGTTTGCGAATGTGTTACCATCAGTGTGACACTGGTGGTAACTGCAATTGCTTTGCGACCGCGTTTGCGGTCACAAAGCAATCCTACATCGCACTGCGAGTCGCAATTAGGAAGGGAACACTCCTTCCTAATTGCGAGTCGGAAACCCGTTTTGCGATGTTACCGAATCGCAAAACTGGGTTTGTGCATCGGGAAGTGCTTTTTGCACGTTGCAAACAGCCAAATTCGCCCAAAGTAACTAACTCTGAAATTTACTTTGGATTTTTTTTTTTAAAGTTATGTTGTTTGGCATATGCTTGGAATTGCACAGTCAAACACACCTGCTACAGTTAATGTGAAGCTAATATGCTATTGAGAGAAAGTCTTGTGAAAGTTTGACCTACTGGTAGGCAGAGACAATTGGAAACATGGTTACTATGGAACCGGAGCTAAAAGAGTGTAAGGGAAGGGAACAAAAAAGGCTGCAGTGTGAAACTGAAAAGCTGACTGGTATACAAAAATGCTCATTTGGGAGTATATGTTTCTGTAATTGACAATATTTTACTGAATAAAATATAAATGAAAAGCAGTGACAGCAGATTGTTGAATGCTTTTAAGGGCTGTTGTATGGATCTGCAGATCCACCGTGGTCCACAAGGGGTGGGGGGGCATGCTGAGCCCCACGGTGGATCTGCAGATCTGCAAATTGGGCTTCTTTACAGAAAACATGGAAAGGGGTAAAAAATAGTGACCATTTAGAAGTGGTATAGCAAAAATAAAGGATGAAAGGAAATCTGAGATTGGTAAGTATGGGAGCATGAGTGAAAACACAGTAGGAAGGTTAACCATTATTGGTACTTTTGTATTGAGAGTGGAAGACCATTGCCATATTTCAGACTTGAGATTTGCAGTTGAAAAAATATATTAACAGATGTTAAAATAAAAGTTGGACAACAGAGATTTTACAGGTATGTTAATTAGGTTGTACTATAAAAAAGTATATTTCAAAAAATATATGTGTGTATAAGCTGAAAGATGAAGTGTAGCTTCTTTACACTACAGTAAAAGGCAAAGTAGAAGGGATGTTAGATGAGAACATTACCTAAACTACGATGAGCAGCAAAGGAGGAAGAGGAATTGCTATACTGAAAATATAGTTATTTTATTCAGCCAGTATGAATGAATGATTTTGAAAATAGATGTGGGTGATTGTTCATAGTATGCACTTTAATAGTACGTAAGTTGAACCCACTCATACTTCCAGGCAGGCACTTATATGACCAGTTACACTCCCACAAATGCACTTACGTACCTACCACTAATATAGACATTAACTGACACACTCAGTCACACATCTATAAAACCATTCACAAACGCCCATTTACTCACCTATACCTCTACTTACATAGTCATTCTCACACCCATGCAGGCACTGTCACACCCACTCACACACCTATACATCCATTCATGTACCCATCTCTCAGACAGTTAGATAAACACGCAGTTACACACCCTGGCGCCCAGTTTTACACCAAGTCACCCACTTATACCGCCTCTCACATACCTATTTACAAAACCATAGAGTCACTCACTTATCCAGTCGGACAGTGACAGAGGCACTTACACATCCACTCACAGACCCACCCAGCACTTATGTATCCACCACTGTAGGAAGTTGGCTCTGTATGTGCTATTTCAAAGTAAGGAATAGCATGCACAGAGTCCAAGGGTTCCCCTTAGAGGTAAAATAGTGGTAAAAAGAGATAATACTAATGCTCTATTTTGTGGTAGTGTGGTCGAGCAGTAGGCTTATCCAAGGAGTAGTGTTAAGCATTTGTTGCACATACACATAGACAATAAATGAGGTACACACACTCAGAGACAAATCCAGCCAATAGGTTTTTATATAGAAAAATATCTTTTCTTAGTTTATTTTAAGAACCACAGGTTCAAATTCTACATGTAATATCTCATTCGAAAGGTATTGCAGGTAAGTACTTTAGGAACTTCAAATCATCAAAATTGCATGTATACTTTTCAAGTTATTCACAAATAGCTGTTTTAAAAGTGGACACTTAGTGCAATTTTCACAGTTCCTAGGGGAGGTAAGGATTTGTTAGGTTAACCAGGTAAGTAAGACACTTACAGGGCTTAGTTCTTGGTCCAAGGTAGCCCACCGTTGGGGGTTCAGAGCAACCCCAAAGTCACCACACCAGCAGCTCAGGGCCGGTCAGGTGCAGATTTCAAAGTGGTGCCCAAAACACATAGGCTAGAATGGAGAGAAGGGGGTGCCCCGGTTCCGGTCTGCTTGCAGGTAAGTACCCGCGTCTTCGGAGGGCAGACCAGGGGGGTTTTGTAGGGCACCGGGGGGGACACAAGCCCACACAGAAATTTCACCCTCAGCAGCGCGGGGGCGGCCGGGTGCAGTGTAGAAACAAGCGTCGGGTTTGTAATGGAAGTCAATGGGAGATCTAGGGATCTCTTCAGCGCTGCAGGCAGGCAAGGGGGGGGTTCCTCGGGGAAACCTCCACTTGGTCAAGGGAGAGGGACTCCTGGGGGTCACTCCTCCAGTGAAAGTCCGGTCCTTCAGGTCCTGGGGGCTGCGGGTGCAGGGTCTCTCCCAGGTGTCGGGACTTAGGATTCAAAGAGTCGCGGTCAGGGGAAGCCTCGGGATTCCCTCTGCAGGCGGCGCTGTGGGGGCTCAGGGGGGACAGGTTTTTGTACTCACAGTCTTAGAGTAGTCCTGGGGTCCCTCCTGAGGTGTTGGATCGCCACCAGCCGAGTCGGGGTCGCCGGGTGCAGTGTTGCAAGTCTCACGCTTCTTGCGGGGAGCTTGCAGGGTTCTTTAAAGCTGCTGGAAACAAAGTTGCAGCTTTTCTTGGAGCAGGTCCGCTGTCCTCGGGAGTTTCTTGTCTTTTCGAAGCAGGGGCAGTCCTCAGAGGATGTCGAGGTCGCTGGTCCCTTTGGAAGGCGTCGCTGGAGCAGGATCTTTGGAAGGCAGGAGACAGGCCGGTGAGTTTCTGGAGCCAAGGCAGTTGTCGTCTTCTGGTCTTCCTCTGCAGGGGTTTTCAGCTAGGCAGTCCTTCTTCTTGTAGTTGCAGGAATCTAAAATCTTAGGTTCAGGGAAGCCCTTAAATACTAAATTTAAGGGCGTGTTTAGGTCTGGGGGGTTAGTAGCCAATGGCTACTAGCCCTGAGGGTGAGTACACCCTCTTTGTGCCTCCTCCCAAGGGGAGGGGGTCACATCCCTAATCCTATTGGGGGAATCCTCCATCTGCAAGATGGAGGATTTCTAAAAGTTAGAGTCACCTCAGCTCAGGACACCTTAGGGGCTGTCCTGACTGGCCAGTGACTCCTCCTTGTTATTCTCATTATTTTCTCCGGCCTTGCCGCCAAAAGTGGGGGCCGGGGCCGGAGGGGGCGGGCAACTCCACTAGCTGGAGTGTCCTGCGGTGCTGTGACAAAGGGGTGAGCCTTTGAGGCTCACCGCCAGGTGTTACAGCTCCTGCCTGGGGGAGGTGTTAGCATCTCCACCCAGTGCAGGCTTTGTTACTGGCCTCAGAGTGACAAAGGCACTCTCCCCATGGGGCCAGCAACATGTCTCTAGTGTGGCAGGCTGCTGGAACTAGTCAGCCTACACAGACAGTCGGTTAAGTTTCAGGGGGCACCTCTAAGGTGCCCTCTGGGGTGTATTTTGCAATAAAATGTACACTGGCATCAGTGTGCATTTATTGTGCTGAGAAGTTTGATACCAAACTTCCCAGTTTTCAGTGTAGCCATTATGGTGTTGTGGAGTTCGTGTTTGACAAACTCCCAGACCATATACTCTTATGGCTACCCTGCACTTACAATGTCTAAGGTTTTGTTTAGACACTGTAGGGGTACCATGCTCATGCACTGGTACCCTCACCTATGGTATAGTGCACCCTGCCTTAGGGCTGTAAGGCCTGCTAGAGGGGTGTCTTACCTATACTGCATAGGCAGTGAGAGGCTGGCATGGCACCCTGAGGGGAGTGCCATGTCGACTTACTCGTTTTGTCCTTACTAGCACACACAAGCTGACAAGCAGTGTGTCTGTGCTGAGTGAGAGGTCTCCAGGGTGGCATAAGACATGCTGCAGCCCTTAGAGACCTTCCTTGGCATCAGGGCCCTTGGTACTAGAAGTACCAGTTACAAGGGACTTATCTGGATGCCAGGGTCTGCCAATTGTGGATACAAAAGTACAGGTTAGGGAAAGAACACTGGTGCTGGGGCCTGGTTAGCAGGCCTCAGCACACTTTCAATTGTAAACATAGCATCAGCAAAGGCAAAAAGTCAGGGGGCAACCATGCCAAGGAGGCATTTCCTTACACAACCCCCCCCCAAACGAAAGAGGATGAGACTAACCTTTCCCAAGAGAGTCTTCATTTTCTAAGTGGAAGAACCTGGAAAGGCCATCTGCATTGGCATGGGCAGTCCCAGGTCTGTGTTCCACTATAAAGTCCATTCCCTGTAGGGAGATGGACCACCTCAACAGTTTAGGATTTTCACCTTTCATTTGCATCAGCCATTTGAGAGGTCTGTGGTCAGTTTGAACTAGGAAGTGAGTCCCAAAGAGGTATGGTCTCAGCTTCTTCAGGGACCAAACCACAGCAAAGGCCTCCCTCTCAATGGCACTCCAACGCTGCTCCCTGGGGAGTAACCTCCTGCTAATGAAAGCAACAGGCTGGTCAAGGCCATCATCATTTGTTTGGGACAAAACTGCCCCTATCCCATGTTCAGAGGCATCAGTCTGCACAATGAACTGCCTAGAATAATCTGGAGCTTTGAGAACTGGTGCTGAGCACATTGCCTGTTTCAGGGTGTCAAAGGCCTGTTGGCATTCCACAGTCCAGTTTACTTTCTTGGGCATTTTCTTGGAGGTGAGTTCAGTGAGGGCTGTCACAATGGATCCATATCCCTTCACAAACCTCCTGTAATACCCAGTCAAGCCAAGGAATGCCCTGACTTGAGTCTGGGTTTTTGGAGCTACCCAGTCCAGAATAGTCTGGATCTTGGGTTGGAGTGGCTGAACTTGGCCTCCACCTACAAGGTGGCCCAAGTAAACCACAGTTCCCTGCCCTATCTGGCATTTGGATGCCTTGATAGAGAGGCCTGCAGATTGCAGAGCCTTCAAAACCTTCCTCAGGTGGACCAGGTGATCCTGCCAGGTGGAGCTAAAGACAGCAATATCATCAAGATAAGCTGTGCTAAAGGACTCCAAGCCAGCAAGGACTTGATTCACCAACCTTTGGAAGGTGGCAGGGGCATTCTTTAAACCAAAGGGCATAACAGTAAACTGATAATGCCCATCAGGTGTGGAGAATGCTGTTTTCTCTTTTGCTCCAGGTGCCATTTTTATTTGCCAGTACCCTGCTGTCAAGTCAAAGGTACTTAGGAATTTGGCAGCACCTAATTTGTCTATGAGCTCATCAGCTCTTGGAATTGGATGAGCATCTGTCTTGGTGACAGAATTGAGCCCTCTGTAGTCCACACAAAACCTCATCTCTTTCTTTCCATCTTTGGTGTGAGGTTTGGGGACCAAGACCACTGGGCTAGCCCAGGGGCTGTCAGAGCGCTCAATCACTCCCAATTCCAGCATCTTGTGGACTTCCACCTTGATGCTCTCCTTAACATGGTCAGACTGTCTAAAGATTTTGTTCTTGACAGGCATGCTGTCTCCTGTGTCCACATCATGGGTACACAGGTGTGTCTGACCAGGGGTTAAGGAGAAGAGTTCAGGAAACTGTTGTAGGACTCTCCTACAATCAGCTTGCTGTTGGCCAGAGAGGGTGTCTGAGTAGATCACTCCATCTACTGTGCCATCTTTTGGGTCTGATGACAGAAGATCAGGGAGAGGTTCACTCTCTGCCTCCTGATCCTCATCTGTTACCATCAACAGATTCACATCAGCCCTGTCATGGAAGAGCTTAAGGCGGTTCACATGGATCACCCTCTTGGGGCTCCTGCTTGTGCCCAGGTCCACCAGGTAGGTGACCTGACTCTTCCTTTCTAGTACTGGGTAAGGGCCACTCCATTTGTCCTGGAGTGCCCTGGGAGCCACAGGCTCCAGAACCCAGACTTTCTGCCCTGGTTGGAACTCAACCAGTGCAGCCTTTTGGTCATACCAAAACTTCTGGAGCTGTTGGCTGGCCTCAAGGTTTTTGGTTGCCTTTTCCATGTACTCTGCCATTCTAGAGCGAAGGCCAAGTACATAGTCCACTATGTCCTGTTTAGGCTCATGGAGAGGTCTCTCCCAGCCTTCTTTAACAAGGGCAAGTGGTCCCCTTACAGGATGACCAAACAGAAGTTCAAAGGGTGAGAATCCTACTCCCTTCTGTGGCACCTCTCTGTAAGCGAAAAGCAGACATGGCAAGAGGACATCCCATCTCCTTTTGAGTTTTTCTGGGAGCCCCATGATCATGCCTTTTAATGTCTTGTTGAATCTCTCAACCAAGCCATTAGTTTGTGGATGGTATGGGGTAGTGAATTTATAAGTCACTCCACACTCATTCCACATGTGCTTTAGGTATGCTGACATGAAGTTGGTACCTCTGTCAGACACCACCTCCTTAGGGAAACCCACTCTGGTAAAGATACCAATGAGGGCCTTGGCTACTGCAGGGGCAGTAGTCGACCTAAGGGGAATAGCTTCAGGATACCTGGTAGCATGATCCACTACTACCAGGATATACATATTTCCTGAGGCTGTGGGAGGTTCTAGTGGACCAACTATGTCCACACCCACTCTTTCAAAGGGAACCCCCACCACTGGAAGTGGAATGAGGGGGGCCTTTGGATGTCCACCTGTCTTACCACTGGCTTGACAGGTGGGGCAGGAGAGGCAAAACTCCTTAACCATGTTGGACATATTGGGCCAGTAGAAGTGGTTGACTAACCTCTCCCACGTCTTGGTTTGTCCCAAATGTCCAGCAAGGGGAATGTCATGGGCCAATGTTAGGATGAACTCTCTGAACAGCTGAGGCACTACCACTCTCCTAGTGGCACCAGGTTTGGGGTCTCTGGCCTCAGTGTACAGGAGTCCATCTTCCCAATAGACCCTATGCGTTCCATTTTTCTTGCCTTTGGACTCTTCAGCAGCTTGCTGCCTAAGGCCTTCAAGAGAGGGACAGGTTTCTTGTCCCTTACACAGCTCCTCCCTTGAGGGTCCCCCTGGGCCTAAGAGCTCAACCTGATAAGGTTCAAGCTCCAAAGGCTCAGTTCCCTCAGAGGGCAGAACTTCTTCCTGAGAAGAGAGGTTCCCTTTCTTTTGCTGTGTTGCAGTTGGTTTCCCAACTGACTTTCCTGTTCTCTTGGTAGGCTGGGCCATTCTTCCAGACTCCAGCTCTACTTGTTCACCCTGTGCCTTGCATTGTGCTCTTGTTTTCACACACACCAGTTCAGGGATACCCAGCATTGCTGCATGGGTTTTTACTTCTACCTCAGCCCATGCTGAGGACTCCAGGTCATTTCCAAGCAGACAGTCCACTGGGATATTTGAGGAGACCACCACCTGTTTCAGGCCATTGACCCCTCCCCATTCTAAAGTAACCATCGCCATGGGATGTACTTTTCTCTGATTGTCAGCGTTGGTGACTGTGTAAGTTTTTCCAGTCAGGTATTGGCCAGGGGAAACCAGTTTCTCTGTCACCATGGTGACACTGGCACCTGTATCCCTCAGGCCCTCTATTCTAGTCCCATTAATTAAGAGTTGCTGTCTGTATTTTTGCATGTTAGGCGGCCAGACAGCTAGTGTGGCTAAATCCACCCCACCCTCAGAAACTAGAGTAGCTTCAGTGTGGACCCTGATTTGCTCTGGGCACACTGTTGATCCCACTTGGAGACTAGCCATACCAGTGTTACCTGGATGGGAGTTTGGAGTGGAACCTTTCTTGGGACAGGCCTTGTCTCCAGTTTGGTGTCCATGCTGTTTACAGCTATGACACCAGGCCTTTTTGGGATCAAAGTTTTTACCCTTGTACCCATTGTTTTGTGAAGAGGCTCTGGGCCCACCCTCCTGTGCAGGTTTTTGGGGGCCTGTAGAAGACTCTTTACTATTTTTAGTTTTGGTTGTCTCATCACCCTTCCCCTGGGGAGTCTTTGTGACCCCTTTCTTTTGGTCACCCCCTGTTGAAGTCTTGGACACCCTTGTCTTGACCCAATGGTCCGCCTTCTTTCCCAATTCTTGGGGAGAAATTGGTCCTAGGTCTACCAGATGCTGATGCAGTTTATCATTGAAACAATTACTTAACAGGTGTTCTTTCACAAATAAATTGTACAGCCCATCATAATTACTTACACCACTGCCTTGAATCCAACCATCTAGTGTTTTCACTGAGTAGTCAACAAAGTCAACCCAGGTCTGGCTCGAGGATTTTTGAGCCCCCCTGAACCTAATCCTGTACTCCTCAGTGGAGAATCCAAAGCCCTCAATCAGGGTACCCTTCATGAGGTCATAAGATTCTGCATCTTGTCCAGAGAGTGTGAGGAGTCTATCCCTACACTTTCCTGTGAACATTTCCCAAAGGAGAGCACCCCAGTGAGATCTGTTCACTTTTCTGGTTACACAAGCCCTCTCAAAAGCTGTGAACCATTTGGTGATGTCATCACCATCTTCATATTTAGTTACAATCCCTTTAGGGATTTTCAACATGTCAGGAGAATCTCTGACCCTATTTATGTTGCTGCCACCATTGATGGGTCCTAGGCCCATCTCTTGTCTTTCCCTCTCTATGGCTAGGATCTGTCTTTCCAAAGCCAATCTTTTGGCCATCCTGGCTAACTGGATGTCCTCTTCACTGGGGTTATCCTCAGTGATTTCAGAGGTGTTGGTCTCTCCTGTGAGGGAACCAGCATCTCTGACTATTATTTTTGGGGTCAGGGTTTGAGGGACCCTGTTCTCCCTAGATAGGACTGGTAGGGGGGAATTGTCCTCCAAGTCACTATCCTCTTCCTCTGAGTTGCCACCCTCAGAGGGGTTGGCCTTTTCAAACTCTGCCAAAAGCTCCTGGAGCTGTATTTTGGTAGGTTTGGGGCCCATTGTTATTTTCTTTATTTTACAGAGTGACCTTAGCTCCCTCATCTTAAGATGGAGGTAAGGTGTGGTGTCGAGTTCCACCACAGTCACATCTGTGCTAGACATTTTGCTTCTAAAAGTTGGAATACTTTTTAAGAATCTACAACTGGTTCTAGAATCTAATTCAAACTTTTACAAACTTTTAAACTCTAAAAGAAATGCTAAACAGGATCTAACACAAGGCCCTAGCAGGTCTTTTAAGAATTTAGAAAACTTTTCAAATTGCAAAAATCAATTTCTAATGACAATTTTGGAATTTGTCGTGTGATCAGGTATTGGCTGAGTAGTCCAGCAAATGCAAAGTCTTGTACCCCACCGCTGATCCACCAATGTAGGAAGTTGGCTCTGTATGTGCTATTTCAAAGTAAGGAATAGCATGCACAGAGTCCAAGGGTTCCCCTTAGAGGTAAAATAGTGGTAAAAAGAGATAATACTAATGCTCTATTTTGTGGTAGTGTGGTCGAGCAGTAGGCTTATCCAAGGAGTAGTGTTAAGCATTTGTTGCACATACACATAGACAATAAATGAGGTACACACACTCAGAGACAAATCCAGCCAATAGGTTTTTATATAGAAAAATATCTTTTCTTAGTTTATTTTAAGAACCACAGGTTCAAATTCTACATGTAATATCTCATTCGAAAGGTATTGCAGGTAAGTACTTTAGGAACTTCAAATCATCAAAATTGCATGTATACTTTTCAAGTTATTCACAAATAGCTGTTTTAAAAGTGGACACAGTGCAATTTTCACAGTTCCTAGGGAGGTAAGGATTTGTTAGGTTAACCAGGTAAGTAAGACACTTACAGGGCTTAGTTCTTGGTCCAAGGTAGCCCACCGTTGGGGGTTCAGAGCAACCCCAAAGTCACCACACCAGCAGCTCAGGGCCGGTCAGGTGCAGAGTTCAAAGTGGTGCCCAAAACACATAGGCTAGAATGGAGAGAAGGGGGTGCCCCGGTTCCGGTCTGCTTGCAGGTAAGTACCCGCGTCTTCGGAGGGCAGACCAGGGGGGTTTTGTAGGGCACCGGGGGGGACACAAGCCCACACAGAAATTTCACCCTCAGCAGCGCGGGGGCGGCCGGGTGCAGTGTAGAAACAAGCGTCGGGTTTGTAATGGAAGTCAATGGGAGATCTAGGGATCTCTTCAGCGCTGCAGGCAGGCAAGGGGGGGGTTCCTCGGGGAAACCTCCACTTGGTCAAGGGAGAGGGACTCCTGGGGGTCACTCCTCCAGTGAAAGTCCGGTCCTTCAGGTCCTGGGGGCTGCGGGTGCAGGGTCTCTCCCAGGTGTCGGGACTTAGGATTCAAAGAGTCGCGGTCAGGGGAAGCCTCGGGATTCCCTCTGCAGGCGGCGCTGTGGGGGCTCAGGGGGGACAGGTTTTTGTACTCACAGTCTTAGAGTAGTCCTGGGGTCCCTCCTGAGGTGTTGGATCGCCACCAGCCGAGTCGGGGTCGCCGGGTGCAGTGTTGCAAGTCTCACGCTTCTTGCGGGGAGCTTGCAGGGTTCTTTAAAGCTGCTGGAAACAAAGTTGCAGCTTTTCTTGGAGCAGGTCCGCTGTCCTCGGGAGTTTCTTGTCTTTTCGAAGCAGGGGCAGTCCTCAGAGGATGTCGAGGTCGCTGGTCCCTTTGGAAGGCGTCGCTGGAGCAGGATCTTTGGAAGGCAGGAGACAGGCCGGTGAGTTTCTGGAGCCAAGGCAGTTGTCGTCTTCTGGTCTTCCTCTGCAGGGGTTTTCAGCTAGGCAGTCCTTCTTCTTGTAGTTGCAGGAATCTAAAATCTTAGGTTCAGGGAAGCCCTTAAATACTAAATTTAAGGGCGTGTTTAGGTCTGGGGGGTTAGTAGCCAATGGCTACTAGCCCTGAGGGTGAGTACACCCTCTTTGTGCCTCCTCCCAAGGGGAGGGGGTCACATCCCTAATCCTATTGGGGGAATCCTCCATCTGCAAGATGGAGGATTTCTAAAAGTTAGAGTCACCTCAGCTCAGGACACCTTAGGGGCTGTCCTGACTGGCCAGTGACTCCTCCTTGTTATTCTCATTATTTTCTCCGGCCTTGCCGCCAAAAGTGGGGGCCGGGGCCGGAGGGGGCGGGCAACTCCACTAGCTGGAGTGTCCTGCGGTGCTGTGACAAAGGGGTGAGCCTTTGAGGCTCACCGCCAGGTGTTACAGCTCCTGCCTGGGGGAGGTGTTAGCATCTCCACCCAGTGCAGGCTTTGTTACTGGCCTCAGAGTGACAAAGGCACTCTCCCCATGGGGCCAGCAACATGTCTCTAGTGTGGCAGGCTGCTGGAACTAGTCAGCCTACACAGACAGTCGGTTAAGTTTCAGGGGGCACCTCTAAGGTGCCCTCTGGGGTGTATTTTGCAATAAAATGTACACTGGCATCAGTGTGCATTTATTGTGCTGAGAAGTTTGATACCAAACTTCCCAGTTTTCAGTGTAGCCATTATGGTGTTGTGGAGTTCGTGTTTGACAAACTCCCAGACCATATACTCTTATGGCTACCCTGCACTTACAATGTCTAAGGTTTTGTTTAGACACTGTAGGGGTACCATGCTCATGCACTGGTACCCTCACCTATGGTATAGTGCACCCTGCCTTAGGGCTGTAAGGCCTGCTAGAGGGGTGTCTTACCTATACTGCATAGGCAGTGAGAGGCTGGCATGGCACCCTGAGGGGAGTGCCATGTCGACTTACTCGTTTTGTCCTTACTAGCACACACAAGCTGACAAGCAGTGTGTCTGTGCTGAGTGAGAGGTCTCCAGGGTGGCATAAGACATGCTGCAGCCCTTAGAGACCTTCCTTGGCATCAGGGCCCTTGGTACTAGAAGTACCAGTTACAAGGGACTTATCTGGATGCCAGGGTCTGCCAATTGTGGATACAAAAGTACAGGTTAGGGAAAGAACACTGGTGCTGGGGCCTGGTTAGCAGGCCTCAGCACACTTTCAATTGTAAACATAGCATCAGCAAAGGCAAAAAGTCAGGGGGCAACCATGCCAAGGAGGCATTTCCTTACAACCACTAACAGAGCCATTTTCACACACAGTTACACACCCATGCACCCACTAACACAGCCAGTTTCAAATCCATATAGCCACTTAAAACCCCATATAGAGACCTATACAGTCACTAACACACCTACACCCACACAGCTACTTACACATCTATTGACACATCCACAGAGGCACTGATACTGTCAGTCACATATCCACTCAATCACTCACATACCCAGTCACCCACCTGTAGAGCCCCTCATATACCCATTTTTACACCCACGCTCAGACACTTACACAGCCTGTTACACACTGACATCACCACTTATATAGCTATGCACAAGCTTATAGTACATAATAATTCAATAGCTTTAATGTATACATAAAGGTATTCTATATTTGCTTTTCAAATATCTACTTGTGTTTGAAAAGTAATGGAAGATGGAACAATGAGGTGAAAAAAAATAACAATGGTTGTTGACAGCATCCATAAACTGGGCAACAGGTAACATTTTTAGTACAACTAGTATGTGGCATTTGGTTAAACAGCTGGGATGCTAACCACCCGGTCAGGTGGTAAGAGTCCGACAGATGGTCCAGGTGCTGAAAGTGATGTGCCACCTTCCTTTCTCTTATCATCCAGTGATAAGTCCTTCTGTGTATGGTTTTCAGATGTTTCAAAATAGAGGATGTGCCATGTGAATACTTCTTCACCGTATCTCTTGACAGTTTTTTGCTGCATATATTGCATTGCATTGTACAAATTTTGGAATAACTTTATTTTACCCTGAAAGGACGGAGAAATATTATCAAACATCAGAAGAATTCTTTGGAGGTGGTAAGTTGTCTTCTTCTTCATCTTGCTCTTCTATCTTCAGCATAAGACATCTTAACTTTGAAACTCTCTTCTTTTGAAGGAAAGCCAGAAAAACAATGAAGCTGTCATTTTCAGTCTTTCCCCAGAAAAATGTGTGAAACCCTAACAACTGATTTAGAGTCTGGTTTGCAATGTGGGTGGGTGGAGAGTTAGGACCTGATTTAGATCGTCGGCGGGCCCGAAAAGATCATCAAGGCGGTGGTCTACCTTCTGCCTTTGGTGAGGACACCACTCTTCCAAGTCTGGTTGATCAAGAGCAACGTGGGGTATCTGGTCAGTCTGGCCAGACAGCTCCACAGCCAGCTTCTGCCATATTTAGATAAGTTGCTGCTAAGCAAAAGACTGCCACAACGAAATGTACACTGTTGTGCCAGCTGCATCTGTAGTGGCAGACTCCAATACTGACAAGGAGGCCCTCAGTCGCCGTCTTGACGGCAGCATCCCGCTAAGCCCATTTAGATCACACACTTGTGCTGGTGGTGTTTCGGCGGCATGCCCATGACGGCGGGAGTCCGTCATGGGGCCCATGCAGTATAGTACCATGGCTGTGGCCATTGGCTGGATGCAAGTAGGCCACCCCTGTTGTATATTGGACAATTGAGAACACCTGCAAAACACACTGTAAAACACACTGCATTCCAGACCATGATCCTTTGCCATTCCACTGCAACATACCATTCCGACACCCAATATTTCCAGCCAGGAGACAGGTTTTTGCTTTGTTTTGTTTTCCTCTCCCTCTGTGTTGTTTTTTTAACAATTTTACTTAATTTTATTACACTGGTTTAGTTGAGTACTAACATTTTTCTGGATCTTAAAATCCACAATGGCAGGGAGTAGAAATCGCCGTTTCATAGAGGGAAAGTTAACTGTCATGGTGGAGGAAATTGTTAGAGTAGACCCACAATTGTTTGGAGCACAAGTACAAAATACTCCCGTTTCCCAGAAAAGGCAAATGCTGTCCAGAGTAGTGGACAGAATGAACGCTGTCGCTAACAATCTGCGCACACAGGAGGGGATGAGGAAGAGGTGGAACGACCTGTGGGGGAAGGTCCATTCCCTGGCCTCCAAGCTCCACCTGGAGGCCCAGAGGACTGATGGTCATTCTCCCAGCCCCCCTTTAAAACTATTTCCCTGGGAGGAGAAGATCTTGCAGATGCTATATCCTGAAGGCTTTACTGAAATCCCTGGAGTGGAGACTGGTAAATTGCACTTAGCAATGCCTACACAATCCCAAATGGAGTCCTGCCCTTAAGTAAGATGTTTAGAATGCTTCAACACCTCTATCAAAACAGTTTAAACTAAATCTGACTGCCTAAAATATCTTATGTCATACCGATTACTAGGATCATGGTTTTATCTTTATTTTTTTTAATGTGCAATATGTGAAGTCAGACTGTGTGTTGCTCACCATGGATTATCCTTTGCATTTGTGTAGTCTTTTGCTTCCTATCAATGTATGTTGTTATTCTCCCAAAAACAGTTCCAAACCTCCATCCATTTGCACAGGAAGGTGTAGTGTCTGTAAATTGTATTCTCACCTATTCACATCGTACTCAAATGTGTATATGTGTTGTAAATGTGTGTTCATCTTCACTATAGTCATTGAAACGGATTTCTTCAACTCTTTTCCAAATTGACTATGGTGTGAACAGATGTTTACAACTGCCATGGTGCCCTGTTTTTGTAGCTGCAAAACTATAGTGCTGTTTAATGTTGCTTAATGTTCTTTAACTGTCATATGTGCACACATCTCAACAAATTGTGCAATTCACAGTCATTATGTCAAGTTGTCAGTTGTTGTGTACCTTAGGCATGTTGACACCTTCTCATAGCTACATTGAAGTGATGGAAATGCTCACATATTTCATAGTCCTCTGCATCCTAGAGTTCCTACATTATGCTGTGGCATGCTGTGTAAAAGTAGTATTCTCACACAATTTACATTGCACTGTCCCTATGATGACCAATGACAGTTGCATTTTGAAGTTGACAACCATTGCTTCAGATTTTTTCTAGCCTGCTAGCTTTGGAATGGCCAAGTATCGTAATCTATTGACCACTGTGTTGTGCTGAAAGTCTACTACATGAAAATGTACAATGATGAAATAACGCTTTTGCGTTGAAATACATTTCCACAACATCATCACTGGAGTTGACATGTGTTGAAATCAGTCTGCATATGTAAACCAATGAAAAGCACACCAATGCCTAATCAGGCTATCAGTCAGATTTTCCTTTTTTAGGTTGCCCATTTGTAGAAAAAGACACATAAAATGCACTAACTAGATATTAATTATATATTCTCTGCATCCTTCTCAGGTCCAACACCCGGACCAATGAAACAACGACTGCCCCCAAGACACCTCCACTCCAGAGGACCAGGAGCAAGCCTTTGGTGAGGACACCACTCTTCCAAGTCTGGTTGATCAAGAGCAATGTGGGGGATCTGGTCAGTCTGGCCAGACAGCTCCAGTGGTTTGTGGTCAGCCCTCACCTACACCTCCCACCACAGCTGTAACAACACCTCAGCCAATGGATCCCTCTACTTCCTGTGTCCAAAGGAACATCCCACCAATCTTGTGACCCCTCTTCTAGCTGCTTTTGAGAACACAACAAAACCGACTCCAGTTCTGTCAGGAACCAGTGGGATGGGGCACACTTCTTCAAGGGTATGGGATAGTGGGGGCAGGGGCCATGGGAGGGAATCTGTGGGTCAACCATGTGAGGCCACTGGGGTCTTAGTCAGTCAAAACACCATTGACCAAGCCTTGAGATCAGTCCAACAGTTCCAAGACATGATGAGCCAGGTAGTAACTGAGCTCATGGAAATCAAGGAAGCGCAGATGGAGCTCATTTTGGAATTATGTAATCATAATGAAAATATGAGTTCCCAGGCTGGGATGATGTTCAACATATCCCATCACATGAGCAGTGTGCTTCCTATTACACCTGCCTCTGACACATGAGGGGCCTACTCCTCACACCCCAGTCCCTGCACCTATTCTCCGCCTCCATCCAGGAGAGGACGGGCATCCAGACCATCAGAAGAGGATGGCAAGACTGCCACCATCACCAGAGACGCAAATCTTAATTTCCTTCAGTGTGTGTCTAGCATTCACAATGTGGACTATTTCTGAGACACATTTACCTTTTCAGAGGACAGCTGTATTTTGTACCTTAGGCTCCAAACTGTTTCTGGCTCTACTACCAACTTTTCATCCAGTGTGATAGACTTATTTCTTTCATTTCCACGTTTTGTTTGGCATTTGTTTGTTTTGTTTCATGCTAATAAATGGTATGGGTACAGACTACAAGATTATTGTTGCATTATTTGTGGCCTCTCATTAGTCAGAATCTGGTGCAATGACACATTCACGATTCAGTAGTGTGCTAGCAAAAAGTCCTATCAACTATGAGGAGACACATCAACAGCTACCTCCACTGTCCACAAAAGGAAGATTTAGCCAATGTGAAGGAAGAACACTATGCTAGGGCTAGACATACACATGCAGCATGAGCAAGTTAAGTGGCACATATTGCCTTGATGGTGCCATCACACACAAAACAGGTCTGCTACAATCTTCTGAACTCCCATACTATCAGAGTGCAAGTTGTCTCTCTATAAGATTTCTCCATCACAAGTGGGTGTCCAGGATCAACACATTTTCACTTTGTACATTCCAACAGCAACATACCACTGCATATGCCACAACTTTAAAATGTCCAAATGAAGATGACATGGTAAAGGACCCTAAAACAAAACAACATGAAAAAAGTAATGATTTCACATATTCAACCTGCCTCTAATGACAAATCATGTGGACACAAATACTTGGTACAAGCACAATTAGTTTCTATCAATGACCACAGTACTTAAATGTAGTGAAACTCTGATCCACTAACATCTTTGCCTTGGACTTTTCAACACTGACCATTCCCAACAAATTACCATAGCAGACTGATATGTTCCACATGTCACAAGTTGTTGTGACATTGGAGGTTACAATTTGTAAAGGTAAACTTACACTCTGGTGAAGAAGTGGTCCAACACATCTTGACATATGTCAGCTCCTTCTTCTTCACCACTGTCATCTTAATTTGGCATTCCAACATCCTCACCTGGGGGCTCATCAGGGTCTCCATCCTCTGAAATTACAGGGATGTTCCTCCGCAGGGCAATGTAATGGAGAATGCAGCTTGCAACCATGATTTATCAAACTTTATCTGGTGGGTAGAGGAAGACTCCACCAGTCTTATCCAGACATCTAAACCTAGTCTTAAAGAGCCCGAAAGCTCGCTCCACTGGCCTCCATGTTCCATGGGTCTCATTGAAGCGGACTTCTCCTGACGTTGTTGGATTCCTCAGTGATGCCAATAGCCACAGTCGGTTAGGATACAATGAGTATCCTACACAGAAGCAACACATCAATAGATTACTCACATCAAGCCATTGTCCCTTCCTAAACTAGGATTCAGGCAAAAAATCACAAAGTCATACTGTACTTACCAACAAGTCAGACCCTCTCTAGTCCAGGTTGTGACATCTGCATGGGTATACTGCTGTTCCACAGTTCAAATGAATCATGTGTTTACCCAGGGAGGCGGACACTTGAGATGTATAAGTCTGGTAAGCAGCCAACTTGCACACTGATGGAATGGAAGTTCTTCCGATTGCGGTAGACCTATTCCCTTGCATGTGGTGGCACCAAGGCAATATTCGTGCCATCTATTGCTCCAACCACATGTGGATGTCCACCCAAAGCATAGAAATTTCCCTTCACAGTGGCCAAATACTGTGGATGTGGGAACTGGTTCCAACTATTGATGTGTTTAACCAGGGAAGCAAAGACTTCCTATAGCACACCACTGAAAGTTGGTTGGGACATTACCCCAGATACTGTCACAGTGTATTGAAAGGTACCAGTGGCAATAAAATGCAGTACTACCATGAGTTTCATTATTGGTCTTATGGCTGTAGTAATCATATTGTAAGGCAGGAGATCAGGCTCCAATTGCTGATACAAAACCAGGATAGTTTGCCTATTTACACAATATAGCTTGATGACGTCCCCTTCCTCCATGGTGACAAGGTCTGGAAACGGCCGGAACAACAGAGGCTGACACCTCCTAGCCATGGCTGGGTTCACACATCTGTATGGAATCTGTAGAGCACACTGAATAAGTAACACATAGAATCCAATCAAACAATTGATCCAAGGTAAGTAGAAGTGCTGGTTTATTCCACAAATAGTAGAATCATCACATTCCACAGCAATATGGCAGCCGATACTTGATTTGTCCTCCGGACTTTATCAAGGCTGCAAATAATACACATATGAAAACGATTGATACCAAAATTAACTCATGTATCCAACATAAGGAAAGACCCTTAACCCATAATAATATATTTATATCCATAGATAATCAGGCCAATTGTGACAATCAAGTCACAATTGATAAGTAGATAAATACAGTGACCCTAACAAGGCTTAGAGTGAAGACTTGCATACTCAAAGAGGAGTTGCCATCCCATGAGGGAAAACCATGAAGATGGATAATATTCCATGCGACATGAGAGGGTGAACCAAAATCTCCAAGAAATATTTAGTCAACATGCTGTGTGTGGCAAAACCAATGAAGTGCCCAGAATTATTCAACCAAGTGCATACCCAGGGACCATACCATGACCCAACCAACACCGAATCCTAAAATCTGACACTGACATGAGGAGAAATAAAAAGACCAAAGGTATACCTGGTGTGTTCAGTGCAATCTGTTAAAAATAATAACAAGAAGCGGACTAAAAATAAAGCTATAAGGGTAAAAGAAATGGAAAACAAATATTTTAAACAGTTACTATAAGTGACTGAAGTGGCCATGGCACCCCTATAGATCAATATAATGGCTGACACCACCAAGATAATTAAACAGAGACTTGATGTATGGAAGAAGCATTGTTTAATTTCTGAAACAGAATATCGTTATCTTGACAACTCTGCACCCAGGACACAATGGGGTAGATCTTAAGAGTCCTAGCGCTTCCTTGCGCCACATTAGCATCATTCAGGCCAAAATGTCCGCACCAAATTTGCAAAGTGGCACTCTATGTAACCCTTTGCGCTACATTATGCCTTCGCCAGGCATAATGCATGCAAAGGGTTTGTTCCATCCCTTGGGGGGAGAACAAATGGGGCAAAGAAATCTTAGGGATTTCTTTGCGTAATTTGTGCCTGCACTTTTAATGCCTGCTCAGAGCAACTGCTAAAAGGAGGCACACCAGTGTTCACAATGGACCTCAATAGGCTTTGCAGAATTAGCGTAAAACAATTCTGATGCTAGTTCCCTAACTACCACCATAGTGCACCGTATATTAAATACAGCTCACACATGGTGGCGTTGGGGGGGTTCAAGAAAAAGTGGCGCTGCTCTAGGTGCGCCACTTTTCATAAATCTGCCCCCCCTGTATTTATATTCTCCCTAAGGTTCACAAACAAGGGTATGACTTTCCTCCATGAAGACCAATCATACCAGGCATTGATTCTCCTACTGAGAGAATATCATGGTAAACTAACTTGTTTTTACAACCCCTGGTTCAGAATTTGCCATTGTTTATTAAAGATACAAAGGACTTACTAGGCAAACTTTCAGATATTGAATGGACAGAAGACAATCTTTTGGTGACACTTAATGTCAACCCAGTTTACACATGCATTCCAAAAGAAAAAGGTCCTTTATCTGTGCCACACTTTCTGGATACTAGGAATGCTACGTTTTATGACCATTCAGTAATGGTATTGGACCTTATAAATATTGTTTTGGACAACAAATTTTTTGTTCATAATGATAGATATCATCAAATATCACATATTTTCTTGATCTTTTGCAAATTTATACATGGGTTGGTATGAGAAATTTCATGTATGGTCTAACTGCCCAGCTGATCTCACAGAACACATCATTTACTGGGACCGCTATATTTATGATGTTATTAGGTTTTGGTCTGGCGACAAGACTCATTTGGCACTCTTTGTACAACATCTTAACGCTAACATGTATATTATTTGCTTTTCACACCAATTTTTACAGTCCCAAATTAACTTTCTGGATGTCACGCTTTTCATAGAAAGGAACAAAGAAACAAAAATTGTTCTAAACTATAGAGGAGAACAACAGCATGTAATGCCATTCTGCATGCTACTAGTGCTCACCCCATCTTCCAAATCCGGGCTAAACCTTCTGGGGAAATGACTAGGTTGAGATGTGATTCTAGCAATAACTCAAATTTCTTGTCAGAACTGTGCAAAGTGAAAGTCAGATTCAAAAACAGAGGCTACCCTGAAAGATCACTTATGAGTGCTAAAGGTAGAATCATGAAGACTAAACGTGAGACTTTGCTGTCTCACACTATCAGAAATGGGATGAAGGGCCACGTTGTGTTGAGATTTATTACCCTGTATAGCCCACTGAGCCATGAAATTTATAAAATCTTAGGCAAACATTGGCACTTGTTGCAGATGGATGGCAGCTTTAGGGCTATATTGCTAGAAACGCAGCATTACACACAGTAGGGGCAGGACATTATGTAATATACTCTATCACACCTTCTGGAAGTCTGCTCCTAATACTTGGTTATCCTCATCACCCAAAGGTTTCTCTCACTGTGGTAATTGTGATGTATGTCTATTTGCTAAAGATAAGACACATAGGCCCATATTTATACTTTTTTAGCGCCACATTTGCGGCATTTTTTTACACAAAAGCGGCGCAAACTTACAAAATATAATTGAATTTTGTAAGTTTGCGCAGCTTTTGCGTAAAGAAATGACGCAAATGCGGCGCAAAAAAAGTATAAATATGGGCCATGGGCTCTCATAATGTGCAGTAGTACCGCCAAAAAGCTGGAGGTACATACCGCCACATCGTGAGGATGACTGCAGCCAACCCGCCAAGTTACCATTCATATCGCCATGGCGGTATGAGCCGCCGGGCTGGGGATCTCAATCCCCAGCCCGGCGGCCGACAGAGCCCCGCCCCAGGCATTCTGAGCCAGTCTACCGCCATGTTTTCCGTGGCGTTAGCAACGCCACGAAAATCATGGCGGTAGGCCCTATTGGTAACAGGGAACTCCTTCCCTGTCACCAGTAGGCAGCTCCCCCCAACACTCATCTGACTCCCCCTCCATCCAAACTCAGCTCCCAACCCCCCATACACACACTAAGACCCCGCCCCGACATTCAGATACACATACAAACACTAAGCCCCCAACCCCTCTGATTCATCCACACAGGCCCCCACCCCCATACACGCACATAGACACGCACCACACATACACTCATTAACTTACACTCATCCATACACGCATGCATACACACACTGGCATACACGCATTCATACACCGCATTCTTCCAGACATACACGCACAACACTCCCCCCACCCTCCCACCACCCTCCCCTATCGGGCGATCACCTTACCTGCTCCGGGGAGGTAGTCCGGCAGGGAACGAGAAGGGGCACTGCTACCACCAGCTGAACACCGCCAGGCCATATCACAGGTCATGATACGGCGGGCGGTGTTCAACTGGCGTTGCGGTGCTGGTAGTAGCATCGCCAGCTTAACACCGTCCACCATTCTGATCACTACCGGATTTCCACCCTTCTTGTGGCGGAAGTCCAGCAGTGCTTGTAGTCTGGCGGACAGATGGTAGCCGTAGTGGCAGTCTTTTGGCAGCCGTCATAGCGGCGGTAGGCTGATTTTATCGCCAATGTCTAAATGACCACCATAGTTATAGTTTCTAATGTAACACAAGCAAACAATACAGCATTAGAATTACATTATTTGTATTACTATGTTCATTGTGTATTGTGTCATTTGGCAATGCAACAACATCTAAATCGGCGGTACCGCAAGACTTCTAAAAAAACGTATTCAAGACTATTTTGTGCTATAAGGAACAACAACAACACCTATAAAATTGTGGTCCACTAGAAAACAGCACATCAACTTTGTGAAATGATCAAGATTAAAGTTCATGGTATGGATGTTATGGAACCCCTCCCCAGAAGGGATGATATGACTATGGCCCTGAGACAGCTTGAAAGTAAATGCATCGTCTGACTCAGAGCTGCTGACAAGGGACTGAATGTGGATAAGGAGCTGTGAGAAAGTAGCCTCTTTCTAGCCTTGTTACCCCCACTTTTGGCCTGTTTGTGAGTGTATGTCAGGGTGTTTTCACTGTCTCACTGGGATCCTGCAAGCCAGGGCCCAGTGCTCATAGTGAAAACCCTATGTTTTCAGTATGTTTGTTATGTGTCACTGGGACCCTGCTAGTCAGGACCCCAGTGCTCATAAGTTTGTGGCCTATATGTATGTGTTCCCTGTGTGGTGCCTAACTGTCTCACTGAGGATCTTCTAACCAGAACCTCAGCGGTTGTGCTCTCTCATTTCTTTCAAAATTGTCACTAACAGGCTAGTGACCAATTTTACCAATTTACATTGGCTTACTGGAACACCCTTATAATTCCCTAGTATATGGTACTGAGGTACCCAGGGTATTGGGGTTCCAGGAGATCCCTATGGGCTGCAGCATTTCTTTTGCCACCCATAGGGAGCTCTGACAATTCTTACACAGGCCTGCCACTGCAGCCTGAGTGAAATAACGTCCACGTTATTTCACAGCCATTTTACACTGCACTTAAGTAACTTATAAGTCACCTATATGTCTAACCTTTACCTGGTAAAGGTTAGGTGCAAAGTTACTTAGTGTGAGGGCACCCTGGCACTAGCCAAGGTGCCCCCACATTGTTCAGGGCCAATTCCCCGGACTTTGTGAGTGCGGGGACACCATTACACGCGTGCACTACATATAGGTCACTACCTATATGTAGCTTCACAATGGTAACTCCGAATATGGCCATGTAACATGTCTATGATCATGGAATTACCCCCTCTATGCCATCCTGGCATAGTTGGCACAATCCCATGATCCCAGTGGTCTGTAGCACAGACCCTGGTACTGCCAAACTGCCTTTCCTGGGGTTTCACTGCAGCTGCTGCTGCTGCTGCCAACCCCTCAGACAGGCTTCTGCTCCTGGGGTCCAGCCAGGCCTGGCCCAGGATGGCAGAACAAAGAACTTCCTCTGAGAGAGGGTGTTACACCCTCTCCCTTTGGAAAATAGTGTGAAGGCAGGGGAGGAGTAGCCTCCCCCAGCCTCTGGAAATGCTTTCATGGGCACTTTTGGTGCCCATTTCTGCATAAGCCAGTCTACACCGGTTCAGGGACCCCTTAGCCCTGCTCTGGCGCGAAACTGGACAAAGGAAAGGGGAGTGACCACTCCCCTGACCTGCACCTCCCCTGGGAGGTGTCCAGAGCTGCTCCAGTGTGCTCCAGACCTCTGCCATCTTGGAAACAGAGGTGCTGCTGGCACACTGGACTGCTCTGAGTGGCCAGTGCCACCAGGTGACGTCAGAGACTCCTTCTGATAGGCTCCTTCAGGTGTTGCTAGCCTATCCTCTCTCCTAGGTAGCCAAATCCTCTTTTCTGGCTATTTAGGGTCTCTGTCTCTGGGGAAACTTTAGATAACGAATGCAAGAGCTCATCCGAGTTCCTCTGCATCTCTCTCTTCACCTTCTGCCAAGGAATCGACTGCTGACCGCGCTGGAAGCCTGCAAAACTGCAACATAGTAGCTAAGACGACTACTGCAACTCTGTAACGCTGATCCTGCCGCCTTCTCGACTGTTTTCCCGGTGGTGCATGCTGTGGGGGTAGTCTGCCTCGTCTCTGCACTAGAAGCTCCGAAGAAATCTCACGTGGGTCGACAGAATCGTCCCCCTGCAACCGCAGGCACCAAAGAACTGCATCACCGGTACCTTGGGTCTCCTCTCAGCATGACGAGCGAGGTCCCTTGAATCCAGCAACTCTGTCCAAGTGACTCCCACAGTCCAGTGACTCTTCAGTCCAAGTTTGGTGGAGGTAAGTCCTTGCCTCCCCACGCCAGACTGCATTGTTGGAAACCGCGACTTTTGCAGCTACTCCGGCCTCTGTGCACTTCTGGCGGAAATCCTTTGTGCACAGTCCAGCCTGGGTCCACGGCACTCTAACCTGCATTGCACGACCTCCTAAGTTGTCCTCCGGCGTCGTGGGACTCCTTTGTGCAACTTCGGGTGAGCACCGTTTCACGCATCCTCGTAGTGCCTGTTTCTGGCACTTCTCCGGGTGCTACCTGCTGCTGAGAGGGCTCCTTGTCTTGCTCGACGTCCCCTCTGTCTCCTGACGCAATTTGCGACATCCTGGTCCCTCCTGGGCCACAGCAGCGTCCAAAAACCCTTACTGCATGATTTGGAGCTAGCAAGGCTTGTTGGTGGTCTTTCGGCAGGAAAACACTTCTGCACGACTCTCCACGGCGTGAGGGATCTGTCCTCCAAAGGGGAAGTCTCTAGCCCTTGTCGTTCCTGCAGAAACCTAAGCTTCTACAGTCCAGTAGCAGCTTCTTTGCACCCGCAGCTGGCATTTCCTGGGCATCTGCCCATCTCCGACTTGCTTGTGACTTTTGGACTTGGTCCCCTTGTTCCACAGGTACCCTCGACTGGAAATCCATTGTTGTTGCATTGCTGGTTTGTGTCTTTCCTGCAGAATTACCCTATCACGACTTCTATGTCCTTTGGGGAACTTAAGTGCACTTTGCACTCACTTTTCAGGGTCTTGGGTTGGGCTATTTTTCTAACCCTTACTATTTTCTAATAGTCCCAGCGACCCTCTACAACATGGGTACTCACAAACTTTTTCTCGGGGGCCAAAATTGCAGTATGGTTTGCGGCCGAGGGCCGCACTGAAGTGACAGCGGGGGGCGGGGCTTAGAGGGGGAACAACCACCCCACCCCCTTTTTCAAAACAATGCCCCTACCCCAGTAACACACACAGCGCGCACACATACCGCGCCATCTGCTCTCACCCCTACCCCAGTAACACACACAGCGCGCACACATACAGCGCCATCTGCTCTCACCCCTACCCCAGTAACACACACAGCGCGCACACACACAGCGCCATCTGCTCTCACCCCTACCCCAGTAACACACACAGCGCCATCTGCTCTCACCCCTACCCCAGTAACACACACTGCGCCATCTGCACACAGCGCCATCTGCTCCCACCCCTACCCCAGTAACACACACAGCGCCATCTGCTCTCACCCCTACCCCAGTAACACACACTGCGCCATCTGCACACAGCGCCATCTGCTCCCACCCCTACCCCAGTAACACACACAGCGCCATCTGCTCTCACCCCTACCCCAGTAACACACACTGCGCCATCTGCACACAGCGCCATCTGCTCCCACCCCTACCCCAGTAACACACACAGCGCCATCTGCACACAGCGCCATCTGCTCTCACCCCTACCCCAGTAACACACACAGCGCCATCTGCTCTCACCCCTACCCCAGTAACACACACTGCACCATCTGCACACAGCGCCATCTGCTCCCACCCCTACCCCAGTAACACACACAGCGCCATCTGCACACAGCGCCATCTGCTCTCACCCCTACCCAGTAACACACACTGCGCCATCTGCACACAGCGCCATCTGCTCCCACCCCTACCCCAGTAACACACACAGCGCGCACACATACAGCGCCATCTGCTCTCACCCCTACCCCAGTAACACACACAGCGCGCACACATACAGCACCATCTGCTCTCACCCCTACCCCAGTAACACACACACCGCGCACACACACAGCGCCATCTGCTCTCACCCCACCCCAGTAACACACACACACAGCGCACACACACAGCGCAATCTGCTCACACGCCTACCCCAGTAACACACACTACATTAAAAACAAATAAATAAATAACCAAAGAGCCTTACCTGACTCAAAGCACTGTAAAGATGCCACAAATCTGGAACAGCAGGCAGGCAGGCGGGCAGCAGACGTGGAGCCGGTGACAGCAAGCAGACGACCAAAGCCCCGTAAAAGTTAGCTGCAAGCGCTGACTTTTATGGGGCTTTGGCTTCCACGATCGTCAGGGCAACGCAATAAACAATGGCCGCCGTATGTAAACATAGAGGAGGGCCGCGGGAGCATGCTCCCGCGGCCCTCCTGTATGTTTACATACGGCGGCCATTGTTTATTGCGTTTGGTGTGCGTCTCGCGGGCCGCCAAGTTAGGTCCGTGGGGCCGCTGGCGGCCCGCGGGCCGCACTTTGAGTACCGTTGCTCTACAAGGTCACATAGGTTTGGGGTCCATTCGTGGTTCGCATTCCACTTTTGGAGTATATGGTTTGTGTTGCCCCTATCTCTATGTGTCCCCATTGCATCCTATTGTAACTATACATTGTTTGCACTGTTTTCTAAGACTATACTGCATATTTTTGGTGTTGTGTATATATATCTTGTGTATATTTCCTATCCTCTCACTGAGGGTACACTCTGAGATACTTTGGCATATTGTCATAAAAATAAAGTACCTTTATTTTTAGTATAACTGTGTATTGTGTTTTCTTATGATATTGTGCATATGACACTAAGTGGTACTGTAGGAGCTTCACTCGTCTCCTAGTTCAGCCTTAGCTGCTCTGCTAAGCTACCATTATCTATCAGCCTATGCTGCTAGACACCCTATACACTAATAAGGGATAACTGGGCCTGGTGCAAGGTGCAAGTACCCCTAGGTACTCACTACAAGCCAGTCCAGCCTCCTACATTGGTTGTGCAGCGGTGGGATAAGTGCTTTGAGACTACTTACCACTCTTGTCATTGTACTTTTGATAAGAGAAAAATATACAAAACAAGTTCAGTGTATATACACATAACCAAAAAGTTTTGCATTTCCTCTTTTCACTCTTTTCTACGTGCTGAAAAGTACTTCTAAACTTTCTAAAAAGTTCTAAAAAGTTTTAAAAGTTTTTTTTCCAGTCTTTCTAAAAGCTCTGACAAACTTTTTTCTCTTTTTCTATCACTTTAACTCTCTCTAAAAATGTCTGGCACAGGCCAAAATGTTGATCTGTCCAAACTTGCATATGATCACCTTAGCTGGAAAGGAGCAAGAAGTCTCTGCATAGAGAAAGTTTTGAGTGTAGGGAAGAATCCTTCCTTGGAATTGTTACTTAACATGCTTAGAGAACAAGATAAGGCTAAAAGTGCCCCATCTGTTGAAAAAGTAGCTAATGGTTCCCAATCTGATCCAGGGACTCCCCCAGGAAAAGATTCAGGAAAGAAACTTCTTAGCCTGCCCATTACTAGACAGTCTAGCATAGTTGGTACTGTGGTGGAGTCACATCATACAGATGGTGTGCTCTCACATTACACTGTCAGCCAAGCTGTTAGGGTGCCCTCTGTAAGGGACAGGTCTCCTTCTGTTCATTCTCATCATACTTCTGTGTCTAGGAATGTCCCTCCCACCCACCCTGATGACAGATTGTTAGAAAGGGAGCTCAATAGATTGAGAGTGGAACAAACCAGACTGAAGCTCAAGAAGCAACAGCTGGATTTGGATAGACAGACCTTAGAAGTAGAGAAGGAGAGACAGAAACTGGGTTTAGAAACCCATGGTGGCAGCAGCAGTATTCCCCATAGTCATCCTGCAAAAGAGCATGATTCCAGGAATCTGCACAAGATAGTTCCCCCTTATAAGGAGGGGGATGACATTAACAAGTGGTTTGCTGCACTTGAGAGGGCCTGTGCTGTACAGGATGTCCCTCAAAGGCAGTGGGCTGCTATCCTATGGCTATCATTTAGTGGAAAAGGTAGGGATAGGCTCCTTACTGTGAAAGAAAATGAAGCTAATGATTACAAAGTTCTTAAGAATGCACTTCTGGATGGTTATGGCTTAACCACTGAACAATACAGGATAACGTTCAGAGAGACCAAAAAGGAGTCTTCACAAGACTGGGTTGATTTCATTGACCATTCAGTGAAGGCCTTGGAGGGGTGGTTACATGGCAGTAAAGTTACTGATTATGACAGCCTGTATAACTTGATCCTGAGAGAGCATATTCTTAATAATTGTGTGTCTGATTTGTTGCACCAGTACTTAGTGGACTCTGATCTGACCTCTCCCCAAGAATTGGGAAAGAAGGCAGACAAATGGGTCAGAACAAGGGTGAACAGAAAAGTTCATACAGGGGGTGACAAAGAGAACAATAAGAAGAAAGATGGTGAAAAATCACAAGATAAGCATGGGGATAAGGGTAAAACCAAAGATCCCACTTCAAATCTTAAACACTCTTCAGGGGGTGGGGATAAAACAAATTCTTCCTCTTCTTCTCAACCCACACAATTTAAAAAGCCTTGGTGCTTTGTGTGTAAAAATAGAGGCCATAGGCCAGGGGATAAGTCCTGTCCAGGTAAACCCCCTGAGCCTACCACCACTAATACATCAAGCTCTAGTGCCCCTAGCAGTAGTGGTACTAGCGGTGGGACTGCTGGCAACAGTCAAGTTAAGGGTGTAGTTGGGTTCACTTATGGGTCCATAGTAGAAACTGGAGTAGTCACTCCCAAGACAGTTTCTGTCACACCTAGTGGCATTGGCCTTGCCACACTGGCTGCTTGTCCCCTTACAATGGATAAGTACAGGCAGACAGTTTCAATAAATGGTGTTGAGGCCTTGGCCTACAGGGACACAGGTGCCAGTATCACTTTGGTGACTGAAAACCTTGTGCACCCTGATCAACACATCATTGGACAACAGTATAAGATTATTGATGTCCATAACTCCACTAAGTTTCTTCCCTTAGCTATAATTCAGTTTAGTTGGGGTGGAGTTACTGGCCCTAAGCAGGTGGTGGTATCACCTAGCTTACCTGTAGACTGTCTCTTAGGTAATGACTTAGAGGCCTCAGGTTGGGCTGATGTAGAGTTTTATGCCCATGCAGCCATGCTGGGCATCCCAGAGGAATTGTTCCCTCTCATTTCTACTGAAATGAAAAAGCAAAGGAGAGAAGGCCTGAAAACTCAGGATCCCTCTCCAACAACAGGTAAAAGGGGTATCACAGTATCCCCTAACCACCCTACCATTCAGGATACCATTCCTGTGGTGGGAGAAACCTCTCCTGGGGTGGCAACTGTTCCAAGGGAATCATCAGTTGGCAAAACTGTACTCCCTGAGGTGGAAGTACCTCTCTGTGGGATAACTAACATTGGTGAGAAAAAGAGCACCATTTTAGTTAACATGGAGCATCCCTCCAACCCTCCCAGAGAAAATTTAGTGCAGAAACCCTGCACTGCCTCACAACACTTAGGACAGCATCCCTGCCCTAGTGTGGAGCTCATAGGACAGCATCCCTGCCCTGCTCCAACTCAAGAGAAACAGCATCCCTGTTCTCTCTTCCAGCCATATGGACAAAGTTTTTGCCCAGCTATGGCTTTTCTAAGACAGCATCCCTGTCTGGCATTTCCATCACTACAAATAGGTTCAGTGGACAATTCCCACTGCTCTAAACTAAAACTTACTGATAGAAACTCTGAAAATACATCTTCACATTGTTGCTTAGCTAAAAAACTTCAAACAGGGTGGTTTACATCCCCACAGGGAAGTAAACATATAGTGGATGATAAAGGGAGTAACCAGTCTATTGCAGAGCTACTCTCTACTTATCACCACTTAGACAATAAAGTCTCAACTGGCCAAGGTTAGCCTTATTGTCCTTCGTTTGGGGGGGGGTTATGTGAGAAAGTAGCCTCTTTCTAGCCTTGTTACCCCCACTTTTGGCCTGTTTGTGAGTGTATGTCAGGGTGTTTTCACTGTCTCACTGGGATCCTGCAAGCCAGGGCCCAGTGCTCATAGTGAAAACCCTATGTTTTCAATATGTTTGTTATGTGTCACTGGGACCCTGCTAGTCAGGACCCCAGTGCTCATAAGTTTGTGGCCTATATGTATGTGTTTCCTGTGTGGTGCCTAACTGTCTCACTGAGGATCTGCTAACCAGAACCTCAGTGGTTATGCTCTCTCATTTCTTTAAAAATTGTCACTAACAGGCTAGTGACCAATTTTACCAATTTACATTGGCTTACTGGAACACCCTTATAATTCCCTAGTATATGGTACTGAGGTACCCAGGGTATTGGGGTTCCAGGAGATCCCTATGGGCTGCAGTATTTCTTTTGCCACCCATAGGGAGCTCTGACAATTCTTACACAGGCCTGCCACTGCAGCCTGAGTGAAATAACATCCACGTTATTTCACAGCCATTTTACACTGCACTTAAGTAACTTATAAGTCACCTATATGTCTAACCTTTACCTGGTAAAGGTTAGGTGCAAAGTTACTTAGTGTGAGGGCACCCTGGCACTAGCCAAGGTGCCCCCACATTGTTCAGGACCAATTCCCCGGACTTTGTGAGTGCGGGGACACCATTACACGCGTGCACTACATATAGGTCACTACCTATATGTAGCTTCACAATGGTAACTCCGAATATGGCCATGTAACATGTCTATGATCATGGAATTACCCCCTCTATGCCATCCTGGCATAGTTGGCACAATCCCATGATCCCAGTGGTCTGTAGCACAGACCCTGGTACTGCCAAACTGCCTTTCCTGGGGTTTCACTGCAGCTGCTGCTGCTGCCAACCCCTCAGACAGGCTTCTGCCCTCCTGGGGTCCAGCCAGGCCTGTCCCAGGATGGCAGAACAAAGAACTTCCTCTGAGAGAGGGTGTTACACCCTCTCACTTTGGAAAATGGTGTGAAGGCAAGGGAGGAGTAGCCTCCCCCAGCCTCTGGAAATGCTTTCATGGGCACTTTTGGTGCCCATTTCTGCATAAGCCAGTCTACACCGGTTCAGGGACCCCTTAGCCCTGCTCTGGCGCGAAACTGGACAAAGGAAAGGGGAGTGACCACTCCCCTGACCTGCACCTCCCCTGGGAGGTGTCCAGAGCTCCTCCAGTGTGCTCCAGACCTCTGCCATCTTGGAAACAGAGGTGCTGCTGGCACACTGGACTGCTCTGAGTGGCCAGTGCCACCAGGTGACGTCAGAGACTCCTTCTGATAGGCTCCTTCAGGTGTTGCTAGCCTATCCTCTCTCCTAGGTAGCCAAACCCTCTTTTCTGGCTATTTAGGGTCTCTGTCTCTGGGGAAACTTTAGATAACGAATGCAAGGGCTCATCCGAGTTCCTCTGCATCTCTCTCTTCACCTTCTGCCAAGGAATCGACTGCTGACCGCGCTGGAAGCCTGCAAAACTGCAACATAGTAGCTAAGACGACTACTGCAACTCTGTAACGCTGATCCTGCCGCCTTCTCGACTGTTTTCCCAGTGGTGCATGCTGTGGGGGTAGTCTGCCTCCTCTCTGCACTAGAAGCTCCGAAGAAATCTCCTATCGGTCGACGGAATCGTCCCCCTGCAACCGCAGGCACCAAAGAACTGCATCACCGGTACCTTGGGTCTCCTCTCAGCACGACGAGCGAGGTCCCTTGAATCCAGCAACTCTGTCCAAGTGACTCCCACAGTCCAGTGACTCTTCAGTCCAAGTTTGGTGGAGGTAAGTCCTTGCCTCCCCACGCCAGACTGCATTGTTGGAAACCGCGACTTTTGCAGCTACTCCGGCCTCCGTGCACTTCCGGCGGAAATCCTTTGTGCACAGTCCAGCCTGGGTCCACGGCACTCTAACCTGCATTGCACGACCTCCTAAGTTGTCACATCTTGAGCAGTCTATTTCCATCCCAACACCTTGTCCTTTTGGTAAGAAAGTCAACTTTGGCACTGTGCTGCAATGGTTCAGGGCTGTGTCCAGGCCTATGTATTTACTCATGCTGGTGGAACCCTTTGTCATGGAGTGAACTATAAGTGTATAAGTGATAAAGGCATACATGATATGGGAGTTGGGATGTAGGATTATTGAACTTAGTGCAAATGTTGTGTGATGTACTTTGATGTCCAATTGTACTCACAGATACCCTAAACCTGTTTTATCTGTGTTTTCAGCATTAACCGGACAAGACCAGATTGGCAGGGATGAAGCTGACCACTGGGGATTGTGTGTGGACACCACTGACGCAGAGGGACCTAGTGGCATGGAGGGTGAAGGGACTGGCCAGGAGGCCAGAAGTGATTCAACATCTTCCTTGGAGGCCTACAATGAAGACCAGTCCCTAGTGGGACGCACCCTGAAGTGACTGTGACACCTGTGTCTTCGTCTTCGTCTGCCCCATTCCAATCCCCACCTTTCTTCTTGTTCTCCTTCCAGTTGGCAGTAGCGCCCCCCCTAAAAGGGGTGGTGTCACCTTTGCTGCAGGCATGTCTGCCCCTGCCCCGGTGTCCCATGCTGCACTCACTGTGGAGGCTGTAGACCTATTACGGATGATTGCTGAATGCCAGACTGAACTTCTGTATGCCATCCAGGGGCTGGCAGGCCAGAACAACCAGATACTGGCTTGCCTGGATGGCATCCACGGTGCCCTGTCAGGCCTACAGCAGTCATTCCACGGTCTAACCTCCTCATTGGCTGCAGTCTCCCACCCAGCCCACCCTCATGTCCACAATCCAACCCCTTCCCTATCCCAAATACATCAACCCGGCCCTATCCAATGCACACTCAAACATATGTACACACCCACAACAATAACCACAAGCAGTACATCCCAACACCGACACAACAAGAAACACAGGCATAGACACACATGCAGACACACACCACCATCACCACCATCACCACCACAAGAATACCTACAGTCATCATACCCACTGCAACACAAACACACACCACCAGCACACCACAAGCACACCCCAGTCAGTGCATCCACCACAACACAACCACACCCCCACCACCACCATACCCACAGACACAACACCCACCACTACACCCACACCCACACACACAAGCACAGCCCATCAGTACACCCACCACCACACACGCATGCACCAGCACAGCCACAGACACCACATCAACACATACTACATCCACTACACACACATCCACACACACATATCGGACTCAAGCTTCCACACTCACCCACCCAACAGACAATCAGTAAGAGACACAAATCCAAAGATACAGCAGATACACCAGACCCTCAAGCACCCACACCTTCAACACACAAACGCACAACAAACACAGAGACTTCCTCTACCTCCCAAATCCTACTCCTTGAAGACCACGCTACCCATTTTCCCAAGGAGCACCTGCTTTTTTCACTGGCCCTGGCCCCTTCCAAAACCAAAACCACCCCTCCCCAATGTCTTTTCCAGCCCTTCTACCTCCCAAACTACCTCTTCTATATCCCATTCCTTCCCAATGTAAATCCACGCCTCCCAAACATCTTTCCACCGTTCCAAATCCCAAACCACCCATTCCAAATCCCAAACCACCCCTTCCAAATCCAATCAACCCCTCCCAAACCCAAACCCATCCAACCGAAAATTCAAGGACTCCCCCTCCCAGTGAGATCATTGAGGTGCCTGCTCTCTGCCCCATAGATGCCCCTTCCAGAGGAGGTTTATCTTGGCAGTGACATTAGGAGGCAAGTTGTGGGCATGCACCCACACAGTGGACACCTGGCCCTGTGCCTTTTGTTTTTCCTGTGCCCTATTATATATGTACTTATGAGAGAGATATCTCTTTTATGTAAACATTTATATTTTGAGAATGACTTTGTCCCTGGACTTATTTTGTGATTGTTACTAATTGTTTACTGATGATGTTCTTTCTGCTAATGTGTGTTCCAAGCACTTACTCTAATTTGAGACAATGACAAGCACTTAGTATCTGATAGATATTTTGTCAAAACATACATTAGTGTTGTACATTTGTGATGGACATATTAATTTTGGTGCAAGTATTCATGTTGTTAATGGACACTTACACTAAAATTATATTTGTTTCTGTTTTTGTGACTGGAGAATGTATGTGTGTTTATTTTAACATTATGTGTCAATAATGTGCACATATGCATTACACAGGGACCCCCAGGCACTTTCAAATTACAATGGATCTTATGTTTGTGATATATTGCACACACCAATGGGACATGTGACCTTCATACATATCAGCCATGTTTGCAGTTCAACATTAAAGACTGTAGGACATTCTGTGTACACCCATCTGTAGCATATTGTAGTGTAATTTCTACAGTCAGTACCAGATTGGTGGGTGCTACTTATATCTCGAAGTCTGTTCTGATACATTTTCTGGCTACATCATTACATACTTCAGTATTGCACAGCATTATGGTGGTGTTTGCACAAATTATTGTGCCATGCACAAGTCCAGTATTACTGTGATGCTACCACTCTGAAGATAACAGGAATGCCCGTAACTTTCCTTCTATTCTGGTGACAATGGGGTTGAGTTCCATCTTGGACCTGGCCCAAGAGGAACGGCAGGAGTGGTAGCAGTGGGTACATGGTGGCAGGATATGTGGAAAGTGTTAAAAAAGTGAGTTTCATGCTTCTCCCAATCTGCAGATGTGTAGGTTTAGCCGCAACAGTTGCATCAGAGGGACTACACAGTATGATTGGCTCAATGGTAAAAGGGGCTGTTGTCCCACCGCCAGCTGCTTTTGCCTATGGTGCTGTCAGCGTGGATGAAGATTCTTGGCGGTGATGGCAGACCGTCGGCGGTCTTTTGCCTATGTTCCTGCTGACATCTCAACAGGGCAGGTGGACTGTCAGACACATCATACTATGCCCAACCTAGGGCTGTCCTATATTAACCATTGACTGAGCTTCTACATCCCAGCAAGACAACTATGTTCCGCCTTGCTGGACCTCACAACACACCCCGTATCCAGACACCCCTCCTTCTGCTACATAGCAGCCAAGTCCTGGAACAGCCTACCCCTCTGAACAGATAACTCCCTGGTGGACTTCAAAAGAAGACTCATGACATAGCTTTTCGACACAAACACTGCACCCTCAGCGGCCAGGTACCCTCAGAGGTGATAGTGCTGCACTTTACTAATGGTATAATTGATTGGTTGATACATGCAGAAGTTTCTCATAGCTACCACAACTGGTACTGTGTGAAGGACTGAAGGCATGTTCAGACATTCATGTAATTCAAACAGCAAAATGTTTTTGGATCCATACATGTACCAGTAGCTAGACGTCTAGCTAAAGTTTGGAATCCAATAAACTTGTGTGCAGCTTCCCTTCACTTGCTCTAGGGAGGTAGCGGTCCCCAGTGCTGTAAACGGTCAGAGGAGGGGGGAAACGTGTGCCACCTTCCCCTTTAGTTTCCATTTGCTTGGCTCCAGGGAGGTGGTGGTCCCCGGGGCCAAAATCAGCCATGGAGAGAGGGAATGCATGTGTTCCCCTCCCCAAACTACTTATTAACATTTGCTCCCAAGACTTGGTCCACCAAGGGGCTGAATTAATATAAGTGCAGTAGACCGCACTTGTATTTTTGTTTTTAAATTTTTGCAGCGATTCAGAGGTACTCTGCTGTTTATGTTGGATTTTTTTTAATGTTTTTTGTCCCTGGTTGGGTCCCTGTGGGACCCCACCACCAGGACTAGGGGTTCAGGGTATGCCTACCCTGCCCCCTTTTCTTTTTTTTTTACTTTTCTTTTGGGACTCGGCTGAGTCCAAGCCCCAAAATGACTGCCAAATCTTTCTGGATCAATTGTTGGCAAGTCCATCAGATCTCAGCATGAGATCTCTCTGGTACACGGATTATCGGCGTCCCTAGATATACAAATTCAATTTTTCTTTAATATCTCCACAACTACAGAATGGATTGACACCAAACCACAAAAAGAACACTTCCTGAACCAAGCTCTAGCTTTCTTCCAAATTTGGTGTCATTCGACCCAGAGGTTTGGGGTGTAGTTGTGTCTAAACTCTTTATGGGAAACTGCATGGTGAAAAAGTGTTGTAGGATCCACCCCCTTTTTCTCTACCCCCGCTTACAAATCACCCTGAAACTTTTCACACAGCTGCTAAATTTCATGAAGATTCATCAAACGAAAGAGTAAAAGTTATTACTAAAACAAAAAAACTCTTTCCTATGGAACCTATGTCCTAACTATAACTACATACCGAAAATTGCCAGTAGTTCATTTATATATATAAAATATATCCTAGTGGCGGTCGCCACTTTGGAGTTATATTTAGGACCTAGTTTCCATCAAAAAGCATTTTTTATTTTGCTAATAACTTTGGGGCCGTTTGATGAATCTTCACAAACTTTTCCAAGAAATACAACGCTGACTTCAGCTGTTGTCTGAAGAGCTTCGGGGTTGTCCGTCAAGTGGGGTGGAGAAAAAGGGGGTGTCCCAAAACGCATTTTCCCCATCCATTTTTTTCATGGGAATTTTGAACAGCGATAACGCCCAAACTACTGATCAGAATTACAGCAAATGTGGCAGAAAGATAACTCTTGGTCCAGAAAGAGCCCTTTTTGTTATTTGGTGTAAATCCATTCAGTAGTTTTTGAGAAATAAAAAAAATCCAAATTGTATATGTAGGGTCTCAAAGGCTCCGCGAACCCACCCGATTTCATGCTGAGATTTGATTGACTGCCAACAATTTAACAAGGAAGCGTTGGCAACCAAGTTGGGACTTGGCTTCAGCCGAGTCCCAGAAAAAAAGTACAAAAATAAGAAAAGGGACCAGGGTAGAGTCACTCTGACCCCTTAGCTCTTGTGCTGGGATCCCAGAGCAAAAAAGCATGTTTTAACATTTTGGGCCAGAAAAAAAAAAAGAAAAAAAAACTGTGTGGGCTCCCACGCTTACTTTAACTGCAGCCTCTGAGTGGGTCTGGTCCCTGGGGCATTTATATTTTGAATGGGGTGGAGGCTCCAGTCGCCCTGCAGCCCCGGGGACCGCCACCTCCCCAGGGCTCTAATCAAATTTAAAACAGAGGCCCGCCCAGCTCCCCCGCAGCGCCGGAGACCACCACCACGCCGGGGCATAGATTTAAAAGAAATGCAGAGGGCTCTCTGTCCACCTGCAGCCCTGGGGTCTGCCACCTCCCTGGGGCACACATTGTATTTTAGTGCCAGAGGGCTGTTTCCCACCCACAGCCCCGGAGACTGCCACCTCCCTCGGGAAATCTGAAAAAAAGGGGGCCAACCACGACCTCCATGGGGCTAAATGTAGAGTTGGAGAGGGGGCATGGCCCCCCTTAGCGAGCTACGGATGGCCCTGGGGACAGCCAACCCTTCCTCCCCCCCAGGGCTGGCTCCTCCTATGTCCCGGGGTGCCCACTCCCAGAACATAGCTGTTTGCTTTCTGCAAGAGTGAGCTGTCAACCAGCTTTCCTTTGAAGAAATTGGAGTTTTTATTTGTCTCCCCTGCACGCAAATATATGTGTGAAAGACATATGAAAAAATTGGTTCCACATGCAGGGAGCTGCTAGATAAAGCAGCTCCCTGCTTGTGGGAGCAATGCTGGCTCCCACAGGACGTGAGGAGATGGCTAGGACCACGAGGGCCTTGAGGCTCCCCCTGTGGTCCTGTCACTCTCTCTCTTCCATTCCATGGAAGAGAGAGAGAGAGAGATAGTCATTGCAATGGTCTCTCTATGCAATGATTGCACAGCACAAGTCACCTTGGCATAATGTTTAAGGTCACAGACCCTCACACTGAAAGTTGAGGGTTTTAGTCCAGGTGTGTCTGTAGTCATTCCCTACTTTAATATTTTTTCAACATCAAAAGTTGAAGGTTCATAATGGAAGCTGATCTCACTCTTTTTAATTGCAAAGTACATTTTTCTTTTCAATTTGTCCAGAAATATCTCATTCATATATATCATCCATCAAAGCCTAATAAACTATATATCTCTCTCACTCTCGCACTCTTTCTCTCTCTCTTAGTTTCTCTTTTTCAATCTTTCACCCACTCAGACCCTTACGCACCCACTCACAGACCCACTCACACTCATGCACCCACCCACAAACCCACTCAGACCCTCCTGCACCTACTCACAGCCCCACTCAGACCCTCACTCACCCAATGACAGTCCCACTGAAACTCTCATGCACCCACTCACAGATCCACACAGAAACTGATGCACTCACTAAGACACTGATTCACCCACTCACACCCACTCTCACCCCGAGATACACCATCTCACACCTAGTCTCACACCCAGAGGCTGCGGCCAACTCCTGCTGTGCATGGCAGGGTTCGCGACTTATAGTTACCTTAGGCCACGAGTTGCAGTTACTTTAGATAACTCTAAATATAAAAGGTGAATATCTATGGTTTGGTACATTTAAAATGTGAGTCTAACTATAACATCCCAGTAACCTTTGTTTTTTTAAGTGAATTTCTATGTTTTTTTTAAATTGTATTTCCTAACAATACCGTTCCTGTAACCTTTGGTTTTTTATAGTGAATTTCCATGTTTTTTAAGGTAAAGTAATTTCCATTACTATAAGTGAATCGAACCACTGCGGTCCAGACCCTGCGGCCACCTCCTAACCACCCAACCCCACGCTGCATGCGGCCCATATATATAGATATATAGAGAGACAGAGAGAGAGAGACATATAGATAGATAGATATCTATATCTATACATATATATCAGTATATATATCTCTACATCTATATATATATATAGAAATAAAGAAGTGACAACTGATGGACTCACCAAAGAGCAAAACATATTTCGACTACAGTGTTTCGGTTCCACCTTTCTCATGCTGGTACAGTATTGGATATATTGTTTCTTTGTACTTTGGGATCCAGACTTTTGCCCTAACTGGATGTTGGTTTCTTGTGATTATGTATATATTAAACAACTGTTGGTCCTAGCCCTCTCGGACTTAACTGTGACCAGTCCTTCGACTGGTCAATACACCTTTGGTCTTGCTCCAGCACCTGGAGACCACCATCTCACTCTTCTCTCCATCTCGCTCTGTCCCTCTCTTCACAACTTTCACATGATTTTATTTCTTTACTTCCCATTTTGTGGGTGTGTTATCTTTCTCTCACTCTTGCTATTTTTTTCTGATTAAATTTCACCCATCTTTTTCTTGTCTTTTTGTTCTTACTGTTCTCTTTTTAGCCTTCTCTTGTTTCATGCCAGCAATTTTGCTAACAGTTTCTCACCTGTTCCTTTCTAGCCTTTTTTCTGTGTCTGTGTTTTTAAACCTTCTTTTGTTGGTGCCATCGTATTTCTGATTACATTTCACCCATTTCTCCCTTGCATTTTGTCTCATTTGTGGCCATGTTTCAGCATTTCTCTTGTTTTGTGTCAGCATTTCTTACTGGTTGCACCCCGCCCTTTTTTGTCTTTTGTCTCTTTGTGCTCTGTCTTTGCTCTTGTGCCTTGCATTGTGGCGTTTTTTCTCTACTACTGTCCTAATCCAACCTCCTCCCTCCCACTGCTCCTTACCTGCTTCCATGCAACCTACCTCTATTGCTGCTCTCTCCAGGTGCCATCCCCTGCCCCCTCCCAGTTCCACCCACCACCCCCTGCACTCTCTGCATCTGCCCAAGACCTATTTAATGGCAGCTGCAGTGCAGACACATGCCAGCGCCTGTCCCCTCCTGAACTGTGAGCAGTGCCAGACCACTGGCCCTCCCCTGACCAAGCACCACATCTCCATGCTCTCTACCCCCGCCACAGGTCCCTGCACTGTTGCTCACAAAATGGAAGGAGCTTTTAGTTGCACCTCTAGAAGTTTCACATACACCACCACACCCACTACCCCAACACCGACAGTAACCACACCAACAGCACGCAAAACCCCACCTGCATTCCACTCCCCAATATCATTCATGCTTCACAACACCCACTTACTAAGCAAACATGCCATAGAGATTTGGGACAAATTGGACGATGCCTCTCCAGACCACTTTTTCATCACTGAAACACAGTTGACTGCAGCATCAACACCAAGATTGCCAGTCAGTAAGGGCAACACAAACCTGGAGGAGGAATTGTCATAATTTTTAAAGAAACTATCAGCTGCTGCACCAACTCAGAAACCGGAATCAAGTACACAGAAAAATCTAGTTTCAAACCACAAGTTACAGCCAATTTCACATCAAGCAGAATTGTGATTTACCGAGTAGCCAAAGGGCACTGCAAACAACTGGAACGGACATGGAGAGCAAGAGAGGATGAATTGGACAAGGAAGTGTGCTAATCTGCCCAGAGACGCTACTACAAGCAAATCTGGGAAACCAAAAGGAACGCCCTATCTGAGCTCATCAACAACAACTCAAAGAACAGCAAATAAATATTTGCTATCATCAAGGACTTCACCCCACCAGCAGCAACCACCAGCAACTTAAACCCCAAACCAAGAACTGTGCAGCAATCTCTAATATTTCAAAATCACAGCTATCTATGTCAACTTCAACTCACATTCAGACTCCATCAACCTTGCAACAAGACTTCTGGTACCAGACAAAAGTCACATCCTAACAACAGGGAGCTGTATCACCATAGAGAAAACCACAACAATCATGAATACTATCCACTAAGTCCCCCAATGTACCCTTGCCCTACCACATTTTTGACAGATTCAACCTCCATCAGCAAAACTCTCAGCCCCGCTCTCAACATCTCCACTGACACAACCAGATTTCCGGAAGCTTGGAAACATGCATCTGTCAATGCTCTCCTGGAAAAGTTATTCGCAGACCCATCCAAACTTGTGAACCACTGATCAATCTCTCTTCCTTACCCAGCCAAGGTCCTGGAGAAGGCCATCAACAAATGCCTCGCTGACCACCTCACCAATCACCAGCTCCTTGACACCATGCAATCAGGCTTCAGACTTAACCATACCTCAGAGACAGCCCTCACAGCAGCAGCAGATGACATCCGGATGATCCTCGACAGAGGAGAGACTGCAGCCCTCCTTCTACTTGACCTTTCTGCAGCCTTTGATATAGTCTCACATCCCATTATGATCAGATGAGTTCACAAGGCTGCATCCAGGAACCCGCCCTCCTATGGGTATGCACTTGTCTTACCGGACGAACACAAATAGTCACCATGCCATTCTACTCCTCAGAAACCCGGAAGCTCAGTTGCAGACTCCTGCAAGATTCCTCGCTCAGCCCAACCCTTTTCAACTTCTACATGATGGCAGGCAACATCCGCACACACAACATCCTCATCTACACTGACAACACATAACTGATTATGTTGCTGTCGGAAAAGACACCCAACACCAGGAACAATTTCAACTCACGCATGAGTGAAATGGACACTGGATGAAGTCCAACTGCCTCAAACCCAACTCGAACGAGACTGAAGTGGTAATTTTCAGAAAGGATATCTTGCCGTGGGACTCTGCCATGTAGCCTATGGGCCTAGAAGCCACCCTCAACTGCAGTATACAAGCAAGAAACCTAATGATCATCATCTACAGCAAGCTTCACATGTCTGCCCAAGTCAATGCTATCACCTCAGCCTATCTCTACACCGAGAGATGCTGAAAAAGATATTCAAGTGGCTACATAAAAGCACTGGGAAAACTGTCACCCAGGCCCTCATCACCAGCAAACTAGACTATGGAAAAAAAGTCTACACTTGGAACCACCAACCAACTCACAAAAATACTTTAGACCATCCAAAATGAAGGAGCCAGACTGGACCCCAACTTCCCATGATAGGCCTCACTTACGGGAATTATGCTGGCTCCCTATACATCAACCTGCACATCTCAAGCTCTTCCACATACATACAAAGCACTACACAACACAGGCCCAGCGCACCTGAACTGCAGTGTGCAGTTCCACCAACCCTCCAGGCATCTGTGTCTAGCCGGACTCTCACTAACTAACGTACTACACATATACAAAAGCAGATCAGGAGGTTGTTCCTTGTCACACATCACCCTTAAAGCATGCAACGACCTCTCACTCCACATCAGGGCCTCTTCTACATTTTCTGAATTCTGTAAGATGATGAAGATCTAACTCTTCAAGTAGGCCTTTGAGCTACGTCCCACAGACCTGTAAAGTACCAGGATACCCTCATGGATAATATGGCACTATAAAAAAACACATAACAGGTAGATAGATAGATAGATAGATAGATAGATAGATAGATAGATAGATAGATAGATAGATAGATAGATCCATCAAAGGGTCCCAATATTGAACACCGGCCCTTGCACCCCAAATAAATTTACTTTGAAATGTTCCCATTTTTTCTAAAATAATAATTTGATAATTTTTGTTTACAAGAATGTAGAGTCTGGCATTTTAGAAAGCAAAAGTAATAATGTATCATATTATCCTTATTTCTATTCATTTAGGCTATGGAGAAGGTAGGTCAGAAGCCATCAACGAGGAAAAAAAGACCAGACTTGAACAAAGGTGAGCTAGCATTTGAAAAAAGTCATTATATTTAAGAAATAAATAGATTGGTCCAGTAATGTTGTTAAAAGTGAGGGAAATTTGGATTGCCATGAGGCGTTGAGGAGGAATTGGATGAATGTGCTGTAGGAAGGGTGCCTGAAAGAGGTTTCTCCAAAAAAAATAAAAAATAACAACAATATTAAGGGAGTAAGTAAAGAGGGCAGGAGAATTCAGGGTAAATTAAGAAAAAAGAAAAAAAATGGAAGAGTTCAAGAAGGGTGGCCCCGAAATTTTAAATACAAAAGATTACAAATAGAATGTGGATTTACATGGTACCTCAGTGGGGTGGAGAGGGAAATGAAGTTGGAATAAAAGCGGGCCAATTTGTTTGAAAACAAGGCAACATTTTACAAAATAGAACTAAGGTTATACCATTTGTACAAAAGTCCCCACCTTTTTAGATTTTACCTGAATCAGCGACCGTGCTGTGACTTGCACAACATTTTGTTAACTAAAAGTGGACTTGAGGCCTACCCATTGCTTACTATTCATTGGCTTCATTGTTACGCTTACTTGCTGGCTCCTGATTGGTCAGCATTTGCTAGTTTCACTTTCTCTTCGTTTATTTATCCTTTCTGTAGAGCTTCAGCCAAGAATCGATTGCTTGTTTTTTATTAGTGTCCTTCCGCTGTTTGTACTGGGATTGTTTTTTTCCTTTTTCCCACTCTTTGTTATTGACTGTTTCCCATTCACCTTCCTTGTCATTGCTTGCCCTTTTTTGCCTGCTCCCCCACCCCCCGACATCGTTGTTTGCACCCCTCCCATGTTGTAATTTGTTCTGTCATTGTTGCTTCCCCTCCCCCACTCCTGCGCTGTTGCTTGCTTGTAATTTTTGCTTGCCCGTGCGCCTTCCTGTCATTGCTTGCCACTTCATTGCTTACCTATTTTTCCTTCCACTGCTCCCCCCCCCCCCCGTTGTTGTTTGCCTGTGACAACCACTATCCTCCCACCCCCACCTGCTGCTTGTACCCCTCACCCTTCCACCATTGTTGTTTCCTCGTCCCACTCCCAACACCCCCCTCCCCCCGCCGCAAAAAACTGTCAAAGCAAAATAGCTCTCAAATACGTAAGAGCGATTTGACTCTATTGGTATGTTTTAGCCACGTTGTACAGCAGCGCGGCTGCTGTGCAGAGTGGTTGAAAATAAAAAAAATACAAAGAAAAAAGAGGCTATTAAGCAGACAACAATGAATGCGCCATTACGTTTTTTTGGGTTTTTTGTTTTTTTGCTTATAGCCTTGCTGCATAGCAGCCGCGCTGCTGTACAACATGGTTAAAAAATATAACATTGACAAAGCCAATAGATCTTGCATAGGCGAGATCTATTGGTTTTGCCAATGCTTGTTGATTTTGTAGCTTATGAGAGACTTCAACATGAGCTACATTATGCGACAGGTAAGGTGTAGTGTATCAAACAACTGCTTTACAGAGTGACGTGATGAACCCGAAATTTCTGAGAGGATGAATCTCTCTGATATGCTCTACATAAATTCTAACAAAACAAAAGGACCGATGAAGCAAGCAAGTTTGTCCTGTCTTCCAGATCAGTTAGTTCAATCTGATATTTTTTTAGGCTTAGAGTCAAATCAGTCAACTCTAAGATCTGGAAAAACTGTCACAGGAGTAGATAAGTTTAGGCTGAATAGAACTTTTCAGAAAATCTCCGTAAGGCCTATTATCTTGTACTCTTACGATGCTTCTAATCATTATGCACCCGGTAACTTCAAGCGACTCATTCTGTATTCTGTACCCAACTACCCTGCCTCCCTGTGACAGCTACACCCAATCACTGTACATGCTCACCACGCAGCTCACAGAAAATTACTGCAAACCAAATCACCAGGCATACTCTCAATGCATCCAATTAAACTAAAGCCATTCAGCCCATCTTGTTGCGATGACACTTATAAACCGCTTGAATGTACTCACCTTCCTCATGATCACCCAGAACCCAATCACCCTGCAAGCTTTCTCTACAACCATTCACCGAGAATCATCTACATTCACATTCCCTCTCAACCCAATCACCCCATGTCATATCAGCCTTCATGATCACTTTCTAGACCATAACATCACCCAATCACCCTGCACGTTTTCTCTGCAACCAACCACTCACCAAATATTAACTATATACTCTCAGTTACCTCCAACCCCAAGCCCAATCGATCTGTACACTAGAGTTCTGGGCCACCACTGCACACCCAACCACCTGCCAGCCAGCCTGTCACTCGCATCAGCTTCTTGCTTCCAAACTCGCTAGGACGCTTGATTGTCCTTAGGACAAATAGGTTACCACGAAGCCACACTCCCTGCCCCCGAGCCACCTACCCCCAGGCACTCTCTACTGTTGCATCTCTCCCACAGATGATGGTCTCTTTTGCTCACTGAGCAGGCTGTTCGCGCTTGACAGGTGCTTTAAATAAGTGTTCATTTACACATGAGAGTTGGCAGCCAAGCCTGTTGTTTTCGCTGTGTTTTGCTCTCAGAGGAATGTGAAACTGTTAATGAATTTGTATTTATTTGGTAAACATCTTCAGTTCCTAGTTCACTTTCTGCCCCCTCCCACCCTTATGTTCTTAATGAAATATGTTTTCTCTCAGCATTGCAGACCTCGGAGATTTATTATTGATTGGTTGCAATCGTGACCAGCACACTTACCACTTTTCGTACTAACATCTTCACACAGCTGGCACTATGAACCTCAAACCAGACCCATAGTAACCATGTTACTCGAGTAATGAGCCCCCCACATGCCACTCTGCGAATGCACCTCTAGCACAAACTGGAGCGTCAGCAGCTACCCCAGTGTTGAGGTCTCCACACCCAGTTCTAATAATGTAATCCTTGTTTGATCTGCTCTACCCCACAATTCCAGTACTGACAGCACTGTAAACACCACTGCCAATGCACCCCACCCCTGTCACGTAGCACTGCTGTTATCCCTGCTCAGAGATCCTTTGCATGTATTCCTGACAGTTCAAGTTGCCCTGGACCAGCACTCTGCACTGACTGTAGGAAGCTGGCCTGGTGTGTGGTGACCACCTATGGTGTATTCACCATATACCATGACCAGGTATTCCTTATTAGTGAAGTCTAGGCAGTGTCTAGGAAGCCAAGGCTCTCTAGAGGCAGCCAAGACTGATCTAGGAGACATGCAAAGCTATGCAATACCACTATAGTCACACAGCACTTACACACATGAAAGCACCACAAAGTGTTACAAAAATAAAGGTACTTTAGTATAGTAACACAAATACTAAGATACCTTTATAAGCAATATCCCAACTGGAGGTAAGTAAACACACTATTATATACACATTAGCAATCAGTAAATAGCATAGAAAGTAATAGGCATTGGTAAAAGCAATAGTAAACAGTGAGGACCCTGGGGGAGGGCCAAACCAGTTACTAAAAGAGGGGAATGTGAAAGGCAATCCCCCAACCAAGAAAGTGGAATCAGTAGAGGGGAGCTGGTGGACCTAGAAACCCCCAGAGGTGAGCACCAGAGTGACCCCCAGTGACCAGGAGAGCAGATGTAAGTACCTGGTTTTCCCCCAAACCAATAGGAGGACTTTGGAAGAAGATTAAGCAAGACCCAGACAAGAATGAAGAAGAACGCAAAGGTGGATCTGGACAAAGGAAGAACTGCAAAGGAAAGGGACCAAGTCCAGTTCGTGATGGGAGTGTCCGGCTGTGGCAGGAACCAATACCCACCCTGCTGTGGATGCAGGACCAGGTCATCAGTGGATGAAGAAAGTCAGCAGTGCAGCACAAGAGCAGAAGAGGAGTTCCAGAAGTGATGTCCCATGTCGGCTGTTGTGATGCAGTTGGTCAGTGGTGCTGGAAAACCACCAGCAAGCCTTGGAAAATACAAGAGTCAGAGGAGAAGGTTTTGTAAGGGTGAAAAGGACCAGCAAGGTCCAGGGGACTTGACCCAAGGGAGGGGTCTGGTGTGACCCTCAGCATCTGGAAGAGTCACAAGAAGAGGAGGCAGCCCTCAAAGGCGACCCACTCTCAGCCAGCACAGGAGTCGCAATGAGGCCCACTCAGCACACCTGAAGAGGAGTCCCACGTTCCTGGAGCAGCAGGCAGGAGACTGGGCTTTGCAGGAGAGAGTGCTGGGCGCCGGGGCTACACAGAACCTGAGGATCCCTTGGAGGAGGAACAAACAAGTCTTGGTATCTGCAAGAGATGTGGTACACAGGGCTACTGTCCTACGAGGAGAGGTAAGGGCTCACCATCTCCCAAGTTGGACAACTGGTAGAGAGGACCAGGAGGACCCCTTCAGACCACCACCTGTGATGCAGGATCCACGCAGCTCCGGAGGAGAGAAGTCCACGCTGGCAGTCGTTGTTGCAGTTGGTGCCTGCGGATGCAGGGGAGTGACTCATTTACTCCAAGGGAGATTCCTTCTTACTTCTTGTGCTGGCTGAAGACTCGTCACCCTCAGAAGATGCACAGCCGGGTAAATGCTGCAGTTGATGGAAGGAGCCAGAGGAAAAATGCTGCAGCGCAGAGTCGTCACTAAAGTTGCAGATTGTCGGTTCCTGGAGGGTCCAGTTGCAGTCCCAGTGGCCAGAAGATGAAGTAAATAATGCAGAGGAGTCCTGCTGGAATCTTGCATGTCGAATCTGAGGACCCACCAAAGAGGGAGACCCTAAATAGGCCAGGAAGGGGGATTGGTCACCTGGCAGGGTGACCACCTATCAGGAGGGGGCTGTGACGTCACCTACCTGACTTGGCCACTCAGATGCTCCCAGGGGCCTCTGCCCACCTTGTATTCAAGATGGAAGAATCAAGTGGCCACCTGGAGGAGCTCTGGACACCACCACTGGGATGGTGATGGATAGAGGAGTAGCCACGCCCCTTTCCTTTGTCCAGTTTCACACCAGAGCAGGGACCGGGGGTCCCTGGACTGGTGCAAACAGGTTTATGGAAGGAGGGCACCAAATGTGCCCTTCAAAGCATACCGGTGGCTTGAGGAGGGTTCCCCTCCCAAGCCATGTAACACCGATTTTCAAGTGAGGGGGTGTTACCTCCCTCAGGAAATCCTTTGCTCTTCCTTCCTTTGCCTAAGCTGGTCAAGCAACAGAAGGGCAGAAACCTGTCTGAGGGGTGGCAGCAACAAGGGCTGCCCTGAAAACCCCGGAAGACTAGTAGAAGCAATGCTGGGGCCGTCTAAGGAGCCCCAGAGTGCCTGGAATGATACAACCAATACTGGCAACAGTATGGGGTACAATTCCGACATGCTTGATACCAAACATTCCCAGGTTCGGAGTTACCATTATGTAGCTGGACACAGCTACACACAGTGACCTGTGTCCAGTACACAGGTAAAATGGCTTTCACGCACTTCACTGTAATGGAGCTAGAGTTCGTAGGGGCACCTCTGCTCAGGCAGAGGTGCCCTCACACACAGGTACCTGCACAGTGCCCTCTGGGCTAGGAGGGCCTTCCATAGGGGTGACTTACAAAGACCTGGTGCAGTGACCTGTAGTGAAAAGGTGCATTCAGCTTTTCAACAAGGTTGCAATGGCAGCAATGGCAGTCCTGAAGACAGATTTTGCATGGGCTCCCATGGATGCCACAGTACATGCTGCAGCCCATGGCAAACTCCTAGTGCCCCAATGTCATGTGCACCAAAGTACCATATACTAGGGACTTATATTGGGGTACCAGTATGCAAATTGTGGGGTGTGCAAAGTCCTAAGCAACCAAATTTAGAGGGAGAGAGCACAGCCACTGGGGTCCTGGTTACCAGGACCCCAGTGAACGTAGTCAAAACACACTGACAGCAGGAAAAAAGTGTGGATAACCATGCCAAAAAGAGGGCTCTTTCCTACACTGACACCACCCAAACTGTGTAAAAAAACAATTGAAACCTGGGCCGGCCTCTGCAATCCCAATACTTTGCCCCTCTACCCCAACGAAAAACACAGTCCTCTTCCAATGCTCAGCTGCCCTAACAGCCTGTTCCAATGCATAGCCTGAGACTGAAACTTCAGGACCGACACGCACTGCCCCTGTCCCAAAAGGCACTGCAAAGATACCAATCTTGGCTACTACCACTGTACCCCAGCTACCCAACCCACACAGCTCTACTATTGCACCCCGAACAGTGACTGCCAGTCCATTACATGTTTCGCACACTGCTTTTGAAATGGGACCCGACAACCCGGGTCTGGACCACACCTCCTCAAACGCAAAAAATTCAAAGACAAGTCACCAGACTGGTCATGGATAACTAGCTCATGTTTATTACAGAGCAGGTAAGACACAACATACCAAAACCATTATAAAGTGTCAAGTGAAAAATAAAATCAAAACCACTGCACGCAATGATATCTGTGGCTCAAAATCTAGAATACAGCACAGTTAAGAGAATGGGTACATGAAACTAAGAAATAGACTGAGCATTCAATTATGTACATTGGGGCCTCCGTAGACAACACTCCAACACCAATGTCTAGGCAACCCTTCATTATAGAGGAGTAGTCCCCACTCACTGTGCCCTTTTCCGTGTCCCATGGCCCCACACCTCCAACACAAGGCTGTCTCAGGAGCTACAAGAAGTGTGGCCAAGAGCTACAGCTTTGTGCCCTAAACTGATAATCCATGAGCCCACTCCCCAAGTCAGTGTGAACCTTTATCCGAATCAGGATTCCTGTTCCCACCCTAGTGCTGCTCTAAGAAGCATGAGATGGAGCGCCCCTTTGTTGTGGAGAAGCAATCTCGGAGGTAAATACTACCCTCAAAAGAAAAGGAGGGTGGAATTGGTAGGTAAATCTCACTGTCCCCAGCGTTCAGAATCCTCTCCCATCATAGTGATGAGACCAATGAAAAGATGGTGACCAGGAACAGCGTGACCTAAATATCCCACGGCCATCGCAGTGGCGGAGGAGGATGTGATGTGAAAATAATGCTGGCCCCTTCCGTTTCCTGTTACTCCTCCCAGACTTGCAGAACAGGCAACAGGACAACAGGAGACCCAAAACCCTGCAAGGAATCCCGGCCTGGCGCACCCTGGCACTAATGCCACTCCCCCCTGCGGAGTGGCGTTCTGATGATTCTCCTCAATCTTAGCCCGCAGCCGCTTCTGGCGTCCTATTTGGTACTGGGTAGAACACACACCTTTGTTGATATACTTTCAATCCTAAAACAGCCTTCCATTTTTGAGACGTAGCATTGTTGGGTTTAAACTAGGGACCTAGGATGATGACCTTTGCACCCCTACATGGGAGGGTGGGGTGCGGCTCTCTAAAACCCAGTGTGTGCAAACCATGTCAACCATTAGTTGATCATCAGACACAGAAACGGCATCATCTGGTACAGATGGCTAACCAAAAATCCCACACTCCGGCACTACATCTGTAAAATGCAAATAAAATGCCGTGAATTCCACAAAGGCCTAACAATAAAGAATGGCGTGATTATCACCCCGCTCAATAGAGCAGCCTCAGATGTGAGCTGCTCAGACTTCACCGTGGAAAGAATTGTGTAACCCGCAGCTTCACAGTCAATGTTTTGGGAAACGGTTTGTCAGTCCAAAGCAGCATCTTTCCTCTTCTTGTCAGTCCAATTCACCGTCACCGCTCGCCTCTTCTTTCTCTTCACCCGTCGTTGACATTCTGGAACCCTCTCTTCTTTCACATGCTGCATTCTCCTCTCCCCCCAATGCCCCCTCATTCTTCCCTCCCAGCCACAATTAACCTCTGCCTCTTCGCTCTGCAGGTTGTTTGTTTCGTTTGCTGACAGGATACGGTCACCCCTGAAGGTCATTTTTGTCCTGCTGCTGTCTCGGAACTAATGGGGTTCATCCTCGGATTCTTACCTGTGTCCTCTAGGCCCAGAGGCATAGCTTCAAGGGGGTGATTGGGGAGTTACACCCCCCAATGTATTTTGTGATAAATAGTTGGGTGCGGGTGCTTTCAGTTTGGTTTGTTGAGGTGTCTGTCAGATTTCATCAGGAATTTTTACACACAGACAAAAAACGCGCACACTCTCTATTTGGAAAGAATTAAAAATGTTAGTTATTTCACAAAACAATGTGCCTTTTCTCACTTAGTACCCCTATGAAGATGCATTCTGCTCTTTTTCAGTTGGCCCTTAAGCTCTTCCAAATTCCTGTTTGTCCCATGATGTAATTTAAGATTAAGGGCCTCATTACAACCCTGGCGGTCACCGACCACCAGGGTTAAAGTGGCGTTCATACCGCCAACAGGCTGGTGGTACGAATCGCCATAGTATGACCGCGGAGGTAGCACCGCGGTCACACTGCCGTGACCGGTGGTTTACCGCCATGGATGTCCCGGCGGTCAGAATCATGGCGGGAAAGGCTGGCGGTAAGGGGAGCTGGGGGCCCCTGCACTGCCCATGCATCTGGCATGGGCAGTGCAGGGGCCCCCAGGCATAGCCCCGCCGCGATTTTCACTGTCTGCCTGGCAGACAGTGAAAAGCGCAACAGGTGCTGCTGCACCCGCCGCACCGCCACAGTGCCGCCGGTTCCATTAGGAGCTGGCTGCAATGTTAGGGCCGACATCCCCACTGGGCCGGCGAGAGGAAACTCTGTTTCCGCCCACCGGCCCAGCGGGGAGGTCCAAATGCAGCCGGCGGGTTTCCGGCTGCATGGGTGGCCGACTGGTGGTTCAGGCTTGGCGGTCGGCCTCGTCCAATGAAGCTCCCTCCCCTAAATCTTACTGGCCAAGCTACGTCCCTGTCTAGGCCTCATCTTCCATCATTCTTTGGCTTTTCTTAATCTACCAGGAAAGACTGCCAGGCCTGGAATACGGCCAGGCACCATGGCAAGGCAGCAAAGAGGATCATACATATGGACTGCTGTGCAACACCTTACACAAAGCAGCACAACATATGTGAGTGATTGGGCCTCTCAGTGAACCCAAACAATTCCTGTTGCAGTGTCATGCACAAAAGTACCCCTCAAGCACCATACAGAGCTTGTGTGTATCTTTCCTGCTCACCACCTAACACTACACAGACACTACATGCCAGTATCCTAAGCCATCTCGCACATCTCAACAAACACCAATTATGTGGCTGTTGTGTACCTCTCCTGCATACAAGTAAACACTACATATGATTGCCTAGTACCCTTCCGACCTCCAATAAGCACCATACGCAGCTGTTGTGTATTTTGCCCACACTGGACAATCACCCTAAGTGGCTGTGGTGCACTTCTCTGCACTCAACAATAATCATCTGCAGCTGGTGTGTATTTTTTCCAGATGTAACAATCACCAAATGTGGCTGTGATATATCTCCTGCACCACCAAAAATCACCATATGTGGCTGTTGTGTACCTCTTCCGTACATCAGCAGTTCATGAACACTATGTGGCAGTGTCCACTTCAATCTCCCTCAACCCAACAAGCACCCTGTCCAGCTCTTGTGTACTATCCAACACGAGTAAACACTATGGAGCATATTTAAGGGCCCCTAGTGCCACCTCATTTTTTTGTCACTAAGGCGACACTAAAGTAGCTTTTCCAATGCGCCATATATACAAAGTGGTGCAGTGCATGCATTGAGTCACTTTGTAAACCCTTGCGCCACATTATGCCTGTGCCAGGCATAATGTATGAAAGGGGGGCGTTCCAGTGCTAGGAGGTCTGCAAAAATAGTGTAGTGAAATTTAACAGATTTCACTGAGCCATTTTTGGCATCATTTTTAACGTCTGCTCAGAGCAGGTGTTAAAATGATGCTCCCATAAAAACTGTAGTAGTTGAACTCTCACTCCTAAGCAAGACTGCTGGATTAGGGATGACAGCACTTTCGTTTGTAGGCGACTAAGCCACTCCTACAACAAGTCAAAACTGTCGGCCCAACCCTCTCGGCTCACAAGCAGTACCTCACCAAAAACCTAAACAGTAAAAAGTGAAATCTGGCAGCCTTATGCATGGACTCTAGATAAGACCTCTCAGGGAAGTCGTGGTGGAACAGAAGTTATCTTTTCTTACGTTAGCAACATGTGTCAGTCACACACAGACAATGAAGGAGATGCAGGAGAGTTTTCAGTATATTTATTGAAGAGACTGCAATCTACGATAAAATGCATAAGCTGCAATGATTAGGGTAATGAACAGTAAAAGAAGTATAATTGTGAAGGTGAGCGCTGTGAATACAAAAAACCCCACTATCCTACAGAAAACATGAGATGTAAAATCCATATCAAGAGAACCTAATCTCTAACCTAATGAGAGCTAGGTATGATAAACCTAATATGTCAGTACCATGTCCATGAGACGCGTCCCCCAACCCTCGTTACCTTGGAATGAGGTCTCTAGGTCAGACTCCATGGTGACACAAAGGCTGAGTTCTGCAGCATGGTGACTTGCAGTGTAGATGGCATCTAGAAGGAATACCTCAAATGACCTTGTCTGTGTGAGATGTATTTATACAGATCCTGTAGGACCCCTGACTCAGGTTTGTTCCCAAAGAACAGATAAGGAGGCAGAGTTGTGGCGACAATTATATAAACAATCCCCAACAAGGGTACATTATGGGCCTTATTACAACCTTGACGGAGGGGTTTCATCCGTCACAAATGTGACGGATAACCCGTCCGGCGTATTACGATCCCATTATATTCAATGGAGATCGTAACATGGCGGACGGGATATCCGTCACATTTGTGAAGGAGGAAACCCCTCCGTCAAGGTCATAATAAGGCCCTATGTTCCTGTTGCACGTAAGTGAGAAAGGGACATGATGTTAATACCTACGTACATCACTGATTATGACGCTGATTGTGACGCCTTCACAGAGTGGCACTGATAATGCAAATCAAAACATTTCTATAACTATAAACAATGGCAGCCATCTTAAAAGAAATAATAACATAAATGGCCTAAATCAGAGCAAGCTAAGTAGGTTAAAAGTCACAAGGAGAGGGGGGCACATGCCTGCAAGCCAAAGGGCTAAGCTCAACTCCAGTCCCAATAAAAACTAATATAGATTCACCACACCCTCCCCATTGCCGAAGCAAGGATGGAAACTCACTAGCTAGGGTGCAGGAGGCCAAATCTAAAAATGCTCTGAGCTAAAAAAATTAAAAATGTCTATAAATCCAATTAAAAACTAAGCTAAAACATACAAAGAGATAAAATGTCAATCAAGACAAGTGCAGCAGGCCAAATGCAGACCGACTAATAGGACAATTTGTTGTCGTATTTAAAGTTTAGAATAAGTCCAATGGTCAAATTATTCTACAATAATCGTGGTCTTGAAGAATGTCTCCGAAGTCATAAAATGCAAGTGCTTCCAGGAAGGACTCCACATTGTTAGATGTCAGATCGATCACAGGATTGGCAGACAGATACACAGAGCAGAAGTGTGCAGAAGCCTCAAATGGAGGATCACCCGCATAGGCAGCACCATCCAGAGTGCCAGATGTCTTTGGAGCCAAGTAGTTCACAATCAGTGGCTCATAAACAGCCTCACAAATCAACCTCAGTCTCATGGGGCATGACCAGGAATGAACCCTCATCAGGAACATTGGCAGTTCCTTGTCCACAGGATGCACTGGCTGAATAGCAAGACACACCAAAGGTAGAAACTAGAGCGGCACCAGGAGCCATGAAAGATAGGTTGCATGCACCACAGGACTGGTTAGAATGACAATTACCAATCATGCTCCAATTCTTCCAGCAATGGAGCACCAAAGAACTGTACCATGCGATCACGACACAGCTGGGCTGGTGATAGTAGCTCCATTACTCTGCTTAGCTGAGAAAGCACAATCACTGCATATTAGGAATAACAGCAGCAGGATCCCACCAATCAGGTCCAAAGTCACAGGAAAGCAGCCAAACACACTTGAAAAGAGTGAATGGATAGCTGATGGAATGACTCCGAAGACAGTCTGGATGATGGAAATGAATCCAGACCAAAATGTACAATCCCTGCAGTGCTCGAGGCGTTGAATATTCTAAATACTAGCTCTCCAAAGTGCTTGGGGAAATTGGTATATAGTAGGGATTGTATGTTGGCTGATGATCTCGCTATCTGGAGAGCATAAGTCTCTGGCCAATGTCAACACCACTTGTTTTTGGAACAGTAGCGCCTTTAGTCTGCTCAACTTGTCATAATTTACATTAGTATTATCAAGGTGAGTCCATATTTATGCTACTCTTATCTCTTGTGAATGGGGGAATAAAACATGTCCACAACAAGTTACAATTTGAGACAATGAAATTGTGTAGGCTCATACCTGCCCACAGCAAAATGTTTCAAACATTTTGTGAAACGAAAGGTGGAAATTGGCAGATTTATAACTCCATGTGTAAGCTATACTGTTGATGGTGTCTCTGCTACGGTGAAAGGCAGCTTTTCTAAGTTTTCTGTGTTATGCTTCCTTTTTAGACATTATCTGTTGCTTCCTGGACAAATTAAAAGCAGAAAACCAGTCACTACTGTTCATGTGTGTACACAGGATGTGGACACTTATCAGAATCTGTAATGTTCAACACAACTGTATGATGGAGCACAGCTGACTTTGCCAATGTTGTAAAAGGGGCATGTCATTCTGAATTATATCAATTACAGAAGACACAATATTATTAAGTGTGTATATTCTGTTGGAGAGAGTGTTCATGCCATTTTCTACAACAGCTAAAGCCTTTTCCCTATTTCCCTTTTCTATCTGCCTTAAACGTGCAGCTGCTTCCATTTGAGAAAGCTTCCATATTTTATTGAATATGGCATACAGGAATAGTTTGGAGCATCGGTTTGGTGGAACTAGCAAGAAATCCTGCAATTCTACTACCTCTGATAAGAGACTCAGATATTCTTTAAGTGCTGCCAAGTTGTCAGTCTGTAACCATTGATGGCACAGTTTACCCACACTGTATGTGGTAACTATATCAGAGTGTTGACCTGAGACATAGCAAGGGTCCGTCCGGCTAATCTTGAAACCCCCAAGAAGAATTAACAAAACGTGCCTGACACCCTTTTGTGTCCATTGGCCACAATAACCACCCACCTAGACTTGAAAGTGTGGAATTATAGGTACCATCCTGAACCCAAGCATTCATTTCTTCCTCAGTGACATTTAGGAATGTTTGTCAATTGGTGAATTTAGATGGTGTGGGGATACTGGGCGTATTAATTTCTTTTATCTTTGCTACCCCTAAACACGATGTTTGTTGAATTGTATCATTTAAAAATATAGGCCCTCATTATGAGATTGGTGGCAAATTCCACCTACGGCCACGGCGACGGCTGCCAACATACCCTCGCCGTGGCTACCGACCGTCCATGCCATTAGGACCGCCAGAAGGCTGGTGGAATTCCGGTGACGGTTATAGCGGCGGACGGAGGTAAGGTGGCGCTGCTGCCAGCAGCAGCGCCACTCCAGCAAAACACAGCCTACCATATCATGTTCCATGATATGGCATGGTGGTGTTTTGCTGGCGGATGCTGTTGCTGGCAGTAGCACCACCTCCAGTCTCCTGCCAGAGGACCCCCTTCAAGCAGGTAAGTCGGGTTCTCCAACAGGAGAGGGGGCATACAGAAACCACGGACACTATGGCGGTAGGCGGGGTCAAAATGCCATGGGCGGCCTAGTGACGGCCGCCAGGATGGAGACTGTAGTCTCCAGCCCAGTGGTCATTACCCCTGTGGCAGTTGGTGTGTTAACTTGGCGGTTTGGCTTTGGCCAAACCGCCAATGTCATAATAGTAGAGGTATGTACCGCCACCCTGTTGGCGGTAATACCTCCACTATTGCACCGACCGCTGAGGTCGTAATGACCCCCATAATTTGTACAGGAATAAGGCATGCCCTAAACAAAGCTTCCCCACCCTGAATTTGCTAATCTTGTGTTCCTCATACACTTTTCACATCAATAGTGCTCTTCCAGTATTTGTAACCTTCAACAGCAAGTCAGGAAACAAAGGAATCTGAATAGATTACTTTGGTGTCAATTAGCAAAATCTTCTGCATTTTAGAAGGTGATAATTTGAAATAATATGACTCTGAATTTGTAGCGTCATTCCCAGAAAAGTATGCAAATTTGTCTACATGTGTTTTGGGGCTCCCTACAGGTGGAGTTGAACAGTGTTCCACTGTGTGTAATTAAATACTGATCTATGACTAGTTGCTCGGTGCACCTAGTAATGTCCCCAATGAGTATAACAGAACATTTCCCCATAATTTGTTGTGCTCACACATACATCATCACATTCAAATAAAGTGTAATGCATAGAATCAAAACCAGGTGTAATTACATCAGTCATTGACATTTTGAATACATAAGGAATTTGGATAACCTCAGTAGGCCCATATATATCAAATGGAGCTTTATCCCAAACAATGCCATATGAAATTGGTACTGCTGAAATGTTCACAAGGGACAAGTCACTTTGGACCTTATGTGAGGAAAGATATGGTGTTAGAACTTCATCCACTGGCTCAACAGATGAGCGTTCAGGAAGATAATGACCACTTTTCAAGAGAAAGAAAACAGTCCCAAACCGAATCCATCACAAAAAGCAGGCAATGGCAGTAGTATCTACAGATAATTCCTTAGAAAAGCCATTTAGTTATTTTTAAGCTATATGTACAGCTTACGTGTCATTGAAACAGTTTCAGTTGCAGGTGCAGATGAAGTTGAAGAAAAGTCATCAATGTTGATTAAATAACCAGAAGAAGTCTCTGCGAACACAGGAGCAGGTGCATTACTGGTGGATGGATCCACTTCACTTTAAGGTTCATAGTAGACAATCTTGTTTGTTTGTGTTGCATTGGAGTAGAAAACAGCCACATCTTGGACAGTTCTTGTCAGTGAAGTGGTAGCAGGAATCAGCAGAAACTCATTCTCTGCCCTCCCCATGCCCGAGGGGGCATTTGTAGCATCATTGTACATGCTAGTGTATTCAGAAGTGTTGCTGTTTCTTCTTTGAAGTGGTATGTCCTGTTGGTGAGTCAGTGGAATCAGGGACTACCCAAGGGACCAATGGGTCTACTGTGCAGGATCGGCCACATGGTGCAAGTTGATGTTTTCAATGGAGACAAATCTGTTTCCCTTGGAACCTGGCAGCGGTGGTAGAATGACAGTTTTGGTACCTTGAATCCCCAGGACTGGAATTGGTGCTCTGTAAGATGGGCCAAATTTCTTCATTTTAGCAATCTTCTCATGAACCAGATCTCCAACTTCATGTATCCAGCCTGTGGAAATTGTTGGCAAATCCCTTATTCCTAAAGTGGCAACACTGGTGGATGAATTATCATCAAAAAAGTCTTGAAGCTCCTGTAAGACACAGAGACGTCTATTTATGTCAAAAGGTGTGTCTGCTGCGCCCTTACCAGGGCCATCTAGATCGGGGACATACTTAAGTATCCCAAAGAAGACCTTGCAAGGAGTACGTCCTCCCAAGGACCATCTTGGCAGGTTATTTAGTGCTGTCTGGACCCCATATAAGTGATGAAGCCAACTGCAGCCTGAACCTAGTACTCTAGCTGTTAAGGACTGCTTTAGGTCACGATTCTTCCTCTCCACAACAGAATTACCATCTGAATGATACGGAGAAGAGTAATGGAGTTCAACACCCATCATCCTCATGGTGTCCCTGAATGCCCTAGAGGCAAAAGCAGGACCCTTGTCTGAGTGGAATGCTGCAACTGCATATTTACCAATAAAGAGCAGCAAGTCTTTCATAACATTTAGAATGTTAGCCGACCGCTGTGGCCATACCCACAGGAATCTAGAACAAGAATCAACAGTGACTAAGATGTATTTGTATGCACCATCAGGATGTGTGGGACCATAATGGTCCAGGTACACACATTGTAGTGGCCAATTAGACAGTAAGAGGGATTGTCAGCGGTGGGCATTTAGGCGGTCATTCCAATGACCGCACCGTGGTCAAAAGACCGCGGCGGCCATTCCGGCTTTCCCGCTGGGCTGGCGGGCGACCGCCAAAAGGCCGCCCGCCGGCCCAGCGGGAAAGACCCAGCAACGATGAAGCCGGCTCCGAATGGAGCTGGCGGAGTTGCTGGTGTGCGACGGGTGCAGTGGCACCCGTCGCGATTTTCAGTGTCTGCAAAGCAGACACTGAAAATCATTATGGGGCCCTGTTAGGGGGCCCCTGCATTGCCCATGCCAGCGGCCCCACGACACCCGTTCCCGCCATCCTGTTCCTGGCGGTAACAACCGCCAGGAACAGGGTGGCGGGAAGGGGGTCGAAATCCCCATGGCGGCGCTGCAAGCAGGATTCCCTGGGCCAGGGGAAAACCGGCGGGAAACCGCCGGTTCCCCTTTTCTGACCGCGGCTTTACCGCCGCGGTCAGAATGGCCCAGGAAGCACCGCCAGCCTGTTGGCGGTGCTTCCGCGGTCGTTGGCCCTGGCGGTCGGTGACCGCCAGGGTCAGAATGACCCCCTTAGTGTTTTAGCCCTTTATTTGCTGGCACATTTCACAACAAAGGACATATTGTCCCTCATTACAACCCTGGCGGTTGTTGATAAAGTGGCAGTAATACTGCCAACAGGCTGGCGGTAAATACCAAAAAATTATGACCATGGTGGAAAGAGCTCAGATAGACAGCCACTTTACCACACTGACCGCCAGGGCGGAAACAACAGCCACCACGGCGGTAGCCGCCTACAGCCAGGCGGAAGACAATGTTCAGTCCACTGTATAATGACTATCCAATCCGCCACCTTTTCCAGGGCGGTACCAACGACATCAAAAGCCTGGCAGAAACAATGCAGAGAAGAGAAACGACTCACCTTTGGAGACACAGGGAACAACCACGCCGCCATGGAGCCCGAGCTGCAGATTTCTCCAATGATCTTCTATGTCCTGCTCCACCACGTACACCAACGACGGCGAAGACGACCACAGTGAGTACAGCCGCCTAGCACACAGGGGAGGGAGGGAGGGAGGAAAAAATAGAGTGACACACACCCATGCAACACC